>NC_135921.1:11374972-12779915 GCF_964058835.1 Carex rostrata
AAATCTTTACCCAAAATCATTTGCACTATGATTGGAGCGGGCTAAATCCGACTCAATAGAAAGAATCCGCTCTAACCAATCTGATCCGAATCCGATTTCAACCTCAACCCAATTTGACAATTTGACACTAAACAATTTAATACTCAATTAAGATGGTCTAAAATCAGGTGATCCAAAATTTAACGCAATCAATAACTCGAAATTAACCAGAAGTTATTAACCCGATCCAAACCTTGAGAAACATTTCAAAATCCAAGACTACGACTATCTAAACTGGCCTTGATATGCACCCGAGACAATCAGGACATAAAATGACTTGACTCAAAAGAATCAGATTTTAGCACAGCAAAAAATCCAACTAGATTTAAATGGTACTATCTCTACGCCAGCTAAGTTATTAAATTAAAGGATTTTATCTTTAGCTTCTTTTTTATGTCAATCCCATAATAATAATTTATATTTAAAATTATCTCTTATATTGCGCTTGATGTTAAGGATCTCTCAAATCAGCCGATGTCAGAGATGGGGGAAGACCCTCCAAGCCGAAATTTTTAAATATACCATTTGTTCAAAAAAATAAACAAAAAAAATCCTCGTTTTTGAAAAATTCCAAACTTACCACGACTGCACTATGGAGATGCAGACCTTTTTACTGAAAACACACTATGAGAATGCGGCCTCAAATAGGAGTCCACATTATCAGAGTGTGGCCCCATTAAATTTTTTTTTTCAAACTTTGATGAGAATTCAAAAATTGGTATCATCGCCGATATCTCAGAGGATGAATCAAACTTTGGTTATTTTATTTTTTAATTATTTTTTATCAAAGATTCTAGAAGTTTAATCGCAGATAGCCTTAAATTAATTTTTATTACAAAGAAGTCTAATTAGATATATATTATTTTATTTTATAGTACCTAAGACCCTAAAAGTTTATTCGTCGATATCTTTAAATTTATTTTTATTACAGAGAAAAATTCTAGGGTCTTTAAATTTATTTGTAATAAAACTTTTAGGATTTTTGGGGAAAAATAGTCACAAAATAATATATATGTTATTGGACTTCTTTGTAATAAAAATAAATTTAGAGATATCGGCGAATAAACTTTTAAGGTCTTCAATGAAAAATAATCATAAAATAAAATAATATAAATTTAATTGGACTTCTTTGTAATAAAAATTAATTTAGAGTTATTGGTGATTAAACTTATAGGGTATTCGGTGAAAAATAACAATAAAATAAAATAATATATATCTAATTGGACTTCTTTATAATAAAAATTAATTTGGAGCTATTGGCGATTAAATTTCTAGAGTTTTCGGTGAAAAATAACAAAAAAATAAAAATAATATATAATATCAAAGTTTGATTCATCGGCGATTAGACAAATTTTTGAATTCACATTATCGCATCAAAGTTTGAAAAAAAAAATTAAAGGAGCCACACTGATAATGAGAACGCCTATGTCTATGTGGACCGCATCTCCATAGTGCGGTCTTCAGTAAAAGAGTCTGCATCCTTATAGTGCGGCTATGGTAAGTTTGAAATTTTTCAGAAATAAAGATTTTTTGGTTTATTATTTTTCTGAAAATGGTATAATTAAATATTTCGGCCCTCCAAGGGATGCTGTTGTCACTCGGAGCCTCCCACAATAACTACTCAAATTCATGTGATATGCATGTCTTTATTACAATCAAATTAAGTTTTTTCAAGCAATTTCTGTTCTTATTATTTTTTCTGCTGTAATTTAGTAAATTGTAGATTAAAAATGGTAAAGTCAAAAGCCACTTATAGTATATGCCAGAAACAACCATTTTTTTCTCAATGATTGTTTAATAAGCGACACACAGTATTCACACACTCTTTTCAAACTTAAATTAATCTTAGTACATTCACTACTATTAAAATTTGACTTCTAGATATTGTAAAAGACAATGTTATTATCATAGGTCATAGTACGATAACGACTTCAATCTTTTTGCATTAAACAAAGGCGGAGCTAATAGAGTTTCTCGGAGAGATACTTGTCTATCTCTAATTAAAAAAAAATTATATATATATATAGAGTTGGGCTACGGTGAGTTGCGAAGTAAAGCGACTATTTTACTTCACGCTCATATTTTGTGATTTGAAAATCCAAACGACCGATCCAAACCGTTCAACATGATCTCCATATTGAAATGTGCTTGGAGACCAAATTTTACATTTTTTGGAATTTTTTTATTATTTATTAAGCAATTTTGAAAATCGCTGATTTGATGGTCCAGAAATTTTTACTGTTTTTACTGTTCACAGCAAAACAGCAATTTTCAAAATTGCTTAATAAATAGTAAAAAAATTCTAAAAAATGTAAAATTTGGTCTCCAAGTACATTTCAATATGAAAATCACATCTAACGGTTCGGATTGATCGTTTGGACTTTCACAATGAAAATACGACGTGAAGTAGAAACGCGTTTTTACTTCGCAACTCAGCCCAACTCTATATATATATATATATAGATATATATAGAGAGAGAGATGAGCTACACTACTCCATGGAGTAAAATGCGTTTGTACTCCACACCGTATTTTTATTTTGAAAGTCCAAATGACCGATCCGAACCGTTAGATGTGATCTCCATATTGAAATGTGCTTGAAGACCAAATTTTACATTTTTTGGATTTTTTTTACTATTTATTAAGCAATTTTGAAAATTGCTGTTTTGCTGTGAACAGTAAAAATTTCTGAACCATTGGATCAGCGATTTTCAAAATTGCTTAATAAATAGTAAAAAAATTCCAAAAAATATAAAATTTGGTCTCCAAGCACATTTCAATATGGAGATCATGTAGAGCATTTCGGATCGGTCGTTTGAATTTTCAAAATAAAAATATAATGCCATGGAGCAACAACTCATTTTACTCCATAGAGTAGCGTAGCTCATCTATATACCAAATTACCACAACAATTTTCTACATTTTCAAAGTCCAAATCGTCGATCCAAACCATTAGATGTGATCTCTACAATAAAATGTGCTTGGAGACCAAATTTTATATTTTTTTGAATTTATTTTACTATTTATTAAGATGGGTACAAAATTCAGTGATCTGAATTTGACTAGTTTTTGTACCCATCTTAATAAATAGTAAAAAAATTCTAAAAAAAAAGTAAAATTTGGTCTCTAAGCACATTTTATTGTAGAGATCACATCTAACGGTTTGGATCGACGATTTGGACTTTGAAAATGTAAAAAATGGTTGTGGTAACTTGTTGTAACTCAAAAATTGTTGTAACTTGATCCCACCTCATATATATATATAATATATGGGATGGGTCACGGTGAACCATAGAGTAAAACGCGTTTGTACTTCACCCCATATTTTCATTTTGAAAATCCAAACGACTGATCCGAACCGTTAGATGTGATCTCTATATCAAAATGTGCTTGGAGACTAAATTTTATATTTTTTGGAATTTTTTTTACTATTTATTAAGCATTTTTGAAAATTGTTGTTTTGCTATGAACAGTAAAACAGTAAAATTTTCTGGACCATCGGATCAGCAATTTTAAAAAATGCTTAATAAATAGTAAAAAAATTCCAAAAAATGTAAAATTTGGTCTCCAAGCACATTTTAATATGGAGATCATGTTGAGTGGTTCGGATCGGTCGTTGGGATTTTCAAAATAAAAATATAGTGCCATGAAGCACCAATGCATTTTACTCCATGGCTCACCGTAGCCCATCCCTATATCTCTATTCCATTATTAAGCATGTAGGGTGTCCGATCCGCCAATGACTATGATTGAAAGATGAAATTTCAAATTTAATCTGAGCCCTCCAATTACATAATTTGTCTTCTTTTGATTAAATGCATCTGAATAATGTCTAGAAGTCTAAATTAAACTAAAAACATACTCACCACACGTACTGCCACACGATGCATTACAATTAAAATTAAATAAATTCTGAAATTGAGCGATATGTTTCCTTATTTCATTCATTCATTATTTCTCTCTCCAATTTAGCGATATAATTATGTTTCCTTATTTCTTTCATTCCTTATTTCTCTTCTATATTTCTATAGCTATTGCTGTAAGAATTTTATAAATATTATCAATTTTGTTTATATACATATAACAATGAAAATCAATTGAAAATCTTAGAAGCACAAATCAGTGGGACATGAAGAAGGAGAAGAAAACAAAATTGAAAAGGTCACAAAAAATATGAAATCATATGTACTAAAAAGGTCACAAAAAATTTAAAGTCTCTTTGTTCAGTTTGCTTATGGCATGAGTATTATATCTAATCAGTTGTATCAGGTATTCTATTTTGTACAAATTAATTTAAAATTAGAAAGCTCTTATTTCAAATCATTGGTACTTGAAATACATAATCATCACATCATCAAATTATTATAAGAGATCACGATTCAAAGTAATTAAATACAAAATCATATAATTCTATTCAAAGATCATGTCCCTCAATTTTTGAATAATTCTTAATTTTATTGAATGTTTTTTCATAATTTTTTTCTCTTATAATATGTCCCATTGCAACGCACGGGCATAATACTAGTATATATATATATATATATATAGAGAGAGAGAGAGAGAGAGAGAGTACGGCTAACGCGCTTCCTCTAGTATATCAACAATATGCTTCCGGTCTCTAAAATCTATCGAATCGGCTTCAAATGACAAATCTAAACCGTTCAAACCAATGTCCTTAATGAGAGCTTCGTTTCCATATAAAAAAATTTAAGTTTCGAATTCATTTACTATCAAGTCAAGCGGTCAAAAAAATGACCAAAATAGTGCATTAAAATGCGCATAAAATCATTCATCTTTTGACCGCTTGACTTGATAGTAAATAAATTCGAAACTTAATTTTTTTATATGGAAACGAAGCTCTCGTTAAGGACATTGGTTTAAACGGTTTAGATTTGTCATTTGAAGCCGATTCGATAGATTTTAGAGACCGGAAGCATATTGCTGATATACTAGAGGAAGTGCGTTAGCCGTACTCTCTCTATGTATATATATTAGAAGTTTTTAAAAAAATGTATACTTGCAATTAAAATAATTATATAATTTGTCATAATCTGAAAATTTCTCTTATCCTATTTTATTTTTGGCTCTGCTACTGCTACTGACTTTTAACCTATAGGTTACAATTGGATTTGAGCAGGATTTAATCATGGACAGGTCTCTTGTAAAGTTTTTTGTTTTTTTTAGGAGAAGGTCTCTTGTAAAGTTGGTAATGTTTGGACTCAAGTCGATTGTTCCTGGTTTCAGACTAGAATTAGGTTCTGTGTCAATTCAGGTGCCAGATAATCTGAATAAGGGTTGGCTTTTTGAGTGGAGCGTGCGCACGTTTGTCTAATCGAAGGAGCGCAATTAGAGGATGTTAAAAAGTGTTAAAGTGTCCTTAATTTCTAAGCTATGTTAATTCCTAGTTGCGGAGATATAGGCATACACTGATACACACGCTATTGGTAGCCGTCCGATTGTCAATTATCTATCTATCTATCTATCTATCTATCTATCTATCTATCTATTTGATCTGTATCGTATCCAAACGTATAAGAATAAGAATTTTTTTCGTTAGCTTATCAGATACGGGTAATGATTTTTTACCGTTATTCTACCCGTTTTCGTATAAGATAATTTTTAAAAATAAAATTATATATTTGTATGAAGATAAAAAAGATGATACATGATACAATAAAATTTTATATTTTATTAAATTTTTATAATACAAATTAGTTATATTCATTATTTTTCTTCTTCTTGTGTTGAAAAATATTTTATCAAAATCACATATTAAAATATCAATAGTATTTTTTTATCCATTTATCCGATCCGTACCGTATTTGAAAATACCTTCACTCGACCCGTATCGTACCCGTTGACACCCCTAATTAAAATTTGTATTAGTCAAGTATATATAAATTTTGTCATATATCAAACGGCTCTGACTTGACGGTGCTCATCGTCTCCCAATTCATTAATTAATAACTGATGTCTTTTTCGTTCATAATAGTTAATAGGAATTTGGGTTTTGGTTAGTCTATTTTTGTTGCTATGTTCTTAGCTGGTTCTATTTGGTTTTTTAATCTTTAATTTCTATATACGATGATTTAACCTTACCGCGTACAAGTTCTAAATAATAACCACTAATGACTCCGCAAAAAAGGACCTCAATCCCCTCCTCAATATATAATAAGGAGGGATCTACTTACAACATCTTACAACAATTTGATAATTTTTTTATTTGCAAAGTCTAAACGATCGATTCATAGTATGACGCGATAGATACTGCTCTTCTTGCTTCAGACCCTATTACTTAGTCCAGTTCTTCACATGCTAGTTCCTCTGTAGCTCGTTGTTGGTCCCAAAGGCACCTAGAGGGAGGGAGGGAAGGACAGGTTATTTTTAAACTTTTAATCTAAATTAAATTATCTAGTGTGTCTATAAGTTATTCTTAGCAGAAACTCGAATAATTGGAATCTAAACTAAAATACAAAATAAATAAAGTAAATAGTAGAGTTTAGAAACATTTGACACGAGAGTTGTTTACGGAGTTCGGCACTAACACCTACGTCTTCGGGGCCCGCAACCTTTGAGATGACGTGCCTTTCTTTACCCAATGAGAAATGAAGTACAAGATAGAACCAGTGAGCCCTTACAAAACTTATGGGAAGTCACACGGTCCGAGCACGGAATCAACTCACGAGAACTAAAGACTCAAAGAAAACAATCCGAGAAACAAAGGGCTCAAGGATTACAAGGTGAGCAACAAAGGCTCAAAGGTAACAATTCGAGCAACAAAGGGCTCAAGGATCACAAAATGTTTGTAGCAAATAAAGATCTCTCACAAGTCACTCGAATTCTTGAAGTTATGCCCACAAAACATATATATCAAGTGAGTGCATAAATTGATTATTCTCACAAAGTTTGAAATTTTTTGAAATTTTGAAGTTTTTGTTTTTCCCTTTTTTCTTGTGTTTATGTATGTGGTGTCATGGAATACCAATATAGTATTAAAACACAGTTATGCTCAAAACGAAATGAGAGGGCTCCCTCTCAATTCATACACTCCCCTTTAATTTGATAAAATTGTAAATTAAGACATGAAAATAACATATCAATAACAAAGTGAAATGAAAACACGCATATTTGCACTAAATTTGAATTTTGAAGTGTATGTAGTGCAACATATGAAAATTTGACTCTTTTTAGTCATGAATTTGTTGAAGTTAATATATTTGTTTCCAAATGTCAAATGAAACTTGACCTGATCATTTTATTATTCTAAAATAAGATAATATTGAGATTATAATATTGATCAAATGTATTAGCCTCTTATATTAGGCAAAATATTGAGATTATAGTGTGAAATTTATGAATATTGAAATTTTGGATTATAAATTGATCATTTTGTTGATTCTTCTAATCAAGAGGATTTTGAATTTTTATTAATGATCAATTAATTGTGCCTATAAATTAGGCTGAAATATTGAAATTATATTGTATGAATTTGATCATGTTTTAGTCTTTTCCATTAAGATATATTGAAATTTAGTTATAGTCAAATAGTTGTGCTTCTAAAATAGACGAAAATATTGAGATTAGAATGATTTGAATTTGATCATTTTTAGTCTTCTAAATTAAGATATATTGGAATTTAGGAATGATAAAAAAATTGTGCCTCTAACAATAGGCGAAGTGTTGAAATTATAAAAATTGTAATTTGATCAATTTTGGTCTTCTATAATAAAAGAATGTTGAATTTCAGAAATTGATCAAATAATTGTGCCTCTAAATTAGGCATAATATGAGTCTTGAAAATTAATAATTTGATCATTTTAATTCTTCTAAATAAGAATATGTTGAAGTTTTATTTAGTGGTCAAATTGGAATGCCTCTAAATTAGGTGAAGTCTTGAAAATTTAGATTTGAATTTGATAATTTGAAGCTATCGGCGATTAAACTTCTGGAGTTTTTGGTTTTTGAATACTGTTGTCACTCAGAACTCCCCACGATGACTACTTAAATTCATGTGATATGCATGTCTTTATTACAATCAAATTAAGCTTTTCAAGCAATTAACAACTACATTTATGTTTTTGTTAATTTTTCTGTTGTAATTTAGTAAATTGTAGACTAAGAGCGGTAAAGTCAAAAGCCACTTGTAGTATATGCAAGAAACAACCATTTTTTTCTCAACGACTGTTTAAGCGACACACATTCACACACTCTTTTCAAACTTAAATCTTAGTACAATCACTACTATTAGAATTTGACTTCTAGATCCTTATTGTAAAAGACAATGTTATAATCGTAGGTCATAGTATGATAACGACTTCTGTCTTTTTGCATTAAACAAAGGTGAAGCTAAGGCCATGTTCGGCTGCGTTACTGTTTTCGTGGAAAAAAGAAAAATTCAGTTCAACTGAATTTTTTTTTTCTTCACGAAAACAATATTTTTCAGTTCAATTCTTGTGCCCATGTTCATTCTTAATTGGAGGCCGAACATGCCCTAATAGAGTTTTTCCTATCGGATACTCAACCCATGTAACCAATTGCGGTTAATGAAATAGAGGCTTGATCCCTTTTGTTTTCTCAAAAGAAAAAAAGGCTAATAGAGTTTCTAGGAGAGATACTTGTTCAACTCTTAACTAAAAAAAAGTATAAATAATTTTCATTTGTCATATATTTTTAAAAATATATACTTGTAATTAAAATAATTATATAATTTGTCATAATCTGAAAATTTCTCTCATCCTATTTTATTTTTGGCTCTGCTATTGCTACTGACTTTTATTAATCATGGACCGGTCTCTTGTAAAGTCGGTAATGTTTGGACTCAAATCGATTGTTCCTGGTTTCAGACTAGAATTAGGTTATGTGTCAATTCAGTGCTAGATAATCTGAATAAGGGTTGGCTTTTTTAGTGGAGCGTGCGCATGTTTGTCTAATCGAAGGAGCGCAATTAGAGGATGTTAAAAAGTGTCCTTTAAGCTATCTTAATTCCTAGTTGCGGAGATATAGGCATACACTGATACACACGGTATTGGTAGCCGTCCGATTGTCAATGGCATCCTTTTATCTATTTATCTGGTCTGCATCGTATCTGAACGAATAAGAATAAGATTTGTTTTTGTTAGCTTATCGGGTACAAGTAATGATTTTTTACCGTTATCCTATCCGTTTTCGTATAAGATAATTTTTAAAAATAAAATTATATATTTGTATGAAGATGAAAAAGATGGTACATGATACAATGAAGTTTTGTATTTTATTAAATTTTAATAATACAAATTAGTTATATTCATTATTATTATTTTCTTGTGTTGAAATATATTTTATCAAAATCACAAATTAAAATGTCAATGGTACTTTTTTATCCGTTTATCTAATCCGTGCCGTATTTGAAAAGACAGATAAGAGTAAAGTTTTTTTTTTCGTTATCATAACGGATATGGATATAAAAATACCTTCACCCGACCGATATCGTACCCGTTGACACCCCTAATTAAAATTCGTATTAATCAAGTATATACAAATTAATTTTGGCGTAGATCAATAACTTGACGGTGCTAATCGTCTCCCAATTCATTAATTAATAACTGATGTCTTTTTTGTTCATAATAGTTAATAGAAATTTGGGTTTTGGTTAGTCTATTTTTGTTGCTATCTTCTTAGTTGGTTCTATTTGGTTTTTTAATCTTTAATTTCTATGATGATTTAATCTTACCGCGTACAAGTTCTAAATAATAACCACTAATGACCCCGCAAAAAAAGGACCTCGATCTCCTCCCCAATATATAATGAGAGGGATCTACTTACAATATTTGAAAGTTATAACATCTTACAACAATTCGATTTTTTGTAATTTTCAAAGTCTAAACAATTGATTCATAGTATGATGTGATAGATACTGCTCTTCTTGCTTTAGATCCTATTACTCAATTCAGTTCTTCACATGCTAGTTCTCTGCAGACCCTTAGATCTTTCTATTACATATATTCTCAAATAATTTTGTATTTTTTTCCCTTAGCAAACCATGTGCTTATGTCTTGTTGATTTAGATATTTCTAAGTTGCTTCACAACTAGAGATCTGTTGTAATATCTGAACTACTGTTTGACTTGTGTTTGTATGGACATCTATGTTTCTAATGAAACAGGTAGTTTTTTACCATTTTTATCAAAAAAAAAATTGTGCTTGAAAATCAAATTTTATATTTTTCTGATTTTTTTACTATTTATTAAGTATTTACAAAACTGTTATTTTTCAATAGTCCAGAATTATCTATAAACAACAGTTTTGTAAAATACATAATAAATAGCAAAAAAAATTCAAAAAATATGTAAAATTTGATATTAAAATTTAAAATCATCTATAAATACATATCAAATTTCATCATATTTTAAAAATTAGCTTTTAGTATAGTGGTAAAAGTCAATACCCTCTAAGTAGGAGGTCGTGGATTTGAAACATGAATAAAAAATTCTTTATAAACATTAAATAAAAATTAATAGACTAGACCTCCATCTTTCTTAATAAAAAAAAGGTTTCATCATACTTTATAGAATATTATTCATGGATAATATAAATCATATAAATTTCTATTTTTTTTATTATTAAGATTGTAAAAATAAATAAGTATCAAGTGACATCCCTTTTTAATTATTTTACTCAATGATTTTACAATATAATATATTTATGCCATCCATTTAATATTGATTGAATGCTTCAATGTAAATATGATTTTATGTATTCTGTATTCTGCTATTTATCGTACTGCCTTCTAAATATGTAAATTACTTCATTAAAGTTATTTATTTATTTATTGATGCACATGTTTCTCAAGATTGAAGCATTTAATAGTTTAATGAGTCAATAATTTTTGCTGAAACAATGTCAGGCAATTTAATTCACTCATTCTTTCATGTAAAGCAATATTAGATCTGTGTGAATAGTTAAAATCTTAACTTTTATGAAAATTGTAACATGTTTATCAGCTTCACTTGGATAAATGAGTAGGGTTTAAATGGTTCATTGTTTCCATAACAATCATGTCTTTGTATTTTTATTTTTAAAGCTTAATTAGTCAATATGAATCGCTCAATAACATGATCTTTACATTAAAGTATGTTTGAGAACTAGCTTTTAATTCAGTGGTAAAAATACATATATAGCTCCTATGTGGAAGGTCGATTATGAGTTCGAAATCTACAAAGTAAATTTTTTTATCTAATATAAATAGAGGTATGAAAGTGTGTTGGGTGACTTGACCTCCAACCTATAATCTAAAAAAAAGGTGTGCTTGGAAATAAGATTTTATCATTTTTGGAACTATTTTACTATTTTTTTTAAATAGGTACAAAATCACTATTTTTGAATGGTCCAAAATCTTCTAAAAAACTTTGATTTTATATCTATCTAACTAATTTAAATTAAATGTTTGAACTTTAAAAATAGAGATAAAGTTGTAATGCATGACTGAGACATAAAAATAATAAAACATTTAATCCTACTCTAGATAAATTATACGCTCAAAATTACCAACTGAATAAGCTGAATCAATGCGATCTTCAGGAAGCTTTGAGCCGTTGATTTCAATTATGTTGACATCAATTAAAAACATACAAGTTCTGTGTTATGCATAATACCATAGCTCTAGGAACTGTCAACAACAGTTTTGCCGGTAAGACTCTCACAATTTGATAGGTTTTTACTGTTTCTATTTGTATGTATTCTTTTTTACAAATGAAAACTTGGTTTATAAAGAGCTGTTCAAACTTGACAAAGCTCACAATAGTACAACATGATAATTGTGTAAGTATATATATATTTTTTTTTTCAACTTATATAATATTATATAGCTTCAATTCCATGCATCAATTAATTAATTATTGTAAGTTAAAGTAAATTAAGATCTACTTATCTATTAATTAATTGTTAATTTGTATTGTAAGTTAAAGTAAATTAAGATCTACTTATCTATTAATTAATTGTTAATTTGTTGCAATACTGTGAGGCAGAACTATCACTTGAGATAGAGTTGTACATGTACATTCAATAATCCCACAGAGGATTCAAGCATTTCTAGGAAGAAATCTGGAGATGGTTGAGGTCAAGTACTGGAGGTTTGATACCATGGTGTGGCGAGTGATGCAACATCTGATGCTTGGTACATGAGAATTGCAAAATTTTAGTAACTATCGTATAATGAATGGTTATTACGATCATACATATATGACATATAACGGAGGAAATGATAGCTATAGTGGGTGTGATTGGGGGGTTGTAAAATTAAAATCTGCGGGACTCGACATTGTACATGTCGAGAAGAGTTTATTGTTATACTAGGTAGCTAGATATGTTCAGGAATTAATATATTTTGTATGGATATACATATGCATATTGTACATGTATTTAATTTGTGCATGGATGTTGTGTATTTTGTGTATGCATGCATGAATATATGTTGCATGTACATTAAATATTTCCAGCCTACACACACATATCTATATATATATATACATATATATATAGAGGAGGGGGGTTCAAATGCCTCCATTTTTTGTGCCTCCACCATGCCTCCATTTTTTAAAACTTTAATAACTCAAAATTTAAAACTTAACTGTCAAAATAAAATCGTTAGATGTGATCTATCTTATTTTCTCTATGTGCTCACAAAAAATTATCACATTTTAATTTTGTTTTTATGTGAATGATGAGTATTTTGGATATAGGATTTTATGCTTGTTTTTATACTCTTCAGACTTTTAAATTTATAAACCTAAATACTCAAAGAAATGTTAGTTGCAAGTGCACAACCTATCATTGTAGTACTTTGGGTATTGATCCACAGGAAAATCGGGAAATACTAATCTTTTACTCTATTGATTCATTTCAGATATGTGCAAGAAAGTAAAGGTTGATTGGGGGTTTGTTTGTTCTAACTTCCTAAAGTTTGGGTTCAATACCTGAGAAGAGGAGCTTTAAAACAATAAAAATAAAAAAGGAAAGTAAAATAAAATCTTGGTTGCTTTCAAGAATTGGGAAGATCTATGGGCATTCGGTCTACAATTCCTTGCTAATTTTATCTATTCAGTTTTGTTTGAATTCATGTATGATTTGATGAGGTTTCTAACCTAAAGTGTTAAAAAGGGTCACTTTCATGAATTAATAACGTGCCTAGATAGTTTCAGACTTCACTGTCGTTCATCACCCTAGCTATCTAGACCCATTAAGCTCTTGTTAGCCCATTTCAACTAATTATTGAGACAAGTATTTTGGTGAGGTGGGTTAATTTCCTCGAATTTTAGGTGCTATCACCATCCTAAAGGGATATTTAACAATCTTTTGCACACAAAATACATATCAATACTTAGTCAATCTAGGTGTCCTAAGTAGGGGTTTGATTTCACTTTCGTTCATCACCAAACCCTAACCCTTAATTTCTATAGTTCCGAATATAGATATCAAAGTACGGTCGCTTCTAATCCAAATCCTAAGGTATTTGTGCTCATAATTTGGTACTCTCCTCTCATCCTAACTTCTTTCGATTCTTTGCATTCTTTGCATTACAAATAAATTCCAAAGCGGGACTACTTTGATTGCAAGTACTAAACTAAGTAATCAACACAAATGATAAATCACATAAATTAACAATCATAATAAAAATAAATAACCGAATAAGATAAAATTAAACAAGTTCATGCAATGACCTAAGCCCCTCTAGAGAAAACTTGTCACACCCCGCGGCCCCGGGTCGTAACAGTCCCCCGCCGTAAGCATACAACGCCGTGTATGCCTACAAGGCAATTAACAATTCAAACCAAACAACACGCAATTCAAAACAAGTTTCTAATATAAAAATCAGAGTACACAGTCTGGACAGTAAATAATACAATATAAGTATCTCATCCGGATACCAACCATGAGGCCTACCCTAAAACTATACACCAAAATGTCTAGGGTCCTGAGATGGTAAGCTACTATGGCCTACTACTCGCGTGCCTCTCCGAAATCAGTTGCACCAGTACTTGTAAAATAACCGGGAGGGTGGGGGTGAGAATAAATTCTCAGTGCGAATTTGCCACAGTTCAGACTATTGGACTTGCAATCAAACTCCATATTCAAAAATGAAACCCAAACAATAATAATGCAAACAGATATATATATAATCATAAATAACAGAATGCCAAAATATGCAACAATTAATCATTCAACATGACAAACGAATAAACAGTTTAATTCCTGAAAATAAAGTATCAAACAAGTCCAAGAATCCCGCACCTTATTATGATGAGCGTACCGCTTAAACTATGGATCAGGCGTCTCGAATTGCCTCGCTACGTCTTGCTCGACCGAGCCTACACCTATATCACACGTATTCTAGGTTTAACCTTGGTTCATGATCGAGGAGTTTAATCGAGTGGTACTAGGGCTTTTACATTCCTTAACCAATTCCTATGCTTTGGTATCAATTCTTTCGATTCCTCTTTTCTTATCAAAATTTCACATAACGGTGCACAATTTCATCTAGGCCCTCTAGCCATATACTATTTCACTTTGGTAACCATCAATCACCGTTTCACTACTTTGGTTCTCGGTTCAATTCAATTCACCGTTTGGTTAACCCTAATTTGGTCAAAACCTCAAATTAACCGTTAAACGTTCTAAAAATTCCAGATCAGGAAGCAACCCTATCGATTACAAGTCTAATTGGTCGGGTTAAACAAATCAAATCACGATTATGCCAACTTTCAATTTTGGCACAAAACCCTAGAAATCAGATTTCACAAATCGGAAGAAATCGGGAAAAAGATTGGCAAACAAACTAGTAAGGAGTGTAGAGGAACTAGTCCTCGAGCAATTCGAACACAAATCTCGGGTTTAAAACGAGAATCTGAGAAATCGAGAAAATTCAAGTTTTCGAAAGAAAGAAGGAGAGAAAGAAATACCAAATAGGAGGGTTCGGAGAGGTCCTCGGCTGCTTTCTCGGTTCCAAACTCGATTTCTCGCAACAATCGGGAGTCTGAAAGAAACGGAAACTCACGAGCTCTTTTTTCTTCTCCCTTGGACGAAAATCACTTAAAAATGGGGAATGGTGGAAGAGAGAGAGAGAGAGAAGCTTTGATTTGGATTTTAGGGTTAAAATTACCCTGAATGCGGATGCACCCATCCGCACTGCGGGTGGCTTGACCCGCACTCGGGACTTAGAAAGTTTTCAGACCAAATTCAAGAAAATCCGAGCCTAGTGCGGATGAATCCCACCCGCACTGCGGGTCAACTTCATCCGCACTCACTACTTAGTCGATTTCAGGAAAATTCAGTGCAATACAGAAATTCATGAGTGCGGCTGGACCCATCCGCACTGCGGGTCACTCACCCGCACTCAGTACTTAGTCAATTTTGGACCAACACAGAATTGCATGAGTGCGGATGCACCCACCCGCACTGCGGGTCAATCCCATCCGCACTGAGCCTATAAAATTCCAAAATCTCGAAATTTCGACGCGGTTTCGATTCACACTTAACCTACTTATTTAGGGGAACCTTAATTAAGGTTTAAACTTCCATTTTATTAGTACAATTAACTTGATTCTTGTTTTTAATTCATTTGAATTTAATTGTAAAAAGTTCGTAACGTAACAAAACTAGCCTCCCATGAAGATGCAAGTATTCAACAAAGAAGTCATTACAAAGATTGGCATAAAACAAAGAGAAATTAAGTAAAGAAATAGATTACACCCTTCTCTAGATAAAGAACCCTTATTCTTGCATTCTTCTTGATATCTTCTTCTTCTTCCTCCTTGAATTGCTTCATTGATTGCAGAATTTTACGCTAAGTATTGGTGGAGAAGAGATTTTGAGAGATGAAATTGATCTTTGCGAAGAGATGCCTTAAATGAAAATGAACCCCCTCTTTTATAGCTGAATACCATGCCCAATTTAGAGGCTAGAATGTGGGGTTAGTTGGTGCTATCTTTACATGTTTCTCATACTGGCTTGTCTAATTTTAGCCCCTTGAAATGTGGCCAGCAGTTCCGAAAATAGAAAAACGCATCGAAAATAGATTTTTAGGCTGTCTGTGACCAAGGGGCGTTCATACTATGCTTCTTAAGTTGTAGATCTTCTCACTAGCTTTTCGAAATGTGGTCATATGC
This sequence comes from Carex rostrata, assembly GCF_964058835.1. Classification (NCBI taxonomy): domain Eukaryota; kingdom Viridiplantae; phylum Streptophyta; class Magnoliopsida; order Poales; family Cyperaceae; genus Carex; species Carex rostrata. Next base: position 11,391,150 of record NC_135921.1, read on the forward strand.
CCAAAACGGAGTTGCAAGTCAAAATCTACAGCTATTTTAAGTTCAGGCTCCAGTTCTGCGTTATGCTACAGTGCGTCCTCACTGCGCTCGGACTTTTTCTGTACGACCAGAGTGCAGCTGCATCGAGATCCGTGCTTCTGCATAGATTTTGATGCATAGCTTATTATACCTTTTTAATTGGCGTGCGTCCAGAAATCCATCTAAGTACTTAGTGCGGTCATATCGCAAACTGTGCATCCGCACTGGGTATTTTTCTACGATTTTTTTTTTCATATCCTGCAAATTAAAATCAAGCAAACACAGTAACTTGATTCTAGGTGTATTATTTTCTCTTTATATTCAAAATACAAGATATTTGGTGTTATTTTGTGATAAAAATCAGATCGAATATGTATATAATTTAGGCCTATCAGTGAATCAATGAGTTCAAAAATCAACGTCTAAAAATCATCCAAATTAGTACGTTTTTTACAAGCTCTTGATGACAACCAAAATAAAATTGAAATGACATAATATTTTACATGTGCATAGATAAAATGATGTAGATCATATCCAAAGGTTTTATTTTGACTTTTAGGTTTTAAATTTTGAATTATTAAAGTTTTTAAAAATGGAGGCATGGTGGAGGCATTTGAACCCTTCTCATGTATATATAGAGAGAGAGATTGGCTAAAATGAGCCATTGAGTAAAACAAGTTTTTGCTCCATGGCACTATATTTCTATTTTGAAAATCCAAACAACTAATCCGAATCGCTCAACGCGATCTCAATATTGAAATGTGATTGGAGACCAAATTTTACATTTTTTTTAGAATTTTTTACTATTTACTAAGCCACTTTGAAAATCGCTAATCCGGTGGTCCAAAATTTTTTACTGTTTTTTAATGTTCACACTAAAACAGCAATTTCAAAGTGGCTTAATAAATAGTAAAAAAAATTTCTAAAAAATGTAAAATTTAGTCTCCAAGCACATTTCAATATAGAGAATATATTAGAAGGTTCAAATAGGTTGTTTGGATTTTCAAAATAAAAATATGACATGGAGTACAAACGTATTTTACTCCATGGCTCACCCAAGTCAACCTCTATATATATATGTTCATGAATGTTATGTATATTTAATATTTCTTGAAGTTTGGATGGGTACATGTATATATAGATATATGTTCCAGTATTTTTGAAATTATGACAATTAATGTTGAATGATGAATCTTAATTAATTACATGCATTTGTGCATGCAATGTGTGTTATTATTAATTGTTTTGTTAATGATTACAATACAAAATATATTAATTAAGAGCAAGTTAATCTTTAGTTAATTTTCTATTGAGTTGATATACATGATATTAAATTATTATCTTATTATTTATAATTGCACCATATATTATATATCTCTGAATTAATTTAATAACACAACACACATAACCATCAGTACTTTAATACATGGAGAAGAAGTTTTTTACCTTTTGGTCTAGCTAGTTAATAATTAGCTCTAGGTTCCAACAGCAAGTATATATTACATTTCAGAACATGGTTGATATTGATCAAACTAATGCTGACGACTCATCTACATCACGAATTGTAAAGATCACTACATCTACACCATCGGTGTAATAGTTCAACCGATGTCCCAGAGTCAATCAAAATCAACGGTTGAATATAAAAAACCAATGGCAAGGGGGGGGGGGGGGGGGGGGGGGGGTCCATCAGCGTCATCGGTTTGTTAAACGCCAATTGATGGTAAAAAATTCAATGTAATTACAGCGCTGCCACTCGTGACGTACACCATCTATACAAAAAGGTATTCGATGGTAAAGGGGGGATGGTACAAATGTTTTTTGTAGTAGTGTATAATATATTATACTTATGTCATCCATTTAATATTGATTGAATGCTTCAATGTAAATATGATATGTATTTTGTATACTGTTATTGATCATACTGCCTTCTAAATCATACTGCCTTCTAAATATGTAAATTATTTCATAAAAGTTATTTATTTATTTATTGATGCACATGTATCTCAAGAGTGAAGCATTTAATAGTTTAATGAGTCAATAATTTTTGCTGAAACATTGTCAGGCAATTTAATTCACTCATTCTTTCATGTAAAGCAATATTAGATCTGTTTCCATAGTTAAAATCGTACTTTTATGAAAATTGTAACATGTTCACCGCTTCACTTGGATAAATGAGTAGGGTTTAAATGGTTCATTTGTTTTTTCTTTAAGTAAAGGTAGGAGGGGGTCATGTCACTCAATTATTTAATATCTTTGTAATACAATAAATGATTTCTCACATCTGAATTTCAAACTCATAAATAATCATTGATTCCATGTAACAATCATGTCTTGTATTTTTAATTTTAAAGTCCAATCAATCGATCTAAATTGCTCAACAACATGATCTCTACATTAAAGTGTGGTTGAGAACTAGTCTTTGGTCTACATGGCTCCTATATAGAAGATCGATCATGGATTGAAAATCCACAAAGTGGAGAAATCATATCTAATATAAATAGAAGTATGAAAATGTATTGGGTAGCTTGACTTCTAATCTATAATTTTTTTTTAAAGTGTGCTTGGAGATCAGTTTTTATCATTTTTGAATTTTTTTTTTACTATTTTTTTAGATAGATACAAAATCACTATTTTTAAATAGTCCAGAATCTTCTGAAAAACTTTGATTTTGTACCAAGGAGGGATCCAATTACACCATTTTTTGGTGACACCAGATTACATCCTATATTTTAAAATCCAAATTGTCGATCCAAACTGTTCAACATAATGAATATATTAAAATGTGCTTGCATATCAAATTTTACAATTTTTTCGAATTTTTTTACTATTTATTAAAATAATAGTCCAAGATTTTCAACAACATATAAAATTTGATCTCCAATTGCATTTTAATATAGAAATCATACTGAGCAGTTTAAATCGAATATTTGAACTTTAAAAATAAATAAAAAATTGTAACGCATGATTGAGACCAAAAAAAAAAACAATAGAACATTTAATCCTACTCTAGATAAATTATAAGCTCAAAATTACCTACTAAATCAGCTGAATCAATGCGATCTTCAGGCTGCTTTGAGCCGTTGACTTCAATTATGTTGACATCAATTAAAAACATACGAGTTCTACATAGGAAAGGACACGGGAAAAAAAATCTAATAAATTTCACCAGCGGCTCAGTCAGTTCGGTTGAAACCGGACTAAAATAATTAAACCATTTTTTTTTCAATTTTAAAAAATAGAACCGAACCGAAGTAAACCTATTAGTACTATTATTAACGAAAATTAAACATGTTCATACATAAGTTGTTCAATTCTATACAAAATATGTAGATGTTATAAAATATTTAAACTAAAATGAAAGAAATGAAGCAATGATTGAACCAAACAAAATATAAACCATACTTTAAATAATATAATTCGGTTGGTTTGGTTTAGTCGGTTTTAAAAAGTCTAAACTGAACCAAACCATTTAAATCAAAATAATTCAAAAATTCAATCGAACCGATCCATTTAAACCGAACCATTTAATTGGAAATTTTTCGATTCGGTTGAAACCAAACAAACCGAACCGTTTGAACACCCCCTCTCCTTTGTAGCATTTCTCACCAGCGGCTCCTTTGTTGTTGTTCATAGCTATTGGATTTTGTTTGTTGCAGTTGGGTTTAGGTCAAAATCAGATAGCTAGGTTTTAATTGCATTTGAGTTTAGGTCACCGTACGTTTAATTTGACTTGTTATAAATTCTGACAGGTGTAGTGAACATTTCAAGTTGGTTCTGATTTCACCAATATATATAGGAAAAATTGTGAGATTGTCACTACAAAATTTTGAAATTGTGATATTGCCACTACATATTTCAAAATTGTGAAAATGTCACTATAAAACTTCATTAATTGTAAAAATGTCATTAACAGTGTATTCTTATAATATTTTTATTAAAAATTAACTGAAAAATACTGTTTTGATATACATAATTATGTATTTTCGATTATACCCTTCATACAAAAACAGTAACACTCCAGTTGATATCTCCTCTTCAAATTTCGCAGCACCCTTCTCCTCCCTAATTGCCTCATCATCCCTAATCTCCTTTGCTGCAATTTGAGTCGTCCGTTTTATCTGCGATTTGAGTCGTCTTCCTGGTGAGAGGTTGATGAACGGTAATGAAAGTTAGGGTTCGTGAGTTTAGCAGTGTAAACTTCGTCTCCCTGGCGAAAGAGTAGGGTTCCTGTGTTTTTCTGAAGAGGGGTATTTTAGTTATTTTTTATTTTTATTTATTAACAAAATTAATACAGTATTAATGACATTTTCACAATTAATGAAGTTTTATGGTGGCATTTTCACAATTTGAAAATTTTGCAGTGGCAATATCACAATTTTTCCATATAGATATGTATGGCTCTTAAGAGTTCATATAACAACTGTACTTGACAAGTAGAGATGCAAGTAGAAAAGAGAAAAGCGATAGATAGATTGATTGAAACAAATTTATTACTAGGAGAAAACGACATACCATGTCATTTTTGAAAAAGAGACTGTATAGAGACTACTGCTTTCTGTGTTCCTTTTTTTCCTTTCCCTTTCCCTTTCTCTCTCTCTCTCTCTCTGTTCCCAAAATAACTTATTCCTTACTTCATGTCCATTGGATAAATTTGTGTTATGAAATTACCTTAATTTGCTTCTTTGGGATAAGATCTGATTCTTCTTATTTTGGGCAGTTGGTAAAGATTTTATAAAGCAGTTTTAACTTAACTAACGGACTATGGAATCAAAACAACACTATATGATTTGTGCGCTGTCTGAAGTAAAAATTTGTCTGTTAAAATCCTTACCCCGGAATGGAATCAAAACAACACACTGTATGATTTCTGCGCTGTATAAAGTGAAAATTACTCTGTTAAAATCTTTACCCCGGAATGGAATCAAAATAAACACTCTATGATTCGTGCGCTGTATAAAGTGAAAATTGCTCTGTTAAAATCTTTACCCCAGAATGGAATCAAAACAACACTATATGATTCGTGCGCTGTATAAAGTGAAAATTGCTCTGTTAAAATATTTACCTTTGAATTTGTTAGTCGTGTGGGTTTGTAAATTACTAAACTCCGTGCTGTTAATTGAAATGATGCAGACTATTAATTAATTAGGTGATATTGAGTTAGTGTGTTTGTATTCGAAAGAATTTGGACCATCTATCGACATGTATGTCTTTGTTTGTGGGGCTTTCTTATAATTAATAAAGCCATATGCATGCGATTGAACTTTAAATATAGATTCAAAAGTGATGAAACACATTTGACGAGGGATCATCCGTTTTTCACAAAACTGGAGAAGAGCAGATAAGAGATCTCATTTGATGAAAATCATGCACATACATATATAATAGATGCAGCCAGAAGTCCCAAAACAGTAATCAAAGTCTCGTATTTTATATCAGATTTTCTGAGATGCATGATTGGGTGTGTGTGTAACGATTTTCAAATCATTTTAATAAATAGTAAAAAAAATATAAAATTTGGTCTCCAAACACATTTTAATATATTAAACATTCAACTGTTTAAATCGGCTGTTTGGACATTGAAAATCGGAAAACCGAATTATTTGTTCCGGAGGTTAGGAATAAACGTTTTGAGCTTAGCCAACCTCTCTCTCTCTATATATATATTTTTTATTTAATGGAAAACACTTATTTTGAAAAATTATAAAAAAATAGTAATTTTTTTCTAAAAAATATAAAATTTGGTCTCCAAACACATTTCAATATGAATAACATGTTGAGAAATTCAGATTGACTATTTGAACTTTGAAACTAAAGATATGAGCGCAAATTAAAATGCCCACTTTAATTTGCAAAGCATAGTAGCCTTACTCTACATACACCTCATATAATGTGAAATAACTTTGAGTCCCAGGTTATTCAGATGATGGATTAAACTAGTTTTGAGTATCAGATCCATCAGATTTGAACCGCATTTTTTTTTTAATTTTTTTATGATGAATTTCACATTAATAGCAGTTCAGCCTTCTTCAGGTCAAACTGAGCCATAAGCAGGGTGAGCGAATTGAGAGATTTTTCCGGGTCAGGTTGAATTCAGGTCGGATCTGAATAAATTCAAGTCCATGTCCGATTTCAAATTATTGATTGCTTTCTTTGAAATATAAATTAAAATTGGATCGGTTTTCAGTTCCAATTGAGTTGGATTAGTGCTTTGAATCAAAATTTGCCACATCTTGAGTTTAACAGGGCAGTTTTGGCTTCATACAGCGCACATATTATAGAATAAAAATAACTTTGTATATAGTTCGTACCATGCATGAAGATGAAGCCAAAATTGCTCTGTTAAATTCTTTACCTATATATCCTTCATGTCGGCCACATAGAGGAATTAACATAAACAAATGCTAGTAGCTGCAGGCTCGTTATACAATCGTTGGTGCATATGTTCTGGCAATATATTTACAGTTAAGGCTTTATCAGTGTGCTGTACACACTGTCAATACAGACATGCATACAGTACTGTACTGTGTATAGTGCGTTGGTTTCTAGTTTCTAGTGAGTTCAATTGGGTCAGAAGGGCATCATGGCTAACTCGATCATAGCGCGTCTGATCATATCAGACCCGCAAAGTTACATTTCATCTCTCTCTCTCTACCGACTATTCTGTACTTTCCTGGGTTTCTCGCCACTTATTAGCTGGTTGCTATTATATATAAACAGATGAGATGACATTAGGATCAGGAATTCAGACTTCAGAGTTTAATAATAATACAAGGGGAATTTCCTCATTTGACTTCAGAGTTCAGAATCCTCTCTGTTTGTGTTAAAGAAATGGACAGTATATAAATTAGTGAGATAATAATAATTATTATTATGAAAATTTGCAATTTTTGGTGAGAAATGTTTTTTTTTTTTTTCAGAGGAACTTCAAAACAAAATATATGAATCATACTTTACAAAAAAAAATTACGAGCTATTCGTAATATTGTTTGGTTTGTGAAAAGTGAACAAACCGTTAGCAACGCTAGAGGCTCATGATGCTTAATAACTACGTGACGCTATATCATTAACGAAATTTAAAGTTGGTGGCTTTAAATGTATACTAATAATTCTATTGATAAAAAAAATTAAAAAATTTAATCATACATTTATTGGCAGATTATGATTTGAACCATTCAATTAATCAAAAGGAAAGTCTTCAACGAATTAGAAATAGAAGATCGGAAACAGGTGAAGCCTATATTTCAAAAGTTGTAGCCTTTTCAATTTTCTCTTTTTTTGGTGAATCAAACGGTTGAGTAACTATGTGACTTTGGTAGCCTTTCTAAAGGGCATGACAGGTGATAGTGCTGTCGGAAGGAAAGATTTTTGTGTCTATTTTAGGACCACAGCATAGAGATAAAGCATCTCTTTATTGGAAGAAAACAGAGGTTGCTCCTTTTTACCAAAAGCCAGTAGAAACATTTCTTTGTTTTTGTTTTACTAATAGAAGAAATAAATGGCTAGTTTGATTTAAATTCCAAATTTTATGTGTGACAACTTTTTTTCCATTTCAAGGATGTACAGTAATTTCATAAATAGATACATTTTTTTATATATATAATTGCTTTCAAAAAGTCAGGTTGGAAAAAATAATAATTCCTATAACCTCATTCATCTTATAAAATTGATTTCTGGAATGTATGAGGATTTTTTTTTTCTTGAACTCTAAAAGATATCAAAATTAATTGCATGAGTGCATTACATTTGAAGTTAACTTCAAATTAATTTAAATTATTTTTATTCTAATTTCAGTCTAATTTTATGAATATAGTCCGCTCTCATGTTGCGTTTGCCTTCTGTCAATTTTATACAGCTACTTAGGTCTGCAGAAAGTTAATTTTATAGAATATTTGATGAATTATATATGTTTAATTAGGTTGAATAATAAAGAGTAAAACTAGGGTGTGATGTGCTCACTAAGAGGATTGGGTGAGCACAACTTCAAAAGTATATTTGATCGACTTCAAACGTCAAATTCAAACCGTTGAAATCCATGTACTTCATGAGTGATACATGTACATGCAAAATTTTGAAAGTTTTGAATTTATTTGTTACAAGGTCAAGTGATCAAAGAAATGATAAAAATTGAATATAAAAAATAATTTATGAATTAACTTATAAAAAGTTCATTTTCTTTGACTACTTGACCTTGTAGCAAATAAACTCGAAACTTTTAAATTTTTGTATATACATCCATCACTCATTAAGTACATGAATTTTCAACAGTTTGGATTCGACATTTAAAGTCGATCCAATATACTTTTGGAGTACGTAAATTATGCTCACCAAATTCTCTTGGTGAGCACATCACACCCTAGGTTTGCTCAATAATAAATGTGCTATATGTTGTTGATAGGCAATGCCTACAAACTCTGATAGTAATTTATTATTTATTAACAAGAACAGGTTTTTGAACATGCATGCATTGACTGCAACATGCATATGTACCAGATGAATTAATAGAACAAACATAATTTGTGTGGTGTAATTTCTTATATGATTAATTAGTTAGTCACTGTAAATGATGCCAGATTAATTAAGTTGTGAAGTTGCTTGGGGAACATAGTACAAATGTACAATAATGAATAATTAATATCTAGCTAGTGCAATCTTAAATATGATATTCCATTATGACACTATATACACTGACATAACATGTCATAGTAGGTAATTCTAGGAGACCTGTACATCTTCTTTTAATTATTTTTATTGTCTTCTTTCATATAGACTTCAACAAAATAATATTAATTGCACTAGCTTATAATTCACACGAATTCACATATAGAAAAATTGAAACGAACAATGAAATGTGTAGTTGAGTAATTTCCTTGTATATTTATCAGCAACTTTAGAATAAAGATATTAACAGAACTATTTTGGCTTTACGCAGTGCATAAGTCATATATGTTTGTATCATCTCCACTAGTTATGCGTTGCATGAAGTCAAAATATATCTGTCAATACCTTTCTCCAATTCAAGAGCATGGTCACAAGATTCATGAATTAAACCCGAATTAAACTCGAATAATTTATTTTTTTAGTGATGTCGAACCGAACGCCAAATTATTCAGTTGACCGAACTTTAATTGAATTAAACCCGAATAATTCGCCAATTACGAATTTTCCCCAAATTTTACCAATTTTCGTGAATTTTTTCTGAATTTTTCTCAGAAACTTTTTTTTTTTTGCTCTCTTACAGGATTGAAATCTCTAGTCCGGATAATTCTGAATTATTTTTAAATTATACTTGAATTATTTCCGAATCACGAACTTTTGACATCGCCGAACCGAATCCGAATAATTCATTTGTCACTGTGTTCAAGAGAATGTGAAAGTTGTCCCGCACAGAATGCTATAAATTTTAGGTCGTAGAGAAACATAGCTTGTGATTCATGGGTTGATACTTGATAGTTGACCCTTGACACAAATACGAGGGTTATGTCAGTGAATGAATTGATGGTTTTCTCATTCATTCAGGCCCCAGAAATTTAGATCAAAGCATTGGGTGAAGAGCTATTTAATGCTTGGACCACTGGACCCCACCGACCAGTACAACTATGAACCCACAAGGCCACACCAACTTGCTCTTTCTCAATACCGATCTTTGAATTTTTTATTTTTTTATTATTGGTACGTAAGAGTAATTAATCCTCTAATATCTTAAACTCTTTAATTAATAACATTCTCCTGTTTTGGTGGAGAGCACTTTTGCTCTCATGCTTTCATTGGTGCAGCATACGCTCTCCTTGCCACCATTGTGAGTACAAATTTAGTTATTTCGTAGGTCCATGTTTAATTATATTATCATATATTTCTCACAAGCTCTCTGCAAACTTCAATATTTTTTACAAGTAAATCGGGCATTACTTGGTAAAAGAGTTGAAAAAACAAAAGGCCTTGACAATTTCAAATTCTAGCGCATCGTTGTGACGGCCCCGCGCTCCCTCCTTTTGCAATACGTTTCTACTTTCAGTCCGCTCCTCTCTCTTACTCCTAAATTTCTCTTCCGACAAAGTATCTCCATTCTCTCTCTCTCTCTCGCTCGCATCTACCTCAAGTGGAGAGGAGGAACCAGAGCTAATATTGTCGGAGATCGAAGCATTGAGTCTCTACGCCATGTCGATCAGAGTGGTCAATCGAAAAAGCAGATCCGAACGTAGAGAGTGATAGAGATTAAGATAATAGAATAATTATGAGTGTATATAAGTGAAATTAGAAAATTAGAATTATTTTAAGTAGTTGAAGGATTATTTAAGAATAAAAGAGTAGATTTAGAATTAGAATTATTTGATTTGTTATAAATTTATTTATTTTTATGAATAAAATTATTAGTCGGTACATAAAAGCTATTGATCTAAAAAAAATACAAGTACGGTTGCATATGTATATATCCACAGTTCTTGGTAGCCTTTCTTTGGTCAAATTAGTTGTAAAATAAGATTACAGTGTCCATAAACGATGAGAGAGAATATTACAATCATGTGTTCATAGTTTACACCAATGTAGTTCCCCTTCATGGTAATTAATTAAATTGTACATTTGTACTAGTCTAATTAAATACAAACTAAATGTCCAATTCTGATTTCCCTATTTGGTAATAAGTTCAATAAATTTACACAGAATATGGCAACCATAATTAATTACTGACCTTCTCCATTAATAATCATTAAATAGCCATAACATAATGTTTCAATACAATTATGTTGTATTTAAAACCTTCAATATGTTGTATTTCCTTTTTTTCATGGACTCATGCATTAATTTTTCATAAGAGCAAGTAATATGAGCATATATTTTTATGTAGTTTTAGTGCATCAATCGAAAATTAGAATTATTTTGAGTATTGAAAGATATTGTGAAAATAAAAGAGTAGATTTAGAATTAAAATTATTTAATTTGTTATGAGTTTTTTTTTATCTATAAAATTATTATTTGGAACTTAAAATCCATTGATGTTAAAAAAAAAAGAATATTACAATTATATATTCACAGCTGTTGGTAGCCTTTCTTTGGTCAAATTAGTTGTAAAATAAGATTAAAGCGTCCATCGTTTATGAGAGAAAATATTGCAATTATGTGTTCATACTTTACCCCAACGGAGTCCCTTCAAGGTAATTAATTAAATTTTAAATTTGTACTAGTCTAATTTAATACAAATATCCAACTCTGATCTCCCTATTTGGTAACTGCAATAAATTTACACAGAATATTGCAACCATAATTAATTACTGACCTTCTCCATTAATAATCATTAAATAGCCATAACATAATGTTTTCAATACAATTATGTTGTATTTAAAACCTTCAAAAAAAATATTAGTTATAAATTCGTTATAAATTTAGTTTTTTCATCAATAAAAATATTAGTTGGAACTTAAAAGGCACTGATTCAAAAAAAAAAAAAAAAGTACAATTGCATACGTATATATATATGCACATGCAGTTGTTGGTAGCCTTTCTTTGGTCAAATTAGTTGTAAAATAAGATTAAAGTGTCCATAAATGAAGAGAGAGAATATTACAATTAAATTAATTATGTGTTCATAGCATAGTTCTAAATAGCTAATTATAACTACGGAATAGCTGTGTTATATATAGCTTTTTTCGACCTCAAAAGCTATAACACTATTAACCGTTTTTCTTTTATAATGATTCTAAATAGCTAGTTATAGTTGCGCTATAGCTTTTTCAGTTTTTAAAAGCTATAACGCTACAATTGCTATTTAAAACCTTGATTCATAGTTTACACCAACATAGTTCCCCTTTATGGTAATTAAATTGTACATTCCTACTACTCTAATTAAATACAAGTGTCCAATTCTGATTTCCCTATTTGGTAATAAGTTCAATAAATTTACACAGAATATCGCAACCATAATTAATTACTGATCTTCTCCATTAATAATCATTAAATAGCCATAACATAATGTTTCAATGCAATTATGTTGTATTTAAAAACTTCAAAAAAAAATGTTGTATTTCATTTTTTTATGGCCTCATGCATTAATTTTTCATAAGAGCAAGTAATTTGAGCATATATTTTTGATGTAGTTTTATACCTTGTATAATTTTGTGTTTCATTCAAGTTTGGATGTGTTTGTTATTTGAAATACTGCAAGGTAAGAGTTTACAATGAAGAGATGTGGCAGCTAGTTCAACCAAGAAACGATGGATACATGGATTTTGATAAACTTTTAGAATTAGGTTTTATATCATTAATCTGCTGGTTCGTTTTGTTTAAAACAATTTTTTGTTTGACCTTTGAGATTGTAAAGAATAAATATTTACCATGGAATGAATTATAATTAGGGGTGAAAACGTACGGTATGGATAATATATGATTCGTATTTGAAAACTTAGATGTGGATATCCAATATCTGAATATCCGCGTGGATAAGGATACTGATATGGTTTTACGTTTTAATTATCTGTATCCGAATAGTAGATATATACCATATATTTTAATATATATTATGAAAAATTTATGTTATTCACCATTATAATTAGATAAATATTTTGAACTTTAATATTTTTTTAATTAATATTCGATCTGATCCGGACCCGCACATGTAGCCATCTGATATCCGCTCTGTATTCGTATCCGAAAAATGAAAAAAGAAAAGAAAAAGATATATGGATATGATTTTATCAATATCCGCTCTATTTTCACCCCTAATTAGAATAAAAGATATTAACTAAAATTATTATATGCAACATATATATAACATTTTTCTATAGCTGTTGTAATTACGATATATTTACTACAATTAATATTTGTAATTTGTTATAGTGATTGTAGTTGCTTTTGCATATTTTATAATGTATTCTAACATGAATCAGGCTATGGTACTATGTATAGCGCAAATCAGTTCTAACTATATATTAATTTATCCGTTTTTTAAAGTTCAAATAATTGATCCGAACTATTCAACATATTCTTCATATCAAAATATACATGGAGAGAACAAAATTTTATATTTTTTTTAGCTTCTTTTACCTTTTTAGATACATAAAATACTCTAATTACATAATAGTTTTAATTAATATCTCTTTTTCTAATTCTGAAAAATGTAAAATTTGGTCTTCAGTCTTCTTCACTCTTTTAAGTACTTTTATTATATGCAAGTACATTCTAAAAAAAATTCTAAAAAATATAAAATTTAATTTTCAAGTACAATTTAATATGGAAATGATATTGAGCAGTTCTAAACTTCTAATCAATTGTTTGAAAACATAGGCGCATAACATATGCGAATAAGTTATAGCATAGGCGCATAGCATAGCTATTAACTTTGTCAAAGGACATCTCCAGTTTTTACTAAATTGGAGAGAACTGTAACTCGGCTAGATGATTTCTACCACTGAACCAGTACCACGAACCGTAACTGCGGTAGGTGGCGGTCACATGATCAATCCAGCAACTATTTAATCCAGTTTCGGTCCCAACTCTCTCTCTCTCTCTCTCTGGGGACAAGGAAATTATACGGCCATAACAAAAGCAAATGCCTCCAACCAGCTGATACAGTACCCATTTCTTAAACTTGTTTGTCCGAGTGCAAAAGTGTGAGCTAGCTGCAGCTAGGTTGATTCAACGGATATTATATTATTTAAAAAATAATGCTGGTAATGGATCTTTATCAATTTTACCAGATTTTTGTAGGTTGTTAAAAAAGGTAATATGAATGTAATGACAACATATATATAAGTGAGGCTATGGTACTATGCGTAGCGTAGGTTGGTCTGTACTGTGGATTAATATTTCCATGCGAAAATGTTCTTTCAAACTAAATACTATATTTTTAGATACGTAGAAAATCACTGCTTTTGAATGGTCTAGAATCTTTAAATCTAGTGATTTTCTACCTATCTAAAATAAAATAAAAATAAACAATTAAAAAAAAAATGTAAAATTTGATTTACAAATACAGTTTTATTATAAGGTGATATGTTGAACGGTTCAGTTTGACTATTTGAACTTGAAAGACGAAAATATTAATTCATAGTACAAATCGATATACGCTATGCACAGTACCAACAGCCCCACTCCATAAATATAAAAGAAAAAGTAATTTCAAAGCTTGAATTTTTTTTTTTCCTTTGGAAAATTTCAGTCAGAGTACCCATAACCCATAATTATATGTTCTGGACCTACAAATTCAAAAACCAAAAGATTTTTATTGAGATGCTAATATTAATTAATAGTAGAGTAACCAATAGCAATTCATGCAAGTGCAAGAAAATCCAAAAAACATTTAAACTTGGCTAGCTAGCTTGGTCATTTATGATCGAGACCACCATATGCATTTGTGCTAGACATCATAATCACATGTGGTCCAAATTAAAAGCACCCCTCCAATTGTCACAACCGTCTTTTTACTTTCTCCTTTTGTCTTTCATTCTCTCTAAAAAACACCAACAATTCATTTCCCTTTACTGAAATTAATTTGTAGGTCCCTGATATAATAAATCAGTCTTGCCTAGGCAAATGAGAACTTTGGAGAAAAAGAAAAGAAAAGAACTTACAAGGAGATTTTTGTCCATTTAGTGCAAATTTCAAATAATGATTTAATTAATTGATACATTGATATTTCTTTATCCAATTTTGTACGGGGGGACAGGACAAATAGTTTTCATGTCCATATTTTATGGGTACCTGTACATGAGTAGTTGCTAACATGGCAATTCAAATTAACATGTCAAAACCATCAATTAAAAACTCAGATGAGAGAGAGATCTAAATCGCTTTCAAGGACCATGCTAAAGATAACAAAGGCTCAACTATAGCCTCTTAATTCAACTCATGATATAAATCCGACAAAGTCTTGGGCTAACTGGTGTTAATCCGATGTTTGTGATATTGACATGACAAGGTACAAGGTTCACAAAATTTATATAATTTATAATATATACTTAAATGCCTATTCATGTAACCTCTTCTGAATATTCTGTTAGTTTTTTATTTTATTATGTGGTCTATGTTATTATTGTGCACCAGTTTCATTTAAAAAATTAATAAAATAAATCTTAATTTTTGATTAAAAAATTCAGATTGTTATTTATAAAATATATTGGTCTCAAAGGTTGCCTCACAGTTGTTAAAAAAACCTCTTCTCTTATTTGGATGCACCTCATAATGATAAACTGCATCCACTTATTTTACTGAAAGAGAGAAGTAAAATAAAACGTCTAAGATCTTCATCATCACGTTTGAGGAAAAATCATTGATAATCAGTATTTATGCTTCCGCTTAACGGTGTTATCACTTCATAACTGTAAAATTTAAATTTGTTTGTTATTTTATTTTGGATTTACGGATTTTGAATTGTTTGTATTCTAATTGCAAAATACGTTACGATTTTATTACATATTTCATATTTATTTTATTTTTTGGTTTTAAATAATTACTACCACTTCATAGTGATGAGATTTAAAAAAAAGGGTACTATATATACATACGAGGTAATTTTTTTTTTTTTTTTGAGAAACAATAAGAATCTACCCATCATGATATTTGATAAAGGTGATGGTTAATTTTGATATTATGTAAAGTAATATAATCAAATGAGAAAAGTTGGTAACTTAAACACTGACCACTCGTCAACTACAAAAGATAAAATTTGGAAGAGAGAATGACAAGATGTCTATTGCAAAGACAGAATGATATCTTATTCTATCTTGAGCAGGTTAAAATAAAATGCTTGGTGTTTTTCACGTCTCAATCGTGTCTCACAAGTCACATCTTTATTTTTATTTATAAAGTCTAAACAGTCGATCCGTACAGATTTACATTATCTCCGTATTATGTGTTTGACACCAAATTTTTATATTTTGTGTTGCTATTTTTTATATAGGTATAAAATCGTTATTTTTAAATGGCTCACAATATTCATAAAAACAGTGATTTTGTACATATATTTTATATAGTAAAAAAGTTTC
Organism: Carex rostrata; assembly: GCF_964058835.1. Classification (NCBI taxonomy): domain Eukaryota; kingdom Viridiplantae; phylum Streptophyta; class Magnoliopsida; order Poales; family Cyperaceae; genus Carex; species Carex rostrata. The sequence goes on from NC_135921.1 coordinate 11,407,145, forward strand.
AAAAATTACAAAATTTGGTCCCCAAGCACATTATAATATGGAGATCATGTTGAGTGGTTCGGATCGACTGTTGGAACTTTGAAAACGGAGATAAGAACATGAGGCATGAAAGACACGAGGCATTTAATTTATGCTCTTCCACGTTGCATAGACAAAATTTGAAAGAATAATTGACAACTGATTCCTGACTAATTAAAGTAAAAAAATTCCAATTAATTATATACCCATTAATTAAAAAGAATAGGAAAAAATCCATCAGAGTTAAGAACTTCAGCAACCGGAAAGACAGATTGACAACATGAAAACTACCGAGGAAATTAGAAATCCCAAAGAAAACAATAAATATTTTTCATATGAATAAGTTTCAACTAAAAGCCAAGTTCTAGATATTAATCTCCCTCTTTTTCTCGTTCATTTTGAGCAAAAAGATTTTTTATTATATTTTTTTAGATTGTAAAAACAAGTACTTAACATGGACCGGGGCTTAATAAATTAGACAAACTAAATGTAGAGAACTAAATAATTGTAATATGATGATAAATTCCAGACTAAAAATTAAAAATCTGTAATGAATGAGCCGTTGAAGGGAAACTTCAGTGAATTTCACTGTCTCAACCTTATCCCATTGACCTTAACAAGTGTTTATAAACAACCACTGAAAAGACAACAATTGTTTCATGTGGCACTTGCTGCACCACAAGATATAACATATGGTTCAAATAATGATTGATTGCTGTAACATAATTAACTTCGTTAATTAGTTGATTTTAATTTTTAAGTCTGCCATCAAACAGGAACATCATAATGCTTATTAGATCAACTATTTTCTTTTGGTTAGTGTAATATCTTTAACAAAACAGCTGAGTTAGCTCTTAATGAAACGGGCTCGTTATCAACGGATAATTCAGTCATTCTGATAAACAGTTGCAATCCTGTGATTGTGAAACTCATGTGATATATTGTCGTACCAGTTTAGTTCAAACCAGCTTTGCAAAGATGATAACAAGTGAGCTACCAACAACTCTTTTAAATGACAAATAAAATAGATTAGTGTGTATATCCATCAAGCGGCCAAGTGCCCCAATTAATGGGAGAATAGTCCAGAGAAATGACAGCAACATCTCAGCAAAGCTTTAATTGATTGAAAGAAATGCACCCGGGGATCTTTCAAATTCGGTTTTTGTCATTGCCAAGTGATTAAAGCGACAAAAAATTGACAGGTGCAGCAAATGTGAAAATGCTATAATGTACTTTCTGTATGAAATGTTTAGGAAATGTCTAGTACAAACACAAACTGTTATACACACGAAGCCACAGCTCATCCAAAGCTTTTATTGTATATATTGTATTCCTGAATATTTCATAAAGTCATACAGTGGATGTAGTTTGTATGACAAGTTAATAAATTGACAGCAACTGGAAAGATACTGCAACAACTTTTCATATGAAATGTTTCAGAAAACTCAAAGTAGCAATAAGAACTGTAGAATTTATGGTGTATGGATATCTGGGTCCTTGTTATACATGTACAACCTCCTAAACTCCCAAAAATTTCATATTAGCCCTGTAAATAACAAATATACTATATCCCAAGTTCCCAACAAAGCCTACATGAAAATCTTTTCATTCTTTACTTTTGTATGATTCGGTAAATCATGTTAATGAAACAAGAGTTTTCAAATCAGAAAGATTTTAAATTAAGTGACCTCTATTGTATTTATAATTAACTCCATGGATGCTCAAGTATTCCGTGCTCTAAAAATTTGACATTACAAGATGTAAAAAAAAAAGAGCATATACAAGCTTTTTCAGCATAAAAACAGTAGAGCAAATGACATATATAGCAGGCTATGAAATTACAATAAATAAAGGAGAAGACAAGCTCATCAAGATTTCTCGTGTATACTGTCAGATGAGTGGGCCCTCTCAACATACCGTGTAATTTGAGAAATTGTATAGTGTGAGGATGTAAATGCAGTATAATAAGATGTGACTGATAGCTGAGCGAATTTCGGGAGAGCATAAGCTGCAATAAAAATATCTTCACTGGTATCCACTAATAAGAGAAACAGTAAAGAAACCAGTGTGTACTAATTGGCAACAGACTAGTTGGTCAATTATTTCAATTTTGCTATTCACTTTGTCAGGCGTAACAGTACCTTAAACTAAACTTTTGAAAAAATATTATCAGTGGGAGTCTGTGACACGATAGTCAGGTCAGGTAATTGTATCGAGGTACAAGCAACAGCAGTGTCACATTTCTTGATTACTTCAAAATTGGTCAAGAAATTACCTCCAAATGTAGCACTAGCTCCAGAAAATAATAGTAATGGAGGAACCTACAAAAAATAGTCATTATTTAGTAGGAAACAAACCAAAAAGAACGAGAGAGTACTTTCATAAGCCAGCATCTAGGGTAAAAAAGTAAAAGGTAAAACTTAATTTACAGACCAAGCACGTTCAGAAATTACCAGGAGGTTATTTTAATATAAAAGAATCCACAGATAAAGATTTATCCATACATTGAATTTCTTTCTAGGTTACTCCCATACTGAATTCCACTACAGATATTAAACTTTAAACAGTTTGTACTGGCAAATGTATAATTTCAAGCTTCTAAACAGAAATTTGCAGTAGAAAGTCAAAATTTGCCCCTCCAAATTCTAGAGAGGAAAATCAGGTTCTAGAACTACGTTGCAAAAACAAAATTTGTAACAAACTTCATTTGACGAATCCTAACTGTTCGTTTATTTCCCAAGTAAACTGTGAAGAGCAACAATGTGTGCCACGTCTCAGATCCATGGACCATATGTGAAAATCAATGGAAGACGCAAACGTAATTTTTCCAAGTGTAAGGATCAATTTAGATTAAAGTTCAAGGGCCAAATGGCTCTCAAGATCAGTCGATGGACCAAAACCTGACCTTTCCTAGTTTTATAAGAAGCAAGGGCTTATCAAAGTGGTAATAAGGGGTGGCTAAATTAAAAATAATTATCAGTTTTGTCCTTTATATTTTATAATTTTTACAATATTTTTATACCTTTTTAGCTCCCCCTTATAAAATAAAATTATACTACATTAACTTACTCAACCCCCCACCCCTCCAAATCTCAATTTTCTAGTTCCACCTCTGGGATGAAGTACATGCATTGAGATTCATAAGCATATATCCCAGCACAAGACCTAAAGTGTACAAATGCCAAGTATTAGAGAAATCACCAAATGATCATTACCCCGATAAGGAATTGCATCCACTTGGGTCCCTTCACATGCTTCTGAACAAATGGTATCCCTGCGAAAACAGCAAAAATAAGTAAAAATTTAAAAATAACACAAAGAGTGACAAAGATTTAGAGTTTAACAAACCTGTATTAAACCCATGAACAGCACTTAGCATGGCACCAGCCCCAGATCCAGCCTACAACGAGACAATCATTAAAACAAAATGTTACAATTTGTGGCTAAGAAACTAGAAGAGTGAGGCTATGGTACTCTGCATAGCGCAGATTGGTCCGTGCTACGGATCAATATTTTCATTTTCAAAGTCTAAATAGTCCATCTGAACCATTCAACATGATATTCATATGAAAATGTATTTGCCGACTAAATTTTACATTTTTTTAGAATTTTTTTACTATTTTTTTTTAGATACCTAGAAAATCACTATTATTGAACGGTCTAGAATCTTTAGATCAAGTAATTTCTACCTATCTAAAAAAATAGTAAAAACATTCTAAAAAATGTAAAATTTCATCTATTAAATGGAGATCATGTTGATTTTTGTAAGTTAACTGTTTCATGATAATGAAACAGGCTACAAGCCTTTTATTCAAAAAAAAACTGAGATAACGTTAAATGGTTCAGAATCTCAGATTGATTGGTTGGAATTTGAAAATTGAGATATTAATCCATATCTATGGGTTTCATTTCATAAGAGAATGGCTGGTTTTTTACCGCTGGCTCGCCAAGCCTATCACGAACCCTCCTCCTTTATCCTGGCTTGGGACAGACTGTGCAGAAACTATACTCTATGCATAGTACTGTAGCCTCACTCAAAACTAGAGAAGAAAAAAAGAAAAGGAGAAAATATGATCCTATAATTAATGGAAAGTACCACAGCAGTGGCATCATGAAGCACAGATGTGATGGTCCATTCTGCTTCTCCCTGCATATGATCAAGGTTTTCTTAACCAATACACCACAAATCGAAACAAAATTGATTGAAACCATCTTAAAAAAAAAAAAAAAGCAAAACTGAATTTGCTTCAAAATGAAAAGGAAGAGCGTACGGAAGAAGGGGGTTTGATGAGAGAGAGACACCGGGGACAACGCGGCGACCCAAGGCCGGGATTTATGGTCGGATCGTGGTACAAGTTCCCCGTTCGGAGCTTCTCCTCGTACACTTCTCGAGTTCCCATGTTTGTTTAATTGTTTCTCTTTCTTTCTAAAAGCCTAAAACCCTAGTTTTGGAAACCCGATATGTTCGATAGGAAATAACAATCGGGTCGGGTGAGGCCCTCAGTTGGGCCGGATTAGGCCCATGTTTTGTTGTACCTAGCTTTGGGAATTGGAGGGAGTATCCTCTGGGATATCTCATATTTTGCGTGACCTACGTGTCCATTTTCTATTCGGGATAGCGCATGAGCCAGTATTATTTGAGCTTGAGATTCGTGCAGAACATATTTGAAAGGTTGAGATTTTCCAAAAGGTCACGCAAAATATGAGATATCTCAGAGGATGCGAATTCCCAAAATTAGGGGGTAGGAAAGGTATCTAATTTTCTTTCCTTCAATTGTCCTCTCTCAAGATGCCTATTTGTTTGAAAGGAATGAACAATTGTTGTAGATTGGTGTTGGAATGCTATTGAATTCGGTTGAAAAATTGAGTGACATTGTAAGAAAGTGTAAATATGGATTTAACTTGAAAATTTACAGCTAAATTCGTGCGGCCCTCCTTATTCTATCTAAATAAAATAGACTTTCAAAAAATTATGGAATAGTAATATAGAGTGCATTATTTTCAAGTACTAAAATAGCTTCAATAGTTCAAAATTAAAATGTAAAAATGACTGGACTTTGGAATTCAGCTTATTCAATATTCTTCCTCTATTCCGCTTGATACGGAACATACCCCTTGATAAACAAAAACTTTAGGCATCCAGACATCATTTTTTTTTATGTTGTTCCATATCTAATTATTATATTGAAATGATCTATTTTCTATCTTTCATAGTAAATTATGAAACAAATTAAATTACGTGTTTATTTTAGAAGTAGGGTTCAAATGTCTCAATCATGCGTCACATTTTTATTTTATTTTTAAAGTTTAAATATTCGATTCGAACTGCTCAACATAATTTTCATATTAAAATATGATTGGAGACCAAATTTTATATGTTTTTGGAAACATTTTACTATTTGTTTAATTGTTTAGGAGGGGGGATCCATTTATATCATTTTATGGTGACACATCTTAACAACATATACTTATAAATCATATTTGCGATTTCAAAGTCCAAATAGTTGATCCGAACCGTTCAACATGATCTTCTTATTAAAATGTGCTTCGAGACCAAATTTTATATTTTTTTAAAAAAATTTAGTATTTATTAAGAAGTGTACAAAATTATTTTTTTCAGACAATTATGAACTATTGAAAACAGTGATTTTCAAAAGTTCGTCCAAAATAGTAAAAAATTTCCAAAAAATGTAAAATTTGGTCTCCAAACATATTTTAATATGAAAATCATGTTGAACGGTTTGAATCAACTGTTTAGATTTTGAAATCGCAAAAATAACTTATAAAATATGGTGTCAAAATATGACATCATAAAATAGTGTAATTGGATTCTCTCTCTCTTTAAATAGGTATAAAATAACTACTTTAGCCCAAAATTTTCTAAAAAAAATAATTATTTTATACATATCTAAAAAAAGAGTTGTAGTAAATTTATTTTCATATTTGCCAACTCATGGCGTTATGGAAAGGCGAAGTTTTATTATAGGGGAAATTGTGAGAATGCCACTACAAAACTTTGAAATTGTGAGATTGCTATTACAAACTTCAAAATTGTGAGAATGCCACTATAAAACGTTTATAATTGTGAAAATGTCATTAACAGTGTATTTTTATAATATTTTTATCAAAAAATAACTGAAAAATACTGTTTTGATATACATAATTTTGTTCCTTGTTCAAAAATACTGGTTACATAATTTTTAAGGTCGAGTTAGCCCTGCATGTGTTTGTTCCTTGCCCGTTAAAGTTGCTCTTTGGGACAGTGTGAGGACTCTCTCGGGGCATACAATTTTGATGGGGTACATTGGCAGTAAAATTTCAAGGGTTAATCATATAAATTTTTAACAAAGCTATAGAGATTAATTTTATTGTATTCACAGTATTTACTTTAAATTATATAATAAAATTGGGTCAAATTATAAAGATTTTGAAAATTAAATAAGATCAATTGATTCTCATTCATTCTGAGTATCTCCGCCTCTGATTATGACAAACATGCCGGTGCAAGAAAAGATGTTGTGGTACAAGAAGTGCTAATGTGGCTTCTGTAATACTGTTGTAATTTCCTTTCGTTTTATTTTTCTCCTGTGATTGTGATGTATGTTTGTAAAAAGTTAATTTCTACACAACACTTGACAGTCGCTATTAAGTTTTTAAAAAGAAAAAAAATTTCCAGATGCCTATAATATTTCAGTCTATTTTTTATTATTTTCTCAAAGCCCAACTGCTATCTTCAAATCCGACTTGCATCTATAATATCAAAAGCTCCTCCATTGGGCCTTGTCAGGGCCTTTTTTAGCCCAATAGAATCAATAAAAGTGCAATATATTTGAAATTGGTGATACACTAAGCTGTTGGGCCCTGTTTCTTTTGACAAAATCACAATTTGCTAATCAGACCCCATGTCATCTCACCCATGACTTCTCTTTTTGTTGTAATAGAGAGACAAATATCATTTCTAATATAAAAAGCGCCATGGATTAGAAGACATGTAGGGAAGCTTAGGAAAGTGGTTTCCATTGATTGATGCTACCTCTTGTCTTCGCCTGCTGGTTTAGAATCATGTCTTAATGCTAGCATGCTTTAAAAGCAATGCTGGTTTTTTCTATTTCTTAATTTTTTTTTAGGCAAAAAATATAGTTGCGCATAATTCTACATGATTAATGTACTTATTTGTCAGCGTATTGTATATAAATACAAAGAGTAAGGCTATGGTAATATGCATATTATTTAGCAGGCCATACTATGAACTCATATCTTTGAAAACAAAGTTCAAATAATCGATCTGAACTACTCAACATAATCTTTATATAAAAATGTACTTCATATTTTTTTTTAAATTCTTTTATTTTTTTAGATAAGTAGAAAATCACTTGATTTAAAATTCTAGACCATCCAAAACTAGTGATTTTCTGCATATCTAAAAAATAGTAAATAAATTTCAAAGGAAAAATAAAATCTGGTCTCCATGTACATTTTCATATGAAGATCATGTTTAACAGTTCGAATCGACTGTTTAAACTTTAAAAATAAAGATGTAAATCTATAGCACAGGTCAATCCATAATATCTAATTATCTATATTACCATAGCCTCACTCTTAATATAATATATATTCATTGGATAGTCATCTTCTAGCTACTTGATCTGGTTGTAGGAAGAACAATCATACTCTATAATACTAAACAATCCTGGTATGAAGACAATTGATTGTTTTAGTAACCCTTTGTTTTGAACAAAAAAGAGCAATAAATCAAGCCCGACAACGAATTCTGCAACAAGCCTTCCAGAGAGCTCTGGGAACTCTAAAAAGTTCTTTAAATAGTGAATTACATTCTCGTACGATCCGTGCTAATATTGCCATTCTCGGTACCATAGAATGACAGAAATAATATAACTTATTAATCCTTCAACTTTAACTTGCATAATTAGTTGAAATTTTGCTAATTTGGAATCATCCAAATACTATGATAACAGTATAAAGTATAATTATTTTTGTATAAATATATCTAACCTTGCTAACCTAAAGGAAGGAACAAAGCTAAAGGCATAGCATATGATTTAGCCTTTTCCTAAAAACAATAGGTTCTTGTATTACATAACATGAGCATATGGGCCCAATGGGCCCAATATGAGCTGTGTTTCCTCCCCCCAACCCCCACTCTCTCTCTTCAACTCTTGAAATAGAGAAGGTCAACATTTCCCCCAAAAGAAGGGCGCAATACCAAACACACACGTCATCAGTCAATCATTAATCCTTCGAATCATACAACATAGTTATATAGCTCATCTTCTCCTCTGATAAAAGAACTGCACCTCTTTTGAATGGGCATTTCCAGTCATTTTATTTTATGGAACAAAAGGAGGAATTTATTATGTTTAAATATACATAATTAGCATTATATGTATGCATGAAAATTGATTTCAAATCTTCCCCGGTATCTTTGTAAATAATTTACTTGAATTATCTGGAAAAGATTCTCCCAGTCTCTGATTGAACCATGGAACTATAACTTGAGAGGTACATTTATTTATATGGTTGACTTCCATTAATTAATTATCTGACCTATTGTAAATCATGTTTTACCTAAAGAGGCAGTATACTTTGTTGACGAAGTTACATTGTATTCTGTTTAATCTTTTTAAAATTACGTGTTAATGTGGCATTAATTGGTTGACCTTACACAAGCTCATTTAAAGCTGGCTTAGTAAATGTATATGCTTCTCGTGCATTCTATAGTTCTATTCCATCCTTCATGCCAAATAGCAGAGATCACAATATAATTAAGTTTATAACTGAGATGCAAACGCTCTCCATTTTAAAATATTGATCCAACTAAATTACTCAGATGCAAGTGTTATAGAATTAAACGGAAGTATCCAGTTCAATGAGACTGGAGAGAAAGAAACCCAACAGATTAAATGGGCAAACGTGGATCCAGAGATCATCTAATTAGCTGTGCAATGCACTTATGCACTTGTGCGCACAGAGAACTCTCAGAAAACATGTGACAGGATACCCGGGTTGAAGGAGTCTATGACGAACATCTCCTGTAAAAAAATAAATCTAGACACCGGTGTAACTCAAGTTTAATGAGTTCAGATCCAACAGTGTATTGGATCGTGTAGAATGAGATATCAGTCGTCTATTCAATAGGTTTTGAAGTTATTTTAGCTCGGCCGGAAGATACCGGGGAAGATTTTAAATTATATTAACTATTATTTATGCAGGAATCAATCTTCCCTAGTATCTTTGTATATATTAGGGGCTGATTCTGAATTTTCAACAGGGAGGCAAAATAACAGTGAATAGAATTTAAATAGTTATTTGAGTTCAAACTCATTAGTTAATTGATTACTGCATAAAAAACAATGCTCTAACTTATAATTTTCAATGTTCATACTTCTAGTTTATATTGCTCTAACCCATAATTCTAATTACTAATCAGAATTCAAAAAAATTATTCTAATATTAACCATAAATTTAACTCAAATTACAAACCAAAATATTCATAAGGTAGCAAATAAAATTTCAAAAGAAAGCAAAGTTGGTTCAGACATGTAAATCTTCATAAAAATTCAAAATTCACAGGATTAAATGTGCATATAAATTTTTTTTATTAAAGTTAATAGTTAAATGTGCATTTTATAATATCTAAGCAAGATAGAACCAGACTTTCAAGTTATGGGGGTCAAACATAAATGTAAGTCAGTCATATAAAATTTTCATACTGCAAATGGGGGTCTAATATTACCGTATCTATAGCATTTTACCCTAAAATATATAGAAAATTGTGTATAAGTACATTTATTTTTTAAATAAATGGAGGTCAATTGATCTCATTCCTTAAATGTAGCTCTGCCTCTGTATCTAAGTATACATTAGGCAATCGTCAAATATGTATTATGTAATTAGTCAATTGTTCACTGTGTAATAACTAAGATAGCATTTTGTAATAAATGAGCATGAATTTTAAGCATTAAAAAAAATGAGTTCGGAAACTCAGGATAATTGTCCAGATATATTTTGACCACAACTGTTAATTATGTTTAAAAACAAATAATTATGTGTAGATAAATAAAGACTGTATTATGCAGTGTTTAAATGTTAATTTCATAAATAGTTAAGTGCATATTTTAAGTTAAACAAACACCACTGTCAATCTCCCCAATACTTACCGAGATTTTTTTTTTTACTATATTAAAAAAAAAAAACGCTTAACTTTTTTTTTTCGAAATTCTAATTTTACTGGTCAGTAGGGAGATATCGTAGTTTGAAACTGCGACACCGGTTGTGATTCCTCAGTCCAAATTACTGTAGTTTTATTTTTATCATCTGAGATGGCAGTTTCAAACTGCAACATCCTAGACTGAAATTGCAGTTTGATCCGTCAATTCGGATAAAATTTTAATTTTTCATAAAAAGGGGTTAATTATTATTTTTTTTTAAGATGGTAAAAGTAAAAATTTCGGTTATGTTCGTTACAAATCTGCTCGGATTTTAAAATAAAAAAATAAAAAATACTTCAGCTTCCCATAAAACAAGAGTAAAACAAGAGAATAAGAAAATATTTATAAATAAATTAAAAAATAAGAAAACAACAATTAAAAACATTTACAAAAAATAAATATTTATAAACATTTACAAAAAATAAACATTTATAAAATATATTTTTCTATTTAAATTTTCTCATATTTTAAAATTTTAATGAATTGTAAAAAATTTGATGTACTTTGTAAAGATAATAAAAATAATATATTAATATAATTAACTATATATGGTTTTACTGAATAGTAAATTAACCGAGATAATTATAGCTTGTTGCGACTTTAAGTTACCTAAAAAGCATGCCTTAATTTTTGATCGATCATTTTATTTCTTTTTATCGTTTTGAATTATCAGATAATTATAGCTTGTTCTGACTTTACATTTAATTATTTCTTTTTATAGGTAAAATCCGTTATTTTAAGGAGAATTGTGATATCCGAATCTAGACAAGTTGTTTAGTCCCACAAAGAAAAAGATAATATAAAGAGAACTCTTTATATAGTCGAAACTCATGATCAACATTAACGAAAAGTGAGAGAGGAGAGAGAGAGTCAAAGCAGTAGAGTGAGAGAGAGTGGGAAATAAAAAATGCAGTCCAACTGAATAATTTATTTCCCATAATTTTGAACTGTGTAGAGAAAAGCTGGGGAAAAATAATGGGAACGGAAGGGAGCCGAACACCCTCAAGGGATTCTAATCCTACTTACCCATTCCCCATCTAATTCCTACAGAAAAATGACCTACCGAACAGGGCCTTAGGGAATACATGTACCTTCTTATAATATGTGTAATTTGAATTCTGGCGCCACAAGCCAAGTCAACAGATCTAAACCTGTGGCAGTAGTGATGTTTATGAGATACTCTGCAAAATTTAAACTTTCAATGTTCACTGTACCAGCCTATCAGATAATATATACATTAGGCTTAACTTACCACATTACCAGCCTATCAAATAATATATAAATTAGGTTTAACTTACCACTACTATCAAATAATATACACAAGAGACCCTAATCTATTGGTAATAGAGGCTTTTTCTAATCATAACATCCTTAATATTCAATTTACGAGACAATTAACAGGTGTATTGTTGATTGAGTGGAATAACCTTCATACTCAACTCCAATACTATACACCAAATCCAGCTACAAATGATTCTTTGTTGTGGAGATGGTCCTTAGGGGAAATTTTTACCGTGCATTCTTTTTACAGGTGGCTTGAATATGGCGGCATTGTTAATACTGAATTCACTTCCATTTGGAATTCAAAATTACCCCTCAAGATCAAGGTTTTTTTGTGGTTATTAAAAAGAAATAGTATTCTTACAAAAGAAAACCTATGCAAGAGGGGTTGGACTGGAGATCCTTCCTGTCCTTTCTGTGGTGCTTTTGAAACAATGGATCATCTCTTTGTTTCATGTCATTTTGCTTTTCAAATTTGAACTTGGATTGCATCTCATAATAATTTTCGGTTTACTGGCTCTACCATGTCGGACATTTGGCATATAGCAGCTCCTATTCCTTTAAAAGATCCTTTATTAATTGAGCTAATTCGAGGTGTTGTACTATGGATATTTTGGCTGGAGAGAAATAAGATTTGTTTTCAACACACACCTATTCCTTCTTTGCAGGTTGTTGGTTCCAATATTATCTCCTTGACTATATTTTGGTGTACTACTCTTAACAGCGCTTTATTACCTTTTTTACCCCTAATTATGCCAATGGATATTGTTTCTATGCCTTGTCAGGACTTGATTATTCCAAGTGCAGATTTGAGCCCTATAGGGGTTGGTTTCCTCCTCCCAGGGGCAGAGGATGTAATCCATCAAGAGGCCGAGGAGGACATACAGGAAGATGGAATGCTTGGTACCGATCTACTGATGGCTCTGGAATGAGTTGATTATTGTTCTTCCTTTAGCTACGTGTTGTTGCTTTTGATGCTATGTGAGCATGTTTTTGTTGTTAGACATCCTATGTGGCTTTTCTTGCTCTGTGAGCATCTTTATCATTTCGGTACATGTATGTCGTTTTCATGGTACTTGTATATACCTTTTGTAAGCTGTTACTGGCTTCTTTTCTGGAGTTGGTACCAGCATAACATCTATTTGTTTCAATGGAAACTGGTGGGTTCTTTCCCCACTTTATCAAAAAAAAAAAAAAACTTACCACCAACTAATTCGGTATGGATGACAAAATAATTATTCTTAAATAAATCAACTCCCAAAAATTACACGGAACATTTTATTTAAAATTATATAAATTTCACTTTTATCGTCATAATTTATACATAATTCAAATTTAGATGCCCACATTCAGGCGAGCATACCAGTCTACCAGAATATAGACTTAACTTACCACCAGCTAATTAGGAATGAATGACAAAATAATTGTTCTTAAATAAATCGACTCCCAAAAATTACACATAACATTTATTTAAATCTATACAAATTTCACTTCTATCGTATAATTTATACATAATTCAAATTTAGATGCCTACATTCAGGCAAGCATACCAGTCTACCACATAATATATAAATTAGCTTTAACTTATCACCAGCTAATTAGGAATGGATAACAAAATAATTGTTCTTAAATAAATCAACTCCAAAAAATTTACACAGAACATTTTATTTAAATTTATAAAAATTTCACTTCTATCGTAATAATTTATACATAATTCAAATTTAGATGCCTACATTCAGGCAAGCATACCAGTCTACCAGATAATATATGAATTAAGCTTAACTTATCACCGGCTAATTAGAAATGGATAAGAAAATAATTGTTCTTAAATAAAATAACTTCCAGAAATTACACGGAAGATTATTTAAGTTTATATAAATAATTTCACTTTTATCGTAATAATTTATACATAATTCAAATTTAGATGTCCACATTCAGGCGAGCTTATCACTCTACCAGATAATATATAAATTAGACTTAACTTATCACCAGTTAATTAGGAATGGATGACAAAATAATTGTTTTTAAATAAATCGACTCCCAAAAATTACACGGAACATTTTATATAAATTTATAAAAATTTAACTTTTATCATAATAATTTATACAGAATTCAAATTTAGATGTTCACATTCAAGCGAGCAGAGACATAAATTCTCTCAACTTAAAAAGGATTTTTTTTTATAAACCATAATTAATTAAATAAAATTTAGCAAAGCAGCATGATTAGTTTTTTTTTTTTTCAAAAACCACAAAGACCGAAATGGCCATTCGGTCTCCACATTTGCTTTTCCCCATACCAAATTGTCAATTCGGTCTCCATATTTTTTTCGCTTTTCGTGCGGCTAACTATGTGGAAAGCTATTTTTCTTGAGACCGAATTGGCGATTCGGTCTCCAATTTTTTTTGTTTAAAAACCTATTTTTTATAATATATGTATAATATATACATATATACATAGATGAGGGTTAAAATGCACTCTCTTTTTGTGCTTCTAACGTGCAGTCTTCCCTCATATCTTCATTTTCAAAGTTCAAATATATTATATTATATACATATATTATATTATATATACATATACATGAGGAGGGTTCAAATGCCTCCATGTTTTTGTGCCTCCATCTCTCTGCATCATTTTCAAAGTTCAAACAGTCGATCCGAACCGCTCAACCTAACCTCCACACTAAAATATGTTTGGAGACCAAATTTTATATTTTTAGGAATTTTTTTACTATTTTCTTAGATAGGTACAAAATCAGTAAATCTGAACCATCTAAAAACAATATTTTTTTTACCTATCTAAAAAAATAGTAAAAAAATTCCTAAAAATATAAAATTTGGTCTCCAAACATATTTTAGTATGGAGGTTAGGTTGAGCGGTTCGGATCGACTGTTTGAACTTTGAAAATGATGAAGAGAGATGGAGGCATGATGGAGGCACAAAAACATGGAGGTATTTGAACCCTCCTCCATATACATATACATATACATATATTATATGAGGAGGGATCCGATTACACCCTTTTTTGGTGACACCGAATTACACTCTCCATTTTCAAAATTTACAAAGTCCAAACAGTCGATCCAAACCGTTCAACTTGTTGGATATGTTAAAATGTGCTTGCAGATCAAATTTTACATTTTTTGGAATTTTTTTACTATTTATTAAGTATTTAACAAAATTGCTATATTCATACCGTTGAATTTTTGTACCTATCTTAATAAATAGTAAAAAAATTTAGAAAAATATAAAATTTGATCTGCGAGCACATTTTAACATATCCAACAAGTTGAACGGTTTGGATTGACTGTTTGGACTTTGTAAACATAGGGTGTAATCCGGTGTCACCAAAAAAGAGTGTAATCGGATCACTCCTCATATTATATATACATAAAAAGGGATTATTCGGATCTTCTGTGGCCGCGTCTGTGAAAATGTAAAAAAATCTAGAGACCGAATTGGCAATTCAGTCTGGGGAAAAAGCAAATGTGGAGACCGAATGGTCATTTTGGTCTTTGTGGTTTTTGAAAAGAAAAAAACTAATCATGCTGCTTTGCTAAATTTCATTTAATTAATTATGGTTTATAAAAAAAATTCCTTAAAAAGAGAAGGCTATCGAGTTGTGATGTACTTGTTTAAATAAAGTCAAAATTTAAATTTCTACAAGTAAATTCTGGAGTTAACCAAGAGATTAGGTATGGATCTTTTCTGCACGGATACCTTAATTTAATAAAATATTTTAGTGTAATTATTGGTTTAGTCCCTTTTCATTGATGATTTGATGGGCACTAATCTGTTGATATATTAATAAATTCGCTTCAAATTTTTTTCCATCAGCAATCAAGAAAGAAATTAGAAAAAAAAAAAGTCCATGACTATGAACTAGGGGTGAAATCGGTATGGATAATAACCATCCGTATTCGAAAATTTAAATGTGGATATCTGACATCTGAATATCCGTGTGGATAAGGATACTGATATGGTTTTATATTTCAATTGTCCCGAATAGTAGATATATACCATATATTTTAATATATATTATGAAAATTTTATGTTATTCATCATTATAATTAGATAAATGTTACGAACTTTAATATTTATTACTATTTTTTATATTATTTTAATAAATATCCGATATGATCTGAATCTGTATCTGTATCAATTTAATATCCGCTCTGTATCCGTATTAAGAAAAAATAAATATAAATATAATTTTATCACTATCCGCTCCGTTTTTAGAATTTGTATCATCTGCATTAACTTAAAAATGAATATTTCAAGTTAATGTATTTGAACCGTTTGATCGGCTTCGAAATTTGTACGAATTAGATCCACACTAATATTAAAGACATCCCTATGTTTTAGGTGAGAGCTGAATGAACTCCGTTTACGATAGGACGACCGATGTATATTAACTCAGATGATGCTCTTTTGAGTTATCTCCTAAAGTAACCCAACTTTTGGGTTTTGGATCAGGACCATCTGATTCGAATCCGTTGTTCGAGATTACTTCGGAATTCAAATTTGTTATTTGAGATATGTATGCTTCGCTTTAGATGGATTATCACATATTTGAATCGGATGGTTCTAATTCAAAATCCAAAAATTAGGTTACTTTCCTCGATCTCAAGTTCTCAACTCCGTTTTTACCCCTAGCCCCTAGGCTCAGAACATTCCAAAATTTATCATGGGAAGACCTCCTGTTGAACAGGTTAGGCTTTCATTTTCAATGACAAAATTTCTCTCCTGCTTTCATTTCAAGGTGTCCTATCCATTCAATTATTTGACTTTCTCACCCTCTCCTGTCCTGTGTGCTGTTTAAATGATTCCTAAAGTCGAACAGTTCTATAATTTATACACCCTACAAGGTAGATTCTTCATCACTTTTAATTAGGGGTGCACAAAAAATTCGAGATTTGTGATTCGATTTGAGTTTGATTCGAAAAAGTTTGAAAAAAATTCGATTCGAAAGTAATTCGGTTCGAAATTAATTCAAACCAGTTCGATTCGAAATTAATTTAATTTCGAATTCGAACCAGGCCCAATTCGATTCGTGTGGTTCGCGAATCTGACCCAGTTCGATTCGTTTAAATCAGGCCCAATTCGTTTACATGCGGATTGATTTCATTTACGAAGCAGCGGTGTAAAAAAGAGATGTAAAAAGGAGATGAATAAAATAATAGTTTTCATTTACGCGTGGCCCTTCGTCTTCTCCCCTCCCTGCGTGCCCAATTTCTTCCCTGCTAACCCGCATGCTCTTATTTTCTTTCAATATTCCAAGGGAAACTTCCTTCCGTCGATCAACCTCTGTTTCAACAAGTGCTTTCAAGCAAAGCCTATTTTGGACTTAATCCGCGCGCTAGCAATTTGATGACCTAATCCAGCTTTAAAATCGCTGCAGCAGATTTATTTCCAAGCTTTAAGCTTTCAATTTATGCTTTCTCTTTCCTTTTAAGCTTTTAATTTCGAACTAATTTCGAATCAAATCGAACTAGTTCGAATTATACCGAATCGAATTCGAATTAACCTTTTAGGTTTGAAATCTACTTCAATTTCGAATTGGGTTCGGTTCGAAATAATTTCGAATTCGAATTCGAACTAAGCCCAATTCGATTCGATTTGGTTCGTTTGCAGCCCTACTTTTAATCCAGTGATATTTAATTTTACCCATTTTAATAAATATTTTATTAAAAATAATTAGATTTTAGAAAAATTTATAAAAATACCCAAACCGAACAGAATATTTGTGGACCGAAATTAAAATTCCAGACCATACAGAATATTTATGGTCCGAATTTTTTTTTTTTTTTGAATTGAGTGAAGTTTCGTATAAAAATTGATCGACATACAGTGTTGATATCTCACGATCTGTTTGGAGATTTCGTACGAAACTTCACAGACTTGTTATATGATGTCAAGACTGCATGTCGGTCAATTTTCACGATTTTTGGAGATGTTTTGCTATGTTAACCAGGGGTGCAAAGTTGGGCTCAGAATGCACTTCTTTAGCAGTTCGGACAATTTTTGAGACCTGATATCTCATGATCTGTTAGGAGATTTTGTACGAAACTTCACAGCCTTGTTCTATGATGTCAAGACTACATGTCGGTCAATTTTCATGATTTTTTGAGATGTTTTGCTATGTTAACCAGGGGTGCAAAGTTGGGCTCAGAATGCACTCCTTTAGTAGTTCGGATAATTTTTTAGACCTGATATCTCATGATATTTTTGGAGATTTTGTACGAAACTTCACAATCTTGTTCTATGATGTCAAGACTGCATGTCGGTCAATTTTCATGATTTTTTGAGATGTTTTGCTATGTTAACCAGGAGTGCAAAGTTGGGCTCAGAATACACTCCTTTAGCAGTTTGGACAATTTTTGAGACCTGATATCTCACGATCTATTTAGAGATTTCATACGAAACTTCACAACCTTGTTCTATGATGTCAAGAATGCATGTCGGTTAATTTTCATGATTTTTAGAGATGTTTTGCTATGTTAACCAGAGGTGCAAAGTTGGTACTATGTGCAATATTTTAGCAGTTTGGTCAATTTGCCCAACTTTGCACCTCTGGTTAACATAGCAAAACATCTCCAAAAATTGTAGAAATTGACCGACATACAGTCTTGACATCATAGAACAAGGCTCTGAAGGTTCGTACGAAATCTCTGAACATATCGTGAGATATCAGGTCTCAAAAATTGCCCGAACTGTTAAAGGAGTGCATTCGGAGCCCAACTTTGCACCCCTGGTTAACATAGCAAAACATCTCAAAAATGAGTGAAAATTGACCGACATGCAATCTTGACATCATAGAACAAGTCTGTGAAGTTTCGTACGAAATCTCCAAACAGATCGTGAGATATCAAGACTGTATGTCTGTCAATTTTTATACGAAATTTCACTCATTTCCAAAAAAATATATATATATCCGGACCGTAAATATTCTGTGCGGTCCGAAATTTTAATTCCGGTCCGCAAATATTCTGTACGGTTTGGGTATTTTTATAAATGTTTCTAAAACCTGGTTATTTTTTATAAAATATTTATTAAAATGGGTAAAATTAAAAATCACGGCTTTTAATCCCAGGCAAAATGAAATTAGTAAAAGAATAAACCGAGACAATTGGAAATGGCCAGATATTCCATTCCGTCCGAATTATATGTGAAAAAAATTATCCATATTGTTACTAATCCTGTCACGTCACGTTACATCACGGATATGTCACACATATAAATCACGTGATGTGCCTTTTTAAAAAAAATGATATATCACATTACTTGATTAATTTTTCAACAATATTTTTAATTTTATTCCATTTTATAGTAGTTTCTTATTTTTTTAGCATTTTTTTTTATTTCATTGACAATCAACTTAACACTAGAAAAAATAACTAAATATGACCAATCACATCACGTCACGTGTGGTCATAATACAACTATTTATGTGATGTAACAATCTTCCGTTGATTTAATAATGTCAAATTATATCACATAAAAAATTAATCACGTGTTATGATATGATATAATCAAATTACGACATGTTACTCACGTTACACTTTGCACTAGTATTATACCCGTCATATCACACATTATATCAAACATCGGAAGGATTATGGAGAAATGTTAATGGTAGACTAGTAGTGCATTAATTTGTTATCGTATAAGTTTACTTAGTTTAATGATAAGATCAATTAATGACATCGCCAAAAAATTATTACATGCAATGTAAATAATTATCAATAATTTTTTTTTTTTGTAAATTGCTACACTCTTATTTAACGATCCAAATTGAAATGAACAATAATCGGATTAAGATATTGACAATAATATTTTAATTTCGTGCAGTACCCGGATCATGCACCTTTTCATTCTGACTATATTGTCCACGCGATGTAAAACTAAAACAACATTGTCAATATTTTTATATAATTTTTTTATTAGTTAATTAGCATTACCATATATTTACGGTATTGTCATATGGCGAATTAATAGCCCTCCCTAAGAATTTTTTTATTTAGTTTCAGTCATAATTATTACTTGGGATTTCTCTTTCTTTTTTTTTGCAAAAGTGGTAATCCACCTGTTTAATTACGAAAACAATAGAGTTCATACAAAGCATAACATAGCACTAAGAATCTAAAATAAAATCGAACTATGAATACGGCTAAACAAAGCACAATAGAAAATATAACATCACAACAAAATCATAAAGTAAATAATAACTACTAAGGCCAACTAAATGGTGTCACTAATGACAATAACACTCGAAGAAGAGGACTTGGTAGAAGACCAGCAGCTGCATCAATAGTATCGTAAACAGCTCTCTCACACAAGTAATCAGCTAGGTTCGACCCTTCTAAACCAAAACCAGTGTCCACGACGAAATCCAACTGGGAGCTATCCTGGTCCTATGTGTCAGTGTGGAAGAGAACTATCATAGTGCCTATCTGAATCAAAGAAGAAACATCCAAAGACATAATTAAAGATAACTTAAAATATGAATTATCTAATCTTGTCTTACGCCAATATGAAGTTAAAGTAATAATAAAAGAAGCCACAACCCTAATGGAAAGTATGTGTAAATTTTGAAAACAAATTCTATTTCTTGTAAGTCAAATGATGTGTTTGGATGAAGTTGGGTTAGTGAGAAAACCCAAATTTGAGATAGTGAGCTAATCCAACTTTTAGTTGAGTTAGTAGAATACCATGCTAACCCATTAAAGACAAACAAAAAATAGTCCGTTTTTGCTAACCCAAACACATTCAAACGTAAAATAATAGTTTCGGAATAGTAGCTAACCCGGGTTAGTACTATTCTTTGCCTCATCCAAACGCACACATATAAAGTAGCTGCCTTAACCAATTCAACTAGTAATGAATCCTTTAAAAGAATACAGTAATCAAAATATCAAAGATCAGACATTTGAGTACAATTAAAATGAAAATTATTATGTTTGCCTATCCAATTCCAAAAAGAAGAAATAAAAGGGCAAGTAACAAATAAATGGTCAACAACCTCAGGTGGACCACAAAAGCAACAGTCTACATTATCCTGCCATCCTCTAGATTGTAGATTGCATTTAGTAATTAAGATTTTATCTTGTCTAAGTAATCAAATAAAAACCTTAATCTTAAGTATTATCTTAGCCTTCCAAAGAGTATTGTAAGTATTGGTTGCAACACCTCTAAAAAAAAACCATTTATATAGAGATTGAACAGTAAAAACACCAGAAGAAGTCCATCTCCAAATGATCCTGTCAGGTGAAGAGTCTAAAGAATGAGAAGGGAAAAAGCTTAATAATTGGATCCATTCAGATAATATAATACTCGTAAATTGCATATTAAATTGCAAGCTAAAAGGGAAATTCATAAACACCTCTGCCACAATAATATTAGGATTAGAAGAGATTTTGAAAAGATTAGAAAAAACACAATATAAAGAGCAATTTCCAATATCATGCCATCTATCTAACAAAAAAGAAGTAGAAACACTATTTTCAACAATTCTACTAATCCCCATATCAAAAATGTGCACTAAATCTAATATAGCAGCTCAGAATGAAGAAAATCTGCTATTGGTTAAACCATTTAGATCATATTTTGCAATAAGGATAGATTTCCACTTTCCTTCAACTGTTGGATCCTTGAATCTAAACCACCAATTAATTAAGAGAACAATATTCATATAATTAAATATCTAACACACCTAAACCCCATGCTTTAACATTACATTTGTTTGAATGCATGAGCAATATTCATATGATCTAACGATTTTATTTTAACGTTTATGATTTATATTTTGAGTTATTCGCATTTTAAAATAGAGACACAAAAATGGAGATATTTGAACCTCTTTTTTATTTAAATAACTCAAATATTTGAGTAGAACTAGGGTATTCTTAAGTTCACCAAGTCTCTTGGTAGACTTGGTGAACTCAAGTCTAAAATCCATTAAATCAGCTTCAAATGACGAATCCAAACCGTTGAAACTCACTTATCTTATGAGTGATGCGTTTGAATGTGAAAATTTTAAACATTTGAATTAATTTAGTATGAAGTCAAAGCAGTCAAAATTAGAAGGTTCATAAATTAATTTTAATGTATTCATTTTTTGAATGTTTTTTTTACCACTTGACTCTATGCAAAATCAATTTCAAAATTAAAAATTTTTACATGCAGATGCATCACTCGTAAAGTAGATAGATTTCAACGGTTCAGATTCGTTATTTAAAATTAAAATCAATTCGATGGATTTTAGACTTGAGTCCACCAAGAAATTTATTGAACTTAAAAGCACCCTAGTTATACTCCAAATATTTAGCTAATTTGAATAATTTAATGGGGCTCAGTCGTTGAGATCGATTAGATAACGAGGATAATTAATAATACTAATTACAACAAACATGGCAACATTTTCACTTTAAAGTGGTGAAGTTAAGAAGGAAAGAAACGAATCAATCTCCTTGAATCAGCCACGTGTCTTGGGTTTAATGAAACAGACACGTGTCCGAGGTTCAGTCAAGTCAACCTGCGGGTACGCGTAGGCTCATTTGCGATACTGTGCGTGTACCGGTCGTAGCCGGTATCCTGTGTACGGTCGAGAAATTATTTGCTTGAAATGGGAAATGGAAATGGACCAATTGGTCAATACAGACCCCATCCCATCAATTAAGTTTCTAATATTGTCTTCTATTCCTAACCTGTTATTAACTGCAGGTTAATGGGAAGAAATGATCGAACGCTCCTATTTCAATACCCATAGAAGCTCCAGAAGTGAAGAAAATATAAAATGTTATGGTACAGTTATATATATCAGAGATTTCTTTTAAATTGTTTAGTGAATAATAAAATGAAACACAGTGAGCGTATTCACAAATTTACGACATTTTTTTAAAAATACAATCCATGTTAAAATTGGAGGTCAAACGATGATTTCATAGGAAAAGATAATTGCTAATAATTTCATATTTTTTTTCCAATATATTTATTTATTGATTGGTTACGGCATTGATAAGACATATATGCTTGGCTAACAATGGCAAATAATATTTGTATACTTATTAAATATTTTTCTTGGCACGAATAACATAAGCAGTATATCAAAACTTTAATTTAGATTTACAAAGTTGCAATAAATTTCAATAAGAAGGGTTAAATGCTTAATTTTTAGTGCCATTTTTGTATGTTCTTCACTCAAGTATTACAAATTTAAATAAACAAATAATTTAAAATGACACAACAGAAGTATTGATCACACACACTTAGGCCCTGTTCGGTTGCACCAGCAGGAATAGGAATGGGTACGGAAATCAAAAATTTTGAACTGAAAATTACTGTTCACGTGGGAAAAAAAAATTCAGTCTGAGTGAATTTTCATTTTCCCACGTGAACAGTAAACTTTAGTTTGCAGCCGAACAGGCCCTTATCAAGAATAACACATACATGTTGAAAATTGTAGATTTTAGAAAGGAAAAAAATATATATAAGAACAAAATGGTGAATCAAAGTATACAATAAAACATGAGAAAATCATCATTTTTAGAATCTTGAATTCACAATAATACCACATATTAAATTTGTTGAAACAGAATATTTAACCATGACATAAAATAAGATCGTTTATTCAAAATTCTAATTATATTGATATAATCAAGGTTTTAATAATGATTATCACTCCGTCGCTGTGAGGTTTGCTAAAAAAAATACAAAAAACTATTCTAAATAGCAACAATTAATTTTTAACATTAGTAAAGAAGTGAGGCTATGGTACTATTGACAGCGCATTTTGGTTCATACCATGAATCAATATCTCTATTTTTTTTAAAGTTCAAATCGGTGATCTAAACTGTTCAACTATACCGCTGCATAAGAAAATATACGTGTAAGTCACATTTTACATATTTTATATTTTATAATTTATGAATTATTTTTAAGATAGGTTGAACTATTTTGACATATCTAAATGTTTTAGATCAAGTGATTTCCTACTTATCTAGATAAATAATAAATAAATTCTAAAAAATATAAAATTTGATATACAGGTACATTTTTATATGGAGACAACATCGAACTTTTCAAATCGATTGTTTAAACTTTAAAAACAAAAAATATTAATTTATAGTATAAACCAATATGCGTTATGCATAAAACCATAGCCTTACTCTTAGTAAAGTAATATAGACCTAAAAATAAGAAAATATAAAACAAACTCGAACATATTAGTTTTCTCTTTGAAAATTACTTCCTAATAAATCAAAATAAAAAACTTCAATTGACTGTGAGGAATCAAAATGGTTGAAACTTGAAACTTAACGAGTGAATACTCAACTCTTATAAACATAAAAAAATACTCCAAAAAAAGAAAGTACAAACGAGGCGTAACAATTTATCACATAATAACAAAAGGATGGATTCACTTACAACATTTGTAAGTTACAACATCTTACAATAATTCAGTTTTGCGATTTCGAAAGTCCAAACAATCGATCTAAATCATTCAACATAATAAATACTTAAGTATTTTACAAAACTAATGTTTTTCATTAGTCTAGAATTGTCTAAAAATGTCAATTTTGTAAAATACTTAATAAATAGTAAAAAAATTAAAAAATATATAAAATTTTATCTCCAAGCATATTTTAATATAGATATCATGTTTAACGGTTTGGATCAACTGTTTGGCTTTTATAATCGCAAAATCGAGTTGTTATAAGATGTTCTAACTTATAAATGCTGTAAGTGAATCTCTCCTCTAATAACAAATACTCATAATTTTAATAAATTTGAGCTCAGAGTTAATTTTTTCTACCGATATATCTCTCTTGTTGACCTATTTTAATTAAAAAAAATTCTGTACCTTTTTAACTGTAAATAAATTAAAATTTCAATAT
Organism: Carex rostrata; assembly: GCF_964058835.1. Classification (NCBI taxonomy): domain Eukaryota; kingdom Viridiplantae; phylum Streptophyta; class Magnoliopsida; order Poales; family Cyperaceae; genus Carex; species Carex rostrata. Next base: position 11,431,569 of record NC_135921.1, read on the forward strand.
GGACCGTGTCTTGAAGATTAAGATAAATCGATTGAAATAAATTCGTAGAATAGCGATAAAGCAATATATTTATGATTTATCGCATTATAATAAACAATGTCATTTGTAGCTACTAACACCTATTTAAAATACTAATTATTTAAGTATCAATCATACAATAAAAAGTTAGCACTAAAAATGTGTTGCTTTGCTTGCTTTCACCTGGACTTCAGATTCTGGAGCAAGATATCAGTTCTCCTATCCGACAGAGTGTTTAAAAGCTCTAGGAATCTCTAAGCGGCAGATTTGATGCAACTCGCCATTAATTAACCCCCCCACACACACTTCTTTCTCCTCTCTTAAATTCCTCTTCACATTCTCTCTCTCTCTCTCTCTTACTAGATCGGAAGCAATGCTCACGTGCATTGCTTGCTCGAAGCAACTAAACGGTGGTTCTCTCCACGAACGACCGGAAGAAGACGAATTTAACGCTGGCGGAGGCGGCGGCGCCACCACTCCTAGTACTAAACATGCTGTCAAGACCCTCACTGCTCAGGTTTTAATTCAATATTACCATACAATACCCGTCCCGTACGTAGCTCTCATTCCTCCCAAACTGGTTTTCAAGTAGTTGGAGATTCATTTTGGTAAAATTATCCGATACGGGTTCTCAGTACTTTCTCAATTCTTAATTTCTTAAATTGGTATTGATTTGACTGAGGAGTTATGTCGAACAGCTAAAGGACATGGCGGTAAAGGCCTCAGGCGCGTACCGGCACTGCAAACCGTGCACTGGTTCGACAAATCACGGGCGGTACTCCGAGTCAGAGCCAGCTGGGTCCGACAGGTTCTACCACTGTGCGTACAAACGAGCTGGTCCTGTGCCTGGGCTTGGTATTGGGTTTGCCAGTGCGAATTCGACTCCGAGACTGATCAGCGGGGCCCGTGGTAATTTGGGTTCTAGTGGGGAGGCAACTCCTGCATCGATGAGCGGCCGCACTGAGTCTGAGGCAGCAGCCCCTTCAGAACTGTTAGAGGAGGAGGAGGAAGAGGCCGAGGGGAAGGAATGGGTTGCGCAGGTGGAGCCTGGTGTTCTCATCACATTTGTTGCGCTGCCACGTGGCGGCAACGACCTTAGACGGATCCGCTTCAGGTAAAAATTTATTTATTTCTTTGTTTTTCTTGTGAATTTTAGATGCTTTGCTTGAAATTGTTGCTTTAAATTTTGTGCGAAAAGGATTTGAAAGTGATTAAGTGACCGTTAGTTGATTTAATTTTCGGGGAATTTGTGCGAAGCTAAAATGGGACAAAACGTTGTTTTTATCGGATTTGAACTCTTTTGCTTTAGCTTTGCTTGGTTTAGAAGCTTCTATCAAGTTCGAAAAAGAATTTCCAAAAAAGCAGTCAAAAAGCTAAGGGAAAGGGACGGGATGAAAAGAATAAAACAAAATAATGAAATTTATCCTTGTTATATACAAATACAACAGTAATTTTTAGAGATAAAACTCTTTTGTTTTTCCTGATTTCGTTGTTCATCGAGGAAGCTTTCTCGAAAAGGAAGGTTGATTGAGAATTTTGAGGAAATTTCGGGGATAAGTGAAAATTGATGTTCTGAATCTCAAGAGATTGTCCGCCAACTTGGTATTCTAAAATAGGAATTCTAGATCAGAGTTGATTCGCACGATCTTCTTCATAAATTCTGTTGATGTAGCACAGTAACATTTTATGTAGCGGGTAATTTATACTCAATATTTAAACCCGCCTCTGCCCCATGTGCGTCTCAGGAGATTCCGTGTCCTCTTTAAACTGGGTTGGCACGCAGTGCAGTAATGCACTCGGATTTTCAAGTTCTATTATTAAATAAGAATTTATTTTTCGTTCAAGCCCCTGTATTTAATCGGTTCTGCAAATTGTACTTGGTTTCTTAATTTTCGCTTGAACTCTTTACATTACCTTCCAAATTCTTATCATCTGTCATCTCTATTAATTTCCATGTGGTAGGGACCAAATATTATGGTTAGAGAACCCACAAATTTATAAGTGTCCATGTGGGATAATCCAGAGATCTCAAGGTACTTTGAATGTAATTTTGCTCCGCCACATGACCACGACGAATTTTTTTTTTTTTATCATCATTCCACCTCAGAATTAAACTCTGCACACTGCACCATGGAAATTTTTTATCTATAGAAATTATTAAATTCGTTCGTACGGAAACAAAAAGAGTTCTTGAATTTTAACAAATATAGAAAGATATGACTCAATGAGTCCGATTCAAATATATGGATCGATTCTTTTTTTTGAAAATCTTCACAGAAGCTGCGAAGTCGTGAGGGGGAATCGAACTCTCGACCTTTGGATACAACAATTCTAGGACTTTTTCCTAGCCAATTGTGCTACCTCCCCTTTCTCTATACGGATCGATTCAATGGTCTAGATCCATGAGTATATTTTATTTTGATAAGAAGATAGATGTTGAAGGAAAATTTTGGAATGTAAAGGCCACATAAAATCAGATAAAAAATAGATCGGTATCAATGGTGAAGATCCAAGATTTTTTTTTTTTTAAATTAGAAGGATTGGTCTCTACTGGATTTAAAAAAAAAAAGTCAGATTCATTTAGTATCAGATTAAATGTGGCATATAAATTTTTTTCTTTTTCACTGTTTAATATATATATATATATATATATTTGTGGATCTGAACTATTGAGACCGATTTATATATTTGGATTGAACTCATTTAGTCAGATCTTTCTAAATTTATTAAAAATGGGATACTCTTCTTTATGTTTCTGTAGGTACAAATTTAATAATTTCTATAGATAATTTTTTTTTCCTACACCATGCCTACCTCCACATCAGTCCACGTTGTCGTATCGCTACGATAAATCTGAACTGTGCAAAATTGTACTTAATTCCAGTTCTGCTCATACGTAGAAAATAGTATATAATTTAAAGTAGGCACAGACGCCGGTTCCTTTTTTGTTTTCATTTGAAATTGTAAATCTAAAGTGACGACAAAGTGAGCGCCTCCTCTTTTCTCCAAGAAACTGAGTAAAGAAAAACAATAAAAACAGAAGAGTCATTAAAGAGAATAGAAGTATAGAACTAGTGGCGACTTCTTTGATCTTTTTTTAATCCTTAGTTGGGCCCATAGACCCGGTTTCTAAGGTGCGCTAAATATTTTTTGGTATGTGAGCCCCTAGGCGTAGGTGCGCTGAATTAATTGTGAAAGCTGGTCATGTCATGTGGGGCCGACAGGTAGAAGTAGAAGTGTAGAACCCACTTGCAATGGGATAAAAAAGTACAAACAATTAAGCAGAGGCATTAATGAAACAACTGGGCAATTAATTGCTCCAGTGGTACTTTAATAGCTGTAGACAGCACCAGCCTTGGCCCTTGGGGTGTTAAAAACAACCGTTGAGCAATTTTGGATTGTAGCAGTCTCTCGGGGGCCATGATTGCTCTCATTTTTATAACATTCATATAATTAATATTTAAATATCTTGTATTATGTTATATAATATCAATTTTGTTTTCCTGGGTTTAGGACTGCACAAAAAATTCATAGTTCGTGATTCGATTTGAGTTTAATTTGAAAAGGTTCATAAAAAGTTTGATTCAAAATAGTTCGAAATTAATTCAAACTAAATTCAAACTGGACTTGGTTCGTTTGAAATAGGTTCGCAAACTATTTTAATTCGAAATTCAAACTGGACCTGATGACTTATGTTCGCCGATGACTTAAAAGTTAAAACCAAGGTTCTAAATAGCGTTTATCGCGTCATAGCGGAGAGCCTCCAAAAAAAGCTACAGCGAAAGCTATCCCAAATAGCGTTTTTTTTATTTTTATAAAAATTATATTATATATTTGTACTAAATATCAACATTATTTAGTCTCATAGAACAATAAATAATATCAAATTAATTAAAAAATTATAATATTCATATTGAACCAATACAAAGTTCAAATTGCGACTCAAAATATCTACAGTAATACTAATATCATAAACTATCGATCTTTGTCTATTTAAAATATCTTCAACATCATAACATAATTTATCTTTTTTCTATTTAAATTTCAAAATAACATAGAAATTGAAAAAAAAAAAAATCATACTTCTAGTAAAATAAACAGATGATCCTTGAAGAAATTCTTGTTAGTCCCTAAAATTTTTATAATTTAGCAATTATTTATTTGATTTATCATCAGTTAAAAAAAAACCAAGAGCAAAATGAAAAAATTATTATAGTGGACCTGAATTTAATATAATATAATATTCATCAAAATTAAACAATATCTTCACCATTTATTTATTTTAAAGCTCATATAAATTAAAAAAAAAAACAGCAAATGTTGCATAGCGGGCGCTATTTGCGCTATACGCTACGCGCTATAGCGGACCGCTATTACCGCTATAGCGTCCGTAGCTCAAATAGCTCGTTATTATGCATAGCTTAGCGTTTAGGGTCCAAAAACGCTATAGCGCGCTATTTAGAACACTGGTTAAAACATAAGACCGTCTAGCCATAAGTTATAATTTGTAAGTCGTAATCCTCGCTTTCAGTTCTAAAACCCTAGACGACTTTCACATCTCGTTTTCGGTGACTATAATCACTCTTCTTTGTCGTAAAAAAGTTCGTAAAAGATTCAAAATTGAGTTCGTAAAAAATTCGATTCGAAATTAATTCAAATTGAATTCAAACTGGGTAAGTTCGATTTGGTTCGATTCGTTTGCAACCCTACCTGGGTTCGTCACATTACCTTATTTTTTTTCTTTCTCATTTGGCCTTTGCCTTCATGCAAAAAGTACATTAGGCCAGTTCCTCTTATTTTTCCTTGTCGAAGAACTTTTTTTAGATGTTGAAATAATATTTAACTAATTGTCAGAGAATGAAACCATTTGATTTAGCATGACACATGTTTTACATTTTGGGAATAAAAAGTTATTTTGTTTTGGATGTAGCCGGGAGATATTTGACAAATGGCAAGCACAACGGTGGTGGGCCGAGAATTACGAGAAGGTGATGGAGTTGTACAACGTGCAGCGCTTCAACCGCAACTCCTCTGTTCCACTCCCCACCCCTCCCCGTTCTGAGGATGAGGTACAATTTATTTTGGAGTGAGGCTACGGTACTATGCATAGTGCAGATTAGGACCGTACTATGGATCAATGTCTCTATTTTAATATTTCAAACAGTCAGTCTCAACTGTTCAACGCAATCTCCGTATCAAAATGTAATGTGTTTGTAGACAAAATTTTACATTTTTTAGAATTTTTTTATTCTTTTTTAGATAGTTGGAAAATCACTTGATCTAAAGATTCTAGACCATTCAAAAATAGTGATTTTCTACCTACCTATTAAATAGTAAAAAAATTCTAAAAAAGTTTATTTTCATATGTTAGATCATGTGGAACCGTTTTGATTGAATATTTGGACTTTATTTTCAAATAAAGATATTGATTCATAGTACAAACTAATCTGTGTTGTGCATAGTACCATAGCTTCACTCATTCATTTCTAATAAAATCTACAATTCGTACACCTTCATGCCTTAAGTCTGTGTCATAATTAACCTTACTTTTTTTGTTTTCTTACAATAGAGCTCAAAAGAGGATAGTCCAGTGACGCCACCGCTAGGCAAGGAGCGGTTACCACGAAATTTCCACCACCGCCCTCCAATAGGTGGTGGTGGGATGGGATCATCATCATCTGACTCACTCGATCACCCCCATCAGCACAGGCGTGGGCCCCACAGTCACAACCGTGCAGTTCTGGCATGTACCCCTAAACTATCGAGCATCAGCGGCACAAAAACGGACGATGCATCGATGCGCACCACCAGCTCGTCACACGGTGAGGACGATGAGATGGAGACGGAGGCCGAAAGGTCTGACGACATGTCCGTTTCGGTTAGCAATGCCAGCGATCAGGAGAGAGAGTGGGTGGAGGAGGACGAGCCGGGGGTTTATATTACCATCAGAGCTCTTCCTGGTGGCGTTAGAGAGCTCAGGCGTGTTAGATTCAGGTTGGATTAGTATAAAAATTAACAATAAGAAAACAAAAAACCATGTTAATCGTAAAAAAAATGTTGCTATATCTCATATTTTTTTATGGTCATTTTTGAATAAATGAGTTATATCCTGACATGAATTTTTGGTTGCAGTCGAGAGAGGTTCACCGAGATGCATGCAAGGCTGTGGTGGGAAGAGAACCGCACGAGGATACATGATCAATACCTCTAGAAAATAAATTAAAACCTGTCTAGAAAAAAATTGCTTCCATTTTGGTGCCGGTTTGTGTTCTTATTTTCTTCTTGTTTTTCTTGTCCCGAAAGAGGGGGTCTTCAAAGACCTTGCGATTCTCGTTTGGGCAACAGTTGATGTACATTGGTAGCTAAAACTTGAGCAGTGATCTCATTTTTCATGTAGGTTTCTCCAGTGTGGTGGTGATTTCTATATAAAAAGATAGTTAATAAAGATTAATTAGATTGCCTTTTCGTTTCTCATTGGTGTTGTTGACCCTCAACATTTCATTACTCCTGTCTAAAGACTAAAGGTATTGCATGCTTGAATTTATAATTATATATATTTTTATACATTTCATTTTTCAAGAATAAATTTGAGCCCTACGGTGTTCTCTGTAGGCCGTTGGATTGCTCCCTCTCCGTGCTTCAACTTGGGGAAAATTTTTAAAATCTTACTGTAAAATGTGTCTTAAGGTTAAAGATTTTACCAGTGCAGTTTTGAGTTCTGTTTTGATTCTATAGTGCGCGTGCTGCATAAAGTCAAAACTGCTCTTTTAAAATCGTAACTGAAGCAGCTTAATAATTACATCTTTGACATTCGTTGCTTTGCTTAAAAGGAACCCCATCTGAACAACTGTGATTGTTGACTATCATAAAAAATCGTTCATGTCCCAGGGCAGGTCCACAAAATAATTTTCCCTTCTTTTTCTGGACTATATGATCAAAACTTAATGTTACAATTAAAATATAATCAAAACTTAATGTTACAGATGACAATAATTTCTGGACTATATAATAAAAAAAAAAGTTAGTTACATCATATTAGATAACGAGTGTTTTTCAAAGCATTCAATTATAAACAAATAAACATAACACTGGAGAAGTATATTTATCCTGTGAATACAAATTTGATAATCATTGCTTAATTGTAAGGATAGGAGTCTAGTGATTGTTTCTATTGTGCACATATTTGTCTTATTCTTTTTTGTGGACTAAATTGTATCACTTCCTTATGCACGGCTGATAAGGCACTGAATCAAAACCGAATTGGGAACTGAACCAACTGGATCAGGATAGTCACCGCTCAAAGGAATGTACAATTGAGAAGACACTGAATTAAACCGGATAAGAACTGAATCAACCAGATCAAGAACTAAATTAACCAGATGAAGACAGTCATCTCTCAGATGGAGATCCTTCAAGGGTAGAAATAGAAACGTTTATTAGAGCAAAAGGGGGAGATAAGAAGAAGCGAGCCACAAGCAAACAACTAACACAAAACAACAACAGGCATATAATGTAAGTATATGTACAACTTGTTCCACCTACTCTTTCATTAGTAAAGAGATGAATAAGAGCACAAAAAAAGAGAAGAAGAAAAAACAAACTACTTGTATTGGAGAAAAAAAAAACCCCGCAATGGCAAGAGAGACGAGATAGTGCCGAAGTGAAGAGCGGTAGCCATATCCACACCGAAAGCGATAGCCATATCTACTAGACGAAAGCACATGTTCAAACGGATTGAAACTTCTGAACGACAACAACAAAAGTCTAAGGTACGTTTGGATGTACTCTAGAATAGCTAGAATAGCCACTATTTGAGAATAATAGATGAGAATAGTGATTTTTGGAAAAGTGTGAGAATAGTGTTGATGTGGTACTATTCGGAATAGCGAAAATGTTGTTTAGATTGAACATTTAGAATAGCGATGGAGGGATTGATCATTTGAGAGAGCACCAATTGTTATTTCGACTTTTTATAGGAATAGTGGAATAGCACTATTCTCGCTGTTCCGAATAGCAATTGAGTATGTTTGAATGGATCGAAACAACGCTATTCTCGCTATTCTCAGTACATCCAAACATATCAAATAGCATATCCCTCTCAATTTAGAACACCTTATTTGATTAAACAGCCCAGTTCGGTTCTTATGAACAGTCCAAATCAAACATCATTTCGTATTAGAATTTAGAAGGCCTCTTTCAGATAGAACAGTCCTCTTTTAGATTCTGTTTTATTTAAGTAGGACGCGTTACCAGAGCCTGCATACGGTCCAGTTAGATTTCCGGCCTGCTAGCCCAATAAGTTTTAATCGATTTCACAAATAATTGGTTTTACAATTTATCGACAAGCAAGAAATGAATTTCTACTTTTTACAAATTGTTTGGAATCCCAAAATTTCTGGAATGCACAAAGGTTGTAGAAGAATTTGATCAACCAGATCAGTGGTCAATACCTCTCTTATGTGTTCTTCGTTCTTTTTGCCTTTTTCTCTTCTTCTAGAAAGAAAAACTATCTTCATTTTTTATTCAAACCCGTAGGGAAAGAAGCATCTCGGGCAGACGGCAGAAGGAGACAGCATAAACAAGAAAATTAGAGAGATATGTTTAAAAGGACATGAATGTAATGTTTTCTAGGATTTTGTATCGCAACAATTCAACAAACTTGAAAATTAGAACATGTTTGGCGTACTTGAGATAGATGTGAATTAGATGGAATTGTAATTCCAACCAGCTGTTTATAACATACTCATTTGAGTGAGTCTATGGTACTATGCATATCACGGGTTGTTACCGTGCTACGGCTCTATATTCGAGTTTTCAAATCCTAACGGTTGATCCGAACCGTTCATCTTGTTCTCCATATTAATATGTGTTTGGAGACCAAATTTTACATTTTTTGAAATTTTTTTACTATTTTTTTAGATATTTAGAAAATCACTTGATCTGAAAATTCTGGACCATCCAAAAACAGTGATTTTCAATAAATCTAAAAAAATAGTAAAAAAATTTCAAAAAATGTAAAATTTGGTCTCCAAACACATATTAATATGGAGAACAAGATGAACGGTTCGGATCGACCGTTAGGATTTGAAAACTCAAATATAGAGCCGTAGTACGGTAACAAATCGTAATATGCATAGTACCATAGACCCACTCTACTCATTTTGTTCTCAAATTTTCTCATAGATTATTCTTAATCCTTCCCACGACAGTACAATTTTTTTATTTCAAAAAAAGAGAATCGGAATCGGACCTAATTATTTTTTTCCCAATCTCTATGTCTCCTCTCACATCTCTCTTCATTGTTTGCACCTTTTTCTCCTCTATTTTTGCTAAAAAAAGCTTTTCCCGTAGACACTCTCTTCTCTCCCATTTTGTTTTCAAATTTGAGTTATTCTTAATCCTTTCCACGACAGTGTAATTTCTAAAATAAAAGAGAACCGGACACTCATTGCATCATCACGTGCGTGCCCGTGCTCATGAGTTACCATCCTCATAAAATCTCATTTTGTGTACGTAATCCTGTGGCAAATAAATAGATCCTTGGAGTGTGTTTGCTCGCGTGGGAAGAACAAAATTTAGTTTTTATTTTTCTCACGTGAACAGTAAAAAACAATTCAAATTTTCATTAATTTTATGCCTACACCCATTCCCATCAGTGGGCCGAACAGGGCCTTAGAGAGACATATTTAAATATCTTGAACATTGTGCCATGCAACAAATAAAAAACATTAGCATTTAATAGCATAATTAGTTTAAATTTTACTTGGAGAACTTTTTTGATATGAAAGATGGAGGTCTGGCATACTAACTTTCTTCAAACTTCTATTGATGGTTAAAATGCACTCTCATTTTTGTGCTCCTAATGCACACCTTTTTCTCGTATTTTCATTTTCAAAGTTCAAATAGTTGATTCAAACTTTCTAACGTGTTCTTCATATTAAAATGTGCTTGGAGACAAAATTTTTAACTATTTTTTCAGAATTTTTGAAAATCATCACTTTGCTGAATTTTTTATTATTGTTTAGTTTAATAAAAAAATTTCAAAAAATCTAAAATTTGGTCTCCAAGCACATTTTAATATGAAGAACACGTTAGAAGATTCGAATCGACTATTTGAATTTTGAAAATGAAGATATAAGGGGAGGGTGCACGTTAGGAGCACAAAAAGAGGGTGCATTTGAACCCTCCTCTTATATCATAGAGAATTTGTTTTCTTTATGAGTTTTAAACTCATGACTTCTCACATGAGAGCCGTGTGTCTTTACCACTAAATCAAATGCTAGTTCTTTAGTCGGAGAACTTAGAATATCGTTGAATTAATGAGTGATTTTTGTTTGAATTTCAACCGCTGAATAATTCAATAGTCGAAGCCATACATCCCATTAGATTATTCATTGATCCTCCTATGAAGCGAGATATGATGAAAACTATAGTATAGAATTTAATTTTTAATTTTTGTAATGGTACCAATATCGGACTCAAAAGTGAGTGCATCGTCAACCAAGGCTTGTAACCATTTTCTACACAAGCGTTTGTATTCACATTTTGTATATCAATGAAATCTGAGTTTGAATCAATTACAAAATATCTTAGTCTATCTTCTATTATGGTATCAAAGCTCTGTGCCAACGCAATGATAACTAACTCCCCTATCATTCCAATGAATATCTAGTCCAATTATTCAGATTATATTATAATTTGATTAATTTCTTTTAAAAAATATTTAATTTGAGCTTTTCGATTTTTATGAAAAGGTCTATATATATGCAAATTATGACATATTAATGTTATTACTTCTATGAAAGTGGATATAAAATCATATAGTACAAACCGGATTTCTTTTTAAAAAAAAAAACAGAACTAAATTTAAATATGTTAACAAAACAAGCACGTTGGATTTGATTTTTATAAAAAACAGCTCCACCGATCATGTGGATCGGTGGAGATAATTTAATATGCAGGCAGTAAGTATGGTGGAACAAATGTATTTCTGCCTCCACTGATCCGTTGTTTTTCATAAAAATCAAATTCAGCATGCTTGTTTCATTGAAATACTTAAATTTGATGCTATTTTTTTTTTAAAAATCTACAAACTGTATGACGTACTAAAAAAAGTCGGAATGAAATCCGTTGCTATTCTCTTTCCGTGAACAGTAACCCTGCTATCCCTGCTTTTCCGAATCCAACCGTTCAATTTTTTTCGAGAACGAATTTCAAAGCAAATTTTTTCAAAACTTTTATGTGCACACATCTCAAAACAATTCAATGACTGGATTTGAAAAAACAGATATAGCAGAAACACTGTCCATGTACGAGAATAACAACAGATTTTGATCCAAAAAAGTCACTTGTAGAGTTTAACATCTTCCGTGTTAGAATTCATTATGTTTTTTTTTTAATTTGTATGAAATCGAATTGAATGAATAAAAGTTAACTCAATAATTTTTACTGTAGCGAAATTTCAATAAGGAACCAAAACTTGAAACATTTTTTTTACTCTAGTAGTTGATGTACTAAATTACAACACCAATTAATACTTTAACATCGTTTGTTAAAAAATAATAAATTCAACATACGCATAATCATAAGATATTTAATAATCACAAAAGAAAATTAAAAGATTTGTGTGTACACGACAAGGGAAAGACACACCTGTTGTGCTTCATTTGTTCGTCATTCATAAAAGATATCCTCCATGAAAAAAAAAACACACACACACACACACACATCTTTTATTTTTCCGAAGTTCTGCAGCAAACAACTGGTAATATAATACGAAATGTATATTTCGCTTGATTGTAACCCGTATGTAAATAGTAGGATTTATTGGGCTTGGCAGTAAGCAAATATCGAGTTAATTATTACCAATTAAATTTAAAAGTAAGCACATGTATGAAGAAAAGGCTATGAGAAGGTAAAAAAATAAGATGCTAGTTGTGAATGTTCCACAGGTGATTTCTTAAAAAAAAAAAAAAATTAAAATAATTAAAATTTTGTTCCTCTCCTTTTTTTTATATATAGAAAGGTAGAGGTTTAGTTTAAACTTTAATTTTAATGTTTATAAAAGATTTTTCATTCTGGTTTCGAACTCATGACCTCCTACATATAAGGTGTTGTCTTTTTCCACGAGACTAAAAGCTGATTCTCATTTCCTTCCTTGTAGATTTAGTTGTTATATAGTATGATGCAATTTTATTGACGGGAGATGAAGCCCGTGAGAATTTTAGAGGTGGATCGAGAAAGGGGAGGTAACATAGTTGGCTACGAAAAATACTAAAATTGTTAGTTTCCGCAGATTTGAGTGTTCGATTCCCTCTCACGACTTCACAACCTCTGTGATAATTTTCAGAAAAAAGAAGAAAATTTTAGAGGTGAAGATTTTGACATACTAGTTTTTAATTCATATAGTGCACAAAATAAAATAAATATATTTTGTCAAATTATTTACTCAATTTCTATCATTAGATGCGATAGAGAGAATAATTGAACAAACAATTATTAACGACTACAGGTAAATTTTCACAATACCAATTAAAAAGTGCAAGATGAAAGGATTTAGATGAAACTGGACATGTTTAAGCCAATCAGGACTGGAGGGATTTCTAGTGTTTTGAGAGTCGGTGGCGCCACCCTCCGCCTCCGCCCCGCCGCTCCTCGCCCCGCCTCCGCCCCACTGCCCCTCCTCTCCTCTGCTGCTTCTCTTACTCATTCTCTTCTCTGTCTTCGCTGCTCCCGCCACTCGACCTCAAATAGCGACCCGAGGGTTTGAGTGTCGATCGTCCCTCTCGGCTCCTCCGCCCTGCCCTCCTCCGCTGTCCGGTTCACCTCGTTGCACTCTTGCTAAGCAGATGCTTCCGTCTAACGGATCTAGTCACTGCTCGTCGCTCCGTTAAACCGCTCTTCGCTTCGTCTCGACTCCGAATTCGGATGGGCTATAAATTCACTCCACTTCTACCGCAATATCTACTATATCTATGTATAAATAAGGTACATTTAGGATTAATGATGATGAAAATGATGATGATGTGTTGACCCCTTTCCTCCTCCCTTTTTGTTTTTTCTTCCTTCCTATCTCCTTTTTCGATGTTTTTCTTTTAATAATTCAGGTACAAACCTTATCTGAGCACAAAGGCTCTTCTGAATACCCCTACCTTGATTTGATCAAGCACTAATTTGTGCCAACGACAAGAAAGTATGCAGGCTCACAATCTACCAATCTGAGTACAAACACAGAAATCCTGAAGGCTCAATATATACCTATTGATCTGAGCGTAGAAACTCCTGATTCTGCTTTTATTTTCTGATTTTTCTTGTCTATTTTTGTAAAGGGGTTCAATTGTAATATTTTATGTACTGGTACAAATGTTACATGTATTGGTACAAAACTATGTAATTGGTTTGGCCTGATTAATAGAAATACCGCCTACGAGCTTTCAATCAAAAAAAAAAAAAAACATGATCTCCATATTTGACATGGATTTAGAATTTTAGATGCTTTATCTTTCGGAATCAGATCTCCTGCCTCTGGGGTACAGGAAATTCCTGCCCCCAGAGTCACTGCGGGGTGGGCCCGGTTACTATTAAAGGGTTTAGGATTAAAATGGTTTTGAGTTTAAATCTGCAGTGACTCTGGAGGCATGAATTTTCTGCCCCAGGGGGGCATACGATTTGGTTCCTTATCTATTCGGTCGGCATCAGTCTAGCATCTCTGTTCTGTTGGCTTTGAGGTTTAACTGTTTTAGATTTTCTACTAGCTTCCTAACAGGAGCGGAATTAAAAAAACAAAATAAGGTAGAATAAATTTTTAATAACAGTATATGGTTGTATAATTATTTTAGACAAAAGTATATTTTTATTTTTTTTTACAAAAATTTAAAAAAATGATAAAAGAAATATATTTTGATAAAAAATTTGGACCACATATAAACAAATACCTTTCCTTAATCTTATATTGTATATTTTTGGTTAAAAATAATATAAACAAAGATGACGCATTTATTCCTTCTCCAAAACAATGACCACACAATACATTTATTATTTTATGATTTTAGAATTTAACTTCATAAAGTAATGTTTGATCATGTGGACTGACTGTCTCCAAATAATGAAATTTAAAAATAATCAAGGATTTAAGTATAGAGAATATGGATTCATGTCCCCCATTAAATGACCCCAAAAGTTATAATTTGTGCTTTTATTAAATCGTTATGTTATATTGATATTAATAAAAATAGTGCAATTTCTCACTATTTTGAATATTATTGTTCCTTTTGGATTGAAAAGCATCTTAATGAATTGCTGTGGACCATAATTGCAACTAACAAGAAAGAAACAAAGTACGGAGCATTCAAGAAAGTTGTATGGTAACAAACCTTTTAGAAATTCAGTGCCATAATATCAAACCATTCTGATTGAACTCACCAATGCCATAATCTGGAGGAATTGAGATCCGCTGAAATCCAAACTGGATTTCAGGAACCAGAAATTCCCCTGTCTATCTCTCTCCTCTCTCTTCTTTCTCTCTCTTAAAAGATAGACAGGGGAACTGGATTTCAGCAGATTTGGACTCTAACCTGAAACGTTTCATCTTGATCGGACGGCATTGATCCCCCGTTCGAACAAATCAGAGGACTCTGGATCCTGAAGTAACTCAAATTTTGAGTTTGGACTCGAATCGTCTGATCAAAATCCGGACCAATTCGGTAGAAGTTAGAATTTACAAGGTCCCTTTAATAATCGTGTATATTTTAATCGAATGGTGTGAATCCAAACTAAAAATCTGAGTTACTTTAGGAGATTCGAATTCAAATCGGAGAGGATGCACGACTGAATATCTTTGCGGTACCAAATAGAATAAGTCCCAGCTAAACCAAAAATAGTTCAAGCCTATTTGAATGAGCAGGGTTCTAATGCCTCATGCCTTTCATATCTCATCATACATCATATTTTATATTTTCGTTTTCAAAGTCTAAATTGTCGATTCGAACTATTTAACATGATATCTATATTAAAATATAGTTAGAGATGAAATTTTATATTTTTTAGAATTTTGTTACTATTTTTTAAGATGGGTAGGAAATTATTGTTTTTTGAACGGTTTAAAGACTAATTTTGTATCAATTTTAAAAAATAGTAAAATTTTTTAATTTACATATATATTTAAATATAAATGTCATATTGAATGATTAGAATTAACAATTAAAATTTTTAAAATAAAAATATAAAATACAAAGTACGATGGAGCAGGAAAAGTACGAGACCCTCCTCTATGGGCACATGACTGAATGTGTGATCTGAAATCCTGATTTCATTGAATGTGAACAGATGTTTTAAACCAACGAATGGGTCCCACTTGTCATAAAGTTTGACGGGTACCAGGACCCACAGTAACCCCCTCAACGCGCTCGATACATTTAGATCCACATCTTTCAACTGGCGCCCATTCTCTCTTCTCTCCGCTTCTCTTCCTCTCACCATGTCGGAGCTCCGAAAGCGAAAACCCACCGCTTCCACCCCCTCCGCATCCGCCCATCGGCCGCCTCCCGTACCCTCCGACTCCGAGTCAATCGTATCCGAATCCGAACCCGTACCCGAACCCGCATCCAAGGCCAAAACCAAACAAAAGCCCGGTAAAACCCAACAGACCGGCGCGAAGAAATGGTCTTGCGTCGACAGCTGCTGTTGGCTGATCGGCATCATCTGCTCTGTCTGGTGGGTCCTACTCTTCTCCTACAAAGCCATGCCAGCTTCCATTCCACAGTACGTGACTGAGGCTATATCGGGTCCCATGCCCGACCCACCTGGTGTCAAGTTACAGAAAGAGGGTTTGAAGGCAAAGCACCCGGTTGTGTTTGTGCCCGGTATCGTTACAGGCGGGCTTGAATTGTGGGAGGGGCATCAATGTGCCGAAGGATTGTTTAGAAAGCGGCTGTGGGGAGGTACCTTTGGTGAGGTCTACAAAAGGTATCTCATTTTTTTTTTTTAAATTTTTGTTGGTTTTATTTTTCTGAGTATTATTGTTTGTAGTTGAATTAGTAGAAAATATAAATTAGGATGTCTGTGATAGTGAATAGAGAGAAAAGAGACGTGGCCAAATGGGATTGACTGTTTAAGAAAGTATTGAGCTTCTTTTTTCTGCCTTACTATGAAATTAATTCGAAATTATGTTACACTAAATGAAGTTCGGAAAAAAAATTTGGGGTTATGTTATTAGGAAATTCATTAGGATTTGAAAACATATAAAGGGAACAGAATAGTAACAATCCTTTCCTGCCTGATATGTTTCTATTGATCTTAATTAAAAATAAAGTATCTGTCAAATATACCCTACTATATTATAATTAGGTTTGAGAAGGGCCCACATGAGAGTGAGAAAGGAAGGGGTAACAGTTAGCAACGCACCTAGCTCAATTGACTAAGCATTGTCTTCTGTGTGGGAGGTCATGTAGGTCATGTGTTAAACCTAGTGCCTTCACTGGAGTTCAATTGAGGGTCTCGACTCTCTCTCGTGCTCAAAAAAAAGAAAAAAAAGAAAAAGAAACAAAGTGTGTTGATTTAATCATTTAATAATAATGTCATTCACAGGCCACTATGCTGGGTTGAGCATATGTCAATGGACAATGAAACTGGGTTGGACCCACCAGGCATAAGGGTCCGACCCGTGACAGGTCTCGTGGCAGCGGATTATTTCGCTCCAGGATACTTTGTATGGGCAGTATTGATCGCCAACTTGGCTCGAATTGGCTATGAGGAAAAGAATATGTACATGGCCGCTTACGATTGGAGAATTTCTTTCCAAAATACCGAGGTATTACATTTTTAATTATGTACCTTTGAAATGAAAGTAAAGTCTACCAAAAGGAGTTTGACCTTTGAGAGGAGAAATCTCTACTCTGAATTTTTTTGCAGAGAAATCCCTTTACCGAGAAGAAGCTTCAAAAGTGATCTGGTCTTTTCGTATTTGCAAAATGAGTCTCTATATTATTGATGGCATTCAAATCAGAACATAGTTTTTAACAAAAGTTAAGTAGCACATCAATGTCGTAGGAAGTATAAAATAGTTACAAAAGTAATAAAACCAGAATAATTTTTGAAGATTCATTATATATCACAAGTAAGAATGATACATTATCAGAATTCTATAGGTTATATATTGGAAAAAATGATATTTATCATTTATAGTTCCGATTTATTCTCATTCATTGCATTGTTCTTAAGCACATTAGTTATGAACAAGTGTGACCTCTTAGAAAGTTAGCCATCAGTGTGTATTATTTGCTGAATTTCTTGGACACTACCGGGGACTTTTGCAAATACTGAAAGTGTTACCATTTTTTAAAATTTCCGAGTAATGCAGGTGCTCTTTATAATCTTTAATTTTTGCATTTACACTTTATTTCTTTAAGTATACCTTGAAGTTGCAAAGAAAATATTGTCACTTTCCACAAGTGAGGCCATGGTATTATGCATAGCCCGGATTGGTCCGTACTATGGATCAATATCTTCATTTTATAGTGCAAAAAATTGATCTGAACCGTTTAACGTGATCCTCATATGAAAATGTACGTGTAGATCAAATTTTACATTTTTTAGAATTTTTTAGATAGGTAGAAAATCACTTGATCTAAAAATTCTAGACTATTTAAAAGTAGCGATTTTCTACGTATTTAAAAGATAGTAAAAAAATTCTAAAAAATTTAAAATTTACTATGCAGGTATTCATACCATATGGAGATAATGTTGAACGTTACATATCATCTATTTGAACTTTGAAAACAAAGATATTGATCCATAGCACGGACCAATCAGTGCTATGCCTAGTACCATAGCCTCCAATATATTCACTTTCCTTCAAGGACATGAAACAAAGTTTTCAATTTGGGTTTATTCCAAACAGGTAAGAGACCAAACACTAAGCAGAATAAAGAGCAACATAGAGCTGATGGTAGCCACGAATGGTGGGAATAAGGTGGTGGTTATTCCACACTCGATGGGTGTTCTTTATTTCTTGCATTTCATGAAGTGGGTTGAGGCGCCCGTGCCAATGGGGGGTGGCGGTGGGCCAGACTGGTGTGCCAAGCACATTAAGTCAGTGATAAATATAGGCGGGCCCTTCTTAGGTGTACCTAAGGCTGTTTCTGGTCTTTTCTCAGCTGAGGCCAAAGATGTTGCTGTCGCCAGGTAAAACACTTTGTTTTTGTCTTTGTTCGCTCTTACTTTGTTTGTGTGTGTGTGTGTTTGTGGGTGAAATTGCAAATTATTACTTTTAATTTGATTAACTTGTTTCATTAATGGTTTTTACAAACATGTGAGTTATTATACAAATTATGTATTTTTATTTTCACAGGGCTTAGAAAGACGCTCAGTATATAGGTAAACATTGCCAAGCTTCAATGTGACATTCATTTTCCAGTAATACTGATGTTGTATACATATTTTTCTTTATTGTATCTGTGTATAAGAGGGATTGCACCAGGATTGCTCGACTCTGATTTTTTGGGCCAGACAACGCTGCGGCATGTGATGCGCATGACACGAACATGGGACTCGACCATGTCAATGATCCCAAGAGGAGGAGATACCATTTGGGGCGCATTGGATTGGTCACCTGAAGAAGGTTCCGTGTGTCCTCCTGGCAAGGAAGACAGCGACCGATCGATAGGCATCAATTATGGAAGGATGATTTCTTTTGGGAAGGACGTTGCTGACGCTCCTGTCTCTGACATCGATCAAATTGATTTTCACGTAAGCTATGTTACATATATCGGTATTCTATGTTCGAGTTTGCATATGAAAACAGCCGTTCCTGTCTCTGGCAACAGGAGCGGATCTATTGCTTGGCATGGGGGTGCTTTGCCACCCTCATAATTTTAAATTTTTTAATCATGTATATTGAAATTTAATTGAATTTCTTTTATTTAGAAGGGCTTATATATGTGGTTCAGTCAGCCCCCCTCATAAATTGCTAATTATGTGTTTGTTGCATAGTGGTTAGAATTTCATTTTGTGATTGTGGAGACTTGGGTTCAAATTCTGACTATTATGCATTCAACGTTTCAGCCCACCAATGTAAATTTTCTAGTTCCACCCCTGTATGGCAATTAAGATGATTCACAAAAGTAAGGTTGCAGCTTTAAACCCTAATATCTCAAAAAGTAGTTTGATCAAGTCTAAAAAGTGTAGCAGTCATTTTAGTTTCTAATTTGGTTTTTAACTTAATAAAAATTGAAGAATAGAAGTTGGGTGTCGATGATACAGAGCAACAAGTATCAGGGGCGGATTCATGTATTGGATAGGGGTGGCTTTGCCACCCCTATAGAATAAAAATTAGCAATTTGGTCCTTTAAAGTTTGTAATTTTTACAAGTATTTATACCTTTTAGTTCCATTGTAAAATAAAATTACACTACAATAATAAACTTATTCAGCCCTTCAATCTTAATTTTCTAGTTTCACCCCTGACTAGTATGATGCATTCAACTCATGCAATGAATTTTCCTTGGCACAGGATGCAGAGAAGGGCTACAACATAGCGAATTCAAATGGGTCGTGTGGTGATACCTGGACGGAGTATCATGAGATGGGGTGGATAGGTATCAAGGCAGTTGCAGACTACAAGGTGTACACAATGGGGTCCATTGTTGACCTCCTTTCCTTCGTAGCTCCAAAAATGATGCAACGTGGGAATGCCCATTTCTCCTATGGTATTGCTGATGACCTCGATGACCCAAAGTATAAACACTATAAATATTGGTCTAACCCCTTGGAAACAAAGTATGTTTTTTTCTTTTTTAAAATGATTTAATAGTATAGAGGGATAACATCAGCTGAATTCCAATAATTTTCCTTTAGATGTGATAAGCACTATGTAATGCATTCTTATTCTGAGTTGCAACAAAATAAGAATGGCGGTCCGATATGGAAATTTAATTATTGCTAAGCAGTTAAAGCAACAAGTTCAGAGACTATTTCTTTTTGTTGCCTGTTCTGGTACCTGTCACATAAACCCTAGTTATTTCTAGTTGCCAAATATACAGTAATTGAATATTATCAGTCTACATATTCTTCAATTTTGCCTCTTGTAGGTTACCAAATGCGCCAGAAATGGAGATATTCTCTTTGTACGGGGTCGGCCTCCCGACCGAGCGTGCATATGTGTACAAACTCGCCCAATCAGCTGGGTGCTACATTCCTTTCCAGATAGATACTTCAGTAAATAACGGTACCTGTTTGAAAGATGGTGTGTACCTGGTTAATGGAGATGAAACTGTGCCGGTACTGAGCGCTGGGTTCATGTGTGCCAAAGGTTGGCGTGGCAAGACTCGGTTCAACCCTACTGGCATGAAAAACTATATTAGAGAGTATGTTCATGCGCCCCCGGCTAACCTTCTGGAAGGGAGGGGCACACAAAGTGGGGCCCACGTGGATATAATGGGAAATTTTGCATTGATCGAGGATGTTCTAAGAATAGCTGCAGGTGCCAAAGGGGATGAGATCGGTGGTGACCAGGTGCATTCGGATATATTCAAATGGGCTGAAAAGATAAAATTGAAGCTATGATTAGGTACACTGAATTTTTACTTGGTAATACACTAGGATTGATATTTTTGGCTGGTAGGTATCAGTACTGTTTTCACTATATATGTACGGATAACGTACATGGTACTGGTGTTTTGGTCAGGGGCAGAAATAGAAAATTTAGGGGGGGGGGGGTCTGAAATGGAAAATGAAATATGTGAAAAAACATAAAACATGGTCATTGGGTGGGATTTCAACCTAAGTTCTCCACAACCACTAAATGAAATCCTAACCACTAGGCTACAAGCACACATTTAGCATTTCATGAGGGGCTGAACTAAATAAAAACTATAAGAAATATGAAAATTAAATAAATCTCAATATACATGATTAAAATTTTTGAAATCATGGAAGTGGATAAGCATCCCTGATTTTGGCTAATTGTCTTTTAAGGTTATTCATTTCTTGGTGTTGTTTGAAATCTATCAGACTATGACAGCCCTAGTTAAAAAACAAAAGAGAAAAAGACAACAAAACAATTGCGCCAGCCATTGCTCAATGCGGTTTAATTTAAAACATTAGCAAAATTAGGTGCCAGAATCTTTGGTCTACTTGTTACTTATTCCCAGCAACTGGAAACGCAATTCTAACGTAATATATAATTGATTATTTTGAATTTATGTATATAGATAGCAATTATGTCACTGGCTTGCCACTCCAAAAGCTTCTGGTTTTCAACTACTGAGCGTGGAACAATATTTATGCTTGTCTATTTTTTTTTCCGATAGATAAATTCATTTTTTTTTGGAGGCCTTGCAATTTAATGTAAATTCATACGTTTGTAACCCTTTAGGCATCATCAAGATATAGTCAATCAAAAGTAGATATTCTGATTTACGTCACTGACCTTATGATTTTAGCATTTTTTTTTTTAAATGATGCTATGGAGTTCTTGTTTTTCTTACATTGGATAATTAGATTGTCATTTTCTTTGTATACAGATATAGACGGGACTGAATTTTCATTTGAATATGTACTGGGGCATTATGTCATCAAATCCTGCTTATCGGTGGTTAAACTGTTAATCAATGCACCTTTAACTAGTTCATCAATCAAATCGTATGAAAATTATCCAAAAAACATGAGATCAATTATGATAAACACAATATCAGGGAATTATCTGTTGGAAATGTTGCTGTTACGTTAGTTAATGTCACAGTTCATGCCCAAATATCATCAAACTAATTATATGATAACTAGAAATAACATTTTCTTCTCCCTGACCCGATTTTTTTTAATTAAGTTCTCAAAAATACAGATTTGCACATTTAGTCAACTTCTGAGAAAATACAGCCTGTTCTGATTCAGAGAGTAACCAGATTGTAGCATACATAATCAAATGTAATAGTGTAATACAGGTGATCAGTATAACAGGTACAGGGTCACACAAATTCACCTGGTTTAATTAAAATGATAAACCCAATGAAGTTCAATTAAGCATTAACTAGCCGTTCGATCACAATAAATAAAAGTACAGAATAAATTTAGATGGATGAAATTGTTGATGATGCGTTATAGATAATTTTTTTTGGAAAGGGTACTGAGAAGTTCCAGGTGGGAAGCTCAGCTCAAAATTCAAATGCTCAATTGCAATTGTTTCAGAAATTTGAAATGTACTCGACGTTGAGTAAATAATTATATAAAATTAGTTTACAACATATTTTACTGGTTCTTAGTCCTCACCAATCATTTAATCTTATGATATTATTTCGATCAACCGATGCAGCCTATTTAAAATTTATATAACTTTTGTTTGTGCAATTTTAAGAGGATTTTTTTTTTTAAAAAAGAAGAAGAAAACATTGTGGCTGCTGGGATTCGAGCCCAGGTCTCCACGGCCACAACGTGGAATTCTAACCACTAAACTACAGCCACTTTTATGTTTATTTTGTAATTTTATTAATAAAACTGTGTACTGGTGCTTAGAATCCAACAGAACTTTCTAAGTCCAACCGAAGATGTCTTTTAAAAAAAAAAAAAAAAGTAATTGTAAGATTTTTTTTTTTTTTGTTAATTATCATACGGGCAGTAATGATTGTAGAATTAAATCATTCAGATTGAAAAAAAAAAAAAATCAAACGGAACAATATTAGCGTTCATACTCTCCCTTTTAATTTGCTACACCACAATAACTATGTAGACTTAAATTCTATTCCAATCGGTCATTATTCATTCATAACTAGATAGTAGATATTGGTGGATATAAATAATTAGTTGCAAATATTTATCACTACCTGATCCGAATCCGATAATTTGTATTTGATATATGAGAAGTCCTTCGCAAAAAGGGATCAAAGATCCTCTTTCCAGACGTCAAAATTTTGCAAAAAAAATTATAAGCGTCAAAGTTTCAGAAATTTATTTTTATTTTTATATATATCTCAACTTGCAAGTTTCCAAAGGTTAAATGACTACAAGCTGTATAAGCCAAGTTGTCTTTTTCCAGTATCTAATGCATCTCATGACCTCAATATTACCGCGAACTGCCGACCTGGTTTCGGTTAAACCTGTGGTGATATTAGATCTCAAATCATGAAATACAAATAGACCGCTAAATAAATTATTTTGAAGCAAACCAATTACCCCACTTAAAAAATTACAGGTTTGAAAAAAAAACAAGTATAGCAACAATGGAGCATGCATCACATGTTAAATATAAATTGAGATTTAAATATTTATGTAATAATTAGCATATATATTCAAATTAAGTATTTGAATTTTGAAAATTAGAATATTTATCTATAATGCAGACCAATATGCAATATGCATAGCACCTCTACCATATATCCGATTTTTTTTATTTATATCCAAAAAAATATATAAATTTAAAAAACTAACCCAACTGCCTGTTAATTTCCAAATCTACCCAAACCGGAAAAAAAATTTCCGGTTTCAATACCAATTTCCGGAAATTTTTTTTTTCGGAAATTGGATCCTAAATCCCGAATAATTTTTTCCGGATTTAGGATTTTTTTTTTCCTAAATCCGGAATAATTTTTTCCGGAATTAGGATTTATTTTTTATTTTTAGGAAATTTTTTTTTCCGAAAATTTTTTTTAGGAAATTTTTTTTTTCATTTTTCAGTTTTTATTTATAATTTATTTATGGGAAATTTTTTTATTTGCCACTCCAAAACTTGAAAATTAGTTATTTGCCACCCCAAAACATAAAATTAGTTATTTGCCACTCCAAAAACAAGAAAATTATATAATTGCCACAACTATACATCTAATATACATATTTGATTAAAATTATTCTGAAAAGTACTATATAAAAAATGTATTTTGGTATTTCCAAAATTACCCCTTAATTGAACAGATAAAATTAGAAAATTGATCTCTCCAGTATCCTTCCCTTCGTCCCCTTCACCTCTCTTTCACCCTAAACACCAATAAACTTCTGGATGCATTCTTTGATTTTCACGAAAGATCTTATTCACCAATAGGGCACTTTGCGAGGTAGCTTGGTCTTATGCCTAACGTTTAGAGCTTGCTCCTGCCGAACCTCAACACCAACCCCTTGCTAGGGTTGCCCACTTGCTCTCCTCCTCGTCACCTCTCTCTCTCTCTCTATCGCATCCCACTCTGAAAGCCACGTCGTGTTTCTCTCTCAAAGCCCCATCGCTCCTCTTACCGGCACATCACGACCGCTCTGCTCTCTCGGTTTCTCCATGTCGCTCCTCTTTCTCTCTTTGTTCAGAAGTTGTCTGACACATCACTACCCCTCCTTCGATCCGAGCCGACGCGAGAGAACTTGTCAATACAGGTATGGTCCATTCCTTTCGGTGCGAACATAGGTTGAATAATGAATAATTCATTAACACATTTAATTTGTTCAATTTTATATGAATTAGAGATAAAGCAATTTTGAGACCATTCAGGAGCTGATTGAAAATTGTTCCTGTCGATTTCATTAATTTCCACCAAATTAAAAATGAAGCAAATTAGAACTGGGTTATTTTAGTTTGACAAACTTGAACCAAAATTGGATTGGTACTAGAAAAGATGGTGGAAATTAAAAGATGGATTGGTACCAAAATTAAAAATGCTCAGGTTTGTCAAACTAAAATAACCCAGTTCTAATTTGCTTCATTTATAATTTGGTGGAAATTAATGAAATCCACAGGAACAATTTTAAATCAGCTCCTGAACGGTCTCAAAATTGCTTTATCTCTAATTCATATAAAATTGAACAAATTAAATGTGTTAATGGATTATTCATTATTCAACCTATGTTCGCACCGAAAGGAATGGACCATACCTGTATTGACAAGTTCTCTCGCGTCGGCTCAGATCGAAGGAGGGGTAGTGATGTGTCGGACAACTTCTGAACAAAGAGAGAAAGAGGAGCGACATGGAGAAACCGAGAGAGCAGAGCGGTGGTGATGTGCCGGTAAGAGGAGCGATGGGGCTTTGAGAGAGAAGCACGACGTGGCTTTCAGAGTGGGATGCGATAGAGAGAGAGAGAGGTGACGAGGAGGAGAGCAAGTGGGCAACCCTAGCAAGGGGTTGGTGTTGAGGTTCGGCAGGAGCAAGCTCTAAACGTTAGGCATAAGACCAAGCTACCTCGCAAAGTGCCCTATTAGTGAATAAGATCTTTCGTGAAAATCAAAGAATGCATCCAGAAGTCCATTGGTGTTTAGGGTGAAAGAGAGGCGGAGAAAGGGTGAAAGAGAGGTGAAGGGGACGAAGGGAAGGATACTGGAGAGATCAATTTTCTAATTTTATCTTTCAATTTTCAATTGAAGGGTAATTTTGGAAATATCAAAATACGTTTTTTATACAGTACTTTTCAAAATAATTTTAATCAAATATCAAGCTTCTAAATAGCTAGCTATAGCGAAGCTATAGCGCCGCTATAGCGGTTTTGGACCCAGAAAGCTAAGCTACGGGCTAAAATTGCGCTAATCAAGCTACGACCGCTATAGCGGTAATAGCGGTCCGCTATAGCGTGTAGCGGCAATAGCGGCAATAGCGGTCCGCTATGCTACATGGGTTATGATTTTGCAATTTTTTTTTTCTGAAAACATGATTTTGCAATTTTAATGGGCCTTAATATCTAGATTGTTTTTTTTACTTTATTAAGCTATATCAATACAATGGAACATGTGCGGGCTATACCGCTATATCAATTAAATTTTGTATCATGCATTAATATATGGTAGTGGTATATTTTGAATATAAAATATATCGATAGTTTTTGAATTAGGGATATTTTGAATGACAATTTGAACTTTGTATTGGTTTAATATGAATAATATTAGAACTTCTTAATTAATTTGATAGGCAAAGCCTTCTATGGACATAAGGACCTATTTGTAAAATGAACATATTTTTATTTTTAAAGTTCAAACAGTCGATCCGAACCGTTCATCTTGTTCTCCATATTAATATGTGCTTGGAGACCAAATTTTACATTTTTATGATTTTTTTTACTATTTATTAAGATGGGTACAAAATTCAATGGTCTGAATTTGATATTTTTTATACCCATCTTAATAAATAGTAAATAAATTCAGAAAAATGTAAAATTTGGTCTCCAAAGATATATTAATATGGAGAACAAGATGAACGGTTCGGATCGGCTGTTTGAACTTTGAAAATAAAAATATATTCATTTTACAAATAGGCCCTTATGTCCATAGAAGCATCACTCTTTTTACTATTAGTAGAAATATAAAATATAATTTTTGAAATAAAAAACGCTATTTATAATAGCTTTCGCTATAGCTCCGCTATTCGCTAAAGCTTTTTTTTTTGGTCTCCCCGCTACACCGCTATAAACGCTATTTAGAAGCTTGTCAAATATGTATATTAGATGTATAGTTGTGGCAATTATATAATTTTCTTGTTTTTGGAGTGGCAAATAACTAATTTTATGTTTTGGAGTGGCAAATAACTAATTTTCAAGTTTTGGAGTGGCAAATAAAAAATTTTCCCTTTATTTATTTATTGTATTAAAGTATTACAAATATTTAATATATTTTTAAAAAAATAGATGGAATACTATATAATTTGATTTATTCGGACGACTGCTACTGTCACACCCCGGAACAGGGGGTCGCGCAGTTTTGTTTTAAAATGCGGTTTTGTTCATGCGGTATTTATATATATATTGTTATGTTTTTGTATGTGGGCCTGATTCTAGGAGTATGCGGGGGGTGGCAGGGGGGCGGCAGCCCCCTGCGAGCGTTGTCTGAGGTTACGAAGCACCGCTCTATTGAGCCCGGAGAATTTTATTTCGGAGAAGTCAAATTGCATAAAAATCCTTTAACCGACGGCCCAGATTAGTCAAATTATCATATGATTTGATTTAAAACAAGTTTGGTTCAAATCCGATTTAAATTGGCTAAGTTATACCCAAAACAACATTTTTCAGAATCCCCATTGCGGCCCGCAATAGGGCTGTTGCGGCCCGCAACAAGTTCCAAAATTTCCAACCTCTGCAAATCGTCTCTGCCTCCATTCATTGCGGCCCGCAATGAATTTATTGCGGCCCGCAATGACCTGGTTGGCCTCTGTATCCATTCATTGCGGCCCGCAATGAATTTATTGCGGCCCGCAATGACCTGGTTGGATTTTAATCTGTGAATTTCCCTCTGTCTACTCTCATTGCGGCCCGCAATAGGGTTATTGCGGCCCGCAATAAGGGTACAGTTTTTCATTCCTTTGCCCATTTTCGTGAAATTTCACCCCGTTTTCAAACCCGATCAAATCCCCGTATAATTAAACAATTATTCCCCATTTACTAGAAATTTTAAGGACATTTAAACATGCAATTTCAACATTTAAGTCATAACAACAATTTAAAACAAACCGTTAGGGTTTTAGAACATAATACGGTTCGATAATAACCTATACATCAAAATAATCGTCTACGGGTTCAACTACACATTCAAAATGGGCATAAAGGGTTTGGCATAACCTATTAGCTCGGCCTAAACTCACGCGTCGAGCCCGAGTCCCACTTCACTCGCGTTTACCTGCACATTTCAATTCAAAGGGAAAAATTCCCCGAGGGAAGGGGGTGAGAAAACCTGTCATCCGTTTTCTCAGTGCGGAATTTAAAAGGGCTACTGGATTTGTGAGAAATCCATCACCAGAACTAAATACACTAGCAATAGAGCATCTATTTATTTATTCACCAATAATAATAAATGCACATGTACCGGGAATAGATTCAAACGGATTTCAATTCACATCTCATCAACATCAATCAACGAATTTTCAGAAAGATTTGGTTTCACAGATATAATATATATAAGCCTGGTTATGAGGTACATATATCAACTATCGATCACCTCCGGCTTAACAGTTCTATTTTCTGGTTTCAAGTCATACAATCTCATCAATTCATCACTTAAAATATACACGGGCATATTCCGCGAATATGCAACAGAATATCACTTTTCTCAAAAAGAAATCACTGACACTTTCACTGAATCACTGAACCACAGTTCTACCTAAAATTACACTGCACTTTCCTTACCCAACCGGTACTGGGTTCACTAGGGCCATTCTCCAGATGCGCATAAGGGTCCTGGATGAAAGTCTAGTAGCTAGCTAGACTTTCCACTATGATACACTGTTCACTTCACACAATCAATCCAAGTCATACTGTGGTTCCACTCACTTATTCAAAACGACAGATCAACAATCGATAAACCGTACCAACATGAGAGTCATAACAGTTATACAATTCAATTACACTAATATCACAATTAATGCAATGCGGCAACAAATGCTTTCAATCAGAGATTCAACATGCTATGCACAGTTTATTTAAATCAAGCAATCAACATAAATATAATAATATGCACCGTTATTTAGTTCTACGAACAAACCCCAAAACAGATCCCGTGAACCCCCGCACCTAGTTACGTAGGGCACGTAGAGGGTCCGCGATCTCGCGACTCGGTAAGCTCGTCAATCCCGCTAGCCGTGCTCGTTAGGATCTATACATAGGTCAATTCATTAAATTCCGGCACTTTTACAATTTAGACCCTAATCAATTTTTTTGGGAAAATCCATAAATTGGAAATTTGGTTGCACTTTGGAACACGAAATCAATCAATTTACACTATAGAAACAACAAAGGCACGGAATAATCAGTTTGGTACGATTCTACGGGTTTTCACCGAAACCCTAAAAACACGGAATCAAGAAATGAGAGAGAAATAAAAAGGGGAATTACCAATGGAACGGATGGATGTGCGAGGTTTGAGCTCCTCTTCCTAAATCTCTGTTTTCGGGCAATACGGTCACCGGGGGCTCTCTCTCTCACTCTCTCGTTGTCTTTCTCTCTTGGCGGAAACAAAGAAAGAAAAGAGAAGAGATGGGGGCGCAGGAAAGGAAAGGAAGGAGGGAAAGAGGAAGGAATTACAAGGGCCCCCACTTGTAAGTGGTCTTTTTGCAAAATAAACCCTCCACTTGTTCGATATTGATTAAATGATTTATATAACACCTATTGCTCCTCTTTCTTAACACAATTAATCGTATAATTATTGTTCACCATCCACGTCACTAATTTCGTATATACGTATATATATATTATTCGATTTAACCACTTATTATTTTAATTAAATCTGAATTTTAAAGTTCACAGTGTTACAGCTACAAATAATCCGGATCAACATTTTTCATTCCTGATTTTTTATGGCCGTAAGAAAAAATAATATAATATAATATATGTATATGTATATGTATATGTATATATAATATAATATATGTATATATATGTATATATAATATAAGAGGAGGGTTCCAATGTCTCATTTTTTTCATACCTCATCATACCTCATATTTTATATTTTCGTTTTCAAAGTCCAAATTGTCGATCCAAACCGTTCAATAAAATATTTATACTAAAATATGCACATTTTAAAATATACATATAATATAATATATGTATATGTATATATAATATAAAAAAAAAATCCAAAAAATATAAAATTTCATCTCCATCCATATTTTAGTATAAATATTTTATTGAACGGTTCGGATCGACAATTTGGACTTTGAAAACGAAAATATAAAATATGAGGTATGATGAGGTATGAAAAAAATGAGGCATTGGAACCATCCTCTTACATATACATATACATATACATATACATATACATATACATATACATATACATATACATATACATATACATATACATATACATATACATATACATATACATATACATATACATATACATATACATATACATATACATATACATATACATATACATATACATATACATATACATATACATATACATATACATATACATATACATATACATATACATATACATATACATATACATATACATATACATATACATATACATATACATATACATATACATATACATATACATATACATATACATATACATATACATATACATATACATATACATATACATATACATATACATATACATATACATATATTATATTATATTATTTTTTCTTACGGCCGTAAAAAATCCGGCATGAAAAATGTTGATCCGGATTATTTGTAGCAATCGTTCGAATAAATCAAATTATATAGTATTCCATCTATTTTTTAAAAAATATATTAAATATTTGTAATACTTCAATACAATAAATAAATAAATTATAAATAAAAACTGAAAAATGAAAAAAAAATTTCCTAAAAAAAAGAAAAAGAAATCCTAAATCCAGAAAAAATTATTCCGAATTTAGGATCCAATTTCCGGAAATTTTTTTTCCGGAAATTAGTATTGAAACCGGAATTTTTTTTTCCGGTTTGGGTAGATTTGGAAATTAACAAGCAGTTGGGTTAGTTTTTTAAATTTATATATTTTTTTGGATATAAATAAAAAAATCGGCCATATATAGCCTCATTCAATCTAAACTATATTAAACGTGAAAAGTAGTATAATGGTATCAACATAGGTCATCAAAGGAACGGATTTAATGGTTGCGTTTGGGGTCAATTGATCCCATTATTTTTTAAGCTTATTTATAATATTTCCTCTCTTTTTATTAAGGCAATTTCTAAGAATAAAATTGGCTCTCATGTTCATCATGAAAATTGCTCACGCGATCCTCATAAATTTAAAATTTATTAAATTGAACTAAGAATTATGGTATAATTAATATATATGTATATTTAATTATTTATATAATTAACCTATATTGAAAAATATTTACCTCCGTCTCTATAATTAGGAAATAATTTTTGTTTAGTAATTCTAAGTCTCTCCTTTAATTATCCAGCCAATTAAGATAATTATTATTTATTTTTTTATGTTGTAGCACTTAATTATCTAAGTTCGTGCAAGCATGTCAGGTTTCCAGTTAATTAATTATTTCCTTCAGTAAGGCCAGCACAATACATTTATTTATTTATTTCCACAATAATTTTAAATTGAAATCATACCCGTGCAACTACATTTTCATTTAATTGTCTCGGTCGATGCTGGATTTTTTATTTAAAAAAAATTACGAATCAAACATCAAAATTTGCTCAATTTCATTTCATGTTACATGAAGAAAATGTTATACTAAGGACGTAAAAACAAACAGGAGAAGAACTAAAATTAGTATAACAACATATAATTTTCAAAATGCCTCAAATCAAAGGTTTGATCAAAACAACGCACGCATCTCAATGCAGATCTTGACAAGCAACAGCGACGAGGCTGTCGAACTCGGAACCACCCGAGCCATTGCTTCCCTTGCTTCCCTTCCTCCTTCCTCTGTCCTCGACCTTCAATGCTTGTATCAGCTCCTCGACCCGTTTCTCCATGGCCCCATCGTACGCACTCTTGTGACCGCACGGCTTACACTCCTCGTCGACCATCATGCTCACCGGTGCAAACCTCACCGACCTTTTCGGACCCTCTGACAGCTTCTTTTGGCTAGACATGCATGACCTAGCAGAAGAACCAATTGGTTCTGCTGTTTCAGTCGATGCTGCTGCTAGTTGTAGCGGCTGTGTTAGCTGTGGTTTAACTTTTTTGTCTCGCTTTAGAGAGAAGAACGACTTCAGAAGGCGCATAATTGACCTTTTTTTCTTTCCTTTGATTTTCTTATCATCCTTGGAGCGGAGTTGAAACTCGGCTTCCTCGTTTGGAGGAGAGCTTGGTGCAGAAGGCAGAGATGGATCGGGTCGGATCCGGTTCGTGCGGGGAGGTCTGTGCCGGGGAGGAGAAGAGGTTCTAGAATCGAGGTATCTCGGGGTTGAGGGATATTTTTGTAAGGCTGTTTGGCTTTTATGGTCAGTCGATGCGGCACGCGGTTCACGCCAAAACTCAGCTGGGGGCACACGAGATATATCCGGTGATGATGAATTCTTGTTGTCGGGTTGTTTACTGGGAGAGGTGTCGACGGAGCGGTAGATGGCGTCTAGTAGAGCAGCTGAAAATGATGCATGCTCGCGGGCGAGACGGGGTGGGGAGAGCGGTCTCGGCCGCATGTCCCATTGTTGGTCCATGATGAGAAAGAGAGATGGATTCAAAACTAAAGATTGCTGGAGAGCATGTAGTCATACACCGATTGCTTACAAATGTAGCTGTATATATATATATATATATATAATATATATATATAAGCTTGAAGAATGGGGCAGATATATATGTTGTGGAATTTAAAAGGGAGAGTGTTTCCAGCGTGCGTTGCCAAATTATAATATTATTGATCTATAAACCAATCTGAAACCCCCAGTCAGATTATCGATTTTTAATAATTTTTCCTGCGGTTTTAAAAGAACAGAAAATCTTGTTTGTAATCATATATTTTCATATGAACAACTGTAACCTATGGGCGTTAAATTATAACCTAGTGTATTGTTTTGGTTGAATACTTCATCAGTATGTATGTATAGAAGTTTCATCTGCCAGAGTATATGATTAGTGTTCATGTCGTATGTGTATATAAAATCTCATGATCTAAATGCCGCAAAATTTGGGATAATTGGAGGGCTTATTTATAAGAATGCAGTTGACCAACATCCTTAAGCATTGTGGAGATAATTTAAATCATTCTGTGAAGTTTGAAAATTTCACGTTTCGGATATTCCAGCCACATCAATGTCCGAAATAGGCTATAGTTTAATAAAGCTTGCTTTTACTAATATATTTTGTTTTAGATTGGGCTTATGAGTTCAGCCACAGTAACTCTATTAATATATTTACCCTGATACGGGTTCGGGTCAATTTGCCTTATCAGGTTGGGTGTCCACAAATGCGGTTCGTTTTGCGAGATCCACCTCCGCTCCGGTGGGTTCAACCGCTACCCTCTCTTCTATAGCTTCTCAAATCCAAAGCATCTTCTCTTATTTCTCTCTCATCAATTTCCTGCGGTTCTCCGCCTCTCCATTGTCGCCTCCTCGGGGCGGCTTCTGTTTTGGGAGCTTGGCGGAGACAACCTCGATGGATCCGACCCGATAATCATAACAACACCCAATCTCCTTAGACTGCATTGGGAGTATTGATCCAACCATAAAAGTGCCACTGCCGCTGCTATCTACCGTCACTATGGCATTCTGTAAGATTTCATCCAAATTTACATTTGAAATTGTACAGGGACAAATTTCACTGTTTTTGCGCCTTTTTTCTTTGCTTGTTTGATTGCACGTCAAAGTTTCCAATCAATGATTTCTGGCTCTAAGGATTGAAAATACTCAAGGGAGAATAAAATCGTAAGAACAATATGTATAAACTTAATATAAAAGCAATCACTAGTGGAATTACTAGGCTATCTAAGCCAATGATAATTGCCTTCTTTCCGGTGTGCCATTTCGTGCTGGTATCCATCTTGACTGTGTAAACAAACAAGTTGAATATGAGTGCCATTAATGTGATGACCTCCTCATCTTGGCGTTTGTTAGGTAGAAGGAATAATTCATTATTGCTGTTGTAACCATGTACACCATTTGTCCATAGTAAGAAGATTAGAGAACCAGCCTAAAGTTACACAATAATTATAATGTCATTTTTCTCATTGCTATTTTCTTTGTTGTACAAAATTTCCAATGTCATCCAAACTGAATACTTTTGTTCCTCTTTAAGTTTAAAACTTTGGAGAAATTTTTTTAAAGTATTTTTGTTCTAAAAGGTCACTATTATTTTGTAGCCTTATCACAGCATGGTACTTGATTTTAAAAGTTAAAAGGTGTGCTAAGGACATGACTAAAACATTTCACTAGTAAAGTGTTATTTAGTAAAAAATAACAACTAACATTTCATGAGACGATGTTCTTTTTAATTAAGTAATGTCACTAGCATCTCTGATTAAAATATTTTTTTATCAATAATTAAGGTGACTTCTTAGTCTTATTAAACTAAAATGGCCCTCAAAATAGTTATTACTATTTTCTGCTTTGACCAGTTACAACATAAAAATACAAAACAAATGAATTCATTAAAATAACTTCTACAACTTCATTTTGGATCATTCATTTTTCATCAATTTTGACTGCTTGACTTTGGACTAAATGAATTTCAAAATTCCAAAATTTTGCATGTACGCGCATCACTCGTGAAGTAGATTGGTTTCAACGGTTTGGATTCGTCT
Source organism: Carex rostrata (assembly GCF_964058835.1). Classification (NCBI taxonomy): domain Eukaryota; kingdom Viridiplantae; phylum Streptophyta; class Magnoliopsida; order Poales; family Cyperaceae; genus Carex; species Carex rostrata. Next base: position 11,465,704 of record NC_135921.1, read on the forward strand.
CGTTTGAAGTCAATCCAATAGATTACGGAGTTATGCCCACCAAAGGGTTTGGTGAGCACATCACACCCTAGTTCTACTTCGTTTTCATTGTCCATTCATTAATGGAGAAAGTAATTTCTGCAATTTATCGATGTAGTGGGTCCATGTGCAATTTATCAAAATGTAATTTTTTTTGTCCATTCATTGGTACTTGGCCAATTTATTTCTTTTCTGAGATTCTATTTATTCTATCTTTCCTCCCAGCTGGAAAATTTTCCTTTGTCCAGATACTAGTATTATTCAAAATCAAAAGTTTGAAATCATGTTGTCCCTTTGTTACATTACTCCACATACATCCTAGATTTTATTTTGTGAAATAAAAAATTAGTTTAGTGAGATCTCCCCATCCAATTTATCTATTACTCCATGAGTGAACATTCTTTAGGTCTTTAACTCATTCAACATATTATATATTTAATGAAATAAAGTATATAAACTATGAATTTAAAACCATGAGGGCATTGTTCTACAATGAAATGCAACATCGAAACTTCTTTTCCAACATGGCGCTGCATCAAGCATAAACTATATAAAAATCTAATTGCAAATTGATAGCTTGTCACATTTTGCATTATATTTATCCAAATATTTCTTTCTTTCCATTTAGTATGTTTCAAAAATTGAAGATTGCATTCATGATTTAGTTTAATTAGCAATGTCTATTCAAACTAATAGTAATTTAAAGTGACTAAATGCATTACTGTACAGTTGTACTAATAATGAAGTTAATGTATCAACTAGGGTTGTATTGCTGTACAACAAGAACATTTGCTGGTTTACTGTACTTGGATGAGGCAAGCACATCACCAATCATCCCAAGCTCAAACATATCAAACCCTTCCTCAAATTCTGCATTAATCACTGATGACGAGAGGCCACGCCTTCGACCAACAATTAACAAATCATACTTATTTCCTAAAGAATGTATTGTTGACATGGCTTGCTCCACATCAGTCATGATGCACTCACTAACAGCCAAGCGGTCATTGTTGATATTCTCTCTTTGTAAGTCATATATCACTTCATCATCCAATGTTTGCTCCATATTATATGAGCTCATAGAGTCCTTATTTGGGTTCATGCTCTTACTTGGTATGCGGAAGTAGAAGAATTTGAGATACACACATGGGTGGTACGCCATGCGGGTAGCAATTGCAACAGCCTCCCTGTCATCTGGGCCCCCCATGTAAACAACACCAACAAAGTACTTCCAGTGAGGATGAGAAGCCGATGTGATTCGTGTAATACCATGGTAAACCATTATGCCCACCGAGCATCGTGCCTGCAATACATATGTTAGAAATATATAAGAAAATAGCATGTCTTTTGAGACTTAGCTTTAGTCCAAATAACCTTCAACTTGCCCAAAAAAATACTTTTGAAAAATGTACATGAGAATAGGATATCTAGGAGGTGATCCAAATATATATTTATTCTTAAGTAGACTAAACATAACCAATAAATTAAATTATTTCACTGATATATGAGAAGACATAAAAGAATTTTGAACGTTAGAAGAAATGAGCAGAGAGAGTATGCTTTGAGATCATTGCAGTTCATGTGTGTTCTAATTGAATTATATTTCCTCTCAGTTACCTGCTCAAGAACTAATGGGAGAAAAGCTCCAGACATGCCTCGTGGTGTCTCCACGTCAGCCAATGAATTCTTTCTTGTAAACGGCACAATGACTAATGCAGTGTTCTTCTTGAGAATGAGTGAGCAGACATCTTGGTACATTGTCTTTTGTGGTGCAATAGTGGTGAAAGGCAGTACCGTTACACATTCTTTCTTGACCTGCTTAATAATCAACAAATTAGTGAAGAAAAGCGCAAATATTCTAATTCTTTTTTACTTCTTATACTGGTAAAGTTTCCATCCTTCTCAACAATATATTTTCAGATGACTTAAATTTTGAAATTTGGTGACTTAAATTTTGAAATTTGGTGACTTAAAAAATTATGAATTTAAACAATCTGCAATATTGGGATGGGCAACATCTTTTTACTGGCTATTTTAAAGTAATATACTTTAATTGAAAATAGAATAGTACCACCTGCCCAAAAGCTATAAAATGGTTGTGGACGTGATCCATTTCTTCTGATTTAATGTGACCTTTTTCATTGCAATGGCAAATAAAGCTAGATACAGCACACGCTTCCAATTTTTTTAGGTGAAGAGCATACACAGTAGTATGTTTTTTCGCCTCTGATGAGGATGCACATTCAAGGAAATCGAGTAAAGTAGGGATAGGATTGTCATCAAAAAAGCATGTAATTAACCGAAGCTCCGCATGCGACCACATCTGTTGCACCGTTTGACCCGAGGCATGGTTTTCAACATGCAATGGCTTGTACAAGGTCGAGACCAATGGCACGCATATTGTTGTGACCATGATTATAGATAGCATTATCATAGTGTAAGTTGCACTGTCAATCACCTGTCGAGGTCATTTACCACTGGAGTTAGTTGACGAATGGCAACAATAGGGCATCGATCAAAGCTACTTGCTTTCAGATCAAGACTTACCAAAGCTTGAGTTGCTATCTTACCTGTCCTTGTTTAAAATAGATGAGTGTGTACATCTCAACAAAGCCTCTGAAGTTCAAGATGAGTCCTAACAATAGGCCGTGTTTAACTGGCACGTCGCAATATGCAGCAACCGCTGCCACTGTAGCTACCTTGGCAACAGATACGACTATGACAATGAGCACCATCCAATACCAGAGCCTCAGTTCCTGTCCTGCAGCCGCAATCAAATCCATGTTTTCCCCCTCGATAATGAATATAAGCGGGAAGAGCACTTCAGATGCCACCAATTCTATTCGCTCAATCAGAGCAGTCCCTAAAGGTGGCCCGTTTGGAAGTGCCAATCCCATGATGCATGGCCCGAATAGGTATGTTATACCTCCAAAGTCACATGCTAGTGTTGTAAGGATCATTGTAGCAATAATTACAAATATATGTACATCCCTGCAAATGCAAGTTAAGACCATGGCATGGGTCATGTACTAACTTAGGACCAAAAAAATGAAAAGGCTAAAAAGGTTTAATTTTATTTCTGAATAAAATTCAAACACCAAAGAAAAAAATTGAATACAGTAGAAAATGTCTAAAAGTGCAATAAGATTTTATCCTACTATTTGGTTCAAGATTATATATTCTAAGAGAAAGTCAAAGTTCTTTGATCTTTTATTACCAAAATAATCTTCGTTGTTCTCTCTTTCTATACTTTAATTATTCAATTGCCTTAAAATCGATCGATTTATTCCTTCATGTATTGACCACCCCTTGTAAGATTTTGATGTAAACTATTAACTTTTTTTTTCTTAAATAGCACTAGAAATACATGATACCAAACAAGACATGATTTTCTTTTAAGAATATATGGTTTACCTAACATTGCCATTGGAAGGTGTGTTTTGGACAACCCACAATCCGTACGGCCGAACTATGAAGACATTGAAGAAGACAAGAAGGAAAAACAACGTGACCGACATGATGCCGATCTTCACGCCATTTTGGCTCTGGTTCAAAGCAACAAATATCGCTTTGAAAACCCATCCAAGTAAATTTTGTATCATTGATGATGATAATGCTAAGCGTCCGACCTCGCTATTCAAAAGCTGTAGTTCAGAGAGGATATCTGCTAGCACAGGGAAACAGCTCGTACAGAGTAAAGCGACAATGAAGAACATAAACTTCTCTTGGTTCTTCACAAAAGGATTTAGAAAATTGTGAAGGAATGCATATGCAAAAGAACATAGCAGCAGTGGTATGAATAAACCGACTATGCCTATGATGGCCGGCTTCTTACCGCTACGCCATACCATGCTGACATCCATCTTCAGTCCGGCAAGAAACAAATACAAAAGTAGGCCTGTTAATGCCATGACCTCTTCCAATCTGCGATTGTTCGGCCAAGTAAATAAGTTGTATTTGCTGTATTCATCATGTTTGTCTTTCTTCCAGGGCAGAAAAATCACAAAACCAGCCTAAATTTACAAAAGAAGCTTGAAATTAAGTAAAATAAACAAAATTAATTATAAAATATAATGCCTTAGAAAATATTCTCTTGCCCCTTGAAATTTAGGATTTGTTACATGCATCTCGTTCCTATGGGAATTGGTGGGAGATTAAATTAAATGAGATATTCTTGTCAACAACAATTGTAGGACTTTAATTCTCATATCATCATTTAGGCTAATATTCCAATTAATTCTCAGTCATTGTTTGGAAGATACTTTTCATGTTCACAAAAATTGTTTACCTATGAGAATAAAAACATCAAAATATGTCCCAACTAATACAACAGTGCTCTTTTGGAAAGTAAGCAAAGGGTCAAGTTTTATCCATTGCCTTGGTTTGAAGGCAATGGAATGACAATCATAAAGCTAAGGTTTCATGCCTAATAAGGAAATCAATATACCAAACAAGTAATTAGCTCCTTGTTCATGAACCAACATTTTTTTTTAATTTTAAACATTTCCAATGAATAACTGCTAATAAAATGTTTTGATAGGAGGAGTTTCAATTCCTTACAATCATTTGACAGACGATAAGCGGCTGCTTGAGTCGGCGGAGAATAAAGTGAAGTACACGAGAGACAGTAACAATAAGAACAAGCATCATTAAGAAATGAGGCAAGAAACCAAATAGCATTGGTTCAATGCCTCCTCCACTGGACTGTTTGGTGAAATTTCTTAGTTGGTTGAAAAATTCATTGGAATTTTTATTTGATGGAGGATTTTTTAAGACCCCCTCTCCAATGGTGGATATGACATCCTTGTAGAAACTATAGCAAGCAACTTCAGAAGAATTAATATCATTATCACTGAAATGCACATGCTGTAGTTGCCGTGAAGTGGCCATGAAATCATCATCTAACATCTTTTGATTCAATTTGAGAAGAGAGAGCATGTGACATTTTAGTCTTTCTTGTAAAGAAACAAAGTTCAAATAAATTGAAGTGGATTTGACTTTTATGAAAGAATTTCTGTAAGAGACATATTAACGGTTAAACTTAATAATATTAAAATTCAGTTCTTGTTAGATGTTAATTAACAAACAAATGTGGAGGAAGTTAGTGTTAATTAGTGAGCCACCTCAGCCCATTGAGGCATTGACTGTTGTTAGTTAACCTGACACAGAAATTTAACTGATTAATTTAACTAAACTTGCCCAAATATAGGCATTTGGTTTCTTTCTTAGTGGCCCTACGTAAATCTCTCTACCTAAAACCAATATAACAAGAACACGTAATTTTTAATTCGTTTATCCTTTTTTTAACTAAAAAAACTTCAATGCCGAGAGTATTTTTAGCAAGTTTAAGAGAGAAACGTTTAATTTTCCTAAGAAGATTTTTAAGCTAGGCAAATACGTAAGCTATGAATTAGAAAAGAGAAAAGGTAACGTCTCTGGGCTACAGTCCTCCGAAAATCTCCGCGTATAAAAGCCTTTCCTTTTTAGCTTAGTTCCGACGCGCTTTCAACTGTCATAATTTCAAGTACAATATGTATGTTCACAGGATAATATGTGTATGTTTATAAAATAATATGTGTATGTTCACATAAGGTGGTTCCCAACAGCTGTCATGCGTTTTCAACAGCTGTCACGTGTTTTCAACAACTGTCACGCGTTTTTAACAGCTTTCACGCGTTTTCATCTGGGACCACGCGGTTTCATCTGCAGAACATCCATTAAACTTGTTTATAGGATTGTTTTCATAGTATTACAGGATCTAATGATCTTGTTTATAGGATTAGTGTAAAAAATCCGGAGATTTTCGGGAGATTGAGGGCCTGTTAGTGCTTCCATTAGAAAATATGGCTTAGAAATTTGGACTAGTATTAAAAAGTGGGAAAAAGAGGTTAAAGAAGAGGTTTTAAGTTTTGTAAAAGAGTGTGTTTAGCAAACTCAAGATTCCTTGAGATTACTAAGCAGCTCTAAGAATATCTAAAGAGGAAGCTGTAAACGACATATCAACACGCGCGTGTTTGGTAAGTCCAAGACTCTTTAAGATGAATGAATTTATGATAATATGTATATTACAAATTAATATGTGTATGAATTCATATTTCTAAATTTAAAGTTAAAATAATCGATCCGAACCGTTAAAAAATCTTCATATCAAAATGTACTTGTGGAACAAATTTTATATTTTTAAAATTTTATTTTATCAAGTAATTTTCTACCTTTCTAAAAAAAATATTAAAAGAAAATTAAAAATATAAAATATAGTCTACAAATATATTTTCTTTATATATAAAAATTATATTGAACAACTCATTGATTATTTGAAGTTCAAAAATAAAGATATAAATCTGTAGCGTTGATCATTGTGTAATATGTTATATGAGTGAGGCTTAGGTGCTATGGATAGCATAAAATTTTCCATGCTATTGTCTTAAAAATCTATTGTATAAATTTCAAATTTTGATCTAAGTAGTTCAGTAAATTGGTTACATAATGAATTTGTAGAATATAATTTTTTACTATTTTTAGAACTTTTTTAATATTTATTATGATTTATAAAATACGGCAAAAATGATCTAAACTATTGACAATTTTCTTTTATTTTTAAGCTCTTTTTTTGCTATCTTTCATAGGTCATAAAAAATAGTAAAAATTAGTATGTCATAAGTTTATTATATAACTAATTTACTGAGTTACTTAGATGAAAGTTTAAAATTTATATAATAAATTTTTAAGACAAGCCTTATGCTATTCATAACACCTAATAATTACTCCTGTTATATTACCGTAGCTTCACTCCTTTAAATATAATTCTAAGAATATCTAAGTAAGATGCGTCTAACGGGATCAGAAAGATTAACAACTTTCTAAGTGTAAGAACAAATGTAATGCGACTCTGATCTATCTATATTAGATAAAATAATATATATTTTTTTATATGTGGTGTAAATAATATCGGATACAAATATAGTAAGCAGTTTATAAATAATGCATATATTATATTTTATTTGAGGAGGGATCAAGTTACAACAATTTTTGAGTTACAACAAGTTACAACAAGCATTTTCTACATTTTCAAAGTCCAAATCGTCGATCCAAACCGTTAGATGTGATCTCTACAATAAAATGTGCTTGGAGACCAAATTTTATATTTTTTGAAATTTATTTACTATTTATTAAGATGGGTACAAAAACTAGTCAAATTCAGACCATTGAACAAATGTGTATTTTCTCTACTTTGACACTTACACAAGCATATACCTAAATATCACTATATAAATGTTAGGAGACACATTTGCCCTCAGAAATTGACAAATTAGAAGACTAAGATCATCTACAACTCTAGTATTAGAGTTTCTAATATGACGTGGTAGTTTCTAATCCAGTTTTAGAGATGTGGAAGAGTTTTTTTATTTAGAAACTATGCAGAAAAGTTTCTTATTAAGAAATTGTTTATAAATTCCAATCTGGCCAAATAATTAGCTCAAATTATTTCTCATTTTTAATTTATTGTTGATGTGGCTTAATAAAAACTCCAAAATTAATTTGAGAGATGTGAGAGTTTAAAAACTTTAAAGACCTTAATTTCTAAAATGTAATTAACAGTTATTTGAAAGCTCATCTGAGTTGTAGGGATGTAGATGCTCTAACATGTTTATCAAAATGCTACATTTCTTTTTAATAAAGAATAAAATAGATATTTCGTGAATTTAAAATGAGTTATAATATAAAAGATAATAATATAAGTAAAATTGTGAGTTTTTAAATATGATATTATGAACTTTAGAGAGAAAATATGTATTTTCGATATTGTTGAGTAGGGGTGTACAACGGGCGGGTCAATGATATTTTATTAAAATTTGAATTCAACCCGATTACACCGGGTTAAAATAATTCTTTACTTGACCCACCCATAACCCAACCCAACCCATCTATTTTTTTATATACGGGTTATGCGGATTAGACGGGTTAAACGGGTTATAATTTTGATCGAAAATCTATTATATATCTTTTTACTATTTTTATTAAAACTAGGTACAAATAAAAGTGACAAACATAAATAAAATAGAAATAATTTAGCATATAACATCCATAACAAAAAAAAATATCCAAAATGTAACATTCTAAAAAAAAGGCAGCGACATATAACAATCGCATATAAAATCTATGAAATAAAAAAAAACATAACAATTCAAATTCAAATTAAACTTAAAACTCTTAAATATCCTCAGATTGGGTAGAAGAAATAAAGAGTGCTTTAAACATGAAGGGATGAGTAAATAGAAAGAGAAGTTATGTAAAAATGTAGAAACGTAGATTTGAGGCCGGGTTCGAATATAAACAGGTTATTAAGAGCAAACTCATGACCCGATCCAGAGTAATGGGCTTTGTCAAAATCCAACCCGTACCCGACCCAGTAACATCTCAACCCGGTAAAACACGGGTCGGGTCAGACGGGTCAGACGAGTCGGGTGGGTCGACAGTATTTTTGTACACCCCTATTGTTGAGGACTATATATAAAATTCTTTTTTTTTTTAAATGTGTATAGAAAAAATCTAACCGTTTTACTTTAATATTTAAATTTTAATTTAAAATTATTAAAAATTTAAATATAGTAATGTAAAAATAGGGTTGCACAAAAAATTCGTAGTTCGTGATTCGATTCGAGTTTGATTCGAAAAAGTTCGTAAAAAATTCGATTCAAAATAGTTCAAAATTAATTCAAACCAAATTCAAACTGGACCTGGTTCGTTCGAAATAGGTTTGCGAACTATTATAGTTCGAATCTCAAAGTAACGTGAACTGTTGATTTCCGCTGATGACTTAAAAGTTAAAACATAAGACCGCTCAGCCATAAGTCATAACTCGTAAGTTGTAACCCTCGCTCTCAGTTCTAAAATCCTAGATAACTTTCACCTCTTGCTTTCGGCGACTACGATCACCCTTCCTTGTCGTAAAAAAGTTCGTAAAAGATTTGAAATTGAGTTGGTAAAAAATTTAATTCAAAATTAATTCAATCCAAATTTAGTTTGAAATTAATTCAAACTAAACTCAGAGTAACTTCGATTCGGTTCGATTCGTTTGCAGTCTTTAACTTAAACATCAAAATGAAATTATTTGAACACGAACTATACGGTCCGGATAGAGAACTGGCTGCCCGCTGCCCGCTTATAACTTCTTCTATAAGCAACCAAGTTGTTGGATCTTATGGACGTCTGAAATCCGAACCCGTATCGTGCGTGTATGCCTGTATGGTAGAATAAATTAGAGGATCCTAAACCCGATAGTAACCGATTGGTCTCACTCTCGACTCTCGAGTCCTTCCTAGTATCTCCCCCTCTTTCCAAGTCTCTATCGTTTTGATCGAAACCCTAACCTCTTTTTCGTACAATTCCCGTTCCCCCAAGAAAAATTATCAATTTTCATGTGCGATCTATGTGTTTTTGAGGGTGTGCGTTGAATTTTTTCCTGCTGATCTCTGAGTTCTCCGTTGAGTACCCTTGGATCTACTTGCATTTTTCTTCGATAATTAGGCGCTGATACTGAGGAATACTGGTAAATATGGTTAATTTGAACTTATTAAGTAGCGTTTGAAGTTCATTTTTACTCAATTTTAGTTAAATTGAACAAATTGTTCTTGTCAGGTCTGGTACTCTAACTATATACAGGCTTTATCTTTCATCATTTGATAATGGGAAAACATCTCTCACTTTTCAATTGATTCATTGCTAATTATGAATTTGTTTGCCACTCTTACCTTAATATTTCCACATTTGTAAGGCATGTTTTCTTCAATGAAAAAGGTGGCCTTTGAGGCTACTTAATACTTTCACAAAAGAAAAATTCTATTGCTTTAAACAACTTTTACTGCTGTTGATAATTTGATTTGAAAATATGGAATTAGTGAAACCTTTTGCATGATTGTAGCATCTTAAATGTAGTCTAGTTACTTTCAGTTTTGATACAAGCTCAGAATTACATTTAAATTAAGTACTAGGAATCTAGCATATACTTGATACCTTCTAACTGATACTTAGTAGCTTAATGTTACTTAACCATTAAATGAACCGAAGGTGGTTTGCATTAGCCATTACTCCCCTAGCTGTTGCATATTTTATACCACTAGTATGGTTGTATAGTACTAGATAAGAACATGAACTCTTTTTTTTCACTTATAATTTTTGTTACTACTCTGTTATAATTTTTGTTACTTGACTTATGTTTGTTGACTGGCCTGTTAAGGTAACAACGATTGGATGAAGTACTCTTCCCTATGGAAATAGTTGAACAGGAGGAGAATGGAGAGAACGAGATCAAGGGTTCTGAACTTGGGATGAACAATGATTCCGACCCTTTAGTCTACCAGCTTGTTCGGGTAAAATTTTGAGACATTTCCATCTAATTTTAACTAGTAGACTATCATCAAGAATAGTAAGATCACTTGTGCTCCGTTTGTTCATTTCTCATCCCATGATTTCTATCTTATTATTTGAGGCTGTGTAGTGCTATATCTCAGTATAATGTTAGTGGCAAACCTAATCTTAATGTTGTTTACTAGTGATCAATTTTTATCTATAAGGGTGTATTTGAGAAATCTGGTTTGGAGCATGGGAGGTTGGTTTTGCAAACTGTGGCTTAGAATTGCCAAGGTCTGTTCGGTGTAGTTTTTAATAGCCATGATTCATTAGTCTCAACAACAACCAAGCCTTTAGTCCCAAACAAGTTGGGGTAGGCTAGAAATGGAACCCAATCGTAGTCACAAAGTAAAAAAGGGACCTGAAGGTATGGAATATATCCAAAGAGTTGGCTTCGGACAAGGGCGCGTGGAAGTTAGCGATCCACATACCAGAACCATGACTTAGGAAATATTGTTAGGGGTAGTATTTAGGTCATAGAACTAGGGATTTGGGGTCAAGGACGTAGAGCTTAGGAATTTGATAGAAATTAGATAACCCATGCAGTTCCTTTGGTTTTTTAAAATCTAGTCAGACTGGATTTTCCAAAGCTTGCATTTTTTTTGTTCTCTTTGCAGACAAACATGGTGGGTCCTTCCACATGCCAAGATAACATCTCGCTATGTCCTTAGTGCATTTAGTTTTTATTTATTTTTCCTTTAAGTTGATTTCGCCACATTTAGTTGGTTTCGCTACATTTCCTTGCGTTATTCTTTGTTAGTAACCAAGGCCTTGGAGCGGGTCCTGCCACGTGCAAAACAAAACCTGGTTTCTTCATTTTTGACGGAACACATACCAATCGATGGAAATTATATAACCCATGCAGTTCCTATGGTTTTCAAAATCTAGTCAGTCTGGATTTTTCCAAAGCTTGCATTCTTTTTTTGTTCTCTATTTTGCAGAGAAACATGGTGGGTACTTACACATGCCAAGATAACATCTGGATCCGTACTTAGCGCATTGAGTTTTTACCCTTTTTTTTCCCCTTGGAGTGGGTTTCGCTACATTTTCTTGCGTTATATATTCTTTTTTTTGTAACCGGGGCCTTGGAGTGGGTCCCACCACGTGCAAGACAGAACCTGGTTTCTTCATTTTTAACAGAACTAGGGTTGTTCATACGGTTCGGTTTATTTGGTTTTTAACCAAACTGGAAAATTTCGGTCTAAACGGATCAGTTTTTCGGTTTAAATGAATCGGCTTGGTTGAATTTTTCAATTAGTTCGGTTTAAATGGTTCGGTTCGGTTTTGATTTCTCGAAATCAACTTAAACCAAACCGACCGGTTTATTATGGTTAAACTTTAAAATGGTTTAGTGGCTCAGCGCCTTTCACGGTTTCACCCAGCACATCTCACGCTTTTCCTTTTTCCCTCACCTACCCACCGCGCATCTAGACCTAGCCCGTCCCATCTCGTAGCTCTCCCTAACTCTCTCCCTACAGCCCTATGCTCTCCTGTTGAATCCCCGAACCCCTACAGCCTACAGCCTAATCATCTCATCGCCGAACCACCCCTCTTCCTCTCCGGCTTTGCAGGATTTGCTTTGTTCTTTTCACGATTTGAAAGCGTATGCTGGCAAATTATCTAATGCCTTGTTTTCTTTCTTTTCTTGGTTGAATGTGGGCTGAGCCTTGTTCTTTGCATAACTTTAAATTCTTTGATGAGCCTCTGAGCTCTTTGATTTTCTGATTTTGTGAATCAATTATGGTTTGAGGCGTAAAATTCTTGTTCTTGCTTGTTTAATTGATGATTGAATCTCTTGTGTTGAAATCATTGTTCTTGCTTTTGAATTGATGATTGAATCCCTTTACGGCTTTGGGTTGATTTTGGATCTGGTACTGGTACCAAATTGGTACCAGTGTGCTTTGTGAATAGGGTTACTGATTTTCTTATGACAAGGGCCCCCTTTTGTACAAAGTATGAGAAATTGAGGACAAGCATGTGAAACCAGTGGTTTCTGGTATGCAATTTTTTTATGACAGGGGCCCTTAAGCTAATTTTGGTATTTTGTAGAATTTGCTTTGTTGATCTTTTTTAGTACAAACAAGCTTAAATTACTGTTGGTTTTCAACAAATTGAATTGTTCTGATTTTATTCTGTTGTTCAGGATTTTTTCCTAGCAATATATTGTTCTGATTTTTAGTGCAAGCACAGCTGTTCAGGACCTTAATTACTGGGTTTATATACTTCGGTTTGAACTGAACGAACCAAACTAAATTTTGGTTTGTTCGGTTCGGTTCTTAATCAGTTGATATATTTAATTGGTTCGGTTGGGTTCTAATTTTGGAAACAAAAAAAAGTTGGTTTTGACAATTTTACTTCGGTTTCAACCGAACCGACCTTTTGAACACCCCTAGACAGAACACACACCAATCAATAGAATTTAGATAAACCATGCAGTTCCGGTGGTTTTTGAAAATCTAGTTAGATTGGATTTTTCCAAAGCTTGCATATTTTTTGTTCTCTGTGCTTAGCGCATTGAGTTTTTACCTTATTTTTTTTTTCCTTGGAGTGGGTTTCGCTACATTTCCTTGCGTCATAGATTTCTGTTTTTGTAACCGAGGCCTTGGAGTGGGTCCCACCATGTGCAAGACAAAATCTGGTTTCTTCATTTTTGACAGAACACTTTTAGAAAACAAGAATTTTTGCATTGGTTTATTGACTTTAATTCGTATGGTTTTTTTTTTTATATATATGACTTTAATTTATATGCTATCCAGCAGCCAAAATTAACCATGGTTTTATAAATCTTTGTAAACGAACCCCCTAAACAAAAGTCCGTCTCAGATCTCAACTTTCAACTTCCTTGAGAAGAACCATAAAGCCCGTACACACTATACTGATACTGTAGTCAAACTCAAACTTAATCTTCTACTAAAATATATTTCACTTGCTTTAAAGGAAAATTGGAGGGGTTTTCTACAAATTAAATATAATATTTTGCCATGGTCTGATAAAGTATCAAGACTTTCAAATTCAACTATCAGTAATTAATTTTGTTTGGTTGCACTTTCTTTTCTCTTCTTTCTCTATATTATGTTTTACTTTGTTTCAACATAACTCCTTGTAACTCTGTCTTTTTATATTAGTAAAATTCCAAGTAGGTGAAGCCTCCTAAAAAAATGTTGTTTGGGTTGCAAAGACCCAGAAATCACATCCAAGGTAAATAGAAAATTACTAAATTGCTCCTAACTTGGTCATTTTGACTCAACCAGGTCGCTTGTAAGTCCTAATTGATTTTGAGAAAACCAGAAGCTATGATATAAATCATCTGCATTTGATTTTATCAATTTCTGTTCAGAAAAAAAATTGAAATATCAGAATCTATGTTGCACAGGTACACATAACAGTACTGTATCTGATATGACGCAGATCCGGCAATGAGGCATTTTGTCAAAAACCCAGGACATGATACACAAATATTATTTTTCTCTGTACTAGACTTGCTGTCAAAAAATAATTAACTGAAAATTTCTAACTTAAGAAGTGCAATCTTAATAATGTAATGGTTTTTTTTTTTGAATAAATGAGCAATTGTATATATGTATTAATGCCTAGATTAATTAAAGAGAATAATGGGCAAATAAATTTATGAACAAGTTGATGGTACGATTGAATTAGCAATTTAAATAATTTGCAATATTAAAAATGTATATAATTGGTGGGGTGTAAAGATTTTTGTGAGTAAAAAGTAAAAACGCATAAAGGCAAATATGTATATACTTTGAGTGAAATGTAAAGTTTCAGCTTTTAAAAACCAAACAAGCTGAAGCCTGCAGACAGGAGCTTCTCTTGTCTATTTTTAGTCCCAGAACAAATTTTAACAAAAAGAGGCATGCGGAACCGGCTCTCTTTGAGCGCCCCCCAAGGCCCTTGTGAAAACTGCCTCTCAGGAGCTCGCCTCATGCGACTATCTGTGTCACGGTTTTGTATCACACAATTCGAAGGCTAAATTCCTTTAAATTAAAATGTTATGATACGCTAGCTGGTATATCAGATAAGTACTGTAGGCTTATCATATGCAAATTCCTTATCGGATTTGTATCCCATACCGGTATGAATTCCCAATGGATGTATCTTGGGTATAAATAATGTTTTGCATGATTAGATTTATACTTTGCACGATTAGCAAATCAGACAGTTTCCTTATTAATACAAAGATTAGTTGTTAGTTGTGAAAATTCTTAATAAAGTAGGTCTCAGTTGAATAAATTGGATATCCCTGGTGTTGGCTGTTTTAAAGAATTCCAATTGATCAGTCCAGGGCACTTTTTCTATATGACTGATGTAAGGTGGTCCCCATTTGTCAGGTCGAAGGAGATGGGACACTGGTTCCTGCAACGGAAGATGAGGTCTTGCAATTTGGGCACCTACTGGACGACGGCAAGGTTGAAAATCTACCCTCTGTGGAACACATCTCCAAAGTTGAATCATTCCTCTCAGCCAAGGTTCTGTGCACTGACAAATCTGATTTAGAAGGTATATACTGCCTCTTTGTACTATGGGTAGTAGGTGGGTCCATGCATGGTTTTCCATTTTAAGGATGTGCAACGAGTTTCCATTTGCAATGAAAGCAAAGATAAACACACAAAACCCTAATTCAGATGTGCAATTTAGCCCTAATTCAGCTTCGAAAGGGCAATTAGCCTAGTTTTGCTCCAAATTTGACTTAGCTGACCTAAATTATGTGAATATGCCTCGACTAGGGACCAAATTGCATTTGTTAGGCCCATCCTAGGATTGTATAAATAGATAGGTAATGCATTCCCCAATTTTGCAATTAAGCTAAGACATGCAGTTTCTACTTTGAGTAACCTCAGTTGTACAGTAAATTCAATTCATTTCAACTTTGCCTCAACAGACTCTTAAATTATAGAGTTCACACCCTCTCAGTTACCTGATCACTCTTGAATTGATCTAATGGCTATGATTGATTCTCATATATTTAAGGGCGACCCATGGTCTGCCTTGATTCTATCTCGTCTCCTCTGATCATTCCTCTGAGAATTCACTTCCCAAGACCGATTACCTCCTCCGACCCCTTTCACTCTTTTAAAAATTATTCTTTAACCATGGTTGCAGTGTTTTTGAGATAATAGGTTGTCGGGCAGCTGACCTCTTTCTCTCACCTCTTCTCTTCTTTGCTTTGCACCCTTCACTTAATGTTCCTGAGTTTATGAACCTCAAGGTTACAAAATTGATAAATGGTTTGATGAACTTCGGGTAACTTCTAAATTGAACATCAAAATTGAATTTGAAGCAATTGTTTTTTCTTTGTGAATTAAATCTAAAGAACAAAAAAGAGCAAAAATGATGCAGGACATTAAATCCATTAGTTCTCTAATAAATATCATTGAGTATAGTGGTAAATTATCTGCCACATCTATGAGAGCTCTAGAATAAGTACCTAACAATTAGAGTAATTAGAAGAACAAGAATATTAATCTGACAAGGCCTTTTACTAGAGTGATCAGACTCGAACATGATTTGGTCCTGAAGGAACCCACATTTAATTCATCTTTGTTCCACTTTTGCTTCATTTCCACCTGATCCCTGTTCTGAAGTGGGCACTCCTGTGCAAAAACAAATTTGTATCCATTCAGCGGAAGCTTTGCATTTTCTTCTTCTCTCATTCTGAGGCTGCAAAGGGTGATAATATTACCAAAACACCCTCTAGTTTTTGAATTTCCGTGAAGTATTAACTTTACATTGAGTTCAAGGAGGTCTTCAGCTTTTTCATGGAGGATAGTATTGGATGCATCACAACCTAGACGTGTCAGTCGACCTAAGAGCTACTCCTCTCTCAAGATAGTAAATTTAGAGAATATTTTAGGGAAGGTGGTAATTTAGGCCACAAGTAGAGAATAAGTTTTTGAGAGAGCTATAGGAGTTGGATAAGCTAGTAAACTTAGGAAGGGAGTTCTCTAAGGAGAGATTAGAGGAGATAAGGTGGGATTGGTGCAGAGCGGGGGCAGTCCATGAATACTTAAAAAATTATCACTGCTGTTAATTAGTTCAAGGATGAAGATTGTGCCCATGTTCACCATGAGATACCTGAGAGGATGTGAATGTTGTATACTCAAGTTAGCCTAGCTAACCCGATGCAGCTCTATCACCTTCATTTGTCCAAAGAAAACAAAATTAGTACGAAGAAACAGCAAAACCTTAGTTAAAATGTATTATAATCCTTGTTGTTTTGCAAGTTTCTTGTTATTATTTCATTTGAGTGATTCATTATGTCCATTCTAAATACCTGTTTTTAAAACCTAATATTTGTACTATTATAATTAACAGGCTTTTCTCAAGCAGAGAATATTATGAAAGATGAACAGAAGCTGAAAATTAGCATTGAGGTATCATTTGTTAATTGTTATACATGTTTATTTCTTTTCTTTTCTTTTTTTAATCATGGAGACCACTTTCATTTATCTTTATTAGTTTCTGAATTTTTTTCAAACCTATTGGTATGATCTCTTGGTATCCCCTGTTATATTGCTGTAAATGGAGTTTCCACTGTTCTAACAAATATTCAAGTTTGCTATCTAATTCACTATTGGAAAAGAACAAGATTTTCCATCTGGGATCACATATCTCCTTTGGCATTATTTTCCTCATTTGTTGCCAAATGATGTTCATCTATTTCCAATATTTGCAAAAAGGACCCAACCTTGTACTGGTACTATTATAATATGATAACATGATTGATACAAGGGTTATGACAAATTATTTGATTTAGAAGTAACTAAGTGTTATTTTATAATGTCCATTTGTGTAATCTTTTAATAAATAAACATGATAAAATAGACCAGATTAATTAAAATAGTATTTGCTTTCTTGTCATATTATTTCTGATTTCCTTATAAATAAACTAGACTGTTGAAAGCTAAGCAATGGAAGGGACCATGATTGAATTTCTCTGACATTTTTGGGGCTTTTTGCCGATACTAAAGAGGTTGGGTTCTTTTGCACTTTACGGATAGATTTAGACTTGTTTTTTTTTTTAATTTTATAATGCAGATCACATTGGTATCTCTCTCTCTCTCTCTCTCTCTTCGTACATTTCTCTGCACATAGCATATTTATCTCTGTTTGTATCTGTAAATACAATTCTGGTTTCATTTATTTATTAGGATGCCAACTTTCCTAACAAGGCTGACAAAAATCCTCCCTCACAAGACATTTCCACTGAGACAACTCAAAACTCCACAATAGTAAACAATGCTCAAGCCAGTGAAACAGAGAAAACTGATGCCACCTCGACACCAAGCGACATGGTTCCCAGTGACAATGCGCCATCTGCTCCTGACATGATAACTGTGGACTCAAAACCCAATTTCTCTCTGGTAGCAAAAGATGAGATATGTCTTGATGGTCTCTCCATTCGCGAGCTACAGGAGGTATTCCGGGCTACATTTGGCCGTCAGACTAATGTGAAAGACAAGTCATGGCTGAAGCGAAGGATCACCATGGGGCTAACCAACTCATGCCAAGTTCCAACCTCAAATTTCATAATAAAAGACAAAAAAATTGTACCCAAGGAAGGAGGAGCTCAACATGAAGTGACTATACAGGAGTCCTTTGAAGTGCATAGCCCCCAAGAATCTAACAAAAAAAGGCCGAGAAGTTCAAGTTCTAATTATGAAAATAATGTATGCTTGGAAGACGATGGCAGTACCATAAAACGGATGAGGAAGCCTACGAAGCGGTATATTGAGGAGCTGTCAAGTTTGGATAATAGAGATGAAAGCATGAGATCGACATCTTTGGTTGTGAGGAACAACCATGATCAATCAGTGAGATCTAGGGTTAGGCCAAACCGTGAGAGTGGTTCATGGCAGGCTGCTTTTCGTACGAGAAATGATTCCCTTGGCGGGTTCCGGGTCCAGGTGCCTTTCGCATCGAGAGCTAGAAGGTGCCGACCTAGGAAGAATTTGGTTGCATTCATGGTAATGATTAGTTCCATCTTTGATCATGCCTTCAAATAATTATGTTTTCTTGTTATTGTTGGGGTATGCATAGACTGGAATATGTACCTGCCCCCAATTATTGAGGATAGTCACTTGAGCATGGTATAGTTCAACTTTCATTAAATGTTTTGTTCAATACTATCTTGAGCATGGTTTGGAAAATTGAGTCCGTATTGACTCGGCTGATTCAAACCAGAGTTGGGCAGCCCATGATTTGATTTTTAGGCTAGTTCCTCGGTTGACTGCATTTTGGACGAGAAAACGTTGAATCGCTGGTGGATTGGACGATTTTACCAAGTCAACAGCCGTGCTTCACTGATTTCAATGATTCTCACCGAGTCTGTAGAGTAATCGGAAGACTGAAGAAGGAACTTTATTAGGTCTTTTGGTTTTCGATTTGGGATGAAACATCGAAGCCTGTGAAAAGGATATGATTCATATGATTTTTCTGTACACTCAATTCACTAGTATGTTTGGTTACAAAACAAGGATAGCTAGAATAGCTCATTTGTCTTATTAGAATAGCCAAATCCCATTTTTTTTAGGAATAGCCTATTCTAATAAGACAAAAGGTTTGGATTCTCTATTCTAGCTATTCAAATTCAACCAAACACGGAATAGGCTATTTCGAATAGCCTAACTCCAAGAATAGCCTATTCTCAACCCAACCAAACATACTTATATTATTGTGCCAGCACTTTTAAAATTGTTAGATGTTCAAGCTTGACAAGGTTCGGCTAGAAAAACTGAGTACATTTAATTTTTAATTCTTGCACGTGTCTATCTTGAACTGCTGTACTTAGGTGTTCCCAACATGGTACCAATTTCATATACTTTCACGAATTGTAACATTAGTGATCATAAAAACACGTAGAAAATAATATAAATTCCGCAGCACCTTTTTTTATATTTATTTTCTGGAACCATTCTAAAATTTTGTAGGCAAATCATCTTTCTGTACAAACTTAAAACCCCAGATTTGTATTCCACGAACCAATATCTTTGGAGTTACCTTCATAGAAGAAGTTTCTTAATTAAACTATATTCAATATATTGTAAAAATGTAAAGTATAATTCCATTTGAAATATGCCAAAGCTTACTATTTGAGCACAGTGAAATCCACTGCTGGAATATCACTCTATTTAGTACTATTTTTCCAATTTTTTTTAAGTATTTAGACATAAACAATAATTCCAAGTTTCCGATCTGAATCGGTTGAGTTTGGTCCTATTCATCGATCTCAATCCACCAAACTACTTGTTGATCCTGATTCAGATTCCAATTTTCATAACCATGACCTTGAGTGTTGTAATACCTTGTTCAAATTTTTAGTACAAATCAGTTGCTTATTCCACCTTTCAATTCATCTCTAGTCCTTAATTCCTTCAACTCTGTATTGTTTTGAAAAGCCGCAGGCTGGTGATTTGCTCGTGGAGGATGGCAACATCATAGAAGAAAGCGAGACTGAGGAACCGACGAGGAAACTGAGTACTCCCCCCCTGGAAAACCCTCAAGTGGTAATGTCATGTTTTCTTTTTGAAATTGCAACAGTAAAATGAATCTTGCTTATATATATTGTTTGTCATGTTTTCTTTAAATCTCAAGATGAGACGTTAACATTTAACTTAATGTAATAATGCCAAGGGCCTGTTCAGCAAGTGTGGAAAAGGAGAATAGAGTGGAATAGAGGTTCTATTCCTGCCAAACAAGAGAAGAATTGAGTGGAATTGTGGAAATGGGAAAAATGGAATTGTGTTTGAACTTTTGCAGTCAAACCCTTGCTTTTTACACTTTGGTCCCTCTATTCTTCTACGAGCCAATTATGTGTTCCATGGGGATGGTGGAATAGAGGAATTGGTCTTTTCCAAGAGATGGAATAGGCTCATTTACCAATACTCTTCCACCATCAACCGAACACAACCGGAATAGTATGAAATAGAAGTCTATTCGAAATTCCATTTTTCCTCTATTCTTTCACTGTTCCACATGTTGCTGAACAGGCCCCAAGGGATTTGCACAAGGAGTTTTTCCTTTCATTTCCTAGTGAGGTAATTATTGATTATTATGTCATTAGAAAAACATTGCCAACAAAAGAGGAAAAGAAAACCAAGAGGTAACAGTGGTGCCAGAACCCCACATGATGCCTGAGATGGAGCCTGATGAGACACAGTCAGAAGGGGAAAATGCTCATGATAGCAATCCTGACGAGTGTACCAGTGAACCGGTATTAAAAAGTGGCAATGTGAGGAGAAAGCACCACAGAGCGTGGACTCTCTGTGAGGTGCTGAAGCTGGTTGAAGGCGTGGCACGATATGGTGCCGGGAGGTGGTCTGAGATTCGGCGATTGTCTTTCACCTCTTACTCATACCGCACTTCTGTCGATCTTAAGGTGTGCCTCTAACTGTTACCCGGTAGAAGGGATTTACTGACCATGGTTGTTTTGCATATTGCAGCAGCATTTGTTCCATATTTGCAAACAAAGAAGTTCCCAAACTTTCTGCACTTTTTCTAAACAACACCTAACAGTTAGATCTAATGTTGAACCAAAATGACTAAACTGCCTCTGACTCCATTATTTGAATCTCTCAATCTATGAAGTGCATACATACTAGTGATCCAACTGGTAGTGTTTTTTTTCTTGATTTTAGAACTCGGGTTTAGGAGCAGAAATGACTCACTAGCAGTTGGGGTCAAGTGGTCGGTGTGGTTTTAATGCAAGAAATATTGTGTGTTATATGCAAGTATTGAAATATGATAAGATAATCATCACAATTTGCAATAGAGCCCATATACAGTATGTTTATATAGATTTTTTTTAATCTAAATTTTGTACGGCTTCAGGATAAGTGGCGGAACTTGCTGAGAGCTAGCATGGCACCGCCATCCGTGGAAAGAGAGGTAATTGGCAGTTGTATAAGCTACTTAAAATTGCTTAGTTTTATATGTTTTGCCATGAAGTATCATGAAAGTATTGATAAAATTTAATAAAATAGACAAACATTTTCCTTTGGGCCTTCAATATAGATCATTAGGTAGGTCGTTATGTGTGATGTTTTTCTTTTATGATAATTTTTTTTAACCATTTCTACTTGATATTATCATGTAACCATTTGTACTTGTAATTGGGTTCTCCAGGGGAAACATACAAGAAAACCTGCCTCATTGCCAATACCCAATTCGATCCTTGTGCGTGTGAGAGAGCTTGCTGAGTTGCATGCACAGGCAGGAACTGAGTGTCCAGCAAATACGTTTACACCAGCGCATGGAAGGAAGGTTGTACAGGGGAAAGGTTCTGGCTTTTTATGATCCATAATGTACTTATATTCTATGTTAAAGAAGTGCGAAAATGGTTCAAAACATATTAGTATGTAGTAGTTATGTAGAACTTAAGATAACTTTGGGTTATCGTGTTTGTAAAAAAAAATGAAAAATGTAGTTGTCCATTTCAGTAAATCCTAAACCTGCCTCTTTTTTACTATTTGTATTTTTATTTGCGACTGTATCTTGCTTTTAACACAGGGCTATTCAACGCAAGTTTTTAATGTCTTGGGCATGTAAGAAGTTCGACAAAATATGAAGGGGAACAATTTGAAGAGGGCTCAAATATCTTTATTTTTGTATACATTGTATTTTTACTTTTTATTATTTTAATAACAAAAAAAAAATCTATATGTCAAAATAAAACTGTTAAATGTGATTTATATAATTTTCTACGAGTATGTAAAATATTATTACTTTTCGGCTATGTTTTTATATGAATTAATAAATTTTATGAAAATATTCACATTAGTGATTAGTGTGTATTTTTGGAAGTTCTAATATCATTTAAAATAAAGTTGAAGTGTTGTAATTTTGCATATGTGCATAGAGAAAATAAATAGATGATATATAATGATTTTTTATTTTGATATTTAACTTTAAAATTTTAATTAAAGTTATAGAAATAGAGGCACAGTGGAGTTGTTAAAAATGGAAGTATCTCCTTTAGTTTCAATTTGTGAGGGGAGTTGTGCCTTCAGTTTGTATCAGTGGGCATACATGTTTGCAAATGTCAATTGTATTTTAATGTCGAATTTGTACAATATTGGCACTAAATGAAAATCAGATTAATATTTAAGGACGACATGTTGGCTCTTTATTGATTAGAAAGTTAGGTCATTTCTTCATTTCTTTGAAAATTGTAAGAAATTCACACTTAACATTGTATATGACGAATTGTTTGCAAGACGGTATAAAAAATTTATTCGGTTATTGTTGAAAGGCCTCTAATATATTTGACAATCTCTACTTTAGCTTCTTCTTTTATTTTTTTAAGTTGTGGTGCTATTTTGCATAATAACAAATTTACTTTTAGAAAAATGTTAGATCAAAGGTGAACTGAAATAATAGGAAGCGAAGAAAAGAGTAAAGAAAAATAATACTATTTTTAGTTTCATTCAGATGTTTATTAGCAACATATCAAGTACTAATTTTATTTTAGAAAAATGATCAAAAGCCATCGGTTTTTCATTTCTCTTTGAAAGCAACAAAAGTATAGTTGTTTCACCACGGCCTACATGGGTCTTAAGTTTGTAGTCTGATATTGGCTATTCCTAGCATACTATTTTAATTAGAATTAAAAAAAAAAATAGAACATAAAATTCAATCCATCACAAATCATGGTCCTAAAGATCTCTTGTATTATTAGAGTTTCTAATCTGATATTAAGAAACTATTTATAAACTCTATGTTGGTCAAATGATAGGTTTAAAATTGTTTATTCTTCTAAATTTGTTGCTGATGTGACTTAATAGAAACTCTAAAATTAATTTCAGAAATATGAGAGTTAAAAACTTGACCCTTTGTATTTTGGAATATATTCCTCTATTTTGTTCACCTCAATGCACCATAAGAAGCTTGCTACCACAGTTTCCTAATACATTTTAAAGAGGCTAAACCACTATTTAGCATACTGTTAGTATCATTAATCTCTCCTCCTTATTAAGGAGCTTAATGTCTAGATCCTGCAAGGGTTCTGATTTACTGTTTTTTTTGGAATGATGCTCAATCGTTGAATTTCCAGATCGCACATAGATGAATTTTCCAAATTATGAGCTTCAACACTTAAGTATGCACTGGTCGCGTCGCATATGATCCCAGTGCCCGTAGACCGCGCGCCGCACACGTAGAACGCGCCTTTGAACCACGCATGGCACCTGCGGACCGAGCCTGTGCACCGCGCACCCTTTTTCTTTTTTTCTGCTGAAGGCGGGATTCGAACCCAGTTGGGTTATGTTGGTGCCAAAATTCTTACCACTACACTAGAGTTCACATGTGTTATCTTGTAAATAAATATAATATTTAACTATTTTTCTCTACAAATTTGATTTAAATTATCTCTCCTCCTTATTAAGGAGCTTAATAATTTCTACTACATAATTTGCTACCGTTGCTGTGCACACGATTACTAGTTATATTTTATGTACCACTCTTCACTCACGCTATACTTTTTTTTTCTCTTACATCAACTAGAAGCTTTTTTCTGAGGTTACTGAAATTAATCGGTACGAAAGATATCCCATACTTGTCCATTGAAGTTGTTCTATTTGAAGTAAGAAATCTTAACCCTTGGGATGATATTTTAAAAATGAGTAAATTTCGTCAGAAGTCACTAAACTTTGTTCTTTGTTATGAATTGGTCATTTAATTTGTTCCACTATAATTATTAAACTTTTAATTTGTCCTAATTTAGTCACTCTATAATTTTTTCATCCAAAAAGTTAATAAAATATAACATTTTCGTTAGTATTTTGAACGAAATGAGCAAATTTCATTAATATTTTTGACGGAAAAATTATAGAGTGACTTAATTAGAACAAATAAAAAGTTCAATAACTAAACAAATCAAAGGCTCTTATTTTGGAGTTCATGCCTAATGGCAGGCTGCTTAGAAGAGAAGCGTGGTTACATCCTAATGCATGCACGAACCAGCCGTTTAGGAGGAGTCTAAGTCTGGACTGAATGGAAATAACAATGAGTGACTAATTTGTGACAAAGTACAAAGTTTAGTGACCTCTAGCGAAATTTATCGTTTAAAAATATATCATAAGTTTTTTATTATTTTATATGTATCTTTATTTTATTTTTTAAATAAATAAATTTATAGCACTAAATTGAGAAAATCTCGAAATGTAACGCAATCGTAACTTGTGCTTGCCTTTTTCTCCTAAAATAAACGCAAATACAGGGTTGCATTTTACTCTATAATACCTGATATTTGCTCCTCATGTACCATGTTAGTAATAGAGGAAGCTCGTCGCATCTAAATATGTACTATCAACAGTAAACCAGTTGGCAGTAGGATTAATAGTAGCACCTCTATCAATACACGTAGATCCGCTCTTACCGCTGGCCCGATTAACGTGCACCCTTTTATGTTGACACCTCTAATATATGTTGATCAGTGCCTATTATTTAATTATTTTTGCAGATATTTGATATATTATAGAGTTAGATTGGATAAATATGTGAGTCTGTATAATTTTTAAGAATAAATATATAAATATTGATTTTAGAGGGATAAATATTTAAGAGTGAGTCTATGGTACTATGCATATTACGATTTGGCACCGTGCTACGGCTCTATATTCGAGTTTTCAAATCCTAACAGTCGATCCGAACCGTTCATCTTGTTCTCCATATTAATATGTGTTTGGAGACCAAATTTTATATTTTTTTTAAATTTTTTTTACTATTTTTTTAGATATTTAGAAAATCACTTGATCTGAAAATTCTGGACCATCCAAAAACAGTGATTTTCAATAAATTTAAAAAAATAGTAAAAAAAATTCAAAAAATGTAAAATTTGGTCTCCAAACACATATTAATATGGAGAACAAGATGAATGGTTCGGATCGACCGTTAGGATTTGAAAACTCAAATATAGAGCCGTAACACGGTGCCAAATCGTAATATGCATAGTACCATAGACTCACTCTATTTAATATGTTATAGAGTTAGAATATTGGATAAATATGTGAGTCTGTACAATTTTTAAAAATAAATATATAAATATTAATTTTAGAAAGATAAATACTTAATATATATTAAAACTTTTGAGAGATATACATGAAATCACCCCTAAAAAAGGCAAGCACAAATAATGTCTGTGTTATGTTTCAAGATTGTGTCCAATTCGGTGTTTTTGTAAAAGTTTAGACTGGATAAAGATAATGTAGTCCGGTAAAATTTGTTTTTTAAAAAGAATATAACTGGACCATGCTGAATCTCTAAAATATTAGTTTGCAGAGATTATAAGTTTTTAATTTTACTTTTCTTAAATTAAAATAAGTCGGCTATGATTTGATTTATTGCTCTCGGCCGCTGTTGCCGAACAAAACGAATTTTTTCTTTTCTTTAAAGATTGATAAACTGAAACTGAACCGCTTAATCAACGAGAGATTATAAATGGGAAATCTAATTTTCCAAAGAGAAATTATGTCCCAATAATCGGTGCAACTATGCACTGCTCCATGCAATTAATAAATGGTACGCACGACATCCGTTGCTCTTTCTTGAAAATTGTAATATCAAATATATTAAATACAAGTACATGATTTAGTCAAATGGAAATTATATTAAAATGGAACGCACGACCTTGATTAATTTTTTGTTATAGACAGATAAGCCTATGAATGAATGGCAAATGCAAAGGCGGGTTAATTAGGACTGGCCCCTACTTTTATTTTAGTGATATTATAATCTCGATTAAGAGAAACTAATAATATAATTTGCGCTTAATACTTATTGGACTGGGTTTCCTTCAAAAAAATTTCCAGTTATAAGATTGGTGTTTGAAAATTGCTGTGTTCTTACAATGGAATTGCCGTTCCATTGATTATTGTAAAAGAACTGTCTTTGTTTCGATAAGAAACAGGTGGGGGTTACCCACTTTTATCAAAAAAAAAAAAAAAATTGCTGTGTTCAAATTAGGCTTTAAAATCATATACTTACTGGTAATATGGCACTATATAATCATAGTACTTTTCAACAGCGAGAAAAATAAAAACTTGGTTGATTGTTGGTGTATCACATAAGGAATCCGTATCACCCCAGGTACCTGAGATGCAAACGGAAAATCCTCACCGTTTGTTTAGTTTGGCACAAATTTTAAAGCAGACCCACTACAGTCACAACAGGTTCGGATTGAATTTGATTTGGATGGAATTAATCTGGTCCGTTCGTTGTTTTAAATTGTAGGTGGGACACGGACTCTGGACTCATCACATAGGCGGAGTTCAGAAATAAGATGACACACAATTTTCAAGATACAGCGTTATTGTATAATTATTTTAAACACAAATATATTTTTTATTTTTATTTTCTGAAAAAATATGGCAAAAATACATTTTAAAAATTTTCTTCCACCAGAAATAGATAATTGCTGCTTCCTGAACCTACTGGCACCGTGCGGTGTGTTGCCATCTTAAATCTGTTCTCATGGTGATGATAATGGAGAGTAGTTCTGATTTTCACAAAGAGAGAACGATGAGTCATGGAAACATAATTTATATGTGGGCCCGAATCTTAGTAAACGACAACATCTATTGAACAAGATTCTTGACTTAGTAAGGATTCTATGTTTTTTTAATGAGCTGAATTTTATATTTCTGTTTCTTTAAGTTCAGACTGGTAATCTAGTATGCTAGAGAGAGAATGAGAAGTTTATTTTTTTAACAACCATGTAAGCTGTGATGAACACTTGTATTTTGATTTCTTTGAGAATATATGAGAACTAGTTTTATAACTTGAATCATTTTTCTGAAAGGATATGGTACTTAGATAATATATCATGCTGGCAATAGACAATTGAATGACATGTAAAAAAGGAGTATAATCAGGGTGTTTTTATTAAGCTTACCAAGTTTGTTATGAGCTTAATGGTAAAATTTAGTGGATTATAATTAACTTTAAATAATAAATTCAATCGTTGAAAAATATAGAATATTTTCGGATATCCGTTCCGTTTACGAATTACAAATATTACTTGTATCCGGTTGTTTCTTTCATATTAGATAATTATCCGACTCCGAATCCGCTTATTATCTGAATCTATTTAATTGAATCCGTCTGTGATCCGGATTCAATGTTATGCTGTATGAACAAAACCATTATCACGAATTCGAAACGGATAATCCAAATCCGTTTACACCACTAGACTCAATCTACATTTTGTTTATATTGATCCACACTTATTTATTCCAGTTAAATATAATTGTTGACAATTGTTATACGATTTTTACGAAATTAAAATATATATTTCACACCCGTTAACAAATGTCTTGATCTTCGAGACTCATTTTTTTAAACTCTTAAAATACTTGAGTAATTAAAAAAAAATCAAAAACAGTTGAAAATTGATGGAATTTTTACCTGTCAGTACATGATGAGAAGGAAATGAATTGAAGGCACGCGGATCACATGACATCGTCCAAAACCTCTCTTAACAGAAATGGGGAACCGAATCCTCTGCCACTGCGTGTGGGTCCGACGTGGGTCTTCAGTTCGAAAATTAAAAGTGACTGGCCCCTTTAACAGTGATCGGCCTCACACACAATGACTGAGGGGGTAGGAAATTTCTGTACCCAGGGGAGCAGAGAATTCAGAGTCCAGAAATGGATCGAATCAACTCATTGTCCATGCTGCACAGGCAATGTGGCAAATGATAAGAACTCTGACTCTGGCCACTGATGCACGTGTATCATGACAAAACTCCCCCTACAATTGAAATCATTCCCCGATCCCCTAAAGTAACCCAATTTTTGAGTTTTGGATTGAGACCGTTTGATTCGAATTCGTCGATTGAGATTGCTTTGGGATTCGAATTCATGCCTCGGGATATGTGCACTCCATTTCGGATAGATTATCTCGGATTCGAATCGAACAGTCCCGATTTAAAACCCAAAGATTGAGTTGCTTCACTGGATCTGAATTCCTCATGAGGCTCAGTTTGGGAGAGGTATAAACAGGAATACAGGATAAAAGGTTATCCCCATGGACCCCATCGCCCTGTTCGGCCTCCAATTAGGAATAGGCATGGGCACAGGAATTGAACTGAAAAATACTGTTCCCGTGGGAAAAAAAATTCAGTTCATGGAAACAGTAATGCGGCTGAACAGGGCCAAAATTACTTCAGTTATGGGGTGCGGATCCAGTCAGGCAGTGCATATTACGAATTCACATCCTCTCTGATACCTGATAAAGGAATCTTTTACAATTACTAGATCTGAATCGTTCATTTTAACTTGGCACGAATCTCAAAGCCCAAAAATACTGCCCCTATGGTTACCCGAATCCCAACCGGTTGAGATTTAATCTCAAACTGTAAAGTGAGGATAATCCTTTGCAATACCTGAGAGGATACAGAGAGATCCACTTATATTTTTTTTTGTGACACTGAATTGCATTTTATATTTTTTTAAAGTTTTCAAAGTTCAAACAGTTGATTCAAACCGTTTAACAAAACTAGGGTGTGATGTGCTCACCAAGAATGTTTGGTGAGCACAACTCCAAAAGTATATCGGATCGACTTCAAACGCCGAATCTAAACTAAATCCATGTATTTCATTAGTGATGCATGTTTATGCAAAATTTTGAAAGTTTCGAGTTTATTTGCTACAAGGTCAAGCTAGAAATGAACATTTTATAAGTTAATTTATAAGTTATTTTATATATATATATATATATTTTATGTAAATAAACTCGAAAGTTTCAAAAAAATTTATGTACATGCATCA
This sequence comes from Carex rostrata, assembly GCF_964058835.1. Classification (NCBI taxonomy): domain Eukaryota; kingdom Viridiplantae; phylum Streptophyta; class Magnoliopsida; order Poales; family Cyperaceae; genus Carex; species Carex rostrata. Next base: position 11,494,911 of record NC_135921.1, read on the forward strand.
CTTCTTCATGATTCCAACGATTTAAATTTAATGTTTAAAGTTAATTTGATATACTTTTAAATGTGGGCTCACCAAATCTTCTTAGTGAGCAGATGTTATATTACTTTATGAATTTTTAGAAAGATAGAAAAAAATAATTTCTAAGTTACTGAAAGATATACATGAAAATTTTCCAAAAATAAAAATTATAATGCTTTTTTATTTTGAGGGGAAGCCCGCAGGCATAATTAGAATGCTTCCACTGAGATAGAATGGATCACCTTTGCCTTTTTCGCTGTTACTACTTGCCGACAAGGAAAAAGGGTAACTTTGGGAGTCGTGAAATGGAGTGCTAACGAAGCTGTTTAAAGATTGTACACGCAAATTAATGCTAACGAAGCTGTTTAAAGATTGTACACGCAAATTAAGTTTCGTTTTATTCTTAAAACGGCTACTTCTCTGTTCTCTCTCCTCTCTGTGACAGAGCCCAAATTTCTCTCCCCATGTGAACTAAAAGGAAAAATAGGAGACTATAAAACCCCAAAACCCAAAAATAAAAAAGGAGGCGCCATTAGAGAGAGCTAGAAACTTAGAACTAGAGCTTGAATATAGGTACTACTTCTTCTTCTTCTTCAATGGATCGCAATGGAGAAAACATCATGGCAAACAAACCATTGGGTGAAGTAGTTCTATCCATCCCAGAAGAGAAACCTGAAAACCTCACAAAAAACCCCAAAACAGTTCCATTTGAAGATCTCACAAAGGACCCAAAACCCAATTCTCCTTCTAATGAGATAACAAAAGGTAGTCCTAGCCATTCACCTAGCCCCAATAAACCACCTCGGCCGCCACAGGCCGGCGCACTTCTTCACAAAAGATCGATTTCGAAACCCAAATCCCGGTTTGTCGAACAAACTGTGCCTCCAAATGCAACCCAACCTGTCACTTCGAGCTCTCCCAAATTGAAATCTCCTAATCCAAAGAGCACAGGCACCCCCAAAACCCCATTTTTAGATGGTGAAGATGAAGATGAAGAGATTTACAAAAAAGAAAATCCAAAGCCCAAAAGGAGATGTAAAATTAGAAACTCGGTAGAGTGGATTATTTTAATACTTGCTATGGGTTGTCTAATTTCAAGCTTGGTAGTACCAAGGCTTCAGAGAGTAATGGTGTGGGGCTTGGAGATATGGAAATGGTGTCTAATGGTGATTGTTATATTTTGCGGTAGATTGGTGACCCAATGGTATATTAATGTACTTGTTTTTATGATAGAAAGAAATTTCCTTTTGAAGAAAAAGGTGCTCTATTTTGTTCATGGGTTGAAAAAAAGCGTGCAAGTGTGCGTTTGGTTTGGCTTGATCCTTCTTGCTTGGTCGCTTTTGTTCGACCGAGGGGGAGAGAGGTCACAGAAAACCGCCAGAGCACTAAATTTGGTATCAAGATTTCTCGCGTCGATTTTAATTGGGTCGATTCTGTGGCTTGTCAAAACCCTTTTGATGAAATTATTGGCCTCTTCTTTCCACATGAATGCATTCTTTGATCGCATCCAAGAGTCAATATTTCACCAGTATGTGCTCCAGACCCTCTCGGGCCCACCAATCAGGGATCTAGCCGAGAAAGTGGGCCCCACAAGGAGTTCCGGCCAGTTAAGCTTTAGAAGCACAGGGAAGAACAAAGCAAAGGGGGAAGATGAACAAGCGGTGATTGATGTCTCCAAATTGCACAAGATGAGTCAAGAGAAGGTTTCGGCTTGGACCATGAAGGGGTTGATAAATGTGATCAGGAGCTCTCATTTATCGACCCTGTCTGATGAAATTGAGAATTTTGAAGACGGAGAGGAACAAAAGGATAAAAAGATAAATAGTGAATGGGAGGCGAAAGCAGCTGCATTTCGTATTTTTAAGAATGTAGCGAAGCCTGGTTACAGGTAAGAGACAAATTTTTTTTTTTTTCTTTCTGAGTTTTGTGGAGTAAAACACACACTTACTACATACATCTGTGGTAATTTATTAAGTGGGAAATTGGATTCTTGGAGGCAAATTCAAGATATGTCATCATTAGTTGGTATTATATCACAGTACCCTATTGTTTGCTGATACTTGAATATGTGAATTTGAGCATGCACTAGCTTGGCGGAAGCACTCAACTGGTGATTTAAAATAAAATACAAAGAATGACTTGCAGTAATAAATATGGTTCGGTAAAATTATATATGTATTTGGCACAGGTATGATACTGAATGTCTGTTGTAGCAAATATTGTCTGATTTATTTAATGTTCTTTTGGTATTAATGTCAGGTACATAGAAGAGGAGGATTTATTAAGGTTCTTAAGCAAAGACGAAGTAGAAATTGTGATGCCAATGTTTGAAGGGGCCACTGAGACCGGGAAAATAAAAAAGTCTGCTTTGAAGAATTGGGTGGTAAGTATTATTTTCTTAACCAATACAACCATATTCATTTAATAGGACTTTTCTAAATTACTTTGGTTTAATTTTCTCATAAGGCGAATTTGTTAGCAAGAGATATCCGAATAGGTAGATTGTATCAAGAAGTATCTATTGGTCAAGTCATGTTTTGGTTATTTTTGGTCGGATTGAGTAATTAGGTCCAGGTTGTTGCGTTCTTAAATCACAAGCATTAAGATTTGGGTTAGGCTCTAAACTTCATGTCCATTGGTATATATGTGGATCATTTGTAGTTGGATCTTTTTTTTAATATTTTTGGATCATATAATGTGATTGTCGGGATGGCATTTTAATGAATGCCAATTTGGGTTTGGGTATTGCACTCAGGACTGTTGTTGATTTTTCTCTCTTTTCTCCATTTCACTTATCTTATTATTTTATGTGAATTTGGGTGTATGGAAGGTTGTTTCATATTTCGGGATTTGGATTTCAATTACTTCGCTGCGAAATAAAATGAGAAGCTCCCTAGATAAAACTATTTACGCATTCACATATTCATCTAAAATCTATAACATAATAAATGAACATAGAAAATTCAACTCACTATCATTAGAAAGATGTCCTAAGCATATCATAAATTTTGCATTTTAATACTTACCTTATTTTTTTACAATGTGCTTTAGATTAAGGCCTACCTCGACCGAAAGTCACTAGCCCATTCACTAAATGACACAAAAACAGCCGTCAAGCAGCTCCACAATCTCGTCACGGTCATAGTTGTCATATTGAGTGTAATAATCGGGTTGCTATTGATGGGCATAGCAAGCTACAAAGTTTTGCTCGTGATTTCATCCCAGATGCTGGTGGTCGTATTCGTTTTTGGGAATGCATGCAAGACTGTCTTTGAGGCTATTATTTTTGTTTTCATAATGCACCCGTTTGATGTAGGCGACCGCTGTGTTGTTGATGGGGTTCAGGTATGAATTTAAAATTTTCTTTTTATGAAATTTTAAATTCTGTGTTTTTGTTATGCAATATTTCTTTCTTGGGGATACAGAGAATTTCCAAAGACAGTGATTTTGGATTCACCTTCTTGTAAGGTTCTTTTAGAAAATTCCGGACCATCCAAAAACAGTGCTTTTGTACCTCTCAAAAAATTTAGTAAAAATATTCCAAATAATATAAAATTTGGTCTCCAAGCGCATTTTAATATGGAGATCATGTTGAGCGTTTCGGATTGACTGTTTTTACTTTTTTACTTTGAAAACAGAGAAAAAGATGTGAGGCATGATTGGGGCATGAAAACAATGGGGCATTTTAATCCTACTCTTGTTAAAGTTTGGAGAGGATATAAAATGGGGGGTTTTGACTTTTGAGGATATATTAGCATTTCGTAATGAAGCTTTTAACATAATTTTTGTTTCTAAATTACAGATGATTGTTGAAGAAATGAATATATTAACAACCGTGTTTCTGAAGTATGATAGTGAAAAGATATACTACCCAAACTCCGTCTTGGCCTCAAAACCAATCAGCAACTTCTACCGAAGCCCTAATATGTCTGACACGATAGATTTTGCTGTAGACATGGCTACCTCAGTGGAAAGCATTGGCGCTCTTAAAACCAAAATAAAGGAGTAAGTTCATATAATTCCCTTCATTGAACTTTCATAGATGCAAGTCTCGTGGTCATCTACTAAATAATTTGGATTAGCTAAAGAAATAAAAATGGAGAATAACAAACAACAAAAACAACAGATGAATAGATAAAATAATGAAAATTTAAAAGAGGAAGAATGAAGGAAGACTTGAGTCATTTATATTAGAAGTAAACTTTGACCTTTGTTTCTATAAAAATAATCTGGTCTAAATATTTTCTTAAAAACTGGTAAAAACTGTCATCCAATCATCATTTGTCCAACCTTGTCCAGTGCAAGGAATAATTCATTTGACCTATGCTTCGATATATGTTGAAATATACATTTGAAAACTCAGAATAAATCATTGGCAAGGAAGAGAATAAATCATTGCCAATGATTTATTCTAAGGATACCCATTTTCTTTTGCAGCCCATCTCAATTTTTTGTTTTTTCTTCTACAGCTCGTTGCCTTCCTACCAGTATCATGCATATAATTCATTATTTTAGCTTTTCATATCCATTTTCATTTCCTTTAATGTGCCGAATAAAACTTGGATTACAAAACTGATATCAGTTGCTCTGTTGACCAAATAAACTTTCCAATTCAGTTTTTGATCCGCTATTTCATTCACTCCTATTTCTGTTAAATAAAAAAAATGGCTACTCCTGTTACATTCACAGTAAGGTAAAGATATCTGCTTGCTGTTTGACCTGGATGCTTTATAAATATTAAATAGGTCACATTTCCATCAAACACCCAAGACGTTAAAGAATAAAAGAGTCTCCATTATATAAAACCTTTGCTACCGATATATACTGCTAGATATTAAAAAGTGCGATCATTAGTACTTTTCATGATCGTGTCCTAAGAAATGACAATTTTGGATTATCTTGGTGGAAGTTCTCTAGTCTTGCACACAGAAGACAAAATATGTTTAAGGGCATGGTCTTGTGATCTGGATAACATAATTCTAATTATTTAGATTATTTTATTAATTATTTTGATCCTACCCTAATATGTTTAAGGGCATGGTCTTATTTTATTTTATTTTGATCTGTTATAATATAGCAAATATTTATGTACCAGCATTTTCTTCTAACTTTAGATTGTATTGTGGTACCATATCTTTAGGTACTTAGAGAGCAAACCGAACCATTGGAATCCAACACACAACATAGTTGTGAAGGACATTGTCGACCTTAACAGGATGAACATGGCGCTTTATGTAAAGCACACAATGAATTTCCAAAACATTGTTGAGAAGAATGCTCGCCGGACGGAACTAGTAATCAATCTTAAGAAAATCTTTGAGGAGCTGTTTATCAGCTACCATCTGCTTCCCCAGAGAGTTCACCTTAACTATACTGGCTCGGGTCCTTTTCCAGTGGCAATTAACCATAGCACATGAGATTTGTATTCTCCATTAACAGTTCGATATTACTAATTTCATGTAGTTTAAGCTTGAAGAGATGTACCGAATTCTAAACATCCGAGATTAGCTGTTAGTGTTTGTGTTCTTGGGAGTTTGGCTGATCTCTAGTTGTATAAGATAAATTGCTGAATTCTAAACATTACCGAAATCTAAACGGTTGATATTACTTGCTCACTGCCTTTCAGAACTAGGCATTGGAAGGAGCTGAACCAGATTCCGGGCATCTTTTTATAAAACATTTTTATTAGCAGCAATGAGCTTTTGGATGCCTTTTTAGAAGGCATTTTCTGTTGTTCCCACTTACCAATGATGTAAAGTTCTGATAGATTAGTTACAATGTTAGTATTCACACCATGAATTTCATTTGCCAATGCAACAAGTGCAATATAAAAGTATGGGACATCCATCTAATGACCTGAATATTAAAAATATTGAGCTACAACAAGTTTAACTGAATACCTAACAAAGTTGCAACAAATTTTATACCACCTTAATGACAAATGACAGTCTAGAAATTTTAATTTCCAGCTTGTTTACGAGTTACGATTCATATTTATTGAATTGCCACATAAAAAACATTGGCTTGCTGAGAATCTAAACCTTTTAAATAAAAGATTACTTGAAAAATGCCTGTAATAAAAGAAAGTATAGTTTTGTATACTGTTTCAGTTACAAACCAGTCATGTTCCATTCTATCATTTTTAACGGTGGAAAACTGAGACTACAGAACAATTAAAGTTGAAATTGTGCTATGACAGCACACTACATAAATACATAAGCTGAAGTCATTGTACAGATTAAAAAGCAACAGTACTATAAATCCGAAATTAAATTACTCTTAGTTACAAAGAGAATTTGTCACTAAATCGAAGGATAGTGTCCAATAGGAAAAAACAACTGCATATTAATAAAAAATAAATAAATCCTAAGCTCTTCAAATCTCTGTGTTACATCAGTAAAATTATCCTGTATCAAATCGGTTAGTACAATAAAGAATGAATAAAGCAGTACTCTAAAGTCTCCTATACAAGTTCCTTTGAAAAGCTATTACAGCCATTCTTCCCTCTAACCTGAAACCCTAGAGATTACTTTGAGTAAATACCGACTCTCGGCTGAAGGATCAACCCTCTCTGCTTTAACAACCGTAACTTTGACCTTATGTTCGTCCCCATAATGCTCCTCCTTAATCTTTAACTTAAACAAAAATTGCTCAAATAAACACCTCTTAATAATCTCGGCAAACCTATCATCATCCATGTCCTCATTTTTTATTATATGCAACTCCTTAGCGGGTAAACCTAATATCTCCTCACCTGACTCCTGAAAGGCTGTGATCCATGTTGTACCAGTATGATCTTGCACCTGCACTTGCAAGAGGTACCGGTAATCACACTCCACAAACTCTTTCTCGCACCTCTCGCAAACCCAATTACCAGAACTTGACTTTTTCACCTTCTTGTTGCACTTCCTATCTCCAATATTTAAAGGGCATGCCGTATAGAAAAAGTTGTCAGTTTTGATAAAACAAACTGTGGCCTTTACTGTGACCCAATCGGGTTTATCTCCCATGCCTAGACGTTCATCTTTTATCTGTGCAACATTCTTCCGTATCTCATTTCTTGTCAGAAGGCTTGTGTTATTATCACTAGAAATTGAAGTCGTGACAGTTTCTTTCCCTCCATCATTAAACCATTCTCTAAAGTTACGGGTTTCAGGTAGATCTGGATTGATGAACAGTTGTGTTGAGGAGACTGTACCGACTGATTTACCACTAAAATCACTAACTTTTGCAGCCTTGACAGCAACAACAGGAAAGACCCCAGAGTCCATGGCCACATGTAGATCCTGACCTTCTCGGTTGCAAAATTCACCCCACAAGGTTAACTCCACACTTCGACCTGACATGTCTTTTATATTAACAACCCTCCTCTGGGTCTCCATGCCATTTTTTCTTAGTATAGCAACCGAGGGATTAACTGCTGTTACAATGCCGATTAGGTCAATAATTGAGTTGTTTGGTGTTTCTTCAATCTTGCTTATCGATACAAAATTGAACTTTTGGTTTGGTATAGAGATACCTTCTTCGGTAGACAAGTCTATGGTAGAATTCTTATCCAAAGTTATCTCCCATTCACTGCTTAAATGGTTAAATTCCTTTTGTGCAGGCTTTAATGTACCTTTTGATACGATATACACCTTCCCTACCTCCATAATATCATAAAAGCGATCTACTTGGGTATTGAAGCATGTAACCCTAATTTCACCCTCATCAGAGTCAAGTAGGTCAAAGGAGAACACCTTCCCATCTCCTTTTGCATTGTTGTACCGACGGATATCACCTTTGGCAGTGACCCGGGCCTTTATGGCCCAGCGGCCCTGATATGGATTCAGGGAAGATATGGGTATGATCTGGGCTGGTGCAGAGTTTTTCATAATTGCACCGTGGTTTTTGTAATTTGGGGCCGGTTTGTATGGGGGCTGGATGGTTGGTTGGAAGGTTGGTGATTTGTTTGAGTATGGTTTTATTGATTGATTTGGACCCTGTTTTGGGAAAGAGCTGGTGCTTGCCCGTCCATTAGAAGACAAGGTGTTATGGTTTGGTAATATGTTCTTTGATGATATTTCCGGGTTTTCAGTGTTGTCATCTTGCACAGATAGTACCTGCAGTTTGAGAACCATAAGAACCCTGCAAGATTGAAGAGTCGAGAATCAGGTAAAAGTTTAATTTATAGTTTAAGTATTTAAGAAGTTGGCTGCATCTGTTAAGAAAATGTATGAGAGAAAATACAGGTTAGCTCAGAAATGAAACATATGGTTGGAAGGGTGGTATTTCTCAAAATTGCACTGCCAGAGAACAAATAAATAAGGAGTTCTTATAATAAGTAGATAATTTCAAGTCGTATATACTCTATTAAGTAAATAGTACATTTGAATCAGTAATACTCAGTTACTATGTTGAAATTCTGAACAGAACTTGCTTTCTTAAAAAGCTGTTCCTGCATTATGCTTTCAACATTGAGGCAAATTCAACTATTTAAGCCTTCGCTACCTAATATTGCAATATTACAGAGTTCTATTCCACATAAAAACTGAAAATTGCAATCTTATAAAAATCTAAATTCCCTCAAGCCAATACACTGCAATCCTATCCACAATTGAGTGGGGCAAAGAAAGCAATCAAACCTGCGATTTTGCATCTCCGCACACGTGTACTCAAGGAGCTGGACAATTGATCCGCTCTTCAACTCGTTACTTCTCACGAGCTCGTTAAGCTGACTGGCGAGAAGAGCTTGTCTAGCCTCCGATCCATCTGTGACAGTCGCACTATACCTCCCTTGTGTAGCGGAGACCATCTTCACATCGACCACCTTAACCACAGGTTTCACCTCAACATCGCCTTTATCGATGGCTGAGATTGCGCCGGTTGTCAGCCGGATCGACATGGGAGAGGAGCAAAGCTCGCTTGGGAGAAATTTCGGAAGTTCTGAACGGGAGAAATAACGGAAGGGGGCGGAAACTGAAATCGAAATCGGATTTCAGAGGAAGATAGTATATATTGAAAAGGGAAGGAGGCTCTCACGAATCCCCTAAAGTAACTCAAATGATGAGTTTGGATGCAAACCGTCCGATCAGAATTGGGCCCAATTCGGTCCGAGACGGAATGCACTAGTCCCTTTGAAAATCGCGCCAGAGCAGATCAGACGGTCCTGATCGAAACCCAAAATTTGAGTTACTAAAGGGGAACGAATTCGATCAGAGTCGGTGACTAGGTTGAATTGTTCTCGCCGTGGCGCACAAGATGACCATATCTTTCTTGTTTTCTCCTTAAATTGATCTGTAGAATCTAGAAAAAGAAAAAAGGCGCGTATGTTTTGATCGTTTAGTAACAGACCAGAATTCGGATAATGAAGCGCATATGGATAAATATATGGGCCTCTTTAGTCAAGCCCAATTTCAAGCCCATTCGGAATTATGGTTTTTGAGTTATGTTAGATATGTATATCTATGCATATAATTTTGCTCTCTCTGTATTATTCGGGTATTAGTCAAAAAAATTGTGCAATTGTGTTTTCAGTAGTAATTAAAATTGAATATTTTATTATTTTTCACAAAATGAGAAGGATATGCATATCTCGTAATCTTTTTTTAGTATGATATATACATTCATAGCTTGAGGGGAGTATTAAGGATAAAGAAGAATACCAAGAAGATTGATGTCAGACGCTCATTATAGATTAAAAGGTCTAGAATAAGCAAAATAAAAAATAGACTTTTATGGTACTAAAATAAACAGTAATGTGTACCGTATTGCCATAAATAATAAAATAGTACAAACAATAACTAAGAGAAGATTTTTAGTATAAATAAATGTAGAAACTTGTAATAAACATAACTCCATATTCAATAAATATTATCTCCTCAGAATTCATAAAATCAACACTTATTTTTCAAACTAATCTCTAAAGTAGCAAAGCCATAAAAAAATAAACAAAATAATAAATAAATCTACATAAAGCAGATTCGAGAGAAGACCCTTCCTTTTAGCACATGATAAGGATGTTTTGTATTTTTTTTCTATGTCAGAAAATTGCTAATCTCTTTGTATAAGTGGATTTTAATGCATACTTCAAAGGTGTCCTCGTATAAATTAACATACATTTTTCTAATTCAAATAAATTCTTATGCTACAATGAGAAATATCGATCTAACATCATGATTTTGTGTTCCACATTTTTTATCTCTGTTTTCAAAATTCAAACAGTCAATCTGAACTCCTTAATATAGTCTTCATAATAAAATATGCTTGGAGACCAAATTTTATATTTTTTAGAATTTTATTTACTATTTTTTTAGATAGGTGCAAAATCACTGTTTTAACAAGATTTTGAACCATCCAAAAAAGTGATATTGTACATATGTAAAAAATAGTAAACAAATTCTAAATAATATAAAAAAATTTCTCCAATAATATTTTATAATGAAGATCATGTTGAATGGTTCGGATTTGACTGTTTAGACTTTGAAAACAGCGATAGAGAATATGGAGCATATTAGAGCACAAAATCATGGTGTATTTGAAACCTCGTGAAAATTAATAGAGATATCACATATTAATATGAGCAGTTATTTTGGAAAAAAAAGATGCAACAAAGAAAAGTTTTGTGCAAGAAAAGAAATATAAATAATTCTCACTACAAGAAATAAATACCACATTGAACGTTTGGATTTATTGTTTGAATGTCATTTAATTTTATTTTTGCATACATCATACAAATGACTAACATTATATGTTAAATCATAGTATACAGGGATAAAAAGATATTTTATTGTCTATTGTGTTGTTAACATAAAGTTTGTTATTTTATTTATAATAATGGAATAAATATGTGATATATACTAATGTCTGATATTATGATGAGGAGAGTTCAAATGTCTCCATTTTTTGTGTTTCTATCATGCTTTCATTTTTAAAAATTTAAATAACTAAAAAGTTAAATTATAAATGTCAAAATAAAACCTTTAAATGTAATCTATGTTATTTTCTCTATATGCTCATAAAATATTATTACATTTCAATTTTATTTTTATTTATTTTGCTCTATTTTTGACTGAACGAAAGAAAACACCTCGTCAAGTCAAAATCTTATTATCACACCAATGCTGATGCAGTATTGGATGGCGTTAAACCAAGCTCAGACATCGAACCAAAATTAGTCCCCTGCTCCCGTTCCTTATTTGCGGTAACATTCAGTTCAATTTTATGAGTTACGTTATTACGTTATTATGCTGGTTGCTGCTGCTTCTTAGCTTTTTTTTTTTTTTTTTTTTAAATAATTACGCTATTTTACTATTAGTCTATTCTAGAATTCGTATCCTCTGAGATATCTCAAACTTTGCGTGACCTTTTGGAAATCCCAACCGTTTAAATACGTTCTGCACGAATCTCAAAGCACACATAATACTGACCCCTACATCACCCCCGAATAGGCACCGGACACGTCGGTCATGCAAAAGTTGAGATACCTCAGAGGATACGCACTCCTATTCTAGCGGAACGCTCCACGCTCCATCAAGTCAAAATCCTCTCATCGCATCACACAAATATTGATGCAGAATCGGACGGTGCAGAAGATTACCGACTTGGGCAACAGAATTACATAAAGCCCCGCTCGCTTTTCCCTTTCCTTATTTGCGCAAGTCTTGTTTTCCAAACCCTATCCCCTCCGTTCCCTTGCTACCCAAACCCCGTCTTTTCTCGCTCCTCCGCCCCTACACCCGCTGCTCTCTCCTCAACTCAAATAGGATTGCTTGTCAGTAGCCTTGAAATTTCTTATCCGTTTGCAAGGTTTCTTCCTCTCTTTTTTCAGATATCAAGGAAGAAAAACGAAGTATCTTGAAATTAATCGTCCTGTACAGATTTGTACCGGTACTGGTATTGAATGGGTTTGGGAATCAAGGATTGTTTTTATACGAAGTACTCTTTTAACACAAATTCAATTGGTTTGATGCCTAACTATTACACTTAGGTTTAATGGAGATTGCTTGAACGAATAAGCCCTAATTAAAACATTGTTGGGTTTCAATTCTACAAATCATTCAAGTACCAAGTACTAATTAGAACCACATTCAAAGTCAAGTAGACTTTATCAGGTACCAAAACCATGTAGCAAGTAAACCTTCTGTTTTATCTTGTTGAATTTAAACCAAACTTCTATATTCTATTTTGTTTTTAGATAAGCAAGCAGCAAAAGCACATTCAAAGGCCATCTCAACATTCTGTGGCAGGTTACTCTTGTTTTTTCTGCTGTACATCTCTTTTTAGCTACTCTGAAAATTAAAAATTGGTATAGATGGTTGAGGATCGATTTGGATAATGAATGACATAGGACATCAGTTCATTTGAATAATCCATGACATAGGTCTTAGATGGATTGTAAAAAACCTGACATCAATTCATTCTGAAAAATTTGAACAATTGCTCTAAAAATATGAAAACCTGACATCAATTCATGCTTAATTATCATTAGACTTCTTTTATATTTTGGCTGTTGCTTCTTTGTGTTAAAGTATGAATTTGATATAATAATGTTGTTTAAAGATGGAAAAGTCCTAATATAAAAGTAAGTTCAACCTTCAGCCACCAAATAGTTGCAATTCCATTATAAAAACAAGTTAAGTCATGCCTTAAGCCACCAAATCCTATCAAATAAAGAATAGCTTAAGTCAAGGTATAACTTTAGGCATCACCAAACTTGAATAACTTAGGTTGGCATAAGTTGGAATAATCAATTTAGGCCCCAACCAAACACCACCGTAGGCCTCTTTTGATTAATCTCTAGCACCGTCTCTGATGTTGTGTTTTATATTGTGTTGTTCAGATTTGAGGATCGCTGGTATAAAGAAAAGGAACGAAAGATGTCTGTCTATTTTAAATTTAAAAGCACAAAAGAATTCAATTCACTTCCGATCGTGGGCCAATTTATATCAGTTGGAAATTTGAAAGAGAGAATTTTTAATCTGAAACATTTGGGCAGAGGTACCGACATTGATCTCATTATCTCCAATGCCCAAACTAACGAAGGTAGTTTCATAGAAGAAAATTCAATTTTGATTGCATATCTTATATAAAGAAGCAGTGTGTTTAATTTCACATAAATGTTTTCAATTTCAGAGTACACAGATGAAGATGTGTTGATACCAAGAAATGCGTCGGTATTAATTCGCCGAGTTCCTGGACGTCCACGCATGCGTGGTGTGGCTAATTACAGACGGTATTTCCTTTATTCCCTTCCTACTAGAGAAATTTCATATGCATCTTATCTTTTGATCTTAGCTTTTAGTTCAAATGCCATATCACTGTGTTGGTTGCTAGATAATGCAAGAGATCCCTGATGTTCTTTGTACATATAGGAATTAGGATGATTACATGGAGTAATTAAGAGGTGCTTGTGTTGAGAAATTAAGATTTTATTTTATTGCCAAATTAGGATAGTTTACTTTTGGAAGTTTCTTTTTGAGGGTTCCTTCTGGGAGGCTTATTTTAGAAGAATCGTTAACAACTAGATTATTAATTCAATTTATAGTCAAATAAATATGATTTATAGTCAAATAAAAAACAAGAACCAGTTTTTGTTGCAGCTGGCAACCAATATCAGTGATTATTAGGTGATTGTTGTTTTACTCAGAACGGAAAATATGTTTTCAATTTAGCAGGATCGTTAGTTGAGATTAATGTGGCTAAACTATGATTTATTCATACAAGTATTAATTAGCCGTTTAGTGGAAATTAATGTGGGGATTTTCATAAACTTGCAGGGTGAAAGCTATAAACCATGGCTTTGGATATCAGCCAGCTCAAAACTCTCAAAATGTCTCCTCCTCCTCCTCCTCCTCTTCTTCTTCTTTTTATTCTTTTGATTCTGAGTCAGAATGGGATGAGGATAGCAGACTTAGAGCTATTCTTGAGACTAATACCTATGACTGGAGCAGGTTCTTGCCTCCCTAATACATATTATTGTTGAGCTGTTCTTCATATGATTGATACATATTATTAATTTTTGTCTTTTGTGTATTTCCTTGTGTTACTTTCTGAATTTGCATATGTTATGTGCAGCCAAAATGATGGACCCAGTGGCAGAGGAAGAATAATGCGTGGCCGTGGTTTTGGTACTAGTATGACCTCTCTCTCTCTCTCTCTCCCATCTTTATATATACTTTTTGCTTTAGATCAAATGTATATTTCTCACTTTCTTTATTTTAACATGGTGAAGAGCGTGGCTTATTCGAGAACAGAAACCCGCCACCAGGTTATGTGTGTCATAGATGCAACATTAGTGGTAAGTTGTTCCTCGACATGCCAATTGTATTATATTTTTTGTTCAGTCTAAAGTAAGTAGTTTCTACTTTTAGGATAATTTTTTTTTCCTCTTTTGTTATCTTCTCAGGGCACTTCATACAGCATTGCTCCACTAATGGGAACCCTGCCTATGATCCTAAAAGGTTCAAACCTCCATCTGGCATTCCCAAGTCAATGCTGATGACCACACCTGATGGCTTTTACACTCTGCCAGGTGGGGTTGTGGCAGTTCTCCAGCCAGATGAGTATGTTGTTTTTCTTTTTTCATACAAGGAAGAGTTTCTTTCACCTGTAACAATCTGTAATTTTTTATACAAGCAAGGGGTATTAATGTTATGTTATTTTTTCTTTTTCACACTAGGAAGAGTTTCTTTCACCTGTAACATCTGTAAATTTTTATACAAACAAGGGACATTAATGTTATGTTATTTTTTCTTTTTCACACTAGGAAGAGTTTCTTTCACCTGTAACATCTGTAAATTTTTATACAAACAAGGGACATTAATGTTATGTTATTTTTGTTGCATGTTTGCCTTTTGTAGGGCTGCATTCGAGAAAGCGATAGAGGGAATACCGACCTTGGCTCGTGCAGCAGCAATATCAAATGTATGTATATATGCATTGATTTGTTTCTTCCTAGAATTTTATTGTGTGTTATGCTTTGGTTCTTTTTTGCAGGTGTACTTGTACAAGAAAAGGTACTCTGGGCTTAACCAGAGTGTCTCTATGGAAAAGTTTATTGACCAACATATGCTGGATTTACTTGCTTATTTTGCTTTCTATACTGTAATTTTATCTAGTACTTTGCTCAATACTTTTACTTTTCTATCCTTTTTTGTAATACCTCTAACATTCAGGACTCGCCTTTTTACCGGCGAGATTTGGTCTTTTAAATTCAAATGCCTAAAAGGCATATAATTGTGTAAAGATAATGTTGGTGATGCATATAATTTTGTACTAATCATACTGCTGATTTCATGTGTTGTAATATATATATATATATATTTTGGGTGCATTGTCGATTGTACTAGCAGAGAGCAGGTTCAGAGGAAAAAAAAAGTCGCAGCATAAATAAAACATTGTTCTTTTGTTTTAATACGAATATTAACAGAACAGATGAAATTGAACCACTATATAATTTGGAAATAGTTGACGCTCCACTTTATATGACAAACACCATGAAATAATTAACCCCACTGAAACATTGAACCGAATTTCGAGTAACTCTACTAGTTTCCAAACTCTGGGCCATTTTAGCAACTTAGTTTTTTGTTGCTGTAACTTAAAATAAAGAATGTTTTGATGTTGAAAAAAAGTTACTGCTGTTTTAACCGCAGAGATCGTCTCCCGTTGCTGATGAAGCAGATTTTGCTCCTCCGTTGAAGAAGATGAAGTGTTGAAGTCCTGGAGGTCTAGAAGCAGTTCAAGGAAGTCTAAAAGAATTAGAATAGAAGAGATAAAAATGTGACCCGCTAATGTATCTACATTACTGCAAATTATAAATAAATAAAAACATTTGAGATTCATTGGTATCAATTTTACGTAGCTCAAGCTTATCAATTATCTACAATTTTTTTTGTTGAATTCTAATATATCACATGTTTTATAACTTAGGGAAAATTTCCAGTGTACCCAAATTTTTGAAATAGCCAATATTCCCATGCGAATTCTAATATATCATGTTTTTAAAATTAGATTACTGTTCTACGTTATATTAAAATTACCATTTACATTTACATTTTGTCATGAATTTTTCATGCGTAGCAAATAGTTTCATACTTTATTATGACCGTATTGTATTTTACTTATAGAAGTTTTGGAGTTTTCAAATTTTATGTAATTGTAAGAAAATATTTTATCACAATTTTTTCAAGCACAATAAATTTGATATGCTATAGCTCTTCATACCTTTTATCTTTACTATACTTTCATTTTATAGATTATTAGTTTATAAATAAAAAATAAATTAACAATTAAATTGTTTGTAAATTATATCACATATTTACCTGCAGGTAAACTGAGAAATCTATCCGAGAAATTAGATAGTAAAACTATACAACAGTGACGCGTCTCTTATTATGAGAAATCTATCCGATTATAAAATCAACCACACGCATTTGTATCCAATTAATTTGGGCCTTCGCCAGAGTCACATAAAATTAGTGTTTTTCAATACAATACAGTTCTGTTCTTGCATACATAAGGCTGCATATGTGAATTTTAATGTAAAAGTACATATACAATTTCATATATGCGGTGAGACACAAATATAGATTTTAACGTAGAAATACATATGTGATTTTACTATAAGTTGTTAAAAGAATATATATAAAATAAAAATAATTTATAATATAAGAATTCTAGTTTAGTGGTTTAATTTACAAACAATAGTGTTTAGTTTACAAATAGCATTAACGGGTGATGATATTAACGCTATTCATCTTTTTGTTAAAACGACATAATTTAAATATTTTAATATATAGACAATTTTATCATTCATTAATTATTTCATTTTAAGCAACTTCTCTATCATATATTATCATAGAATTTTCTTTACTTATTTGTTTATAGAATATATTAAAATTTATTTCTCTCTCATATATTATTATATGATATTATTTTTCTCAAAAGTTAGATTTATAAAAGACAATAAATCATGATTATAATGGATCCTACTCATATGAGTAATAAACCGATTTTTTTTATATATATATCCAAAAAATAAATAAAATTTTAAAAAATAACCAACTAGCTATTAAAATTGCAAAACTACCCAAACCGGTTAACCAGTAACCGGACTCAAATCAAATTTCCGGTTAACCGTTTCCCGGACCCGTTGAAATAGTCCGGTTAACTATTATAATGATCAGAGAAAAAATAAAACTATGCAGATTGGGTGAAAGGAATCTTTGGGAAAATAAATTATAATGATCATCACGGATCATTGGAAAAATAAATTATAATGATCAGAGAAAAAATAAAAAAGAGTGGGTGAAAGGAATATTTCTATTTTTGGCTTGAAGACAAAAGTAGTTAGGAGTTAAAACTATGCAGATTTAGAATTTTAATGCTTTCAGACAGAGGTTTACATACTTACGAGTAGCATTGTAAAATATTATAAACATAGTTTTAAATGTTTTGATATTAGCGCTGGAAATGGAAGTTATATAACATTGGAAGTTTTTTCTGTTAAACTATTTGGGGGACGCGCTCTGATATGATGGCTCGGGGTAGCATAACATTTCTCTAATTTTGTAAAGATAATTTTGACTACTGAGCACAATTTTGTACTAATTATATTACTTATTTGATGTGTTGTGATATTTTTTTCCGATGCATTGCCGATTTTCTGCGTAGCAGAGTGCAACTTAAGAAAAAAAAATGTGGCTTACCATAAAAGGTTTTGGGAACTATGAAGCTGTGATTCAGATTTATGTTTTTTTTTCGAGTTTGGATCCGGACCGTCCGATTAAACAAGAATCAAACTCTGGTCCACAGATGATTCTAAAAAATATATAATATTTGAATTTGGACCATTGAGTCAGATCTATATGTTTTGAATCTGACTTAATGAATCAAATATTTCTATATTTGTTAAAAATGAGACACTCTTTTTATTTTCATACGACTGAATTTAATGATTTCTATAAAAAAAAATTTCCTACTGAGTCAATCCTCGTCAGCATCCCGATGAGACGATCTCTGACTCTTCGTGAAGCAACGAGGAATCAATCAGAATATTCTCTTCACAAAAGATTCCAGAAAAAAGAAACAAACTTGTAATCTATAAACTTGCCATGAGAAAAATGTGATGTTTTGAGTATCATCTCCGTTTGTTGGTTCCGCTAGAATCTAATTAGGCTTCACCAATGAATTACACAAGCAGATCTGGTTTACTAGTCAGTTATGAATTTAAAATTTCTAATTATGTATACTGAAATTTATTTTTTTTTTCGTTTTTTTTTTAAGTTTTATAAAATTCAGTTCTCCTCGTAAAATGTTAATGTTAAATATGTATTTGTAGTCTTTAAAATTTCACTTTTGTTATGAGAATTTGAATTCAAATTCATCGGCCATTATGTATTTTCGAATAGGTAATTTTAAATTTAATCTTTTTTAAAAACATTCATTAATTCTAACTCCTTTTTATCAATCTTCAAATTTTATAAGCATGTTTTCATGAAAAGTAAACATAAACCATTAGATGTTGATCTTGTTGGTTAAATCCTATCCATTCAAAATGAAAATGGAGTCAATCCTAAATCCTTCATATATAGCATGTTAATGTTGCTAGCTTAACAATTGGGTAAAGAATTTAACAGAGCAGTTCTGACTTCATGCAGTGCACGGTCTATAAAAACAACATTGCATGAAGCCAAAACTGCTCTGTTATATTTTTTTTATCTTAACAATTGATATGCTTATCAAATAAATATTGCTTATAATTGCTCCCTCTTATATAGTTATATGGTTCTGAATCAGCCAATTTAACTATCTATAGAAACTTAGCAGCTTATATTCCAATTTCTTTTTCAAAAATGAATTGAAATACTGTAACCCATGTGCAGTGGTGCTTCTAATTTGTCTCCATTTTTCATAATAAGGTTCTATATATAACCTTGGCTTTTTGTTTCTTTTTTTGTTGAATAGGTGGTTTCTCTGAATTTTCTAGTTCTGATCTAATTTAATTTTGTTGTACTACAGCAAAAATTATATAATAATAGAAAGCCCCTTAAATTTAACCGCAGAAAATTTTAAATCAGTTAATAGAGAACTAAATGACTTTCAAATTAGTTAGTCCATATTCAATCTCTCTCATATTAAATTAAAGGGGAAATTGGATTCATGCTACTCTAAAACGATAAATTTAGAAAAATGTCACTCCAAACTTTCTGTTTTGCTAAATACCACTCCAAATCACATTTATTAAGAAAATTACCACAAATACAATATGAATGTATAATTTTAAATAAACAATTTACAGTATAAGTGAATTTACCGAAATAACCTTGATCTTCAAAAAAAAATTTTCTCTTCTCACGCGAATTATTTGCTCTCCTCCTTGGATAACAGCGTAATACATACCCCTTCAATCCTGGAAAGATTCAGTGTTCTAAGACACTAAGGGGATAGGACTGGATATAAATATTGCACTCGTCCCCGAAAATAATCAGCAAAATTTTAGAAGTGGGTTGTTTTTGTTATTCCCCATTGGCAGTGACAACCATAGCTTCTTGCCTGCCTCACATCCATGCACAAATAATTTTTGAGTCAAAACAATGGAAGGATTCTCTGTAAATAACGTCACCAAACTCTTGTTCCAATTTAGGTATGGAATTCTAGTACAAGCAACTCCAATTCTAGCAATTCCAGATTGAAGAGGAATTTGTTCTCCATTCAATCTTTTTCATTTTGGATTGAGTGAGCTAGTTAGAAAAAAAGTTCAGAAACTCGTATGGTGGAGACGAAGAGAGGAGATGGGTGAGGGTGAGGGTGAGGGTTTAGACGGGTGAGGGTGAGGAGACGAAGAGAGGAGATGGGTGAGAGTTTAGACCATTTCTGTTGGATCGGATCAGACTTAATGGGTTACTGTGAGGACATTTTTGGAATATACAAAAATACTATTCAAAATATAACATATTTTGTTTATTTTTTATTACAAATGTATAAAAAAATTGGTATTTGTGGCAATTTTCTTAATAAATGTGATTTGGAGTGGCATTTAGCAAAACAGAAAGTTTGAGGTGACATTTTTCTAAATTCACCGTTTTAGAGTGACATGAATCTAATTTCCCCTAAATTAAAACATCAGAACATCACATCAATTTCCAAGAGAACTTCTATTTACAAAAAAAAACCAAGTAAAAAAGAATATCGTCAAAAAATAAAAAGAACCATTTGATAAAATTTAAGTTTGTTATTATATCATTCTATATATATTTCCAACATATTACTAGAAAACAGAGTGCCTCAGGCAAGGGTGAAAAGGGAGTGCATATGGAGTGGAGCAGATATTGGTAAAATCATATCTATATCTCTCATTTTATTTTCTGAATACAGAGCGGATATCAGTCAAATACAGATACAAATCCGAATCAGATCAGATATTAATTAAAATAATATAAATTTTTTTAAAATATTAAAGTTCAAAATATTTATCTAATTATAATGGTGAATAACATAAATTATTTATAATATATATTAAAATATATGGTATATATCTACTATTCACCAATAATTGAAATATATACGGGACAGAACTTTTTGGAAGAAAACATGCATTTGCTTAAGTAATTTATTAGCCACAGGGCCATGATGCCAAACAATTATTACTACACAACTACTGCAAAGTTAAACCTAACTCACCACGTGCGCACAACCAATAAACATACACAATTAATTAAGGCTACTTTATATTTAACATGGTTTCCTCTCAAATTATTCTAATTAATTAGGTCCAATTGAACCAATCTTCCCCAAAATCAAGAAGAGAAGTCAATGCTTTGAGATCCAAAGGCATCCAATCCCCCATCAGTACTTCTTGGTCAAACAATATTTGCTCATCAAAAGACAATTCTGAATTTGAATTTGCTTCAACGCACCCCCTTATTTCTTCACTATCATGATCACTACCAACGGCTACTAAATCTCCATTGCCTTGCTTATAGTCTGATTCATGGACCTGGTTATCGATTTCGTTTAATTGGGCACATGAGACACGAGGAAAGACCATCTTGGTGCAACGGATCGCTTTTGTTCGAACCACGGTCGAGTCGGTATTTCTTTGCTGGGTTGAGTTTTGGTCCAGTGCGACAAGACCTTGTCGGGTTTGGTTTTCGGTTTGGTCCTCTTGCATCGATCCGGGGCCTATTTTCTTTCCTAAGGTTGTATTCCAGTAGTTTTTTATTTCATTGTCTGTTCGCCCTGGCAATCTTCCTGCAATTAGAGACCACCTATTCAACAAAAAAAGAAACAAAAAACACAACAAAAAGCCAAAGTTATATATAGAACCATATTATGAAAAATGGGGACAATTAGAAGAATCACTGCACATAGGTCACAGTATTTCAATTCATTTTTGAAAAAGAAATTGGAATTTAAGCTGCTAAGTTTCTATAGGAGCAAATAAGCATATAAGAGGGAGCTAATAAGCAATATTTATTTGATAAGCATATCAATTGTTAAGATAAAAAAATATAACAGAGCAGTTTTGGCTTCATGGAATGTTGTTTTGATTTATAGACCATGGGTTGCATGAAGTCAGAACTCCTCTGTTAAATTCTTTACCCAATTGTTAAGCTAGCAACATTAACATGCTATATAAGAAGGATTTAGGATTGACTCCATTTTCATTTTGAATGGAGAGGATTTAAAAAAACAAGATCAACATCTTATAATTTATGTTTACTTTTCAAGAATACATGCTTAAAGAACTTTGAGGATTTATTAAAAGGAGTTGGAATGAATGTTTTGAAAAAGATTAAATTTAAAATTACCTATTTCCAAGTAGCTTATGAAGTCTGATAATCAATTCTTCTTCTTCATGAGAAATATTTCCCCGTTTAATATCTGGCCGGAGATAATTTAGCCATCGAAGCCTGCAACTCTTTCCGCATCTCTTCAAACCTGTATTACATGTTATTGTTGATTACTAGAAAACCATTTACATGCAAATCCATAAATTCTAGCTAGTATGCATGGATAACAACATGTAAATATATATATCCATAAATCAATCACCAGCTCTTTGTGGTACATCCCTCCATTTGCCTTCTCCATGAGTCTTGATGTATGAAACCAAGATCTTGTCTTCTATGGCCGTCCAAGCACCTCGGTTTAACCCCTCCTTGGAACAACATGGCCTTCTCCCCATCTCACAGTTGTCTCTCTCTAGATGTCTCTTTCTATGTCTATGAGATGAATAATAATTTTGGTGGCAATCCAATTCCTACTGATGGCAAGGCACACTTAATTCTAGTGGGAGTAGAGAATTTATAGCAAAGAGCCAAAGAGGGCCCCTTGTCTTAGTCTCCTTTGCTGCTTCTATGAAGCATCTTGAAAGTTAGATGAGGTGAGGAGAAAGGTTGGAGAGGGGGTTTGTTTTGAGCTTTTTTTAACCTCCATTTGTGTATTATTCCCTTTGGCAGTGGTTATTTTGAATTTTGCTGATGTAGGTAAGACAGTTGATTCCAGTAAAAATAAGGAACTGGTCTTTTCATATCAATTTATGATACAAGTACCATATGGCAGAATTAGTTTCTATTTTTTTTTCTATAATTTGTTTGGAATTATTGCACCGCCTTTTTGGTTTGTATTTGGTTTCTACTATAAAAGTTATATATAGATGTTTACAGATTGGTAATGCTAATGTCTTTTAAACTTGAAAAGCAAAGTATGCTAACACTGAATTTGACAAGGCTAACTACTTGGCCATATAGATCTTGTGCTCAACTGTCATAATTGAAACACACCTCTGGTGTTAAATTAATGACATCTGGGGGTAGATACCTATTATATATATATATATATATACAGAGAGAGAGAGTGACTAATGTGCATTCGAATGTATATAAGCCGAAATATATATGGTTCAAATTCGACTTTTCAAAATTCAAACGGTCGATCCAAACCGTTCATCTTGTTCTCCATATTAATATGTGCTTGGAGACCAAATTTTACATTTTTCTGATTTTTTTTTTTTACTATTTATTAAGTATTTTACAAAATTGTTGATCCAACGGTGGCTTAACAAAATAGTAAAATCAGCAGCCACCATTGGATCAACAATTTTGTAAAATACTTAATAAATAGTAAAAAAAAATCAGAAAAAAATGTAAACTTTGGTCTCCAAGCACATATTAATATGGAGAACAAGATGAACGGTTCGGATCGACCGTTTGGATTTTGAAAAATCGAATTTGGACTGTATGTATTTCGGCCCATATACATTCGAATGCACATTAGTCTCTCTCTCTCTCTCTCTCTCTCTCTCTATATATATATATATATATATATAGGAATATGCTAGCATGCTATGCATAGCATAGAGCCCCTCCATGAAACGCCTTGGATTTTAACTTTTCCAAATCCTAACGATCGATCCGAACCATTCATCTTGTTCTCCATATTAATATGTGCTTGGGAACCAAATTTTACATTTTTTGGAATTTGTTTACTATTTCTTTAGATTTATTGAAAATCGCTGTTTTCAGCAAATCTGGACCATAAAAAAACAGTGATTTTCAATAAATCTAAAGAAATAGTAAACAAATTCCAAAAAATGTAAAATTTGGTCTCCAAACACATATTAATATGAAGAACAAGATGAACGGTTCGGATCGACTGTTAGGATTTTGAAAACTCAAAATCCGAGCCGTTGCATGGAGGGCTCTATGCTATGCATAGCATGCTAGCATATTCCTATATATATATATATATATATATAGTAAGGCTACCATGCTTTGTAAATTAAAGTAGGTGTTTTAATTTGCGCTCATATCTCTAATTTCAAAGTTCAAAACGTTGATCCAAACGTTCAAGTTGATATCCATATTAAATTGTGTTTGGAGACCAAATTTTATATTTTTTTGGAAATTTTTTACTATTTTTTTAGAATTTTTCAAAATCAGTGTTTTTTAGAAAATTTTGGATCATAAAAAACAATGATTTTCAAATATTATAAGAAAATAGTAAAAAAATTCCAAAATATATAAAATTTGGTCTCCAAACACAATTTAATATGGATATCAACTTGAATGGTTCGGATCAATGTTTTGAACTTTGAAACTAGAGATATGGCGCAAATTAAAACACCCACTTTAATTTGCAAAGGATGGTAGCCTTACTCTCTCTCTCTCTCTCTCTATATATATATATAGAGAGAGATAAGAAGGTCATAAATGAAACTGTCATTTTAGTGATAATACTAATTTAAGAAAAGGAGGGATCCACTTACACTATTTGTTGGTGACACTGGATTACACCCTATTTTTTTAAAATCCAAACAGTTGATTCAAACCGTTCAACATGATGTATATATTAAAATGTGCTTGCATATCAAATTTTACATTTTTTTTTAATTTCTTTTACTATTTATTAAGATGGGTACAAAAATTCAATGATATAAAAATAATAATTTTGTAAAATACTTAATAAATAGTAAAAAAATTCAAAAAATGTAAATTTGATCTGCAAGCACATTTTAATATATCCATCATGTTGAATAGTTTGGATCAACTGTTTCGAATTTAAAAACTTTAAAAATATAGAATATAATTCGGTGTCACAAAAAAAAGGTGTAAGTGGATCCCTCTCATTTAAAAAAGAGGAGGGTTCAAATGCCTCCATTTTTTGTGTCTCTACTCTCTATCTTGCCTCAATTTTTAAAACGTTAATAACTCAAAATTTAAATCATAAATTTCAAAATAAAACTATTAGATGTGATCTATGCTATTTTATCTATGTGCTCAAAATTTTTATCACATTTTGGTTTTCTTTTTATGTGATTCAATTAGTTGAAAAAGAAAAAACAACATCTAGAAATTATCCACATTAGCACATTTTTACAAGCTCTTGATGACAACCAAAACAAAGTTGAAATGTCATAATCTTTTAACAAGTGCATAGGTAAAATGATGCAAATCATATCTAATGGTTTTATTTTGACTTTTAAATTTTTAATTACTAAATTTTTAAAAATAGAAGCAAGGCATAAAAAATAAAGGCATTTGAATCCTCATCTTTAAGAAAATAACAGAGGATGCGTAGTAAAAGAATAATGTGTAGCACGGATGGACAGCTTTTGTATGTTAGTGGTGTATATTTTTTAACAATTAACTAGCTATATAGGAGTCCATATCCTATGAGGTAGCAGAGTATTTAATTTTGTTTAGATCTGGACCTTTCAATCAAAATCCGAGTCAATTTGGTTTGGAATAAAACGGTTAAGATCTAAACAAAATATGTTACCTTAGGTTATATGAATTTCTATAGTAATGGGAGTCATGTTCCTACTATTACTAAATTATGTATCAATTATTTATCGATCTGATCACTTGAGTGGTCCAATTTAGCAATCCTCATCAGTGTTGTAAAAAACAGTCTTAACGGTCAATTAAACAGCTGTTTAATCGTTAACAGTGGTCAAACCGTCACAAATACACTTAACGGATGCATGTTTGAGGATGAAAAAGATTAATTGGCTATTTTACCATTTAATCGGCCGTTTATACTCATTTATTTTCATTTATTCCAGAGAATATTTATTTTCACATTGCATTTTTTTTCCTATGATAGTGTGTGATAATAAGGTTTATAAATCCTGTAGTTTTATTTGTGTTTGAATATACATCTAATATTTTTTATATATTTTTTTCTTCTTACTTACTTTGAAATTGATTAATTCTTCTATTTTTGTATACCATATATTTTTCTTACTTAGTTACTGATATATATTTTTTTTAATTAGTACGATATGTTCATTTATGAAATTAAGTTGTTATCGTAAACTAAATTTAGTGATTTTATGTTGGAATGTTTCATTTTTTTCAAATAATATGTTATTAGTATTTGAAAAAGCTTAATTCTCAAATTTATTTTTTCATTAAATAAATGTGTTGCTTAAACATGTAAAATATTTATGTGTTAAGAAGAAATAAGCGTAGTGTCATATTATAATAATAAAACTAAGTTAAATTAAGTTTATTTGATAAGTTTAATGAGTTAAATAAATTATTTTTAATAACTTATGATATATATGCATAAATTTAATAAAAATATTAAATTATCCGCATAATTCCGATTAATCAGCCGCATATCGATTAATTATTTGACGGAATTCTATCCGTCCGCTGACCACGTACCGCTATTTACAACACTAATCCTCGTAATAGTCGAATTGGAAAAGTTCAAATTAAAAATTCAATATATATACTTAGTAAGAGAGATACTTGGAAGATACTGCCATGATTATTTAAGTTATAGAAAGAGAGAGTTAGCGTACGTACTACGTGCTACGGCTCAAGGATTTGAAATTATTTTACATTTTTTCAATATAGAAAATCAGTCCTATTTATGGTATAAAATATTTTAAAAAGATCACTTGACAGTTCTTTATTTAACAATCCTAATATTCTTCAAAATAAAAAAATAAATCCAACATTATAAGCATGATTTAATTATATTATCCACATATCATGTCTATAAAAAATGATGAGCGTTGATTGAGTGAGTCTATGGTACTATGCATATCATGATTTGTTACCATGCTACGGCTCTATATTCAAGTTTTCAAATCCTAATGGTCGATCCGAAACCGTTCATCTTGTTCTCCATATTAATATGTGTTTGGAGACCAAATTTTACATTTTTTAAAATTGTTTTACTATTTTTTTAGATTTAATGAAAATCACTGTTTTTGGATGGTCCAAAATTTTCAGATCAAGTGATTTTCTAAATATCTAAAAAAAATAGTAAAATTTGGTCTCCAAACACATATTAATATGGAGAACAAGATGAACGGTTCGGATCGACCGTTAGGATTTGAAAACTCGAATATAGAGCCGTAGCACGGTAACAACCCGTGATATGCATAGTACCATAGACTCACTCGCGTTGATTTATGTTTCGCCGTATATCAAGTGACTTCAAATTTCGAATACTTTATGATCCCCTGATAGCTTCTATCAGGTTCTAAAAAAAAAACAAATACTTTATGATATCTATGTCCAATGACATACCTATAATATATTTTCCATTTTCAATTTTATTCAAATTGTTTTAATCTTATTGTCAATATTATCATTGTCAAATAATTGTACTCCTTTATTTTGTGTCAACAGTTTTCTTATAGCTACAGCAAAGGTAGAAAAAAAAAATTATAAGATGCACAAATCACCTCTAGAAAAATGATGAAATTTGGTATATATTTTTACTGTTCAGGCAAGTAAATAATTTTTCAACAATGTAAGATTAACTATTCTTGATGTATTACTAAACAATAATTACTAAAACTATATCAAATAAATTATATGTCCAGGAAACGATTGATACTAAAATTATTATATTTGATCATATGCAGCAGCTAGCTTACCCATAAATTTAATTTTTATTTTCCCACTTTATTTAAATTGATTTAAAAAAATTAACAAATATATTTTATTATTAACTGCTTCTTATCCACTATATATAGTTACTGTATATATCTAGCAGCCTTAAGACTGACAGAGGAGTATTTTGGCATTTGGCATCAGATATTCCATTGAACTATATTACATGAAAAAGAATCATGGCAGCTTCTATCATTCCATAAGCAAAACTCCATGTGTTTTGAAGAAGAAGACAATACCTAATTGATTTGGCTCTTTTCAGTGCAAGAGTTACCGGCACAGCCCCTATAACCCAGACACGGAGAAAGACTTCTTTGACTACTCACCCTGTGTTTTTTGGCTGAGGCAGATTAATTATTTCGCTTGTCAATGCATGTATTGATGCATTCGTGTTCAATAATTCCTAGGCTGAGACAAATTCACTATCAATCAGTGTTGTCAACTTGTCATCAGTACCCAAGGACGAGACGCACAGAGTACTCTATGTAAATCGGACGTTAATTAATTATGAGCAAGGTTCTAAAGAATTCACATCGATCCTCTCAGGTTACCGGACTGAGTACAATTGAATTGGATCATTTAAAATTGTTCTTTTTAACTTGGCACGAATCTCAACGCACAAATAATACTGCCCCTCTGTCATCCCGAGCAAGGACCGGCCGAGCGAGGATACGGATCCGATTTTAAATAATGATTATAGCGCTATAGCTTTTAAGATCTGAAAAAGCTATAACGCAACCATAATTAACTATTTATAATCATTATAAAAGAAAAGCGGTTAATAGTGTTATAGCTTTTGAGGACTGAAAAAAAAACTATAATGCAGCTATTGAGAACCCTGATTATGAGGTATATATTCTGTTGTAAAAACCTTTGCTATAATGACTCCACTTGGTTCAACAGTCCAAATTAAACCGTCGATCATGTTGAACGGTTCAGAATTTAGAAATTCATACGAACTAAGGTAACATAATATTTATGTTATAATCAGACCGTCCGATCAGTATCTGCAGTGAAATTAAAGGCTCCGATGCATTCTACCTCGGGCCAGAATATTGGCACGGATTCTGATTGGATGGTCCGAATCTAAACAAAAATATGTTGTTACCTCGAAAGATATGGACTGAGATTTTAGACCATTCAAAAGTAGTGGTTTTCTATTGATCTAAAACAACAGTAAAAAAATCTAAATTTTTTTTTTTACTTGCAAGTACGTTTTAATATGGAGATTATGTAGAACTGTCAAATCGACTGTTAGAACTTTGTAACTGAAGATATTGATCAATAGAACGTACGAACCAATTTGTACTATGCATAGTATTATAACCTCACACTTTTTATTATTAATTTATTATGATTAGATTGATCTCTACAACAGTTATTTAACTTTCTATTTTGTAATTTATGATAAAATTTGATTTATTCAACATTTTATATTTTTTTTTTAATTTGTCTTTAGACTTTAGACTAATTATTATACTAATATTATATAGATATGAGTATCTATTGATGTTCCTAGCCTTTAGACTAATTATTAAGACAATATATTTCTGAGATTGCATTTGTAACTCAACTCAAGAATCTTTATGAATATTTAAAAGGGACGTGATATGAGTACCCGCACTCTCATCCCTCCAATATCCCCTCAATTTTAATTGTTTAATCTCATTCACATTTCTTGTGATCTATAAGGAATTTTGCGAATCTAAAACCACGAACGTCTTCTACGCAATTTTATCTTTCAAATGAGATCCATGATGACATACTTTCGAGCTCGTCATCACACAAGTATTTATATCTCGTCATTTAAGTATTTATACCTAGTATTTTTCACATATGATACTGCTGATATTTAAAAGTATTTATACCTATGCACAGAAGTATTTATACTTATGTGGTCAACTATTTTTGTTAGAGAAAGGTTGACGCAGGGACGATTAGAGAAATGTGATGCGGGGTCCACGATCAGAGATAAAATACTTACAAGTATAGGTATAAATACTTGCACGATGAGGTATAAATACCTGCACAATGAGGTATAAATACCTGTGTGACGATGAATCCGAAAGTACGTCATTATGGATCTCATTTGAAAGATAAAATTGCGTAGAATATGTTCATGGTTTTAGATTCGCAAAATTCCTCATAGAACGTGACAAATGTGGAAGATATTGAAAAAAAAACTCACCTCTAAAAACGTGTATGATTCTTCTCCCATGTAGTTTGAGTGGTCCCTCTATATAGTTCTATCAAGTTAGACATGCAAGTATTAATATCTTAATTTGCAAGTATTAATTTATTATCTTCCAAGTATTTATACCCATGAATTTAATTAAACTTGGAAGATCACAGTGTTGTGAATAAATTTAATTAAACTAGTTAGTCAAGTTAGTTTATGGGAAGTTAAAATCTGTTTAAGAGATGGAGGTACAAGTACTGGAGTGTGGGGATTGAAATAATTATTCTATTTAAAATTAGGGGAAATTTCATGTATAGCCCTAAAATACTTGAAAATTACGTATTTCTCCCTCTAAAATTCATAATATCATATTTACCCTTCTAAACATACAAAATTTAAAAATTTACCCATTTTAATGTCATCTTTATTAAAAACCCATTTTAATTTTATGAAGTACCCATTTTACCCTTCATTACAAAAATAGAAAATATGCAACATGTTTTAGAAAAGTGTCAATCTTTTGATTGGTTGGTTTTTGAGAGCAAATGGATCATAACAATCACATTTAGGTATATACTTATTTAAGCATCGGAAGTAGAGAAATGACAAATTTGCAATCGAAAATCGACCAATTAGAAGACTGATATTTTTGTAAAACATGCTACGCACTTTTTATTTTCTTTAACAAAGGGTAAAATGGGTACTTCATAAATTTTAAATGAATTTTAATAGAAAAGACAATAAAGTGGGCAAATTTGTGAAAATTTGTGAGTTTTTGAAGTTTAGAAGGATAAATATGATATTGTGAATTTTAAGGGGGGAATACGTAATTTCCAAGTTTTTGAAGGGTACAGATGAAATTCCCCCTTAAAATTAAAATACTTGTTTTTCAGTTTTAACTCAACTTTTATTTTTGTGCAACCCGCAATACAAAACAATTAACTTGAGAACAAGATGAGCTTAATTATCTTCGTTTTCATTTAATGTAAGGTAAATGGATGTAACTAACTGAAAGCATATATTTAGTCGACTAATTGGGGACCGAGAAAATTAATTTTAGAGTACACTTGCCATCAATAAGCGGGACCAATACACCTGCCAATTAAATATTCTCTGTTCCTGGTTGTTACTGTTTCTAGATTGTGTTTTTCTATTTATAAGATAAAACAGGAGATCATTTATATTTCTCATAAAAAAAAAAATGCTTCATGCAATGCAAATTGAAATTACTTCCGAGAAAAGTTAACATTAATAGATTTTATAAAATCATAATGTGTTTTGCAATTAGAACACAAACAATTCAGAATCTGTAGATTCAAAATAAAATAGCAAACAAATTTAAATTTTACAATTCTAAAGTGACAACATCGTTAGGTGGAAGTGTAAATGCTGATCATCAATGGTTTTCCTCAAACGTGATGATGGAGACCGTAGGCGTTTTATTTTACTTCTCTCTTTCAGTAAAATAAGTAGATGAAGTTTTTTTCAGGACGGAATGCGTCCAAATAGAGAAGAATGATTTAATAACTTTGAGGTACTCTTTGGGTCCATTATATTTTATAAATAACAATCTGAATTTTTTCTTCAAAAATTCAAATACATTTTTTTATTTTGTAAATAAAATTGGTACATAAAAATAACATAGACTGCATCATAAATAATTTTTTTTGACAAAATATGTCAATATCGGTCGCCGAAACTACAAATAAATATTCAAATAATTATATAAAAAAAAAACTCTTGAGTTATTGCTCTCTGCTGTTCGAGTAGCTTGTTTATCTCCAAATCCATTCCAATAATGAATGTATTTTAAAATCAAGTTTTTTCTTTTTCTTTATTTAACCTAATTAAACCTACAATAATTTGAGTTATTGCAGTACTGCATTCTGATGTACGTTTGGAGATCCTCGCAAAGATGAATTCAGATTCAGTGCAATACATAGTCACAAGATTTGCGAATTATTCGTGAATAATTTGTATTTTTGATGATGTCAAACCGAACATCGAATTATTCGGTTGACCGAATTAAATCCGAATAATATGAGAATTTTACAAATTATACACGATTTTTTCCAAAATATTTTTTTGGCTCTCTTGCAGGACTGAGATCTCTGGTCCGAATAATTGTGAATCATTATCAAATTATACCCAAATTATTCCCGAATCACGAATTTTTGAGCTCGCAGAACCGAACCCGAAATAATTCATTTGTCACTACGGTGCAATACATGACCGGTAGAATGAAATCTGGGTCGTCAGATTTAATCTAGCACGAATATCAAAGTGAATTCCATATATTCTAAACTAGCATCGTACCCGTGCGTTGCAACGGAAACAAATTATTTCATTATAAAATGAAGAAGATCAAGCGTTTCATTATTTCATTATTTGCGTGACCTTTTTGAAAATCAACCGTTCAAATACGTGCTACACAAATCTCAAAGCAATAATAATACTGATACGATACGATACGGATACGGCGATATGGCAATTTTCAAAAATGAAGGATACGATACGGCTATTAATATATATATTTTTTATTATTTTATATATGATATTTATATAATTATAATTTAAATCAAATTTGTAGAGAAAAATAGTTAAATACTATATTTATCTACAATATAACACATATGAACTCTAGTGTAGTGGTAAGAATTTTGACATCAACAGGACCTAATTGGGTTCGAATCCCGCCTTCAGCAGAAAAAAGGGTGCGCGGTGCACAGGCTCGGTCCTCAGGCGCCGTGCGTTGTTCAGACGCGCGGTCTACGGGCGCTGGGATCATATGCGGCGCGACCAGTGCATGCTTAAGTGTTGAAACGCATAATTTGGAAAATTCGTCTATGTGCGATCTGGAAATTCAACGGCTGAGCATCCTCCAAAAAACAAATCAGTAAATCAGAATCCTTGCAGGATCTAGACATTAAGCTCCTTAATAAGGATGAGAGATAGACTCTGAATGATTGTAACTCGGTTGGGACTATTATATCTGTGGTACCACAGAGATGCTTCATAAAAAAAAAAGTTGTAATAAAAATTAATTTTTGCTCTAGCATCAAAAGACAATATATCTTCTATGTGAAATGTTATTAGTTTGAAACTTAGGTGAAAAAATATTTTATGA
This sequence comes from Carex rostrata, assembly GCF_964058835.1. Classification (NCBI taxonomy): domain Eukaryota; kingdom Viridiplantae; phylum Streptophyta; class Magnoliopsida; order Poales; family Cyperaceae; genus Carex; species Carex rostrata. Next base: position 11,527,639 of record NC_135921.1, read on the forward strand.
ACATTAAATAAAGTTAGTAAATTAGACTTTCATTTTATTCATAAAAAAAGTTAGGTGCAACAACAGTTTCTACTTGATTGAATTATGGTCCCAACAAAAAAAAATAATGAAACATAAAAAAGGAATCTGGGTCGCTATGCTAAAAGCATGAGATTATCCTCTGTGTTAAGGTCCTAATAGTTAGTACTTATTACTCGTCATTTTTCTTTTTCTTTATTGTTTGTTTCTTAGTGAGGGAGCCACAGCCACCCATGTAGCACAGTACCTGGATAGTACAGAAGGGAATATTTTAATTCCTGAGCTATGAGTGGATAGTCCTACAAAAAGCGGCCATTTTTATTAATATCCTTAAAAAAAAAAAATTAATTTTGAAAATAACCCTACATTTAATTTTTTATTAAAAATGTCCCAACCGCCAGGCCCACGGGCGGCCCAAAACACAAGCGGAGCGCCCGTGGCTGGGGCGCCCCATGGCTTTTTTTTTTTAGAGAGATTTTAGTATTTTGATTTGAATAATTTTGTGAAAAAAAAGTTTTCTTATTTAGAGTGTATGCCAAAAAATAAAATATTTGATATATTTACGAAGTGATGTCGTAAATTTTTATAACTTTGATTTTTTTTTCTTTTTTTGGTGAATTTTGATTTTATTTGTCAGTTGGATATCACAAGTCTAAATATAACACTAATAAGGACTTAGCCTTTATTATGGTTTTTATAATATATGTATAATATACACATATACACATACACACATATACACATATACACATATACATATACATATACATATACTAGTATTTTGATTTAAATAATTTTGTGAAGAAAAAATTTTCGTGTATGCCAAAAAATAAAACATCGATTATTAGTATGCCTACTTACTCAAATTATTTAAAAAATACATTTGATATTTTTTATAAAAATAAAGTTGCATATCTTTTTTATAAAAATAAAGTTACATATTTTTTTACAAAAATGAAGTTACATCTTTTTTTATATATATAAAAATGAAGTTCATATTTTAAATCCATCCCCTGTTTGTTTCAAAATTTAATAAATTTCAATTGATTTTTTTTATAAATTTCTACAAAATTTTGTTATATACACATAATTTGACCCCCATATTTCGTATTAAAAATCTCCACTACGACCCATATATTTATAAAGGAATAGTATTATTATTAAATTAATAATTATGATTTCTTTAAGTGTTTCAGAGATTTTTAAAAAAATCATACATTATCTAATGATACCAAATTTTTATGAAATTTAATTGTTATGTCATTTTTACAATCAATAGCATATTATAATTTTTTTTTTCTATAAGATTTACTCAAATTGATTTGAAAAAGGGGGCAAGCTGAAATGGCGATACATGGTGATATGGCAGAATTTCAGCTTAACCTTAATTTGATTCAGATGTCTGACTCTATTCTCAACATCTGGGATGCATCTTGGAGGCGTTACAAGTCAACCATGCAAGGAGACAAGAGGACTTGAGCGTCATGCTTTAGACTTCAGCTTGGGTCCGATAGCCATTGGATTCAAAGTGGTTTCAATGGGTTCGATCATTATCGTATCTGTTTTAGAATTCGTGCGCACGAATTTTAAAACATATGCAAAAGTGTGAGCGCGAATCCTAAAGCAGATCCAATGGTGAGCGAACCCATTGGAACCACTTTGGGTCCCATGACCATCGGACCTTATGGGGTGCTCTGGGTATCTGAAAACAGCGAAACGAGTTCATTTTCAGAGGTAAAAGATTGCCGCTGCGAAGATTGGCTTTGATTATGGGGGAGGACACTGATTTATGGTTGAAGTGTTGTAGGGGATGAAGGGGCAGTGGTGTTTTAAGTGTTGTAGGGGACAATGAGTTGATGTAACCTGTGAAGAGTTATTTTTAGAAAATTATTGTATTAATCACATCTCTATTAATATAACTTTGTAGTCACTGCCAAGAATTAAAAAAAAATTAGAAGGTTTATAAATTAATTTTAATACATTTTTTTTTAAAAAAAAATTATCACTTGACTCTATACAAAATTAATTAGAAAATTTAAATTGTTTACACGTAGACGTATCACTCATAAAGTAAACATATTTTAACAGTTCGAATTAATCATTTAAAATTAATCTAATAAATTTTAAAATTGAATTGATTCTCTTGGTAAACTTAAAAAAGATCCTAGTTTTACTCCATAATAAAATATTTCTAAAAGATAGCTAATTTTTAGCTTTGGGCCAGATTTAACATCCAACAAATGGCATGCTGCCAAGCTATTCACCTGGCAGTGACTTGGTATTGACTTGTGACTGTGGTTTCCCACCTCTCCATTATTTTCATTACAGGACACATCCATTGCCTACATACTATATTTCAGTACAATGCGTGTCATTGTAATTGGTACATACCTCCCTAACTAGTGTATTTAATTATTTGCTTTTAATTTATCAATGGAAGACAAACATAATTAAGTACTAATGATTGTATTCTCTGGGGGACTTCGATAATATTTTTAAAATTTTCTAAACTAAAAAGAACCTGATAATATTTTAACTATAAGTACTTTATAGTAGTTTTTTAAATCAGCAAAAAAAAAAAAAGTAGGCATGAAATTACATACATAATTTTTTTCATAGTTCAAATAGAGTCCAAATAATATTATTTTTTAGTAAAAATTGGAGGTCATGCCATCTAAATATTTAATATTCACAAAAGATTGTCTTTTCTGAATTTTGAACCTGCAACCTCCCACACAGAAATCATTGATTTTGCCACTAGACCAAAAGTTGGTTCTTTTCAAATAATATTTTTAGATGATGTTTTCTGATACTCTTTATGGGAGCTAATTTTAATTCAATTTTGACAGAATTTTTAAAACTATCCAATGATATATAACAATTTAATCATTGTTTAAGCTTCATTTATTGGCGATATCTCTTTAGATAATTTTAACCTTAGCGTGTCCAAAAATTATTTAATCAGTTTAATGATCGCAAGTTTAGTCCAACTTTTCTGAATTTTTTATTATTTTTATTTAATGAAAAACACTGATTTTGAAAAAAAATTTAAAATAGTAAAAAAATTTCAAAAAAATGTAAAATTTGGTATCCAAGCACATTTTAATATAAAGAACATGTTGAAAAGTTCATATTAACTATTTGAACTTTAAAACTAGAGATATGAACACAAATTAAAACACCAACTTTAATTTACAAAACATGATAACCTATCACACTCTTGAAAAATATAAAAAGGAAAAGGAAAAATAGGAAGGCTGCGTCTCTCTTTGTTACCGTACAAAATGGAGACAGGGGATGAACACATGTAAGTGGTAAGGAACATCATTGATTAATAGTGTCAAGCACTACGGCAGTGCCAATTAAATCCCCGTCTATTTCGAATTCGGATCCCACGAAGTAACTCAAATTTTGAGTTTTGATCCAGACCGTTGGAGATGTTCTAACACTAATGTTAAAGAATCCGCAACCTTCAAATAATACTGGTCCCTGTCTATTCCCGAATAGACACCGACACGTGTCAACTCAAAAATTGAGTTACTGTAGGGGATCCGGACCCGTCTATTTAACAATTGATAAGCAAGTCACTCAGAGACGAAAGCACTGTTCAGTGGTCCCTTCAAACGGCACGCTTAATTAATACGTTATATTTATATATAATTCCCAATTATTTGGATGCATCTGGCACGTGAATGCCTCGATCAAGTGATGCAATTTAATCATGTGTAAACACCTTTTCATCTCCATTTAATTTCTCTCTCTTTCTATTTATGTACCCTTTCTCTTTTTCTTTTTTTGAAAACTTGATAGCCTGAAAACTTGATAGTGGCTATCAGTGTATATACATCAGTGTTTGAAAGCTAAAATAAAACACATAAACAACAAATCAAGGAAATATTTAGAAAATGTCATCAATGTACCTCTTTCTCTCTTTTTCTTTTGTTTTATGCTCGAATTTTTTTTCAATATACCTTTGTCAGAAAAAAAAAAATATAAATCAAAAGACTACTGAATTTAGAGAATTCTATATTTATCTGGGTTGCAATGACAAATGATAGCCTCCATAAGAGACCGTGGAGTGCAATGGAGAATAAGACACTGAGAGATTACATCAAAACAAATGTCTAAATAAAAACGGGAGAAAACACTCGAAAATATTAATTTACATAAATTTTAAAGTTGTCAGCATGAATTTTGATGTATAATGGACAACTCTAATTAAATTGCTCCTGATTTTCCATCTTCTAGTAAACTAAATAAAAAATAAAACCTTATACGCATTATTTTTGTAAAAAGATTTACAGTACATTTTATAAACATACTTTTTTTTTACGATAATTTTGTAACTCAGGAATCATAATAAAAATTAAAATCATAATCATAATCAAAATCAACATTTTTTTTTTCTTATGATCGAAACCGACAGTTCTGGTAAAAATAGAATGATTTGGATCATCCAAAAAGTCTATAATAGATTTTTTTTTTCTGAAACATCCAAATTCATTAAATTCTTAAAAAAAATCTCCTCAAGATACTAAAGTGTAAAAAATAATAAAGATATTGTTGCAAAAATGTAAATAACAATAAAGTATTACTAACCTTAAGTACATTTACAAGTTAATCATACATAAAAATCATATTTCGAACACAATAATTATAAAATTCTTCAATTGGGATTTTGACAATTTGCTTGATAAGATTAAAACCAAAAAAAAATCGAAATCAAAATAGCGAGGGATAATTGAGAAATTATGGTTGCCCCTTGGTTCACAATAAACCATCTATTCGATTATTTATATTTATATATCACAATACATACCATACCGACGTACCGTAGGTATGGTATGTATGAACCATGTACCGGCACCTCAATCTAGCCGGTAATTATGAACCCGAACCTCAACCGAGTGCGTATCCTCTGAGATATCTCAATTTTTGCATGACCGATGTATCCGGTGCCGATTCGGGGATAGCGCAGGGGCCAGTATTATTTTTGCTTTGAGATTCGTGCAGAACTATTTAAACAGTTGAGAGATTTCAGACAGTCACGCAAAGTTTGAGATATCTCAGACGATGCGAATTCACCTCAACCGGTTCGGTAGAGGACCTGACCTGGATATATATTTTTTATTTTTATTCGTGATTCTGGGCTTCTGGCAGTTTTTTCTGCTATGGTTTTCTCCTCTTCGCCTGAGTGAGAGGAAAGAGAAAAATAAATAAATAAATAAAAATTCAGATGAAGTGCGGAATGCCCCCAGAGATTTTAAAAATATTATGTTATGTTTGGATTTTTCGACTTTTTTTTATGTTATGGGTAAAATTTTCGGAAAATAAGTACTAATAAGACTCCGGCATGTTAAAAAATGATGGCCGTATATTTTTATTAATATGAAAATATATGTATTTAATTTGTACTTTTGAAAAGAGTAATTCTGTAACAAGTGATTTTTCTTTTAAATTTATTCGTGATTCCATCAATTTTTTGAAGTAATACTGAATAATTTACATGATAATAATAATAATAATAATAATAATAATAACAACAATTTATTTGTGATCCTATTTTCTTTATTGTGTAGATTTATTTGAGTTTTAAGAAAATATTATTTATGTTAAAAATTTATTTGACTGTGATTTTTTTTTATCCAAATTATTGTTATTCAAGTTCAACTTATCATAAAATTTATTGACTGTAATATTTTAATCAAAATTATTGTTATTCAAGTTCAACTTATCGTAAAATTAATGGATATTATTTTATTTTCTTGAAGTTTATTATGTGCGGGTCAATATTATAAGTTTATAACTCACAAGATGCACTGTTAATTTCATTCCAATTTCAAAATTTAAATAGTAACTTCATTTACAGATTAAGATACGTGTCGTAATGGAGACTGAATGGTGCATTCGGTACTCACAAGATGCACTGTTAATTTCATTCCAATTTGCAATGGAGACCGAATGGTGCATTCAGTCTAGAGAAAAAAATTATGGAGACCGAATTCACCGTTCAGTCTGGGATAAAATTGGATCAAAATGGATCTTCTGTGGCCGCAGTTGTAAAGTTGTGAAAAAAACATAAAAAAAATGGTGAGACCGAATGGCCCATTCAGTCTGGAGAAAAAGCAATTGTGGAGACCGAATGAGCCATTCGGTCCTTATGATTTTTTTTTTAAAAAAAACAATCATGTTGGTTCCGTAAAATTAATTTAATTATTTATGATTTATAAAAAAAATTCCATTGTCACCCCTATGCCTAACCAGATTGCCCGGACCTATAAATATATATTTATATATCTAGACTAAGCTACTATGTATCTTTTCCAAGCGTAGCAAATTTACGTGCATGAACAGATGAACTTATGAGTGATGAACCTTTATAAATCCTGCTGGACCATTTGCCTCGACACTCTCTCTTTATAAGCATCATAAAAGGGTTCTTTTTCTAACTAAACAGTAGTACAGTACCCACCTCTTGGCCCCAAAGGAAGGAAGGTGGGGGGCACTACTCTGTAATGTTATGAAGGCTATCTTTCAAACCATCATTCAATCCAATTTAATTTCATCATATCTCACAATGGCTACTATATATATATATATATATAGGTGTCATATTTCAAAGAAAATAAACTTTATATGCCTCGCCATAAATAGTTAATTCCTTGTACTAGGTTACTTCCTTTGGCTAAATTCAAAATTAAATACGCATAAATCAAGAATTGATCATTTGCCACACAATTAAATTCAGACGCCATAAATTTTCTTAAATTATTGACAGTAAGATTATTTTAAGCATAAATCAATTAGAAACTTTTACTCAATTAAACAAAAAAATTTAAGATTTATAATTTTCAGGGGTACTCATCATAAAGGATTACTTTTCTCTTCAATTCTTTTAAGTTTTTTTTATATATATTTTTAGCAATTAAGATCATTAATTTTTAATCAAATAGTTGTAAATTATTGTATTGTGCTAACTAGGAAGGATAAGACATGACGTGTATAATTTGTTCTGCACACGTTTATAGTCTAAAAACTGTAAAATTTAATAAACACTAAAAATCTCAATTAATATTACATGCTTGTAAATTTTTAAATAAATATATGCTTTACCTTCAAATTTTAATTCATCTAAAATTATTTTCAAAATGTTGGTCTCGTCTTTATGAGTTTACTATTTCAAAACGATTATCTTATAAATAGCAACAAGGTTGTAATCGATCTTTAAAAAAATCTCATTATTAACTTATAAAAGGATGTGAGAATCAACCTTCAGTCTAGTGGCAAAGATACATGACTTCTATGTAGAATATCATGAATTCGAAACCCACAAAGTATGAAAAATTATTCTTGAATCATTTCTTATATTTCATCAACTTCATGCACTAATCTAATTAATAATTCTCCAAGGTTTGATCTTGAATCATTTAAGTTTACATAAACACTTAGAAACAATTAATTGTGAGATTAAGAATATATTGTTTCAAAAAAGATTTAGAGCAAGAAAGAATAACTCAACTATGTTTTCAACAAATATTTATATTTGAAGTCCGTGAACAACGCAATTTTTGGTAAAAAAAATTATGAGATTAAATAGGCACTTAACATGTAATTAACTCAGTAATTCAAACATTTCATTGCATTTTATACACATAACAAGTTAACTATCAATGTAGATTTTGTTCATATTTTGAACTTATTACAGATATATAGTGTGACCTAGGTTAGTATCATCATAGTTGAGGATCTTGAGACGAGACAAATTATAATTCTGTGATGAATTCTCGTTTTCTTTTTTGGGTATTAAATAGTTGGATAAATTTATCTCCATTTTTTACTAAAAAAAAAAAATAGGTATATATTATTTTGCATTATACATGACTAACTGACCTCTTACAAATTCTATAAGTTTCCTACAAAAATGAATTAATGTTTAACTAGAAAAATAAATTTTGTCCAACTTAAGTCAATTATGTACTGTTTGATATCTGTTAAGATTTGTGCTAACAAATTCAAGACTTAATAAATTTAAACGATCCCATGAATATAAATTGTTGGCGCAAATTTTAATACAAATTAAACAAGTTTAAATCCGAATTTGAATAAAACTTTGTAAAGTTGTATAAACAAATTTAAACCTCACCTTTAAAGAATAGGACCACTATCATTACCCTTCAATATTGTATTGGACAAAAGCGATTAGTTATGAATTTGACTTTCTCAATCAATCACTATCATTTTTTTGTGATTTGCGTGGAATTTGGCTTTTTGCAATCTCGTTCGTTAAATTTGGAATGATGGCAAGGATCGATCAAGAAGGGTAGATAAAAATGATTAGTTCAAGTTAAGTAAACAGAAACAGAAAAGAGATGCTAAAATTCAAAATGCCACTAATAGATTATCTCATTTTCTACGCCTCTCTAGCAATAATTAATCCCACTAACAAATTACTTTTCAAGGGAAAAGATATTAACAGATCAGTTTTTACTTCATGCAGCACACGAGTGAGATGCAAGCAGGGTTGTAAAAACGTCCGTTTAGGCCGATTAATCGGTCAATTAGTCGTTAGCAGTGACTAAACTGTTATGAATTTTTCCGACTAATCAGCCGATAATTTCCGATTATAACTGATTATTCTCGATTATTCTCAATTAATCGCTTGGCGGTACCATGTATGTCTGACGACCGCATACCGTTATTTACATCACTGGATGCAATTATTACATCCATATATGCAATCATCCCATAAATATTCAAAATGTTGCATAAATTAACCCAAATTGTAAAATAAATTAAGCCTCAAATAAGATTGAATCCAAACTTAATCTCCCATTTCTTTGCCCTTAATTGTGACACTATGCATGCATAACATAATGTGCTAACACAATTTAATCAAATGTAACATGACGATATCCAAACTAAAAATAATATCTATTGATACTGTTCAGAAATTACCTTGCAATAAAATTGCAATTATTTAAGCTTGGCACATACCTTTATTGCAAAAAAAAATGATAATGCAAGCACCGCTTAGATCTCCAATTTGAATAAATAATAACCAATTAGAAAAACATATGAAAATTAAATATAACAACAAAGAACAATTTTCCACAAAAATTATTTTATTTTAAAAATAAGTTTTCTTCAATAAATAAGGAATATAATAACATTACCCGCGCTACAGTACTCGTATTGTACCTGCAGGGGAACTACTAAAAATTAAATGTGGAAAGATAACTTTCTGTGAGAATCGCAAAAAATCCATAAGTATTAATACTTATGTACGAAAGTATTTATACCTATGTACGGAAGTATTTATAGCTATGAGGTGAACAATTATTTATTGCGACGAATACTGTAGCGCGAAGATAACAGTACCCGTATTGTACCCGTGGGGGAACCACCGAAAATTAAATACCAAAATATAACTTCCTGTAGGGACCGCAAAAACTCCACAATTTAATTTTTTTTTTCTAAAACATTAATACCTACGCAAATTTCTCTTTCAAATGATATTGGTCATCACACACGTATTTATACCTCGGCGTACAAGTATTTTTATCTATACTTACAAGTATTTTTTACGTATAACACTGAAAGTATCAATATCTAAGTATCGAAAGTATTTACACTTATGCACTGCAATATTTATACCTATGAGGTCAACATTTTTGTTAGAAGAAGGTTGACACAAAGATAATTGAGAAACTCAAAAAAGGATTATCATAACAAGTTACGCATCAAAGTATTAATAACTTATTTTTTAAGTGTTAATATCTTATTTTCTAAGTATTTATATCTACGAATTTATAAATATATAAATATATAAATATTTTTTACATATGACACTAAAAGTATTAATATCTAAGAATTGAAAGTATTTGTATCTATGCACTGAAGTATTTATTCTTATGAGGTAAATTATTTTTGTTAGAGAAATATTGACGCGGAGACGAGTGCGAGGACTATAAAAAGAGAACCATATAATTAGAAGGGACCATAAAGAAAGAGTTCTGCTAGGATTTTAGAATAATAATTTGTGGGGACCATATAATATATTTTTAGAATAATAATTAGTGGAGACCATATAATTAGTGGAGACTATAATAGATTATTCTTTAAAGTGCGTGTACTGTATCGCGAATACTGAAATAATTATTCAATAGATATATCTTCCGAGAAAGTTCAAAAAAGAGCCTAGTTAACATTAATTTGTACTTAAACTAGATCCATATAACTGTGGCACTAAAAGTGTACAAACCATATCCAGATAACTATGTCATTAAAGTGGCCCCATAACTTTCTCTATATATCTTAAAGAAAAAATGGAAATCTAAATTCAAGAAATTCAAGAATGATCGTTTATTTAGATACGCAACCACTACTGTTTCCCATTTTATGTGCATCGCTGTCTTTCAAGGGCAGAATTAGAAAATTTAAATAGGGAGGCTAATTTATAAAATATAATATGTGAAAAAGACAAAAAAAAAATGTAACTAGTGGAAATATGACCTCACACATAACAACTAAAACTCAAACCACTAAATTACAAATAAATATTTGTTAGTTTATAAGGGGTGCTAGACTATATAAAAGTTCAAAAAACTCAAAAATTTAATTAACATTTAATATACATAATTAATTTTTTTAAAATGATCGGATAGCTTAGCACCCCTGACCTGTATGTAAATCCGCCGCTGCTGTCTTTCAAAGATAATATAGAAAAAAAAAAATTAAGAGTAATGCAGTGTAGTAGGATTACCATTCACATGTACAAATAAGTTTCGGCATAAGGGTGCACAAAAAGCTTGTAACTCTTGATTTGATTGAGTTTGATTCGGAAAAAAATTCGGTTCGAAACAAATCAAACTAGTTCGGTTTTGAAACAAAACAAATCTAGTTTGGTTCAAAATTGATTTGAATCGAACTCGAACTGAGTCTGATTCAGTTTGAAACTATTCTTTTTAGTTTTAAATCATGTTTCAATTTTGACCCAGTTCGGTTCCTGGTTCGAATCGCACCAAATCAAACTCGATCGAACTCATCTTTTCAGTTCGAAACCGTACTTCAATTGCGAACCAGTTCGATTTAAAATTAGTTCGAACTCAAACTCAAACTAGATTAAGTTCAATTCGGTTTGATTCGTTTGCAGCCCTAAATTATCGGCACCATTTTTGAATTAGACAACAAATTTGAATCATATATATAGATGTTGGACTTATTTACGAATCTTCGCCCATTTAATTCAAAAACCAACGAGAGGCAATCAAAAGAAGGTGAAAACTGAAAACTAGGCCAGCAAATTTTTAATTATTGATAAAGTTCTTCCAGCAAATGTGCAGTAAATGTAAGATTAAGTTTATAAAGTGACTTTTGATGTAAAAAAAGCTGACCTATATTTGTATAAGATAATAAAACAGTATTTAATCCTAAGAGCTAGCTTCTTTTTAGTGGTATTAATTAGTTCATGAAGTAAAATAATTCAGACCAATTCAAGGTAAATTTTATAGCCAGACTTTAATATATTCCAAGTAATAAACCGAGTTATCCGATTATGATTCTATGAACAACTTACGATTTCGAATTCAATACCAATTCCACAGACCAGTTACAAATTCCGGTTCTGATTCTGACGTTCGGAACCACAATCTAAGCATATAACTAGGGGCAGACTCATGTAGTCTCAGGTGGGGCAGCTGCCCCCTCTCCCTCCCTCTCTCCCCTTGGAACCATATAGTTAGTGGATATCGGTACGTTCCGATCGACTTTGCCTTCTCCTCTGAAACTTTTTTTTATCCCCTTTGAATGTTTAATTTTTAATTTGGGTTAAATTTAGAATTAAATTAAAATATTTTTTTTGAATTATGATTGGCAATTAGAATTATATGTCAGAAATTACAAGTCAGATTATTGAAAAGTATAAGTTAAAGCGTTGTTTTTTATCGAATATCTAATTAGTTAATGAGTTTAAACCTGATTCGATATTTTTTTGCCCCGCTGACAAAAATCATGAGTCCGCCCAGAAAGCGTCTCCTTTTTAGTAATAAACTATTAATAGTAGATGAGAAAGATTTTAATATTAAGTCTACTACAAATTTAGATACTGCTTAGGTACGTAAGAGAGCAGATTCCTTGCACGTGATCAGTATCATTTAACGATTACAAGACATAATCTACCCATAACCCTAATTTAGCTATGCCATGGCCCTCATAATGTCATAGTTATATAGGTTCTAAAAGTGATAGTATCCTATGTAGATGTTATTCTTTTAAGAAATATGAGCTTAAGTATTAGTATATATATGTAGGCACATATTGCATGATTTCCAAATGAATTTAAAAGAAACCAAGGTTAAAGATTGAAACAGGAGTTGCTTGATCATATATAGTTCCAAAATATGGGCAAGAAACCTAGGTTATCTGAAGAAGGCCTAAACAGAGGAACTTGGAAACAAGAAGAGGATAATATCCTTAAAGACTACATGCATAAAAGCGCATGGCAAGCGAAAATAGAGCACCGTATCTAAGAAAACATGTACTAATATTCAGGGGCGGAACCACATTATGCACGCCTACCCTTCGATTTTGATAATCATAGGAACATAAAATTTAGGATAATCACATCCTCCAAAATTCTATCTAGTAACCTGACAGACTCTGATATTGAAAATTAAGTTTAAACTCATATATATGTTGGTTCTTGAATCTTGCCTATTCAGAATTCAACTTAATTTGCACAGTCCAGTCTTCAACTTTTGCCTACTCCTCAACCAATTTCTGACTACGCCCCGCTAATATTATGCATTAAACTAGTATTTCCATAAAAAAAAGTAATTTTTTATAAGCTATTGTCCTTTATATGAAATCAAAAAGGAGGCGGCTAAATGGAGGAACCCATTTCTTTACAATTGCACAAGGATGAGCTCCATTTGTACCTGAATTTGAAGACCTAATTTTCTGAATTTATGTCAATTTAATTTAGACTTAAGCGATGTGGTAAAAGCTGTCGGCTGAGGTGGTTGAACTATCTCAGACCGGGAATAAAGCGCTGCAATATTACACTCTAGGAAGAAGATCTCATCATCAGGCTGCACAACCTCTTGGGCAACAAGCAATATTCATTTTCTCATATTTTTACAACTTCAGAATTATAACATTTTTTGTTCAAAATGTAGACAAATTCAGAATTTAATGGTCACATCACATGCACCTTGTTTTACATGGTCTCTTATTGCAAGGAGATTGTCGAGGTGAACAGACAATGAAATGAAAAACTATTGGAACGCTGTTCTGAGTATCAGTACAGAGGTACTAGAGTTAATCCGAACAATACCGATTCGCTTCACTAAGATGATTAATACACTGTGTGCCGAAAACACATGAAACAGAGTAACATCTACTCCAGAGCTAAAATCCAGTAATCAAAACACTTGTACTGATACGCAAACAGAGAGCTGGTGGCAGTTCTTGCTATTTTTGTACTGGCATGACTTGAATGTTTTGCAGCAGATCGAGCTACCTGCAATCGGACTGCTCACGTTTTCAGTTTCATTCAAGTGGTATTACAGTAAAAACTTGTGCAGAGCTTGAGGCCATGAACCATCAGATTAATGCGTCGTAACAAATTATGAACCATCAGTTTTACATTTATCATGCTGAACACAATATTGCGTTAGATTGGATTGATGTTCTTGCAAATAATTTGTTTCTCTATTTTCTTCGTCCTCAATGTATTCCATATAAAATTAACGAAAGAATGGATTTATGAACATCTGCAATATCTTTAAATTATGAATGGGAGCAAAATTCATCAAAAAGCTGTTAAAATTAAGCTATCTAATAAGTATCAAATTTTGATATACGAATATTTAAATAATGAAAAGCACACCTGCAATTTTAATTTTTTTTTTTAATATATTTTCTATTATATCAATTAAATCTATTATAAAAATTGAATCTATGTGATGACTTGAACAAATAGGAAAACTAGTTGGTAATCAATTTATTTTATCATAATAATTAATTACCTAGACAAATCAAACAAATAGATTAAATTCTTGTTTATTTGTTTCTAATCACACAAAACTACCGTGTGGTTTATCAAAAGCACAAGCTTGCAAATCAGAGGCCTCATAGGCTCATACTGTGTGCTAGCACATGGTTAATTGAAGAGATTAAAAAAAATTATTTACAAGTTGCTGCCTGCGCCTGGTCTATCTAAAGCGCTTTTCTTAATGAATTAACATAAAATTAAAAATAGAAGAGAAAAGGGAGTCTGTCAGCTTTTTTTAATCGGCCAATTCATTTCAGAATTCTAAAACCCATTTTGGATTGAAGGGCTTGATCTGAATTCCGATCACACTTAACAGTAAAGTATCTGTCAGTCAGACATGATGGAAATGGAACCATCAAATCTGCAAAAAATATCATACAACATGCACATATTGCACATACAGATCAGAAGTACTTGTTTAAAACGAAAAGGGCAAAAGCAAAAGTTCTCGTCCTGGGATGATGACAAACGAGAGCATTGGGAATTTTTTTATTCTAGGATAATGCTCTAATGGGTGGGGGGGGCTGTCCGATGCCCATCCGACCAAATCTGGTTCGTTGGGTAGTCTATACCACATAGGGGTGTAAACGGTCGGATACGGATCGGATAGTGGTCTTACCGTATCCGTATCAATTATAATTTTTCAGTACGGATACGGATATTTTTCATAATTAACTTGTTAGTTACAAAATATTTATTATATTATTAAAATATTAGTCATTAATTATGTCATAGTGTTATATTGTTCATCAAAATATATATCTATATGCAATTTAATAAATTATTGGTACAATATGCAATTTAATAAATCAATTTAAGAGCATATAACACATTTGTTGTGGTTTAAAAGTGTAAACAGTCGGATACTGTCATATTGATAGTTAAAAGTCTTACCGTATCCTTATCCATTATGATTTTTCGGATACGGATCAGATAATTTAGATGATTTTTTGGATTCGAATCCGGGTGAAATTGGATAATATCTGATCCGTTTACACCCCTAATACCACACGATTTCAAATCTCAGATGGTTTTCCCATTTTATGTGCATCGCTGTCTTTCAAAGAAAATATAGAAAAAAAAAATTAAGAGTAATGCAGTGTACTAGGATAATTTTGAGTAGCTTATGAATTAACTTTTCACAGGTACAAATGAAATAAGATTCGGCACCATTTTTGAATCAGGCAACAAATTTGAACCATATATATATAGATGTTGGACTTATTTACGAATCTTCACCCATATAATTAAAAAAAACCAACAAGAGGCAATCAAAAGAGGAAGATGAAAACTGATGCAGCAAATTTTTAATTATTGATAAAGTTCTTCCAGCAAATGTGCAGTAAATATAAGATTAAGTTTATAAAGTGACTTTTGATGTAAAAAAAGCTGACCTATATTTGCCTAAGATAATAAAACAGTATATATTAATCCTAAGTGCTAGCTTCTTTTTAGTGGTATTAATTAGTTCATGAAGTAAAATAATTCAGACCAATTCAAGGTAAATTTTATAGCCAGACTTTAATATATTCCGAGTAATAAACCGATTTATCCGATTATGATTCTATGAACAATTTACGATTTCGATTTCAATACCAGTTCCACAAACCAGTTACAAATTCCGGTTCTGATTCTGACGTTCTGATCCTTTTCAGTAATAAACTATTAATAGTAGATGAGAAAGATTTTAATATTAAATCTATTACAAATTTAGATGCTGCTTAGGTACATAAGAGAGCAGATTCCTTGCATGTGGTCTTCTGGTCTGTATCATTTGACGATTACAAGACAATTAATCTATCCCATAAACCTAATTTAGCTATGCCATGGCCCTCATAATGTTATAGTTATATAGGTTATAAAAGTGATCTACTATGTAGATTTTATTTTTTTAGGGCCTATTCGGCACGTTACTGTTTTTGTGGGAAAAAAAAAAATCACTCGGAGTGAATTTTTTTTTTCCCACGCACACAGTGTTTCAGCCATTCAAATTGAATCCGAATCCAAATTCATTCCCATTCCCGCCTGGCAACTGAACATGCCCTTAAGAAATGTGAGCTTAAGTATTAGTATATGTAGGCACATATTGCATGATTTCCAAATGAATTTAAAAGAAACCAAGGTTAAAGATTGAAACAGGGGTTGCTTGATCATATATAGTTCCAAAATATGGGCAAAGAAACCTAGGTTATCTAAAGAAGGCCTAAACAGAGGAGCTTGGAAACAAGAAGATGATAATATCCTTATATACTACATAAGAGCGCATGACAAGCGAAAATAGAGCACCGTATCTAAGAAAACATGTACTAATATTCAGGGGGTGGAACCACATTATGCACGCCTACCATTCGATTTTGATAATCACAGGAACATAAAATTTACCAACTTGGATAATCACATCCTCCAAAATTCCCTCTGGTGACCTGACAAACTCTGATATTGAAAATTAAGTCTAAACTCATATATATATATTGTTTTTGCATATTCAAAATTCAACTTTGCACAGTTTGGTCTTCAATTTTTGCCTACAATAAACTTTTGCCTACCCCTGGACCAATTTCTGACTATGCCCCTACTAATATTATGCATTGAACTAGTATTTCCATAAGAAAGTAATTTTTATAAGCTATTGTCCTTTATATTATCTCATAAGGGAGGCGGCTACATGTTGGAACCCATTTCTTTACAATTGCACAAGGATGAGCTTCATTTGTTCTTGAATTTGAAGACCTAATTTTATGAATTTATGTCAATTTAATTTAGGACTTAAGCGATGTGGTAAAAGCTGTCGGCTGAGGTGGTTGAACTATCTCAGACCGGGCATAAAACGTGGCGATATTACACTCTAGGAAGAAGATCTCATCATCAGGCTGCACAACCTCTTGGGCAACAAGTAATATTCATTTTCTCATATTTTTTTACAACTTTAGAATTATAACATTTTTTGTTCAAAATGTAGACATATTCAGATTTTAATGGTTACATGCACCTTGTTTTAGGTGGTCTCTTATCACAGGGAGATTGCCAAGGTGAACAGACAATGAAATGAAAAACTACTGGAATGCTATTCTGAGTATCAGTACAGAGGTACCAGAGTTAATCCAAACAATACCGATTTGTGTGCCGAAAACACATAAAACAGAGTAACATCTACTCCAGAGCTAAAATCCAGTAATCAAAACACTTGTACTGATACGCAAACAGATTGCTGGTGGCAGTTCTTGCTATCTTTGGACTGAGCATGACTTGATTGTTTTGCAGCAGAGCTACCTGCAAGTGGTAATACAGTAAAATCCTGTGCAGAGATTGAGGCCATGAGAGGCAGCCTTAGCTAGATAACCAGTTAACAAATCTAGGTGCGGCGAATAAAGATTATCGTGTCGTAAAAAATTATGAACCATCATGTTTACATTTATCACGCTGAACACAATATTGCGTTAGATTGGATTGATGTTCTTGCAAATAATTTGTTTCCCTGTTTTCTTAATCCTCAATTTATTCCATATAAAATTAACGAAAGAATGGATTTATGAACATCTGCAATATCTTTAAATTATGAATGGGAGCAAAATTCATCAAAAAGCTGTTAAAATTAAGCTATCTAATAAGTATCAAATTTTGATATATGCATATTTAAATAATGAAAAGCACACCTACAATTTTAAATTTTTTTTAATATATATTTTCTATGATATCAATTAAATCTATTATAAAAATTGAATGCACGTGATGACTTGAACAAATAGGAAGGCTAGTTGGTAATCAATTTATTTTATCATACTAATTAATTACCTAGACAAATCAAACAAATAGATTAAATTCTTGTGTATTTGTTTCTAACCACACAAAACTGCCGTGTGGTTTATCAAAAGCACAAGCTTGCAAATCAGAGGCCTCATACTGTGTGCTAGCATAGTGACAAATGAATTGTTCGGCGAGGTCAAAAATTTGTGATTCGGAAATAATTCAGGTATAATTTGGGAATTATTCGAAATTATCCGGATCAAAGATCTCAATCCTACAAGGATGCAAAAAAAAATTGTTATTGGGAAAAATTCGCAAATATTTCGTAAAATTCGGGAATAATTTAGTCAACGAAATAATTTGGCGTTCGGTTCGTCATCACCAAAAAAACGAATTATTCGCGAATTTTGTGACTATGTGTGCTAGTACATGGTTAATGGAAGTAGGAGATTAAAAAAATTATGTACAAGTTGCTGCCTGGTCTATCTAAATTCTGAAGCGCTTTTCTTAATAAATTAACATAAAATTAAAAAAAAAAAAGAGAAAAGGGAGTCTGTCAGCATTTTCTAATCGGCCAATTCATTGCAGAATTCTACCACCCAGAGTAATCTTTCTCCACTTTAGCATCTTATAATTAACCTTTGTCGTTAATACACTTATTCTCATCCTAAGCATTGTAAGTGAATTCGAACAAGAAAAAATCCATTAAAAATGGCATGTTATTATTGTACCAAACTATCAATACTCTCTCTCTCTCTCTCTCTGCAAAATTATAAGTGTTTAGAAAATATGTCAGATAAGATAATTTGCTTGTCCCATGGCATGGCTTGTCCTAATTATAAAGATTAGTAAAGTATATATCTATCAGTCAGACATGATGGAAATGGAACCATCAAATCTGCAAAAATATCATACAACACGCACATACAGATCAAAAATACTTGTTTAAAACGAAAAGGACAAAAGCAAAAGTTCTCGTCCTGGGATGATGGGCTACGAATGAGAGCATTGGGAAATTTTTTATTCTAGGATAATGCTCTAATGGGAGTTTTTGTTCGAGATAACTAAGGTTGTCTGCTTTTGATCGAGATACCTATGGTACCCATTACCCAATGCATGTAAGTTTTTTGAAAAATAGTGGTATTACCACCGATTTTATAGAAATCAAGCATACCTGATATGGTACTTAAAATAGGTACCAAAATCAAATATGAAAAGTCTTACATCAAGTCACCATCAACAAATATAAAAGCATACAAGAAGAGATAGTACCACATCAAAAGCTAAAATGGAAACAAAATGAATACTAAGCAAAAAGTCTCAAAAATCAATCATATCCTAGGAGACTAGTAATCCAATAGATCCTCATCCGACAGGTCGTCTCCAGACATATGATCTGGGGGGTTGCCAGCTCCAAGAGCTTGGGTGGACTCCTCTTCCTCCTCCAGTATCTGATCTGGAAGGTCCTTAACATCACATGGAAGCATTAGACTTAATTTTAAGTATGAATTGTCAGAGCTAGACTTACACCAAAAAGTAGCTAAAGAGATTATCTTAAACCCTAATGATTTAGCAGAAATGGGAATAGTATTATCATTAAAAATAACTTTATTTCTTTCTAACCAGACATTCCATAAGATAGCTCCCCTTAACCAATGCATGTAAGTTAAGAATCCATATTCTCTGCCTATAATGCATAATTTGGGTCAATTCGGTTCACGCCTATAATGCACACAGCCCTTTAATATAGTGCGGATCTAAATCGGATGGTCCAGATCTTAATATAAAATTTGAGTTAACTCGGAGGATACGAATTTGTAAGTTAAAGGGATGTAAATTCGTGTGCCGTGATTTAGGTACATGTCGTGTCATAATGAGATTAAGTTATTTTTTCACGTGTCTTGTTGTATTGTGACTAAATTTAGAGGGATAGTCATGGCACGTTAGTCATGTTGCCATAAACACACGTAACCAAACGTGATTAGTCGTGTTTATCACGTTTAGTCGCATTTAACTATTTTTATCGTAATTTAAGTTTGTTTATTTAAGATTCATCATTGAATCAAGATCTAACGGTCATGATCACGCATGACCACAAGTCATCTCGTGTCGTGATGAGACCAGTTTGTGTGTTGTGTCGTGCCAATATTCTGAAAAACAATCACGTCATGAATTTATTCATCAAAATAATAGAATCTTATGTCTTGGATTATGCACATTATATTTTTTATGTTTAGAACATTAGGATAAGTTTAATGGGTGGGTAAGGAATAATTAAGACGAATATAAAATATGAAAGTTTCAGAGCTTGCAAAATAATTGTTCCTATATGTAAAAGTTGCAGCAAATTATAATTGAAGTTTTCCTTTTTGTGGGTGAATGTGTGTGTTTTCCTTTTGAGTGTGAGTGTGTGCGTTTTCCTTTTGTGTGTGAATGTGTGTGTTTTCCTTTTGACAAAAACAAGAAGTTTCTCATAAAGAACAAAATAAGCAATATAAAGAACAAAAATCCATACAACGAGCAAGGGCTTCAATGGAATGGAAATTGAAGAAACAAAGCTTTACAAAACATTATATATCCATCTTCATTTCTTTTAATTTGAGAAATGACACAATCAAACTAACAAGCTTCTAGCCCCAAGCCATAGATGAAGCATAATTTACCACCAATTTTCCGTCAAAACCGAAATTCTGTCAATTCCATAGGATATTAGCATATTAGAGTTTTTTTTTTCTAAACTGGGAGCACCAACTTTATTTGAATGTCGGAAAAAAAAAATCATTTATAGAAATCATTATTAA
The DNA here is from genome assembly GCF_964058835.1 of Carex rostrata. NCBI lineage: Eukaryota > Viridiplantae > Streptophyta > Magnoliopsida > Poales > Cyperaceae > Carex > Carex rostrata. The sequence goes on from NC_135921.1 coordinate 11,548,255, forward strand.
ATAATCTAGGGAAACAGAAAGAGTAGAGTTTTATGATGGCATAGATGGATGTGAAAAAAAAATCGGATCCAAACTTTGGAACTGATTTTTTTTCAGATCCAAAGTGTTTTTTTTTTTTTTTGCTGGAAGAGTGGTTGAGTTTTTTTTTTTTTTTGAAACATAAAGAGTGCTGGATTTTTTTCAGAAATAATGGCTGCGATTTTTTTTAAAACAGAAAGAGTGGATGGAATTTTTTCTGAAACAGAAAAAAAATTGGATCTGGAATATCTTTTTGGGTCCATCTACACCATCAAAAAACCCCAGCACTCTTTATGTTTCCCTTTATTATTTAATAATAATCTATATAAATTAAAAATTCTCCATTAGATTTTGGTCCATACTAAGCCAGATGCTATGCTTTTACCAGCAGAGACCGGCAAGATTTCGGTACCTTGTGCCATCTGGGCCATGGTTGCTAACCCCTCCCAAATCACAACCGCAAAATATAAAGCCAAAAGTCTTTCTATTTTTTTGTTCTAATGTGCTTAATTGAGATTTCCTAACAGTGGGTGATATGATACCAGTAATTACGTATACCAGCAGGTACAAGTCCAGATTGGTTTCACTATCTATCACACAAACAGAGACGCACAGCACTTACATTGTACAAGTCGATCACCAATTCATCTGGATTTGGCGAGAATGCACTATTGACATATACAAACTATCAAACAAGAAAGAAATTGGTAAAATATAAATGAAAATAATAATAACAAGATTGATGTTAAAAATAATACTTAACATAAAATGAATGACAATAATACCAGAGTGTCTCTATGAAGCTGACGCCTTAGAAACTCTATAACCTTCAAGAACTTGTCGCTCCCTGCTATCTAATGGTGGCAACAAGAGAAATAAACAAATAAGGTTAATATTCTTCTGCTTCTTTTTTTCGAGAAGCAACTAAGGTTAATTTCCCCATGACCCTGTCATCAAAGCAAGATAAAGCCATAACATAATTTAAAGATATATCATAATAATTACACGGCATGCTAACTATAGTTATTGAATATACTCACGTCAAAACTAACTCCAGGAAGTATCGGTCAAACGAATAAATCTATTGTACTTATAAGTGATAGATTTCAGCATCATTATATTCATATTATCAAAACAGAAACTCTTCTTTTGCTGATCAGTCACATTTTTGAAATATAACCTTATATACCAGTCAGGTTGATCCAGTAGAAAACCAGCACCAACTGAGCAGCATTGGGTCCATACCAATTTAAAGTTTTATCAAATATAAATTTATTTTTTTGGTTTTTGTTGTGTAATTGGGTAAAGATGTGATCACTGTTATACTGGTATGGAACAATACAGAATCAGAAGCTTACAAAATTGCATTAAGCAAGCCTACAAAGACATGGACCAACAAAATTTCTGTTCAATTAACTAAATTAACAAACAAATTAATAAAATTAATACCTTGAACTTGGCTTGCTTAAGGATAGGGACATCGCCAGTTGCTCTCAGGTGCACCACAACTACACGAGAAAAAAATATTCAACTCTTTAGAGAGAAGAAAACGGCAGATGCACCTAATTTTTTTTTAAAAAAATCGGGGGTAAACCTTTTCGATCGGTGGTCGGAGACTCCGCTGCCCTTGGCGAACTCATCACACAAAGCGCAAGCAAGAAGCAACAAGAAATTAGATCAGTAGAGGTGGAAGGGAATAGGAGAGAAAGGAAGCAAATCGATTTTCGATCAGGAGATCAAGGCCGTCTCTGTGTGATAATTATAAATTGTAGATCAAGGCCTAAAATGCTAATAGGCCCAAATGTGGGTACATTACGGGCTTAGGGAATTTCTTCGGCCCATTTCCATATTAAACTGCTCCTGAGGTTGATTTGAGGGGACTGAATTTTGGATAAATAAATTGACAGGGCTATTTTGTATTCATGAAGCGCATCGGAGACAAAAACAAAATGTGCAAGACTGATATAATTCGGGCCTCTATTGGGCCTTATTAAGAAAAAAGACCCAATATAACAAATGAAGAGGCCCTATTTGAAAATGGATAGTGCACCTGTGTCGAACTTTTTTTTTTTTAACATGTTAGTCTTTCTTATTTTATTTTTTTACAGGTAATGTAATTTTTTATTTACAAAGTATTTTAAAAGAATTACTTTCTAACTATTTCTATTAATTTTCATTTCGCCGTTCTAAAAATAATTACTGACATGACCATTAAAAACAATTAAAAATTAATTACACAAGTCCATAGATTCAGAAATTAAAATTACTTAATTTGTATGTAATTTCTTGTCAAATCAGGTATTGATTGGGAAGAGAAACGAATATCCTCTGTAACTACTACAATCCAAGCAAAAAGCAAAAGAGGAGGAAAACTGAAGAAGAAAGAAAGGATCTTTGATTGAGAATTGAATTGAGATGTCGATCCCTTCTCGTTTCATGCACTTGCCTTTCGCGTCAGTGATATCCCCGTTGTCGCCTAAAAAAGAGGAATATCTCTGAGATATCATCAATCGCCATTAAAGTGGCTTTATTCAAAGCACATGCTTGGAACTATCAACGATCAATTTCGTTTCTGGTTGTTTTGAACTTTTGATAATCCCTCTGGACAACGCCACGCGGTATAAATGTTCGGGTTTTTTAACGGGTCAAATTCTATTTGAATCCGATAGCTAAATTTGTAAAGGGTAAAATATAGATATATTCACACAGAATTCTTTTTTGCTGACAAGCCGAACATTCTTTTTGAATTTGAGCCAAAAAATTAGTCCAAATATTTCAAACAATTCAGAACATAACTAAAAAAAATTATGCGCTTACTGAGAATGTGTGGGAGATAAAAACTGAAATTTAGAATTTGAAGGAATGAGTGGTGTTTATTTAATTTGAATTAATTAAGGTGCTAATAAAAAAATTTTGGGATAACCCAACACATCATGTATTATTTGGTTTTCTGTAATCTGTTTTTTCATTATGGCGAAATAATTGCATGGGGGATTGAGAGAATCAGAGAATCTATTTGGGCTCTTTCTTTTGAGGAAGCCATAAGTTTCTGCTTTTGAGGTTGCTTTTGTGTAGTATATAGTATTTTTTGTACATTTAAGTAAGTTATCTCGGTGAAAAAAGTAAAAGAGAGGTGTGTAGGCGTATACCTCCATAACCTACTAAATCAACCTTTTACATTTCCCAGTAAAAAACCTGGTAAATTTGCATGAAGAATCAGATACGATCTCTTCACACGAGAGAGATCGAGACTTTTCATGCATGTCAGGGCCGGGCAAAATTTATATTCTCACTTCTATTGGATCATTCCGTTGACAATCGGATTTGACCAGATTTAATCACTGATAAGTTGTTTCTGGTTGTATTATTAAATTATTATCATATTAACTTTTTCATCTCTCCCCATGTAGGAGCTGTTAGATGACGCCCGTTGCGTTCCACAAATTAACTACCATGCAGGGGCGGACCCACATAGTACCAGAGGGATGAGTTGTTTTCTCTGGATTTTGAATTTTTATAAAGATTTATTGGTTCTGACCGACTTTGTTTTTCTTGAAATTACTTTTGCCCCCTTCTGAAAATTTTGATTTGTATTTCAGATTAAATTTAGGATTAAAAACAAAATAAATTTTTAAGTTATGATTGTTAGAGCATCAGAAATTATAAGTTAAAACATTATTTTTATTTAATTTAACTAAAGAATTTGAACCCGATTCGCCATATTTTTACATCCTCATGAAAATCTTGAATCCGCTTATGCATATGCTATCAAATATTGGACAAATTCCAGAAATTAATATTTAAATTGATAAACAAAATCTAAATCCCAATTATCAAGAACAAAGAATCGAACATATTAAATTACTAATTTAATTACTACAAAACTTCTTGCTGAAGATATAATAGATATTCACAATCTTATAACTATGTATAGTTTTAAACAGTGAAGAAAATTAGTCACGTTGTTATAAATTTTGTCATGATATGCCACAAGTATGCTAAGTGACATGACTCACGTGATGTGTTTCCTTTAATAAACAAAAGGTCACGTCACGCTAACTGATCCAATAATCCAATCATGTCACATGACATGTCACATGAACTAACTTAAAACTTCAAAAGAATAATTAAACATAACTATCACTCATCATTTTAGTTATGTTGCGTACGTCACACAAAAAAAAATTTAGTCAAGTATCGCAACATAATATGAACCAAGTCATGGCGTGTTAATTACGCCACGCCATGTTTTTTCTTCATTAGCTTTAAAGATAAGAGAACAAAAAATATGTAATCAATCCTATTTATATTATTGGTGACTCCATATGAAAATCTCCTTGAACACAGTACTTTACATTTTTTTTTTTAAAATTCTAGTTTTTTTTTTTTAAATTGAGAGAAACAAGTGCTGTTGGTTGGTCCAAAAACTTTATATATATATATATATATATATATATATCACAAATTTTCTCCCTATCCAGATAAGTGATGAAAAAAAATCTCAAAAAATATATATTTAAATTTTAGTTTAAGAAAATCACATTGAGCAATTCAGTTCAACAGTTTATACCTTGAATCTGGAAATTTTTGCTGAAATTGATTATAATAAAAAAATTTCAAAAAATCAAACGAGGTTTCATGCAGGAGATCTAGACTAAATGACACAAAAAGCATTTCATTTTGTTTTTCTTCGGAGATGACTGTAAGGTAGATGTTAAGCATTAGTGATTACATGTATACAAATAAAGGTAGGTTGATTTGGAGAATCTTATTAGTGATTACTGATTAGTAAAAGATAAGCACAAAATTAGTGATAAGTAATATTGTTTGTACACTTAATAAAGATTCTTCCTTTATTGAACAATGCTGCGTGCAGCAGCTAAAAGGAGAGATCAATGAGCTTTGCAGAATTGCTTTTGTGCTTTTTGCATGGCTCGGCATCGTGTTTCCAAATGCTCTTTTCAAATCATTAATTTCTTTTTATTATAAAAATAATGTTTGTTAAGATAATACTGCTTGTGTAAAAGATATATACAGGTTTAAAGCTACTTGGATGCTTTCGGCTGAGTATTATAATAAAGAAATTGAGGACAGTTTGATGGATATATATCAGATCAAATTATGTCTGATGTCAGATTATAATCGTTCAATCTATATTAAGATGCACATGAAGAACTTTAAAATTTGTGTGAATTATGTGCTCTCAAATTTTGAAAAAGATCGAACAATTCCGATCAAACATCAAACTAAAGTTCACCATTTGATGATGATATTTATCATATTTCGAGACAACAACGTGTAATAAAAAATCACAGTATATAAAATTGAGATTGAAGTAACTCAGGGGCGGACCCAGGATTTTTGCCAAGAGGGGCAAAAAAAATATCAAATCAGATTTAAATAGCTTATCGGATTTAAACTCATTAACTAATTGAGCACTCGATAAAAAAAATAATGTTTTGACTTATTTTTTCAACACCGTAACTTATAATTTCTGATCCTATAACTTATAATTAATATTACCAATCATAATTCAAAAAATTTATTTTGATTTTAATACTAAATTTAACCCGAATTACAACTCAAACACCCAACGGGGGGCAAAAAAATTTCCAGGGAGAGGCAGAGTTGATCGGTGCCAATAAATCACCACTAAAACTCAAAATCCAGGGGGGGCGACTGACCCCCCCCCCTGTGCTACAGTAGATCTGCCCCTGGAAGTAAGTCCGATGAACATTGGATCTACTTTGGACTCCAACTAGTTCTAAAACCGTCAATCAACATTAAGATTGGTGCACACGTTAAATGAAGCAGATGCGCACGAATTCAATGCAGAGTGTACCCATCTTAATGCAAATCGGACGGTGATTACACCATCGAACCAAAATAGGTCCAATGGACATGGGACCTACTCTGAATTGTATAAAATTACAAGAGCAAAACTAGGGTGTGATGTGCTCAAGAGGGGTTAGTGAGCACATCTCCAAAAGACTATCAGATTAACTTCAAATTACGAATTCAAACTGTTGAAATCCAAATACTTCGTGAGTGATGTATGTACATGTAAAATTTTTCAAGTTTCGAATATTTTTAGCACATGGTCAAGCGGTCAAAATAATGAACATTTTTAGCACATGTTTTATGTATTAATTTTTCATTATTTTATTGATCGCTTGACCATGTACTAAATGAATTCGAAACTTTAAAAAGTTTACATGCACATACATCACTCACGAAGTACTTGAATTTCAACGGTTTGGATTCGTAATTCAAAGTCAATCTGATAATCTTTTGGAGGTGTACTCACCAATCCCTCTTGATGAGCACATCACACACTAGTTTTGCTATTTTACAACATTGATGATGATTCGGAATTTATACTAATTAATATATGTCACCCATCAATGTCTCCTTTCCTTAACCTTTGATCCTTCATTTTAAATCTAGACAGTCTAGCGACATGGTTACAATAATTCTAAATTACGAAAGGTTGATCTAAAATGACCAATTTGAAAAAAAAAATTAAATAAAATTCGTCAATGTACAAAAAAAAGTAAAAAAAATAAATAAATTTTTAGGTCTCGATCGTGATTTTCTTTTTAATAAAAAAAATAAATCTTCTGAAAAGGAATTGATTGTTTTTTTCTTCGAAAAATATATAGAACTTCATTTGGTGCGGTTCCATCAAGGACTTGCTGGTGAAACACACTAAGGCCGTGTTCAGCTGTAAAGGAATGCATGGGATGGGATGAGATTTCTCAAATAATTCCCATCACCGTTCGGTAGTCAAGGATTCTCCCAAATCAATTCCCATTAAATTCCCATGCAACTTATTTTTTCTCTTCCAAAAACACTGTTTCAATGGGATAAATCAAATTGAGTCTTAGTTCATTATTTTTTTCCCAATTGGAGCAACTACTATGAAGATCAATATTTTTTGTTGTTTCTTAATTAACATGATTAATATATTTTATCATAATTATGAAAAGAACATTTTTTTTACAAAATTTTAATTTAAGAAATAATAATTAATAAATATTATTATGTTATTGTTTAATCATTTATTTAATTATATTAATAATTATTAATAATTATTTGTTACTAATTAAAAAATAAAATTACCTACATATTGTTTCAATTAGAACAAAATAAACAGAAAAGTCACCAAGTTTTTTTTCTCAATAGATAAGAAATTGAAATAGATACATGTATTTTAATAATAAATCAAGATTTCCCACAACTAATCCCACGGTACAACCGAACACTCATTTCAGTACATTCCCATAATCAATCCTATGTGTACCTGTGGGTTCCCACTTTTTCCAAAGTGAGTTCCCATCCCCGTCAAATCCCATCCCGTGTAATCCCGTGACAAACGAACACGCCCTAATGGTGTTGTCCCTGCAGTTTTCAGATAAATTTGCAGATAAATTTGTAGTAAAAAATGAATGAAAAAATCTGAAGAATTAAAATTTTATTTCTAAAATAAATTATCAACAATACAGCAAGTCATTTGTACATTTGAGAAATATAATATTTATTCTTTTTAATTTGATTACAGTGCACTGTACTATATTGTGCGTCAAGAATAATAGTAGGTAGGTATCAATTATTTTGAAGCATGTTTATATCCTTTTACACATCATGAAAGCACAACGTGCATTCAGGCCGTAGAGTTGTCAAAACATGAATTATGACAGAATTGATGGCCACATCCAGGCTGTCCTGTATTCATGCCTACTTTTAGGATTAAACCTCCCAATCAGATTGCTATCATGTTCTGAAATATGAATTATATGTCTAATCTAATCTAACATGTCAACTTCACTGTATACATGCACTAGGAGACCTCGAATTATATGTCTAATCTAACATGTCAACTTCACTGAAATATGAATACCATTATGGATATCATTTTCTTTCATGAATGAATGAATGATTGCTATCATGTTAGCTCTCTCCTTTTGCCGTTAAAATCAAATTAACAAGTAATTATTTTTGCAGAGCAGTTCCGGCTTTATGCAACGCACTAACTGTATGCAAGACTTTTGATTATATAATATGTGCTCTGCATTAAGTCAAAACTACTCTGGTAATATCCTTACCCAAATTAATCATCTTATGCAATTGATCCTTGCAAATAGCAATTCAACATTCCATACATTCACAGTTATATGTGAATTGAGCTTGTAAATGAAATAATTTCTAAATGAAGAACATATATTGAGATGGAGAAATTAATGCTTTTGCTTCAAACGACCAGCAACTGTTACAAAGAGAGAAATGCTTCTAGCTAGAACTAACCACTGATCATCCAATTTTAATTTAGCCAACATTTCTGGACTGATACCAGATTTCCTTTTTTTTCTTATAATTAATACACCTCTTGATCAATTTCTTCTTCCCTAACAAGCTACAAAAGTTTAATTGGAGACCCGCGAGAAAATCTTTTGCCCGGGAGCCAAAACAGCCGTCCGATCATACTGTTTCTTCCTCTTAACGAATCTCAACCATCCGTCATCGCCGAAGTGCTCAGCCCAATCGGTCTCTGATTCGTAATGCGGGAGGTAGAGTTTGAAGTCATAACCATTCGACCGACAACAGTCGATGATATGGCGGTTCTGAGCAAGAACCTCCTCAATTCGGGGGCCATTAGGGTATGGCTGGGGAAACCGGAGCAAAGCCACTAGATAAAATATCTCGCTCTTTGGCAATGCCGCCGACATCTTCTCATCCCACCTGGATTCCAAGTAAACATATGATTAATACAAAAGAAAAAACACAAATGGCACACCAAAATTGCCACAGAAAATCTATCTGTTGTTGAAATTAAAACGCTTTAACTGCTCTTCAGTTTCCTTTCCTTCTTTCGAGAACGACGAGAAGAATCAATGAGTCTCTTCTGTACAATTTATTCAGATTTAATGCTCATGTTAACAAGAGATCTTTAAGTTTTGGGGGACAAACTGGGGGATGAAAGTGGGCCCACGAGCAAGAAACTGTCGCCTAAATGCAAAACAGCTATTAATTGTATCCCAACAATATACCATGCATGATGCATTGCATTCCTTTATTAAATTATATATACTGTATAATTCTTAACGAGTAACGAACTAACGACCCCTGCTGAAGTACCAAATTTTTTGTGTAAAATAAGAGAGAAGATAATAATATATATACTCACTTGTTTCGGAGCATCGGATAGACGAGCATTGGGCCACCGATACCATCCTTGAGAATGTTTTTGAACACGCGACGATCAAAATCGACAATATCAGACGATGCAATGAACAAGTTGAGCCAAGGATGCGGTGTTGCCCAACTTCCGCTTGCACGCGCCTCTTTTTCGACGTGCTTGACACGTGACAAAAAATCTACATAACTCACGTCAATTGTAAACTCCAGTCCTCGGATGTATTTTAATGGCCGCAACATCTCGTGCACTCTCTATAAATAAGATAAGAAATTATTTCATTAATAAGTCTTTTTATTAATAAGATGACTTTATAGTTAAAATCAATTGAAATCATGTGTGAATTTTGAGATGAATTTGGAGGCAAAATATGAAATAAGAAGGAAAGAATAGGGAACTTGGTTGGTGGTTGCGCATGGGAACAAGTTTGGGGATTCCTCACGGGCATGTACAAGGGCATTTACGTCACGCCATGGATTCTTTTGGACGCATGTCGGTCGTAAGTGTCTACGACTGGTTCCCAGCGTCAGTACAAATCCATCAGCCATAATTTATGGCAAGAAATAAAACCATTTCCGGAAATACCCTTGCCAATCAGTGTTCATGGTCATGGCAACATTGGCAAGACATTTCGAATATATATCGTAAGGTTTGAGTTGTAATTTAAAAAAAAAATCAGGCTGAATAAAAGGAAAGATGACGTCAGCATATCCCAGGAAGATACACGACAATGCAGACGTCCGACCTATGCACACGACCGCGGTCTAGTACTTCCTCTCCAGTTGGAACAAACTGGATAATTCATAAACCATTTGATTTTCTAATATTTCATTAGCTTCATTTGTTTTATAAAATATCCCACTTTCATATTGGTTGGAATATTATATAATTTAAGAATTTGTTTTAATTGGTGTACACAATCAATAATTTGTGGAAAGGAGCATCAGGAGGGAAAAACTAGCATGTCCTCATTTCCTGAAAAAAGGAGTGGAACAAACAGCAACTTACCAAAAGAAACTACTAGAATGACGAAAATACCCATAAGAGTTTCACCCCCCAATAATTCTTACCTCGTCCACTTTGTCGCTCTGCTGATTGTTGAAATGAACCGCCACCTCGAGGCAGTACAAGACCGGACCGGATCCGACCGGTACTTTACCCGAGTCGAAGCTCGGACCGGAGCGGAATTCTACCGATGGCCATCCGTTGACTGGGTCGGAGCTGTTAACGAACGCAAATCCTTCCACGTAATCAAATGCTTCCGACCGGGTTCGGTTCACGAGCTGCTCCGCATCGGCCGAGTATTCTTCGAATTTGTCGTACGCAACTCTTATCCACCTTACCTGTATAGAGAATTCTTCTCTCTGTAATATTCTATCTATGTCCAATAAAATATTTGGAATTTCAAAGAATCTGATCATAGTTAATTTTGTTTTCTTTAAATATAGCAATTGTGAACTAAATCGACGAATCTAAATCATATTTATCCCAATAAAATAATCTGATCAAATAATTCAGGAAATAACAAAAAGAAACTATGTTCTTTCAGCATAAATTTTGTCTTACCGTGCTCGGTGCGGGTTGGAGACGAAGGCGTGCCCGTGTTATAATCCCGAATTGCCCAAACCCTCCGAGCACCGCGTAAAACAGCTCTGACAAGTCCACGGGAGAACACACATGGCACTCGCCGTCTCCCGTGACAACCTCCATTTGCACCACATTGGCCACCTGTGGGCCATGCCTGAAAGCCTGCCCACTGACCCCACCGTTCGATAGTGTACCACCAACTGTCAGCCCCAAGTAATCGGTCCATGATACCGGGGCCATGTTATAATTTTTTACACACCATTCCAACACCTCTTCCCATAGTGCCCCTCCTGACACGTCAACACAGTACTGCCCGTCGTCGGGCAAGGTCACCAGTTCCATCTTTTGGTCTAAGGAGCGCATGTTAAGAACAAGGCCGCCGTCTGATAACGATTGCCCGGAGATCGAGTGCCCGTTGCCACGTGCCGTGACAGTGAGATGATGCGTGCCAGTGGCGAGACGGATGGTTGATGCCACATCAGCGGAGGTTTTGGGATGGATGACTGCAGCTGGTACAGCATGGAAGGTGCCACCGAAATCAGATGACGCGGTGGCGATCCATGGGTCAGCTTCGGTCCCGGTACAGGTACAGGTACCGGTACCGGTACCGGTAGGGTCTCCAGCAACCGACGGAGGGTTGGGAGTTTGGTTTTGTTGGGGGTCAAGGTAAGCTATCATTGGATGGCGATGGCGATTAATTGTGTGTGAGAATGTATGTGGGTGCGTGTACGGGAATGGTGTGGAAGTGTTGTGTGCTTTTGAAAGAGAAGTGGGGTTTGGTGGTGTTGTGAAAATAAGATGAGATAACGCTCGCTCTTTCGTGTCGATTTGAATCGGTGGTGGGGATGTGGGGCTCCAATTTATTTACTCCCCACTGCGTCACAATTTCATTTTTTATGTTTTGCTAGGTAGGGCTGCTAAGTAGCACCGAGAGATTCAAGTGTTTTTTTTTTTTTTTTTTAAGTATTGAAACTTGAGAGATTCAAGTGTTGTCTTAGGATTTACCACTAGTGTTTTAATTAATTCAAATGGGATGCATGCATGTATCGGTTATGTCATTTATGAATATTTATGCAACACAAAATCACTCGTATAAAGGAATTTAATTATTGTTAAATAACAAATTTTCTTCAATTAGACAAATTCAATTGAGCATTTAATGTAATGTATTTTAGATTATACTAATATATGGTTGCATTTATTTCAGCTAAATTTATAAAAAGTTCTATTTAGTCTGTAATTTGTTAAACTTATGAACATACATTTGCGTCCATTATTCACATTAGTTACTGCTTATAAAATAGACAATAATCTGCTGCATGCATGATGCATGCATGTTGAAATCGTGTTGTAAAACATTCCTTTGCCTTTGAAAATAGTGCTAATTCAAACCTTTTTTTTTATAGTTTAATTAACAAAATATATTGTGACTACAAACATAAAAATATTTATCGAACAAAACTTGATCATCCTGAAAATAGTGCCGTTGTCACTTTTCATTTTCTTAATTTCTAATTTCAATTTCCAATAAACTTGCAAAGCATGTTTATTATAAATTCATATTACCTAAGGTAACAAAATATTTCCGTTTAGATCATGACTGTCTGATCAAAATCTGCATGAATATCAAAGAGCCCGAATTTTGATTGAACGTTCGGATCTAAGCATAAATATTATGTTACCTCAGAGGATATGAACTCGTTAAATACAGCCGCCTACAAGATACTACTGATTTCTTGGCACAAAGATATGATTTATTAGTAACAGATTAGAAAATTAACTGCCTACTTATGTTGACACTTGTACAAACCAAATTATTGACTACATGATTTGAAAGTTGATTCATAATTATCTAGTATATTTAAAGAGAGAGATTATGGACTATATGCCAAGTCGATATGTTAGATGTGAAAAGGATAATATTTAAGTGAATGTATAAAATTAATTTATAGGTAAAGAAAGTTGCATGAAATATATTTTAAATTTGAGTAAGGTTTGGGTGCTCATGAGGTTTTAATGTGCTACGGTCTTAAAAATCTATTGTATAAACTTCAAACTTTGATTTAAATATTATAGTAAATTGGTTATATAATGAACTTGTAAAATACCAACTTTTATTATTTTTGTAATTTGTTTACTATTTTTTATGATTTATGAAAGATGATAAAAAATTATCAATGTTTTAGATCATTTTTTTGTCATCTTTCATATATTATAAAAAATAATAAAAATTCGTATTCTACAAGTTCATTATATAAATAATTTACTAAACTACATAAAATCAAAGTTTAAAGTTCATGCGATATGTTTTTAAGACTGTAACACGGAATGCCTTGTGCTATTTATAGTATCTAAGCCTTATTCTTTAAATTTTAACTTTATTATTTGAATGTTTAAAGAAAATCCCACATTAACGTAGCATCTACGTGCCATATTTTATTTTTATTTTTATTTTGATGCTAAAATATGAGTAAAGCTAATATACACTTAAGTGTACCGTACTCTTAAGTTTAGGCCGTTCAATTTCTTTAAAAGTCGTGCTATCACGACTTTTAAAGAAATCGAACGGCCTAAACTTAAGAGTACGGTACACTTAAGTGTATATTAGCTTTACTCCTGAAATATTATCACAATTTTGAATCGAATATAATTTAAAATAAAGGAGAAATTCAGGAACCACATATTGCAGCACTAATTTCAAAACCGCTACTATTTGGAGCACAGATTAATTCAAACACAGGAAATTGACTGTTTAGAATACGGCTGAAAGAGAGCACTCTTTTTTCTTCAAAAAAATTTAGAAATACCGAAAAAGAAGATAACAGAGGATTGAGAATCTGAGAGGAAAAAATCAAGTGAGGCTGCGGTACTATGTATAGCATATAATGATCCACAATAAATTAATATTTTCTTTAAGTTCAAAAAATCAATCTGAATCATTTAATATAATCTCTATGTAATAATGTAAAGTACTTGTAGATTAAATTTTATATTTTTTTATAACTTTTTTAATGTTTTTTTAGATAAATAGGTAGAAATTTTCTTGATCTAAAATTGTAGACCATTCAAAAATAGTGATTCTACTCAACTAAAAAAATAGTGATTTTATTCAAAAATAGTAAGTGGCGAAAGCTGGCTAATGATTGTATTAAAAAAGATTTAAAATTTTACAAACCAGGATTACCTGGCTTAACCTATTTCATGAAACGTGTTTCAGATAAATAATATATATTAAAATAATTTTTTGAGATGATATTAGCTCCAATAATATTAAAATTCTAATTTGGAATTTAGAAACCTGACAGCATTGTTGAACTTTTTTTCCTTTCTTCGTTTTTGCCAAAAAAAAAAAAAAAAAATTGAACTGGAATTTCAAATTCCGGTCCGTAAATTCCAAATTTTATTTAATAGTTTCTTAAGGTATTAATTTGAAATTTCATATTCATTAAATAAAAAAATGGTTTAAAGGGCAAATCAGTGAAATCACTATTATTATTGATATGATAGCACATGAAAACATTAGAAAAATGAAAAATAAAATCTCAATATGTCTTATCAAGTGAGCAGGTAAAGATATAACATTGATAAAAATACTATATTTATAAAGATATGATACTACTTATTAGAAACTTACAAAATAACATGTTGCTATCAAATCACAATGATTCTTTTACAATTAATTCTTTTACAATTAATTCCTTCATCAACTTTATTCCTCTTAAATACCGAATTCAATATAATCTAGTTATAGATTTTCCGGTCTTTTCTAGCAACCGCCAACTGTTTTTTATGTTTATTTATGAGGAGCCTATCGTGCACCGGGTCTATGTCTTTAATTTTTATTGACATTTGGAAGAGTTGATACAGTAGACATGCGGCTTGTCTGCCACTCTGTTTAGAAAAGGCAAAGTGTTAAGAAATGGTAAATTTGGATTGCAATAGTTCATTTAAGAAGATCCCGGATTTTCTATAGCCTCTTCCCATGCGAACGCTTGTGTGCTTTGAGTTGCAAATAAATGGTAAAGATTTTTCTTTTCTTTTCTTTTCTTTTTTTTTGAAAAAAAATACAGAAAACCCAGATTGGTATTACAGGAACTATATCAGATTACAACCATAGTGACAAACGAATAGTTCAGGTTCGGGTTCTGTTCGGTGAGATTAAAAATTCGTGATTCGGGTATAATTCGGTAATGATTCTATACAATAAAGAAGCTTGAAAAAAAATCGCATTTTTTTTGCAAATAATTCGTGACTCGTGAATAAAATGTATTATACATTTTTTTGCATTTTATTCAGAGTTCGGTTCGGAAACATCAAAAAAACGTTTAATACGCGAATTATTCACAAATTAAATGCATATATTGTCATTATGATTACAACTATGAGAAATGGTAAAGATATTGACAGCGTTGTCACGACTTTATGCATCGCACAAGTTATATATTTTCTTTTTATTTTAGCATTTTTGTCTTGTTGTCCATGCACTCCAGAAGTAAAAACAATACTATTAATATTTAGAATCCTGATAACAATACCTGCAGCCTCAATCCCGCAAAAAAAAAACGACTGGGCCACTAAATCACGAGGAGAAATACGAGTATTTAACATTAATAACTGAACTGTTAACATTTGCTCATTAAAGTATTAATCTCTAAGCAATGAACTCTATTTTTTTAGACCAAAACTGTCGGTCTATTTTCCCCGCACAACAATTCCTTCATTTTTCGTTTTGTCCCCGCACAACTCTATGGTACCGAAACTTCTTAGGCCGAACTTCAAAAGTCGGTACTATAATTTTTGTTTTAAATGATTCATGGGCCAAACATCGTGGGCTGATATAAACATGAAACTTGTGGTATTTAACACTACGTAAATAAATATTGATTTGAATAAGTTGAAAGGTTGCCTTACCTACATCGAGATTCGTGCTACTCTGAGATTATGAGAGATGTTACTTCTGAGAAGTCAAAACGTCTTCTTGTAAAATGAAATAGTTAATACGGACGAAAAACTATACTAATATGCTGGCCATCGTCCGATCTTCATTTATATCTATGCAGAAACAAAAAAACAGATGCACACTAATTTTAAAGAGACAATTATAAATATGGAAGGAAGATCAACAGTTATACTACACTACGGAACAAAAATAGATTTGATGGTCATTGAACATATAACGAAGAAATAATCTCCTAGAGGAAGACGAAACGACTCTTCAAACACTATAAAAATACTAGTTTACAACAGGGCATAATACACCACTTCACAAAGATAAATACTCCATAACAAATGGCTGCCATCAAGGAAGAACCAGACGTGATCAATGCCGCACCCCAACCATTAGTGCGAGATGAACCAGAAGTAACATCAGGGTACCCCAGCGTTCCATCAGGGTACAAATTGCCTCCGGGCTCACAGAAGTCGTGGCCGGGTGGACGAAAAGCTGGCTGTGGCCACCACGCACACACCCAAGATGTAGCCCTCGGGGTCACCCTGAAGAAAAGCCCTACATCCGTAGGGCTAAGAAATGAAATGGTGTTAACTTAGTTTTTTAGTGTCTACTATGTTATATTTTACTTTTTCTTAGTTTTTTCAGTTTTTTTTGTTAAGTTTGTAGTAGCTTTTATGTTATATTTTGTGTTATGTGGAAACTTTTGATAAAATGCATGTTATCCATCTTTAATATATTGTGATTTTGTATTATGTTATGTGTTTTTCTAATTTTCATCTTTATTAAGCATAAATACTAAAGAGTAATGATTTCATCCCCCACATTCCAGTCCCCTATCTGTCCCCTGCGTCATTAACTACATATGGTAGTTAATTAATGATAATTATTAGTTAAAACTAACTGTTAACTGGTTGACTCCTCTCACTCCTAATCAACAAAAAAATAAAATCTTCACGGCTTCTGCCTCTTCACGACCTCCACCTCTTCTCTTTATAATTTTCGGTTACAATCCTTATAATATTAAATTTTGATAAATTTGTATTGTAACTGGATATAATTTTCGGTTACAATCCTTATAATATTAAATTTTGATAAATTTGTATTGTAACCGGATATAATTTTCGGTTACAATCCTTATAATATTAAATTTTGATAAATTTGTATTGTAACCGGATATAATTTTCGATTACAATCCTTATAATATTATGAATAATTTATTAGTTAGATATGAATACTTCTTGGAAGAGGTGGGGGTGAGAGATGAATCTGACAATGAATTTTGAATTGTATAAATTATTTCAAACATGTTTGAATACTTCGTAATTGTCAATATGAATACTTCATTTGTTTAGATATGAATACTTCTTTATTTATATATGAATAATATATAGATTCGCTGTAGTGGTCCCCAATCTTGGCAAATGTCGTTTTCAGACGATTGCGGTCCCTAATCCAGGCTATCACAAGACATCAGCGGTCTCCCTGGTCGTTACTAGTCCCCTCCAGCTTGTGTTTACATATGACAAATGGTTCTGATAATAAGTATGAATGCTATAAATTCGTAGATATGAATACTATACGTTTTGACTATTAATAAAATAGCATTAATCTTGCTCTTTGGTGGTAGTTAATACGTTTTAACTATTTTTTTGTCTTAGTGCGGGGGACAGATATGGGACTGAAGTAGGGGGACTGTTAGTCGATCCCAATACTAAATATCATAAAAATGAAGCTTTCATTCGATAAGGATAAATACTTCACTGAACAAGTAATTCTTCATAAAATATAAAAAAAATGTATTAAAAGTAAATACTAAAATATCATAAGAATGAAATGTTCAATAGATAAGGATAAATCCTAGGCAAGAAAAAATTCACATCATTACATACACAAGAATATGTACTTCACAGAACAAGTCATGTCTAATCAACTTGTCATGCAAATACTTGATAGGACTAAAGATATGTAGTTGTCAGAAGAAAAAAAATATACTTGTCAGAAAAAAAATATACTTGATTAGAAAAAAATATACTTGACAAGTTCAGCATAAATAGTTCTCTTGATAAAGATAAATGCTTGAGAAAATCAAATAAACATTATACCACAGAGTTTGACAAAGCTCACATCCAATTTAAAAGTCACTTCTAGATTTTATGAATGTTAGAATATGAAAGTCTTAAATATAAGGCCCATCTTGGGCCGAATATGGAAGGCCCAATATAAGCCTGTAAAATTTTTTTGAATGTTAGGGTTTCTTCTCCTATAAAGGCCCCACTTTTATTACACCCTAGATACACCCATTAGCAACTCTTCCCTGCCATCCATATTCTCATCCACTTTTACTCTACCCTCAACATGACTCTCAACATTGCATTGTCTCCAAATCTTCTTTCCATACTTTTTTAAGAAATGTATTAGACTGTATCAGGCTGTTAGCATCACAATGTTACCTTGACATAGTCTCAATACATTTCTCGAGAAAAGTATAAGAAAGCTCTGGCAATAAAAACAATCCAACGGGAAGCTGGTAAATTTCATTTTCAAAAATCATTCTTAATCATTGCTGTCTCTCAAACTACTTTCAATATTATATTTAATACTTGTAAAAGTTTGGAATTAATACTTGTCAGTTAACTGTTAAATACAAGGTTTCATTATAATGTATAAAAACATGTGAAATTTTGGAATATGACAAGAAGTGATGTTTAATCATCAATCATAAAGGTCATTATTTGTCAGAATAAAATATAGTCAAAAGATATGTATTTGTCATAACAACTTTTGAAATAAGAATAAACATAAACAACTTTTTCAAAAGATATGTACTTATAGATATAAAGATAAATACTTGGCAAAATAAACATAAACACACTGAAATTTAAAGACAAATACTTGTCAAAATAAAAATAAACACTCTAAAATTTTAAGATAAACATTTGTAGCTGTAAAGATAAATACTTGCCAAGATAAACATAAACACTCTTAAATTTAAAGATAAATACCTATCAAGAAATAGATAAATGTTATGAAATTTAGAGATAAATACTCTGATATTTAAAGAAATTAATATTGTATTATAGAAATCTAACCAGAAGTCATAGGAAGTTGTGTCACAATCTGACCAGAAATATTTTGCGTGTTTATGGGGACAATAGAAGAACACATAGGAAGTTGTGTCACAAATATTTATGCTTATACATTGTAGTATTTAATAATGACACAATTTCATATCTAATCGAATAAATATCCTTATCGAGTTGAGGTTAAATACTTGATAATTTAAAGATAAATACTTGCCTAGTTCATGATAAACACTGCAATTTTAAAAATAATTTGTAACAGAAGTCATAATGTGACAAAAATGAATAGTGTATTAAAGGAATCTCACCATAAGTCATGTCTAATCAGAACCCAAAACAAAATCTAGTCAAAAGATATGTACATGTAACAACAAAATTTACTTGATAAAGACAACTTTGAAGATAAATACTTGGAAATTTGAAGATAAGTACTTGGAAGCTTCAACAAAAATATTTGTCACAATAAAGATAAAAACATGCATGACATGAATCAAACTATATAAATATTTCAGCTTGAATATAAATACGTTGAAGCATACATACAATACAGATAAATACTTGTGTTTCTTAAAAGTTAGAAACTTTAAATTACTTTTTTCATTATGAAAACAATGAGTAGATTTAGTTGTACCTAGAAGTATTTAACTTGTGTATATTTAGTATTTATGCTTATATATTGTAGTATTTAAAATGACACAATGTCATGCCCAATCGAATAAATATCCTTGTTGAGTTGAGGTTAAATACTTGGCTAGTTCATGATAAACATTGCAATTTTAAAAATAATTTGTGACAAAAGTCGTGATGTGATAGAAATGAATATTGTATTAAAGGAATCTCACCAGAAGTGATGTCTAATCAGAACCCAAAACAAAATCTAGCCAAAAGATATATACATGTAACAACAAAATTTACTCGATAAAGACAATTTTAAAGATAAATACTTAGAAATTTGAAGATAAATATTTGGAAGCTTCAACATAAATATTACAATCAGTAGATACTGTTGCTCTTTTCTTCTCATAAATACGTTCATCAATATGAGTTGCTTCTGCTCTGCACTTACCACAAGCAAACACATATTGGTAAACCTGGTCAGTACCCCTCTTCTTGTGTCGTGACCTTTTGAAAACACCAAATCCGGCTTACTTGGCAAATAAGGAGTAATACTGATATGCTTCCTCAATAGAGTCGAACTCATCGCCAACACAAGGTGGATTTAATTCGTGCTCTTCATCATCCATATCATCAACTCCATCTTCTACATCTTCCTCAAAATGAACATTCCCTCCAACTTCAAAATGATCACCTTGACAATGTACACTTTCTAGGGTAGCTGTGGGAGAAATGCTGAAAATTTTGAAATTTTTTTAGAATTGGAAATTGGCAGTATAGTCATTAGGTTTTGCTTCAAGTATTGAAAGGTGTGATGTTGATGTTGGATACTAAAATGTAATCAGTACTTAGTAGCTACTACTAAGTTTTTCAAAAAAAAAAGACAATGTACACTTTCATGTTGTACATCATCGACTTCATTGTTAACATATTCAACGTTCGAATCCCAATCATATCCCAGCTCCCTTATGCCAACGTCATATTCAATTCGTTAATTATCACGATAAACATCCTCAAATAAACGGTACAAATCGACCTCATCAAACTCATCATGTAACCGAAACTCATTTCCAAACTCCTTGTTCAGATCAATATCCATACTGCATTCAACAATAACAAAAACATATATTAAAATTGAAGGAACCTCAATATTGAACCCTTTAGATAGAAGTATTTAACTCTAAGTCAATATGTATTTACTATGTATAAAAAAATTAACTGAACCAAATGATATCAGAACTAAGTATTTAATATTAAACCCTCACTGTACATGTATTTAACTCTAATTCCATAAGTATTTACCAGCTATAAAAAAAAAGATCCCTACTACTGTTATCCCCCATTTTAATATTAAACTCTCACTATACAAGTATTTAACTGCAAATCAATATGTATTTACGGGGAACAAAAAAGTTCTCTGATCCTCAGTAATAAAACACAATTGGTGTAACACATATATATCAAATCGTCCACAACTGAATAACAAAGTATTAAACCCTGAAAAAAACAAAAAACATTCAGAATAAAAAATTGAATTCAACCAGTATTAGTATTGTGATATAGTATTAATATCAGTTTTATCAAGTGTTCATACTACATCAATCAATTATACATTCACAAAATCATAAAATACCTGATCAATTCTTGCAATACCAAATCGATGGAAAAAATCACAGCTCGCCAGCGAATACCATAGATCACCTGAAAATATGAACGACGAATTAAAATAACTATGCATCAAAGTATTAATACTAATATGTAGGAGTATTAATACTACATGAATCCATAAATCATTCCCAATTTGTGAAATAATAACTGATCACTATGAAAAATGACAGTGTTGGGGTTTCACGGTGCTGTAACCAAAAACTCGTTTAGGCTTAAGTTGCGGAATGACCGTAGGACAAAAATTTCTACGGCCAACTTAAGCTCAGGATTAAACGGGGTATGTCAGGAAACTTTCCAAGGCGGTCCACCTTCAGTATTCCTTTGGCATCAAAACCCAATTTAATCCTTTTACATATCTACTCCATGATTGATTTCTAAAACTTTAATCTACTTACCAATTAAATAGATTAATATAACATATTTATATCTTGTTTCCAAATCACAGTTGGAATGCAGACCGAGCGAGTAGAGCCTCACCAGGGAAGGAATCGACTCGGAGTATCACACGTGTGATACCTCTATCGGTTATCCACCAGGACTAACCGAAGAGCGGTTTATTTCTTCTGCCAGAAATACCTTAAACCGCGAAATTCTGCAAAAACACTATTCACGGGGAAAAAGACGAAAACCCGTAAACACGAATTTTCGGTTGCTCAGTTTCATCAATAAGCAAAATTGACATACCGCGAAATTCGGTAAAATACTATTCATCGATCCCGTAAATATACTCCACAACAACCCGTAAGATTATACGTCAACTACGTATAACTTTCTTTTCTCAACCGAAACACTATTTGGGAGAGAAATCGAGAAAGAGATAAAATACCGATCCGTTTCGACACGAAACGGTATGAGTGAATTAGCAAATTTCTCTCTACCCCTCCACCCCTTTTTATAAGGTTTAGGGTCGGTTGCCAAAAGACCAAAATGCCCTCCAAGTTCGGCCTATTTACAAGATATGTCATTGAATGGATAAAGATGACATGTCATGTGGATAAGATCGATGACGTGTCATCTGGATAGGATCGATGACATGTCATGCGGATAAGCACGAATCTGAAAATACCCGAATGCCCTCGGCCCGAACACAAATAATATTCGTATAATTATTCTGAACAATTATATATAGTTTTCTGCGGTTGTTTGTTTCGGTATCGATGACGTGTCATCTGGATAGGATCGATGACATGTCATGCAGATAAGAACGAATCTGAAAAGACCCGAATGCCCTCGGCCCGAATACAAATAATATTCGTATAATTATTCTGAACAATTATATATATTTTTCTTGCGGTTGTTGTTTCGGTAATTTATACAACGTGTCATGCACATTTATAAATTAACCGGTTAACTTTTATACAACGTGTCACACACGTTTATAAATTAACCAATGTTTTTGCTTGTTATTTTTTACATAACATTTATAATTTAATTATAACACGTATAATTAATTATAACCATCTTACTATTGATCATAACCAATTTATAATCAATCACAATAAGATTCTCCGATTAACTCCTATATGGTGTGACCCAATAGGATCTGTGTTATGTTGGTAAATAGAGTTAAAACTGTTATAACTTCTATAATCATGAGCGGCATCTGGCAACACATCATGACCATCCAATTACACAGATGATGCTGTACTATAGAATATCACGATCCAGTAAACAATTTACTTGTGTCTGTTCTTCTGTCTCATAGCTATCAGATTAGTTTCAAGGTAGATGTGTATCATCCTTGCTAACTGAATCTGTTCTTGATCTTGAGTAGATTATCAAATATAATTACTCTTATAATTATACCGCTAGCAGATAATCTTACTCTATCAAGGGGCCCAGTGATGCTATAGCTCGTATAGAGATACGAGGGACAAATAGTATTCTTGGTAAACCATCACTACCTCAGCTAAGCCATGTATACCGAAGAGCTACCGTTATAACTGCATTTTACCGACAACGTTTGATAACAATGACACATATACATTTTTTAGTAGGAAAGATGAATACCTCATACTGTAGAACTTGACACTGAATGAAAACATAAATGACACGAACACAATTCTATTTAATGTTTCATTCGGGGTCTGTCAAATACCATGTTCCTAGAACATGTATCTATGTGATTAAAATGACATCTCGTGTCAGGTGGTTTGTAAAACTTAACCATATTTTAATCCACATACTAACCTTATCGCGGTAATTAGTGTTCCTGCTAATTACCTTGGTCAGTGACTTTTTAAGAGTATATATTATCTATATTATGGAGTTTCACAATTTCAGTCATGAACTCGAAATGATCCATAAATTCAATAATACTCAAGGCAACAAAATGATATTAATCATCCAATTCATGAACAAAGCTTTATGATAAATTATCGTATTATTGACTTCTAGATTATTACACTAACAGACAGATCACCAAGTAATATCATAGATCACCTAAAAATATGATGGACGACTTGAAATCAAATTCAAAAATAGTATTAGTCCTGAATTAAATAAGTATTAATCCTACATGAATCTATCATACATCCACAGCTGAATACATCCACAACTGGTTGAATTCGCTAAAAAATCCATCGATTAAGAATTCATCGAATCCAGATTTATATGTCAAAGAAATAGATTGAAACTAGATAAATTGTTATAATTCAAAACGTACTCGCCTGAAAAATGCAAGATCATTAAAGAACAACAGAGATTGGATGAATGCTCGTGCAAAACCGACAGGATGAATGATTCTCTCGCCTCTATCGCCTCCAATACACCCTACGCTCGTCCAATTCTAAATGGACGATCTCCTCTCTCACCTTTATCGATTGCAGTCTACGCTCGACTATGCCGCCTTTGAATTCAGCCTTCAATCACCTCAATCGCTTCGGATCACCGGGAAAATTGCCTCAAGGCCGAAAATGGAAATTGCAAGACGCATTAATTTTGAATTTTGAAAATGGAAATTGCGGGGATGCATTAAGGGAACATAATATATATGCGAGGATGAAGATCCTTCAATTCAAAAATTAGTGCGGGAATTAGAATCTGTTAATTGCGGGGCCCGCCAAATAGTTAAGGAAGTTAATCTAGTCAATGATTCTGCGGGAAAAAAGGGGGGGGACATAGGTGAGGGGCTCCTTATAATTATTTTAATATTTAAAATAAAGTAGGTGAGGTCCAAACTTCACATACAATTGGATTATGTTAACACCACATTTTTATTAACACAATATTAAAAAATAATAAATTGTTAAAAAATAGCCTAAGCAAATCAGAGAAAAATATAGAACAATTCAATAGAATTTCATTGAAAAACCTCAAAATACCAATATATTTTTTTTATTAATAGAGAGTGTAATTCGGTGTCACAAAAAAAAGGTGTAATTGGATCCCTCCTCATATACCATATAGGTTAATATATATTATACAAATATTTATGTATATATCTACGAATATCCGATATCCGATCCGTAACCGTATGTATCCGTATCCGATCCGTTTGCACCCCTAATTTAAATCAAGTTCAATTAAATTAGCGTCACAAAGATCCTCCATTGTGCAGTTAAGTACAAAAGTTTTAAGTCATTTCAGCAAAAGGAAACAGAGATGAGTACTGGTAAGCAAAAGAAACAGAGATGAGTTCATTAAATATATTAAAAAAATGACCTATCAACTAGAGAAAAACAAAGATTTTGTGGCTGAAACATTCCAATAGAATCCTAAACCTAAACCTAATCTTGATAATTAATTAAGTGGACTATGGTGTCGACCTATGACCTAAATTTGTAGGCTTTAATTGGGGCCACAAAATCAGCTCCTAATTAAGATCTTTGTAAACCGGTTGTGGCTACTCAAATGTATAGTGGAGCTTCTACTAGTGTTAGTTAAGAATGACACTAAGATCATAATAAAATAAAAAATTATCTAAAGATGCATTTTTCTAGGTTTCCATATGAAGTTAAGGAGATAAAGTTAAGCACACCTATCAAAAAATAATATTAAGCACACCAAAGTCGGTCATAATGATAGGAACTGTATAGTAAATTAAATCATGATAAACATAAAATCATTGTCCAATAAGAATTTTCAGAGGTTATCTAGGACTTGATATCCTCTAATGCAGGGTGGAATCAGACTTTTAAACTATGGGGATCAGATGTGAACAGAGATTAATTATATAAAATTTTTATACTGCGTATGAGGGTTAATTTTACACTACCTTAGTATTTTACTCCAAACTATATAAAAAATTAAGTATAATTATAAAAAATTGAAAATAAATGGGGTCAGTTGACCCCATTCACTTAACTTCAATTTGCCAGTGCTCTAGTGCAACAAAATGTTTTTGTTTAGATTCATACCGTCTGATCAAAATCTGGATCAATCTGTTCCATGGTGAAAAGAACAAAGACCCATTAATATTTGTGTGAATTCTGATAGGACAATTCGGATCTAAACAAAAATATTTTGCTACCTTAGGTGATAGGAATTCCAAATCTAATGGTCATTTTCAGTGTTATAAATAACAGCATGAGGTCGTCGGACGGATAAAGTACCGCCAAGTAATTAATCAGGAATAATCGGCCGATTAGTCGAAAAAATTCATAACGGTTTGATCACCGTTAACGACTAATCAGCCTAAACAGACGTTTTTTACAGCACTGTTCATTTCCAGTGAAAGGGACTCAATAGAAAACTAAAATCATGCATAAGTTAGTGTTCTAAAAGATTGCTTTAAATACTAATTATTGCAAAATCATGCATAGCATAAATCTTGTATAGTAGTCAATGGCATAGCTTGATAGGCAATAAAGATGACCAGTTAAAAGCTGATGGGAATTACCTAATCTTGAACTCTTGTCCAGCATTTCTCTGTCATATTGTTTTCATATAAAAATAATATTTCAGTTTCTAGAAGCGCGTTGCTTTTCATCGTTTTTGTTTACTTGCATAAATATATTGATAAAGCTATTTTGACTTCTCACAGAACTAGATCAAAAGAGAGAAAATGAAAACGTACAAGCCTGCTACGCTCCGTAGTCAAAATGACTCTGTCAGTATACCCCCGAAATGGACCTTAAAACGTTTGGGGTTGGGACAGAGCGATAATTTATGACAAAGGAAGAAAAACAATGGCCCGTCTAAACTTGGTTGTTCCAACCAGCCCAGTTCAACTAAACGAGTGGTGTGTTAAGAAAAATAAAAGGAATTGGTTTAGAACTTAACAAATTTAAATGGTCACATAAATCTAAAATTTTGACATGAATCTAAACAGTAAGCAGAAAATTTAACACATATCATACGGTTTAGGGGTCCAGTTTTAGATAGATTTTGTCCAAAATCCTTTGGACAAAAATCCCAACCAACGTAAACAAAAAAAAGTATAAACCAAATTTAAGGACTGAAAAAGCTACTGGAAACCCAAAGGCCTTTATTTAGTCTTTGGCCCAGTTACAGAAAATAGCCCAATTCTTACACCTTTTTTCTTCACCATTTTTTGTTTTCCTTACAAGGCTGTCCCAATCCGGGTAAATTTTTTGAACTGGATCATTGTGTCATACATACATTCTTCCCAAGAAGAAAATGCAATTCCCCTTTTTTCATTCCTGCGTCCGTTGGCAAAGGTGAGACGACAGTCGACAGGATACTTGGCATTATTGTATTGAGATTTGTGCGAATATTTTAGAACTTAATAAATTTTAATGGCGATGTGAATTTAAATTGTTCGTGCAAATCTATAGAAGATATCTAATTTTGGACAGATTTTGATATGGGCCGGTAATCTGGAGTGCTGGGCCGGATTGAATGAGGTAAAATCCGGGCGATGTTTTTTTACTTAAAATTATGTTGTCTAAGAAATGAACAGAGAATAAGGTGCATTCCTTTTAAAAGTTTCTCAGAAAAAAAAAAGAACAGAGAATAAGGTGATTTTTTTTTTTACTTTAATCAAATTTTAATCTAAATTTAATTTTCTAGAAATTGTCTGAATAATAAAAGAAACCGACCCAAATTAAAATCCACCATGATATTTATAAAAATTAAATTCGGGTTATACCCAAATTAAAATATAGTAAATTTTGATAAAATAAATCCCAAGATTATTTTTTTGTTCTTTAAGTAATGCGTAGAGTTGGAGTCAAATCAGTAAAATAAATAATGTTGTAAAACAAATATTGAACTTTCAGCGCACTGCATGCTATCAAACTAAAAAAAAAGAAAAGAAAAGGATTTTCTTTAACTGGGACTAGTGACATCTAGAGTGTGAAAAATGGCAGGCGGAGTCGGCACCGAATGGAACAGAACGATTACGGCACGGGAGGGCACGACACACGTATTGGTTACATGCAAAAGATCTAGTCACGGTACGTGATCACATGAGTCACATGTAATTAGAAACATTAGATCTTGACGAAATGGTGAATCTTAAATAAACTAACATAAATTATAATTAAATGGTCATGCGAGTCACGGGAGTCACGTTTGGTCAGGGCATGTTTAGATAAGACGTGACTCACGTGGCGTGACCATTTACGTATCGTAACTATTTCTTAATATTTTAATCGCAGCACGAAACCAAAATCACAGTGTGTTAATTATAGCACAGCACAATATTACACTTTTTTTTTTTTTTTCCAATCCAGTGACATCTCAATATATAAACTTCTAGGCGATGGCTCACTAATTCATGCTGACAGAGGAAGGTAACAACTGAAGATAAAACCAGTGCCGGTCAATTTACAAGGTGGGTCCGTTTTCAACCAAACATTAAATAGATTAAAGTAGTTTAAACCGGGAGAATCTGCACTGGCGAGAGCATATACAATTACATTCTATTTTACCTTTGTCAATACACCAACTTTTGGTCTAAGAAAAAGATACCTATTACTGACCCAACAGGTGAACAGGGAGAAAAAAACATTAGATTTCAAAGTCATTTGAGATTTGCAGACCAAACTTCCCAGCAGGATTATCTCCAGTCGTTCTTTTACTGGATGTAACTGTTTTTTGAATATGAATACAAATACTACGGATAATTCAGACACGAATGTGGAACACCTTCAGATATTCAATGAATCACAGATATTCAGACACGTCACAAACTTAAGAACACCTTCAGACATCGCCAAGTCCATCTGTCATTTATCTTTAATTATGTGTAAACATTTAGATCTAACCTGACAGAGTCATCCAAATTCATGTTTAAGCATCCTTCAGTGATCCTTTTGTATTTTTTTTTATATAAGTTCACCTTAAATTGCCACCAATATTTTGTGCAATTAATAAAGCAAGCAAACAGAAAATTACAAATACTTTCTTTGCTTAGCTTAGGGTGCAAACGGATCGAATAGTGGTAAAATATTGTCATAATAAATATTAAACAATATCATATACATATAGGGTCTGTCTAAATTGCTGCTGGCAGCATTTCAGCAGAGGTGCTGTCGGGGCTATATTTAGCCGTGTGATGTCCAAACAACAAATTCAAACCGTTAGATGTTTAATCTATATTATAATCTACTTGGAGACCAAATTTACATTTTTTGGAATTTTTTTACTATATATTAAGCTGGTTTGAAAACCGCTGATTTCAGTAAATTTCTGCAGCATTGAAATCAGCGGTTTTCAAACCAGCTTAATATATATACTATTTAGATATGGATAATTAAAATTCAAAACTATATCCATACGTATCCGTATCCGTATCCGTATCCGCACAGATATTCGGATATCGGATATCCATATTTAATTTTTGAATATAGATCCGGATACAGTCGGTTGATATCCGACCCGTTTGCACCCTAGCTTAGCTAGACTTTACAATGAAAATTAGTTAAGACAGCTTTTCAAGTTTGAAATAACTAATAGCTGTTCAAAACAGCACTGACATACAGATCTTATCAGATTGCACGACTAAAGTGTCGTTTGCACCCCAAGCTTAGCTAGACTTTACAATGAAAATTAGTTAAGACAGATAGCTTTTCAAGTTTGAAATAACTAATAGCTGTTCAAAACAGCACTGACATACAGATCTTATCAGATTGCACGACTAAAGTGTTCAAACTTTTTAAAATTGCAGAATTTTAAATTGAATGACAGGTGATCACTGATCAGTCAAATTAAAAGAGTATATAATAAGTTATATAACTGAGACAGGAATCTTAGGAGCCAACAAAAACAAAGTATGAGCTCACTCTCACGTGCAGATTATATAATTTTATGTTAGATCCTTGATTTGGTTGCATTAATTAAGGTTTAAACCTGACCCATTGCACAAGATCCAGAGCTTGTCTTGTCTTATACCTCTGCCCATTTTTACACTGCACAAATTAAACTAGCAGCAAATTTTTAACGGTAGATTTAATTTCCAAAGTAGTCTAAAAAAGTTAGTATTTAGCAGTGTTGTAAAAATCGTCTGTTGTTTAGACTGTTGTTTTGATTTAGTTGTGGCCGGTGACTCACCATTATGAATTTTTCCGACAATTGACCTATTATTCCCGATTAATCGTTTGGTAGTACCAAGTCCATCCGACAACCGCATACCGTTATTACAACACTGGTATTTAGAGGGAATATATATATATATATATATATATATATATATATATATATATATATATATATAGAGTTAGGCTGGGGTGCTATGGATAGCATAGTGGCCTCTATGCTACGGCTCAATATTCGAGTTTTCAAAATCTAAACGGTCGATCCGAACCGTTCATCTTATTCTCCATATTAATATCTGCTTGGAGACCAAATTTTACATTTTTCTGAATTTTTTTACTATTTATTAAGTATTTTACAAAATTATTGATCCAACGGTGGCTGCACAAAACAGTAAAACCGTTGGATTAGCGATTTTCAAAGTGGCTTAATAAATAGTAAAAAAATTCAGAAAATTATAAAATTTGGTCTCCAAGCAGATATTAATATGGAGAATAAGATGAACGGTTCGGATCGACCGTTTGGATTTTGAAAACTCGAATATTGAGCCGTAGCATAGAGGCCACTATGCTATCCATAGCACCCCAGCCTAACTCTATATATATATATATATATATATATAGATGGAGAGAGATGGGCTACGGTACATTACAATGTATAGTCTTCTTTGTACATTGAACTATAAATCACGTGATTTAAAGTGCAAATAACCGATCCAAACCGTTCATCTTGTTGTCCATATTAATGTGTTTGGAGACCAAATTTTACATTTTTTGAAATTTTTTTTTACTATTTTTTATATTTATTGAAAATCGTTGTTTTTTTATGGTCCAGATTTGTCTGAAAACATCGATTTTCAATAAATAAATAAATAGTAAAAAAATTTCGAAAAATATAAAATTTGGTCTCCAAACACATATTAATATGAATAATAAAATGAATGGTTTGAATCAGTTATTTAAACTTTGAATCACGTGATTTATAGTGCAATTTACAAAAAAAACTATACATTGCAATGTACCGTAACCCATCTCTTTCTCTATATGTAGTGACGTAAATAACTTTGATACATTTGAATGCAAAAGAACAGTGTTACTACTTTATTTATTTTCTAGTGCAATCTAAACATATTTTTTCTTCCTCGAGTAGTATTGAATTTGTATTGTGTTATGCTAGCTCGAGACAACATTTTATAAAAAAAAAAAGAAGAGGAGATAACTTAATAATGAAGGCATGTAATAAAAATGAACTTTGTAAATCGATACCAGTATTTACTTTTTTTCTTAAAAAGAAAAGCACTTGCATTAAAGCCCTTAAAGGGAAGGATTGAACAACTGTATCTCATCCGATGTTTCATGTTAAATATCGTGCATCGAAATACAGTCATGTAAATGTGTTTGCCTTAAAAAAATCCTTTCTGCCTTTCTGCCTGGTGCTTTTTCTGTCAATTAGGTATGATAAAATATTGATCTTTAATTTGTGAAGGACACAGTCTGTCTCAGTCGAAATGAGACGACGACAGATACGACCAAAGATTTTATTACTTCTGACTCTGACTCTGTACCACACTAATTTAATGCTGTGGGCCCGGCCTAATCTGAAATCAAACCTGGTCGTGTGATGCTTTCTTTGCTGTCACAACATACCATGTTAGCTTGTACCTATTTTTCTCCTTACATGATAATTATGACGACGGTCACATGCAACACTGTTTTGCATCAAGTCAAAACTGCTCTGTTAAAATCTTTAACTAGGTTAAATCACCTTTGCTACAATTATATTTTGATTTCACTTTTTAGAGCCCATGTGGCTAAAATAAGTTGTTAGCATCGACTGATGTGACCAACTATCACCAGCACAATCTCCAAAATGCATTGACAGTTTGACACACAACAGGAAAAAAGTAATAAAGAAGAAGATATAATTGACCAAATAAAATAAAAGCATTATTGTAAAGGATAATTAATAAAGATAATATAGAAGGATCCTCTCATTCGGATATTTCTCACCTTGTTCGGTGCAACAAAACTAGAGAGTCCTATAAATTAAACTGCCTCTAATTCAAAAACAAAAAATTACAAAAAAAAAAACCAAAACAAATAACAAACAAATTGGCATTTGCACTTCTAAATCATCATTCAAACTCAGTTATCTGCATAAAAAAAAAAGCAATTATTAGAGATCGAATACAAAAAAGGAGCAATATAAAATTACAATATTGTGAAAAATAGAAACAAACCATTGAAGTCATGGTGAGACATGGGAATGGAAATAGAGAGCTGGGTCTTTGAATAAACCTCTTCCAAATCCATCCACGTGTCCTTCTTTTGAGGCCATTCGTCGAAGAAATGACGCAGCGGTTTCTCTCCATCGGTTTCCCTAACTGGTTTCTCCAGTTTAAGATCAGTTCCTAACAGGAAGCAGTGCTGGCTGCGCTGCTTCTCTTCAGCCTCGTCTCGACTGGAGAAGAGACTGGTGGTGGTGAAAGGGACGTAAGCGGTGCTTTGCTGGTGGTGTTGCATGGCGTCAGTAGTAGTACTAGAGCAGTGCTTTGTCTCGGCAAAAGGAAGAGGCCTGAACTGCCACGAACTGTCTCTTTCTCCAGTTGAGTTGTCTGTGTAGAAAGGTGGCTGCTCCTCCAGTTCTCTCATTCCCCCATGTGTGTACCTGTTAACAGAGAGAAAAGTTAGAACAGAGAAGAAGCAAAGAAAAGAAGCATTCTTTTTCCTGTATAACCCTGCCAAATATCGTATTTATTTTTATTCAGTACCCCTGACAAAGCAAGAGGTATCTGAAAATATCTTATTTATTTTTGCTATTTTTTTTTTTGTCTTTCTTCTACATTCTTTTCCACACCTATGAATTAGATCTCTCTAAATGAATGAACAGAAAGAAATGAATGGGTAGTCAAAGAATAAAACACACCTGTAGTCCCTATCTGAAGAGTAGTAGGAAGAGGTATTGTTGAAATGGGAAGAAGAGGAAGAAGAGTTGATCTGGTTGGGGTAGAGAAGGTGATTGTAAGGCTGAGGTGTTGACATCGATAGAGACGATGCATAAGGCGAAGAGGAGGTTCTAGAAGCAGAGTTGGCTGACGAGGCCGAGGTCGGGCTGGGGTGAGGGTTAGGGTTAGGGTTTGATGAGGCCAAGGGCATTTCCACAGGCTTTCTTGAACGGTTTTTGCCACGGTGCATGTGCTTCTCACAGTATTTCGAGTCGGGATATGCCTCCTTGGAGCACCGCCATTTCTTCCCGTCGGTACGCCTACACCGCCCCGGCTCTGGATCCTCTGCCTTTCGCGAAAACCCCATTTGGTAGCAACCCCATCCCACTATATTTCAAACCATTTTATTAGAACATGATAAATATATAGCTATTAGTTGCAAGATTTAAAGTTCAAATAATCTCTGTTTTGTGGAGAAGGAGAGCTTACATGTGGGTTGAGAAGAGAAGCCAAGAGAAGGAGATGTGAGAGAGGCGTCTAGGAGGAAGCTTCTTCTAATGGGGATAATGAGATCAGAGGGGATAGGTATACCAGAAGCCATGTATTTGTAAATCAGAGCTTGGTGCTCTAGTTCTTGCCATTGGGAGGGTGTAAAAGGGTATCTATTTCCCCTTCCATTCATCATCTTTTCAAAAGAGCACAGAGAATGAAAGGGGCAAGTATTGAGAGAAGAAAGAAGCGGAGAGGAGAACAGAGGGTTTGGGTTTATATATAGAGAATTAGAGAAGGGTATTAGGTTTTTTTTTTTATGTATGTTTTATGGTGTTATAGGGTTACATAGCATTGGGCTACTAGAGATTGAGATGGTTCAAATGGAGAGACTGATTGTATTCATTGCATGCAGTACCCTGTTTTGTTTTGTTAGTTTAAAAAATAGAATTGTAACTTGTCTCCAATACTGTTTACCCAAAACTGTTGTTTGTTTGATTTTTTTTTTGGGTCTGAATTGTATTGATTGTCAACATGTATAAGGACTTTATCTAAACAAAAATATTGATTGTCAAAAATAGAAATCTATCTCACTACTTTTGATCAATTTTTGTTGTAACTTCTATTATTTATCATGAACATTTTCAATTTTTATACAAATTTTAGATGGATAATGCACTTTTGTTCCTATAATTTTGTTATAGTGATGTAAAAAAGACCAACTTGTTTTAAATTAGACACTAAAAAAATCATATAATCGTGTATATGGTAGCAAGACTTCTTTATTTTAAATAGGTGCTCTCGTTTTTATTAGATATGATATATTTATCAGCATGTCATTAATTTGTGTAATGATTATTATGTATTAAGTCTTCAAAAATTATGTTGCTCATGAATATCTGTTATGATGAAAGTTCTAAATAGCGATTATCATGTCATCGCTGTAAGGTTAAAAAAATGCCATAGTTAGCTATAACACCAAAAACAAATGATAGCATTATAACTTTTCATATTCGAAAATATGAACATTTACATGCCCGTAAACATGAACATTTACGTAGTAAATAACTTGTCATACAATAATTAATTTTCAATAAAGAAAATCATACAAGTGCAAATTTTGAGTGGGATAGCAATTCCTAATAATAAAAAGAAGCATAGGTAGAGTCGTAGAGATGCTAAGCTTCTAGTTGTAGCTAGATTTGAGTACAAAGCAAAGGATGGGTGATGGGTCATTCAGTCAAGATGCAGCGTGAGGCCTGCAGAATCTCCTGTGTCGTTGCATGCTTATATCACACTTTCTTTCTCTTCTCTCTCTCTCCTAATTGATTTGAGAGTTGGATGTTTGAAAAAACTTATTTATTTAATGGGGATTTGAGTCAGCAACTAGGAACAAAACAAGTGGGTTGGGTGTGATGTGATTCATGGATTCAATTATCTTATTACTTAAAATTGGTGATTACAGATTGTCTGGTATGAGGACCTCTCCAGTCCTCCTGCGTTTAAAAAAAAAAAAAAAACTAAGAACTATATCAAAGAAATAAGTGAATCGAATCTCAAAATCAGACACAGATACACGTATTATTATTATTATTCCCTTTTAAGTTAAAAAATATATATATGAACCATACAAACGGAGAAATTTACAAACTTAGGATGGAAATCACTTATTAAAAAAAAAAGAACATGGAAATCAATAGGGATTGAATGAATGAACTGAAAAATAAGTAGCGGTGAGATAAGAAAAGCGATACGAGGCGATTGGAAAAAAGATGGGTAACTGTTCTGATCCGATCGATTTAATTTTTGGTTCGGTTTAAATTTAATGTATTCTCAAATATAATATGCGTATAAAGAAAATCATTACTAAATTTCTATCACTTCAATTAAATAAGAATGATCAAATCTGTGTGCATATAATACACGTATCTCTGTATTTATTTTATTTTATTTAGCTATATATTTTTACTTATGCTCTCTTGTCTAACTTTTATGTTGCAGCTATTTTAAATTTTTTTTGAGAAATCAACAGGGATTGAATGAAATTAAAGACAAAAAATATTAAGTAAAGGGATGTCAGGCACTGCCCCTGAAAGCTGAGGAGAGAGCCTGTGTACAGTGTACCTATATTATTTATATGATTGTTCTGAATATTATTATTTATTATTATTATGACCGAGTGCAGAGGGGTGCAGACAGACAGACAGACTGAGCATTCAGACACACATCTGACCTTTCTCTCTCTTCAACTTCTCTCTTTCTCTCTCTAACTCGGTATCTATCTATGTTTATCTCTGTTCTGATGCAAGATGCTGTGCTTCATCCTTTTGTTGCTGTTGTCTCTGCCACCTGTACTGAAATTTATAAACTAATGAGCTCTTCTTTGGTTGTTTTATGTCCAGCCTTTGTCATCTTAAACTAGTACTTTAACATGCATTGCTATTTGCTAAAAATATCACTGGGCTTTTAAGTATAGAGGAAAAAATACATAGCATTAAAAGAGAAATCCCTACTGTTGCTAGCTAGCTAGCCAGCCAGCTGCACTTTGCTTCTGCTACAATGATAGTCATCTCCTAATTTACCTCTTTAATTTCCTTTTTCTTTTTTTTTTCTTTTTTACTGCATTACTAGATAAAAACATTATTTTGTAATTTGAATATTTGGTTGACTGATATTATAAGTCCGCATCCTCTGCATTAACGAACCGTTTGAGTTTATTTTCGGGTCGTATGATCATAATTCAGACCAATCCAGTCCATTCCTGTAATATACAAAGTCCTTTTAAAATCCGTGCTGGTGTGCAATGAACGATCAAGATTTAAACTTATACTAAACGTTATTGCAGAAGATATTAATTCTGAAATTCAAGCATAAATAACCCAAAAGGGATGACTTATATATATGCTTAACAGAGAACTAATGAAAATAAGAAAATCTAAAAATTTGTTGCTTGAAAACATTAAACCCTATACAAAAAATTCTACAGCCAAAATCACATTATATGGTTCATTCACAATGAAACTTAATTTGAAGATAAAATGAGAAATTGTTTGGGAGATGTGAATCATGTATTTTTGCTGCCATGTTACAGGGGTCTCTTAATTGCCAAAGACAAAAATGCTTTTGACCTCCTGCATAACTTCCCACCGGACCTTATATCATTAAATATATAAGCTTTAATGATATATAACAGGTAGTAAATACAGAAGTTAGACATTGTTTGTTTGAAAGTTTCATTTATTCTAAGATGATTAGCTAGAAATGCCTAGCGCAGGTTGCCAGTAGTGGAAGTGCCTCTGTGCTGTCTTTAAAGGAAAGGTAAAAAAAGGTCCTGGTTTCACTGCTGATATTTTGACTGGATTTATAAACATTGACTCCTCTCCGTCATAACCTAACTGGAGATATCCATTTCCACTTTCAGAAAATAGATACTGTTTTCTGCATGGGATATTGACAGAGCTATTTTTACTTCTCTCAGCACATCAATCATATAAGATATCATTCATTTACTATTGATTGTCTCTGCGTGAAGTCAAAATATCTCTGTCAATATCTGCACCCATTTTTTGTTCGGTTTACTGGGCAAGTGCCTGCTTAAATATTATAAATTTAAGAAAATATTCAGCGCAAGATAATAACAAAATCAAACATGCCACTCTTAACACTTGTACTTTAAAACTTAGGCCTAATATATGATATTGACATAGCAATTTTTGACTTTATCATATATCATATATTAGATACAACTTTATTGTTCATGTCTTGTATGAAGCAAAAACTGAGTTGTAGGCTTGTAGCATCTCTATTCTCTACCCTAAACTTAGGCTTAATATATGAATTATGGATTCCACAAATTAAAATACCATGTTGAATCTACAAGGGACATATATGGTTTAGCTTGTAAAGTGGAGGTGAGCTATGCCTATAACATGGCATTAAATGAGAGCAAGTGGGAACAAATTAAAGAACACATGGGCTTGTGGCACAGTGTGGGTCATTGGCAGGCCATGAACAGTGATCAATGGCTATCAAACATCCCTCTCTGCATCTTTAATAACAGCAGAGAAAATAAATATTAATAAAGAAAAATAAAGAAAAAAAACAACGGATAGATTACCGGGTTGGAACTCAGTGGCAGGAGATAGAAACACCGAGTCCCCCTAGGCAACTCCCCCTTGTCTTGTTTTGAGTAAGATGATCCAAGGAGCTTCTTTGTTCTCTCTACAATTCTCTCTATATTGTGCATTTATTTATGTATGATTCAAATCTAGAGTCATAAAGTAGAATTTTTTTTTAAAAACTATAAATAAAAAAATATTTTCACAAATCAACTTGATTGTTTTGGTTTTTACAAAAACCATAAGAAACCAATATGTCATTTTGGTCTAAATTTTTTTTTTCGGAACCGAAATGGCATCTCGGTCCGAGGTGTTTTCACAAGTTTCTACATCATTTTTTTTAAATCTATGAAAATGACTCCTACCGAAATGACATTTCAGTCCTGAAAAAATAATTTAGATAAAAAAATTCTTTGTGAATATTAAATAGTTGAATGGTCAATTAACATCTTTATTAAAAAAAATATATCATGTTATAACTTCGACATCTATTTCATAACATATGTTTTGATTTTAAAGGACAATTTCTTCTCTACAATATTTTTTTTCATAAAAAAAAAAAACTATTTTCAACGCTAGTGTAATTATTCCCTCTTTTACAAAACACGAGAAACAATAATATTATCACAATTTCTTCGTCTTTTATAAAATGATGATAGGAACAATAATATTGTCACAATTTCTCAGTATCTTCGCCTTTCAAGTTTCGTTATAGAGCCCTTGTCAATGTTCTTAAATTTATGTGTTATTAATCTTTGTATGCAAAGGCGTGGCAATAAAATATATAAAAAATACAAAAACAACCATATCAATTTTTTTTTTAAAAAAATTGAGTTACCGTAAAAATAACTTTTCTTCTCTCCATGAAGGTTTTAAGATTTAATAGTAGATATTTAAAACACTGCCAATTGTTAAATTATAATGCTTTTATTTTAATGGTCTATTAGGACGATAAAAACAATGCACATTAATTACTAAATACATCCCTCTTAATTTATGTATATTTGATACATTGTGAATCAGTCTTTGGTCTGATGACAAAGATAATATTTTCTATGTGGAAGATCGCATGTCTGAAATTCAGAAAAAAATATTTTTTATAGATATTAAATAGTTGGGTGACTTGACCTCCAACCTTTACTGTGTGTGTGAGATACATTGAAATGTTTGTTCAAATTAGAAAAATGAACCTGTAACTATATTCTTTATTTGTAAAATAGTACGTGTATCATACTTGAGTAGATTTGAAAGATATTTTGACTTTCAATATTGAACATTTTAAAATCTCTAATAGTACAATTTAATTGACTTTACGATGATGATCAATCAAATTTAAAACTGCTCCAAATTTTATCCACGCTTTGTCTAATTAAATAATTTCGAACACATCTAAATTTTAATTTTTAATTAAAATAATATCTATCATAAAAACAAACGGGCCTTAAAATTAATCAATTAAATGTATATTAAAAAATTAAAATTAATCACGATTTTTGTCGAGCACAAGCAAATACACAACGTAGTAGTTCCACGATGAAGAAAACAAAATTCTAGAGGTTATTCTGAATGTAAAACAATAGATGTAATTTTATATTTAATTAATAAAAATATACTTGACAGTTAGATAGTTAAAATATATATATAGAGAGAGCCGATTTTTTTATTTTTATCCAAACAAATATATAAATTTAAAAAACTAACCAAACCGTTTGTTATTTTCCAAAACTACCCAAACCGGAAAAAAAAATTTCCGATTTCAATACCAATTTCCGGAAAAAAAATTTCCGGAAATTGGATCCTAAATCCGGAATAATTTTTTCTGGATTTAGGATTTCTTTTTTTTTTTTCTAAATCCGGAATAATTTTTTCCGGATTTAGAATTTTTTTTTTTTTAGGAAATTTTTTTTTCCGAAATTTTTTTTTTCAGTTTTTATTTATAATTTATTTATTTTTTGTATTGAAGTATTACAAATATTTAATATATTTATTAAAAAATAGATGGAATACTATATAATTTGATTTATTCGAAAGACTGCTACAAATAATCCAGATCAACATTTTTCATGCCGAATTTTTTACGGCCGTAAAAAAAAAATATAATATAATATATGTATATGTATATATAATATAATATATGTATATGTATATATAATATAATATATGTATATGTATATATAATATAATATATGTATATGTATATATAATATAATATATGTATATGTATATGTATATATAATATAATATATATGAAAATGAAGATATAAAATATGAGGTATGATGAGGTATAAAAAATATGAGGTATTGGAACCCTCGTTTAGTGCCTCAAAAATTCAGTTTAAGTTTTCGTTCAACGGTAGGCATTCAACGATCGGTATTTTCAAAGTTTTCAAAGTCCAAACAGTCGATCCAAACCGTTCAACATGATGGATATTTTAAAATGTGCTTGCAGATCAAATTTTACATTTTTCTAAATTTTTTTACTATTAATTAAGATGGGTACAAAAATTCAATGGTCTGAATATAGATAGCAATTTTGTTAAATACTTAATAAATAGTAAAAAAATTCAAAAAATTATAAAATTTGATATGCAAGCACATTTTAACATATATATTATATTATATATACATATATTATATCATAAATATATATACATATATTATATTATATATACATATACATCTATACATATACATATATTATATTATATATACATATACATCTATACATATATTATATTATATTAATTTTTCTTACGGTCATAAAAAATTCGGCATGAAAAATGTTGATCCGGATTATTTGTAGCAGTCTTCCGAATAAATCAAATTATATACTATTCCATCTATTTTTTTTAAATATATTAAATATTTGTAATACTTCAATACAAAAAATAAATAAATTATAAATAAAACTAAAAAATGAAAAAAAAAATTCATATAAAAAATTTCCTAAATAAAAAAATCCTAAATCCGGAAAAAATTATTCCGGATTTAGGAACCAATTTCCAGTTTGGGTAGTTTTGGAAAAAGACGAGCGGTTTGGTTAATTTTTTAAATTTATATATTTTTTTGGATATAAATAAAAAAATCGGGAGAGAGAGAGATGGGCTACGTATGATACATTGCACTATAAATCACGTGATTCAAAGTCCAAATAACCGATTCAAACAGTTCATCTTGTTGTCCATATTAATATGTGTTTGGAGACCAAATTTTACATTTTGTTACTATTTTTTTAGATTTATTGAAAATCGATGGTTTTTTATGGTCCATATTTGTCTGAAAACAACGATCAATAAATCTAAAAAAATAGTAAAAAAATTCCAAAAAATATAAAATTTGGTCTTCAAACACATATTAATATGGACAATAAGATGAACGGTTTGGATCGGTTATTTGGATTTTGAATCACGTGATTTATGATCCAATGTACAAAGAAGACTATACATTACAATGTACCGTAGCCCATCTCTCTCTCTTTATATAATATATATATATATATATATATATAGAGTATGGCTAACGCGCTTCCTCTAGCATATGGGCCGAAATGCTTCCGGTGGAAAGTTGAAATTTCAAAATCCAAAAAGTCGATCTGAACCGTTCATCTTCTTCTCCATATTAATATCTGCTTGGAGACCAAATTTTACATTATTCTGAAATTTTTTACTATTTATTAAGCCACTTTGAAAATTGCTGATCCAACGGTGGCTTACCAAACAGTAAAAATCAGAAGCTACCGTTGGATCAGCGATTTTCAAAATGGCTTAATAAATAGTAAAAAATTTCAGAAAAATGTAAAATTTGGTCTCCAAGCAGATATTAATATGGAGAAGAAGATGAACGGTTCAGATCGACTTTTTAGATTTTGAAATTTCAACTTTCCACCGGAAGCATTTCGGCCCATATGCTAGAGGAAGCGCGTTAGCCGTACTCTATATATATATATATAGGGAGATATACAACAATCAAGGATTAAAAATTATTGTAGGTAACTAGAACTGTATATGTGGTCCATATATGTAGTCAGTTGTAATGAGTTATTTCTGGCTTTAGCAAGAGCTAAAGAGGCCTTTCAAAGAACTGATGAATTGTCACTGTAATCAGAGGTGTTAGATTGAACAGTGTCAAACTTGGCAGTGATGCAGATATATATATAACCGATGCAACGTGCCACGAGCCCACAATGCAATGAATAAGTGCCGCATTTCGCATTTGTATCTTAGCAGCTAGCGCCGAGAGGAATTCAGTGTATATATATCTAATAGAAATTAATTCTCAGGCAAATCAGACGACTTTGATTTTCATTAGATTCAAATTTACTTTCGATGGGCATCAGACCTACACATTTCTCCAGAAAAAAACAAATAATTTCGAATGACATCAGCTTGTTGGAGAGTAGATATTATTCGTCTATATTTATATACGTATCTAAAAAATAAAAATGAATACAAATACAATTTTCCTATTATCTAATTCGTATTTGTTTCCTTTGCAACCTACAATTTGAGAGTCTCATATGACTTCGCTTACGGACTTGGATCAAAGAATTCCAATATTTTTGGTCATTTTATACGGGAGTTTATTTCATTTTTTTATATAAAATGGAATAAATTTTATCCATATATGTTCAAAATTATCTAGCTTATTCACCAAAGAGATTAACAAAAATATTAATTAGAGCTTAATAATATCTTCTTCTTCTTTTAAATCTTCGGAAATCAAACCCTCAATATTTAAGTAACCAACCATTAATTTTAGGGAGTTTAGGGAGGTGCTATATTAAGATCAATAATTTCAATAATGAGAGCTGAGAGAAACTTTTTTATACTAATACCTAACTTGCCCTTCTCTCTTAATACCATATAAGTACGTAATTAATTAATGGCTAATAAGGAAATGATTCAAATATCAAACTGAGCAGTGAGCATTACGTTTAAAATAAAATAAATCAACCAAATCAACCAATCAAACACAATAAACCAAACAATACCCAAACCTGCCAAATAAATCAAAACAAACCAAGTTAACCAAACAACACTCAGAGATAAACCAAAATAAACCAAACAATACCCAAACATATCAAATAAACCAAGTAACCTAAACAACACTGAAACATACCAAATAAACCAAACGAACAAAGCAAACCCAATAAACCAAACATCTTGTTTAATGGTATGAAAACTAGTTATAAACTTTATAATACATTATTAAGAATATTTCATCGTAAGTCTCAAAGTATAAACCAAATATGCATATATAACACTCATGACAAAGTTCATCGTAAGTCTCAAAGTTTAAGCCAATCAATTAGAACATTTTCATTCTCTATATCATTAGTGAATATTGACTGACTCATTAAAAAATTTCAGTAAATAAAATACAAAATATGTTCAGATTATACAGTACAATATACATTAAGTTTAGATAAGTTGTTATTTACAACATATGGATATCATTGATTTTGTTTGGATATATGCACTCTAAAGTGAAGTTATATTTTAATTTATTTAACATGAAGTATAGGAGTTGATTTCAAACATTAAAAAA
Source organism: Carex rostrata (assembly GCF_964058835.1). Lineage (NCBI taxonomy): Eukaryota > Viridiplantae > Streptophyta > Magnoliopsida > Poales > Cyperaceae > Carex > Carex rostrata. Next base: position 11,590,904 of record NC_135921.1, read on the forward strand.
ATAGATAAACTTCTATGCAATGCAACATTTTATGGGCACAAGATTGCATCGCCACCTTATGACCAAAAAAAAGTATATTTATAATGAAGTGGTTATAAAATAAAATTTTCATTTAATTGGTTTCCATTCGTACAAGACAGATGAAAGATTTTTGAGATTTGAATAATTTCTATATTAGCTATCCATTGATTACGTATTCAGATATAGTATTAAAAGAGAAGGACAAATTGGGTATTAGTATAAAAAAAATTCTCTCAGCTCTCATTATTGAAATTATTGCCCTTAGAATAGCACCTCCCTTAATTTTAATTATCTTGCATGCAATGTTTAGAATTGATTGTCAAAATTAGAAGCTTTAACTAAGACTGTAAACAAAACAAATCAAGTTTGAGATAATTTTCACTGTAAAAGTTGAGTCGAGCCAAACTCGATTTGAAAATCAAATCGAGCTATTGAGTTTAAACTAATTTTACAATATTTTTATATTCATTTTCATATTATCTGAAATAATTAAAGTACAAAGCAAAAATATTTATTTTTTTCTATATTATACTTATCTACTAATTCATACTTTATTAATATTTTTAGTAAAATTTGAAAAGATGAAGTATTATATTAATAACTTTACACTTTTACAAAAATGACATATTGAGTTTGAGTGAGTTAACTAAATTATTTTTGAATTCAAACTCCAAATGTTCAAAAATCTAACCGAGCAAATTTCAATTTATATCGTCTACAATAACTCAAAATTTATATCGCTAATCTAACCAAACAAATCCAAGCCGTCTGATCGGTATTGACACAAATATTAGGGCAAGCTATATATGCATTACATGCGTGGATTGAATTGATTTGAAATCTGATTGAACTGCCGAGTAGGGGTGGCAACGAGCTGGTTCAGCTTGAATTCATTATGAACTGGTTCGTCTGAGTCACGAGCAAACTAACTTTCGGAGTCTGAGCTAAAATCTCAACTTGAAATTTTCATGAGTTAAACCGAGCTATCTCACAAGCTGACGAGTTGGCTCATTAGATCTGTCTGAATCTTGTTTAAAAAATAAATAAAAAATCTACAAACATTTTGGACCGAGCTAAATCAAACTGGACAATATAAAATGCATACAAATTTAGAAATTGGCTGGTTAACAGCTTGGTCCCATAACAAACGAGTTGTTAGCGAGCGAGTCAGATACGAGCTGTGCCGATATAAAGGATAGCGGTTGCTGGTTGCATACTTGTAAAGTTTGCGAGCTGCACTGATACAGAGGATGAGTGTGATTGGCGTTAAACGAAGAAATGCGCGCGTACAGTGAACTCCAAAGTGAGGTACTTTGTGTCGATGACAAGGAAGGAGGAGGAGAAGAGAGAAATAGTGGAGACAGCTGAGACTCCATTCAGGGAAGACACAGAGAGCACTGACTCCCTCTGTCTCTCTGCCCCCATTTTCTCAGTCTTTGGCTCTCTCTCTCTCTCTCTCTCTCTCTCTCTCTCTGAGTCCACTTTTGCTGCACTAATTGTGAGATGCTCTGAAGGTGTTTGTCCTTGTTTACCTAGAGAAAAGAGGCGGGGTACACACACACTGTTTGTTTAATTTCCACTCCTCCAACAGTACCAAGTCCATCCACATGCATGATAACTTGATAACTAATACTAATCTGTCAGATGTGTAATGGCTATTAATATCACTCGGATATAAACTGTTTTTTTAGGTGAGATTGCATGCTGCACAGTGGGGATGGAATAATTAATGAGATTGATTGATGGCCAAATAACACCTTAATGTTTCAAATTCAAAAGATACGAGTGAGGCTATGGCACTTAAAATGTGTGGATCGGTCCATATTGTGGATCTATATCTTTGTTTTCAAAATTCAAACAATCAATTGAGCGGGCTCGGTATGATCTTCGTATGAAAATATACTTATTGATCAAATTTAATTAAGTTTTTCTACTATATTTTTTAGATAAGTAAAAAATCACTACTTTCGGATAGTCCATAGTCTTTAGAACAAGTGATTTGGCCTCTAAGTACGTTTTCATATGAAGATCACGTCAGAAAGTTTGAATCATGTATGAACACTAAAGTGGAAAATATGAATCTATAACACAGACTCTGTGCACATGTACCGCAACATTGGTGGATCTAGCATGCATGGTGCAAGGTAGGGCAACTGCACTATCTTGGAATTTGAAATTTAGTTTACATATATGAGTTTTTGGACTTTTGATATGTTAGAAATGTACTAACTAGTCAGAATATTTTAGACCTTGATTAATAGTTAATTAAGTATGGATTAAGTCTTTTGGGCTGCATCAAAATATGGGCCCGAAATATATGTTTTTGTGATATTATATGATCTAATATGATTAGATAGACATCTATGAATAGGTTCGATCAATAGATGCGATCAACAGGTGTGTTGTATTATAAATACACATACATATGCTATTTTCGCTGATGACTCTCTCTCTAAACTGTTCGATTTTCGAGCAGAAATGAAAAAGACAGAAAACCGAAAATATGATATATTTTCAGATAAGAAACCAAAAGAGAAGTGACAGAAAATAGAAGAAAAACATTTTCGGTTTTATTGGATGAAACCGAAAATCTAATATGTCTGAATTCATACTAAATCAGAAACCGAAAGAGAAAAAAAGAAAGACAAGAAGGGAACTGTAAGTTGGCGCTAACACTTCGACTTGCAGTTGTTTGTCAACCTGTTCGTGTGGATATCGATAGAGACGTGACTGCAGTTGCTGTTGCTTGGATCCAACAAAAGTTGTACGAAGTGAAGAAGGTTACTGTTAGGGCTTGAATTTTCTGCTGTGCATCTAGTGGTAAACTCTATATTAATCTTGGAATTAGTTTTATACATGAATTCTAGTTTTTGGATAGTGAACAAACTGATGAACTGAATCAAATTGTTGCATTTTAACCTACCCAAAATTCCAACATAATCTACCCTAGAAATCAGGTTTGCCCTACCCAAAATTCCAACATAATCTACCCTAGAAATCAGGTTTGCCCTACTCTGAGCTCAGCCCAATTGGAAATGCAGCTCTAGCAAAAAAGACCTTTGTGCAAGTGCAACCTTTTTGTTTAGAAATTAAGTATGACGCAACCCAGTTTGTTCAAAATTCGTGCATTTGAAAAAAAAAAAATCGCACAATCCACTACCACGATTTACTTTCTATTGGCTATGTTGCTAAATTCATCTTAGTGACGCATCGCCTCCTCTGCAGCTACAATTTATGCTCCGGCTGTCAGATGCTCTTCTGATCCTCCTCCGCTCAGGCGCTCCTCTTTCCTCCATTCAATTGATTTGTCGGCGCAGCTCAGTAGCTCCTCTTTTCCTCTGTCAATGCAGGCTTGATTGCAAATTTGAGAATTAGTTTTAATTTAAGCTTAATCGTAATTTAATTAGCTATTTAAAATAGATTCGATTGCTAATCCTAATTTCATTAGAAAATTTTTGAATTAGTTTCAATCTAATGAGTTTGAACTTTAAACTCAATTGAAGAAGATATTCAAATCCGATCCTATAATTTCTTATCCAATCTGATGAATATCCTGTATCCGCCGCTCCTGTACCTTAGCCTCACTTCAGAAGATATTTTATTTTGTCCAAACAAAACACGATGAAGATAGTCATTACTCTGTCATCATTTGCAACATTGACTCAATTCTTTCTCTTTTTTTTGCTTCACTTAAAATTCCCATGCAATTCCATCCCTGAACTAATTATGTTATTACTGTGTAGGCCAGTGTGTATCAACCGTCCAAAAATTAAGTAAAGGTGGCAAAAGGAAGAGGCCCCACCACAAGCTGATGATGGCTGATGGGGGTTCAGACATCAGACTGAGGGGGGGGGGGGGGGGGGGGGTCTGAGTGCAGTGTCCTTTTAGATAGCAGCGTGCGGCCGTGCAGTCCTCTCTCTCTCACTGCCCTTCCACACATGCTCCCTTTCTCTCAGACATTTACTCTCCCCTCTCAAATTCAGCCTGACTTTAAAAAAAATAAATTAAAAGAATGTCAGTCTGATTTTTCTGTAGCATTTCGGCTGCAACCAAATTTGTAACAAACTTGTAGGAGTTCGGAATTTCGGATCAGCTTCCGCCGACTTAATATCCCCTCAAACAAAAAAAGAATGTCAGTTCTCTCACTTATTAGGCTGCTAAAAAACGATTCCAATCAGAAAATTGAGATAGAGAACTGGATAAATAAGTGTTCAGTAATTTTATTTTACGAGAAAGATTAATAGTATATTTTTTATAAAAACTAAAATCTTTAAAAAACAAAATGCATAAGTTTCAATTTATAGAGTACTTAGCATCCCTCCGCCCCTGATTCAGTGCATTCATCAGGATTCAACTATTTAGACGGTCCAGTCAAAGGCCTAGATAATATTCTGATCAGATCCCTACAAAATACTGGTAATACCAAGTACACTGATTGGATCGGTAAAAACATAGTTTTGGTTCGTTGATATGAATCTTGTCATGATCACGTAACATTAGAGTGGAAAAAATGGCACCGCAGAGCCGGCTCCATCACGGAACGGCATGATTAAGACACGGCACGTGTAATTAGCACCATTAGGTCTTAATCAAATGATGAATCTTGAATAAATTAACTTAAATTATGAAAAAATAGTTAAACATGAGAAACGTAATCAGTTACGTTTAGACACGGCACGCGAGTCATGCCCATGCGAGTCACGGCGTGACTTGCATGCCGTGGTCGTGACTCGCATGCCGTGACCACCCCTCAACATTTTGATCATGGCATGGCACAACACGTGTCACTATTCACTTGATCACAGAACAGCATGTCACGACACAACACCTTTTTTCCACTCTAATTAACATTTCCACTTCTCAGTAACATTCTTTTTTGAAAAAGAAAATTACTACGGCCTTGGTAAAACTGCTGGTGACAAACTGACAGTTACACTCGGTCTTTCCAAACTATTCCATTTGCAAGGAAAATTTCTTTTATATAGAAATAAAATATTATTTTCTTCGAAAAGGGAAGGAATAGTTGATTTTGGAAAACAGGTAAAAACCAGGCTTATGATTCGGTACAAAATTGTACAAACTTCATACACCGAATAATTGCTAGGGTGTAAACAGTTTTATGATCCAGGTCCAATATTTGGTATATTTGGCATAAGAAGTTTGCACCGAGGCATTGGTCTGATGTTACCTATTTTTTGAAATTCGCCTCAGATTTCTACCCTTTTCAGCAGAAAATAATATTTTATTTCTAAAAAAAATCGGCTTATCCAGCTAACGCATTTCCAAATTCCAACAAACAATCATGTCTGCTACAATGAATCAGTACGCAATTAGGCACAACAACAATAATTCACAATGCATTGGGACCCCAATTTAACAGGGCATATCACAGGTACAGTAAGTACCTCACAAAACGATGCAGTACACTACAGAGTGCATAAGTAGTGGCATGCTATTGAAAGGCCGGTACGGTACAATCAATAATTTCGTCCAAGGAAGACCAAGACTCTTTCCTTCATGTTTTTGACAAGGCTTTTTATCAGATATGAAATGACAGGAAAAGAATCTTAGTACAGCATGTTCAAACCAAATCTGTTACATTTCTGACTGCCTTACCACATCAATCACACATGAGATTATGAGGACCAACCCCTTCTCAGTTGATTTTCTATATGGACATTCAAGTCCATTTTGTATTATTCTTTCAGCTCTTTTTTTTTCTCAGGAGTAAATAATCTACAGGATAATGACTCTATATATAAAAATAAAAGGTGGGCAGAGGAGAGAAGTGGTCCTAATAAGGCCTTGTTTTGTCTTGACTTTTTCTTCACTGCCACTCTAAAGAGGAAAAGCCTCTCTATATACATATAGAAGAGATGCAAGCTGTAAAAAAATGCTTTCACAATGGTTAGAGAGAGAGAATTTAAAGTATAGTAAAAATTATTTTATGATATAGTAGAAGTTTTCAACTAGAGAATGGCATAGTTGATTCTTAAACAAAGAACCACATGCTTAGTGCAGTATCACGAGCTCCATCTCTCTATAGAGAAACGCAGGTTCAATATTCGCAAAAAGAATCTAAAAGATGTTGGGGTGTACCAGGGCCCATCAATGAAACAAAATGATTCTTAAACAAATAGTTACGGACAAGAAGGAACGGAAATACCAAGTACCAAAAACCAGGAATATAGATTGATTGATACTCTAACAGATGGCTAAGATATTCTTTTTTTTTTCTAATATTATCTCAAAATAAAGATATTATTTTACCATACCCCACAGTAGACAAAATGTCGATTGCATAAGACACCATAAATCTTAACATGAGAGCTTAATCCTTCTGGTAGAAGGAGAGTACAAAATCGGTATGTACGGAGAAGAGCTGAGTGTCTACAAAGAGCTGTTTTCACATACATTAAAACGCAAACATTAGTATCTCATATTAGCCAAAAACTCAACAAGGAATTCTTTTTGCAGATACCCCAGATATATTATCTTATTGCAAGTAAAAGATGTATGACCTTTTTTGTGAATTTAACACCCCAACAATTTTTAAGGGGAAATTTCATGTATACCCCTCAAAAACCTCGAAATTACGTATTTCCCTCCCTATAATTAATAATATCATATTTACCCTTCTAAATTTTAAGAACTCACAAATTAACCAATTTATTGACTTCTCTATTAAATCTCAATTTAAATTTATGAAGTACCCATTTTACCCTTATTAAAAAAATTAAAAAATATGAAGCATTTTTAAACATTTGCAACTTACACCAAAATACTATGTTTGGTGTGACAGAAAAAGTATTTCCATTAGATATTGACAATTGCAACCCTTCCCTTGTACATTTCTAAGTTTAAGAGTTGAGGGAACTTTGGAATATGTCAGTAGGTATTTGCACCGAAACATACATATGATGTCATTTGCAAATGACCTAACTTTAAAGCAAGCAAGGTTATGCCTGTTTGTACCTTCATAAAGGCCCTGTCGCGATACGGAAATGAACCAATGAAACTCTCTCTCAGAAGCAAAGAAACCTGATCACAAACATAACACAGTAGCCTTGGGTAAAACTTCAGAGTCAAAAAATTTACTATCATGAACAACCTCACAAAATACAACAAATATACAATGTACAACTTTCTCACTGTTCACCTCTCAAAGAAATGAGCAAGAAAATAGTGGTTTGATCATTTATAAATAATTAAGGAGGCGTTTTCGTGACACTATTTATGTTTAAACGAGATCTGTATGTTTACTAGGAGCATGCAGACATTTATATTTTCAATATAGCTTATGCTTGGATCAAGGGGAAAAAACAAGAAGAAGAAGACCAAAACCTTGTCATTGTTAGATTGCACATTTGTGATCGTGTGAGACCTCAAATTGGCACAAAGTGAATCGAGGTATGACCTCAAAACTGCCAGGAACCCTTTCGCAGCTTCAACCTATATTAACAATAGTAAAAAAAAAAAAAAATTAACAAAATCATGTTATAATCCTTCTGCTGATTGCAAACAAATAGCAATCCATATTTGTGGTTTTCCATACACGGGACACTTTCAAGTAACCCTTCCAAAAATGAGGAAGGGAAAAGGGTAATTTGTGTAATTTTTTAACGAAGAAGAACAGAAGGGAATCATGCTGATTTCGGATATGCTTTTAAGGGAAAATATGACTCGCTTTGCAGGGTATGGCAAGGTGCTTTGAAATTAATAGCTTATATAATTTAATATAAAAATATAATAAATAAATGAATAAGCACATCATGTACGTAAAATCATAAAATATAATACTTATGATTTTTATCCCTTTTTTTAAATAATAAATTATTAATCAAATAAAACTATATAAAATGTTGCATAAATATAATAAATCAAATAAAACTATATAAAAAAATTATAAAATGTTCTATAAATCATTCTAATTAAAATAATAATAAAAAATATATAGTTATACCTATAAATAAAAAAATTATCACATATAATTTAATATTTATCCATTACCCTTGTACGGGTTGATACATAAAATTAATCACATTAAAATTTACCTGAACATCGGTGCATTCATATACAGCCCGTCTTCTTGCAAGATAGCTTTCCCCAACGAGCATGGAATGGTAGGGTCGCAAGGATGCTAGTAACTCCTTTTGTTGTGGAAATTGCGGAATAGACCCCGATTTTACCTAAAGTACATATCATTTATAAAATGTTAATTAGTTTATTATAAGCGAGAGCTTGCTGTTAAATTTGTTTTCAACAGTGATACACTATAGAGAAAGGTGAGACGCCCCCCCCCCCCCTCCCCGGGCCCTGGCTCACATACACACACAACTAGGGTGTAAACAGATCGTACAAGGACAAATACTGGCCAAACTGTACTTATATGTGTTTTTGTAATTTTTTCGAATCTGTATTCAAACTAATTATCCGTATCACATCTGCTTCTTAACTGAAATCAGTATTCGTATCCATATCTCCTGGGAAAAAAAAAATCCATATCTGACTATCCGTATGACAGTATCTGTCAATATCCTGTACAAATCCAAATTATAAACGGATAATATTTGATCCGTTTGCATCCCTACACAGCACATACAAACCTGATTTTTATTGACATCAATAATCACTGCATTTGACAATCTTGAATGGAGATCAGCAGTTCGGTTCTGTACACCAACCTAAGCGAACAGAGTAAGCAGTAATTTCATTATCCGAGTGTTTGACAAAGCAATCATTTGCAATAAATGACAATAGGATAATGCTATTAGAATTACTATTACTGCATGCGTGCAAACCAAAAAGAGAATGTGTAAAGAAAAGACAAACGTTCAGGAGCTTACTACAAATGGAACCGGTGCATCCAAGAAGTCTAGCATGTCATTGGGCAAAACCTACAATCAAATCATTAAAATATAGTATTATATTTCTCTAAGATGAAATTCAATTCTGCACACCAGTTCAAAATTAAAGGAGAGCAGAGTTCAAATGCATCGAGTCTTTCATGCCTCAATTGTGCCTCACATTCTTATCTCTGTTTTCAAAGTCTAAACAGTTCATCCGAACCTCTCAACATGATCTCTATATTAAAATATGCTTGGAGACCAAATTTTATATTTTTTCAGAAATTTATTACTATTTTTTTAGATCGGATACAAAATCTGGGGCCATCCAAAAACAGTGATTTTGTGCCTATCTTAAAAAATAGTAAAAACTTTCAAAAAAAATAAATTTGGTCTCCAAGCACATTTTAATATGGAGATCATGTTGAGCAGTTCGGATCGACTATTTGGACTTTGAAAAATGAAAAAAAATGATGTGAGGCACGATTGAGGCATGAAAGACACGGGGAATTTGAACCCTGCTCATTAAAGAAACTAAGAGATGAAATTACAGGCATAAGTAGGCTCTGCCAGTGGTACGGTCGTATGAGTGGTATGATTGACAAGACTGAAGCAGACAGGATTCCCTGCGCATGGAATGCAAGTAAAAAAATGTTATTTCAAATCATGGTTATATATATATAGAACTGTGTTGCCAAAACGTACAACTCTTACCAAATTAGAGCATATAATAAGAATTTGCTTCTCCAGAAGTGCTGCCGCAAAGAATGTTATGACCTTTCAAAAGCAAATCCATCGTTTCAATCAGACAAACTAAAAAATCTAGCTTCTAACAAACAGAATAACAGAAAATATCCCAAAGAGTGAGGCTATGGTATTATGAATAGTGCAGATTGGTCAGTACTATGGATCAATATCTTCAATTTTAAAGATCAAACAGTTGGTCCAAATTGTTCAACATAATCTACATATGAAAATGTACCTCCAGACTAAATTTATATTTTTTAGAATTTGTTTACTATTTTTTAGACAGGTAGAAAATCACTACATTTAAAATGGTCTAAAATTTTTAGATAGAGTGATTTTCTACCTATCTAAAAAAATTGTAAAAAATGTAAAATTGGATCTACAGGTACATTTCATTTGGACATCATGTTGAACAGTTCAGTCGACTGTTTGGACTTTGAAAACAGATATATTGATCCATAATACGAACCAATCCGCACTATGCATAGTACCATAGACACACTCATATGCCAAATTAAAAATCTGAACACTTACATGTTCTAGTCTCAAGCTACCACATATGCATGCAACTGCCCATACAGATAAAGCTGTTGATTCCTCTTCGGCCAGCAGTGCATTGTGTACCTACAAAGAAAAGATAGCTTCTCGAATTTATTGGATTTTCTTAGGTTAACAGGAAATTAAGCATACAGTATGCATAGGTTTTGAAATCAAATGAAAATATAAGTTGCTGCTGGAGTCCAGCTACCGTGACATCGGTGGTATTTCACCCTAAATACCACCAACACCAAAACCTATCATATCGGCTTCAAACGACAAATCCAAACTTCACGAGTGGTGCATTTACATGCAAAATTTATAATTTTTCAAATTTATCTAGTATCAAGTCAAGCGGTCAAATGTGGGATTTTTTTTAAGTTAATTTTAATGCATTCATTTTTCATAATTTTTTAACTGTTTGACTTGGTAATAAAATCATTTGAAAAATTGTAATTTTTGCATGTAAACACATCACTCATAAAGTAGATTGGTTTGAACGGTTTGGATTCATCGTTTGAAGCCAGTCCGATAAGTTTTGGAGTTGGTCGCACGTACCACTGATGTCACAGTAGCCAGACTCTTGCCCCCAGAATATAATTCAAAAGGCCGTATTTAACAAAGCTAGCAATCTAATTCTCAAACAATGATGACAACTACAACAATTAAACCTTTCTCAACATACACTTGAGAAAATAATGTGAAGAAGACAGGTAAACAGACAAGATTGCAACAACAAAGGCAATAACAAACATACAAGGTTCAATAACTCTGTAACTACAAAAGGGTTTATTTGGCAATACCTAACCTAACTACATTTCTAATGCAATAAATATGGCACAAGTGAACTACACAGATCATCTTGCAATTCAAGAGGTCGATCGATGCCTAATTATCTCATGAAAGATTTAAGTATAAATATACCTCAGCGATTTCTAGGCATGTATTTAATGACCTAACATCAATGGCTGAACCCGCTATGTGAAGAACAGCTTCACTTGGCCGCTGAAAATTTAACGGGTGCAAATGCTCCAATGGCTGAAATGTCAGCGATGCACCTCTTTCGGGGCACTTTAACTGGTAGTATTCACATATAACTTGTAAAGAGCCATGATTCTTATCCTGCAACGAAATATAAATCAGTACCAAGGTTCTAGAAGGGGTAATTTACCTTTTGCCCCTTAAAATAACAGTTATCAACGAACCTCGGCCCATTGTAAGATGTTTGCGTGTGTAATGGAATCTTCGTGGCCAGCGGAAGACGGCTCTTCTGAGTCGACTTCATGCATTTCACTTCGGAAACTTCTCTCCTCGTATGAACTGGGCAATAAATAATAACAGCAGATTTGCCACTTAAATTAAATGCCCAATACTTCACAGTTTTGTAAACGAAACCCAATATTTTTCAACAATTGCATCGGACATCCATTTGTCACTTTGCAGTTATGTCCATAACAGTCCAATGAAACTAACTTCATTTCAACTTGATCATATCGCCACATAGCAATTAATTGAACTTTATAAGCAAACTCAATTGCTTTGCTTAAGTTCAGTTAATTTGAGATTATTGGAACAAAAAACTAGTTAGTGTTGAAAGCAGAATGTACCAACCTATAACACAATGCGCCTTTTTAAGACACCACTCGACATGGTGTTATTTGCAAGTATAACAGAATGCAGATATTGGAAATTGAAATTAAAAATTACAAGATTTCTTTGCAAATGCTGTATATACCTAGAGCTTTCGGAGCCTTCATTAAGCCAGGAGCGAAGAAGCGGCAGTATAGCAGAATCTGATTCCGACTTATTGTTTTCAATTAAAACCAACTGATCTTTAATCTCAACAGTTTGTTGATCATTGACAGTGTCTTTACTAACAAGAACTCCATTTACCGATTTATCATCGGCGCAATCTGTTTTCTTGTCATCAGTTGGATCTATTTCCTCATCAATTCCGTCTATTGTTTTTTTATCTTCTAATTCTTCTAGGTTTGATTCCACATTTTTGTTTTCGTCAACTGCTTCAGAGGGCTCAGGTGAGCTGTCGCTCCTCTTGCAAATTTCATCTTCCACGTAAGTCTCCTCCGCTGATACAATATTTAGCATGTCGAGGCCTTCTGTAAGCCACTCGAGTCTCTCTTCTATCAAAATGCTACATAGAATGGAACACTGTCTCAGTTACTTCAGTGCAAAGAAGGAAACCCATGAAAGGTTATGCTGCGATACTAGCCCAAAAATAAGTAACAATTGAATATGAATGAGGCTATGGTAATATGCATATTACACAGCGGCCTGTACTATGGACTCATATCTCTATTATTAAAGTTCAAACAGTAGACCTGAACCATTCAACTTGATCTTCGTATGAAAATGTACTTGCATGACCAAATTTTACATTTTTTTTAGAATTATTTTACTATTTTTATAGGTAGAAAATCACTTGATTTGAAAATACTGGACCATCCAAAAGCAGTGATTTTCTACCTACCTAAAATAGTACAAAAAATTCTAATAATGTAAAATTTGTTCTTCAATTACATTTTCATATGGAGATCATGTTTAACCGTTAAGATCGACTGTTTGAATTTTGAAAATAGAGATATAGATCAATGGAACTGGTCGATCCGTAATATATATATTACCATAGCCTCACTCATTTAATATAACAGTAATGTACAGCATGTCCATTACAGCAGACGAACCTGATAAAATACCAGTCACGTACAACACCGGACCATAACCAATCAGTACCAGAAATATACACCTAGTTAGTGCCATTTTAGTATCTATTATCTTATTTCAAGTTTAATTAAGGTCAAGTAAAACTAGTTCAGGGGTTACCTCCTCAGAACACCAAAATGCAAATCAAAAAACGGGAGGCGAGAAAGAATGCAGTAACAACGGGGCGTGGTCATGATGTAACGACTGAGCGATGGAAAAGATGGTTTCTCTTCCATGAGCATAGAAATGAGACTTGATGGCCTCTGCACTATTTCTTCTACTAGGACACAACATCCATACAGTGTGGAATCATCAGCAACCTGTGCAAAATTAACAAATTGTCATTTTTTTTTTATTATACAGAAATAGATTACTACGTCATTTTGTAAAGTTACTCGTACCTGTAAACGGAACACAAAAGACTGGTTGCTCTCCTTCAATTGTTCCTGAAAAAGGATGGAACTTATTTCAACTGGTTGCACTACCGGATGTAGGCGGCAGAGAAAATTATTTAAACTAGTTGCACTACCGAATCAAGGCCAGAGCGATAAATAGTTTGTATTTCATGGCATGCTAATTAGTCAAGGCCGGAGCGATAAACAGTCTGTAGTTAATGGGATGCTAATTAGTAGGTTAGCTTAGCAATTTTAAATCATACCTGGCCTAGGAGTATCTCATTAAGCTCACTGAATGAAGGAGTTCTCTCCACGGCACGAACCTATTACCAGTAAGCTTTCAAAATCAAAATCTGAATAAATTAAAAACAATCATTTGTTTCCTTGCAAGTAATGTAGGAAAGTGTATATAATATGACACCTGTACACCACCGGGAAGGCAGAAAGGTAGGAGATCCTTGCACTTTAGTGGGAGAGGCTTATCGGGTGGATATGCGAAGAGAATCTATAACAATATATAACTTTAGTACAATATAAGTAGTTAAGTACCACAATTTGATTCAAGGAATCCCGGTTTCATTTTGAACTTCCATCTAGTTAGAAATGGTGTAAACATAGATCTTCTTAGACATACGAGAAACTTTTTCGCTCATTTGGTTTTGCCTACTCTTTTTTTAAAATATATTTCAATCTTTTATTCCATAAGTTTTATAGTTCTATCTTTCATTCCATTTTAAAGTTCTATCTTTTATTCCATTCGATAGAATAAATACAAAAATATCTTACTAAAAAAATTACAAAAAAATACATCGTAAAAGACTATTAAGAATATAAAAACTTATAGAATTTAATAAACTCTAAAAAATAATTAGATTATTCGGGATAAAATCTTTGGTAAGAAGTGAAAATCGCATAATTCACCTGAGGCTCGAGATTGGAAGCCGCGTGAACTTGGTTATTTCTATTAATTAAATTCCTAGTTCTCCTCACATCTTCTTCATCTCTCGCTAGTACAGTAGGTTCAAGAGCTTGTGCATCGACCTGCGGGTGAAGGCCCACAATTACCATGCTCTCAAATACTCTAGAAGGTTCTCTTGTGGGCCTGTTATCCTGCTCAGTTGAAATATTTAACATCAATTATTTCGACATTATAAATATGCCGAAACTCACCCAAATTTTACTGGATTTTGAAGACTAGAAGTTTAGTATCAGCAACAGACGAAAAGAAAGAAAAAAACGAATTTTGATAACGGGCAGGCAGGGTCTAGTAATGGTTTATAAGCAATACGGGTATGTACAAATACCACATGAGCACGGCCTTACTGTGGAGTTAAAAACAATGACTGGTATAAGTACCAAATACCCATAAAAATAACTCTTGCATTGACATCAAGAGAGACCGAAACGGTGTGATATCAGTACCAGGTCGAAACCACAGATGCCACAACAGAGAGAGAGAGAGAGCAACTGTATTACCAATGATTTAAGCTGGAAACGGGCCCACTGGCGCTTTTGGCTCGTCAAATCCTCGGGATTATATGCGCCACGCACCTCAGGAGGTGACGAGAAGCCTTTAAGCATTTTAGTGACCTGCTTTTGCAACTTTTGCAATGGGCTCCCGCTATTATCGTCCGTAGATGAAAACACCACTGACGGCCTTGAAACCACAGTTGTCGTCGCTGGAGACTGCTCGGGTGCCGCAGATGAGACAACCGATAGCAATGCGTGCGCCACATCCTCAGTTAATGATGTGTTCATGCTGAGGTTGAGGCCGTCAGATTTGATGCTGTTCTCCATCGTGGTTTCTTCCCTAATTATTGCAACAGGAGAGTTTTATATTTGGAGGTTCTTTTTCTTGCTTCTTTCAAACTTTAGCAAAAGAAATTATAAATCATAATAATTAAAGTGGGGTTCAGCAACAAGTAAAGAAATTCCCACCAAATTCTCAAATTTGAATTGAGAATTATTGATCAAATTACCCCTTAAGGCAAAACCCTGAAGCTGTGACACTTCACCTAACTGTAGACCTCAAAACAGCCAAGCAGATACTAACAACAACTAACAAAAGAAAGGTGTTCCTTTCAGACAAGGCCTGGTGACTATAGTTTACACTCAAATTGTGCTTTATCTACTGCACTGGATGAATTTGAGGCTCGATTTTTGCTATATGCAAAGATTTCATACCAGATTGGTTTGAAATATATTCCACAAAAGCACAAAAAATGAGCCGCTTCTCCCTTTAAATGCACCCAGAAAATCAGAAAAGTAAAATACAAAACAAAGGGCTTCTTTTGAACAGAATCGAACTAGAATATCTCAGATGTTCCACCTTTTACTAAATAATTCAAACACGAAAGGGGAAAAAATGCACAGCTAAGCACCGATTTCTCGAATTTTCATGTACCTGGGGTGAATCAATCACGACTAAAAACGCCCCAGTTGAGAAAGACTCCGAGCTTCACCTTCAATTATTACTTCAAAGTTCAAAAGGGAAAAAAGAAACCGAAAAAATTAAAGCCGTGCGTTTCGAGAGATTGATGTGTAAAGCTAAAAAATTAACGGAAAAATCAGATCACCTTATAGAGTGGAGATCAGAGCGAAGAAAAAAAATGGGGGTTTTTTTCTCGTTCTAAAATTCTCCGCCTTGGAAGAACACAGCGAAAGGGCGGCTTGGAGGAAGAATGGTCTCCTACGTTATTGTCAGTGCAATAGTATAATAATAATAATAATATTATTATTATTTATTATAGTATTATTACTGTAATTATCTTTTAATTTTTATAATTAATAAGTTAAACAATTTGGTGTGAATGATATTCATATTACTGTTGGTGATTCTTATTAACCGTAACCACGTTGTTCAACTTTTGCAAAATGGACCCGCATCTCTTTCTTATTCTTAGAAATGACACCGGGTTTCTTTGTCATTATTTTTTTTAGAAGTTACTTTTAATAAGAGTATACATTTTTTTCCAATATTATTATCTAATTATTGTGTTTGTTCTGTTTTTTATAATGAATCCTGACACGACTGTGATACTTGCGTAATCATAATAACAAAATTAGCGAATTATTCAGATTTAGACCAATAAATCCCATTTATTTTTCTTAGGTAAAACATATATTTTTTCTCTCTCTCTTTGTATGGTAGATTATGTGTTATCAGGGATGGAACTAGAAAACTTTAATAGAGGGGGTTGAAAATTAAGGGGGAATTTCATGTATCCCCTCAAAAACTTCAATATTACGTATTTCCCCCTCAAAAGTTTATAATATCATATTCCCCCTCAAAATTGTAAAAACTCACAGATTTACCCATTATTAATTTTACAATATATTAAATATTTCTAAAAGTGATTAAATAATATATTTGAGACTCTAAAGACCATTATACCCTTGTATCTTTCTTTTCCCATTCTCTCTCCGTCATTGCAACAAATGCTCCAGTCTTCACTTCAATAGTCAGTAACTTTAGAACATCTATTATTTCTAGAAAATTGATGTTCATTCCGCTTTCTCAAATTGATGGAAATACAACTGTCTTCCTATTTCCCTATTAGAAGGTTGTGATTACTTTGATTATGAACTGTTCACTTTATGTATTCAATCCAATCTATTCCTTGCCGGGCTAAGTAAAATATTATTTAGCAAACATTTATATATTGAGATATACCAGTATAGATTATAAAAGCATGCATTGCTTACCAATTGATGCTTACATGATATTACCAGTATCCATATTTTGTTAAAAGCTCAATTTGTCTAACACAAATTGTAAATTTTAGAACTTTGATCACTGAGCTGGAAAGCATCAATTTGAAAACTTGATGTCACACCCCGCGGCCACGGGTCGTAACAGTACCCCGCCGTAAGCATACAATACCGTGTATACTTACAAGGCAATTAACAATTCAATCAAAACAATAAGCAATATAAAACAAGTTTCTAAATATAATCAGAGTACACAGTCTGGTCAGAGTATAATACAACAAAGTACCTCATCCGGATACCAACCAAAAGGCTAAACCTAGAATTATACAACAAAATATCTCTAGGGTCATATAAGGTAAACTACCAACGGCCTGCTACTCGCGTGCCTCCCCGGAATCGGACGCACCAGAACCTGTAAGGTAACCCGAAGGGTGGGGGTGAGAATAAATTCTCAGTGCGAATTTGCCACATTTAGATTATTGGACTTGCAATCAAGCTCAATATTTAGAAATGAAATCCATACAACAACAATTCAAACAGATACATATTCATAAATAAAAGGATGCATATGCTCGACAACAATTCAACCAGATGAATCACAATTAACGGAATTTTCAAGATGAATTTCAAACACAACACATATTTGGCTTAACTCGACTCATTAGGGCTTGTAACAACTACAGATGTTCTTTCGAGCTGGACCCTTTATCAAACCCTTGTCTGTAGGGTTACCGACACACGTTCCACCGAGCTGGACCCTTTATCTGACACCCATCTGTAATCGCTTGGCTTAACCGTTTACTAAGGTCTGGTTCAAGTCATATAAAGAAAATCCTCTTTGGAATCATTCCAATGTTCGTAACATTCAATTGACCATCCAAATGCATTAACACGTAGGAGAATGCCACCGAGCCACAGACGTTACACATGTCACCCACGACTCCAAATCACACATCAATACAATCACTCACCCCTCGTCCCAACCGGTACTGGGAAAACTGAGGGCCGTTCACCTAAAGCGCTATAAGGATCCAGGGCTCAAAGTCAGCTATACAGCTCAACTTCGTAAATCCGCTCACACACACAATTCGTCGGATCCAAGTCAGCTATACAGCTCAACTTTGTAAATCCGCTCACATACATAGTTCGTGGTGACTTTCAATCAAAATCTGATCATAATAGATCGACACAAATGGCAACCATACAAGCATGCAAATCATTTCATTCACCATAATTCGAGTTTAATTTGATTGGGCTATGCAAATGATTTATGCAATTCAATGATGCAACAATCAGACATTCAACATGACAAACGAATAAACAATTTAATTCCTGAAAATGAAATATCAAACAAGTCCAAGAATCCCGCACCTGATTACGACGAGCGTATCGCGTACTTATGGATCAGACGTCTCAAAATATCCCGCAAGGTCTTGCTCAACCGAGCCTACACCTACCCGCACATATAGTTGGTTTAACATTGGTTCTCATAACAATTCGATTTACCGATTGGTTAAACCCTAATTTGGTCAAAACCTTAAATTAGCCGTTAATTGTTCTAGAAATTCAAGATCAAGAGGTAACCCTACCGATTACAAGTCTAATCGGTTGGATTAAACGAATCAATCCACGATTATGCCCAATTTTGATTTTGACAAAAAACCCTAGAAATCGATATCCAAAATCGAGATGAAATCGGGAAAGAATCGGCAAATAAACAATCAAAGAAGCTCAATGAGCTAGTCTACAAGCAATTCGAACATAAATCTCGGGTTTAAAACGAAAACCCGAGCAATTGAGAAAATTTGAGGTTTTGAGAGAAACGAAAAGAGAAAGGAATACCGAATAGGAGGGCTAGGAGAGATCTACGGCCAATTTCTCGACTCCACCTTCGATTTCCCGAGCTTTAGTGCGATTCGGAGTGACTTGGAGCTCTCTCTCTCTCTCTTTGGTTGAATACACAAGAAAAATAGGGAAATGGGCTGTGGGAAGAGAGAGGAGTGATTTGAGTTTTAGGGTTAAAAACACCCCGAGTGCGGACGCACTCATCCGCAGTGCGGGTCGCTTCACCCGCACTCGGCACTTAGTAAATCTTCAACAAAATTTCAGAAAAAGTCCGAGCCTAATGCGTCCGCATTGAGACGCAGTGCGGGTCAATCCATCCGCACTCAGCACTTGGCAGATTTTTCAGAAAATTCAGATTGACACAGAAAATTTCATGAGTGCGTACGCACCCACCCGCAGTGCGGGTCAACCCATCCGCACTAAAAGAAATTCAGAAAACTAGTTAAAGAAAACAGGGGCCAGTGCGGATCAGCCATCCGCACTCACCATTAGTATGGACGCACTGGGCCTACAAAGTGTCAGAATCTCGAATTTTCGACGCGGTTTCGATTCACACTTGACGTACTTATTTAGAGAAGCATAATTTAAGATTTAAATTTCTATTTCGTTGGCACGATTTTCAATTCTTGTATTTAAAACATTCAGAATTTAATTGTTAAAATATTGTAACGTAACACTTGAGTAATGACAACACCATATTTCTTAAGTCTTTTATACTATAAATTTTTTTAAGATTGATTTGATGCTATGATTTTGATACATCTTGGGTTTGGATAAGCAGAAATGTAGCATAAGAAAAGAGCTTAGTGTTCTGACCTTATGATAAAGCTTTTTTTTTGGATACTTTATATCATAATAATAAAACGCATCTAAAAAAGCTTAAAGAAACAATCCGCACTAAAAGGAGTAGATGTTTTCAGGGAAAAATAAATTGATACTGGTCCCATAACCGTTTCAAGGCTGGTACCAAAGGACAAGTACCAGTCTAATCAGACATAATAAAATTCAAAATGAATATAGGAGCACGCAATCACAGACGATAACAAATGTGCTTTGGAGAACCCTGACGAATCTTAATTTTGGGTAAGGTCATTCAGTGAGCTGGTACACATCCAAAAAAGCTCAGTCTCTTTGAGCCGGTCCTTGAAATCTAGTAAATAGGTTTATGAATTTAACTTCTATTCGGATTGAGTCCTTGTAGGCTTGTACTATTTTGAGAACTACTGGGAGTACATTTGTACCTTAGTATGATGATGAGACACAGTTTATGTATTTGACATATGACATGCATGGGTAGGACCAGGGGGACCAACATTCCGTCAATGTCTATGTTCAAATGGAGTTCGCAATGGGGAACTGTGAATTTAATTTGAAAGAGGGAGACGGTAGAAGCTAGAAGATTTTTCTTTTAATTCTAACAAGGATAAAATGGGAATTATAGATTTATATGGATGATGGATTTAAAATTAATGAAAAAGTTGATGATTTGGACAAATATGTGAATTTCTATAATTTTGAGGGGATATATGATATTACAAACTTTTGAGGGGGAAATACGTAATATTGAAGTTTTTGAGGGGGATACATGAAATTTTCCCGAAAATTAAAATGCATAAATGTAACAAGTGAGATTTGAAAGATCTCTCATCTACAAAATAAAGCTCTAACCACTAGACTACAAATAAACATTTGATTATTATTGAGAGAACTGAACTATATAAAAAGTTCTAAATAAATTAAATTTAATTAAATTTAAATAAATATAACTAAAATTTTAAAAACATAGGAGTGACTTAGTCACATTTTCAATACAGTAAGATCCTCCCCTGTGTGTTATTACTTGCAAGGATAAATGAAATCAAGATGCTCTTGCATCTCTTTGTCATAAGAAAAAACATTGCACATGTTCTTTGAGATTTTAAACAGTAATTATGTACATCAAGACTATTTGGTAATGTATTAACCACGGATTTATTTTATATAAACAACATGTGTGGTCCAATCAAATTTTGTAGGATTCAATAAAATCATTTCTAAATGTACCTGTGAAAATTGATGCGCAATTAAAAGTCTAAAATGAGAACAGGAAATTTCTTTTGTAAAATATGATACCAAATTTGACAGTTATGTATATCAATTATCAAGACTTTTGGTAATGTATATTCAACTGATTTATATACCTCGAGAATTCAAGCACAGATAAAGAGGAAAACATTTTTTAAAAATCAAACCAACTTTACAAATTTGAATACTTGACCACGATGACAAATTACGAAAATATTTTATAATTTTTTTTTTACAAGTGACCTCTGTGGACCCCATGTTTCATTAACATGAAGTAATATAAATAACAAATATAGTTTAAGAGGGTTTTAACAAAAAGAGATGCCCAAATTAGAATAAAAAAAGTTTACATCAAAACCAAAAAAGGTGTCGTCTTTAATTGGAGCTTGGACTGTTAACACTTGTCGCAGTCAAAGGCCTCTTTTGTTATTCAATTTTATTACTAATTAAAATGCTTTTTGAAATTTTTGCACCAAGTTAGAAATGCATACTGATCATTTTATCAGTAGCATTAAATTGTTAAGTTCAGAGTTCGAATACTACAGGCATCTAAGCTTGTCCAAAGTTGTGTGCTGACTCTTAGAGTGGAAAAAACGTGTCTGGTTTTGGTCTTGTGTCATTCCGTGCCGTGCAGTGTCATACTGTGACTAAAATGTCAAGGGGTGATTATAGCACGCAAATGGTTTCGCCACGTGAGTCACGCCATGCCGAAACATGCCGTAACCAAACGTGACTCGCGTGACCATGTGCCGTGATTAAATTTTTCGTGTGATGTGACATGCCGTGTCAGATTTTTTAAAGATAATCACGACATGTAACCGACACACGTGTTGTGCTGTTCTGTACCACAAATGTACTGGTGACGGAATCGGCTCTGCCTTCTGGCTCTGAACAAAAAATATTAGGCACAGTTTTTTTTTTTTCCAAAAAAAGAAGAAGAATATAGATGGTGTTTAGCTGAAGTTGTAGTTTATGACATGCATATTCCTTTGTTTCTACATACTTTTTTTTATGCATATCTAGTTTTAAATTTTGGAACCAAGAGACAACATTAAATCAAATAAAGGTTTAAATTGTACAGTGAATGTCCAGTCAGAGCATTAGATGTTTTTGCTTAAACTCCATTGATGTAATGGAACAAACTAATAAGAAAATAATTTTTATGAGTATTTATTTCATATACTCGTCATTAAGGAAGGCACCAAAAATTTACTATTATAGTGTTAATGAAAAATAATATTCAACTAAATATAATTAGAGCGAGACATATTTGTTACTTTAATTATAAAAATATTTCAGTATTAAAATTTGCATAAATTAAACATAAATTTTGTAATTTTCTTGAAATGTCAGAGAAAAATTATGGATGATATATCATCTCATGTCGTTGGTTGATGCATTAATCTTAAATTTTGTTAAAGTAAGGGGTATTCATGTGATTATGCATTATGCATATTAATTGTAGGAGGTTTTAGTTAATTAAAATCTCAAAACGAAACAAACATATTAATTGGGAATTTTGGACAAACCACCTAACTAACATAGTTTGCTCAGATAACCTCATTTAGAACGAACGAAGGATACTATATTTCTATCGGATCGTGACGAAGAAAGATCTTTCTGTGCATCATGCACACAAGAAAAGAAAAGTACCGAACACACCCAATTTATTATATATTTAATCAATGAGGAGGGTTAAAATGTATCATTGATTTCGTGCATTAACTTCATATTTTTATTTTTATTTTCAAAGTTCAAATAGTCGATCCGAACCTCTCAACATGATATCCATATTAAAATATGCTTAAAGACCAAATTTTATTTTATTTTGAAGTTTTTTTACTATTTGTTTAGATGGGTTCAGAATCATTGTTTTTGGATGGTTCAGAAATAGTGATTTTGTAACTATTTAAAAAATTAGTAAAAAAAAATTTAAAAATTTAAAAATTGTTCTCTAAGCAAATTTAATACAGAGATAATGTTGAGCGGTTTGAATCGACTATTTGAATTTTAAACACAGTAATAGAGATGTGAGGTATGATTGATGTACAAAATTAATGGTGCATTTTAACTCTATTCTTAATCAATATAATTGTGTTAAATTGTAATTCATCATCAATGACCCCGCAACCACAAATAATTCATATCACCAAACATAACTCAAATTTTTAGTTTAGATCCGGACCGTCAAATCTGTTTTGGTAAGATATTAAGGAATCCTGTGTATTTCACCTTAAGTCGAATTAGTCTGATCTATGATGGAATGGTCCTGATCTACACTCAAAATTTGAGTTACTTCAGAGGTTTTGAGCTCCTCCGCAATGTAGTGGATATCTTTTGTGTTACCTGACAGTATGAGGTTAATCAAAATTGAGCTAAAAATAATCAATTTAAAATACTGAGGTCCACTTTAAGATTCGCACAAATTCACATTGAAAAATTCAGATCCAATGCGATGAAGTTGTGTATTCTTTATTTGAATTTCTACAGATATGGGAATTCACATCGCCCCAGATTAGTTCTGATTTTGATCGGACGGTCCGGATCTAAACATAGAATTTGAATTACCTCATAGGATCCAGATTAGCATATGGGGCCGTACGGTTGTAGAGAAGGACACAAAACGCCATAAACTATGACGCCGCACATCTTGGATTATGCAAACGAAAACGACATTAGAATATTAGATGAGTCCGATCGCCAGTAATCGTCGTTTTCTTCTTTCTTTATGTTTGAAAAAGGTGTTCCCTAATGATCGTTGGTCTGGAATAAAATAATAAAACACAATTATAATAAAGATATCTGATGACTTAACCATAAAAAAAAAAGATATCTGATGACTTGTACAATAATTGCTTCTCCCCGAGAGAGAGAGACATGGCTCGGACTCTTACCTGACCTGGCTTGGTATGATTGAATCGGTCTCTGATGTGTGACCTGAAATGGCTTGGTATGATTGAATCGGTCTCTGATGTGTGACCTGAAATTGCTCTATCTGGGCCCAAATGTTTTAGTTTGTATTTTTTACAAGATATTTCAGCTTTACCAAATACAAGCAATCTGATCCTTTTTTATAGGGTTGTAAACGGTCAGATACGGATAATTATGGACATTTAAAAATCAAATTATATTATTATATGTTATAATTTTTTGGATACAGACAGTTTCAGATACGAGTATAGATCGGATAATTTAAGTAATTTTACGGATTCGAATCCAGATGAAATCGGATAATGTCTGATCTGTTTACAGTTTACACCCCTACTTCTTCATCTATATGTGTTATGTACATATTATACAAAATAATAACTTTTGTTTAGGATGTGCCAGTAAAGAATTACTTAAATTCCTAAGTGTTGATTGTATAGTGTTAAATTCATCTGTGACGACAAGGATGGAGTCAGACTTTCAGACTATGAAAGTCAAACGTCAATCATATAAAAAAATTATGCTGAGAATAGGGATTAATTTTATACTGCCGATAGCATTATACTCATAATTATATAGAAAATAAGGTATAGGTACTATTTTTTTAAAATAAATGAGGGTCAATTAACGCCATTTCTTGAGGGTGGCTTTGCCTCTGTGTGACAACTGACAACATTTTTTTTAGAATCCGTCTTTGATCTAATGGCAAAAGCAATACTCACCGTGTGAGGGGTCACATGTTCAAAATCTGAACAGAAAAAAAATCTCTTGTGAATATTAAATAGTTGAGTGGCTTGACCCTTCAACTTTTAGTAAAAAGAAAATTAATATGTGACAGTCGTAGAAGGACTAATCAAATTAAAAACTTTAATGTCATGATTACGAAAGTTGTAAAATAATTCAACGAATACATGCATGATGTATTTTACAATTTAATTTTATTTGTCATGAATTCCTCTAATTAAATGAAAGGAGAATAATCTTGACAGCCCACAAGGATTTAAGATTTCATTTCATTCAAAAATCAGTGTTTTGTGTTCAACATGTTAAGTCAAAATTTATTACAACATGATTAACAAATAAACTGCTTTTTACAATGTTAAAGAATTGTTTTTATGATTGTTGTACCTGATTAAAACACAGAACGTGATGCACACACCTTTATTTCACAATTGTAAAAAAATAATTTACACTTTATATGCATATAAATCAGCCACATTCATCGTCAATAAAAATCAATAAGACTAATTACATCTTGAAATCTCAACATTTTGGATGCCCAGCAATGCCGCATTTAACCAGCAATTTTCTGATTTGATATCAATAAAAAAAATTGTATATATAAAGAGCTCAAACTTTTTTTGCCACTCCGGATCCCAAAATTTTTGGAACCATCCTTGATTGACACAAAAGTCGCCTCTAGAGAAAGTAGCAACTCCATATTATAAATTCAAAATCTTCAAATTAGATTTTAGATTGTCTCCAGTTTGAAATTTCGGAATGAACAATATGAATTTATATATCGAGGAGGGATCGAATGACACCCTTTTTTGGTGACATCCGATGACATCGTACATTTTTAAAGTTTTTAAAGTCCAAATGGTCGATCCAAACCGTTCAACTTGATGAATATGTTAAAATGTGCTTGCATGTCAAATTTTACATTTTTTGGAATTGTTTTACTATTTATTAAGTATTTAACAAAATCGCTATATTCAGACCGTTGAATTTTTGTACCCATCTTAATAAATAGTAAAAAAATTCAGAAAAATGTAAAATTTGATCTGCAAGCACATTTTAACATATCCATCAAGTTGAACGGTTTGGATCGACCGTTTGAACTTTTAAAATGTACGGTGTCATCCAATGTCACTAAAAAAGGGTGTCATCCGATCCCTCTTATATACCCTATAAATATTGAATATACAATGGTTATTTTTATTTTTATTTTATTTTTAACAAGAGTGGGTATACCCACCTGTTTTATATAGGAACATAACAGTTCATACAATAATTAATCAATGGATTGTTTGTTCCATTGTCAAAAGAACTAAAGTGATACCAGCATAACAAAACAAAAGGCAGCATATACCAAAGCTGCATTAGAACATACATGCATAGAAACACAAACAGTGGCTTGATTAAAAGACTAACTAATCATCTAAGATTGAAGGACTAGAATTAGAAATTATCATTGCTAGAACCAGTAGAGCAAGACATGTAGCAGTCATTGGAGGATGGACTATAGGAAACCATATAGTTCCACTTGAATCAGCCCTGTCTCTTGAACTCAGCCCTCCGGGGTGCAGGAAAATCCTGCCCCCTCTATTCCTGCAACTAGGACTGGTCACTGTTAAAGACAGCCAGTCACTGTTCATTTTTGAACTGGGAGCCCACTAACAGTGACTTTGGGGGCAGGAAATTCCTGCCCCCAGGGAGGCAGACGATTCGGTCTCCTGTCTCTTAGGTACAAGTTCAGCCTTGTGGACCCAAGTTCTCCCTCTGAATCTTGGTAATTTTTATCTTTTTGGATACTTGAACCTGATAGAATTGTCAAATTGGCCTACCTGAGTTAGATGATAGACATTCATAGGCAAGATTAATGTTAGTTTAAAATACGATTCATCATTTCTTATTTTGCACCAATAAAAAGCAAGAGAAATAATGGATGATCCTATACTAGGCCAAGGAAGGTTTTGCAGAATATAATTTATTTCTAATTAACCAAATAGTCAATAATGTAGATGCACAAACTAATTCAACTAACAGGGCATTTTTAAGAGGAATACATGAATCTATTAACCATAAATCATCAACTGAAATGCAATCATATGTGAAATTATTATGTTGTGCAATCCAAGACCAAATTTCAGTTGTAATTGAGCAAGTGACAAACAGGTGGTCTACAGTTTCATAAGCACCACGTAAGGGACAATCTGGATTTTCTTGCCAACCTTTTTGTAATATGTTGTAATATACGATGGTTATATTGTTGTTATTTTGTTAAAAGTTGGTAACCAGCATAACTAATCTTGTTGAGAAGAAAATATAAAGACAAGGCCTTACCTTTTATTAATGGACGACATAACTAATTTTAATTATGGATTTTTCTTTTATTAAAATATAAGCAAGGATTACATTTTTCAAATTTAGAGTGTGCATTTTGTTATTTTTTTCTTAGTTATTTTAAACCAGATTATATTTTTACCAAACAGTTGATTGTAGTTTGATAGTAAGGTTTCACCGAAATTTTTATTTATACCATATTCATAAAAAATAAACCAAATCACCTTAGATTTTGAGAAATTAGACAAATATCCAAACCGCCAAATGACCCAGTATGGACAATTGGCGGCCTGAATATTTGTCGAATTTCTCAGAATCTATAGTAATTTGGTTTATTTTTTCTATGAATATGGTATAAATAAAAATTTCGGAAGGTTTTACCGTGAGATTAGTTGATTATGTTACTCTGATATACAATATAAGCATTGTTCATCAGTCAGACGAATTAGCAAGTTTTAGTAATTTGAATATTTAATTCTTGATTATAAACTTAATTTAATATATATTAAATTTGAGCATAGAGTCTAATAATGGTTAAGACATGTTTTTTACATCAGAGGTCGTAGATTTAATAAAATAATATAATTTTTAATATAAATAATTAGATGGCTTGAGCTCATATTTTAATAAAAAAATAATTAAATTACAGTGTGAAAATTGACTTCGATCGTTACAGAAAAAAAAAAGTTCCTCAATACTTCTATCTATCTATTCTATCTATTTATTTTCTCTCTAAAAACAGATATTTTTTCTCTTTTTTCTTTCTTTAATTCAATTTTTAATTTCTGTTTGATTGCCTGGAATAACTCAATTTTGAAACATTTAATTTTTTTATTTCATCTTAAACTTTTGAGCTTTTTACTTAGTTTTTCCATCAATGCATATTCAGTTGCTAAATTTGTATATTTTTGTTAATTTGAAAAAAAAAAATGAACAACTTAAAATTGAATGAGTCCGGTCCAGTTAAGAGTACTGCAGCGAAATAGACTATGCCTCAATTTTCAAATTCTATGACAAAAATCATACAAAATATGTCTATAATTCGAGACAACATACCGGTTTCGGGACTCGACACAAACCCGATCCTACCTTCACGTACCGGTTGACTTTACTCGAGAAGTTTTTCTTAACTATCTTTGCCAAATCATATACAAGAAGTCCACATCATATAACATGACAAGAAAAAGATGGCACAAATGCTGCCTATCACCTTAATTAATTGCTGCCAAGTGGCTATAATGATGATAAACAGCCTTAATTAATTGCTGCCAATCGGCATGTAGAAAAAGAAAGCCACCTTTTTCTATGTCATAAAGCCAAACTATCACGCTATGACGCTACTCTCTCTGGAATCTGGATTAGCATTATCCAATTGGGGCCTTTTAAGAAGTTTATTCATTTATTATTTATTCGAATTTAAATTAAAGAAAACCAGACTTTCAAAAAAGATAAAACCAGCGGAAAAGAAAGCAAATAAGAAGTTTTTTTTTTTCCTTTTCTTCTTACTTCAAAGCTATGTTACCCTGACACTCCTGGAAACCCATCGTACCCGTGTCCGACACGTATCCGACACCGACACGCCTCCGATACGGGCACGATACGTATCAGACACGCCAGCTGGCGTGTCAGGTGAGCTGGCGCGTCCCAACCATCTTGATACGGTCTCCGATACGGGTTGACTCGTTGGGATACGCCTCTGACACAAATGGACACGTCTGAGATACGCTTGGTTCACGGTAAACCGCACATACAACCCTCACGGCGCATGGTCCACCATGCACCGCGCAGAACCAAATTTATTTTGTGGCTGAGGGGAATCGAACCCGGGACCTATCACCCCATATCAACAGCACATTCGTGTCCGACATGATACCCGTACCCGTATTCGTGCAACATAGCTTCAAAGCGATCATTGGAAAGAGTGCTAAAAAGCTTTTGAGTCCATATAGCGTGAAAACACTCTTGAGTCTCTTCATGATGTTTTTGTATGGGTTCAGATCCAGTGTGGCACCCTACCGTGTAACATGATCAGATTTGCACTCTGTTTTAACCTGACACAAACATTAAAGCATTCCTCTTATAATCCAAATAGGCACCAATTATTAGTCAGTGTGGTTTGTGGTGTTATCTTGGAAGTGATTCCAAATGGCCCGAGCGGAATTCAAATCTGCTCATTTTCTTAAGAAAAAGAGCATTCTCCTATTCTTCAATCCGAACCGTTCAAAATCAATCACACAGTTTCAATTACTCTTTTTTTTATATATTAATATAATATATTAAAACGAAACGAATCAGATGTAATTGAAGCCGTGTGATCGATTTTGAACGGTTCGGATTGAAGAATATGATGATGCTCCAGATTTGAATCCGGCCCAAGCGTTATACAAATAATTTATTATACAATTAGGTTCTTTGAGCCCAAAATCTTCAGGTCTTATAGAAAAAAAGCCCAAAACTGCTTGGTTTATACGGCCCGAAATGTTTGGATAGTATTTTCTATTTTTCTTCAACTGGATGTGCACAGCTGAAAAGAGGACTTCAAATCAGTAACCTGCTATTCCAAATCTAACCGTTGATCTTTGTTGAGATGGCATATGAATAAATCCAACGGTTGGTGAATAACAGCAGATTCGGATCCTGAAAATATGATAAAGTATCAGGAGTCACGGCCATTTGCTACTGTTAATGGATATCAAATATGACCATGAATAAAATCCCATATGAATCTAATATAAATATTTTTTATATTTTTTAAATTCGTATGTGGATCTTATTTAAATTTTCATTTAGATCTTGTACGATCTAATTATTTATTAACAATTTGATAAAAAAAATTATATTAAATATAATTTGAGTTACTTCAAAGTTATACGTGTCATTTACGTTTCAAAAATTTGAGTCATAATGTTATATATTAATTTAATTAAAAAGTAATATATCTAATACGTACATTTATAATATAAAATAAATATATGCATTCTATTATTTTGAATATTTTGACTAGAATATTCAGTATAATTGAAATACAATTCAAAACCTAGTACAATAATGAATATAAAATCACATTTAAATATATAAATTTTATTATATATAAGTTAATGTATAAATCTTATAAAAATCTGAACAAATTTACATTTAAATGGGATATCGTATCGTCTATAATCACAGCTGAGCGATAATTTTTTTGAGCCAATCACAGATGTATGGAGGTTTTTAAGATCCGTGTCAGATTATTTAAGATTCGTACAGATTAAAACAAACAGTCCAGATTTCTCATTCTACAATACGTTACTCATCAGAATCCACCTATGTGGTGCCTTGACCCGGAGTATAAACATCACACAAAAAAAATGCGGATGGCTAATACATAGCCGAAATTTTTATTTTTAACATTTGTTAAAAAATTATTATTTTCATAACATGAATGAAAGTGAAATTATTATCTCAAAGTTATAATGAATACTAATTACAAAATTATAAACAAACACAAACCTCATTAAATAAATTTTGCTAAAAAAATTTGTACTGCGCTTAAGTCTTTCTTTGTTTTATGTTAATTTTGTGTAGCTCTTGTTTTATAAAGATGGTTGAATTGTAAACCGTTGTGATTTGAATATTTCATTGGATGATTAATTCAACACTTCTTTTTTAGTTTCTTCTATATCGTTTGACAGTTTTTCAAAAACAAAAAATGTTCATTTTTTAATATAAATGATGCGGAAATCGATGTCTATATGGAAATGAAATAGCCGTCACAAGTTTGCTTTTCAAACTTTCGTTCAAAACTTTAATAAATTTGTAATGTTTCATAGGGGAAGTAAAATTCAATTGAACTTTAATATACTTAATAACAATTTTTGAAATGATAGGGTGGCTTAGAAACTCCATCTTGTATTATGTTACGCCTCTTATATTTCAGCTCAAAAAAATAGCTGATTATTTTATTAATATTCAATATTATATAGAAAATAATACAAATGTCCATGTTTTTTGAGTATTTACAAAAATGCTTAAACCGTCGAGATTCCTAACGGTCTTTTTTCTTTCTTTTAAATTTGAGGTATGGTGCTTCCTCTCAGTCTATTTGTCTAAAATAGCTAAGTTTGAAACTTTGACCGGCCATAAACAATTTGAAATCCGAATATATATGTCTAAAATAGCTCAAACTAAGAAGGGACTAACTTTGACCGGCCGTAACATATGTAGGAAACTCTATTTTGAGCATTCAACAACTTTTCAAAAATTTTAGGAGGAGATTTGAATTTTGAAGATAAATTAAGATTTACTTTATAAAATATCCCACATTATAAAAAAACATTATTTAGGGTCTCAAACTACAATTAAAATTTCTAAAAAATAACAATAAGTTATAAAATTGTTTTCAACTGAAAAATAAATGTTAACATTTTTTTTTCAATAGAAAGGAACTTTAAAGTACATAAAAAAATCTTGGAACTTGTACTTGTAAAAGATTTCGTTGCCTAAACAATCTAAATTATATTTGATCAATAGATAATTTTTCAGTACTCGTGAACTGAGAGGAAGCACCATACCTCAATTAAAAAAAAAAAAAAAAACACCACAAAGAATCTCAGCAGTCCACCTTTTTTCTAGAACGCTAAGAATTCTGACGGTTCTGAAAAAAAGTGGACTGTCAGAAATCCTTTGAAGATTTTTAAAAATTTTCCAAAGAAAGTGGGCGTTTGTGTTATTTTCTATTTAATGTTGGATATTAATAAAAAAAAATCGGAAGAAATAAGTGCAGTTCATGTATACTCCAAAGAACAGCCCAACAACTTTAGTAAACTTCCAATTTAAACCTTCTGACAATAGCATAGTACATAAATCAGAAAACAAACCCATGATTTTAGAGAACTTCACAAATAGACCCTTACAGTTGCAACTGGACTACCAATATAATATTATTTTAATAGGCTATTTATACATCCAATAATATATCTACAAAATAATCTAATATTAATGAGCCTTCATATTATAGCTATAGTTAGATTGAAGGATCATCTTGTTCCGTAGAAAGTGTTCCATTTTGCATTAATGGGGAACATTTGATTATTGGGCCACTCAATTTTAATTTTAAAAATTACTTGTGCCTCCATAGCTACGCTTTCTGAAAGGTAATTACCTGAGCATACAAGCCATGCCAATATATTTGATGTCAAAATATTGGAAATCTTGTATTTTTTTCAAGGTTTTTTTTTTTAGGAAAGATAGGGGTCACACCCCTATTTGTCTATTGATTAAGATGGAAATCTTTACAAACGCAAAAAACTATTAGAAAGTTCCGCTCTTCATTCCGCATAAACATCACTTATGTTATAATCGACACCAAGATCAACACTTTCCCCAAATAAATAAATAAATAAGAACTTCAAAGACGGAGCTCAAACACCTAGTTCAAAAAGACTGCTGATACTCTGAAAAAAAAAAAAGGCTGCTGGACGACTAAAATGATAGGATTAATGTGTATAAAACCTTACCCCTATTCACAATTCTATAGCCATTACAGAAGACAAGACCAGGCCATGGTAAAGACAGCTTCAATCAGCTTACTTAAAAATATATTTAGACGCTGGGGATACCATGATTGAATCAGCTTTAAGCATTGATGTCCAGTTTCTGGCGCTTAGCTTGAGAGTGCTTAATCCAATCTATACAGTCCTCTGTAGTTGCATTTGGATATGCAAGCTGCCATTTGATCAACCTATGTTGCTGAAAATTAAGGGAGAGTAAAGTCGTTCATATACTAAGCTTGTTATACTTTTACAAAAGGGTGTCATTATGTGTGCCACTGCAAGACATCTACATGTCTAATGTCTTGCATGGAAACACATCTAATAAAAGACCTTAAGATGTTCTCCGGATGATATGTAGATGAATAAAAGTGCATCATTATATGTACTTTATCTCTGATATGACTATCTTCAAAAGATAGCCCAATCTATCCTCAATAATTTTTATATATAAGAGTGTAAAATAAAAAGGGTGGACTATAAGTAATATTAACATGATTACGAGGGTTGAATGTGACATACAACTCGTAGGCATAAACCATGTTTTGATGTTTCACAGGGGCAACAATGAACCTTTTCATATCAAATGATTAGAAAGATGAACAAACAAATAAATAGATAAATAGGCAAATAAGAACAAAAATCCTCTTACCCACTGCCCAATTGTTGGGCCTCCTGATTTAAGTTGCAGAACTCCCATGATCCCTTTGCCATCTAGCAACGGTTTTGTTTTCCAAACACCATCAAGACCTGACGAAAGAAAGAGAGTAATGATACCGAATACTAATAACAAAAAGCTACAAAAAGTATATTTGCAACTGAAAAGGATTCATCAGCAGACAGAAGGGAAAAAGATATTCATGATAATATAAAAAGGAAAGCATATAATCAACAGCACTGAAATAAATTGAAATGAAAACTTAAAAACTGAAAAATAACACCTTTTGTAATTATATACAACAACAACAACAACCAAGCCTTTAGTCCCAAACGAGTTGGGGTAGGCTAGAAATGAAACCCAATCACAATCAAACAATAAAGATAAGTAATAATAAAGTAGTCATAAAATAAAAGTAATAGTCACAAAAAATCAATAGTATTAACAGGACCATATGCATATAGTACAAGAGTATATCATAATTAATCAGTAAACATCTTGGAGTACCTAGTTGAGTTATGGCACTCTCAGCTCTCAAAAACATCTCCTTTCTTCTGTTTAATCCCTCACTTCTATCTGAACTGTCATTAGTTGGATCTAATGCAGGGTCCAATAAAGTGGATGTCATAAGAGCAACCCGCCAAAAATCCTTTAGTTGGCGCAACAATAGACCTGGCAATTAAAACCAATTGTTTAAGCAAATATAATCGAACAAAGTACCTTGAGATACAGAGGTGCCACACATTATCACGATGAAAATTTATTTTAATTTTTTTGACCCAGTTTGCCTCAGTTAAGAACTCCATTGGATCCATTTTTTGCATCAATGGCTCTTAATTGTCCAATTGAGCATTGAGTGACCTAAATTAAACCAATTTACTTGTAGATGTTGCACCACCTTTGAAAATGGTCACTTAGATGAGAAGGGAAAAAAGCACAGAGAGAAACCAGAGTCCCGGGAAAAAAATCAATCTGAGATATAGGCCTATTTATAGGATCCCCTTTCTACCCCAAGGCAAGGACAGTTGTATGCAAAAACAACTGAAGCATATGAAGTGTAAATAATTGGCATTTCAGAAAGCAAATGCTGAAAACAAGCTTGATGACTGTCTAGCAGACCATAAAAATCTGGTAAATGGATCTTCTGGGATTTTATGAATGAAGTTGATCTTCTATTTTTCTTTCTACAGTTATCCAAGAAAGGTACTGAATCAATCTAATATAACAGCCAGTACACAACACTACTGATCCATTTCAAGCATCCCATAGTGACAATGATATGTTACTTTAGGGTATGGGTGGTCTCTCGTCAAGCTTGCTTGGATACAATTTTTTTTTTTACCATACCAGACAGATGCAATCCTACTACTGAGAATAAATCAATGAAGAAGAGATAAAGCTAACCCGCAAAAACTCGCTTTATTGAAGTACAAGGTATCTCAAGAAACTCATCCTCTAAATCTGCTCTAATATCTTCTGGGATCTCATCAGATTCCAATAACAGAAATAACTCAACAAACTTTTTGCATGCATTGTGTAAATTGACTACCTACACAGAAGAAATGTTCTGTTAGCAAAGAAAAGAAAACCAACTTTGGACTGGTTAAAATAAAAGATTGAGATTTTACCTTCCAAGTTCCAAATAAAAGCAACCTTACGTGTCATTAAGTAAAACATCAGAAAAAATATCAACTAGACATTACTTAAAACTTTAAGAAGAATGTAACAGGTGCTTGCTGAGAGTGGGCTGGTGCAGTATTTGCATTATGACCCTTTTGCGGTACGATATCTTAGCAATGATTTTCTTAATGAATTGTAAAACCCTTGGTACATAGTTGGAAAGGCTAAATCTATTTATAAAGGAAAAGGACGAGTGCTGCAAAAAAGGTATGCACCGTATCAGCATCACTAGCTTTCAGCTTGAGAGATTCTCTAATAATGTATCCAGCAACAGGAGCCTGCACAATGTACAAGATTGATAAAGACAGAGCAGAGATATACTAGAAAAAACAGCATACAAAATGTTGTTTACCTCCTTAGATTTCTTATCCATGTAAATTGTACTTCTCAAAGGAAGAAGTAGAGAGCTGTACAAGTAAAGCCTGCGTTGGTCCTCCTGAAATTAATCGAGGAAAAAGATAAATGGTTCCCACAAGCTCACTTAGTTTAAAAAATGTTAAGCATACTCAAAATCTATAGAGAGAAACAGCTTCAATGTTTATAGATGAACCAACACCACTTGAAATGTTGCACAATGAAGGATGATTCTGGACAACTATAAACTTGCACCTAAATTGCACATTTAGGCTTAATTGAAACAATATATCACATTAGAAATAAAGACTCACAGTAAATGGTGCAGTACCAATAGCTTGCAAAAGCACCCATGCAGCTTCAATGTGTGAGATGCATAGCCTGAGACAAATTTGTTCACTTCAAATAATCACGAAGCACAAAAAAACTTACTTTTCATCAACATATGATCATGCAATTTATAAAATTTATCAAAAGGTTGCATTCTCAGGAAGGATTCGCAATCTTTCACACACACCCTGGAAAAACCTCAAAATCACAAGTACGCTGCAAATAAATAGTACCCTACCAACCCCCACTTCCATCCCACCCACTCGAACAACAGAAAAAGGAAAAACCATTCATGGACCTTCTAATTCATCAAAATAAGCAAGAAACATAAATTAGTGCATGAAAGATGCAACAACTACTTCTAACTGACTCTAAATATAGAGAAATGTAAAGGGATTGATTTCGCTACTTTGGAACTAGATGAGCAGGGTGACAGTTAATAATTAATGTTTAAAAAGGGCCTGCATTATCTACCTCATTTCTGGAAAAATATGGGAGATATTTTGTACAATGATACAAATTTCATCAGATAAAACACAAACCTATCACAGTGTTCATCTACATGAGGACGAGGACTTTCAGGACAAGCAAACACAACAAAAAATAGTTTCAAATCACAGATCCATGCCATTGCTTTTGGTGGTTGCTTGTCTGACATCATTAGATCAACCTATGGAAAAGAAAATACAATAAACAAAGGTATTATTAATTCAAGGTTTTATAGAACAGAATCAAATATAATTTCCCAAGCAGCTAGGTTTTTATTCTACAATATCACTTCAATCAAATCAGGCCAAATGCAAATGAAAAACATGTGTCATACTCTTGATCGACATTTTCTCAATTGAATTTCATTATGTTACTGTGGCCAACTTTTCAAATACACTAACTTGAGCAAATCCATCAAGCAAAAACATTTAGGTACAGGTACAAGCTAGCTTTTTTGTCTCTGAACATCACCCTAAAACATATAAACTTCAAAAGAAAAATCACAACAACAACAAAAATTACTTCATGGCCGATGCGCTCTTTACTGATCTTATTGCCCAAAGCGGATCTCACTTCCTCATCAGAAGCTGCTTCTTTCAATTCTTCATCCAACACAAACCCAAACCTAGCTCCTGAAATGAATTTTCGTTGTACAAATAAGATGTAATGCAAGTTACAACTCTATAGGTATAAAAATAGAATGAACCAAGCATTTATAAAAAACAAGCAAAATAACAGAAAATGGCGACATGTACCAAATCGGATAGCACGAAGAACTCTAAGAGGATCATCCATAAAAGTAGCTTTAGGTGGTAGAGGTGTAACAATAAGGCCAGATTTCAGATCTTTAACTCCTGACAATACAAAAAAATATTACAATAATTATGAGCATGGTTTCTAAGGTGGCACTATTAGAAAGTTTAAATAAAGAACTAGGAGCAGAAATTCTGAGTACCACGCATGATACAAGGAGGTCGCTGTTCATCTAATGCAGGGGCAGATTGTCATATTTTTGTGATCTTTTTGTGATATTTTTCTGATGATTTTAAAGTACATATAGAAGTTGGCAGAATGTGCTGTGGAGGGAGTATGTCGTTTTGATGTTGGTTTCGGTGGTACCTTTTAAAAGGTCGGTCAGAAGAGGGCTGAAGGGTGTCAAATTTCATGTTAATGGTCTTGTTTGAGGCCTTAGGGGTCTAGTAGCTAATGCGGACAGATTATTTTGTAGGCTCTTAAAACAATAACTGTTCCTGAAACTCATTTTTTCAATTTTTACTTTTTTTAACGAGAGAGAGAGAGAGAGAGAGAACAAAACAAAAGCTAACCTCTTCCTGTCAGATCTTCAATTAAACTATTGCTGATGTTGTAAAATAGGCTGTAAAGAAAGACATGTATAGATAAAGTCAGCCTGCCAGGCAACTCTTCCATATCATTAACTTAAATATTAGTTTCATTTTCTATTTTTGCTAATGTTCTCATTGTTTACATTGACAATATTTGAAGGAACAGATCACATAGATATTGAAAATTAAGTTTATAAACAAACCATAGACATGTATTAAAAAAGATAATTCCAATGTTACCAGCAAACAGACATCAGGGCTAATGTTACCTATTAATTGTTAGATCCCTTCTATATGCATCTTCTGCAGCAGTTCCAAACTTCTACATAAATCAAGAATGAATTTATTAACGAACTGAAATCACAAACAATATGAAAAAAAGACTGCAAATCTCAAAATTTCAGATGTTACATTGGGAGTTGGGAAATCTATTTGGGAAAATCTTTAAGAATAAAATAAGCTCTAATCTAGCCATAACCAAGTATCAGTTTGCCATTCAAACAATGAAAGACAAAAAAAGAATAAAATCAAATTGAATTGAGATTAATTTAAATGCTAATAATCTGGACAAATATTTTGGCCAAGTCCATGCCAGAACCAGACTGAATCTAGCGGAGAAAAAAGACAGAACACAAGTAAATACCGGTGTCGGACAAACACCCACCACACTAACTCAAATTAATAAACAGACATAATCCAGTTAAAAGTATGCAAAACAAAAGGAGGTACCATGGTAGGAATACGACTGTTCTCAGCATAAGTTTCAGATCTCAAGTTGACAAAATCAATCCAGGTATCATATATCCGCATTTTTGCTGTCTCCAGATGCTTAGACTGATCTGGATTGCTATAATATATTAAGTCAATAAAGATCCACTAGCTAAGTCATACAGCGCTGTCAATACTGGAGCTCCAATACTCCAAAATGCATAGTATTAATGGATAACGGAGATTTATTTTGGTGAAAAAAAAAAAAACCTGAAGATTAAAAAACAACATGTAATCAACAGGTATCAGTGTGGTGCCATGAGTCACAGCTGTCCAATCTAATGGCAGGCCGGTCTCCCATTTTACAGATACCCAAGATGGATCATTCTTGAATAAATTGTTACACATTCAACAGTTAATTAACATTGAGGAATGGAAAATGTACAAAATTCTACCAATTCCATGTATATACCGTAGCAGGCCTTCCCTGTATCAGTTGAACCGTCAAACTATAGACAAACAAACCTGACTATTTGTGCTACTAACACCGATGACAGGTACATACAGATACCAGGCCTGGCCAATAAACAAATTACTAAAAGTACAAACAACCATACAAAATTATAAACATAACATATATCTTCTGTATGTAAGAAGGAGGTATTACCACTGAATAACTCCAATCCCCTGCTGTTGCTCGCCAACAGATTTCAAGTACTCATTTACTTTCTCACAAAAATCTCGGCCCAGCATGTTGTCCAATGCTATATCTATGTCATAACACTCCTTTCCCAACAGCTGTTTAAAAGAGAAACATCATAACGCTGCCAGAAAAACTTCCGGATTTCATTTTAAGATAGTCTCGTATTTCAGTTCAAAAGGAGCTAGAAACAGAATCACCAACCTTGTCACGAACCCAACCACCAGCAACTCGCAATTGCGTCTCAAGCCCAAAATGGTGCACAACATCGAGTAACCGAGTGAAAATTTTATCCTCCTTTTCTGACAACTCAATGTGCTCCTTCACTGGAAGCATGACTGGAGCTGTGTCCATTGGAAGTCGGGAGGAGATGAAGCGAAGGGTTTTGATTGGACGGCAGAGACAGGTTAAATGGGAAGAGAAAGAGGAGGAGAAGTAGGGTTTTGTAAAAGGCAAGAAATGGATAAGGCGCGAGGGATTGAGAAGGAGAGGAGGCATTGACCGGGGCTGGCATTGACAAATTTAAAGCAAGAACATCACAAATCAGAACACTATCTAAATTACAAATCAAAAATCACAAATTGATACATGTTCTAGGTTACAGATTCTTAATTACCTACTGGTACCAAATTAGAAGAACCTCCTTATGATTCTTAATTAGTAATTTTATCTCCCAAAATGACTTATCATTATATGGCCATTCCGAGCTAAACAAAAAAGAATAGGAAAACAACAATTTAACAATTAATTCTGTTTTATTGTTTCCAATCAACCAATTCCTTGAATTTCTTAGTCATTGCCAAAACATACCTGATCAAGCTTGTAGTATCCAAGACTATATGTTACAACTTTTAATTAGTTGGCCATCCAGTATCACTTTAGCATTCCCAATACTAGCACCTCAAACTTTTGAAGAATTGTGAGGTGCTGATGCACGACAGAAACAACTAACAAAGAAGGTGAGACATCAAAAATTGTGTTCTCTCCTTTGTAGTATGGCAATAA
The DNA here is from genome assembly GCF_964058835.1 of Carex rostrata. Lineage (NCBI taxonomy): Eukaryota > Viridiplantae > Streptophyta > Magnoliopsida > Poales > Cyperaceae > Carex > Carex rostrata. The sequence continues at coordinate 11,630,583 of NC_135921.1, forward strand.
CTCAAAGTACCTATATTAATAAAACAAATAACAATAATCAATTTCAGAATGATACTATAAATGAATAGTTAAAATCTCAAAGCAAAAAACAAAAAAAAAATCAAATATTCAAACAATTCAACTTCATCATCTTCCTCATTTCTCTGATCAGTTTACTTTTCTAAATGATGTACCCTTGTCTTGTCTATTATGAGGCAAAATTATGCAATTGAAGAACCTTTTGGTTGGGTTATATTCGGCTATAATGCTGAAGTGAAAATGCCACAACCAATGTGGACACTTTATGAAAAAATCAAATCAAATCAAATTACAGAGGCGTATTAACATGGATTTGGGTTTTATAATAGTTATGGTTTGGCTGATTAACATGGATTTGGGTTTTAATTCTAGTGCTTAATTTTGTTAATTATTGTTGGCTGATTAGCATGGATTTGGGTTTTAATTCTAGTGCTTCATTTTGTTGACTATTGTTGGCTGATTAACATGGATTTTGCTGATTAACTTTAGTCAAAATTCTAGTGCTTAATTTATCCTCTCCTTAACCCTAAACCCTAAACACTAAACCCTAAACCCTAAACCCTAAATCCCCTTCTCTGAATTCTGATTCCATACTTGTCAAACAATTCATTCAATCATCATTTTGCTTCTTTAAATTAGGCCTCTACATTTATCATTTGGTTCATCAATTTAACCATTCTTTGCTTCTCATTCATAGTTTAAGTACCTTATAACGAGCAAGGGTTTCGAGCCAATCAGCAGTAATAAAGAGGAAAATACCGGCGATCCTTCTTCTTCGCAGACAGCGCGGAGGCGACGGCCCTTCTTCTTCGCGCAGGCGCAGGCGACGGTCCTTCTCTTTGGTAAAAAAATAATTTTCTAATTATGGTTTATTCCCTGGGTTCTGCTAGCGGAGCGTTCTGGGCTTTTTTTTTTTTTAATTGATCTGGGCTTCTTTGGGTTCTGGGCTCTGGAAGCGTATCGCAGAGCCAATCGCTGCGCTGTGCGGAGCTTTTAATCTGGTCCGTTCGTTTCAGATCGGACGGACCAGATCAGATTTTGTCAGAATTAAAAAAATATATATATATTTTCAAAATTTGCAAGATCTGATATGGTCCGTCCTATCCGAAACGAACGAACCAGATTAAAAGCTCCGCAAAGGATACGGTTCCTCTGGGCTCTGGGGTAGGCAAAGCCATGAAAAGGCCCGGTCAAAAAAAAAAAAAAAAAGAATTCAGGGTTTGACACCGTAAACAGTGGCTCCCACTCAGCTTGGGGTAGTTCGAATCCTGCGCGTAGTGGATTTCAGGTGGCCGGACGATCACGTCAGAGGACTGCGCGGGTTATCGGGTTTGACTATGCGGATGCCGAAGAAAGGACATTAGGATAAGGGGGCGGCGAGGGCGAGTAGGTAGGCTTCAAATTGTAAAAGAAGATTATATGAAGCAAATAATATTAATCTATTTGGAGAAATAACCAATTTTGATGGGGAAATATCTAATTACGAAGTTATGATGGACATGTATCGCTACAATTAATTCCGATCATAGCCTCTATCGGTGCAATCCTATTTTATCAACTTCTTATTACTGATTTTTTGCAACTTTAATTTTGACGCTTGCTGATACATTAGCCACCATAGTCCATAGTGCCCATAACTCACTGATGGCTAAGTACATCCTGCAACCTTTCCGGACCTGATGCGTCACACCTTTCCCTTTATGGATGTCGTGTGCAATTATTTATGTTTTGGTTATTATTAGGTTTGCTTGGATCCTTAGATTACCTAATTGATAGTTTACTCAAGCGTTTGTAGATGCAGCTTCCTTGTTTCCAGTAAACACCAATTTAAAAAATGTAATACACGAGCTGGAAAATGAATCGGCATTCCACTTATATTGATATTTTTTTTAACCTGTAGTGTTTTTCAGGTAGTAATGTGCATTTTCTGTATTATTATACTGCATGATTCTCATATCCAGGCCAAATATGGTAAAAACTTTAACAATTCTAATTCTTAAGGTTAGTGGTTTTAAATACCAACTAACAATTTCATTGATAAAAAACGTATTTATAACAAGTCAAATTACTATAATTCCTAAATTTAAACTCTTTTATTCTCATTAATTTATCTGAACTACTCTCACCATCTAATCCTACTTATTTACACTCATAAACAACCTAATACATCATTCTCTAACCCTCTTCACGATTGGATTTGTTTTCATTCGATAGCCGCCGCACTCCGACAGTCCGAACTACTCACCGCCGCACTCCAACCTAATCCATTTCACGATTGGATTTGTTTTCTGTAGATTACCACTTTGATTCACACGTGTTAGCAAGGTTGAAATATATTGACTTCAACTGACATCTGGTAAATATTGTTTAATTCTGAAACAATAATATGCCTACTGATATATTATCATTTCTTATGTCAGGTCTGTCTTCAAGGTCATTAGTTCAATAGTTATACCAGTATATATTAGATGCTGTTAATAAACATCTTTTTTTTTACTCAATTTCATTATGCTAAGACCATTTGTGTGGTGGTGGCGGCGGCAATATGATATTAAAGCTTTGTTTTATTTGTTTCTCTGCAACTTCTTAACCTAAACTGGGTTATTACTAAATTCAGAGGCGGATCCAGTATAGAACCAGGGGAGGCAGCCACCTTTCTGGATTTCGAGTTTTAGTGGTGATCTTTTGCCCCTCCCTGAAATTTTTTTTGTCCCCTTATATACTTGATTTATAATTCGGGTTAAATTTAGCGTTAAAATTAAAATAAATTTCTTGAATTATGATTGATAATTAAAATTATAAGTTAAAACATCATAAATTATAAGTTAGAGCATTGAAAAATATAAGTCAAAGCATTGTTTTTTTTATCGAGTGCCCAATTAGTTAATGAGTTTAAATTCGATAAACTATTTAAACTTGATTCAATATTTTTTTGTCTCCTCCTCCAGACAAAAATCCTGGGTCCTTCCGGGTTACATTGGTAGTTTGGTACCATAGAACCATATATGTTATCTTTAATCTTTATTATTATTTTCTTTTTACAACTTATTTTGTTTTCTCTTTGAATTTCAACATTAGTTTTGCTAACTAAATACTTCTCTGGTAACGGGGTTTGCTTTAATATCACTATCCAGTCCCCCAGTGGTCCGAATTTTGTGCTGGCACAAAGGCGCAAGGGGAATCAAAGGCACAAAATTTTAATTTTGGGTTTCCGGTGGCTCTTTAGATTGCCACGACGGATTCAACGAGGCCGTTACCAGCCCTGCAAGTGATTGCCTTTTATTCCCCTTTGCAAAAAATAGTTTAAAAAAACTTAGGGTACGTTTGGACCATGCAAGAATTAGTGCAATAATAGCGATTTTTGGGTTAGTGATTGAGAATAGTGCTAACTCAAGATATTCAAAAATAACACTAACTTTGACTATTCCGAATTAGTAGAAATATTGTTTGGATTGTATATTTGGAATAGCAAATGGAGGGAGAGAATATAATAATGATTTATTTGTTTTTATCTTTTCAACTAACTTTTATATTTATAATAACTTGTTAAATATATATGAAAAATCATATTTTCAATAATACTTCAATCTAATCACGATTAAAATTTAATTAAACAATATCACATAAATCACACAAATTTAATTTCGAAATAATTTTTTTACTATTTAACAACAAATTTCAAAATAAATCACACAAATCACAAATACATAAATTTGTCACATTTCTAGATGTACGTACATTAATATTTCACAATAGTACAAATCACAGTAGCATAAATTGACAATCATCTAAATTCGTATCATTTAATTAGCATAATTGGTTCAAAATAAGTGATACAAAATAATATCACCATAGCTAACTAATTAAATATTACAATCCTTAGGAAATATAAAAAATTACCAAGAATCTCTCACCTAGTAGCCCACAAAACATAAAAAATTACCAAGAATTCTACATGCTTCTAAATTAACTTGTTGCCAACAAAATTCACCAAGACTATATAAAACAAAATCAGATTCAAGCCAAGCAATCGATTCAAAAGTTAGCAAGAAATTCATAGTTTGGAAAAAGGGTCGAAGCCCTCATGCCATCACAAGGCATCACAGAGATAAAGGTAACAAAAAGGACATAGGAAATTTACCTGTGCTGCTACCATTCACCGTCTCGTTTATCTCTGCCGCTATCGTCTCTCCCTGCTATTGGATCCTTAGAAATAACAAACATAACTCTCCTTATACCTGATTCATCACTGTTAAAAGAGAAAAATAGATTAGTTTTGAACATAATGATTAGGTTAAATTAGATTAGACTTGAAGCGGTTCACTAATGTAGTCTTGCCCTATTAAGTGCATTGAATTAATTAGTTGTACTTGTAAGGATTTCATGTGTATGTCAAGAGGGTAAAAATCAAAAAATTTAACTCAATACACAACGAATCTCATTTGTATGGCAATTGCAAGCAATATTACGTTAAATAAATTCTTCTAGCATCTCATGTGCTTCAAATAAAATTAAATAAATTTATTTCTCACATAAGATGAAATAAGAATTCATACCTAAAGAGATTGTCAAATCTCTTGTTAGAGGAAAGTCGATTTCCCTTCTAGATCTCTTAGAACCGCCGTTCTTTTGGAAGCACCTCTTGGTTCACCTTGAACCTAAACAACGAACTACCACACCTCTTAGATAGATGGATGTGGAGTTCAAGGCTTAGATCCAACTACCTAGCAAGAAGAGATGAGAGAATTTCGCCCTAGGAGCAATCCCCACAAATTTTGGCCAAGGAGAAAGAGGAAAAATGTGGATACTCAAAGAGAGAATTTTGGCTAGGGTATATGGCAGAAATTTTGTGTAAATTTTCCTTAATTACACCCCTTTAAATAGGCAAGGACTAAGGCAACCATTTGTGTAATGTTTAAATTAATTACACACATGCCACTAGCCTTATTTTGTCATTTTATGCTCTGTTTAATCTAATCTTGTGATTGGTTTAATAAATTAATTTATGAACAAATAAAATTATTCATATTATTCTATTATACAATATTTATATTATTCTTATAATGCATTCAAACATTATACTAAATAATATTTGCATAACTTCATAAATTTATTTATGGTCTAAACATGTCATATTATGACATTTTATTTTAGCATTTTATCTCATGTATTTTATCTTATACATCACTATGAAATGTAAAATACTTATTGTTTCTCTTTAGTTGGTGTGACCGTATAGAGGATCTATGTCATCTTGGCAATAATATAAACTCTATATTATTGACTATAAGAGGTTCTATCATTACATTATAGTTATCCAAATGACATAGTAATTATTTACTAAATCCACTAATTTCGTGTCTATCCTTGTCACATGATATTATGAATAATATGCAAAATAGGATCGTGTTATTTTTGCATTATATTCGTTTTCTTGGTCTCTCAAGTGAATTATAATTATAACTACATCAGTTATATTGCATGCGATATAATTCCACTTTACCAAGGGGCCCAGTAATATCATAACTCAAATTGAGGGACAATGATAATATTAACATATAGATTTCTCCCGCACAAGTTGTACACAACGAACTACTATTTTATTCCTATCATAAGGTAATACTTAAATAGCAATCACATTATATACTTCTCATGTGAAAAAGTTACACATCTCATATCTAAGATTCTAAAGACACAATGGAAACATTAATAACACAAAACACAATCCATATAATGTTTCATTCATTTAGGTCATGTTCAATATATAAAATACACATTTTTATATATTCATGTAATTAAATGATAATCATTTATCAACATTTATAGAACTTCAATGTACTTTAATCTACATGACAATCTTCCTCGGTAATTAATGTTCCTCCTTAATTACCACGATCGTGAACTTATTTAGTGATTAAATGTTTCTCATCTTAGGAGTTCTATGATTCAAGACCAAGAGCACCTTCTTGAATACTTTCAAAGATATAACATTTAAATCTCAAGGAACAAGAATAATAACATTCGTAATAAAATCATGAACAATACATAAATTATTATTAAAAGATAACTTTCAAAACACACATCCTTCAGTACTTGAGCATGATTATGGTATTGAAAACCAAATATTACTAGGAATAACAATTTTGTGGCAACTTTTATAAGAAAAAACAAAAAAAAAAGAATAAGGTATATAGATTGACTTCTAAACGTATGCCTTGATTGGTATCAGTAATTTTTTTCTAGGGTTTTTTAAGTTATTTCTCAGTTTCCTTCATTGCTGACAAATGTTTAGCCTTTAATGTTGATTTATAAAAATTACATACTTTATGCTTCATAACAGTAATACTTTCTTGCTTTTTTTTTTTAATTTGAGTGGTCATCCAATCCATGTGCCAAGGTCACCACTTTTACATATTTATTTAATAACCAATTGTGCTTAATTTAAGGAGAATGATATATTAGTGATCTAACTAGCTGACAGTACGAGTTCTTAAACTTGCAAGCAGCACAAGCCAGCACCAGAACAGGAACAAGGGGAAAAGGGCAAGGTAACACTGCCAGAGCCATGAGCCAAAAGAAAAAAAGGCAGTACAACCACCACCACAGCACAGACAGAGGAGATCGAAGCACACAACCAACAAAAAAAAATAGCAACAAAGCTAGTACCAACAGAACCAGAACAAGGGAGTGAATAGGGTAAAAGCTGCACAACCAAAACAGATTTGTTCGACAAACCCTAGCAATATATGGAAAGAGGAAAAACAACAAATTAATAAAAACTTACCCGTAGGAAACATATTTGTTCGATTAGCTAGATTTTCTTCGTGGATTTGAATGTCTTCCCTTGAGAATCAAGTGGCGAGGTTCGGTTCTTTGACCACCGTCTTCGCACCTTAACAAAATCAACAAAACAGATCTCTATCTACTCGTTACATCAAGAAGACATTTTTGCAATTGGTTCTGACGATCTCTACTTACAACAGCGGAGATCTGGAAAGAGGTGGCGAGAGAAATTCTTGCTGTTGTTGTGGAGAGAAATAAATGTCGAAAGTAACGGTTGGGTGAGATAAGATAAAAAAATAGATAGTCCGAATTTTTTAATAATATTGTTAACCCAGCAGCTGTTTTTCGCTAACCCAACGTTTTCACGGAATAGCAAAATAGAGTTTTTCCTGCACTATTCTTAATTTCAATTTGTCAATTTGATGACTCTGCTATGAGAATAGTACAGCTATTATGAGAATAGCTCTATTATCTGTCTATCCAAATGCACCCTTAAAGAATATTGGGAGTGGCTTTAAAAGGATAACACAATGTTGCCCAAGCTTTGGATGTTATACCTTTGCTTATATAGTGGGTGATAACACACTATTGCCTGGGACAAGGGCGGATTCAAGATTTTGATCAGGAGTATGCACAATTTTTTTCCTGACGAATTGAAATGGAGTAGTGGATAGAGATCTAAAAAAGTCATTGTTTGACCAGATACGTCACGGTACAACAGGTTAATCACGGCACGTGTGCCGGTTACGTGACGTGACGATTTTTCAAAAATTTGACACGACAAGACAAGTCACGCAAAATATTTGGTCACGGTATGACACATTGTCACATGTAATTAAGACCATTAGATCTTGATTGAATGGTAAATATTAAATAAACTAACATAAATTATGAAAAAAATAGTTAAACATGACAAACATGACCGATTACGTTTGAACACGTTTTGTCATGACGTGCCATGGCCACGGCGTGATTAACATGTTGTGACCATTCACTTGCTATGGTCATCCTTCCAAATTTAATCACAGCACAACAAGACACGTGATCCAAGTTATGACGCAACCAATCACGACACTTTACATATTTATATCCTTAGCAGCATACCTATTTTTCCTTTTTTTTACACGAATCAGTATGAACTGATTTTCTTGTTCATACAATTTTCTTATACTGGACTGTGAATTAAATTCAGGAGTAGGCATTAGATCCATCTATGAGTAGGCACAAGTATAAAATAACATTGAGTCTAAATTTTTTTTCGAATCTAGAAGTAGGCAAGTGGCCCTTCTTGGATCCACCTGTGGATGATAACAGAATTTGAGAAATGGACGAGTCCAGTACTTGATAGAACTGGACAGCAAATTATTCAGAAATAGGATTATAACTAACTTCTGTTAGTTAGTTAGTTAGTTAGTTAATTCGAGAATGTTCGTTAAGATAATGACAACATGTACACCAGTTATAAATCATCTCCTATAAATATAAATCATCTCCAATAAATAGATGAGACTGCAACCTAACAGAGGATACGTGTCCCCATCTGCTACGGGTTTCATGATTATCTTGTCATGCTTAGGTGCTGAATGGTGGGCCCAACATGTCAGGAAGTAAAAAACTTTCTTAAGCTGGATTGTTAACGTGAATGTTGCTTGTGGTGTTTTCCTTTCAGTTCTTTTAGCAAATTACACCAGTAATTTACCACAATTCAAAATACACTTGATACCGCCATTATTGGGTTATTCACTTATTTGCAAATAGAGAAGGGATGCAATTACACTCTTTTTTAGTGACACCGAATTACATTCTATATTTTCAAAATTCAAACAGTCGATTCAAATCGTTCAACATGATGGATATATTAAAATGTGCTTGCAGATCTAATTTTACGTTTTTTTGATTTTTTTTTACTATTTATTAAGACGGGTACAAAAATTCAATGGTCTGAATATAACGATTTTGTTAAATACTTAATAAATATTAAAAAAATTCAAAAAATGTAAAATTTGATCTGCAAGCACATTTTAATATATCAATTATGTTGAATGGTTTGAATCGACTAATTGAACTTTAAAAGATTTAAAAATTAAAAGTGTAATTCGGTGAAACGGTGTAATTGGATCCCTCCTCTTGCAAATATTGCCACCTCTTATTTCATTCAAAAGTGTTTATATTTTAATTTGTGAAAATATTTAAATTCTATGTAAAGTGTGCACCGTTTTTTTACTGGTAAATAATATATATATTGTCGATTAATCACAAACAATATTATTATATTATCTTACTATAAGTCTGAACGTACCTTCCCGAGGGAGAGAGAAAAAGCTCTTTGATTTTTATTTTCATCTGAGGAGAGATGGAGGAGTAAAGATACGAAAGCGACCTGTGGGTCCTACCTTTTTTTTGGATTATAGGCTGTACTTTGTCTTCTCGGATCAGAGATTTAATGATTTTTCCGATCCCCTGTGATCCATGCGATATATGCATTGTGTACGGGAGCTCAGATCCAGAGGAATTTGCATCCTCTGAGATATCTCATATTTAGCGTGACTTTTTGGAAAATCTTAACCGTTCTAATACTTTCTGCGCGAATCTCAAAGCTCAAATAATACTGGTCCCTGCGTCACCCCCGAATAGACACCGGACACGTCGGTCGCGCAAAATATGAGATATCTCAGAGGATACGCACTCGAACCAGAGCGGTACCTGTGTAGAATGAAATGTGCATCGTACTTTTTAATGTGACACGAATCTTAAAGTGTCACTTTTTAATCTGACACGAATTAAAGTGTCATTTTCCTATTGATGTGATCCACTAACAGCCGTACTTAAACCGTTTAAGACGTGTCTCGGAACGACACGGATACGCCGAAAGCAACGCCTACGATACCCGTTAGTTAGCCCGTTAACATTGCGTGTGCTGATACGTGGCGAGATTTAAATTGGGCCGGTTTTAGTGGGCTCGACAATCCATGTGTTTTCTGCTGATTGATCCATACTGTCGATATACCTAATGATAGTAGTCCATTAAATAAAATTTATAAAATCTTAATCCGCTAGGCGTCAACGGTTAAATATCAAGGGGATTGATATAGGCCTCCAACATGCACCTAGAGCCATTAAAATTTTCAGAAAAAAGTTCGAAAACACCTCAATTATGCACAAATATATAATAAGTTAATAACAACTTTATGACAGAATTATCTAACAAATATTACATGCTTAAGATATTACCATTTTTTCACACTTTATGTTTTGCATAATTAAGAAATAAAATGCACAAAATAGAAACAGTCACTCAGAGAAACTAAGAATTAGTTCTGGAAATAGATTCAAAATAACTGTCAATGTTGGAAAGTTACTTGAAAAGCAGAGAGTTAATTTTATTTAGAATTGATATTTATTGCACAGTTTTAAAAAAAAATTATTAAATCGGACTCAATAAATCTGTTCTTACTATATTTGATAGAAACGAGATACTCTTTCTATTTCTGTTTGTCCAAATTTTATAATTTCTATAAATAAAAAAAAATCTCTGTGAAGTTTCATAGCTTCCCCACAAAGAGAATACATTTATACCCTACTAAGCAAAGCAAGTCATAAAAACAATAAAAAACAATCTAATAGATAAACGGGGATCTCTTTTGTTTTCCTTTATCTTTTCTTCTCCCCTTTTCCGACAGGGGCAACAGCCAACAAGTGCAGATGGAAATGATTAAAAGATTGAGAGGAGTTAGCACAAATATCGAGGCATGTAATATACAATATGTGAACATTCCTTTATTGTTATTCTATTCTTAATTCTTAATCGGCACGAGAGTTACAAGGAAGCTTTTAAGGCATGTCCCCATCAACCATTAAATGTTTTATCTGCTTCAGTAATGGCTACATCCAAAGGTAGATCCCTAGATACATCATACATTGATTCATGCAGTCAAATTAATTCATCAAACTCTGTGTAAAACCAAATCACTAAAAATTTCATATATATCACTAATTCATATCCCTGGTGTAACTGAATATTTCTGTTTTGATTTTAACTATTCAATCTGAATCCACACGAATATTAAAAAGTTTGGATCGTCTGATCTAGATTTTTTTTTTTTTTAAACATGGGTCAATAAGCTGATCAGCATTTCGATAGAGGATTATTATCCTATTGGTATGCGGCATTCGTTTTTTTTTTCTTTATTTAGAAATAAAAAATATTTTCTATTGAGAAGGAAGGAACTTTTTATTTTCGAGAAACAGCTTACAACGCACTGTGACACTGTCACGAAGAGCTATACTATACAGCACCAATGATGCGTGCAGCTTCTTATTTGCCGAAAATTTTATTTATACCATAATTAACAAAAAAAAAATAAACCAAGACACTCTGATATTGGGGATTTCCAAAAGAATATAGGTTCCTGAGCCAATCTACGGCCCCAAAAATAGAGGGCCGCCAAATGAATCTGTGGACCCTGATTAATCAAAAATAAACCTCAAATTCGTCGATTGTATAATATTTGTTTATTAATTTTCACAAATAGAAAGAACACAATAATTTATATATTTACTAGAAGTGACTTTTGCAGAGGGATCAATAATTCAAATACAAAGTATTATTGTCTTTTTCTGATAACACATCAAGAAATTAAGTTTTAGTTGATTGGCTAATATTTTATGAGGGTTCAAATACCTCTATATTTTATATCTTTATTGTGCCATCATTCTTATAACTACAATATCTTAAAATTTAAAATTTAGATGTCAAAATAATATTGAGAGATATGATATGCATTATTTTTTCCATGCATGCGTAAAAAATTATAACATTCCAATTTTGTTTTGATTAATAGAGCTTGCAAAGTACGCTATTGTGGATAAATTTTGCAAGTTTTTTTTTGCCTTGATCATTCGTGCAAAATCAAAATCGAAAAGTGATAATTCTTATGTACATATAGAGAGAATATATAGATCACATCTAACGGTTTTATTTTGACATATAAATTTGAAAATTTTTATTATTATAAAATTAAAAAATGAAGATACGACGGAGACACAAAAATTGAAGGCATCTTAACATTCCTCTTGTTATAATTAATATTTATGAATGAATATATTTAAAACAAAGAAAATATATTTCACTTATCTTTATTATTAATTCTGTTGAAGCAGACCGTTATAATTAATTACTAAATTTTCCCTCATAATTTTAAAATAGAGCATTGCTCAGAGATAAAATCAATACAATTAGAAGCAAGATTATCATAGTCTATTCCAAAGGTTTAAATAGCGTTTATCGCGTCATAGCAGAACGAACGAAAAAATGGCGCTATGCCTGTATAGCGCCGTTATAGCGTGGAATAGTGCGCTATAGCGCAATAACTTTTATAGTCTGAAAACACTATTGCGCCGCTATAGCGCGCTATTTAGAACCTTGGTCTATTCCATATCTCGTGCATTCTCGTAAAAAAAAAAAAGCCGTTCCCATGTACTTCGTAGACAATTCAAGGAATCCGTATCCTCCCAGGTACTTGACTGAATCTGACTGAAACGGACAGCCCAAAATTATTCTCAACTCAGATTTTAAATCAACACGAATCTCAAAGCACAAATAAAACTTTCCCCTGTGCCATCCCGAGTAGCCAGCGGCTGAAAGTAAATGTGAGTCATTTGTTTCAGTCAGATTCGGTCAGGTACCTGGGAGCAGTGTTTTAAAATGTGGTCACATGGATCACATATGCGGCCGCATATGCCTATGCAGTCAGTAGCTGTGCTCAGAATGACCATGCAATCCTCCCATGCGGTTTTGAGCATGAGGCCATGCGGACTGAAAACGGCCATGCAGTCCTCCCATATAGTTTTGTATTGTTTGCTTGTTGACTTGTTGACTTGTTGCCTTATCGTACTTTTTAAGTTTAACTAATGTTATCAACTTGTTATGGACTTTATATTTAACTTGATGTTTGTGTTAAGCTGAATTTATGCATAATCTGGTTGTAGTTGACGTATTTGTTTGTGCTTTTGTGTTTGATTAATTTGATAATTTGATTATATTTTAATTAAAATTTATGTGAAAAAAACTATTGTGCGTTATGTTATGTCATTATGTGGAAATAAATTCAAATATATGAATATATATATATATATATATAGAGAGAGAGAGAGAGAGAGAGAGAGATGGGCTACGGCGAGTTGCGAAATAAAGTGACTATTTTACTTCACGCTCATATTTTGTGATTTTAAAGTTCAAAACATCGATCCGAACCGTTAATCTTGTTCTCCATATTGAAATGTATTTGGAGATCAAATTTTACATTTTTTGGAATTTTTTTACTATTTATTAAGCAATTTTGAAAGTCGCTGATCTGATGGTCCAGAAAATTTTACTGTTTACAGCAAAACATCAATTTTAAAAAATGCTTAATAAATAGTAAAAAAATTCTAAAAAATGTAAAATTTGGTCTCCAAGCATATTTCCATATGGATTAAACATCTAACAGTTCGGATCGGTCGTTTGGACTTTCAAAATAAAAATACGGCGTGAAGTTGAAACGCGTTTTACTTCGCAACTCACCATAGCCCATCTATATGTGTGTGTGTGTGTGTGTGTATATATATAAATCTGTATGAAAATCTGCATATGTGTCTGCATACCGCATATACGGCATGCAGTTCTTCCGCGTGCATGAACAAAACCGCATTTTAAAACACTACCTGGGAGGATACGGATCCCTGTTCAAGTATCTGGTTTTAACAGAGCTCTTTAGAAAATTGTTGGTGAGATCTACATTGCACGCATTGATTGTGCGATCGACAACGATCCGAAGTTATAGTGCAAACTGCAAACTTAACAGAGAAGAATGCGTCAAAATTTAAGCTATTGTCTGAATCAATTAATCAAACCATTTTTTTTTTTTTGAAAGCTTGGTAGAGACTACCGAGATAATTAATCAAACCATTTTCAAAAGAATTAAAATCCCCAAATCTGCGGAATAATTAAAATGGCAAATTGACAATAATGGTGTTTTTTGGAAGTAGAACTAAGGTGTTCTTAATTAAGTTCACCAAATTCCTGGTGAATTCAAGTTTAAAATTCGTCAAATTAGTTTCGAATGATAAATCTGAATCATTGAAACCCGTCTACCTTACGAGTGATGCGTCTACAGGTGACAATTTTAAACATTCGAATTAATTTAATATAAAATCAATATGTCAAAATTAGAAGGTTAATAAATTAATTTTAAAACATTTATTTTTTGAACGTTTTTTTACCACTTGACTTTATACTAAATTAATTCGGATATTTAAAATTTTCACATATAGAAGCATCACTCTTAATATAGGCGGGTTTCAATGGTTCAAATTCATCATTTAAAATTGATTTGACGGGTTTTAAACTTGAGTTCAACGAGAAACTTGATAAACTTAAGAACACCCTAGTTCTACTCGTCTTTTTGAACTCATAGCGAGAGACAACATGAAAAATATTTGTGGTGCTACTAATAATTTGTTTTCTTAAATAATACGTGCTTATGTGATTAAATATACTGTGAAGCAGTCAAGTGATTGAGTTTAATGATTTCAAGACAAATCTAGCCATCACTGTTTTTAATTGTTTTTTTTTTAAGTAGGTGGCTTTAAATACACACTAACAATTTCATTGATTAAAAAAATGGACTTAATTACAACGGGTCAAATAACCCTCCTTCCTAGATCTAAACTCATTTATTGTCATAAATCACGTAAACTACTTTAATCAACTAATTATATTTATCTACTCTAAAAAACACCCTATTATCTTTTTCTCGATCTCTAACTACGACCGGATCCACTTTCGTCCGATAGCCGTCGCGCTCCGACGACCGGATTTGTCTGCTCTGATCAAGATAGAGGTAAAAGGTCTACACTTCGAGCTCCAACAATATCGCGCTCCCGGCTCCGATCGGCTCCCTTCTCTCTACCTCATTCTTTTCCCCGCTTAAGGAAATAGAGACGAGAGAGAGGGAAGGATATCACTATGCCGAAGAAGAAAACTAAGAATGAGACAGGTGGAATGAAAAAAGGTGAGGAAGAAGGAAGCGACGACGGTTAGAATTTTTTCTCTCTAGAAAGCTCTATTGTTTTTAATTGTTAAATTCAGGATTCTAAATAAGGAGCTATAATAGCGCCGCTACAGCTTTTCTGGTTTATTGAAATTATGGCGCTATCGACGCTATAGTGTGCTATAGCGGCATAATATGGGCACAACGTCGTTTTTTCAATTGTTCCGCTATAACGCGATAAATGTTATTTAAATATTTACTTAAATTAATCGATAATTATTATTACGTTCTGTTTCACGGATAAATATTAATAATCTTTTTTAATAATAATGAATATCCATCAACGCCTGGGGCATGCATAATTATATAATTCATTCGATTCCTAATGTGATACTATACTTCTTCTTTTTATAATTATTTTTCTTGTTAGTTTGAATTATTTTTGCAATTGTTGTTCTTGTTACTGTAATTTTATTTCTATTGTTATTTGTTTTACTGATGTATATTAGCAATATCTAAGGACCGAATCAAATACGAAAAATTAAATAAAATTGGAAACTACAAAAAAAAAAATATATATTGATTATTAATTTATTTTATTGAATTGGGATTTTAAGTTTCCTTAAAACGGTCGTTTAGATTTCAAACCGAAAGAAAATACATAACCACCAAAGATTATAAATTTTAACTAAATTTTTTAGACTACAAACGAGTTATTTACTTATTTTGAGTATAAAATAGTAATTTCCGACTCCGCTCTTATTAGGGTATGTTTGGTTGGAGTAAGAATAACATATTTTTAAAACAAAACTATTCAAAATAACTTGTTCTTTGTTTGAATGGAGTTAAATAGCTAGAATAGTGAATTCAATCCTTTTGTCTTATTAGAACAGTTTATTCTTACAAAAAGTTGAATTTGACTATTCTGATAAGACAAATGGAAAAATAATTATTCTAGTTATTTTTGTTTTGCAATCAAATATAAAATCCTGCATATCTATTTGCGTATTTTTCTGAGCGGAGTCTTAATAATAAATGTGAGTTTTTTGTATGCATGTTTAAAGTCTGAATTTTCTCATGTATTTTTCTTATTTCTTTGGACTTGCAAATTATTTAAATTTATTTAAACAAATGAATTATTATACAGAAATTATTTTTATTTTATTTTTATTTAATTTCCTTACAGCTTGCCTTCTGTATTTTTTTTAATATTGCTGATTTTATTTTAAATCGAATGATAAAAGATTAAATCTCCATATAACATCTGAAATACAAAAGAACTTAATCATGATCCGGTTCCTTGTATTTCAGATATTTTGTGGCCTGGGTACATTTCCTCTATATATAACTTTTAAGAAATCTCTTTATATTTGTCTAAAAATTCAATCATTCATTCAGTTATTTTATGCAATAAAAAAATCCATCAATCTTATTTCCAATATAATATTTTATGAACTCTTATAAATAAAATATTCTGGTAAAGAAATTACAAGATTCAGCAATAGCCTCTTACGGGACAAGTATTCTCTCAAAATAATGACAATGGATCCAAAAGTTTGCTGCTCATATTAACTCAATTCAGTGCTTATTCGGGAATAGCACCGAGCCAGTATTATTTGTGCTTTGACATTCGTACAAAAGTTAAAAGGACGGTCCAGATCCACTAATTCTAAAAGATTTCTTTGTCGCGTACGGAGAGGATATGTATTCCTCTCACCGGGCATGAATGCGTATCCTCTACATTAACTCAAAAATGAATTTTTTTAGTTAATGAATGTCAACCGTCTGATTTTAAACGGAGCCAATTCGGCCCTGCTTGTGTTATAGGGGCCGTTTAATATTAGTGCGAATCTAATGTGCACAAATCTTAAAACATATTGAATGGTCATAATTCATTAACTCAAAAGATTTCCTTTTGCCAATTTAAGATCCGGGCTAAGGATCCAACTGCGTTGCTTTTCAAATAGGAGAGCAGGATCCTGTTATTCCAAATCTAATTGTTCATCCGTATTGAAAGTCGTGCGTAAAAAAATTCAGCAGTTAGATTTTGAATAACAAAGTCCTGTTCTCCTATTTGGAGAGCAGCGGAGTTGGATCTCCGAACTAGTGCAGGAGCAGTATTATTATTGGGCTTTGAGATTCGTGCAAAGTTAAAAAGAACTGTACATATCTGCTAATTGTAAAAGATTCCCTTATCAGGAAATGGAAAGGATGTGAATTCATCTAAATGACCATTTTAAAAATGAAAATAACAGTGACGCAATCTAGATAAGTATATGACACAAGTTTGTTATTAATATTTAAAAACTAAAAAGAAGTATATTCGGTTTGTGGTTGCAATTTGCTACCCACTCCAATCCGTACTGAACAGCAGATAGATAGATGGTCCTGAATCCTGATGGATGGATCTGAGATGCTCTTACCATCGGTAACTGTAAGGGATACTGACTTAATTTCTCATTTTCCCTTTTCGTAATTAATAGATGCCATCATAAAAATTATTGGCAAAAAAGTAACCATGTAAAAAGATGAATGACGTCACTGTAATTAGAGTAAAAAGCTACAAAGCGAAAGGAGGCTACGGTAATTTCCAAATGCGGATCAGTCCGTTAGGGATCCACGTAAAATTTCAGCTACTTTCTACTTTCGGATGGTTTAAATTTTTTAGATTGGATGAACTTCTTACATAACAAAATAGTATAAAGTTTTTAGAAAGTATAAAATTTAATCTTTCGATATATTTTCATATAGAGATTATGTTGAACAATTCTGATTATTTGTTTAAATTTTGTGAACGAAATTAATGATCTATAGCACGGATCATTCCACGCTTTGCAAAGTAATCAAGATGGTCGGACGGGCATCAAATCATGTCTGATCACAACAGTTCGATTCACATTAATGTTCGTACAATTATCTTTAAATTTTGTATGGATCAAGTGCTCACAAATCTTCACGCTGGTCGAACATCTTCGATCTAACATCCAACCAAGAACCAAATCAAGTGGGAGTGTGGTCTGTTGCATGGCTGGAGTAGTTCGGCTTACATCAAAATTCGTGTGTTCATATCAAAAACAATCTTACGCAGTCCACACGAATCTTAATTTTAATTGAACGGTTCAAACTTGAAATCCGACTGAAAATTCCAGGACAGCGCTTAATCCGATGCCTATAGAACTGCCCCCTCCTGCTGAAATACAATAAACGGGGCCACCCGGGAGACTGACTGAACTTGTTTTCCTTTTAATAATAAAAGATAGAGGAGGGTTCAAATGTCTCCATTTTTTTAAACTTTAATAACTCAAAATTTAAAACTTAAAAGTCAAAATAAAACCGTTGGATATGATCTACGTCATTTTATTTATGCACGTGTAAAAAATTATGACATTTCAATTTTCTTTTGATTGTCATCAAGAGCTTGTAAAAAATGCATTAACGTGGATGATTTATAGACGTTGATTTTTGAACTTATTGATTCACACAAAAACAAAATTGAAATGTCATAATTTTTTATGAGCACATAGAGAAAATAACATAGATCACATCTAACAGTTTTATTTTGACTTTTAAGTTTTAAATTTTGAATTATTAAAATTTTAAAAAATGGAGGCATAGTGGAGGCACAAAAAATGGAGGCATTTGAACCCTCCTCTAAAAGATATAGTTTATATATATATAGAGAGAGAGAGGAGAGATCAAGTTACAACAAGTTACCACAATTATTTTCTACATTTTCAAAGTCCAAATCGTCGATCCAAACCGTTAGATGTGATCTCTACAATAAAATGTGCTTGGAGACCAAATTTTACATTTTTTGGAATTTTTTTACTATTTATTAAGATAGGTACAAAAACTAGTCAAATGCAGACCATTTAATTTTTTTACCCATCTTAATAAATAGTAAACAAATTTCAAAAAATATAAAATTTGGTCTCCAAGCACATTTTATTGTAGAGATTACATTTCGCGGTTTGGATCGATGATTTGGACTTTGAAAATGTAGAAAATTATTGTGGTAACTTGTTGTAACTTGATCCCTCCTCGTATGTATATATATATATATATATATATATATATATATATATATATAAACTTATATTTTAAGAACTTAGATAATTAAATTATCGGTATAGAGATAGATTGTTTTATTTTTAATCAAATAGATAGGATTCAACTATTGATTTAGTCCAATTTGAATATGTACCGAGACCAAACAACTTTCATGACCACAGAAATTTCAAAAAGTACTAGAGCCGAAATATTGATTTTTTTCATAATAGAAGTTATAAAATTGGTTTAAAAATTAAATTACATTTGAGTTGAAAATAAACAGAACTCAGATGGAGAAATCATTTGTTGTAATAATAATAATATTAAATGGTTGGATGAGTTGACTTTCAACTTTGCTCAAACAAAAAAAAATAGAATCGAACCAGTGATACTATTCCGTTGAAAACTAGCCAATGGTTCTAAACTCTGGTTTTTCGTATGAAGATGAGGAGATTCGGTCTCATAGACTTGTCCTCGGTGGTAATTGTTTCATCCAGGGGTGAAAACAGTATTGATAATATACTGATATAGCTTTATGTTTTAATTATCCATATCTGAATAGTAGACATATACCATTTATTTTAATATATAGTATGAAAAAATTATGTAATTCACTATTATAATTAGATAAATATTACGAACATTAATATTTTTTAATAAATATCCAATTTGATCCGATCTATGTCCGTATCTGTATGATATTCTCTCCGTATATGTATTCGGAAAATAATAAAAAAAAAATATATAAATATAGTTTTACCACTATCCGCTCCGTTTTCACCCTAGTTTCATCAGTTTATTGAATAACAATAATTCAGTATATCTGGAAATTCAGGTTTTTAATTTCTAATTATGATTTTTTTATTTTTGCTCTGCTACAGTAATCCCTGCCAGCTCCATACTAGATCCAAAAATCTAACATTCCATACCTTCTCCATTTCTCGCACAGTGTAAAGAGATTTCTATGTCAGCAAGCAAAGAGAATGGGCATCTTCTCTTGAACTGAAAATAAAATTATTTCTAAAGTTAAATTTGATTCGGATAAATTTAGGAGATCTACAGTTAAAAAACACTTTATCAAAAAGGCTATTTAAATGTTCGACCGAATAATAGAATTGAAAAGAAAAAATAAAATACAGATACTAAACATAAGAATATGAATTGGGGACTTAAATCCTTTCTTATTTATAAAAAAATAACACAAGATTAGCGTTCCTTGTTCCTCTTATAGAAAATAACACAAGGATACATAAAATTTATGTTTGATTTTAGAATAAGAGATGAATTAAATTTTTTATTTCGCATTTAAGTTGTTAAATACTGAGTAAGATAGAACTAAGGTGAAGTATAATCCGAGTTGATTCGGAGAAATTTAGTGGCGGAACATAATTCAAGTAAAAAGGTAAAGCCATCTATGAATTAAAAAAAAATCATTTTAATGTTAATTTTATTTTATTTTTTTATAAAAATTATTACTATATTGCTCCGATAAATAAAATTACATGATATCTATTTATTTAGTTCTCCTATTTTAATTTTTTAGTTCCACTTCTCGAATAAGTTACATCTTTTATTTAGACAGATGAACTTATTCCACATATACTTCACGCGTAGGATCCAGTGTTTTAGACATATTTTATTTAAATCATTTTACTCTACAAAACAGATTAATTTAAGTAATAACTTAAATTATCAAACGAAATGTAAAACACAAGAAGGGTGAATAAAATTAACAACTTAAGCCTCTTTAATTTTTTTTATGAGAAATATAGGAGTCAAGCTCAGACGCAAATGATATCAATTTTACAAAGTTTTTGTAAGCCTCCTTAAATTAAGTAGAAACGATAATATTGATGATAAAATTGTTCTTTGCTCAACGATGGAAAAGATTTAACTTATTTGAGCATCCGAATTATTTTATACTTCTCGAAATTATCAAAATTAATTGGTACTATCGAATTTTATTGGCGTGCATGATTAAATGCGTACCGTAATTGAAGATTTTTTGTGAAGCTATAAATTACACTTCGGAGTAGGTTCGATGTCCATGGGACCTACTTTGGTTCGATGGATGATCTGGCCATCCAATTGCATCAAGAATCGTGCAATATGTATTAAAATTCGTATGAGTTTTTATCAATTTCCATACGCACAGATCTTAATGCTAATTGTACGGTGATAGAGCTAATTGAACCTAAAAGTAGGTCGAATGCCCATCGGACCTACTCCTATCTCATAAATTAAGGCATGGTAGGAGCGAATGCTTCAGGTCATATCTAACAAATGCAAGTTTCTAAATAGCGCATTATAACAGCGCTATAGCAGCTATAGCATTTTCATATCATAAAAATTATGATGCTATCGACGCTATAATGCGCTGTAGTGGCGCTATATGGCCACAGCGTCCTTTTTTTAACCATTTCGATATAACGTGATAAATGTTATTTAAACCTTTGAACAAATGTAACATGAAATACATTCATGTAAAAAATCACCCAGAAGTAAAAACACCCGGGACGCCAAAATTGTTGTCATTATCCAAAAAAGATAATCAAATTTCACAATATATATCTGTTTTTAACAAAATTTCAAATCTAATCAATCTGTCAAATAATTTAACGGAAAATTTGTTATATTTTCGTCAAATTATTTGAATTTCAATGAAAGATAACTTTTCGTTAAATAATTCAACGGAAATATGATTTCTGAATTTTTTTTTTAATTAAATAGAAGATGTTGCGTCACGCATTTAAATCACTGTATACAACCGTTAAAAGTAGTTGTGCCAAACATTTAAATAGTTTTCATGTTAGGTTTAAAAAGTCGTAGATTGAGGTTTAAAGACTTGATAATTTAAAGTGCTCATGGACTTTATTTAAAAAAAATAAAAACATTGACTTGAAAAAAAACTCAAAAGTATTTCTGCATGGATCTCATTTGAAATAAAAAATTGAGTAAAAAAACGTTTGGTTTTTTTATTCACAAAATTCATCACGGATCATCGGAAAAATAGATGAAAACAACTAGAGGAAAAAAAAAGTGGTTGAGAGATTTTTTTTTTTTTTGCTGAAATATAAAAATAATTAGAAGTTAAAACTAATTATATTTAAAATTTAAATTCTTGCAGATAAAGGTTTAAGTGTTTACAGGTAGTATTGTAAAATATTATAAACAAATCTTTAAATGCTTAGATATAAGCACTAAAAATAAAAGTTAAACATTCAATACTTGAGGGCTCGGAGATTTATTTGAGAAACAATTATCGGAAATGAAAGTTAAACAAATCTCTTATTTGATGTGTAGTTAATAGCTGCGTTTATGATAATTATAGAATTTTGTCTATAATTATGTCAACTTGATCTAGATATTAAGTTTTATAAAACGGAAACCAAAAATAAAATCTGGCTTTCCAACATCTCATTCACAATTCCTACGGCCATTTTCATTAATATGCTTAAAAAAAAAGAAATTTTAATAATGCCCCTACATTGAATTTCTTGTTAAAAATGCCCCAACCGCCAGGTCCATGGGCGGCCCAAAACACAAGCGGGCCGCCCGTCCCACTGGCGGGTCACTTCAATTAGCGGGGCACCCTTGACACGGGCGGTTCACTGTTCACTTTTTTTTTTAGATTTAGAGATCTTAGTATTTTGATTTGAATAATTTTGTGAAAAACAAGTTTTATTATTTAGAGCATATGCCAAAATATAAAATATTTGATATATTTACGAAGTGATGTCGTAAATCTTTATAACTTTGATTTTTTTTATTTTTATTTTTTTGGTGAACTTTGATTTTATTTGTCAGTTGGTGAATTTTCAAAGTTTAATTTTTGAAAAACTTTGGCTAGGAAACTCGGATTTACGCGTATGAGCACTTTTCGGAAAGGGGAGAATGGGACAGATCCGTTTTGCCCCCGTGGAACACCGGGCATCATCATATCGGAAGCATTAGAATTTCAAAAAAATGTCGTTTAGGGTCTCAAAAATTCAGTTTAAGTTTTCGTTCGACGGTAGGCATTAAAAAACAGCGATTTTCAAACCATCTTAATAAATAGTAAAAAAATTCAAAAAAATGTAAAATTTGGTTTCCAAGCACATTTTAATATAGATTAAACATCTAACGGTTTGGATCGGCTATTTGAACTTCAAAACTAGAGAACCGCCCATCCCACGGGCGCTCCATTATTGCTCCGTTTAATTCATGAAGTAGCATAGCCTTACTCTACATGTATATATATGTATATTATATATAATATATGTATATGTATATATTTATAATATATATATATATATATATATATATATATATATATACATATATTATAAATAAATGAGTTCATAAAAAAAAATTGTATATATGTGTATATGTGTATATGTTTATATGTTTATATGTGTATATGTGTATATGTGTATATGTGTATATGTTTATATATGTATATGTGTATATGTGTATAT
The DNA here is from genome assembly GCF_964058835.1 of Carex rostrata. Lineage (NCBI taxonomy): Eukaryota > Viridiplantae > Streptophyta > Magnoliopsida > Poales > Cyperaceae > Carex > Carex rostrata. The sequence goes on from NC_135921.1 coordinate 11,653,921, forward strand.
GTGTATATGTGTATATGTGTATATGTGTATATTATACATATATTATAAAAACCATAATAAAGGCCAAGTTCTTAATTAGTGTTATATTTAGACTTGTGATATCCAACTGACAAATAAAATCAAAGTTCATCAAAAAAATAAAAATCAAATTTATAAAGATTTACTACATCACTTCGTAAATATATCAAATATTTTATTTTTTGGTATACACTCTAAATAAGAAAACTTTTTTTTCACAAAATTATTCAAATCAAAATACTAAGATCTCTCTAAAAAAAAGAAAAAAAAAAAGAAGTGAACCGCCCGTGCCAGGGGCGCCCCGCTAGTTGAAGTGACTCGTCAGTGGGACGGGCGGTCCGCTTGTGTTTTGGGCCGCCCGTGGGCCTGGTGGTTGTGGCATTTTTAACAAAAAATTCAATGTAAGGGCATTATTAATTTTTTTTTTTTTAAGGATATTAATAAAAATGGGCGCAATTCCTACTTCTGAAGTATGGGTCCGTCTGTAAACTGGAAACTTTAGTTTATCTGAAGTTGGATCTTATTTAATTCGGTGCTAATTCATGCTGTATGGAATAATATTAACCGATTTTTTTTAAGTACCATAATAAAAAAAAAAAAACATATTCGTTTTGGGGGAATTCCGTCTTTACTCAGGCCGCAGATTGGCTGTGCGGTCTCATTTTGTAGGACCGCAGAGCCAATCTACGGCCCACTTTGCATGTTACAACAACTCAAAACATCCCTTGCAGCCCGTTAAGTGGGGCCGCAAATTGGCTCTGCACCTGGGTAAAGGTGAAATTCCCCCAAAACGGAGGTGTTTTGGTTTATTTTTTTTTATTACGGTATATAAAATAATTTCGGTAATATTAAACGAAACGGTGAAATAAAAACTTTAGACATCAGTTATTATATCAAACGTAGTTTAATTCTGCTGAATTAAGATGGAATAAGCCGATATTTAGAATAGTCTAGGTTAATCTAAATAAGCACACATCTCTAAGTTGTTTAATTTTATTTAATTAGGTGCGGAATCTAAGTTTTCATTTATTATTTTCGATTCGTCCTCTCTCCACTCCCTAATTAATTAGCTTGTTATACATGGTTCTTGTATCTTTGTATTTTGTGTGATTAATTGGAAACATTTTATCTTTCCTTCTATTTTTACTCGGATTCAATGTTTTAGTAAACCAACCGACCGTTAGATTGAGACTGACTATAGAGAAAATAATAGTGATAGTAAAGGAGTAAATATCTAAATAAAATTGTGATGGTATATAAATTTTTCAAAAAATAATAATAATTCAACTTAGGTTATAAAATTAACTTCAAGTCATGACTAAACTTTGGTTTTTAATCAAACAAAAATTAATTTAAGATATGACTAAACTTTAGTTCTTAATCAAACATAAATAATTTAGGTCTCTTAAATTAGAATAATCAATTTAAGTCTCCTAAACACGAAAATAAATCTGTTGTGATCTGAAATAGATGAACAGTACCTTAAAATCCCTGATTTTCTAGATTTAACTGTCGATTTGTTTTGAGATGCATACACAGACAAACTAGCTATTTCGAGATGCGTGCACAGAAAGAGTTGAACGGTTAGATTTAAAAAAGCAGAGATTTCTACTGTTCATCTAATTCGGATCGCAGCAGATTTATTCCCCCTAAACACAGTGGGTCTCAACTCTCAACCAAACACTACCTTTGAGATTCGTACAATGAAAAATTTAAACAATCCATATTCTTCACATGTTAACTCAAAATACGAGACATCTCACAGGAATGTGATTTTTTTTTTATTTGAGGTGACAGAATTGTGAATTAAAAAACAAACTTTATCGAATGAACAGCTTCAGAAAATCTAATCGGATCCATCAAATTTAAGATCCCAAACCCCAATGTATCCAAACAATAAACAAGGAAAATCACCGTCGTTGATTTAAATGGAGAAAATGACCTACGTACGTAACCTAGCTAACCTATAATTCCATGTATGTGTTCAAACTTCAAACTTCAAATCAAAGCTTTAAAAAAAAAACCAGATCCAAATCTCGGATATTCTTTCGAGATGTGATGTCAGCTACTTTATATGCATTAAACAGATAATAATAAATAAAAATCATTAATCACTGATTAACTGCGAATAAAGTTGCATCATTAATTTTTCAGGCTACTTAATAGCCTGTCCTTTGAAACGAGGGATTCAAATCTGCTCATTCAAACCTACTCTTTTTCTGTTTAAGGTGCTTATATAGATGAGTTTAGCTAGTATAACACGAGTGTCATTTCAACTTATATAACACTAACTCTAAAAACTATCAAATTGATTTTAAATGATGAATCCAAACCGTTCAAACCGATCTACTTCATTAGTTATGCGTTTACATGCAAAATTTATAACTTTTCGAATTTATTTAGTATTAAGTCAAGCGGTTAAATGTGTGAGTTTTTAAGTTAATTTTAATACATTAATTTTTTAATATTTTTACCGTTTGATTTGATACTAAAATAACTTGAAAATATAAAAAAATTATATGTAAACACATCACTCGTAATGTAAATCGGTTTGAATGGTTTGGATTAGTCGTCCGAAGTCAATTTGATAGGTTTTAGAGTTGGTGTTATGTAGACTAAAATGACACTGATGTTATACTAGCCAGACTCTACATAGATGAACAAGGTACTCATATAAATCAACCAAGTATTTATATAGAAGACTTATACGCTGCTCTTTAATAATTCCAGTGGACCTCACTTTTTAACACCGCAGACCTCATTCTCTGCTGCTTTTGAAGAGAGAGAAAAAAAGAAAAGATGAGGGTCCTATTCGAAAAATAGGAGCAAATTTGATTCCAAAATGGAGCATCTTAAAGTTTTAAACCCACAGACCCAATTAACTATTTTGCACGCTTTATTTTACATTTTGATAGGAAAAAGTGTAATTTGTTTTTACATTTGTATTTATAGTTTCAAATAATTTTCGACGTTTTTAAACAAAATAAATATCTCTTTCGTATTTTATTAGTAGTTGCAAAAAATTTCATCAAAATATTTGAAAAATTCAACGGCACTTTTTTTTTAGTATTCGAATATATAAACATAATACTTCGTTTGTTCAAAAATTCACGCACACGCTTTTTTTCTTCTATAATAATAGCAATGAGTCAATTAGAGTAACGAAAATTGGCATTGGACAGATTGACAATCTTCAAGTATCGTTCTTCAAAGTGTTGTAAACAAGGCCGTTTAGACTTATTAATTGGTCAATTAATCGTTGGCGGTGATCAAACTGTCACGGATTTTCTCGACTAATCGGTTAATTATTCTCAATTATGACTCATTATTCTAGATTATTTCTTATTAATCGCTTGACGGTGTTTTGTCTGTCCGACAAGCGCATACAGTTATTTATAATACTGGTTCTTCATATGAGAGATCATATACGAGGTTTTATTTTTTTTAGAATTCGTGCAAAACTAAATGGTTGGGTACAAACAATACAATAAGATGGCTAAATATAATTCCGATTTGATGTGGCGAGTTTGATAATAATATATTTTTCATTATTGGAAGTGCCAAATATACAGTATTAATTATACTAGTTAAATACTGAAGTGAAATATTAATGGTAGGAACTATTTTTTAATTAAAGGTCATATTTGATTGTGAAGTATAAGATGGAGTAAAGGAAATAAGTTATTATGGAGTAAGTTACACCATCTCTCTCAAGTGAATTGAATTTAGATTCTCATCAATACCGTAACAGGGAATCTTTTAGAATTACTAGATCTGGACTGTTCTTTTTAACTTGGCACAAATCTCAAATCCCAATGATACTACCATTCGCTGGCTCGAATCTCAAAGCGGACGGAAGTTAAACTCAAACTGTAGTGTGAAGGGAATCTTTTTACAATATTGGAGAGCATACATGTTCATATGAATTAACTTATTTCATACTTACTTTACCTGCAGAGTCCGTTATCATGGACAGTTATTCATTTTTTAATATATTACTCTTCTGAATATATTAATTTAAGTCATAATTTCAGCTATCGAACGAAATATAAAATACAAGAAGTAACATGGAGAAAACAATTTAATTTTCGTTAACTTTACTCTACAATCAAACATAACCAAAATAATTATATTTCACTGTTAATTAGAAAGAAGGGAGTAAGTTTGTATTTTATTTATTGTTCAATAAATAAATAAACAAAAAGAGGTATTTGTAGATATCTAAAAATTATAAAGAGATAACTTTTTTAGTTTGAAAATACAGAGGGAATATACCGATTTTTTTATTTATATCCAAAAAATAAATAAAATTTAAAAAAAAATCCAAATCCCGACTGAAATTCGAAATTTACCCAAACCGGTTATCCAATAACCGGATTTGGGACAAATGTCCGGTCAGTAGATTTCCGAACTCAAGAAATATAACCGGTTAATCACTAACCGGAAAGTTTTTTTTTTTTTTAACCGGTTAATCACTAACCGGAATTTTTTTTTTTAAAACAGAAATTTCTAATTTTTTTTATTTTTTGTATTAAAATATTAGAAATGTTGAATATATTTCTTTGAAAATATATGGAATACAATATAATTTGATTTATTAGAAAGACTGCAACAAATAACCCGGATCAATATTTTTCAGGCCGGATTTTTCGCGGCTGTAAGAAAAATTAATATATTTCTTTATGTGTTATTGGAAAAAAATAAAAATGTTTAGATTCTGAGTTATTGATCCCGATTCAAAAGTCACTTCTAGGTAATCCAAAAACTATTGTGATCTTTCTAGGACATTTAATTTATGAAAAGTTATATCTATTTTTGAAAAAAAATAAGAACTTTAATTTATTTAATGATTATTTTTTAAAAAAAATTCTCAAAGTAGATACAACTTTTTATAAATTAAATGTACTAGAAAGATCACAATATTTTATGGATTAGCTAGAAGTGACTTTTGAACCGGGATCAATAACTCAGAATCTAAACATTTTTTTTTTCCAATAACACATAAAGAAATATATTAATTTTTCTTACAGCCACGAAAAATCCAGCCTGAAAAATATTGATCCGTGTTATTTGTTGCAGTATTTATAATAAATCAAATTATATTGTATTCCATCTATTTTCAAAGAAATATATTCAACATTTCTAATATTTTAATACACAAAATAAAAAAATTATAAATTTCTGTTTTTTTTTTTTTTAAAAACAACTTTCCGGTTAGTGATTATCCGGTTATATTTCTTGAGTTCGGGAATCCATTGACCAGACATTTGTCCCAAATCCGGTTATTGGATAACCGGTTTGGATAAATTTCGAATTTCAGTCAGGATTTGAATATTTTTTTAAATTTTATTTATTGTTTGAATATAAATAAAAAAATCGGGGGAATATATGAGACTAAGATATAAATGTCGGAGATCTTTTTATTTATTTATCGCACAATACGATATTGTGCAACTTCTATACAATGAGGAATAATAAATGTATTATTTTCAACTGCGGACTTTGTATTAGCGATACATGTTCACGAGTATGGCTAATATAACATCAGTGTCATTTCAGTTTATATAACACAAACTCCAAAACTTATCAAATTGAGTTTAAATGGTGAATCCAAACCGTTCAAACTAATTTATTTTATGAGTGATGCATTTTCATGCAAGTTTTTTATATTTTTGAGTTATTTTAGTATCAAATCAAGCGACAAAAAAATTGAAAAATGAATATATTAAAATTAACTTAAAAACTCACACATTTGACCGCTTGACTTGATACTAAATAAACTCAAAAACTTATAAATTTTACATGTAAACGCACAACTAATGAAGTAGATCGGTTTGAACGGTTTGGATTCACCATTTGAACTCGATTTGATAAGTTTCAAAGTTAATGTTATATAGACTAAAATAACACTGATATTATATTAGCCATACTCCATGTTCACGTATCTCTTTCAAGAAAATGCATGCTTAATTTTTAAAAATAACATTTAAAACATACTGAGATGCACTTGAATCCTTTAATAAATAAAAGTGCATTATCTTATGTATATTTATTGTCAATCTCTTAGAAGCATTTATCCATATTCTCATAGCTGTAGAGTGCCAGAGAATTTAAACGGAATGTTTAAATGGATGCCCGAAAAAATCTCTGTGACCGAAAAAATCTCTTCCAAATTCTTACCAGCAAAACTGGTATATACACAAGCAAAATCAAAACCCATAAACAGAAGTCTAGCACGTCAAAGAGATGGCTTCAGAGGGGCAGCATTCGAAAGAAGCCACCAATACCTCAAAACTCACAAACTCATTGCTCAACGGCCAAAACTATCTCTCGTGGGCAAGTGCCGCAAGATTATCTCTCAGTGGAAGAGAGGTTTTATAATTCATCACAGGAGAGTCTGTAAAGCCGGTTCCAAAAAAGAAAGATGAGGCAACTGAGGCCGAAAAAAAGGCAAGAAAACAGTGGCAATCTAAGAATGACAGAGTCATGACATGGATCATGCAATCCATGGAGCCGAGTGTTTCAGAAATATTCCTTGGCCATGAAACAGCTTTCTCACTGTGGGAAGGCATAAAAACGATGTATGGCCGACAAAACAACAATTCCCACATTTATCGATTAAAACTAGAAATCCAACAAGAACAACAAGGGTCAAGGAGTAATATAGAGTACCTGGGTGCTCTTCAAAAGAAATAGCATGAACTTCGAGTTTATCGGCCACCCATACCAGATCCAATAGCCATTCAGAGAGAAGAAGAAGATAAAATCTTCCAATATCTCGCGGGTCTCAATCCAAGCTATGAAGCCGTGAAATCACAACTTCTTTTAACAACTTCCCTTCCCTCCTTTGCTCAAATTACCACCATGGTGGAGCAAGAAGAAAGCCGACGGCTTGCTATGAGTGGTCCACAAGTCGGTGGCAGCGAGGGACACGAGACTCATAGCTTTGCCACAAAAAACCCCAATTTCGGAAAAAACCCTAACTTCCCAAATTACTCAAACCGATCAAGTATCAAGGGAGATAGATGCTCTCACTGCAAAAAGGAGGGTCACCAAGCCGAAAAATGCTATTTTCAACAAATATACTACAGTAAATTCGAAATCTTATCATTCATTACATAGTAGAACTAAAGTGTTCTTAAGTTCATGAAGCTTTTTGGTGAATTCAAGTCTAAAATTCATCGAATCGGCTTTAAATGACGAACTCGAACCGTTGAAACCCGCCTATCTTATGAGTGATGTTTTTACATGTGAAAATTTTAAACATTCGAAAAAATTGAGTACAAAGTTGTGTTACTCGGATACGTTGAACATTCTCTATTTTCAAAATTGCCGTATCGCCGTACCCATATCGTATCCGATACGATACCCGTATCCGTATCCATGCAACATAGGTACAAAGTCAAGCGGTCAAAATTAGAAGGTTAATAAATTAATTTTAATGCATTCATTTTTTGAACGTATTTTGACCAATTGACTCTATGCAAAATTAATTTCAAAATTAAATTTTTGTACATGTAAACGCATCACTCGTAAACTAGGCGGGTTTCAACTGTTCGAATTTATCATTTAAAGCCGATTCGATAAGTTTTAGACTTGAGTTCACAAAAAAACTTGGTGAACTTAAAACACCCTAGTTCTACTCTTCATTACATAAATATTAGCATTGTTACTATTTTGAATCCGAGGTGAAACTTTAACAACAACGGGATTTTACATCTTCAAATAATGTTCTCACAACAGCTGAAACGCTGAAAATGTTAATGTCCCGCAATCTGCCTTAAAAATGCTGGTAAAATAGTAAAATAATAAGTAAAGAAGGGAGCTATTTTTACATCAAATGGCTCTATTTTTATATTTTGAGTGGTGCTTCTATGGACATAAGGACCTATTTGTAAAATGAACATATTTTTATTTTCAAAGTTCAAACAGTCGATCCGAACCGTTCATCTTGTTCTCCATATTAATATGTGGTTGGAGACCAAATTTTACATTTTTCTGAATTTTTTTACTATTTATTAAGATGGATACAAAAAATATCAAATTCAGACCATTGAATTTTGTACCCATCTTAATAAATAGTAAAAAAATTCAGAAAAATATAAAATTTGGTCTCCAAGAACATATTAATATGGAGAACAAGATGAACGGTTCGGATCGACTGTTTGAACTTTTAAAATAAAAATATGTTAATTTTACAAATAGGTCCTTATGTCCATAGAAGCCTTTGCCTTATATTTTTATATTTTTTAATAACAAAATGCTTGAATTTATATATCAAAATAAAATTATTTTACGAAACATGTATTATTTTTTTTACATGCACACAAAAAATATCACTTTTCGGTTTTGATTTTATATAAAATTATAAATCAATAAGTTTGAAAATTAACATGCAAAATTTATCCGCATCGAAATATTTTTGCAAGTTCTTGATATTAATTAAAACAAAATCAAAATATTAAAACCTTTACTTCTACTAAAAAATGACATAGATTGCATGTAACTTCTTTATATTGAAATTTAAGTTTTAAAACTCGAAGCAAAACTGAGGCACATCAAATAAAATAATTTGAAAGTCTACTCATTTAAAAATTATAACATGGAAAATACTGTCAATGTTGATGTTCACCAGTAGTCAAATATAAATTCTGATTGTATTTAACAAAGATTTCAGATGTTTTAATTATTAGGAATTTATATTAGAGACGAACTTTTTTGAAATTAATTTCATGTCACGATTTTTTTAATTTTTTTATTAAACGATAATGATAAAGGAAACGGGATTTTTAGGACTCCGTATCCACTGATGTAAACATAATAAAATTGTTTAGATTCGAACCGTTCAATCAGAATTGGATCAATTCCATCCGAAGTGGAAATGTAAAATACACAGTTTCTTTATATTTGTGCGGATTTTAATCGGACGGTCAGGATCTAACCAGAAATATTCTTCAGTTACTTCATTTTTATTGTAAGGACTAAGGAGAAACCCGTAGGTGTAAAGAGAAAATCTTTAAACCTTGTTTGGACGGAGAGTAGAGGAAGGGTACGAATAGCAAGAATTTATTTTTCATTGAATTATATTTGGTTGACAAAAAATTTTTGGAGATGAAAGGTTTAACCTTGTATCATTGTAATCAATATAATCGGTTTCTCTTTCAATTTGAGGTGTAACCAATAGAAAGAAATTTTATTGCAAACATATTTTAAAACAAATAACACAAATGTCAAATTTTAGAGCAAAGCTAGGGTGTGATGTGCTCACCAAAAATGTTTGGTGAGCACAACTCTAAAAGCATATCGGATTGATTTCAAACAGAAAATTCAAACCGTTGAAATCCATGTACTTAATGAGTGATGCATGTAAATGAAATTTTTTTAAAGTTTCGAATTCGTTTGCTACAAGGTTAAGAAGTCAGAAAAACGATAAAAATGAATATATAAAACAATTTATAAAATAGCTTATAAAATGTTCATTCCATTGACCACTTGACCTTGTTGCAAATGAATTCGAAACTTTCGAAATTTTGCATTTACATGCATCACTTATGAAGTACATGGATTTGAACGGTTTGAATTTGTTGTTTACAGCTGATTCGATATACTTTTAGAGTTGTGCTCACCAAACTTTCTTGATGAGCATGTCAAAGCGTAGCTTTGCTCCAAATGCTATATCTTACTAATATAATTCTTACACAAGTTTTTTTTACATAAACCTACCATAGTCACTGATTTTTTATTAACATTATAAATTTTAATCAATCAAATAAGAAATAAGACAAAAAGATAAGTTAAATTTATTTTCTCTCATTAATTATCTAAACACGAAGAGATTAAATATGTTAATCTTCCTTTTATTTCATTTCATTTCTTTCGGCCCTGTTCGGCCATTCACTGTTCTTGTGGGAAAAAAAAATTCACTCAGGCCTTGTTCAGTAGTCCAATAAGGAATAAGAATGGGAATAAGAATAAAAAGTTTTGAACTGAAAGTTACTGTTCACGTGGGGAAAAAAATTAAGTCTGAGTGAATTTTTTTTCCCCACGTGAAGAGTAACTTTTTTTTTACTACCGAACAAAGTCTCAAAATAATTTTTTTTTTTCCACGTGCACAATGTTTCAGCCATTTAAATTGAATCTGTTCTCGCTCCCGTTCCCACCTGGCAGCCGGACAGGGCCTTCTATTTTTCACCCCCGTTGCTTTCTATATTCTCCGTTCAAACACGGTGTTAATAGACATTTGAATAAAACTTAAAAAATATAGAAAAAAGGCCAAGCCCATTTTTATATTACTGAGAATAAGATAATTACAATTTACAAACAAGGGCTTAAGTAGATATCTTCAATCTTGTTTCATTGTTTGTAATCTTCTTTAATTAATGACAAATCAATTAGATGTACGGGTTTCAATAAAAAAAGAAGAAAGAATTCGATTTTCAGCGCGAGAGAATTAAACAGGTATACAAATAAATGTATTCGTTTAGCATATTTACTGGAGAGAGAGAGAGACGCTGCCATTTTGATGTGACAGGTCAGGCTACCTCTTCGCTCTCCTCTCTCCTCTCTCCTCTCTCGGCACAAAACTTCTCTCTCCACCTCTACTCACATAGGCGCAGACAGTGAGAGTGAGTACACTGGGAAACGGGCTTGGAAAAAATCCTTTTTATCTCTTTCTCTTTCTCTCCTCCTCCTCTTCTCTTCCATCGTCCCTTTCAAGTCCACATCAAACATTGAATGGGTTTTAGTTCTACATCTCGAGGCTTCTAACAGAGCTTAGCCACCATGGCTAGCTTCTGTCAAGCTCTTCTCACCCTCTCTCTGCTCTCTTCCTGTCTGTGCCTCTGCTTCTCTGCTCCTTCCAACGATGGTAAGCTTACCTTCCAAACAATGTACCTACCTTTCAAACAGGGATTTGTTCGTTTTTTTTCTTTTACTCATCTTTTGACGCTCTATGGGGTATCCTTCTTCCAAAGTTGAAATCTTTTGAAAAAAATGAACTCGCGGGATCTCTGTTCGATTTGTCTTCTTTCAGGGTTTTGTTAGGCATGAAAGCTCATAAAAGTCAGGAGAGTTGTATTTTTTTTGTGGTTAGTTTTGCTGAGATGGGTGATTAGCACCTGAGCGTGTTTTTAAGGATCAATTTTTTAATGTTGAAATCTCTGGGAAAGGAAGATTAGCTCTGTTATTAATTTAATACCTCAAAAGTACACCTTTTTGGCAATGTAGTTCCTTGTCTGTTTTTTTTATCCCCTTATTTTTATATTAACATAGTACCTTCTATTCTCTAATCCTTAGATAATCATATTAAATATATCTTTAAACCACACGCTGCATTTTGGGTTTGTTTCTGATTTCTCCTTCTCTTTCTTTCAGGAGCAATCTTGCTAGAGATTAAAAAGTCATTTCGAAATGTGGATAATATTTTGTATGATTGGAGCGAATCCTCTTCAGACTACTGTTCATGGAGAGGTGTCATTTGTGACAATGTGACCTTTGGTGTGGCGGCCTTGTAAGTTGTCATTATTTAGATGCATGCTCCTCTATTTGTCTTTTATTTATTTTTTGGTTTGTTTTCTTACAATAATAAACTTTCAAATGTAGAAATTTATCGGGCTTGAATCTCGATGGAGAGATTTCGCCGGCAATAGGAAGTTTGAAGGGCCTTCAATCAATGTATAACATTCTCTTAGTTGCGCAGCGGTTGTATATTTCATACACCCTAAATATATATTTGCAGTTATTTAATCTTTCTAATTTTTATTTGTAATGCATTTTTGCAGTGATTTGAAGTTGAACCGTCTATCGGGTCAGATCCCAGATGAGATAGGTGACTGCTCATCACTTAATACCCTGTAAGTTTATTTAATTAATTTTAATTTGCTTAAAACTAATATGTTTAAATGATCTCAAGTTCTCACCTGACACTTTTTTTTGCTGTTCCAGTGATTTATCCTTCAACAATATATATGGCGACATACCGTTCTCTATCTCTAAACTCAAGCAATTAGAGACACTGTATGGTCTCTCAAACAAAATCTCGATCAAATAAACAAATTTTTGTTTGTGTGACATTTTTATTCTAATTTACATTTTTTTTAAGGATATTGAAGAACAACCAACTCATTGGGCCGATTCCCTCAACACTATCTCAACTCCCAAATTTAAAGATCTTGTAAGCTATATATATCTCCCCTTCTGATTTATCTATAAACTCGGTTCCTTTTTTCCATGATAGGTACTTAAATTTTTTTTTTTTTTTGCAGGGACTTGGCACAAAACAAACTGAGTGGCGAGATACCTCGCCTTATATATTGGAATGAAGTTTTGCAGTACATGTTAGTAGCCATTGGTTCACAAATTTCAATTGTGTTACAATATAAGACAAAGAAATATTAATTGTTTCTGATTTTTCAATTAGGGGTTTGCGTGGCAATCGATTGGAGGGTTCTCTCTCTCCTGACATGTGCCAATTAACCGGGCTTTGGTATTTGTAAGTTCATACTTCCCTCGACTTATCTTTACACTCAATTTAGGCATCAATGGAAAGTTATAACACCGATTTAGGCATTAATGAAAAGTTTTCCTTTTGCAGTGATGTGAGAAATAACAGCTTGACTGGTACTATTCCGGAGACCATTGGCAACTGCACTAGCTTCCAAGTCTTGTATGCGTATTACTAGTGCAATGTCATTCTATCTTATTTTTTAACATCTACTAGATAGTTTTTATTGAATGAGTTTGCTTTTGGTAGGGATTTGTCATATAATCAGTTCACCGGAGAAATTCCCTTCAATATCGGGTTCCTTCAAGTAGCTACATTGTATGTACTTTTTCAGATCCAGTGTTTTTTTTTTGTCTTGGCTTGGTACATGCGTGCTTATTTATTTGCCACAAATTTTTATTAGGTCTTTGCAAGGGAACAAGTTTATCGGTCCGATTCCACCTGTGATCGGTCTCATGCAAGCACTCGCTGTACTGTAAGTTTTTCTAAATACAATTTCTTTATAGATGTGCCTCAAAGTCGATTTCTAATATATATTCTATATTGTACAGGGATTTGAGTTGTAACCAACTGACGGGCCCCATCCCTCCGATATTAGGCAACTTAACATACACCGAGAAACTGTAAGCGTATGCTTCAATTGATTCTGTTATTTTCCAAATTAAATATTTTGGGTACTGAAGTTTATATATTGATAGTATGATTTTGGTTCTCTAGATATTTGCAAGCGAACAAATTGACTGGACCAATACCTCCTGAGCTTGGCAGCATGTCGAGGCTTCACTATCTGTACGTACTCACATATTAAAAAAAATACATATTTTATTTAAAATTTTAAACCGCCACACAACAATTATTATTTTATTTTTATTTTGTTCAATCGATGAATCTGTAGGGAATTAAATGAAAATCAGCTGACTGGACACATCCCACCTGAGCTTGGAAAACTAACTGACTTGTTTGACTTGTATGTCTCTTTATTACATGTTTCTTTTTACATAAAAATAATGTTTTGCTTTTGCTTTCGATGATGTACAAGTAATAATTTCGTTTTCACTTGCACAGGAACCTTGCAAACAACTTCTTTGAAGGTCCTATACCTGATAATCTGAGTTCTTGTGAAAATCTGAATAGCTTGTAAGATAATTTTTCGCTTATTTTTTTACCTCTTGTCCCTATTTGCTATTATTTGCTTATATTTATGTCCTTTTTTCAGTAATGTTCATGGAAATAAGTTGAATGGCACAATACCTCGTTCCTTTAAAATGCTCGAGAGCATGACTTATCTGTAAGTATTTCCTTCTAAGCAATGAAAAGGTATATCTTTTATTTTGTCAATCTTTTGGATGACATTTTTTTTGTGTAGGAATCTTTCATCGAACAACCTAAACGGACCTATTCCTATTGAGCTATCTAAAATAAACAATTTGGATACTCTGTAAGTAAACATGCTCTACTGGTAAATTATATTTGTTTTTTTTTTAGGACAATAAAGGTGCTGTGTTCTCTCCTAATTGGAGTTATGGGGAACCTTTTCTATAAATAAACAGATATTCATAGTCTGGAAAAAAAAATTAGAGTAAAAGGAAATACAAAGATTACATCAAGATCAAGAGATTTGTGATTTTAACTCAAATACGTGTAAGTTACTCAGGATGTTACTCTAGAAGTATTTAAATATATTTTTGTTCGACTAATTTTTAATATATTGTTTTGTAGGGATATTTCGTCGAACAAGATTGTGGGACCCATTCCATCCTCTATCGGTGGTCTAGAGCATCTCTTAAAATTGTACATGTTCTATGCAATTTTGTTATTTTGTTTTTAATTTCGTATCCTTTCTTTTTAAGTTATATTGACATGTAATAATTTGAATTTTTTTATCAGAAACTTAAGCAACAACCTTCTTGTTGGATACATCCCCGGTGAATTTGGAAATTTGAGAAGTATTATGGAAATGTAAGAACCCTGCAAACAACGATACTTTTGTAAAAATCAATTTTGTGCCTTTTAAATTTATTATATTTTTCTTAACTTTTTTTCTCTACCAGTGATATGTCCAGTAACCGCCTCTTAGGCCTTATACCCGAAGAACTCGGCATGCTCCAAAATCTAAATTTGCTGTGAGTTCAATTTCATTGTAATTTAAAATAAAAATATCATTTATTGGTGTGTTTCCCCTTATACCGCTTTATCTTTTGTAGAAATTTAGAAAATAATAATTTGTCGGGTGATATTGCATCTCTCACCAACTGCTTCAGCCTCTCTGTTTTGTAAGCAATCTAACGGCACCTTTTAATTTCTTCTTTATTATATATTTATTATTTCTAATTGCATGTTTTAACTTATCTCATATAATGTATGTGATATAAACAGGAATGTGTCGTATAACAACTTAGACGGTGTTGTACCCACTGAAAATAACTTCACGAGATTCACACCCGACAGGTAAACCTATATTGAATTTTATTTATATATGCTATTCAATTATTGTTTTACTTCTACTTGCTTTTATCAAAGTATAAATCAGTTTTGATAATGTAATAGGTTATTAAATAGAATTATATTTCAGTTTACTTAATTAAAATTAATTAGCAACAAATACTTATTTTAAATTACAAATTAATTGAATTATTTTTTTATTAATCTGTTTTAAGAAGTTATCTTGATATTATTTTATCAGTTCATTACTTTTGCTTTATAATAATATTATAACTGAGCAATTAGTATCTTTTAAAATGCAAATATATCATTTATTAACAAATACAGTTCTTTTGGTTTCAGTTTCTTGGGTAACCCTAGTCTCTGCGGCTACTGGATTAGTTCTTGCAAAACGTCTCATGCACCCCCAAGAGGTTATATTTTATTATATGTGATATTACAACTATAAAATCTTTGTCGGTTATTGCATGTCGAACTGATGAGTTTCCATTAACACAGTTACAATCTCCAAAGCGGCGATTCTTGGAATTGCACTCGGTGCACTCGTGATACTTCTCATGATCTTAGTTGCTGTGTGTAGGCCCCACAATCCCCCTGTTTTTAAAGATGTCTCCATAAGCAAGCCTGGTAAGTTGGTAATAATTCTTGTTAAGAACAACAACAATAATTACTTCTTTAACTCGTTTTGTATTATAACTGGACTTGTTTCACTGTAGTGAACAATGTAAATCCGAAGCTGGTTATACTTCACATGAATATGGCGCTGCATGTTTACGAAGACATAATGCGTATGACTGAGAACTTGAGCGAAAAGTATATAATTGGGTACGGCGCATCAAGCACTGTTTACAAGTGTGTGCTGAAGAATTGCAAGCCAGTGGCAATAAAGAGACTTTATGCGCACTACCCGCAAAGCATCAAAGAGTTTGAGACCGAGTTAGAGACCGTCGGAAGCATCAAACATAGAAATTTGGTCAGTCTACAAGGATACTCTTTGTCACCAGCTGGCAATCTGTTGTTCTATGATTACATGGAGAACGGAAGCCTCTGGGATCTTTTGCATGGTACGTTTTTTCTCTGACAATTTGTTCTTACCGAATAAATAATCTAGTAAATGATAGTATTGGATTTAAATATGCAACTACACAAACAGGGTTGTGCTATACATCATGGAGTCAACTTTCTCTTTCTATTATTCTATATTATTATTATATAAACTATCATTTTGATCAATGATTTCTTATTACTCAACAAGTCAGGTAAAAATTAGTTCAAATTAGTGAACTAATAACCAACTGCACCAAACACTATTTTTTTTACAGAGTCAAAATTCGCTTATGCTCAAACACTATTTTATTTGAAATTTTTTTTTCCAATCAGTTTAGGGAAAAACCATAACAAGCAGCTATCTCTTATTTTAAAAATAGGTCCTTCGCAAAAGAAAAAGCTCGACTGGGAGTCCCGCTTGAAAATTGCCTTGGGAGCTGCGCAGGGTCTTGCGTATTTACACCATGACTGTAGTCCCCGTATAATACATCGAGACGTCAAATCCTCAAATATCCTTTTAGACAGAGACTATGAAGCGCATTTAACCGACTTTGGCATAGCAAAGAGTCTCTGTGTATCAAAAACTCATACCTCAACCTATGTCATGGGAACAATTGGTTACATAGACCCGGAGTACGCACGCACCTCTAGACTCAACGAGAAATCTGACGTGTATAGTTACGGCATTGTGTTGTTGGAGTTGGTTACTGGACGAAAACCGGTTGATAATGAATCCAATCTGCACCACTTGGTACGTTGTTTTATCCTTTTTCTGTTCCTTTAAAAAAGTCAAATCTAAAAAAAAAAAAAGGAATCGGTGTATTGATTACATTCCAAAGCCTTATATTCTAACATCTCCATATGTTAAAGCACTTTTTGTACCAATATCTATCATTTGTTCATTACTGTTCAATGTGATCCATTCGGACTTTTCTTTTTGGTTCTGTCGGTTAGTAGGATACTCAACAAGGTTTGATTTATAAGATATAACCCTACTAAGCACCATAATCAACCTTTTGAACTACCAATAATACCTCAATGATAATCACATTACTCATATGCACTTATTAGGTGCCATCCAAATCCTTCATGGGTCCCATAAACTGAATCCATCATGTGTTAGATGTACTGTGTGCATCTCTCTCTCTCTCTCTCTAAAAGCACAGCCATAATGTGCCCTATGTTTCATAAAGCCTGTCCTTGTTGTCTCTCTCTCTCTTTGATCCCAATAATGTATGGTCATGTAGCATATACCCCATCATGCCATCATGACCCCTTGAAATAGAATTTTTTACAACTACTTGTCCCAATTTCAAAATACTGTTGCCATTCATTGATGCTTTTCAATGCCTTGCATAATACCGTCCTTGAAATTATTGACCTGTTTCAACCGTCTAATTACAGAAAACATATTTTAAATTATGATTTTTTTTTAAAAATTTGACAGATACTTTCCAAGGCCACTACCAACGCAGTAATGGAAACCGTACATCCTGACATAACTGCCACGTGCAAAGACCTCGGTGAGGTAAAAAAGGTCTTTCAACTAGCGTTGCTTTGCTTGAAACAGCAACCGACGGATCGGCCTACAATGCATGAAGTGGTGCGGGTACTGGACTGCCTTATCCAGCCGGTACTGCCCACTAAACCATTTCAAACCGGCACACCACAAGTTGTTCCTAGTTATATAGATGAGTATGCAAATCTAAGAAACAATGGTGCTCTTACATGCGACACGTCAACAAGCTGTTCATCGGATGCGCAGTTGTTCATCAAGTTCGGGGAGGTTATTTCACAAAACACTGAGTAATGGATTCACCAATGTTAAATCAGATCATCAAATTATCAAAATAGGGTGGTTGGTCACTGTAAAAATGTTATCTTTTTTGTTGGGTGTGGTTTTTTTATTTTTAGTATTTAGCTGGCTATTTTGAAGCTCATTGTAATCATGTGAACTGAATTGATTAGATTTTTGGTAGTATATCAGAGGAGGGGAGGGGTACAAGAGGGAGTGGGTTGGAGTTGATGTGGACCCACTAAACTAGGGTCTGCTTGAGGGCTTGTTTGTAAAAATATGGTACTATTATCTGTGCCTTTTTGGATGTAACAGAATAGGTAGGACAATGCAGATTTTGCCCCTCCAGTTATTTCAGATAAATGGAGACTGTTCACTTTATAGGATTTTAGTAAATGCCATGACTTGATGAAAAGTTAAAGAAATATAATTTATGTTCTTAGACCTATTTTTAATTCTTGGAGCAGTTCAATGCAAATGTATTTTTGCATGTGCATGTATGAGATATAATAACACTTTACGCCTCATCATTTTAAATATATTTATTACCAGATAATGACACATTATCCTCTTGTGAAATGGAGAGGTGATGGTTGAAAGAGAGGTGTCATGTGGTTTGTACGAGAGCAGTAAATTATTCACTGAATTGCTTAGCTGTGATTCTGAGCAGCCAATGTGATGTGGGGCCAACTTCCAAAAGAAAAAAAAATGTGGTAGGGGACCGGTGATGATTGATTAGGGTTTTGTGGTCCTGAAAAGTGGGCCCATGTGATTTATGGGCTTGTTGGAACTTGGAGAAAAGGTGCTGTGTTCTCTTCTAATTGGAGTTATGGGGAAGCTTTCTTTCTTTGGTTTTAAATTTAGCATCTTTTTCTTTTGCTAACTTTTCTTTTTCATGATATATATGAGGCAAATTCCTCTTATAGAGGCAAAATAGGTATGAGGTCTGTTAGTTTCTTTTGAGCATATGATGAAGGTAAATTTAAAATTATCTGCAACTATCTGAAATGTTACTTTTGTTTTGCAAAATATCTGAAATTTTCCAATTACAATATTTGTAAGTTACAACATCTTACATCAATTTGATTTTGCGATTTTAAAATTTTAAACAGTTAATTCAAACTGTTCAACATGATATCTATATTAAAATGTGCTTAGAGATAAAATTTTACATTTTTTTGAATTTTTTACTATTTATTAAGTATTTTATAAAACGGTTGTTTTTAGACAATTTTAGACCACTAAAAAATAATAATTTTATAAAATACTTAATAAATAGTAAAAAATTAAAAAAAAATGTAAAATTTTATCTCCAAACACATTTTAATATAGATACCATGTTGAATGGTTGGAATCGATTGTTTAGACTTTAAAAATCACGAAACCGAATTGTTGTAAGATATTGTAACTTACAAATGTTTTAAGTGAATCTCTCCTCGAAATATAAACGATCGTTATTAAAAAATTATGTCTCTATTAGAGTATGATCGGTTGTCATATAATTATGCCGAATGATATTTTACAGGTATGAAAACCACAAATTAATTTGGGTAAGGCTAAGGTACTATAGGTTACATAGAGACCTACGGTACTATGGTTTAATATTTGAATTTTCAAAATTCAAACGGTCGATCCGAACTGTTCCTCTTGTTCTCCATATTAATATGTGTTTGGAGACCAAATTTTACATTTTTTGGAAATTTTGTACTATTTTTTTAGATAGGTAGAAAATCAAATATCTGAATGGTGCAGAATTTTTTAGATCAACTGATTTTCTACCTATCTAAAAAAATAGTACAAAATTTCCAAAAAATGTAAAATTTGGTCTCCAAACACATATTAATATGGAGAACAAGAGGAACAGTTCGGATCGACCGTTTGAATTTTGAAAACTCAAATATTGAGTCGTAGCACCGTAAGTCTCTATGCAACCCATAGCACCTTAGCCTTACCCAATTAATTTACAAGAAGTCAAGAACCCATAGTCATAAATATGAACATGAATGGTTATAAAAATTTGTTGAAATGCTATTTGGATATACTGTGAGAATAGTCATGGTAAATATTGGTTTGAGAAAATATATTCATGAGAAATGGAGGCAAAGATTTAAGTTGTGGACATAAGTCTATATATGACGTCGATAATGATATCATTATCTATATCATCTATAAGTATCTATGTATTTCATATTTCATAAATTAAAAATTAACATTGATTGTCTTTAAATATTAAAATAAAAAATTTGCAACTGTGGTGCTTTTCCCAACTGCTGTGAATTTTTTGTTATTTTGTACTTTTAAAAAAAAAATAGCATGCGCAGATTTTGAGGTAAATGTAATTGACTTGCGGTTTTATATTTCGGATCTGTAATTTTGTACATGTTAACCAGAAAAAGATTGTAACCCCAAAAGGAAGAAAAAACATATCCCCATGAACAAAATTTGAGCCTTACAAAAAATTATAGGGACTGGTAAAAAATGCCTGTTTCATTGCACTCGGTGAAAAAACTACTGGTAAAAAATGTCTGTTTTATACAGGGACTGGTACCTGATCCCTGTCGGAAAATCTCAACCGGAATCTACGTAAAAGATACTTGATTTGATCGTATAGATCATGTCTGGTTCCTGGTCATTATTGGACAAATCTCAGTCGTTGATAAGATAAGATATTTTACAATTAACGAACTAGATAAGAAGCTGGCATTTCAGAACCATTGAAGAAAAGAAGTCAGTTTACATTCTAAATAGGGGGGTGTCAACGGGTACGATACGGGTCGGGTGGAGGCATTTTTATAATTCATACCCATGCCCGTTATTGTAACGAAAAAAATTTATACTCTTATCTGTCTTTTCAAATACGGTACGGGTCGGATAAACGGATAAAAAAGGTGTCATTGACATTTCGATTTGTGTTTCAAAACAAGAAAAAAATATTAATGAATACAACTAATTTGTATTATGAAAATTTAATAAAATATAAAACTTTAGTATTATTTATCATGTATCATCTTTACACAAATATATATCTATATATATAATTTTATTTTTAAAAATTATCTTATACGAAAACGGACAAGATAATGAAAAAAAAATCGTTATCCGTACCCAATAAGTTAACGAAAAACATGTTTTCATATGCTATACGGATCGAATAAACAAGTAAAATGGTGCTATTGATATCCCTAATTCTAAATTAATATAACAGATTTTCTTCAGAACAAATATTCGCATTTTTATCTAACGGTCAAATTTTAACGACTTGCACTGTCCGAAACAAAAACGGGTAAAGATATTAACACCGTACTTTCTGCTTCATACAACGCACGAGTTATATAGCGTTGTTTGATTATATTGTCTATCTGCTGCATGAAGTTAAAATTGTATTGTCAATATCTTCACCCATTAAAATTGTATTGTATACGCAGGTGAATTGTGGTAAATTAAAATAATACATCAAATATACTATGCAAAATTCTGAACACTACATCAATTTTGTGTCCAAACAAACAAATAAATAAAATACCATTATAACACGTTGTATGCGTAGATAAATATTATTGACCAATTTGAGCTCAATTTAAAGGCCTAAGAGCATCTACATCCCTGAAACTATTAGAGTTTCTAATCTGACGTGGTAGTTTCTAATTCAGTTTCAGGGATGTGGGAGAGTTTCTTATTTAAAAATTATACAGGAAAGTTTCTTATTAAGAAACTGTTTATAAACTCTATGTTGGCCAAATGATTGGCTCAAATTGTTTCTCCTTTTTAATTTGTTGCTAACAAGATTTAATAGAAACTCTAAAATGAGTTTCAGGGATGTGAAAGTTAGAAACTTTAAAGACTATAATTTCTAAAAACTAGTTAACAGTTATTTAGAAATCCTTTTGAGTTTTAAGGATGTAGATGCTCTAACGTTAGAAGAACATAGTCGGACTTTAAAATTATGGGAGTGAAAAACATGTCGAGATTCATCATATATTTTTTTTTTGCATAGAATGAAATTAATTTAACAGTACTATAATATTTTATTCTTAAATTATAAAGAAAATTATACATAATACAAAATTAAAAATAAAAGTCAATTGACAACATGTATACAATTTATACACATATCCGCCTCTGCCTAAAAATCTGCTATAATAATCTGTTATAAAGTTTAAAAGCCAGAAAGATAGACCAATTATTTATTATTCATAAACTTCTGCTATAATAATAACATTTTTTTTTTGTAAACAAATACTCTAAAATACAATTACAGCATACTGTATGAATATTATGCATACAAAACTGTCGAAATTTTATTTGGAGGGCTCAACTTGTGTTTTAAATTTAGTTGGATCATATTTCACATTTTCAAATCATCCAAACCGATTGTTTTATGTGCAAACAAATAGCTAGAATACAATTACAACATGTAACGTGTCTATTTATATGAATCCATATCCTCTGAGGTAACATAATATTTTTGTTTAGATCTGGACCGTCCGATTAGAATTCAGGTCAATTTAGCTCGAGGTGGAATGTATGTGGCCCTTTAATTTTGTGCAGATGTTGATCGAACGGTCCAGATTTAAACAGAATATTCTGTTACCTTATATCGTGATATGATTTCTATTCATAGTATTAAGCTATTTGAGCCCATTTCAGGAGCCTAGAATTATCAGAACTACAAACAATTTCTAAGTGTATCACTATCACATACATTCATATGATTTTATACGTGCTAAATCAAAAGTTGCATCAAATATATTTAATTAAAATCCGTTGGAATCTATTTGCAGCGTGTAATGTTTGTAACAGGAGTGGTTTTATGGTATTCTTAAAGTTTATCGAGCATCTTTGTGAATTCAATTGTAAAACTCACCAGATTAATTTCAAATGATAATTCTGAATTGTTAATACGGGATTGCGTGTACATATATTCAAAATATTTTAATTTTAGAATTAATTTTATATAGAGTCAAGTGGTAAAAAAATATTCAAAAATAAATGCATTAAAATTAATTTATAAACCTTCTAATTTTGACTGCTTGACTGTATATTAAATAAATTTGAAAGTTTAAAATTTTCAAATATAGACGTATCACTCGTAAGATCGATGAATTTGAACAGTTTAGATTTGTCGTTTAAAGCCAATCCATTAGTTTTAGAGTTGAGTTCACCAAACCTCTTTGTAAACTTAACTCTAAAACCTATCGGATTGACTTCAAACGACGAATCTGAACCGTTGAAATCCATCGACCTTTTCTCAAAAAAAAAAAAAAGGAGCAAATTGGCTTCCATTGGTAAAGAAAAATGATGGTCCGACCAATGAAAAAAGAATGTGACCCTTTACATTGGGCCGTGTGTAAAGTCCAGGCCGAAACAAAAACCAGGCTTAATTCGGCCTTTTTATTTCTTGGGCTCACATAGTCATTTCCCCTCCAAGTTTGAAAGAAAATGATTGATTGGAAAATTTACAAAAAAAAAAATATTATAGTTAAATTAAACTTGAATTCACAAGGCTGTTTACTCGAGCCTTGATAAAAATTTAGGAATTGACTTTTATCCACAGGATTTTAGACAAATTGTATGCAAAATAAAACTAAATCGTCTGATATATGTTAAGATTCATGCAAATATATTTTAAATTGAATAAATTTAAACGGTCCTGTAAATCTAAACCATCCCCACAATTTGACAGCAATCAAACAATTTATACGCAACTTTGAATGAGGTTTTGTCTTGAGCCATTTAAAGGCCCTGCCTATAAAGAAAAAATATAGGCTTTTTGAGGCCTATTGAAAGCCTGTGTCGAAACAAAAAGAGGCTTTATTTCCTTTTTTTATTTATGGCTCATATAATCGACTCTCTTCGTCTGAAGCAAGAATTGCAAATTGAGAAAAGAAAGTGCCTCTGGCGCACGTTACGTGGCTTGACCGGCACGCTCCACGATAACCTGAGACACTGGAATTGTGTGGGGGGTAAAGTCGTAATTTGGCCAGACCACGCTGCGTCAGATTGCGAAGGGTCCGCCTCGTTTGCCGGATGAATTCATAGTGTGGGGGGTAAACTCGTAATTTATGTGTTCCTCTTGTGTTTTTTCTTGAAAGAGCAGCAAAAAGAACTTCTGTTCTTATTCGTTGTTAAAATATTTCGATGACGGAATCAGAGGCGGAAGCATCAAGATTCGTACGGAGAGCTTTAAAAGTCGTGTAGATTAAGTGGGCTCAAATTTTGATGGAGCAGATCCAACAGTTCCGACCGAATTTATTCATATGCACGTTGAGGACACCGGTACGACACTACGACCACTAGTTCAAAACAAAACAGAACAGTTCTAGCTTTTCAACTCTGAATAACAAAGGTAGACAGGTAGTCCTTCAACACAAATGAATTCAAATTCAGTAAAGCAACCCAATCTTTCGGTTTTAAATCTGGACCGTTCAATTTGAATTCACGATAATCTATCCAATGTGGAATGCACACATACTGAGAAATGAATTCAAATCGCAAAACACCCTCAACCGACAAATTTGAATCGGACGGTCCCGATCCAAAACGCAAAGATTGAGTTATTTTAGAGGATCCGGACCCGAACACAAATATCATGAGCAACATTTTTAAAATGCATAAAAACATGCAATTCATATTGAACAAAAAACTCTATTTTTTTTTAGTTCAAAAAATTAGATATATGAAATTAAAGATGTCACGCTCGTGCCATTATTTAATCAATTTTAGATCATACTAGTATCTTTTGCATTTTCTTATTGTTAACTAAAATACTTGTATGAATTTTATTTAATTCGCGACAAGCATTTAGTAACGTCTTAACTTAATTACTAAGGTATCAGGGCAACAACATATAAAATATGGCTAAACGGCTATAGATATATGGTGTCGGAGTAGGTATTTGTCTACCTCTGAATTCGAAAAAAAAATTAAACCCAATACTATTTTATATCTATGCCTACCCCTGAATGGATATAAGACCTGACCCTGAATTAAATTTACGACTGAGTAGAGCAAAATTACATAGAAAAAAAAAGTCAGTTCAAACTGATTCATGAAAAAAAAAGACAATCTGATTCACTACTCCACTTAGAAGAATCGTTGATTCGTTAGGAGAAAGAAGATGTCAACTACTAAGAATATAAATATGTACCATGAGTTGGATCACATGTTATGTCTTACCGTGACCAAATTTGGAACAATAGTCATGGCACGTGAATGGTCAGAACCAGTGTTATAAAAAATGCCCGTTTAGACCGATTAGTCGTTGGCGATGACTAAACCGTCACGGAATTTTTCGACTAATCGACCACATATTGAAAACCATATATGTTAAAGTGAAACGATACCAAGTTGAGAATAATACTAATACTGTTCAAATAATTTAAATATGACCAACACTACTTAATATGAAAGCAATATAAATAAAAAAAATACGATTGTCCCATCATTTTGACGGAGAGCAAAAAAAATGATCCTAATGCCCCTTTCAGCCTTTCTCCACACTCAATCCTGGAAGTATATTTTAATAAGAGACTGGTCATGTAAAACTTTAAATTTCCAAAGGAACTTTATGTATCCGGGAGATTGTTTGAAAGAGGGATAAAGTAAATAGATAAGGGCATAACCGAGAGGAAGATAAAGTAAAGAGATAAGCTTGTAAAACGTGAAATTCCCCAAAACTTTATGGTTTGAATGACACTAAAAACTGCATGTAATCTCATATACAGCTTATACAGGTGCACAATAACATTTCTATACATTTTTTAAAATTACTTTATGTTACATTATGAAGTCAAAGTTAACGGGTCAAAATTTATTAAGGGCCTGTTTGACAGTAATATCGAAATTACTGTTTATATGAGAAAAAAAAAATCACTCAGACTGAATTTTTTTTTTCCACGTGAACAGTAAATTTCAGTTCAAACTTTTCTTATTTCTGTTCCTATTCCCATTCCCATTTCCATTCCCACTGTGCAGCCGAACAGGACCTAAGCCCTTTGCCGTCGGTTTGAATCTTGACCGATGGTAAATGGTGCATTTTTGTAATTGTTTTATTACTATCGGCATGAAGGCAAACCGAAGGTGTTTTGTTTTGATTCCAATTAAAAGGCTAAGCCGGGAGCTGCTCTGTGTTGAGTTAATTTGTCTGCTGCTCTCTTCTCTGTTTAACTAAGCTTTGTTTTCTTTGTATCAATCCACTGGTACACTTAAGAATATTATAGATTAGTGTGTAAGATTGTAAGAGAGTGTGAGTGAGAATGTTATTGGCTTGTTAATTTCCTTGTATCTATAAAGACTCTTTGATTTAGTGAAGTTGCGCCGTGTGCTCCCGTGATTTTTTTCTGCAAGGGTTTCCACGTAAAATCTTGTGCCTCTCTTTTATTTTCTTGTGCTTGATTGCTTGATTGTACTGGTTTCTTGTTTAACTTTTATATTTTTCTATTTAGTTGGATATTAGTGTATGCCCACAAAGTATTTGATAAAATTACTCGAGCAAAACAACCACCACCCCCAACACTTTATAAATATATCATTAAGATTTTATCAAAATATTCATGGTAAGAAATCTCAACTCTAATTTTAAGCACAAGAAGGGTGTTTCGGTAAGGGGTGCACAAAAAACTCGTAGTTTGTAATTCGATTAGAAAAAAAGTTGGTTCGAAACAAATCAAATCAGCTTGGTTCTAAAACGAATCAAATCCAGTTCAGTTCGAAATTGGTTCAAATCAAACTCGAACTGAGTCTGGCTCAGTTCGAAACTCTTCTTTTTAGTTCTAAACCCTATTTCAATTTCGAACCAGTTCGTTCGAAACTGGTTCAAATCGCACAGAATCAAAACTCAAACTCTTCTTTTTAGTTCGAAAACCTGCTTGAATTTCGAACCAGTTTGGTTCGAACTCGAACTGAATTAAGTTCGATTTAATTCGATTCGTTTGCAGCCCTAGTTTCGGTATCTTGTTTTTTTTGGCATCACAGTTTGTTCTAAATTTTCTCCTTCGTTCAATATTTGTATAATTTCCAAATTAATTTGAAAATTTTCAATTGCCTTTTTTTGCAGATAATAAAATTTAACTTTAACTGACTATAATTAGTTTTAGTTTTTTACTATACAAGCTCAACTATTATGAGATGGCATTGAGGAATGTTACAAAAATAATTGATGTAGAAAAGATTTTGTACTCACTGATAAATAATAGAAAACTAACTATAGTTTAGCTCCTAAAAATATTAAGCTAGAATTAGTGTTTGGTAAATATGAGATGGGACGAACTGGAGTGAAAACACAAGAAGTAAATGGTAAACATTTCAGTCCTATCCTGTTTTTCCTTGCATTTCAAAGTAATAATTCAAAATTTTCTACATGAAGGTGTTAATTTTTAAAATGCAAATTAAGTTCGATATTTAAAGAAAACGTGACTGATGAGCCCCACACCATTAGTATCTCTCAACTGCGATTTTCTTCAATGCCATCTTATAAAAGTTGAGCTACATGACCATTTTGAGTAAAGATTTTAACAGAGCAGTTTTGATTTCATGCAGCGCTGGTTGGATTCTAAAATCAGTGCGCTGCATGAAGCCAAAACTACTGTGTTAAAATGTTTACCCAGTGCTGTCCGCCGACCCGAGGCAGGGATTTCGCTCGTTCTTAAATCTTACGTAAGCTTAATATGACGAAATTGCCCTTACAATTTAAACCGATGGCAACTCTGATATTTTTTTTCCAGACCACAAGGGTTTGCTTCTTCAGGTTTCGATGTTTTTTACCCTTTAAATGCACCCGGGTCACAGAGCTTACCCAGTGGGCCTTATTTTTCAGTGGTACAATATGAGTGAACTCTAGATGAACCGGGTGCTGGCATATTTTTAACAGGACCCGATTACCCAAATGGAGGAAACTGCACTTCGAGCAAGCCCAAGCAATCTCAGAACAGTAGATTACAATTTTATTTGAACGTGGTACACTACAATACTTCTTTGTCATGGCAGGTGGGTCCTCACTTGTTACATGGTAACGACAAAACATACGTTGATCCAAGTGCAGGTATTAGTTTAACATATTGGGGCAGCTCCACTGGAAGTGTTCTTAAAGTATTTAATATTTTCATTCTTTTATTTGGGATTTGAAGGAGCGCCAAAGAAGCAATCGCCATGAATCCGAAAGTTTGAACGGACACGCAGTTTCAAATTTTAATCTTCTTTCGTGCATCTGATTTTATTTCCCTCTTCTCTCTAGGGTTTCTCCATCTCGGCCCTCTCCACTCCCTCTTGTTTGTTCTTGTTTTGTGAATTATATTTTGATACAAATATACTGTTCCTTTTTCTTCGATCCAAGTAGTGTCATTCAGTTGGTTATTGGAGATGAGCTTTCGAAAGGGGTCGAAGGTTTGGCTCGAGGATAAAGAGCTTGCCTGGGTGGAAGGGGAAGTGGTCGATTTGAAAGATAATCTCTTTGTGGTGCTTACGAATCAGAGAAAGAAGGTGCGTTGATTACTTTTTCTTGTTCTCTAAGTCAAATTTGTTTGATTTTTCGTATCTGAGTCTCTAAATGTGCTGTTTATTTGAATGTTCTACTCCTTTAAAATGCACGAGCATTTCTGGAGCTGAGTTTGCAAATGGAGCCTTGCTGTTATTAGCTAGCATTGAATCACAATTAAAATTTATTTTACAAATCTTATGATCAACTTGATAATATAGTTTGTGCAACATGTGTGCCTCAAACTGGTAGCTCATCAGGCTGTAATTTCTTCGTTGATAGTGATACTCCCCCGAGACACGTAAAATTGGCAATTTGTAGTTCATTTCTAAGTTTGGCGTTCAAATTCCATGTTGGAAATTCAGTGAAGAGATGCCTAGCACTATCATACTTTACTTTTCTTTAGATTAATATGACTCCCTTATAACATTTATTTTGAGCAAATTATCCAAAATAAAGGGGCATGTTTTCCATTCTGAATGTATTTTGAATTTACCTATGTCTATAATCAATAGGTAACCACTGGACCAGATAAGTTACTGCCAAGAGATACAGATGAAGATTTGAGCGGTGGCCATGTGGATGACATGACCAAATTGACATATCTCAATGAGCCAGGTGTCCTTTACAATCTCAAGAGGAGATATGCTCTCAACGAGATATACGTACGTGTCTTCTTGTCCCTTTTTATCTAACACGTCCTAAAATGAAAGTTTTGTTCAAGCGAAATTGACTAGATTTTCCTTATTTTTGTTTCAACATTACTTGCGTAATTGTTTTAGGGGCACGTTGTACTAATCTGTACTCCTATACCTAAAATTGCTACATCGGTTCAGTCAAACTTGTGCTTACTTAACAAAAAGGGGGGCCAACTTGCTAATTCTTGCTACAAGTGCACCTGAATTATGTTACCCTTTCATCTATACTTGTTAAGCATATACGGATAGCTAAAGCAAGATGACTAAATTGCCCATATTTCTTTTTATATTAATCTAATTGCTTAGGATTTTTTTATCAAAAAAACAAAAAGGGAAAAAAAATAGTATGTTAAGTAGTTCAACTTGGCCTGGAAACAAAAATCTGAGTTTCTTGTCCTGACCTAAGTTCAACTTGGGCTTGTGAAGATTTGACTCGGCCGTTGTTAACTAATAATACAAAGATTTTTATAAGTTGTATTGGGGGCATATTTGTCAACTGTATGTCTTGTCATTTTTCTTTATTTCTTCACTTATTAAACTCAATGTTTCTTGATCAAAATGAATATTTTGCATGCGCTTTGATTTCATATTTTATTTGAACAAATCATACACATTAGTTAATATAGATCTGCATCACTGCATCTAAATTTGCTTTGCTTGATTTTAGTTCAACTCAGGCTTAAAAAAAGGGCTGTTAACTGCATTAGGGCCAGTCATCAATATTAAATCTTATCTAATTGGCAGTGATTGTTATAATCAATGCGCACTAAACTGCAATGGCTACAATTTTTAACAGATATTTCATATAAGTCTTGAACGGAACATGATATTTTGCTTGTCTTGATTTTATATCACCTTGGATTCCCTAAGAAAATATTAATTACTTGTTTGGGGGCACAATAGTTATATTTTTAGCAAACCTTTATCATGCCACTAGTCTGAGGTTGTGTGTTTTTCGCAAATCAAGGTGGTTACTTGCAAGATATGTTTTTTTGTTTAGCAAAGTGTCTTTCGTATCTTGGCCAGTGCTCATGTTACATTGAGCCAAAACATAAATTTTAACCTGCCATAACTTTTGAAATTCAGACGTATACAGGGACCATACTGATTGCTGTCAATCCATTCACAAAGCTTCCACATTTGTATAATGAGTACATGATGGAGCAATATAAGGGTGTGAGGTTGGGCGACTTGAGTCCTCATGTCTTTGCCGTCGCTGACGCCTCTTACAGGTGGGTGCATTTCTTATATATGGTACTGTCTTTCATCAGCAAACACGTTTTACTGAATAATAAGGCCTTAATAATTCTTCTGGTTAGTTCCATTGGAGTTTTCTGTAAGAGTGTGAGACAATATATTTCTTGGTGTTTACAATAACATGATTCCAAGAACAGCAAAAATATTTAATAATCTGTTATTGTTGTCAGAGCTATGATGAGTGAGGCTCGGAGTCAGTCAATTTTAGTCAGTGGAGAAAGCGGGGCTGGGAAGACAGAGACTACTAAGCTTATCATGCAGTACCTAACCTTTGTTGGGGGCAGAGCTGTTATTGATGACCGCTCAGTTGAACAACAAGTCCTTGAAGTACGCTTTTTCTCTCACATTATTTCTTTTTTAGTTCAAGCTAGGGATGTCAATTTCTGACCTGACCCAATGGGTCGGGTACGTGTCTAGAAAATTGACTCGTTTTGTGTCAGAGCTGATCCAACTCATTTAATTGTGTTTTGATAGATTTAAGTTGAAATTTATCAGTAATTAAAGTTTATTGCACTAATTTAGATTAATTATATATTATTTAAGATTAAGTTGCACACATAAAAAAATAATAATAATAAGCAATCAAGTTACATGGGTTGGGTAGAGTTGGAGGAAAATAATAAAAGAATGTCGAGCCGACCTGACTGGACCCGTTGACACCCTAGTTCAAGCTCTGTGTGAAAATGAAATTCGTTAACACTGATTTGCATTTTTCTTTCCTGGCCCATTTGTATAACCTTTCTATTTTCCTATTTATATTTTTTTTCCTTTTCAGTCTAATCCTCTGTTGGAGGCATTTGGCAATGCTAAAACAGTCAGAAATGACAACTCAAGGTGTGCCTATTTACTGCTAATATCCTCTATCCTTCATGATGTTTTTTTTCTCCTTGCGAATTACAACAAATGTCTTACTATATTTGTAAACAATATCTGACTGAATCTCTTTTTGTACATAGCACTCAACAGTTAGTTGTAGCATAGAATAAGTACATCAAATTTTATATTGACAATTTCAATTCTAGTTCTAAGAGCCTCTTTTTCGGGTCGTACCAAGGCAAAATTAATAATCAAGCAAGCTCTGAATTTATTTGCTAGATACCTAGGTTTTTATGGAAAGCTATGGAGTAGTTTTCCCCTAACTTTTACATGTATGATAATTAGTTATAAATCAATAGACAAAGAAATTATGTGTCCGTTAAGGACATGAAATTTT
Organism: Carex rostrata; assembly: GCF_964058835.1. Lineage (NCBI taxonomy): Eukaryota > Viridiplantae > Streptophyta > Magnoliopsida > Poales > Cyperaceae > Carex > Carex rostrata. The sequence goes on from NC_135921.1 coordinate 11,685,364, forward strand.
AGAGTTCTATGCAAGAAATTGTGCATACTGCATAACCCTAGTTAATTGTTTATTGCTGGATTGGTTTAAAGGCTGTTTGCTTTTCTCTCTTTTATGGCTTAAGTCGATTTGGAAAGTTCGTGGAGATCCAATTTGACGCAAGAGGCAGAATATCTGGTGCGGCCATAAGGACATATCTTCTTGAGAGGTCACGGGTTGTGCAGATAACCAACCCTGAAAGAAACTTCCATTGTTTCTACCAGCTATGTGCTTCTGGAGAGGTAACGAAATTCATGGTTCAATTATTTCCTTGAATTTTAAAACTTCTTATTCTAAAGTTGTAATGTGAAATTTTAATCAAATTTGTTTTATCCATCTGATACATTTTTGAACACTCCAAAATAAGTTATCTTTGAGGATCCAAATTGGTAACCTACTGACGTAATTCAAAAAAGACAAAAAAAACTTAATTGCGAAGCGGAACTCCTCGTGTCAATGTCACATGTGCTACGGGCTTAAGACAGTGACCTCTCAAAAGAGTCTGGGTGTTGATGAGCACAATCAAGAGTTTTATAATAAAAAATAATAATATATTAATTGACAATTGTAGTCCCTAGTATCCTCCTTTTCCATTGCTAAAAGCTGTGGTCTTACTATTTCCTTGGTTTTTGTGACTCCAGTATGCTGAGAAATACAAGCTTGGCCATCCTAGCAGCTTCCATTACCTGAACCAAAGCAATACATATGAACTGGAGGGGTCCAGTAATGCTGAAGAATATGCCAGGACAAAACGGGCGATGACCATTGTTGGAATTACTGGAAATGACCAGGTTTGATGATCTGTATTTAACTTTTTCCTGTTTCTCTATGTGCACAGGATAAATTTGATTGAAACCTATCCGTGTTGCTTTTTGTTTCCGTTTTTTTTTTTTTTTTTTTTTTCAATTTCAGGAGGCTATATTTCGAACATTAGCTGCTATTCTTCATCTTGGGAATATTGAGTTTTCTCCAGGAAAGGATTATGATTCATCAGTTATTAAGGATTCAAAATCTAACTTCCATCTTCAAATGGCTGCTGAGCTGTTTATGTAAGGATAGATTTACAAAAATTCCTTTTATGCACTCTTTTTTAATAGATTATTTTGTTTCATAATTTGACACTACCAAACGTCCAATTCTTAGGTGTGATGCGGACCTATTGGTCACAACATTGTGCAGTCGGTCCATTCAGACTCGGGAGGGCATAATTGTAAAATTCCTTGACTGTGAGGCTGCTGCTGCTAACCGTGATGCTCTTGCGAAGACTGTATATTCCAAGCTCTTCGATTGGCATGACCTCTTCTCTACTTTGTTTGTGCATTATTTTGTGCTTGATGACTAAATTAATTTTAATTCACTATGGCAACTCAAAAATTGCAGGCTTGTAGAAAACATTAACAAATCGATCGGCCAAGATGAGAATTCAAAAGTTCAAATTGGTGTCTTGGATATATATGGCTTTGAATGTTTCACTAGCAACAGGTCTTAGATAGTTCCGATTTCTTTCTTTGTGATTGCTATTTATCATGATTGTCTGAATAATTACAAATGCATATGTACTGATCTGATATATTTGATCTGTTTCTGCAGCTTTGAACAGTTCTGTATTAACTTTGCAAATGAGAAGCTCCAACAACACTTTAATGAGGTACTATTAGAATGTCTCTTTATTATTATTATTATTAATTTTTTTCTATATATATTTTATTTTTCTATAATAGGCACCTACTAAATTTTTTTTTCTTGCTTAATAGAATCTGAGACTGTACCTGATTGTTGTTTCTGTTTTTTTTTTCTTTCACAGCATGTGTTTAAGATGGAGCAGGAAGAATATAGCAATGAGGAAATCAACTGGAGTTATATTGAATTTATTGACAACCAAGATGTCCTGGATTTGATAGAAAAGGTTCTTTCCCCATTTTTTCATAATGACATTTCAAGCTGTTAGGTTAGGTGATTTGGCATGTTTTGTTGTGCATGTTCGTGTGCCCTATGTAGAGTTGTAGAAAGTGTCTAAATTGATACTTGTAGCAGGACATTGTGTGTGTGTGTGTGTATAGATGAAAAACTATTCCCATAATTGTACGAACCAATAGTTCATGATATTTGGCATGTTTGTTATAGTACAAACCATGTTTAGTACTGGTATTAACGATGTCATTTTTCTGTAGTTATTTGTTCTTTCATGAAGTGATGCGGAGTCTAATCAATGAACCGCGAAAAAAAGAAAAAAAAATTCACATATGTACTGGGTGCCATACCACTGGCACATCTTACTGTTAAAGTTCTGAGAAGCTACATCATTGAAACATGTTATGGTTATCCATGAAAATTCCTATGAATGTCTCATTTGTATGTGCATGTGCATACAAGCTTGTATCATTGAGTAGTTAATTTTGTTCTGGAAGTGATTTCTTTCATCTTCTGTTGTCTTACAGAAACCGATTGGAATTATCTCATTGCTGGACGAAGCTTGGTAAGACCTTTTTTTGGCATTGTTAATTTGAGTCTGCTACTGTGTTGCTTGGTCACCAAGCTCTTTTGTGCAATGTTAATCATTCTTTCTCCTTCTCCTTTTCTCCAGTATGTTTCCGAAATCAACCCATGAGACATTTTCGACTAAGCTGTTCCAAAGCTTTCGCTCTCATTCTAGACTAGAAAAGACCAAGTTCTCAGAAACTGATTTCACTCTATGCCATTATGCTGGGAAGGTAACACAGTTCCTTGAATCCCTTCAAACTTTCACAAAAATACGCCATAATTTATAATATACCTAAGAACATAAAACTTGTGTGATTTCATGCAGGTCACATACCAAACAGATTCATTTTTGGATAAGAACCGAGATTATGTTATTGTTGAGCATTGCAATCTCTTGTCTTCTTCCAAATGCTCATTTGTTTCGGGCCTGTTTGCATCCCTCCCAGATGAATCTTCTAGATCCTCATACAAGTTCTCATCCGTTTCCTCCAGATTTAAGGTACCACAGGGCTTCAATTACTATGGGTATTTAGGGGTCCGGATAGCCTCAAGTAATCCAAATTTTGAGTTTAAATCAACACAGTCTGATCAGAATTTGGGCCAATCTATGTACATTTTTTTAGATGGTGGGATCGAGACTAAAAATATGTATATTTTTTTTTTCTTTTAAAGCAACAACTCCAATCACTTATGGACACACTCAAGTCTACTGAGCCTCACTACGTACGATGTGTGAAGCCCAATTCTCTCAATCGTCCTCAAATCTTTGAAAACCAGAGTGTATTGCATCAACTCCGGTGTGGTGTAAGTGGCACTTAATTCTTTACTTTTCTGGTAGTCCATATTTGTTAATTGGATGCTTCTGCGGATTCGTTTAGTTCCATAAGAGGCATTACAGCTTTTATGTGTTTTCTGCAGGGTGTTTTAGAGGCAGTTAGGATCAGCCTCGCTGGGTACCCTACTAGAAGGTCATATTTTGAATTTGTGGACCGTTTTGGCCTTCTTGCTCTTGAGCTCATGGATGGGAGGTATGTTTAGCCTCTACAGGTTTATCATTTAACATAATTACTTCTGATAAAAAAATTTAGTTTCTGTGCTAATTTGCATTTACAGCTATGATGAAAAGGCTGTTACAAAAGGAATCCTCGAGAAGCTGAGTCTTGATAATTTTCAGGTACTTATTGTCCTCTAAATCACTTTTGGTACTTCTGCAAAGGATCATGATACCAGTCAACACATATTTCAATACATCTTACTAATGCTCTGGTACCTGACATTGTCACTATTGTCGGTGGTTCTTTTGGTTTATTTTATTATCAAGTTTTTTTCCCAACTTCTTGACAGGGCAGTAGTGAAGCATCTAATATGTGACTGTAAACCCATAATATAGCATTAGAAACAAGAGTGAAGCTACGGTACTGTGCATAGCGCATATTGGTCCGTAATATGGACCAATATCTCCATTTTCAAAGTCCAAAGAGTCGAGTTGAACTGTGCAACATGATCTCCATATGAAAATTTACTTGTAGATCAAATTTTATATATTTTTTTAATTATTTCTACTATCTTTTTAGATAGGTAGAAAATCACTTGATATAAAGATTCTAGACCATTCAAAAGTAGTGATTTTCTACCCATCTAGAAAAATAGTAGAATGATTCTAAAAAATGTGAAATTTAGTTTGCAAATACATTTTTATATGGAGATCATGTTGACCGGCTCAGATCGACTGTTTAAACTTTGGGAACAAAGATATTTATACATAGTACGGACCAATATGCGCTATGCATAGTAACATGGCCTCACTCTAGAAACAGATTAGGGAGTTCATAAGCTTCTAATTTTTCGAGGATCAACCATGAGGCATTGTAAACAATTGCTATGTTTACAGCTAGGTAGGAGCAAAGTTTTCCTTAGAGCGGGTCAGATAGCCATTTTAGATATGAGAAGGAGTGAGGTTCTTGACAATGCTGCGAGGCTCATTCAGTCTCGCTTCAGAACATTTATCACTCGCAAGGAATTCCTTTACACAAGAGAGGCTTCTATATCTCTTCAAGCTTTCTGTAGAGGTGCCTATCCCATTTAGTATTCTTATTTGTTTGTTTGTTTGTTTGTTGCATTATAGCATTGAATTGTTTCCCTTATTCTAGACATATGGATGAATTTATAAATTAAATGGTTGAATATCAAAATCCTATTTTCATCATAAATGTTAAGCATTGACATGTCCCATATTATCTGGAGTTTTTATTTTTATTTTTATTTTCAATAATTGTTGTTTATAATTTTTTAATTGCTTTTAGGCCTTTTTGGATAGAAAACTTGTATCCTTACCAAATAAAGTGGAAAAGGGACAAGAAAAAAGCTTGAACTTGGACTTTTAGACCCTATATCTGGTAACTAAATAATCTGTTATCTAAATTAAAGTAATGTTGTTATTACAGGCTGCTTAGCAAGGAGATTATATGAGCATAAAAGACGGACATATGCAGCTGTGATAATTCAAAAGCATCTCAAAAAGTGGCTAATGCGCTGTTATTTCTTGAGAATCCATTCTTCTGCTGTCCTTATCCAGGCTGTCATCCGTGGTTTCATTACTCGTCAGAAATTTATCTGCTTTAAAGAGCAGAAGGCTGCCTTACTCATCCAGGTACTTCCCTTGATTCGTATACAATCTAAAAAAGTAGTGATGACTTCCAATTATTGGAACTTGTAAATCAATATTTCTTCATTAATATTTTTGGGAACTAGGCTTGTTGGAGGAGGAGGCAGGTTTTGAGAACATTTAAGCACTGCAGGAGCTCCGCCATAAAAATTCAGTGTGCTTGGAGACGAAAGCTCGCTCGAAGGGAACTAAGGAGACTTAGAGTGGTATTTATCTTTACCTTGTTTCATTCACAATAGGTGTTGAACAAAATTGTACAAAAGTGAAAAAGTGGAATTGGGATTAAAATTTACTGTTATACCCCCCTGTTTTGAACTTTATTCCCTCCCTATGCCATAAATATAGACTATTCCATGTTCCTGGACTGATAGACTAGAGGAAGAGTGCATTCTCCCTGCACTGGAACAGGCCCAGTTCCACTATTCCTCTATTTTGTGCATTTTGAACACGATTGAACCTATTCTCTCTCTCTCATTGTGTGCTGAACAAGCCCATAATATTTCTTTTTCAAATATTGTAATGTTCTGTCTTGTTTTTTTTGCTTTATGTTATCAGTTTGTTGATATGCATTGATTCATTCTAGCAATGGTTTAATGTTCCTTGTTTTTACTTGAACTCTAGGCTGCGAATGAAACTGGTGCATTACGTGCAGCAAAGAGCAAGCTTGAGGAAAAGCTGGAGCAACTTTCCTTGAGATGTGATCTTGAAAGGAAGCTGCGGGTATCAAATAATTTTTCCTTACCTCTTTAATTTTTTTCTGTGCCCGGTTCCGGTAATTTATGCATTCAAAAAAGTGCATGTCATTAGATAACTAGTGAAGAAACTCATCTATGAAAAAATGATAAAACATATTTTGTGGGCAACCCTTTGAGCATGATATCTTTGGTTTGCAATTTGTTAAAACCACACAGCTGGCTACTGAGGAGTCTAAGTTGGCTGAGGTAATGAAGCTACAGAAGGCACTGGAGGAGTCCAGTGCTGCGTGCGCAGCAGCTAAAGTAGCAGCTGAAATTGAACATGGCAAGTACATTTCAGTTCAAGGACAGTTAGACTGCTCCCTGAAGGAAATAACAAATCTGAAGGGTAGTTTGACTCAAATGACAGAGGTGAAACAAGAAAATTCCCATCTCAAGGTAAAACAGACTTTACAAAGCTAAAATTCTGCTGTTTTTTTTATTGTATTTAACTGAGTCCTTGTGTTTTATTACACACTAGACTTTAGTTGAATCATTTTCAAAGAAGACTTCAGATTTGGAAGCCGAGCTTTCTACAGCCAGGAAGTGTAGTGATGACACTCTAGAGAAGTTACAAGATACAGAAGGAAAATGCAAACAACTCCAGCAAAAATTCGAAAAGTATAATTTTTTTCATTTTTTTTTAAACATGTTTTATATCAATTTGTGTACTCTCATTTTGTTTGGAACAGGGACTACCCAATACAACTCTGGTAACTTTTCTCCAAAGCTATTGTTGTTCTTCATGTAAAACCTTTTTGAATGGATCTTTTGTTGGAATTATCAATTGTTGTTACTTCTTTGGATTCAACCAACCGAATGTTATTTATAAGTCATTTTTATATTGGTTTATTATTATGCAACGGTATGTTCCTGTGTTGTGGTATGTTAGTTAACTGAGTTTCTGTTTGCAGGCTAGAGGAGAAGCTGTCAAGTATACAAAAAGAAAACCAAGTTCTAAGACAGAATGCAATTAATGCATCACCACTAAGCAATTATGCTGTCACACCTAAGACATTTTCTGAGGTTATTTTACTTAAATTTCTCATCTTTGTTCTTTTGTTTTCAAGCACAACAACTTTATTACTGCATTCTTTCAAGTTATTCTTTTTTGTTTATCTAATTCTAATTATCTGCATTGTATATCTTTCGGCAGAGTAAGTATTCAAGTGCACTTGCAGTTCCTTCAAGTACAGAGAAGTCTTTATTTGTAAGTTAAATCTCTTTTAGAATTTGTAGCTTTGTAAGTCTTACTGTGTATTATATTAGAGTTTGTGTGATTACAAATGCTGATTATGGAACTCCAGGAAACTCCAACCTCGACAAAATATTTGGTTCCTTACTCACAAACCCTAACAGGATCAAGACGAACCCGGATTACTACTGAGAGGCACGAGGTGAGTTTTTTCGTAAAAACTTGCATATATTCCCTGTAAGGACATGTAATGTCATGAGTCTACACATGAGAAAGTAAAATTATATGTCCTAAAGAAAGTGCAGAATCCCATTTAGTAAACCATAGGAGTCAGATGCAAGCAAGACCATTTCACTCGTTCTCTGAAAATAGTGGGAAACTATTAGAAATCTTACATTTCAGGGGTAGAATATCTCATTCTTTACAATATCACATATTTGCAAAGTACTACCTTATTATTTTAGTAAGACTTCTGTTAGAAATGATCTGATATTATTTTCTTTAATGTTGTTTCACAGGAACATCACGAACTTCTTTTGAAGTGCATTCGTGAAAACTTGGGTTTCAGAAAAGACAAACCAGTTGCTGCATGCATAATGTACAAAAGCCTTCTCCACTGGCGTGCTTATGAATCTGAAAGGACCGATATCTTCAATTTTATAATTGAGGCAATTAATGATGTCCTAAAGGTAATTCACCTTGGTAAATATGTTCTTTTTATGAAAAGAATATTCTTAGATTTTTCTGTGTCTTAGTTTATATTTTAACTTGGCAAAAGAGTGAAATAACACTTGACCTTCTCTTTGAATGACTTTAATAGGAGAATGAAGAGGACAGTAACTTATTACCGTATTGGCTATCAAACACAAGTGCATTACTTTGCCTCTTACAAAAAAATCTTCGCTCCAATGGTTTTCTGACCACACCTGCTCGCCGCTCTGTTAATTCATTGAGTTTTGGAGGCAAACTTATGCAGGTTGCTTCCTGTCCAAACTTTGAATCTGAATGTTTTTATTTTATTTTCATTTTTTTAACCATGAAAAAAGATGAACCAGGAAATTCTAAGACTTATCAAAACAAGAAAAAGGAAGCTGTGTTCATTATCCAACTTGTATCAACTCATCTGGTTGGTGGTAATGACAACTTATCTAATGTATGCGGTGCCTATTGGGTCCGGATTCCCTTTTGAGTTTATATTTGGACCATCAGATTGAATGTTCTTGATCCAAATTCAAAATTAGAGTTACTTTAGGGGATCTGAATTCTCATACCTTTTACTCGTGAAAGTTACTGGGCAAATCTGTTGGTGTTTGATTTTTGTTTTATAGCGTGAATTGTGATTATACAGACGATCAAATCACCAACAAAGTTATTTGGGCTAGAAGAAACACTAAGCCAAGTGGAAGCAAGATACCCGGCGATAATGTTCAAACAGCAACTAACGGCCTCTTTGGAGAAGATATTTGGCCATCTCAGGGAGAGCCTGAAAAAGGAGATTTTACCGCTCCTCAGCCTCTGCATTCAGGTTTTCATAATTTCTTTTGGATTGTATTTTGTGCTCTGTGTATGTGCTGTCGACTTGTTGGCACTGAGTACGAAGACTTAGTTGGCAATTTTATGGATTTTGTGTGTAGGCTCCTAAATCATCTAGGGGGCAATCTGGTAAATCAACAAAATCCCCTGGGGGTGCTGCTCAGCCACTGACAAACATTCACTGGGACAAAATTATTGAATTCCTTAATTCCCTTATGCACCGGCTGCAAGAGAATCATGTATGTTTTTATACTCTATTTGATGTGTACCAAGTTGTATTTCTAGATATCACTAATATTCTGGAACCATGCGACGCTAGCATGCATTGATAATATTTTATGTGTGTTGTAGGTGCCATCATTTTTTATTCGTAAACTTATCACCCAGCTCTTTTCATTCATCAACATCCAGCTTTTCAACAGGTAAGAAAGAACTCATGATAGTAAATGTACCACCTTTTAATTGGGGGCGAAACTAGAAATTTTAGATAGGGGGGCTGAAACACAAAAATGCATTATATGTGAAAATACATATTGTGTGGTCAGTGGGATTTGAATCCAATCTCCACAACCACTAAATGGATTTCTAACCACTAGGCTACAATCACACATTTTACATTTCACGAGGGAGGCTGAACTATATCAAAACTAAATTTCAACATACATGAATAAAAATTTAGAAATCATGGGGGTGACTAATCACCCCCTGGGAGATCTGCCCCTGATTTTAATTGTCTATTGCATCCAATGGTTTAAATAGCGATTATAGCGGTATTACGGGACGGTTAAAAAAAAAAACGATTGCACTAAGTAGCTAGCTATATATCGCCCATAGCGCCATAGCTTTTAGGGTCCGAAAAAGCTATAGCGCCGCTATAGTGTAGCTATAGCTAGCTATTTAGAACACTGATTGCATCAGATGGTTCACATACTTATTTCATATTTGTAGCCTTCTTTTAAGACGTGAATGTTGCACGTTTTCTAATGGGGAGTATGTGAAGTCTGGCCTCTTATTATTAGAAAAATGGATAGCTGATGTCACAGAAGAGGTTAGTTTTGTTTAAATTTTGTTCATGTTCTGATAAAATAAAATTTTGCGACTCTGCTTAATTATTTTTTCATTCCTGCCTTAGTATGCTGGGACCTCATGGCATGAACTTAATTACATCAGGCAAGCTGTTGGTTTTCTGGTAATGCGCCTATTTACTTACCATTTATGTACTTATTGATTAATAAATTTATTATTTCTGTGGTTATAATTTTATCATACACTTTAATATTACAAGGTTATACACCAAAAGAGGAAAAGGACACTAGAAGAGATAAGGCAAGACTTATGCCCGGTATGTTAATCTAAAAACCAATTTTTTTTCATAATCATATGGTTTTATTTTGAATTCCTTTCATGATTCTTTTATTGTTATTTGCCAGGCCTTGAGTGTTAGACAAATCTACCGTATATGCTCGATGTACTGGGATGACAAGTACGGCACACAAGGTGTGTCCAGTGAGGTATGTAGCATGAATTTCTGTCAGGCTGATTTTTTTTTTTGCCCCCTATAGTAAATATAATGTGAATTATCACATAGGTTGTTACTTCAATGAGGGAGATGGTCAACAAAGATTCTCAAAATCTCACTTCAAATTCATTTCTATTGGATGATGATTTAAGGTACTTACTATTCACTCCTGGTTAATTTTGTAATTTCTGTAGCTTATTAAGTGCAACATATAAATTAGCTCACTATTTTTTTATGATTTTTATTTACAGCATTCCATTCTCAACAGACGATTTGTCAAAGGCAATCCCAGCCATCGATCCAATGGACACGGAGCTTCCGAGTGCACTATCTGGCCTTCCTTCTGCGCAATTTTTGGCATGCAATGCTGAGATTGTTGCTGTGTAATATTCAAATGTTAGGGTTTGGTTGCATCCTTGCAAAACCCAACCCTAGAAAGGCCATGCTCTTAGTGGTGATTTGGGGTGGCTATATTATAATGTAGATTCAATGCAACAATTGTTGCTTCGATGATTGGAAACCCATACCATGTAAAGTAAACCCAGTACATTTAGCTTATTATGTAACATTCTTTTTGGAAATTTGCATGGTTGTGGTAAGATCTGATGGTTTCGATAGGCATGCAGGTTGTTTGTGGCCAAGTTGTTAATAACACACACCCCACCCGCACCGCAGAGTACCTCACATTATTTGGGAATTCAAATGGTGCATTGTTTTAATCGTTATTTGGCATTAGTCAAAGAAGTTTCTAAGATTATTCATTTAATCACAGCAGAGACCATAAAGCAAAATGAATTTTGAGTTTTTGACTACCTACATAGAGTGAAGTTGAGGAGGTTCCTCATTTTTCATTGATGCTAATGAGATCTATTATTTTTCATTTTAAATGCCTTGACCATTTACATAAAAACATCAAGGGTATTACATTTGTTGTCTAGTGTAATTTTTTTTTTCATTAAATTGAATTTGAAAAACTAAAAGGAAAAAAAATGTTTTATGTTGATGCATGTGGTTGCTGCACCTTACAATCACTGACCTTTTTAACTTGGTCAGTAAAAATAAATGAGATACCTCACCTGAGTAGGCAACATTTTATTAAAAGATCACAAAATTGTTAAAACAAAATTTCCCAGTAAGCAGTGCTGCAGTGGCAAAAGAAAAAAAATAATATTTCAGCACTATGAATTCCTTATTATAATGTGGTTTTGATGCCAAAAATAAATGTACTGACTTTAGTTTGCAAATCTGAGTGGGGTCAACTGATCCCACTATTCTATGGCATGTCAGATACATGCCTCTTCGATCAACCAGTGAAACGAGCCGAATCCAAGTGCAAGTTAGAGAGCGCATTGTATAAATTGTGAACATTGAAAAAGCTCACTGTCAAGGGATCTTGTTCGGTTAGCATATTTTGATTCTTTTCTCTTGGTGGTTAGGTGGTCACGCTCACATATAACATAACAACATCGTCATCTACCCTTTTTATTAGACTAGGTACAATTACGGGTCATGCAATTATTTAGAACTCAAAAGCTACTTATAATAACTAATAGATTTAGTCAGACTACAAGTTAGTTAGTGGCACTATAGTAATTAAGGAAGAGAGGCAACAGGTTAGTTAGGAAGTTAGTTAGTGGCACACATGTAATTAGAAGAAGATTAGATGCCTAACCTGTTGTCTATATAAGAAGAGGTAATTCCTCCATTGTAATGTTACTCAATCAAGAAATAAAAAGATTAGAGTTCATTTCTATTCGCTCTCTTCTCTCTCTGTCTTTATGGTATCAGAGCGTCATGGAAACTGATCCATTGGTGAACTCTGGTGCTTCCTCCACCATTTCCGCTCCCTCTCACAGCACACCAGAACATCAACTGGTGATGTTCACGATTCCTGTATCCACCAAGCTTGACCGAGACAATTATCTGTCTTGGCAATCTCAGATCGTACCTCTTCTTCACGCATACGACTTGTATCACTTTCTTGAGTCACCCGCCCCTTCTTTGCTAGTCACCACTGCCGATGGTGTCACCAAAACCAATCCCACACACTTACCTTGGTACAAGCAGGATCAGATGCTATTAGGTTGGCTCAGGTCATCTCTCACCCGTGAGATTCTTGCTCAAGTGGTTTCCGCCAAGACTTCGGCGGATCTGTGGCAGACTCTACTGCGCTCCTTTTCTGCCACATCTAGGGCACGGCTCTCTGATCTCCGACGGCGACTCCAGACCACTTCCAAAGGCGGAGCCTCTTGCCTCGAATTCATTCAGAGAATCCAATCGGTGGCCGACGAGCTTGCTTTCATTGGAGAGCCTGTTTCTGACGAGGACCTTCAGATGTACATCCTTCAAGGCCTTGGATCTGACTTCGACTCTCTAGTCATCGCAGTCCAAACTGCTCCGCCCCGATCCGTCGCTGATCTCACAGCACTCCTCTACAGTCACGAAGCAAGATTGAATCTTTCTCAGTCTTCAGGTGATATTTCCTCTTCTCAAAATCCGACAGCTCTTTACAATCAGCACGGGTCCGAAATCCAATAGTTACCGATCCAATAAGCACAACTTCCGTTCCAGTGGCAATTTTTCTCAGCCCCACACTCAGTGATATTCTTCTAATCCCAGGCCCAATGGCCCAAGAAGTGACTCTGCCTCTCAAAGGCCTTCTAGGCCGAATCCTGACAAGGATGTTATTTGTCAGATCTGTTACAAAAAGGGCCATCAAGCCCGAAATTGCTGGTATAGGTCTGATTTAGCCAAATATCCTGAGCAGCCCCATTTTCAAGCAAATCTGGTCCAGCCAGCACCGTTTCAAGCCAATAGTGCGCAAACCCCTTTCTCATCGGGTCCCGAGTGGGTTCTCGATTCCGATGCAACTCACCACGTGACGAGCGACTTGAACAACCTTGTGTCCTACATGCCTTATGAAGGAGTCGACAAGCTTCACATGGGTAATGGTGCGGGTATGACTGTAAGTCACATTGGTACCTCAATTTTTCATTTTCCGAATTACACGATCTCTCTACATGATGTTTTAGTTGTGCCTTCTTTTGCCAAAAATCTAGTAATCTTATCTAAACTTTTAAAGGATAACTCCATTCTAATTGAGTTTTTCTCTAATTGTTGTGTGATAAAGGATCGTCGCACTTTGGGGACTCTTCTTCGAGTCAAGGTTGAACATGGTCTCTACACCTTTCCCCTCCTCATGAAGCCTCAAGCATTGTTTGGTGAAAAAGTCTCTATCAACACTTGGCATGATCGCCTTGGACACCCCTCTTCTATCACTACTCACAAGATTTTAAATTGTAGTGGTTTACCTTGTAGTAGAAATAAAATGAACATTTGTCATGATTGCCTTGTAGCTAAATCTCATCGTTTACCCTTTATGCCTACTACTTCTTGTTCTTCTTCCCCTTTAGAGATCGTGTATTCGGACTTGTGGGGTCCCGCACCATTACTCTCAAATAACGGTTTTCGTTACTATATTGTGTTTGCTGATGATTTTTCACGCTTTTCTTGGATCTATTTTTTGCGTTCTAAGGATGACGTGTTGCGGGTCTTTTCCGCATTTAAATGTCAAGTCGAGAATTTGCTTCAACAGACCATTAAAATTCTAAGAACGGACGGTGGTACCGAATACAAGCCCATCTCGCGCTCTTTTCCATCGATCACTCATCAAACGACTTGTCCTTATACCCCCCAACAAAATGGGGTATCCGAACGCAAGCATCGACACATAGTAGAACTCGCACTTGCTAACATGGCGCATGCTTCCATTCCCGAACGGTTTTGGGATGACATATTTTCGAGTGTTGTGTACTTGATCAATCGAATGCCTTCGACAAGTTCTTCTACTTCTCCCTATTTTAAACTTTTTCATAAATATCCCGATTATCAATTCTTGCGGGTTTTGGGATGTCTATGCTTTCCTTACTTGAGACCATACAATAAACACAAGTTACAACCTCGTTCTAAACCATGTGTATTTATTGGCTATTCACTTTCTAAAAAAGGTTATAAGTGTTTTGATCTTGCTACTAACAATTTGTTCATATCTCGGCATGTTACTTTTGATGAGTCTCAATTTCCTTTCAAGAAACAGCTCTCTGGTTCCTTTTCGGCTTCTGCCTCTGATTCGGACTTCTCTGCTTGGCTCCCTGTTTTGCCACCTCTTGAAGGATCTTGCGCACCACAGCCTTGCTGCATACCTCTTGCCACAGCCGATCCGGTCCTCACCTCTCATCCCACTCAACTCACTTCTGAACCGCTCCTTTCTAATCCTTGCTCCTCTGCTGGTCCTTCCCCCTTTTCGGGTCCACCCCTCTCTGTAGCCGATCCGGTTGCTCCCTCTACATAGCCGCTTCCCAATTCCACAGCTGCTTCGGGTGCTCCTCTTGTTGGAGCGGATCCAGCGCCTTCCAAGACCATCTCCAGCGCAACTCCATCTGCGCATCCTCCCACCCCTGCAGCGGATCCTCCCCTCTACACTTATCAGAGGCGCGCCAAAAACTTGGGTTTAAACCCAGACCCGACTACACACCGAGAGCTTGCCATCTCTACCGAAACACCTGTATCTGAGACCTTTAATTCTTCTCTTCTACCCTACACTGGTTCTCAGCACCCTATGATCACTAGAAGTCGCAAAGTTCATCAACGTACCAACCATGTTGCTCTATTGACCGAATCCTATCTTCATACCGAGCCCAGGACTTACAATCAAGCCAAGTCGCACAACCATTGGGTCGAAGCAATGACCAAAGAGCACAATGCTCTTCTTGCCAACAACACGTGGGACCTCGTTTCACCTTCTCCTACTCACAACATCGTTGGTTGTAAATGGGTCTACAAAATCAAACGCCATGCGGACGGCTCCCTTGAGCGCTACAAAGCTCGTCTCATTGCCAAAGGGTTTCACCAAGAAGAGGGAATTGATTATTTCGAAACTTATAGCCCGGTGGTTCAACCTACTACGATCCGTCTTGTACTTACCGTTGCTCTCTCTCGAGGATGGTCTCTTCACCAATTAGATGTCCAAAATGCATTCCTCCATGGTGACCTTCAAGAGACGGTCTATATGGCTCAACCTCCGGGGTTTATTGATCCACTTAAGCCCCATCACGTATGTCGACTCAACAAGGCCATCTATGGTTTAAAGCAAAGTCCAAGGGCTTGGTTTCACGTGTTAAGCAAAGCGCTTCTTGATTAAGGCTTTCAAGCTTCTCGTTACGATCCTTCGCTTTTCATCCTTTCTTCTAAAGGGATCATGCTCATAGTACTCGTATACGTGGATGACATCATTGTGACGGGTTCTAGTGCCGATGTGATTCGTTCCTTTATGCACTCCCTTCAAAAGCTCTTCCCTGTGAAGGATCTTGGTCAACTACACTACTTTCTTGGCATTGAAGTCAACTCGGCTTCCAAAGGGCTTCATCTCTCACAATCCAAGTACATCAAGGATGTCTTGACTCGAGCAAACATGCTTGACTCCAACTCTCTTCCCTCTCCCATGTGTCCCAAAACTACCCTCTCCAAGTTTGATGATGATCCCTTCAATGATCCGCACCTTTACCGCTCTATTGTTGGCGCCCTCCAATACGCCACACTTACCCGACCCGACATTGCCTTTTCAGTCAACAAAGTGTCCCAATTCATGCAAGCCCCCTCCACGACCCATTGGGCTGCGGTCAAGCGCATTTTACTCTACCTTAAGGGCACTATTTCTCATGGCATTACCCTCCAACCAAGTTCCTCTTTTTCCCTACATGCTTTCACAGACGCCGATTGGGCAGGCTCCACGGATGATCGCAAGTCCACCTCCGACTTTTGCGTCTTTCTAGGTGCGAACATTATCTCTTGGGGATCCAAAAAGCAGCCCATAGTTGCTCATTCCAGCACCGAGGCGGAATACAAGTCGCTTGCTATGACAAGCTCCGAGTTAGTTTGGCTTCAGTACTTGTTGGTCGAACATCATGTGACTCTTTCTTCTCCCCCGGTTCTCTGGTGCGATAACATCGGCGCTACCTTCTTGGCGTCTAACCCTATGATTAACTCTCGTACGAAACATGTGGAGATAGACTATCACTTCGTGCAAGAGAGGGTTGCAAACAAATCTCTTCTCATCCGATTTCTCTCTTCCAAAGACCAACTTGCTGATATCTTCACAAAACGGTTGGCTTCACCTCGTTTTGGTCTACTTTCTACCAAGCTGACCCTTTGTCCCTCCGGCTCAGCTTGCGGGAGGAGTAATAAAGCTAGTCAGACTACAAGTTAGTTAGTGGCACTATAGTAATTAAGGAAGAGAGGCAACAGGTTAGTTAGGAAGTTAGTTAGTGGCACACATGTAATTAGAAGAAGATTAGATGCCTAACCTGTTGTCTATATAAGAAGAGGTAATTCCTCCATTGTAATGTTACTCAATCAAAAAATAAAAAAGATCAGAGTTCATTTCTATTCTCTCTCTTCTCTCTCTGTCTTTAATAACCAATATTATTTAAGATTTTTTTGTCTTTTCTTTATCTGATAAAGAGAACAATGAAGATTCACGGGGGAAACGAATGAAACAAGTTTACAGCCAAGAACCATTTATCTGTTAGACTTTACGCTTACGGTTACGGACAAACAGCATTTGAAATTTGAAATTCGAATGTTTGGTTTCAAGAAATATCATTATTTATTCAACAACATGTGCACAACTCTAGTACATTAGTACCACACACAACAACAAACAAGATTTACATAAACTCGGTTTTCCATAAACCACCAACTTAAACCCCTCAACTAATTTTAGTACATTTCTATTACATGCAATGACAACATGGCAACCCAATTCCATGACAAAAAAATATGGATACAGTAGCCGCCACACACAATCCAGAAACATGATTTATTTGACTCAATAGAACCTTCTCTTTTGCCCGTCGCTCCGACCAATCAATGGGCTCGATCCAACCATCCCTTGCAAATCGGCCATGGAGAAAGACCTCATTGGTGCAGACATCGCCTCATTACTATCATCATTAATCATTGCAGTAGCAGGTCTTGAATGAGGATGAAGTGGTGGCAAAAGACCTTTTTGCCCCTGATCCTCTTCACTGCTAGAGCTATTGCTGCCTGAGCTGCTCGTGTTCATATTCGTCACTTTTCTACTTGAATTTAAGCTCGGCTTCTTGGTGATGCCGCCTTGGTTATAATGTGATTTTTTGCTTATGAAATTCAATGAAAGGAGGTTTTTGCGCTTTCTATTGTAGGGGCTCTCTGGCTTTGCGAGATCCTTTGCTGATGGGGACTTGGAAATGGCATCGGCTAGGGTTGTGAAGGATTTGGATTTACCACAGTAAAATTTTGAAATTCCTCTCCTTCTGCAGTTAAAACAATAATAATAAGGTTCTGTGAAAAAATGAAAACAAGGACTTGACAAAATTGATGAAACAGAACTTACCAAGTGACACCAAAATATTTATCTAAAAACTTGACTTGTTCAAGAATACCAAAATAAGATTTCGAGCACTATTAATATTGAGCTACACCTCTATCTACCCAGAATATTTTGAATATTTTAGAAATATGGGAATAATTTCTTTTGGGAAACTTCAAGTTCTAGTCCTTAAAGCTTATCCAAAAGAACCAAATTAGTCTCTTTACTTTCCAATTTTTTTGCTGATTTAGATTAGTTTATTTGATATGTGGACTTTGATCTGCTATCTGGACAGTAACCAAGTGCAAGCAAAGGGTAAATTTAATTAGGAGTGAAGCGTTTTGCACTACAAGTAAGCTTATGGAGCTTTATTTTATCATATACGAATAACTATAATTAGAGTTTGACATGTGATTTTACTCTGTAAGGTTGCTCACCAAAAAAAATATTCATTGTTGATGCAATCAATTTATACTATATGGAAACAAACAAAGCTGAAACTATAATAAGTAATATCAAAACTTACTACATAACTTCAAACTTGGTGTATCCAAGCAACATACAAGGTTCAAATATCAGATAAACATCAGCAAAAAAATTGATGAAAAAACGAACTTTGTTTCTTTTTTTTCAAAAGTAAAGGGACTGACTTAGTTCTTTTTCTGAAAGTGAAGTACCAAGTTCGTTTGAAAGTTCAAGGACCAACTTGATCCTTCTAAAAAAATTGAGGATCAAAAACTGAAAATACCCGATACTTGGTTACATATTCCCTTAATAGTAATCATAATCTATGAATTATTAAGTTTTCCAAATGATTACTATTACCCTGGTTTTCCCTAACCTACCAAAAGGGGTGACAGTTTGTGTAAGAATTGGGTTAAAGTTGCTCCATATGGTCCGTGCGCTGCATGAAGCTAAAACTCATCTGTTAATATTTTTACCCTAAGAATCGAAAGAAACAACAAAACGCCTAGGCAATTGAAAATGGAATCTCCAAGCATTCGTAGATCCCTTTTTTTTTAGAAAACTAGATAAAATTACTTCAGTCGAAAGAAAACCTAATACTAAAGTTGAGATTTTTATTGTCCTTCAAGTCAACACTGACTAATTCCATTTTCTTTACCTAGAAAATAAATAAATAATAAAGAACCGATCTTTACGACTTGCAGTTACTCAACTTAGCAATGGAATCGCCACTAAAATTCCTCTTTACAGTTTCATGCCACTAAAAGGCCAATCAACAACGAAACGAGTACCTAAAAGGGAGCGAATCCTCCAGCGCATCCATGGTATCCAACGGTCCCTTGTACGAGCTCTGTACCTCAGACTCATCTCCGCCGTCCGACCCATCTCCATTATCGCCATCGCTATCACTGTTCCTCCCAACCGAGGAAGAACTGCAAGAAGCTGGCGCCGGCGCCGGCACCTCGTACTGGCACTGATGAAGGAACCCTCGTTCCAGTGCGACCGACATTCCTAAGATCGATTGGCGCGTTCAGAGCGAACGGTGAGGATCAGATCAAGTGTTTACAGTGGGATAGTGTTGAGAGAGAGAGAGAGAGAGAGAGAGAGAGAGAGAGAGGAGGATAAAAGGTTGGATAAGAGCTTTTTTAGGTAAGAGGCGCTTTAATAATACAATAGATAGATTAGGAAGGGATGATATATGTAATCATCTCCAGTCATTAAAACTGGATACGTCCAGTAGTCAACCCTGCGTGTTGTTTCTATTGAACCTCTGCAGACTACAATTGATACGAATGGCTGGTTCTGGCTATTGGTGTTCCGAATGGTTTCAATGGAGATAACGATCCAAAGCCTTTTGGGTTCATTAAATTTTAAACAAGTTATTACATACTTAGCATAAAAATCAAGACCCAACATTGTCCCAGCAAAATAAAAAGAAAGAAATAAATGAAAGAAAAAAAGAAACAGATGGGAGGAAAAATAGGGTAAGATCTAGGAGACCGAATCGTCTGCCCCCGGGGGGCAGGAACAGAGTCTCTGCGGGAGGGACCCCATTTAAAAATAGTAACAATAGTTAAACCCTAAACAGTAACCGGTCCCACCCGCAGAGACTCTGGAGGCAGGAATTTTCTGCCCCCCGGGGGGCAGACGATTCGGTTTCTAGATCTAGGTCTTTAATTTTTTGTTATTATTGAGAATCAGTATTTGATTTAGTAATACTGTAATACAGATAATACTTTTCGTATTGGAGCTCGTATGTTCGAAATCTGGATGAGAAATATTTTGTAGATATTAAAATAGTTTGTTAACTTGATCACAATCTTAAAATTTTCATTGTTATTATTTTGAAAAAAAATATAATAGTTCAATTTGGATTTTGTTGTTCTTCTTATTATTATTATTATTTTGAAAGAAGCTATATAGCCCATATTTATATTAAAGTATGTTTTTTTACATCTGTTTAATTGGATTTATTCTATAATATTGTTGTTGTTGTTATATACAGTAGTTCATGTTTGTTTTCTTTTTGCAGTGCATGCATGATGTGATTGATTTGAATAAAGTATCTACAAAATTTGTAACAAAGAATGCACCACATTTAGTAAAAAGAAAAAGAGAATGATGTAACAGTAAGATGATTCTAAAGTAGGAAACAAGATCAACAAATGTTTTTTTGCCAATTAAAACAACACCACCCAAGTACTATCTCCATCAGGCATCAAATTAGCAATCAATTTTTTGACATATACCAGTGATTTGTATTCATTTGGACTAAAGCAAAGTCTGGATCTTCTGTGTTGAGTCTGGACTGTCATATGGTGTTGCAACACGACATGCACAAAGGATTTATAATACTTGTAATCAAGCGTTAAAAAATGTTCAATAATGAATGCTCATTAATAAGTTTAACGTCTAATTAAGTGGAATAAAGAAGCTGCTGAATCTTAATATAGACATTATTATAATGATCTGTTATTCTAGTTTAATCCTCAATAGTAGTAGTAGTAATAATAATAATAAGAGTAGGGATTCAAGTACACTAATTTATGTTGACACAGTTTGATACTATATTTATTAATTAGTAAGTTATGACAAATTGGTTTATATTATATTTTTTGTATTATTTTATTTAATTAATAATTTATATATTTTGTAAATAAAGAAATAAATAATTATAATTTTTATATTTGGTGATATTATCCACTTTTAATATAATTATTTATTTGTTATATTTTTGAGTTAAATTATACAAACTCTCAATTTATTCAATAATTATCCATTATTCATTCATTGTTTGTAAATTTAAACTGGTAAGATAAAATAAAAATAAGACTAATATTTAACAAATAAGGATAAAATATAGATAAGATTAATTTTAAATGGATATGAAAATAAATATTTGGACAACATATATTTTTCTATAAAAAAAGAAGAAGAATCAAACCTACTAGGCTGAAGGGAGTGCGTATCCTCTAAGACATCTCAACTTTTGTGCGACCGACGTGTCCGGTGCCTATTCGGGATGATGTAGGAGGTCAGTATTTTGTGTGCTTTGAGATTCGTGCAGGACATATTTAAACGGTTGGGATTTTCCATAAAGTCACGCAAAGTTTGAGATATCTCAGAGGACACGAATTCAGGCTGAAGGTGCTTAAGGGGTCTATTGGTAGGCTACATGGGAACTTGTACTATAACATAAATATATTGTTCGATCTGATTAAAGACATAGTCCTTTTGCTACATGGGTACTTGTACGCTGGAAAAATGAGAATGCCATCTATCCGACTATACTACATTGCAATTTGCAAAAGTGGAAGGGTTTTTCAACCTGTCAGCATCGCCAATAATTCTAACGTCAAATATTGCTAATTGCTTCACACAACCGTTGTTTGCTAAGCTTAGTCATTGAATCTATCCACCTATTGCCAACACTCAAAAATCAAATTCCAACAAAAATTAAATTAAAATTTGAAGGAGAGTGTGTACATATGTTTTTTCTTTTTTTCTTTTCAGTTTCAACCCTACCTAAAACGTTTATTAATTTTACTTTTTGTTTTTTTGGTAAAAAAGGCCGATGCTCAGTTTCATTAACAAAATAAAGTTAACTTACAATGACATGTTTGAGAGTAATCCAAACTATCACCCAAAAGTCAATATCACCAATAACAGTCTCAAATTTTGCTTCTTTTTAAATACTATAATATTTAATTTGTACGGCAAATATGTATTATGCAAGTAAAAGAGTATCCACATCATGATCATTAATTATTCTTTGTTTTGTTATTAGGGTAATTATACACATCATGATCATTAATTATTCTTTGTTTTGATATTAGGGTAATTATATTGTCTCCCGTGAGTTGGTCCCCTAAATGTCCCCCTGACCAGTCAATCTTACCAATTAACGGTCAAAGTCTTACTCAATTAGAAATTAAAACCTCTTTCTCATTTCGTCTTTATCTTCTCCATTTTCACCTGCCTCTCTTTTTTTTCCCGATTTGCTTCCTTCACTTTCATTCTCATCAACCCACACCTCTACCGTGACATGGATCTCCGACGACTCGCTCCTCCTTTCATTGGCTGGTAAATGTATCATCGTCTTTGGTCTGATAAACTCACGCTTCATCACTTTGCCTTTGAGGCGGCGTCCGCCCTCTCCTGCCTTCGCTTGTCCACCTTCCCTTCAACGGCCGAGCGGTGGTTGTAGTACGCCTTGAGTCTTTATTGGACGAGATCATATTCCGTCGTGCTCTAGCGAGGAGGTTGCCGTTGAACACCGCCGTTGTAAGCGCCGCCTCCACATCAAACCACCTCTCCTCGCTCTCCGATCTCCTTCCTATTCCCCAGAGCCTCGTGACCCTCGCCTCCCTGACTCTCCCTCTATTCTTGTTGCCCTGCCTCTCCCTCCACAACCGTGTCCAGTCTCTCCTCCACTCCGGCGATCTCAACTCCACCTCCTTCCAGTTTCGCCCCTGCCCACTGTTTTCAGTTGCAATGCTGTGTCGATCTCATTCCACTGGAATGGCCTCCTCGTCTCGATGACTCCATTGCTCTCTTCCACTTCTTCTTTAGACAGAACAAGATCATCCCCACTATTTTATGAATTTTAAATATTATTATTTGATTTGATTTGTTTTGTTTCATTTTGTTTCGTATGAATCTAAGATCACATTTGATAGTTAGAGTTTGAACTGATTTTTTTTTTCTTTGCTTATTGTTTACTCATGCACACAACCTGTTTGATGAAATGTCTAAGAGAATCTTTACTACATTTACACCTCTACTTAATTGCCTCATTTCCACCTTTATAGTGTTAGTTTGTAATAATCTAGAAGTCAATAATACGATAATTTATCATAAAACTTTGTTCATGAATTGGATGATTAATATCATTTTGTTGCCTTGAGTATTATTGAATTTATGGATCATTTGGAGTTCATGACTGAAATTGTGAAACTCCATAATATAGATGATATATACTCTTAATCTTAAAAGGTCACTAACTAAGGTAATTAGCAGGAACACTAATTACCGCTATAAGGTTAGTATGTGGATTAAAAGATGGTTAAGTTTTACAAACCACCTGACACGAGATGTCATTTTAATCACATAGATACATGTTCTAGAAACATGGTATTTGACAGACCCCGAATGAAACATTAAATATAATTGTGTTTGTGTCATTTATGTTTTCATTCAGTGTCACGTTCTAAAGTATGAGGTATTCATCTTTCCCACTAAGAAATGTATATGTGTGATTGTTATCAAACGCTGTCGGTAAAATGCAGTTATAACGGTAGCTCTTCGGTATACATGGCTTAGCTGAGGTAGTGATGGTTTACCAAGAATACTATTTGTCCCTCGTATCTCTATACGAGCTATAGCATCACTGGGCCCCTTGATAGAGTAAGATTATCAGCGCGCGGTATGATTACAAGAGTAATCATATTTGATAATCTGCTCAAGATCAAGAAAAGATTCAGTTAGCAAGGATGACACACATCTACCTTGAAACTGATCTGATAGCTATGAGACAGAAGAACAGACACAAGTAAATTGTTTACTGGATCGTGATATTGTACAGTACAGCATCATCTGTGTAATTGGATGGTCATGATGTGTTGCCAGATGCCGCTCATGATTATAGAAGTTAAAATAGTTTTAACTCTATTTACCAACATAACACAGATCCTATTGGGTCACACCATATAGGAGTTAATCGGAGAATCTTATTTTGATTGATTATAAATTGGTTATGATCAATGATAAGATGGTTATAATTAATTATACGTGTTATAATTAAATTATAAATGTTATGTAAAAATAACAAGCAAAAACATTGGTTAATTTATAAACGTGTTTGACACGTTGTATAAAAGTTAACCGGTTAATTTATAAATGTGCAGGACACATTGTATAAATTGCCGAAACAACAACCGCAAGAAAAATATATATAATTATTCAGAATAATTATACGAATATTATTTGTATTCGGGCCGAGGGCATTCGAGTCTTTTCAGATTCGTCCTTATCCGCATGACATGTCATCGATCCTATCCAGATGACATGTCATCGATACCGAAACAAATAATCGAAAGAAAAATATATATATAATTGTTCAGAATAATTATACGAATATTATTTGTGTTCGGGCCGAGGGCATTCGGGTCTTTTCAGATTCGTGCTTATCCGCATGACACGTCATTGATCCTATCCAGATGACATGTCATCAATCCTATCCACAAGGGCAAAATGGTCATTTCACACCTATGCCACCTTGCATGTGTAGAAGCATGGAGAAGAATGTGGAAGGGTGTGGAAGGGGTATTTTGGTCATTTCACATATAAAAGGATGAGGTGTCAATGGCATATCTTGTAAATAGGCCGAACTTGGAGGGCATTTTGGTCTTTTGCAACCGAATCTAAACACTATAAATAGGGGTGGAGGGGTAGAGAGAGAAAAATATATTCACATATATACATATGCACATTCACATGTATCTTTTCGTGCAGAAACGAATCGGTATTTTCTCTCTTTCTCGGTTTCTCTCCCAAATAGTGTTTCGGTTGAGAAAAGAAAGTTATACGTAGTTGACGTATAATCTTGCGGGTTGTTGTGGAGAATATTTACGGGATCGATGAATAGTGTTTTACCGAATTTTGCGGTATGTCAGTTTTGCATATTGATGAAACTGAGCAACCGAAAATTCGTGTTTACGGGTTTTCGTCTTATTCCCGTGAATAGTGTTTTTGCATAATTCCGCGGTTTACGGTATTTCTGGCAGAAGAAATAAACCGCTCTCCGGTTAGTCCTGGTGGATAACCGATAGAGGTATCACACGTGTGATACTCCGAGTCGACTCCTTCCCTGGTGAGGCTCTACTCGCTCGGTCTGCATTCCAACTGTGATTTGGAAACAAGGTATAAATATGTTATATTAATCTATTTAATTTGTAAGTAGATTAAAGTTTTAGAAATCAATCATGGAGTAGATATGTAAAAAGGATTAAAAGGGTCCTTGCAATGAAAGACTTCAGAAGGAACTCTGCTTTGGTCTTTCTGGCATATCCCTTTTAATTCACGGCTTGAGTTAGAAGTAAAAATTTTGTTTTACGTTCTTTCCGCAGCTTAAGCCTAAAAGGGTTTTGGTTACCGCGAAACCCCAAAAGTGGTATCCGAAAACCCAACACATAGTTGTTTACTACATGATTTGTAAACTATCTTTTTTGCTAGTTATTACTGTGATGATTGAGGAAACTGTCATTTGCTGGATTAGTTGTGATTGAGAAAATTTTTTTTTCATAATATTTGAGAAATTGTTATATACTTGGTGGAATATGATATTTTATTGTTACATTGTTTAAAATTTTCTTTTTAAAATTAATATTCATACATAAATTCATAAGTATGAATACAAATGTTAATATGGTTACTATTATTTACAAATATAAAAAAATATTAAAGTAAAATATTATTTCATAACAATACACACTTTCACATAGAAGTATGAATACTAAGTGTTTTAGGTATCAATAATTCAGATAAAGTATGTATGAAAAGAATAATAACATAAATAAGTAGATATGAATATTTTTTGTCTTAACTATTAGTAAAACATAGCATTATAGTAACATCAAAATTTGACCAAGTAGATATGAATACTTTCTGTCTTAAAAATTATTATAACATATGCATCACAGTAACAACAAAATTTGATCAAGTAGATATGAATACTTGTTGTCTTAACTATTGTTACTTACCGTTTCATATTTTAATGATTTGAATATTGTCAATTTAAAAATTCATACTTCAGTAGTTAGATATTAATACTTCATATGATAGATATTACACATAAGTAATAATACTAAGTTTTTTAGATATCATTATGTATGAAAAAATAATAACATAAACAAGTAAAAGTCACATGAAGTAGATATGAATATTTAATGTCTTAACTATTGTTACTTACCGTTTCATATATTAACAGTTTGAATATTGTCCATTTAAAAATTCATACTTCAATAGTTAGAAATGAATACTACATATGATATATATCACACATAAGTGTTAATACTAAGTTTTTTAGATATCAATAATTCAAATAAAATATGTATAAAAAAATAATAATATAAACAAGTAAAAGCCACATGAAGTAGATATGAATACTCGGCATTTAAAGCAGAATACTTGACATATTAGTAATAAATACTTGACAATGTATGAATACTTGAACACCGAGGTATGATACTTGAACGACGAAGAATCCAAAAATACTTCATCATGGATCTCATTTGAAAGAGAAAATTACGTAGAAGATGTTTGTGGTTTTAGATTCACAAAATTCCTCACAGATTGTTAGAAATATTGACGAGATTAAACGGACAAAAAGAACCTACTTCTAAAAACGTGTAAAAGATGGGTGTGTGATTGGAGAGAAAAGAAAATTAATGTCTAGTTTTTTTTTTAATACTTAATGTCATAAGTATGAATACTTAATATATTATATGGTAATATTTGCGTGTATAAGTATACATACATGCACGCGCCATTTATAATTTTTCACAAATGTAAGTGGTTCCCCAAGTAATTAGTGGTCCTCATTGTACTTTATATATTAGATAGTTAGGGGGACGTTTAGGGGATTGAAGTAGGGAGACTGTTAGTTGATCCCTTGTTATTAATCTCTACGCATACTTAATTTAAAAAATAAGCACGGTTTCGGTACACGACATTAGAGAGAAAATTTAGCAATTAATTTTTGACCATGCAATTAAATAAGGATAAATATGAAATGCTTTATTTGCTTTTAAAACTAGTTAACTTTTAATAAAAAAATATTCGTTACTTAATATGGATTATATTAAATTATTTTGGTATTCTTGTCATTTAATTTGAAAAACATTAATAACACAACATAATCATCCGATCAAATATATATAAACCATCTAATAAAAGTTGATGTACTATATCAACATCTTTTTTATTATTATAAATATCCCTAATATTTGAATTCAAATTTGTTTTCACTTGATTATTTTACTTGTAATTAAATTACAAGTGCTACCTCATTTTATTTGAATTCAAATTCCTATATATATCTATTGATAACATAAAAAGTAGATCTTGATATAAATTTTATCACTATCCGGAATAAATCTACTCCCTTTTCATAAATCTTTTACTTACAACAAAATTGGTCAAGCTTGTTCGGATATTTAACTAAGAGTTAGCGCTATTTCATCGTTTAAATGAGTTAACAAGAACAACGCTAACTCGAAGAATAACTCTATTCTTAGAGTGATCCAAACGTAGAATAGCGAAGAAAAATAGTCACTAATTCAAAAACAGTGCTAATTTATAGGGAGGCTTTATAAGTTACCGGTTTCAAATATATGAAATGGGATTTTTGCTTTTTTTTTTTTTTTTTTTTAAAAGTGCCAATTTCATACTATTCTTGACGAACCAAACACACCCTAATATTAACAAGTTTCTTGATTAATTTCTCTATCAATCAAAACCTCATGTCTCTCTCCACCAAAAAGTTCTTTCCCAGATGATGACCGAACTCGTGCAGTTGCACTGCATTTCCAGCCAGACAGGTGGCAGCCACACATTTGAACCACGTCGACATCCCCATTATTAAAATTTATTTGTATCTGTGAGCTCACGTTATCCCTTGCGACACCAACATGTCTATACGGATCGTGTTAGGTTACCTGGGGGCCCTTCATGCTTGAATAATTCGATACAATCAAACCTTGTACAGTGATACCATCTATTAGGGCCTGTTCGGCCGAATCACTATTTACGTGGGAAAAAAAACAGTGTTTTTCAGTTCAAATCCCGTGCCCGCGCTCATTCTCATTCGTCGGCCGAACAGGCCCTAAATTCGTACATACGAATTGATAGCTACCTTGATTGATGGCTCTCACGTTCACCACGCAGAGGATGAAAGGATGAAGAAAAACAAAGCAAATAAACAAGCAAACAAACAAATAATTATCTCAACGGCAAAATCCAAACATTGTTAATTAAAAATATCTTTTGTCTGCTATAGTGTGTTCGCGATTTCATCATAATATAAATATATATAAGAGTGAGGTTATGGTATTACGTATAATGCATACTGGTCCATATATTAATTTTCATACAAATAGTTTAACATAAACTGTTCAACATGATTTTTCATATGAAAATATACTTAAGTATTAAATTTTATTTTTTTAGACTATTTAAAAGTAGTGTGTTTTTTATCTAACAAAAATGTATAAAATCTAGTATGCAAATATATTTTCGTATAGAGATTTATGTCAAACGTTTTAAATATATTGTTTGGACTTTGAAAATAAGAATGTTAATCCATATATCATTAGTCTCACTCCAACTATAATAGAATTATATGAATTTGAATTTTTCTCGAGAAAACGATGCAATTCGTAGCACCTGTTTATGAAAGAACAAATCCCATTCAACAACATCCCGCAAAAAAACAAATTTGCATCATTGCATGGATGACAGCATGTTGATTAACCAACTACCTTGACGCCTATATAAACGACAAAGACGCTTAAATAAACACCATCACTGACTGTACCAGCTCGCCTTTGGACTCATGGGCTCATGGCAG
Organism: Carex rostrata; assembly: GCF_964058835.1. Lineage (NCBI taxonomy): Eukaryota > Viridiplantae > Streptophyta > Magnoliopsida > Poales > Cyperaceae > Carex > Carex rostrata. The sequence continues at coordinate 11,714,009 of NC_135921.1, forward strand.
GCCCATTTCGTATTGAAAGCCCAATTATAATAATATTAGAAAATGTTATAAATACCCTCTTAAAACTTTAAAGTATAAGAAAGGTTCAGATTCGTTTTTTTTCTCACTAACTTTGCAAACAAAATATGTTTTTTTTTTTGCTAAAAGTCTTTAATCGAAGAAATTCGCAGGAGCTCCTTATTTTGGTGGAAGTGGGAGCGGTCCAATGCCTGGCCGAAGTCATCAAATCTGCATCAAAATTCATGTCCATCTGACCATCCTCGATTAAATTTTGGCGATTTTATTTCCATGGTGCATGCCTAACAATCTATATGCAATTGCCTGTGTGCCTGTTTGCTAGAATTTATGGCAGCATATTTATTAGCATAGTAGAACTGCATAAAGTACACATTTTTGGATATGTTTGGTCTTATTGCTAAATTAAGCAAAAAAAAAACCTTGAAAAAAAAATGATCATGTACATTTGTTGCTGAAATGAAAGAAATAGACACGAGTTTTCTCTCTACATTTTCAATTTTTAAACAATACAAGCCTTTCTATTGTTGTAAAGAACATTAAAGAATTGACTTTCTCACTCTCTGACAAATTATAGACATTAAAAAAAGGTATAATTTTCTCACTCGCAACGCAAAATCTCTGCCCGAAATATCGTCAGCTCATAAAAATGCAAAGCATGCAAACTCATATTTACTTGCCATGCACCGCAAGTTCCACAAGGGGTCCGATTGCCATAGAGTTGATATAAGTGCATGGTTCAAGCATAGACGACTCCGAGCGCTTGTCTTCAAAGTAGTCGTTTTTGTCGGGGCCACCAACAATGGCACCTGTCAGCACATTATAGTTCGGAGCATCTCTTTGAAACCATTTGGAGAAACTCATTGAACATTCGACAACTTGGTTGATTTGGAGAACTGGTACTGATGCGCCACGATGGTGCGGTTGCAGAGGTGGGTTCACGCCGAAGCCGGCCATGTAGGACCGCTTGTTTGGGTTGCTTCCCAATAGGTAGTCCATCTGGAAAACCATAAAAAAGAAAAAGGTGAAATAAAAAAAAATCATTTGTTGCTCTCTACTTCTTAAAAAAAAATTTCCCTTTATTTTTCTTTTGCGGTTGTATTTTAGGGAACTGAATTTTATATGTTACACCCTTGTACTTTCTCTAATGAGGTATGCAACCATTTATTAGTTCGGCAATGCAACTTGAAAGAAAATATACATAAGAGAAAAAAAATGAGATAGCTGGAATGTAACATTAGTTGCTAATTAGCATTGGTCAAATAAATATGGAATTAAATTTAGTTCATAAAATTTTCCTCAGATAACCTTCTTCCTACCGTTCGTTTCTAGAACTGATCACAACCCAGAATAGATGCATTTCAGTTTATAGATATTTGAAAAAATAAGTAGCTTCTAAGGGCTTATTTGGATATATAACTAATCACCTGTTGTTTGGCGAACTCTCTGAGGCGATCCGGTGAGATTTTTTGGTTTCCGCAAGAGACGCTTTCATGGTGTTTCCTGAGAATGTTGCTGTATATGAAGAAGAGGAATGCTGTGCCTGTCACATATTGTGTGTTTGCGCCATCTCTTAGATGTATCATTCCACCTGCATATTTAATATTTTCATCATGTTTATTACTTCACAAGAATTGCATGATATATAACTTAATTTCAGTTGAAAATTGCGAGTATAATACGGGACATCTGAGGTATGAAACACCTTTTTGAATCTTATGAACATGATAATTTTCATATGACAATTGACGAAAATTGGGAACTTTCTCTGACCTGGCGTAATATAGACTTGTTTGTATGAGGTGTCAGGTAGGATTGAACAAACGTAGTTATCTATCTGTTGCTTGTAATTCAGCACACCACTTTCTCCTGTCAAGTGCATCTACATGCATCACATATAAAAACACATGTAAAGCATGCTAAATAAATGTAAGGTTTGAGTTGTAGAAATGGAGCTGGTACTCAACAGCATTATTGTAAAGTATATTAATTAAAGATGAAATAAACCTCGGCAAGAAGAACTTGAGCACCGGCGTACTTGAGATCCCAGCTGAACTCGGCAACACTAGCCGTTACTGCTTCTTGGGTTACAAATTTGTAATACTGAGGTTTCTTTGTAGCAATATATAACCATGTGGCACCCCAAAGCAACTCATCCTGTTCCAGAAAAGAACATTTTTATTATATATATGCATGCCATTTTAACAACGGCTAGCAGCAGCAATAGCAACAACAACAACAATTATATACATATAAAGTTAGAGATAGAAAGAGTATTTACATTATAACCAGAGTAGGAGCAGTAGAAGGGGCATTCTCCATCATATGTACCCTTTTTGTTTTTAGCAAACTCAAATAGCTGGCATACAGAAAAATGTAAAAAGGAATCGGTCAACACTTTCTAGAAATAAGACAATGATCATTAATAGTTTGATGTTTATTGGTACCCTAATTAATTCATATATATATTAGCAAGATGCCATGGCCATGTTATGACCATTTTTTGTATCAACATGTTGTTTATACTATACTAAATTAACTGAAACTTCACACTTTTAAATTAATCTTTAAAGACATTAATTAAGAGATAGGGTTCACGCCCTGCAAATTTTCATATAGCAACTCAAATGCTCTATTTTTTCTGATACAGGATTTTTTATAGGGATACTCTTCTTCACCGGGTGAAAATTATATTTATGATCTTCGAGTTAGGCTACTATGACATTGGTGTTATTTGAAATTAAATAACACCAACTTTTAAACCCTTAGATCTGCCTTGAGATTCGTAATATCCGCTTTTACTGTTCAAGCACTTTATTTTGTACGAATCTCAAGGCAGATCTAAGGGTTTAAAAGTTGGTGTTATTTAATTTCAAATAACACCAATGTCATAGTAGCCTAGCCCATGATCTTCTCAAGTCATCTTACAAATAGAAAAGAAAAAGATGTTGTTTACATATAACAAAGGACGATGATCGATCGATGCACTTACCAACTTGGCTTTGTTGAGGAGTCTGCGAGAGTACTTGAAATCCGTTTCTCTGAAAACAATGGAAGAAGCTGCCATGGCTGCAGCTGTCTCCGCTGCAATCTCCGTACCAGGCTCGACCTGGTTGATCTTATACAAAGTTCGTGGGGTCTGCATGTTTTCTGGCCGCATCCAGCACTCGTGGTCCTTCACCGGGTCTCCAACCTTCATTATATCATGCACCAAAATATATTACTCACATTCAACTTTGGTTTAATTAGATATATGTGTCCTCTATTTATTTTAAGATTATATATACCTAATTTCTCTAGATCCCAATTTTATATTGCAAACTACAAAAGCAGCATGATATATATTGAGTGAGGCTACAGTACTGTACTATGCATAACACATATTGGTCAGTGCTATGGATCAACATCTTCATTTTTAAAGTTTAAATAGTCACTGTGAACCATTCAATATATATGATCTCTATATCAAAATTACATTTTTCAAAATTTGTTTACTATTTTTTTAAATAGGTAGAAAATCACTACCTATTATATCTAAAGAAATAGTAATAGGTTTCTAAAATATATAAAATTTAGTCTGCAAGTACATTTTAATATGAATATTATATTGAACGGATCAATTGTTTGAATTCTTGAAAACGCAGATACTGATCCATATATAGTACTGATATATATACTAATTGAAAGCTGACAATTAATTCTTGCTAGAAGCAATTCTATTATAGTTCTTGTTTGGAATTAACAGTACCTGAACCCAGAGTTGATTCTTCTTGGTCGCCGCCTTGAGGAAGTAATCGGTTCCCCAGCGAATCGCGGCATGCACATTTTCCAACTCTCCAGTGGTTTTCAACTCAGACTTGTAGTAGATTGCTGTCCATGCAAGGGTGGTGACGGTGAAGGCCATCGGTAACCCGTACTTGACGTTGTCACCCGCATCATAATAGCCTCCTGTGAGATCCACCTATATATTCATTCATATGGAAATCAGAGACAGCATGTATGTTTGCTACAAATATTTTGTTGGAACGACTTTTATTTGTCCTTTCATTTGATTTCAATGCATGTCCAGTGTTATTTTTCTTAGGTCATGTGTTCGATAGAACTTCTATTTTAGTTGTATATATATATATATATATATATATGATGGCACAATAGGATGTTATAAATTGCAACAAACATATTTTACCATGAAAACTTGTGTATGCCATTATGATTTTTAAATTTCTTTTGTGCTATATATTACCAAGAGATAACCTGCGTTGAATTGAAGGAGAGAAAAATTATTCCCAAAAACATTTTTTTTAAGGTTAGATGGCTTAATTACGCCACTAACAATATTTGTTTACGTGTTTGAAAATTTGGTTCAGACGAGAGAAAAAAACGAAATGACGAGATAAAATATTGTTTCAAACAAAAGCCAGGTCTATAATAATTATAATTGTAAGATATTTATTTGAAAATTGGTTCAGAGACGAGAGAAAAGAACAAAATTACAAGATAAAAATATTGTTTCAAACAAAAAACAGGGCCGAAAATAATTACAATTTTAAGATACATATTTAAAAATTTAGTTCAAACGAGAGAAAAGAACAAAATTACGAGATGAAAATATTGTTTCAAATAAAAAGAGTGGCTAACAATAATAAAATTGTAAGAAACGGGTTTGAATATTTGGTTCAGATCAGAGAAAAGAGTGAAGTTACTAAAAAAGACATTGTTTCAATCGAAAAGCAAGGCCGAAAATAATTACAATTGTAAAATACATGTTTGAAAAATTGGTTCAGACAAGAGGAAAGAATGAAATTACAAGAAAAAAAAAATTGTTTCAAACATAATTACATTTGTAAGATACGTGTTTGAAAATTAGGTTCAAACGAGTGGAAAGAACGAAATTACGAGATTGAAAAAAAATATTGTTTCAAACAAAAAGTAAGGTTGAAAGTAATTACAATTGCAAGATACGTTGTTTGAAAATTTAGTTCAAACAAGAGAAAAAGATCAAAATTACAAGACAAAAATATTGTTTCAAATAAAAACCAAGGCCGAAAATAATTACAATTGTAAGATTACATGTTTGAAAATTTTGTTCACCAAACAAGTGAAATGAACAAAATTACGAGATAAAAAGTGTTGTACATACACCGGCAAGCTTTCCATCGTTGAGTGCAGAATCGCCTCTCCACTTAATCCGGTTATTGTTCGGAAGTTTTCCTGACCTTTGTGCCTCAAGAAACATAATTGATTTTGTCAATGCATCCTTGTAATCAAACTTGCCACCATCAACAATGAAAATGCCATTAGATAGAACCAAAATTGTCAGAAAAAAAAAATTCAAGTATTTCATTTCTCTAAAATCTAATTGGGCAGAGATGAGGAAGGAATGAGATAAAAAGGAAGCAGAAGGCTTGGTTTTTTTTTTTTTTTCTTCTTTTTAGGGATCTCAAATCTACAAGAGATCTATATATTGGGGAGGTAATAAGCAATTAAAATACACTGCTTATTTTGTTATTTCTATTTGCTGATGGATTTTGAAGAGAAGTTGCATGGTTTTACGTATGTGGTTCAGTGTACATATGAATTTGCATTTAAGTTTTATTTTTAGAAATTTTCGGTTGAGGCCATGAGGTTTTGTAGGGCTGGAGGAGATTTGCCTAGTGGATTACCTATGCACTATTACTTGCTCTAATTTAAGAAGGTGTTGAAGGAAATAACCTTCTAGTGAAACCTATTGAGCTACGCAACCCAAATTCCAGCCGAATTTTTATTAATTTAAAACAAATAAATAAAATATCGCAGATGGAGATGGTTTGGTGAAAATTTGATATATAGGTAGGACGGGACAATTTATCCCGTCGGTCCACAAATAAGAAAAATTTTGAATTTTCATATACTCGAAGTCAGATAGTTATTTCGGTGTTATAGTATATGAATTTGTGAGATGAGATAAATTGTCATGTACGTCATATATATCAAGCAGTATTGTGGAATCCTATTTCAGTAGTCTTTTCCTTGAATCATAGAAGTCATCAGAGTAGATATATGATTATCTATTTTGTCCAAAAATGAAAAGAAAAGAAAATTAATTACATGATCTTATTTTACGACAACTTGACAAGTCACAAGTCTATTAGCGAGGTGAACCTAATTTAGATTCTAGACAATATTAAATAAGGAAAACATTGTCAACTTTGGCAAGAATATTTATTTTAAAAAAAAGCTAATTAGAAGGAAAAATATCATTAGTATTTGATAGAAATTCAAATAAATAATCTTATTAGATATTTTACCATATTTAATATAATTCTATATTATTAGTTAGTTTTTTTATTATATATATATATATATATATATATTTTAAGAAGTGGCATTGCCACCGATTTTCATTATAAAATAAAAATCAAATATTACACCGTATTGCCAGTACCACTAAGTGTGTACCAGTTACACAAGTACCACAAAATACCTACAAAAAAGAACTACCAATATCCAACAACCACATAAAGACCAGCAATATCAAAACACAACCTACAACTAAACAATCCAGAAAAGTACAGAAAACAAATGTTAAAAGCAGCTATAAAAGTAAAAATTTGCTTTTAAGGCCCTACATCTTCCATATTCAACCAATAAGCTTATAAATTAAAGAAGAGGGTCATATTAGAGTTAATTCATTTTTGTCTTTTTATTTGCATATTCTCCGCTATCAATTTGTACTATTAATTTTGGAATTGAGTTTTGTCTTAAGGACTTTGGACAAATCTGATCCAAAATCATGTTTAAACTGTCTGATTTATGTTGAGATTCCTATGAATATATTCAAAACTTAATTACTTTAAGTGGTGACGTGAATCTAAATTGTTCGAATGAATTTTGACACTAATCAAATGGTTTAGACATGATTTTGGATAAGTATTTGTGCAAAATTCTTTGGACAAAAACCTCACCTTAATTTTTCATTTTATAATTACCTATTACAAGAAAAATTAAAGAGGAGACTTAAAAAACTCTTTATTTTTTGTGCCTTCATTTTTAAAAACCTTAATAACTAAAAATTTGTAACTTAAAAGTCAAAATAAAACTATTAGATATAATTTACATCATTTTATTTATGCATGTGTAAAAAATTATGACATTTCAATTTTATCTTGAACTCTTGGTTGTTATCAAGAACTTGTAAAAAATGTAATAATCTGGATAATTTTTAGACGTTGATTTCAACTTATTAATTCACATAAAAATAAAATTGAAATATGATAGCTTTTTATGAGCATATAGAGAAAGTAATATAGATCACATCTAATATTTTTATTTTGAAGTTTATGATTTAAATTTTGAGTTATTAAAGTTTTTAAATACGAAGACATTATGGAGACAAAAAATAAATAAAGACATTTGAACAAATTTCATATGTAAAATAACATTTTTTTATTTACTAACTAAAATAACCTTTCCTCAATAAAAGAATCCAACTAGAACAAATTCCATACACACACACACACACACACTAGTATCGTGCCCGTGCGTTGCAACAGAGACATTATGAGATTAAATAAAATATAAAAAAACTTTTTTTTATTGACATTTCATCCATAATTAAGAAAAAAAATATAAATAAAAATAAAAAAGCACAAATAAAAAACGAAGAGATTAATAATAAATAACACTAAAAGAAACAGCAACAAATGAAAAAAGAAAAAAAGAATAATAGATTAGCATATTCACATACAAATGTAAAACACATTCTTTAATTACATTCATATTGACTTTTCTTTTAACTGATACATAACAATTTTTTCTTTTGAAGTTTCCTTCAACTGGCACATAACAATTTTTCTTTGTCCTTCAAAAGAGACGAATCCAAATTATAAATTTCTCTCACATGAAATGCATGTGATCCAAAAACAAAAAAAAATAAGAAGCTAACCTAGGATATCAACAGCAGATAAATCGATTGCCAATAATCGTTGATGGGTACGATATCAAGAACAGATCGGAGAGATCAAACTCATTGCCTGGCACAAAACAAATACACAAGTATAGAAAAATAAAATAAAAATATTATGCAAAATATAGCTTTGAAATGGAGAATTTTGAGAAATGAGAAGGGTTTTGTACCAGATTGAATGCATTCTATAACATAATCAGGACTAACGCTATCTAAATCGACCCTAGATAAATTGATTGATGGTCCAGAGAAGGACAGTCAGTGATTCCGGATGAACTATCGAGAGAAGGACAGTCAAAGATTTTGAAAATCGTAAGAAAAGAAGAAAATAAAAGTAAAAGAGAATTCAAAATGAAGAAGCTAATCTAGGGTCGGGCGAAAGTTCATTCGATTGGGATATTGTTTCGAATGAATGACTGGAGTAGAATTCAACAATATTGATGTCAAAAAAAGAAATCTTTTCTGCAAACAAGTATTATGGTTAAATAAAAGAAATAAACATCAATGTCAAAGAAATAAAACATAAATTGTCTGCAAAAAAAGTTATTATGCTTAAATAAAAAAAATGTCAAAAAAATAAACAATATTTTTTTTACAAATGAAGTACAACGTTGACCGGAAAAGCTTTTCACTTGAAGTGAAATGCATTTTCACCTCAAGCATTGATGTCAACAGGCTAAAACATTGTATCTGAGATTAAATCTAAACCGTACTAAGAAAGTAAGATTTTTTTTAATGCTAAAAATGAAAAAGAAAATCGGTCAATACCTAGATCTGTATAGATATTGTACTCGACATGACCTTTCTAATTTTATTTTCTCTGTCCTCTTTATGTCGCATTGTTTTGTGCTTCTAAGATTTTCAATTGATTTTCATCATAATATGTATAGAGCACTATAGAATTTTTTTTTAATAATATTTCCAAATTTCTCATGACAATAACTATGAAAACATAGAAGAGAAATAAGGAAACATAATTATATTGCTAAATTGAAGAGGGAGAAATAAAGAATGAAGGAAATAAGGAAACATATTATATCGCTAAATTTCAGAGTTCATTTAACTTTAATTGTAATGCATCGTGTGACGGTACGTGTGGCAAGTATGTTTTTAGTTAAATTTAGACTTCTACACATTATTCAGATGTATTTAATCAAAAGAAGACAATTATGTAATTGGAGGGTTGAGATTAAATCCGAAATTTCATCTTTCAATCGTAGTCGTTGGCGGATCGGACACCCAACGTGCTTAATAATAAAATGGAGATATATATTTATAAGTTGATAACGCCTATTTTAAAAAGAAAAAAAATATTTGTCGCTAGGATCCTGACCTTAATTGGAAGTTACGAATGGATCTTTCAAGACAAATAATGAAAGATATTAGATTTTGTTTGCCTTGTTTGTTACGTTACTAGAATTTTTTAAAACAACACCCAATTCCTACATTTAGTATATCGGGTCGATATCTTCTGTTTGTATCCTATGAGATGTCTCCTATTTTGCGTGACCGACGTAGGGGTGCAAACGGATTGGATATTATCTGACCGTATCTGATTCTGTATCCGACTATGTATTCGAAAATTTAATACGGATATCCGAATATCTGTGCGAATACGGATACGGATATAGTTTTGAATTTTAATTATTTGTATCGGAATAGTAGATATATATTATATAATTTAATATGTATTATAAAAAAAATTATATTATTTACTATTATAAAAAACAGATATCCGTATCCGTATATATATTCGGAAAATAAAAAGGATATGATTTTAGCACTATCCGATCCATTTGCACCCCTAGACCGATGTGTCCGGTACCTATTCGGAGATAGTGCAGCTGTGCAGGGCAGTATTAATTTGAGCTTTGCGATTGGTCTAGAACGTATTTGAACGATTGAGAAAATTTACAAAAGCTCACACAAAAAATGAGATATTCTATCTGTTGGGTTGATTTCGGCCCATAGCCCCCCTATACTCAGGAGTCGGGTCGAACAAAGTTTTTTTTTTTTTTTTTGAAACTCTGATAGTGGCTATCAGATGAGGTCGAACAAAGTTGCAGTGTGCAAAATCCACAGAAAATGATGCTGGCAGACACGCCTAAAAAGACGCTCAAGTCACATGGGCGTCCCAGGTCAGCTACGCAGGAGTGCGTATCCTCTGAGATATCTCAATTTTTGCGTGACCGACGTGTCCGGTGCCTATTCGGGGTGATGTAGGGGTCAAGTATTATGTGTGCTTTGAGATTCGTGCATAACGTATTTAAACGGTTGGGATTTTCCATAAAGTCACTCAAAGTTTGAGATATCTCAGACGATACGAATTCAGCTACGCAGAGGGGACCATGAATCTTATGTGGCGGGATTATCTAAGACAAAGCATAGAAGTGCTTATTTAGTGTGATGTCCATCCGCAGCACAAGATTTATGAAGAATGAGATGTAGCTGATAGTGCAGCTGTCGGATGATTTTTTCTGTACAGAATTCTGTGCGGCTAGAATATCGGTGACCTGTATATGTTCATGGAAACCCGCAACACTGGATCGAACCTAGACAGCGCATATGAAGAAAATTCCGGTTTGGTGTATTTGATAGTTAGTTAGGAGTGCATTTCCTCTGAGATATCTCAACTTTTGCGTGATCGACGTGTCCGGTGCCTATTCGGGGGTGATGTAGGGGTCAGTATTATGTGTGTTTTGGGATTCGTGCAGAACGTATGTAAACGGTTGGGATTTTCCATAAAGTCACGCAAAGTTTAGGATATCTCAGAGGATACGAATTCGTTAGTTAGCCGACTCGCTATTTTTTTTTTTTTTTTTTGTGAAATTGCAAATATTTCTGTACAGATTAGAAATCAATCCTTTTCTGTTGCAAATGTCAGGTATCGGTAATATATGACACCACAAAAAATGGTGAGTTCAGCTCCTTTAGATTGATGGGCTGATAAAACATAATGAATCTTTACATGGCTTCTTGATTTTTAGATGCGCATCTAAATTGTGTGTTCAGTATAGGAAAACCTAAGAAATAAAATATTTCTAACTTTTTTTTATTAATTTTCCTTCGGCAGATTTTTTAAAATCAAAATAAATTATTTCTTAATGTTGAGTTTTGGCCGTGTGAAAAATAAATAATAAAAAACAGATTAATTGAAGTTTTTAACTAATTGGTACGTAAAACTTAAAAAGTGGTAGAGACCAAGGGGTGCAAATACTCACTATAAATTGAAATTTTTCATTTTATCCTTCAAAATTTCTAATTTCTATAAAAAATAATAATATTAATATTATGGTTACGCCCTGATGATGGAGCTATAATGTAAAATCTATAGACTATAAATAAATAAGTTATATGAGTTTCGAACAATGTAAAATCTGCAGATTTGCATGGTGTAAAATGAAGAAACATACATTTTGTTAATTCATATTGATTGTATAAAGGGATGGCAAAAGAAATGCGCGGCTCGCGATTCACTCGAGTTTGATTCAGTCATTGTTCGCAATTAGCTCGTTCGAATCAAAATCAAGCCATTAACAGGCTCAAATTCAAATTTAAATTGAACCCACCTTACTGGAAAGCAGTTCGCGGACTGAGCCGGCTCAATACATTTGTATTTTCTGAATTTTAAGATACAATATGAACTTAATCAATATAATATAGATCTTTTTTTTTTAATAAAAAATAAAAGCATATATTCAGTTTGTGATTTTTTTTTTTACTTCAATATCATCCATGGTAAACTCAAGTACTCAGCTACTACAGCAATTTTGAATTATGTATCTGTGTAGGGAGTGATTAGTCGCTTTTATAATTTTAAAAGTTTTAATTATATATATTAAAATTTAATTTTTTTTTTAAAGTTTTTATATTGGTCAACTCTCCTCATAAATTATCTGTTCTTGAAGTTAGAATTTCAATCTGTTATTGTGGAGATTTAAGTTTAAGTCCTGACTATCCATTATGCATTTTAAATATTAAGTCCTCTATTTAAATTTTTTAGTTTGGCCCTGAATGCTTGTTCTTTATTTAAATTCAAGCTAGCTCGATTTGAACGAGCAAGTTCAAATCCTTAACCGATCAAACTCAATCCAACTTATAAGTTTGAATTACAGTTCACTCTAGCTGCTACCAATTTTATCAAAAAGAAAGAACTACAGTTCACTCAAGATAGCTTAATTCGATAAAATTATATTTCGAAACTGAATTTTTTTTTTTTAATTCTAGAGCCCAAATATAAATCGTTTCAATTAAGACAAAATTAATATTATGCTTGAGAGCCTAGACAGATGTTTGTGAAAAAAATGACAAGTATTTTTGCACAAATTATAAAATACCTGTGTTAATTGCCTAATATTAATTTGACTAGTAGTTTGCACATTCATCTACTCATCTTAGTTCAAATACTGCAGCACTATATTTAAAAAAAAAAATACCGCAGCAGGAAATGCTATCAAATTTCTTATCTAACTCAAAGAAAAAAGAGGAAATTTTGGTGGCATCTGATTTTTTTTCTCCACGTACTCTTTCCACGATGGAATATTTTTTTTCTTTGCTAGATCTTGGCATTCCACCGTTTGTTCCACAGCAATTATCTATACCGCACAACACCCATGCTGCGAGGCTCCAAACCATCTGATTGCTTCAAAATTCGTGTCGCATCAATTAGTAAAGCGCCCTCCACCGAAAATGCGCCCGTTTGTACGCCAGGCATCACACATTTTGACAATGTTACCTTTGATAAATAAAAAGATTGAAACAATACAATGTATAAGAGAATGAGCTCGTGTTTCAATTTAATTCTGCGGTTTTTGGACCACGGTGTATAAGAGAATCAGCTTGTGTTTCAATTCAATTATGCGGTTTTTGTACCACGATGTATAATTTTTATTTTTTTGGTTTGAAACCGTTAGGCATATATTCATTGCAAGATCATGTGTACAACATTCAAAACAGAGGGAAAATTACATATGTAATACAAAGTATGAAAGAACCCCTATTTCTAAGCTGTAGCTATGATTCATCACTGCACCAAATTTCGGAAGAGAGGGAAGGTAAAACCAACATAATTGGACTACTCTTTTCGTGCCAAGTAAGCTATCAGGTGGGCTTTTTCATTCTCCTCTCTTGAAATGTATTCACAGCAGTAGAGTGGATTGGCTCTGAAAATGGTAGCAATTTGTGAGAGCTCAGCATATGACCTCTAGTCAGATGCCAGTAACGGCTGAAACCTCCTTATCGGATCCAAGCTATCCACCAGCAGCTTGCAATCAGTTAGGAAACGACACCTGTCTATGTGCATGCTTGCAGCCTGTTTCACTGCCATCAAGAGTGCTGTAACCTCCATATGGAATGGTGACACTGCCTTTTGGCTTGTCCTTGCCTCGTATCTGATCAATTGATTATTGAAAAACAAAATGTAGGCTGCCACTCCCATATCTGTTGAATCAAAAGAACCATCTGTCCAGACTAAGTATCCCTTTTTTGAATCTCCACTTTGTTCTTCTGAATGTATGCTTGTGCTTTTGGCACATTGACATAGAGGGGGCCTCCCTACGCTTCCTATGAGTGTGAGTTTTACTGTGTCTTCTAGTAAGCATCTCTTGTCCTCAAAAACTGCTTTGCATCTTGCCTTCCACACTTGCCATGTCAGCATCATAAAAAACAGTAGCTGCTCTTTATCAAGGTCCTGCCAAATGTGTAATGAGAATAAATCGGGTTGTATGTGAGCTATTTTGCCAGTCTTGAGTCCAAGTTTCGAAATGAACCATGTTGATCGTGCATGAGGGCAATGAAAAATCGCATGCGCTGCGTCCTTAGTTGGTGCTAGGCAGAGTTTGCAATGTGGTGAAATGGCAGAGATCCTTTTATTTAGCGTCGCTGCAGTTGGCAGCACGCATCTAAGAAGCTTCCAGAAGAATATCCTGACACGTGGAAGGACTCCCGGTGTTTTCCAAACGGCACGCCATAACTTTTTTTTTTGTGATTGTCTGTCATCAATCTTTCAGTTGCCACCAAAGAGTCCAGCATGCGGTAAGCACTCTTAATTGAAAATTCCCCACTCGAAGCCCAAGTGAACATCAATTTATCCGGGATACTCAGGTATAAAATATGCCCTTGGAGCTCTGCTATTATCTTTTTTACCAAGTCATTGCCTACCAGGGTTGTCAGTTTTTGTAGATCCCATGTTAACCTATTGTTATAAAAAAAAGATGCCACTTTGATTGAAAGCTGCCGCCTTGTTGGACATGACAGTTGTGCCCAATCTTGACACCAGGGTTGTGCAAAGGCCGAACATGTCTGGCCATCTCCGAGTGACCATCTAACAAGATGGGCAATGATTGCCCGATTCTGCATCATTGCATCCAAATTCTTGTACATGCCGTTTTCCTTTTTGTGTGCCAGAATGACGAATTAGGAAAATACTTTGCTCTCATGACATCAACCCAAATTGCCCCATCTCCAGAAACCATTCTCCAAACATTCTTCAGTATCATTGCATTGTTAATAGTGCTAATCTCCCTTAAGTCGAGCCCCCCTTCTTCTTTTGGCAGTGTAAGCTTGTCCCATCTGAGCAAGCACATTGCCATTTTGCCATTTTTTCCCCAGAAAAATTGAGTACATTTGGATTGAATTTTATCCATTATTGACTTGTGAAATAAGGTGCTGCCCATTAGATATATAGGTAGAGATTCTAAAATTGCTTTGAGGAGCATTCACTTGTTATCCATTTTTTGGAGAAGAGGTTGAAAAGCAGCAGGTTGAGAGTCATGAACTAGACTTCCCAAATACGTCTCTTTTTCATCAGCAAACTTTGCTTCAAAGATACGCATCGTGCCTTTTACTTATGCCAGAGTTGTGTTTTTGGAGAACCATAATTTGGATTTTTCGGGTGAAATTCGCTGACTCGACAAATTACAGAAAGTTTGCAGGATGTTTTTTATGCATCGTGCTTCCCTTCTGTCAGCCGACCCCAGTAGGAGCAGGTCGTCAGCGTACATGAGATTTGTCATGACAAGAGCTGTCCTAGCCAAACGGAGGCCTTTCAACCTGCCTTGCTGTAGCTCATTTTGCAACATGGACGTGAGGATGTTCATGCATAAGATAAAGAGATAAGGTGATAAAGCACAACCTTGATGCAGGCCTTTAACTGGTGTTATGAAACCGTCTCCTGACCCTTAAAACAGAATAGTGAAACAAGCTGATTTAACACAAGCCATGATCCAAGTGATAAAACTTGGAGGAAGTGAGTGCAAAGTCAGAGTTTTTTTGACAAATCCGTCAAAGGCCTTTGAAAGATCAGATTTTAAACAAAAAACAGGTTGTTGATAGCTGCTCTGCGAGAAGGAGTGCAATATCCCCCTCATAAGTATGACTTGATCAACAATTTTCCTGCCCGGTGTGAAAGCAACCTGATTCTGGTGAACCAGGAGGTGAATAATAGGTTTTAGTCAATTTGCAAGTATTTTAGAGATGATATTGTAAGTAGCATTGCAAACACTAATCGGTCTGTAGTCACTTTCTCGAGTCATGCTATTTGTTTTGGGGATGAGAACCATATTTGATTTTGCCATCTCAGCCGGCATATGAGTTGTAGAAAAGAATTGTTGTACTTCATGCTCAACGGTCGGCTTGAATGAGTTCCAGAAAGTCTGAACAAACCTGGCGTTAACACCATTAGGGTCTACCGCACGATCCGGGCCTAAGCTGAAAATGGTCGTGGCTATTTCTTGTTGACTCAGAAATTCGTCCATACTTGACAAGAGTTCTTGTTGTAGGGCTGGAATGTTGTTTTGCACGCCTTGTAAGGTCTCAGTTGTCTAGTCCTAAGGGAAGTAGTCGGGCTTGCAATAAATACTCTTGAAATGTTGGATGAGAGCTGTCTTAATTCTTTTCTGGTCAATAGTCCAAGAGTGATCTTGAAGCTGTAGCATATGTATCGTGTTGCGTCTCCTTCGCGAGCTTACTGTTGCATGAAAAAATGTGGTGTTGAGGTCACCGTCACTCTCCCATTTCAATCTTGATCTCTGTTGCCAATATTCATCAATTCTGTGTAAACAATTGTTATACTCCGCTTGTAGCTCGTGTTCTTTCAGAACTTGATTATCAGTTGGTTGCATTGATTGCTTTGCTAGCATTTTTTCTTCAAGAGACTAAAAGTTTGTCAGGCTGCGGTTGTTTCTTGACCCACGTCTGAATTGACGAGCGAATTTTTGTGATTGCTCTCTTCCAACTTTGAGAAGGCTAGTTGAGTGCCTATTTACAAACCCCCTCGAATTTCGGATGAGAGAACCACCAGTTCTCAACTCAAAATTGTCTCTTGCCTCGCAGCGGTGGTGGGGAAGTGCGAAGTAAAATCGGATGGTGGTCATTGTTAAATCGTGGTAGATGGTATACGGCGGCCGACGGGTAAAGAGTTGTCCAAGATGTGGAAGCTAAGACCTGATCTAGTCGTTGTCTGATTAAAGTGCCCTTCTGCTGATTGTTAGACCAAGTGAATGTCGGGCCTCTGTACCCGAGGTCTAACAAAGCAGCTCTCTGTACTATATTTTGAAGATTTTGCATATGTGTTTTTTGCTTTTTGCTGCCACCCATTTTTTCATTAGACATTAAGATTGAATTAAAATCACCAAGAAAGCACAGTGGTAAAGAAGACAAAGAAGAATAGCACAAAACACGATCCCATATATAATCGGATACAGTATGGTGAGGGTCACCGTAAATAAAACCCAAAATGCATGACCCAAATATATTTTCAATTTTAGCAAACATAGAATAAAAAGAAGATTCTAATATAGATAGCTTAACATCATCCTACCACAGAAGCCAAAGTCCACCGCTTTTGCCAAAAGATGAGATGGTTTCGAAGTGCGGAAGGGGAAGTTGCGGAATGCGTCGTGAGGCTTGAGTGACATTACACTTGGTGTCAGATATGAAAGCTATGTGGGCTTTAGTAGCTTGGAGGTACCGTTGCATGGTAAGTAATGTCACAGGTCCTCCACTTTTGCGGTAATTCCAACTAAAGACATTCATTGCTGACCCGACGGTGATTCAGGGCTCGCCGCCCTAAGCCGCTTGTGGTATCCCGGTGGTGGTGAGTCACTGCTGCGATGACCTTTATACTCATGGATAGTCAGTTGACGAGTTTGGTTGGAGAGATTGGTGGTTTCGGTATGCACTGTTGCAGGACAGGAAATGGGAGAAGCTTGGTCAGAGAGGGATGTGCGGCGGTCAGAGGTGAAGTGGTGGTGTCTCTACCCTAGCATAGTCGGCCCAACAGTGGGGGCGGGATGGTAGGCATCATCATGGTTAACCCCCTGTTGGGACAGATTGGCTTGGGTTAGGTATGGGGAGGGGCAGGTTCTAGTTTTGGTAAGTTGCCACCAGTGGGGAGGCAGGTGGAGATGCCCATTCTGGCTCGGGTTCAGCAGGTATTTCTTTTGGCACTAGTGCAATGCAATTTATCCATGCACCCTTCCGGTGCTTGTGAAGAAGAGGGAGTTTGGGTTTGTTAGCGTAAGCCGGATTTGCAGATAACTGCAACACCCTGTTGTGTTTAGCACATCCTGAAATGACATGTCCCATGAATGCACAGAAAGAGCGAAGGCGCGCAACTCGCTCATAGACAAGATGGATTGTGATGGGGCCGAGTGTGGGGTGGTTAAGTGGCAAAGTGTCCTCCAGCCCTTTCAAAGTAGAGAAAGCAATATGTACTCTCATAAATAAACGACCTCCATGATAAGCTTGCCTTACCTCAGAGATTGGAGTACCTATCATCTTAGCAAGGTACACAATTCCTTCTGCCGATAACATCTCCAGCGGGACGTTATGAAATTGGGTCCATAATGATAAGTGATCAACAAAATCAGGCCTCAGCTAAGTGGGTTTCATACACTTTCCTCATAGAAACGACACCCGTATAGTAAAACCAAGGCTCCTTCTCCAAAACCTCATACATTTCTTTCATGGTTGCAAAATCAACAAGATAGGTATTTTTAGCAATTGGGGATATACAAGTTCTCGGATCAGCTTGCCAGTCTCGCATCATCATTCGTGTGAAATTATCATCAAAAACCGTTCGATCGGTAATTACTCGCGCGAGACAAGATAAAGACCAATCTCAGGCAGCTGTAATATGTTGAGGCAGAGGAAAACGACGACTTGAGAAAGCAGAGGTTGGGGCAATTGAGGAGAACAAGGCCGCAATTTCATCACAGTTATCCATTTTGGAAGATAACTCTCCTCTGTTTTGGAATTGGGGGTAAGGTCCAAGAATTGAAGATGAAGTTGTGAGTAGAGAGGTGTCTGCGAGGGTTTTATGGATAAGAGGGTGGGTTGAAAAGAAACCTTGCTTTTTAATTAAAATTTTTGTCTCCTCAGATATGTTGTGACTCCAAGCTATGGCACTGCGTGTAGCAGTCGGAAGCTGTGAGTATTCATGATCCGCACCATTTATATGTTAAAGGTTAGAAAGGCTTTGGTGGATCCAAGTCACAATTTAGCTTTTCATTGAAAGGTGCTTTGCTGGGGACAAAAATGATATGTGCAGGTATATGTGTTTTTTCGGATAGCTAGGTGCTTGGTTTCTGACATTTGTATATATGGATTGAGGTTGGTACACATCCGTTACAGGAGTCTCCTTCTGAGTTGGAATTTGGGAAATAATGTTTTTTGTTTTGGATATAAAGAGATATTGGAGTCCTTTTGACAAAAAAAAGGTTAAGACAAAAAGAGAGAATTTTTGCATTAGACAGGTCCAATTCGGATTCTTTCAATCTTATTCCAAGATTTGTAGATCTTTGAGAGCTTGCATGCTTGCAATATTCATCCACGTGTGCAACATGCAAGGCTTCAGTAGAGCAATTGGGAAGAGAGAAAGAGGAAGCAATTTACACTTGGAGAGTTTAGAGTTAAGAGTAACAGGTGGACTTACTGATGAGACGACACGTGTTGCTTGAGACCGGTAAATCGGTTTGGCCGTGGAGGGTTGGTTTTTAGCCTGTTTCTCCTGTTTTTGACCTTGCCAGCAGTAGGCAGCTGAGAGCATTGCAGCTACGCATAACAACATGGCCACTGACATGTATTTTAGAAATAGATAGAACTGATCAACTTTGAGACTTGCCTTAAGAAATATGAGTGAGTGAGCTTCATGGGTTGTTCTTACTAGTTGTTGAATCGGCTCGTTTGTCGGTGCCTCGTCTGGAATGAACAAGGCTCGCATGCTATCATGACAGCTCACTAGATGGGCTCTTATCGGAGATTGAATATCTGCCTCAGTCGGGTCATCGCCATATGGATTGTTGGGGTCAGTAAAGTCGAGGTAGGGCCTAAGTCGTAATGGTATATGAGGGTAATCATCCCATTCTCGCACGTGAACTCGGTAGTTAGCCCAATACCTTAGAAAATGCACAAGCACATATCTCGGCACTTCTTGGGGGTCTGGGCTTTGGATGACAGCTGATATACAGGACTTATCTCTGCCAAACAGATTGTCTCCATTAACATAGACCAGCTCACCTAAAGCAGATAAAAGCGTATTATATTATTCGGATCTTTTGATCTTATTGGCACGACACGGGGTGATTTACTAAATCCGTATTAGTATTATTATTATTATTATTATTATTATTATTATTATTATTATTATTATTATATTTGTTCACACAGTGCTTTAGTACTGGACTCCGAATTGATTACTATCCGATATTGTATTTTGACATTGGGTTTATTTCGCATGTTGTCATATTAGAATAATCGCATCATGGCATTAATTAAAAGTATTTTGACCGTAGAGGATCCCTGAGGGGATAATTCTGGGTCACATACTGGACGATTAGTCGTTCACCCACAAGTTGTTTCATGGGTTTTTAGGTACAGAGTTTGGCGATCCACAGCAGGAGTTGTCAGGAGCTGTCCCTGATGACCACATCGCTTGAGTAGCTAGGGTTAGGCTTTTGATTAGGTTTACAAGTCCCGTATTTCCTGTGTTATATATACGGGCTCGATAGATCATATATCCCCTTATGTAGTTGATATTATTTTGGATCCGAGATGGATCAAACTTTATGATGTGTAGATGTATGTTTATTTATTTGTTATGTGACTAATGCTTGATACTTATATTATTATGCTTCCGCTGTTTTTGTTTATTATGTTTATAATTAGCCTTGTATGCTTAATGATTAATTAAGCACGAGGCAAGATTGATCACGATCTATAATTATCATCAAGTGTATTATTGATTTTACGAGCAGGAAAACGGCTTCCGATAAAATTGCAACTGATAAACCAATAGTATACGTACATAATAAAATAAGCAACATAAAGAGTACTCTTAAGCAAAATTAAAGTACTCACATGCTACAGAAACATAATAACTTGTTTAAACAGAGATATTTAATTACCTATTAAGAATATATATATACACACGTTAACAATAGCTTAAACCTGTTAAGGTTTAAGACATGAAAACAAAAGCTTTTATGCAAAAGCCTAACCACAAAAAAATATCGTATAGGCTATTTGCATGTACAATTCAAAATGCTCAATTTCTCTTCTCAATTGTTTCCTTTTAGATATGTCATTACACCTCTCGCTATACATGATTTCATCCCTTGCAAACTTCTAGTCATGATTTACTATTACTATAGAAGAATGAAATAATTTTGACCATCAATCAAATGCACAACTTCAATTTCTCAGCATCTCTTAATTAAACCGCCCACATTACTTGCTATCTCTTGCTTGGCTTGAACTGACACAGGCAAGTCACCAACATACATGTCGAAAAAGGCCTCTATAATAACAATAATCAGTAAGAAAAAAATATGATTAAAAGGAGCACATAA
The DNA here is from genome assembly GCF_964058835.1 of Carex rostrata. Lineage (NCBI taxonomy): Eukaryota > Viridiplantae > Streptophyta > Magnoliopsida > Poales > Cyperaceae > Carex > Carex rostrata. The sequence goes on from NC_135921.1 coordinate 11,734,817, forward strand.
GAAGTTTTGAGGGAACATATTAAAAACTGAAGGTTCAAATGCATCCATCATGCCTCCATTTTTTAAATTTTAGAACTCAATATTTAAAACTTAAATGTCGAAGTATAACCGTTAGATGTGATCTACATCATTTTCTCTATGCAAACGTAGAAGATTATGATTTTTAACTTTGTTTTGATTGTTATCAAGAACTTGCAAAAATACATGATGTGGATAATTTCTGAACGTCAATTTTCAACTTATTGATTCACATAAAAACAAAACTGAAAAGTGATAATTTTTTAAGTGCATATGGAGAAAATAACACAGATCACACCATATAAAATTTATAATTATTGCTATTAGAAAATAAAATAAAATGGAGGCACAAAAAATTGAGACATTTGGTCCCTCTTAAGAATTTAGTTAAATAAACTTACTGCAGAGATCTTTGCTATGCACAGCACCAATATGTTTGCCATTGACTGCACAAAAGAAACAATATTGATAATCAGGTCAATATATAGAATTATAGTCATTTCCATTTCCAGTTAGCAAACTGCTGTTATGCAAACTTGAAAAACGTTGGATCCACTATTATTTCTTTGCAAAGAAAACAATAGCAATATGGCCGTAGAAGGGAGTAAAAAAGCTTACTTTCAGTTATCAATTGACCCTCTGCTGTTCGTCTGAAATCAATTGTAGTGCCCTGCACAGATTAAAACCATTATATACTAACATTTTGTTGAACAGAGTAGCATTGAAGTATTAACTGACAACATTTCATGGTTCATACCACAGGTATTCTGATGTCTTGGCTGAAATAAGAACCAAACTTTTGGAGGCAATGATAATCTGTCCCTGGATTCATCTGTTATAAAAATGAAATTTGAGAAAAGATTGTATTAAGTACATCAAATAGAAGGAAAGTTCTAAATCTTCAAATTACCTTTTCTAGTCGAGAACGAAGGCACTTCTCAAATGTTCTGAAAAAAAGACGAGAGAAAAGTAATTGTAAGAAATAATGTCGCACTTTTATTTGAGATATTAATGATTGAAAACAAAATAAAAAGTTAAGCAAGTAGTTAAAAAACCAGAATTCCAAAGTTATATTTGAAAACAATCTGCAGAGTAAAAATAATCACTTACTTCCTCACATTATTAATACTGAGTCCATTGCAATTAACTACCAGTCGAACTGTCATATGTATATCCTCCCTGTGACATTAACACACATTTCAATTACTTTAAAACTGAAGTACATTATCAATAAAGAATATAAACACTAAAAAATAGTAAACATTAAAAAAACAATATATGGTTATCACCCAAATTTTTTGCTAAATTTAGTTTGGTCAAGTGAAACATATACAGCAAGCTACCTCAGCAGATCTCTAAAGAAACCGGGATTATTCTTCAGCTCAGCAGTTGGCACAGAGGCATATTTCCAACCTAGCTTCTCACACAGAGAATCAGGATGTATATCTATAAAAAAAAAAAAAAACAGGCATCAATCCTGTTGCACACGGTAATATATACACAGAAAGAAATGAGAGGAAATAATGCACTCACATAGGCCAAATGCATAGACTGAGAGAGTCTTGAACCTCATAATTGTCATGGTCTTAGAACCAGTTCCGACAAGCAACTGCACATTATATAAAAATCACTTATAAACATACTATACAAAAATTAGCCAGGAGAGAAGCAGGAAAAAAGGAATTTGCACTACCTCAGTGGTATAATTGAAATTATCTTCTATAAAAGTGGGGAATTTGATTCCAGTTAGCTTCTCAGTCGTATCTCTAATCCATGCTACATCTGAAATGGGAATGTTTGCACATGCTTTGCAATTCTTCCCGTACGAAGCAAAAGGAAGTGACTCAGCAAGCACCTTAGATGACCTATTATGCCATGCAAAAATTACACAAAGAAAATTACTAACAGGACAGTGTTTTGCAAATTGTTCACACGCAAACAAACACACACACACACACACACACACCAGAAAGAGAGAGATAGAGAGATTACATATTGTCAAAAGGAGGTACGCCGGAACCAGCAAGAGAGAGAACCCCGTAAGCGGGATTTAGCTGAACATCTCTCAAAACTTTTCCAATTGTCATATTCAAAAACCTACCCAGCACAACTTGCATTGACCTTCCGTCCCATTTCAATTTCTCTATACAATGCTTGATTTGTGATGGGTGAACCCTTGATTTAGCATGAGAAAGATTTGAACTTGTTTCTCTTGAAAGCCAAAAGAAAAGTGCTCCTGTGACTTTATTCAGCCGGTTGAATGATTCATGCAAAGCAAGGGTTCCTGATGCATAGAGGTTTTTTGGCCGTTTGATCGAAGAATCTACCAGAGAACTGAATTGGGAAATTAGATTCTGGCTTAAACCATAAATTGACTGCGAATCCGACAATATCACAATTGGTGCATTGATTTGGTCTAAATTTGGCAGCAACAGCCAATCTCGTCTCATGGTGAGCTTTCCTGCTAGATTCGATATAACACGAATATAAATTTGCCTGTTGAGTTAGAAATGGGGACAAATTATTAATGTACTTCTCAATGTAATTATAAAAACACAAAGTATTTGCTTTAATAAACAAAGCAAGCAAGAATCAAAGAGGTTCTCTGGAATGGGGAATTCCAATGATACAATGCATTGGACCAGGCAGGTCCCTACTTAAAATGCAACAATTCAGATTTACCAAAGAAAGATTAACGAAAGAAAACCAAAGCGCTTCTTCAATTTTTGATCTCCCCACAAATCAATCGTCAATTTAAGCATACAAACCGACACCATCAAATTGTATAAAGAAAAACAACAATTTTGTCAGGACCAATGAGAATTATTTAATTCAATCATTCATCCAAAACGACAAAAATAACACGAAATCTGAAAAATAGCACCAACCCGTACAGTTTTCGTAGATTTCAGGAAAACCAAGCCGTATAATTCGCCCAGTATATGGGATCAACAGAGAAAAAAGCTGGCGGGAAAGTCGGAAGGGAAAAGCTAGGGTTTCTTCCTTCCTCCCTTCTTTTCTTTCCTTCCTTTTTCTCGAGATTTAGAAAGATAATCGCGCAAGAGCAAATAACCGACCAAACTTAAAAAGGCACGAATATTATAGAGGAAGAATATTCGCGCTTGAGCAGCCCGAAGAATTCATATCACCTACGGTAACGGAATATTTATGTTTATATCCTGACCATTCGATCAGAATCCACGCGAATATTAAAGGTACCCGGAATTACCCGGATTCTGATCGGACGATTTATATCTAAACAGTAATATTTTGTTACCTCAGAGAAAATGGTATAGCCACTTGTCAAAGAAACCCCTCTATTTTGTCATTTACATCAAAACAACAATTATTTTCTTACGTAAAAACTAACACAACTACACAAGCTGTTCTGTATGATTATGACATCTGCCTTTGATTCTTATTTGGGCATAAAAGAATTTGTTGGGGAGCTTTGAAAAGATACCGCGTATCATGACAGATTGACAGGTAGAGGTCATTAATTGCGACAAATCAACTCGGTGAGAAATCGGCAGGACACCTCGGTGAGAATTAATCAAGGCTGGTGGCTAGCCCGCCCCCTCTTTGAAGAAAAAAAAAACGTGTAGTCACAGGTGACAGGTGGCGTCTGGGGTTGTATTAATTTGGAGGCAGGCTCTAATTTCATTCTAATTTTAAATCTCATGTTATAATTCAGTTTGCAATTTTAGGTATGATATTATTAAATAGAAAATTTTCTTTTAAATAAAAGTGCTTTCGAAATTTCATGTTGACAAAAATATTAATTTATATTTAATCATTCATTTTAGAAATTAATATTTAGAATGCATGAAAAAAAAATCGATTTCTGAACGCTGAAAGAATCAAAATTGAAATTAACTTCAAATTAAATTTAGTTATTTTTTTTATTCTAATTTCAGTCTAATCTTATGAATAGAGATTTTTTAAATTGCACATAATATTGGAACTATGGTGACATATGACTTTTCTTGCACGTAATTCAGATACTATACTAATTAGGTTGTTACATGTAATTGTTAGTAACAAATTAGTAGAATTATTATTTTTATTTTTATAGTGAAGCGTTTCTCTTCTATCTCCATCTTATCCGTCCATGATAATTCAAAGTTGCTCTCTTTTGCTCTTTTCATTTCTCTACTCTTCTCTGCCCATGAGCACGGGTAGCAGGTAGGCGAGAGGTGAAGGAAGGTGTAAAAGGATCGAATATTATTCAATTTTGTTCGAATCTGAATTCAGAAAATTACCTAAATTATCTGATTCGTATCCGCATCTATATTCAAAAAATTATAACATATAAGAATAGGTAAGATTTTTAACTAACTGTATCCGACCGTTTATATTTTTAAACCACAACAAATGTGTTATATGTTATTAAATTGATTTATTAAATTGCATATTGTACCAATAATTTATTAAATTGCGTATAGATGTATATATATTTTGATGAACAATATACACTGTGACATAATTAGTGACTAATATTTTAATAAGAGTGAATCTATGATACTATGCATATTACGATTTGTTACCGTGTTACGGCTCTATATTCAAGTTTTGAAATCCTAACGGTCGATCCGAACCGTTCATCTTGTTCTCCATATTAATATGTGTTTGGAGACCAAATTTTACATTTTTTGAAATTTTTTTACTATTTTTTTAGATTTATTGAAAATCACTGTTTTTGGATGGTCCAGAATTTTCAGATCAAGTGATTTTCTAAATATCTAAAAAAATAGTAAATTTTTTTCAAAAAATGTAAAATTTGGTCTCCAAACACATATTAATATGGAGAAGAAGATGAACGGTTCGGATCGACCGTTAGAATTTGAAAACTCGAATATAGAGCCGTAGCACAGTAACAACCCGTGATATGCATAGTACCATAGACTCACTCTTTTAATAATATAATAAATATTTTGTAACCAGCAAACTAATTATGAAAATATCCGTATCCGTCTGATATCCGATCCATATCCGATCGTTAACAACCCTATAAAAGGATCGTTGTTCGATATCGAACAAGGGGGTGTGAGAGGAGTGCGTATCCTCTGAGATATCTCAACTTTTGTGTGACCGATGTGTCTGGTGCCTATTCGGGGTGATGTAGGGGTTCAGTGTCATGTGGGCTTTGAGATTCGTGCAGAACATCTTTAAACGGTTAGGATTTTCCATAAAGTCACGCAAAGTTTGAGATATCTCAAGGATACGAATTCGTGCGAGAGAGAGGGGATGGGATCGGATCGGTCTGGACTCAAATTTAAGTTGTTCAGCAGGCTACGGGCCTATCAAAACTCGTCCAAAATCGGCCCGTTCATCGAAATACAATTCAAGTGCGGGCCGAAGCCTCGAAAGAATGAATCATTGGATTATGGAGACTTTGAGATGGGGACTGTAGACAAATTCAATTTTCGTCCGTTAGATCTTCTCAATCTAAATCTCTCCGTTTCTCTCCTCTGTCCGATACTCCGATACTAGAAGTAAACCCTGCCCGTTTCTCTCCGAAACCCTTCTAAACCTCTCTGCCTCTCTGCTCTCACCCTCCGTCTCCGTCCAACCTCTTAGTCGATTTCTTCTCTCCTCGCACTCTCACTGTTTTCGCTAACGGGCTCGACTCTGATAACTGTAGGCGCTGGATCCTTTCGGTTTTTGCCAATTTAGGATTGAAATTTGTCATTTATAGGTTTGTAATGGTAATTCTTTTGGCGCAATTTTATACTAATTTCTTTCTTTTTTCTCAGATGATCCGGACTCCACGACAGTGACACAAAATCCTTGCTTTTCGAGGTAACTAAACTAACCAAATTCTCAGGTTTTCTACCCTATTGTGACATGCATGCATTCTTACCAGTCATTTTTGCAGAAAAGCAGGTTTTACACCGGAAATTGACCTTGTAGTTGGTCTCTACTTGCTCCTCCTCTCTTGGTATGGTTTCTAAAACCTATTATTGAGTTCGTTTTGTAAAATCAGCTAATGAGAGTTGGGCCTGTAGGTTGTTAAAATGGAATTGAAACAATTATTGATACAAGGAGTGAATATTTGCATTTGGTTTAGAAATTGCAATTCTCCAATCTAATGCGATTGACTGATTCTTTGTTATAACTTTTCGTGTGTTACATTTTTCTCATACATCCTTTAAATCAAATACCTTTTCACCTTCATCTTTCTTGCACAACCCATGTATCAGATTGGCATCCTTTATGGATCATATAATGTAAAAATTCCAATGCCTGCTCAATTGACCCTTCTTGCATAGCTCACCTAAAAGAATGCTGCACCTGTTACGAATCATATAACGTACAAATTCCAATGCCTGCTCAATTGACCTTTCTTGCATAGACCACCTAAAAGAATGCTGCAGCTGACAACATTAGACATATGCTCATTCGAAATCATGATATCTAGAAAATCTGATCCCTTCTTAGTATGACATTTGTTCCAGTTGCTTGAAGTTTTCCGTTGATTTATATTACTCTCTGTAGTGAGTTGAAACATTGATGTATTCTTAGTTGGCTGCTTGCTCAAATTCAAATTTTTGATTCAATTTGTAACATGAACATAATTTACTGGCTTCTCAATAATTACCATGGAATACATAGTTCTATGCATTTTTTGAAAAAAGAGAGTACAAACAGAAAGAAAGAGAGAGAGAGAGAGTACGTTATTGAAGGCTGGTACACCTTTTGGAGTCATCTCTCTTTGTTCATTTCATTTGTTTTGATCTCTCTTGCAATGTGTACAAAATTAAAGATGTGTGTATAGTTTTGTAAGTTTAACGACCTTATATTCATCAATGAAAAAGTGCCTCTGGTTTCAGAAAAATTTGTGTGCTTGCTTATCATTGTTTTTAATTTATTTTCTTGCTGAAAATTGGTGCTGTTTTCCTGTCTGTACCAGTACTGGTACGGAACTGATTTTCTGCTGTGCATCAGCTGTTTGTGGTATTGCCCAAGTAAACCTTTTTCTGGTACAATATTCCCAAGTTCAATCTTTTTTTTTTTTTTTTGTATCCGTTGCCTTTTCAATTTAACCTTTCTTACATAATTTTTTTAAAGGAGTGTTGTACGTCTTGGTATTAGGCTCCTGCCCTTTGAAAATTATGGCATTAATTTACGAATTGTACAATGTACAAAATCCATGCCTTGTTGTTCTTATTTATTCAATTCAACTAAGATGGCATTCATTGGGTCATTTGAATGCTAAAACTAAGTCTAATTGATGGATAATAACATGATGTAGAATGGATGAGAAAAAACATAATCCAACTCTTTCACTGATCTTATTTGCTAATTAGTCATGACTTGATTAGCCTTTCCAATAAATAAAATATTCAAGACTGATAAATCAAATATTGCGAAGCCCTGATATATCAAAACGTGCGTAAAAGAGCTACCTCTTGGTTCAGTTTGATTGGTGGATTTTCCGCATCTATTGTTTTCATTTTCTTAGATCACAGGCAAGCTCAACATTAACTATGAAACTATTCTTTATACTGGATGTTGTTCAAATAAGAAAGAAAATTCCTCCCTTTCCAATACCATATACAACTTAACTTCTTCAAATTTCTTTGTCAACATCTTTCCTAATCTAATTTAGTCTAAAATTAATTTATCTGCGCAGCCCCAAGCAAGGACTAAACACTGCAACAACAGCTGAAAAGAGGAAAGCAAAAAACTAATATTTACATATTTGCAGGACATCCAGTCATAAAACTAATATTTTTTGGGCAATAATTGTCTAGGCCAACAGAGGACATACAGAGATTTAAACATAGTTTATAGCATTCTGATTGTTCAAATTTTCACATAGTTTGTGTTTTGGGTTGTGTCAGTCTAGCATTCATATATAGTTGGTTATTATTCTTTAGGTCATTTCGGGATCATTCCAATAAATTAAATCTCAATTTGAGCTTGCAGTTCTTTTGGGTGACATGCCTGGTTCAATGAGCTAGCTTAGTTGAATTTTAGTTTTCAAATTTTAAGATTGATTAGACTTTAGAGTCATACTATACGTCCACAGTAGGCAAACATGATATGCCTTTTTATCAATTTTTGGTATCCATTCAATTTACAATCACATTTTCACTTTTCCAGTTAGGTGCTAAGTGAAGAATATCCGCTCAGCACCATAAGAAGATCAAAGCTGCACAGGGAATCAAAATATCTGTTCAGGTCAAAGTTAGTTTTCCCTTTTCCTGTTTATGTTGATGTTTTATCACGAACCATTACATATCTACACTACTGATGGGTTCAGCAGCAGTACCAGTAAAGAAACACACTTAAGCTAACTTTTCTTGCCAAATTGTTTGCAGGGATTAGAGCATGCAGTAGTTGGTACCGCTCTTTACGTAGTTATAACCTGTGATGATCTAGAGGCTCTAAAAGAAGCCACAATGCGAGACATGAATGATATCAAGAGTGGAATCACCAAAACAGGCAAGGGCATTTTTATCCATTACCAACATAATCCTTACATATTAACAGCTAATGAACTAGAATTAATTCCCAACTAAGAAACCCACTGGGGCACTATTTAGCATACCTGAGCTACACACACAGAGTTAGACACCGGTACACAGTGGCAGTTGTGTACCGGTGTCTAACTCTGTGTGTGTAGCTCAGGTATGCTAAATAGTGCCCCAGTGGCTTTCTTAGTTGGGAATTAATTCTAGTTCATTAGCTGTTAATATGTAAGGATTATGTTGATAATGCAATTGGGCTGATGCCTTTCTCAACAAAAGATTGCACCTTTTGCATCATATGATTTCAATTCAAGTGTTTTTTATGGTTTCAGATAAGAAGAAATCTCGGTTAAGGCACCACAATGGTCTGAAGACGAAGTCCAGGAGCAAGTTCCAAGAGTTTCTTGAATTGGAGATGGGCGGTGGAACTACCACCGCAGAGGAGGATCTCAAATTGGAGAGGAGGCTTGCAAAAAAACTCAAGGTGAAGAAAGGAAAGCTGACCGGGCCTGATGATGGGATAAATACTCTATTTGAGGGACTATTTTCTGATATAGACCCTGATAATGGAATGAATTATGAATCAGGTGAAGATTTACCGGTGAGAGCAGAAAATCCTATGCCATATAAGAAGAAAAAACAAACGAGAAAGCAAACTCCCAAGTGAAGACAAAAACACAGCCGATGAAGGTAGTTCTGAGGCAGATAAGAAAAGAAAGCACAGTAAACTCGAAAATGAGGAGGGAAATACAGCTAATGAAGCAAGTACTTCTGAGGCCAAGATGAAAAAACAAAAGAGAAAGAAGAAGGTGGTTGAGAAGGAGACTAAAGAAGGCGAAGAAACAAAACAAGGGAATGAGATGTCAGAAGATAAGCCTGTTGTGAGCTCAAGTGTTAAGGCAAAGTATGTGGCACCTCATTTGCGTGCAACCGCAAATGCTGAATCCGAAGAGATTGCTCAAACGTGCCGCAGAGTGAGAGGTACGTTTTTAGTTTTTTTTTTTTCCTATCATATAATGAGTTTATTTGATAAAACTTGGATTTATTCCAGGTCTTTTAAATCGACTGTCTGAGTTTAATGTAGAGTCTATTACAGGGGAAATTGGTGCCATATTTCGGGTATTATATTTATATCTGCAATTATGTAGTTTCTTTATAACTGTAGAAGCAACGGATTCCGGTACCTGCTGTTGTATAGTGCTGGACCTGATTATGTAGAATCGTATCCAACTTATCTCTTGGGTTCATCTGAACTTTGTCCGACAGCTCATTTGTGGTTTATTAGGCATAGGGGTATTGACAGGTCATATGTACTCGACAACATTTGTATAAAAAAAATCAGTACAACTTGACCCAACCTGCCATAAAATTATGGTCTGGAACTGAACTGCTAAACCGATGGCCGATTCTAATCTGGTTGACCTGTGGATCTGGGTCAACATTGCTACAATACTTGTGTCTAATTTTCTTATAAACGTTCTTCACATTTTCTTATAATTATATTCCACAGTCAGTGCCGAGGAGTATTGGCTGCCAGGTAATTGGTGAGGAAGTGATGGCATCATGTTTGAGAGGGCCCCGTGGCAATGAACAGTGAGCTCACTTTCTCTTTTCTCTTGACATTGTTTTCTTAATAGTCATTCTAATGGCATTGAAGTTGGTATAAATATGCTCTTTGCAGTGTCATATCAGTTGGTATAGAAGTATAGATATGCTTCTTGTGGTGTCATAGTTCCATTGACAACACATCATGGTTTTTCTAAGTGATCCAATAATTTAACGGGGCACTTGCATTATCGCATCCAATTACTTTTGAGAAATTAATAATATGCATAGGTACAGCTCATAATTTAATTATCTGTTTAGGTATGCTGCTGTGTTTGGAGCTTTTGTGGCTGGTATGGCTTGTCTAGTTGGAGTAGACTTCAGTGCAAAGCTTCTTGCTTCTCTTGCTAAAATATTTCAGGTACCACTTAATTGCTTGGATTTAGGATCAAATTATTCAAGTCAGTGATTTTGGTTCCATTTTGTCCAGACCCACACCTATATGTACCTACTGGCATTTTGTTTACGCTTAATTGAGACCTCTAGCTGCAAAGTTCAAAATATGGGGGGCAAGTTATATAAAATTGTCTAGAGGAGACCTGAAGAAATCTATTATATTAGCGAGGTCCTTTGAAAGCATATCCTAGATTAAATTGAAATCAGATCAATTTTATTAATTCCTTGAGGTATATAAGATCAGAATGACATTTTAATATGACTTATAGTCTATTGTGTTTCCTGTTCTACCTTAATTGCACCTGTAGGCTATTACTATCTGGGCAACATACTTTTCCATATCTGTGAAAGCCTTTAATTTTTCTGTAAATCATGGTATTTCTTTTCCCTTTCTCTTAGGAATCTGACCTTATTGCTGTGCTACTTGTGCATTTTTGGGGTCTTTTCCAGGTGCATTATCTCATGCATTTTGGGTTTCTTGCCAACTGCAGCATATAAATCACATCATATGCAATCAACACCCTACATTTATCTCATTTGCAAACTGACAGTCAATATACCTGGAAGTATTTGCAAAGAATAATGATTTATGTTTTGTTATGTGTTGACTAATTTGCTCTTCCTCCAGTGAGCTTTTGTCGCTGTGCCCAAATTAAAATAAACTCAATTTAAGCAGGTTTAGAGATTGGTTTTCAATTTTGTATGAATTTAAAGTAACTTGGTTGTGTAAAATATCTGAGGGTTAGTTTGGTCATTTCTGGACTTAAAATTGGTCTTTAGTTATTTAAATGGGGGAATTTCACGTATACCCCTCAAAAACTTCAAAATTACGTATTTCCCCCTCTAAAGTTTGAAATTACGTATTTCCCCCTCTAAACTTCAAAAACTCACAAATTTACCCATTTTATTGTATTTTATATTAAAACTCATTCTAAAATCTTAAAATACCCATTTTACCCTTTATTAAAAGCATATAAAGCCCATCAAACTCAAATTTAAATCTAAAGGGTTCATCTACTGTTTGATCCGTGTGCATCGCATTAAGATCTGTGCATAGTGCTTCAATTTCGTGTTGATCTAGCATGCACGGATCTTAAAGCAATATTGATTGGTGTGCATCGCATTAAGATCTGTGCAGGTCACATCAATATACGTGCATGTTCGCATCAAGATTCGTGCTGATCTTGCGCACGCATATTTAAAAGCAGTTTGGACGGTAGAAAAATTGTCCAGATTCAATTTTGAGTTTGATGGGCTTTATATGCTTTTAATAAAGGGTAAAATGGGTATTTTAAGATTTTAGAATGAGTTTTAATATAAAATACAACAAAATGGGTAAATTTGTGATTTTTTGAAGTTTAGAGGGGGAAATATGTAATTTTAAACTTTAGAGGGGGAAATACGTAATTTTGAAGTTTTTGAGGGGTATACGTGAAATTCCCCCTATTTAAATTGTTGTCTGGGAATTACAAGCATGGCAAATGTTGGCTATTATATTACAGTAAAGTAGATATTAAACTAAAAAATTCCAGTAGAAATAGTTTCAACCAGTACATCTTAAGAATTTATGTTATTACTATTTTACGAAAAAAAAATTAAACAATTTTAAATCCAAGCTGTTTCGGTTGATATTACTTATTGCACATTGCTTCTTTTTATGTGCAGTGAGTTGATGTATGATCTTCTGACTGAATTGAGCAAGCGGTTGACAGAATTTGGATGTTGCCACTATCTTGACTACCCTACAGTGTACGTACCTATTCTGACTGTTTTAGTGTATAATGAGTTTAGGGATTCATTTTTAACACCCTTTTACATTTTTAGTACCTTAGTTTTTTTTTTTTTTTTTACTTTGTTTTGCGTTTAAATATGGCATCAACTTTTGTTCGTAGTTATGGGGTACTGTCAGATTGCTTTTTTGTTCTAGTGTATTACTCCTTGGAATTGCATAATTAAGACCCAATTTAACCCAACTTCACCTCCTTGACCATTCATCTAAACGCTAAAAATTCTGATAAGACAAAGTAGAGAACAAGGGTTAAAAGGAGTGTCCTAATCTGTATCTACATACCAGCTATGATGGTAAATTGTTGGCAATAATGTAGTTTTGTTTATATGTAATGGAAATTATTTTCAAAATTGTCTAGGCTGCGGAATGAAGCTAAGAAGTGATGACCCAACTTCCATGAAAGATGTTGTGCTTGGTATCCAGCACAGAGTTAATGAGATAAAAACTAGCCCTAGTGGGACACGAGATGAGAATTCAAATATAAATAGTAAAAGAGTGAGTTGACTATGCTTTTGTCTCTTTCCCGCTGACAGGGTTAAATTGGATATTTCATACTTCTTTCCCACTGTTTATGTAGATGGAGTTTATGCTTGATACGATATGTGATATAAAAAACAACAAAAAAAGGACCAAAGAGGACCCTGCACATCACGTTCGTCTAAAGAAGTGGCTGCAAAAGGTAAACTATAATCTTTTGGTTTTCTGAGAACCCTGATTTTTCTATTATTGAAGGTGGCTTGCATTGAGGGTGCATATTTTATGTTCAATGTGATGAACAGTTCTGATGTTTGTCCATGTAATGTGTTAAATATATTGTTTGCCTCTGTGAAATTGAAAATGTGACATGTAACCTATAAAGCAAGGGAAGTATTGCCAAAAGTCCCTTTCTCCCTGATTTATGTAATGACGGAGTGTGCATTATCTCTAAGGTTTTGCAGGAGCAAACATGGAAATTTGGATTAATAGAATCTAATCACTGTATTATAATGTTCAATAACAGCTAAGAGCAGATGAGATACTCTTGCGTGGGCTCAAGTGGCGGAAACTACTTGATCCTGACAAGAAGGGGCAGTGGTGGTTGTCAGGTGACCTGGCCAACACGTCACAGAATACAGAATTTGTAGCCACTACATTCAGCACAGAGGCTTTGGAGACACAAAAGCTTGTCCAGCTGGCATCTTCTCAGAGGATGAACACTGACTTGAGAAGGGCTATATTTTGTATTATAATGAGTGGGGAGGATTATTTAGATGCCTTTGAGAAGCTTCTCAGACTTGACATTTCTGGCAAGCAGGTTTAATATATTTAATTTCTTTTCTTTGCTTTCTTTGCTTGCTATTGTGCTTCTGGATTTTTGTGCCTGTGGCAGTATGACTTGGTACTTTTGTCTTTGGTTTTGATTAATCTTTTGTTCAGTTTCGTCTATGTTGGCAACTTGGCTTTTAGGAATCCCTTTTGTTTTTATGCTGGCATTTTGATCTGAACCATTTGTTCAGGAGATTTCCTTTTTATGTGATAGTAGTTCAGCACTCAATTCATACAAAAATGTTTAGGTCAAGGGATGGAAGGGCACGAGTGCTTCCTCGTTTTTAAATTATCTGACAACTCTTTTTGTTTATCGACCATAGGATAGGGAAATCATGCGGGTTCTGGTCCACTGCTGTTTACAAGAGAAAATGTTCAACAAGTACTGCACCGTCCTGGCCTCCAAGCTATGCAGCCATGACAAAAACCACAAGTTCAGCCTCCAGTACTGTTTGTGGGACCACTTTAAAGAGCTCGAGTCTATGGAACTGAACCGGTCAATGAATTTGGCAAGATTCACGGCTGAGATGCTTGCTAATTTCTCCCTCTCCTTTGCTGTTTTAAAATCAGTCGATTTTGCTGATCCTGTGCAGCTAACCCCAAAGCGGGTTATGCATTTCAGGATGCTGTTTGAGTTTGCGTTTAACATGGAGGAATCATTGGTGTGGAATGTTTTTACAAGGACAGCAGGTTCGCTTGAGATTTTGAGTGGCATTCTGTTTTTTGTGAAGCAGTATGTTGTTGCCCCAAATAAGGGCTTCATTGGGAAGTTTAAGATTATGAAGAAGGCGCTGGATAATGCAGCTGGTGTTTTGAAGTAATTATTTTCGTTGACAATTGATAAGATTGTCTTGACAATTGTCACAAATTACTTTTAAATTTGAAAAATCTGACATTCCAAACCTAGTCCATATTGTATGTGCTAGCACACTTAAAGCTGATAAACTACGATGCAAGTTTAATCATTCATCAAACATCATTTAAATTGATATACGTTTGATTACATTTGATGAAATATTATCACTGTGATCGGAACGACGCAACAATCTCTCAAACAAGAAATAGAAATGGAATTCGTGTCAGGTTTATGATCGGAAGCAGCGAAAGTAAAAGAAACGATTTCAGTTGGCGTGATTTGGAGGCCAAAATCGCGAGAAGAAATCGCGCTCAAAGTGTAGAGATTTGGTGAGAAATGATTTCGTAACGGTGAAAATACGTTTCTATCCACTCTTTCTCTCTCCTGACTTCCTTCCCTTCTTCATCATCCACCAAGTTCGTTCTTGAAGATTTCTTATCAGGCAAGCCCTTGATCAACTGTGAGTAGCGAATTTGAGATCACTATACCTGAAATCGATTTTATCTCTCCACAGCATCAGAAGTCTAGCAAAATTACACTGATTCAGCTCTCTTCGATTTTGATAGATACAAATGGCGCAATTTTTTTCTTCAATTTTGCTGTGAACCACCATTTTATCTCCCTATTCTGTCTCTCTGCTTTGGCCGACCTAAATGGCATTAATTGTAAATTCAGCGTATTCTTAGGTTCTTTTTTTACTCTCCTACATTGAATTCTTTTATTTCGTTTGCACTTTTCGATCAGTAAAATTCAATTTGAAATGAAGTCTTTTCCATTATTTTCTAGTGAATTGAATTCTATTCTCATTAAGTTTTATTCCGATCACAGTGTATATTATTTATATGGATTGATTGATGACATACATAAAATTCCTTTTTCTATTTTTGAAATATTTTCGGCTGTTTCCATATATTAGAAACCAAAAATCGCACAAATTGTAACAATTAGAAATTGATACTGTGTTAAACACAGCTGTACCGGTGAAAAAGCAACAATTATAAGATATACAAAAGTCACTTTGAAAAAAATTCAAACAAAGAATCCGATTGCATAAACAAAGCTGAAGCAACTAGAGACCATATAATAGAAGCTACAAATCAAGTGTATCGAGGTTTAAATTTACAAATTATTCATCTTGTATTGCAATGCCAATCCCTTGTGGTACATGCCCCCTACCGGTACGCTTTGCCTAAACCGTGTCCTGTGTCCATCTAAGATAGGTCCAATGCAGCGGATTGAAGAACTATGTGAAAATTTATATAAATATAACAAATTATTTATATAAATTACATACATAATTATACACGATAAAGGTAAACTTATATTTAAAAATTATATTCTGATATCAGAAAGTTATACTACATAATTATATAATATGTAAGGATTATAAAGTATATTTTATGAGTTAGGCTGGGGTGCTATGGATAGCATAGTGGCCTCTATGCTACGGCTCAATATTTGAGTTTTCAAAATCCAAACGGTCGATCTGAACCGTTCATCTTATTCTCCATATTAATATCTGCTTGGAGACCAAATTTTACATTTTTCTGAATTTTTTTACTATTTATTAAGTATTTTACAAAATTGTTGATCCAACGGTGGCTGCACAAAACAGTAAAACCGTTGGATTAGCGATTTTCAAAGTGGCTTAATAAATAGTAAAAAAATTCAGAAAATTATAAAATTTGGTCTCCAAGCAGATATTAATATGGAGAATAAGATGAACGGTTCGGATCGACCGTTTGGATTTTGGAAACTCGAATATTGAGCCGTAGCATAGAGGCCACTATGCTATCCATAACACCCCAGCCTAACTCATATTTTATAGTGCATTTTAATATGTTAATATATAACTAATCATATTATAGTTATACATAAGCTTTGATACATTACATACAATCAGATTATATACTTCTACATATTATGTATATATGGATATATCTGTATAAATATTTGAGTTTATACTTCAAGTTAACAACAACAAAAAAGAAAAAAAAAAGAAAAAAAAGAAAAAGAAAAGAAAGGTAAACACAATGCATACTTGTATCGAGTGGTACAAAAACCTTCAAATAGAGTGTTGTATTGGAGTTGCAATTACCTTCTTCTCTTGCCAAATACACTACTAAAGTGCTACTAAGATCTTCAATTGGAGAGTTGTATTAGAGTTGCAACTACCCTATTCTCATGCCATATGAATGTTATACTAAGTGCACCACTAATTGCTCTAAAAACTGAAAATAATCGCAATTAAAAGTAAATAGATGAGTTTAGAGAAATTTGACACGCGGGGTGATAACGGAGTTTGGTAAATCAAAGGCCTACGTTTCCAGGGTGTCGCAACCTCTTTTAGGTGCGGCTTTCTATACCCAACGAGAAATAATTACAACTTGTGAACCGGTGAGCCCTTACAAAACCTTCGGGAAGTCACACGGCCAACTCAAAGAGAGAAGATAATAAAGTCTCTAAGTTTAAGCTACTCAAGAGAAACACTCAAAAGTTCACTACAACCTAATCTAACTTAAGATTAGTGAAGTGAGTTTGAGGTTGTTTGAGGGATTTTGAAGTTTTAAGTTCTCACAACAATGAAATAACCAAGCTCATAGAAAAATAATGTTTTTAAAATTTAGGGTCGGCTGAGATGAGTGGAGAAGAGACCCCACTACTCTATTTATAGAGACAGCTCCAGAAAGAGCAATTTGACTTAAAACGTTACCAACGTTTTAGTTCAGAATTCAAATTCTTTTTTTGCGAGATTGATCAAATCGTTACCAACGATTGTAAAACGTTATGTTACGTTTTGCACTGTAAAATCTTGATAAAAAACAGGAATTTCTAAAGGTTGAATTTAATTAAATCGTTACAACATTTATCAAACGTTACAACGCTGATTTAATTAAATTGTTGTAACGATTGACAAACGTTACAACGTTTGTGATTCCTTCTGAGTTTGATTAAGCTGTTCGTCAGCGTTTCTTACAGGCTGAAATCTTTATAATGTTTTACAAACGTTACTAACGTTTGTTCCCTGTTTAAACAACATCAAACTAACTTTACCAAGTTTATAATTTTACAGTTTAAATCCTTGATAATCTTTATGATTTCTTCAGTTCAAGCACTCTACATTGCAATTCCAATTGTCTTGAACCTGCATAACTCTAAAATAGAAGAAATCGTAAAATTCAATAATTGTATATTTTTGCAAATTGGTCAAATAGACGAAAAAGATTATTGCTAGAACAATAATCTCCCCTTTTTTTCGATTTGCAAAAACATACAATGCGAGTAAGTGCATAAATTGAATTTTTTCCCAATTTGGTTTACCTAATTGTTATTTTGCATGTCTAGCAATTTCTCCCCCTTTTGAAAATCGACAAAAAGGAGAAAAATTGGCACGGATTTAAAGTGCTCCCCCTCAAAATATGCACTCCCACTCAATTTAGTAATATAAGAACGATAACAAGAAAAATTGAGGAATGAGGAATTACTCTAACTTTTCATGATATATTGACAAATTAAAAAACAATTGCAAATTTTTAAACAAGTATTGTCAATTTATATTCTCACCTTTGCATGCCACAATTTACACATATATAACAATTCAATTCATGCAACATTTCATACATTTCGACCATAGCAATTTAAGTCATGCTTCATTTCATCCAATTCAACCATAATAACCAAATAAATTGTGAACAATTTAAGCATCCAACATTTTGCAAATAAACCCCCCCAAATAATCCACAATTCATAAAATCAACAAACATAAGCAATTTAAACAATTCAAGTGAAACAAGTCCAAATTAAACATGCAAATTTAAGTTCATACCAACCAAAGTAGTAACTTGTAATTAAAGTTGTGATTAGATAAGAAAAATGCTAATTGTCCTCGTTGTGATCGGACTCCTCTTCGTCTTCATTGATTGCTTCTTCTTCATCTACCTCTTCTTCATTGGCATTTTCTTCTTCATCATCAAGCTCTTCTTCTTCGAGATCATCTTCTTCGTCTTCATTTGCACCTTGTTGAGATTGAGGTATCGAGCTACTTGAAGCGCCATATACCTTCACAAATCGAGACGTGAGGCTTGATTGAACCTCACGGAGTAAGTTAATGTCTTTGGTGGTTCGGAGGAATTGTGCTTGAAGTCGCCTTTGTCCCTTTTGAAGGTCTTGAATTCCTTTTTGCGTTTCCACACGGTGAGATTGCATTTGTCGGCATAACCAAATCATTTGTTCATTTAACCCTTGTGGAAATTGATCCTCTTGAGGAACCGCTTGAGGTTGTGGTTCGTGGACCGGTAGGGCTTATAACGTTTCACATAAAAAATTTAGCATTTTAGACTTCTGAGGTTTATAAAATGTTCCAACGTTTTCAGAAACGTTAAAACGTTTTAGTAAAGAAGAATGATCTCAGAATTGGCTAAGTTTCAGATGTATTAATGCTTTGAATCGTTACAACGTTTTAGAAATGTTATAACGTTTTGGACAGAAATTTAGAATTTTCATACGAATTGGCATAAAATGTTATAACGATTGCAAAACGTTATGTAACGTTTTGTACTGTCTCAAATGTGCAAAAATCAAATTCTCAGATTGTTGGAATTTTATTTAAAACATTACAAATGGTTTGAAAATGTTACCAACGTTTTAGCTGTTTGCTCGCTTTAATGAGTAAATCGACTAAGAAACGTTATAACGTTTTGTACCTGTGGAGTTGCCTTAAAATGAAATATTTTGATTGTTATGAATTGTTTTGAAATGAAGTTGAGTATGCCTTATTCTCTAAGTTTAAGCATGCCTAATTGAAACCTTAATTCATTGTGTTGTTGAGTATTCAAGGGTTTCGTGAAGATATCGGCAATTTAGTTTTTGGTGTCGATATGTATGAGTTATATTTCATATTTTTCAATGTGATCCCTAATAAAATGATGCCTTATTTATATGTGCTTGGTTCTAGAATGGAGAACCGGATTTTTGGATATCATTATGGCACTAGTATTGTCATACATAATTGGTAAGTTGCGGAAGCGAATTTCATAATCATTCAGAATTTGGATCATCCAAAGAATTTGTGTACAACAACTACTAGTTGCAACATACTCGGCTTTCGTAGTGGAAAGGGTAACCGAGGTTTGTTTGTGACTTGACCATGAGACAAGTGATCCACCAAAAAATTGGCATGTACCACTTGTACTATTTCTATCCATTCGGTTTCTAGCAAAATCGGTATCGGCATATCCTACTAAGTCTAAAGCCGATCTGTTGCCATACCATAATCCCATATTTAAACTATCCTTGACATATTTAAGAATTATTTTAACGGCTTTCAAGTACAATTTTTTGGGATTTGCTTGATACCTAGCACATAGACATACCGCAAACATTATATCGGGTCTACTAGCGGTTAAATAGAGTAGGCTACCTATAATAGCTCGGTATTGAGTGATGTCGACCGATGTGCCATTTGAATCTGAGTCAAGATTTGCATTGGTTGCCATAGGCGTCTTGCTCGTATTGCTCTTGGTCATTCCAAACTTCTTGATCAACTCCTTCGCATACTTGGTTTTGGCTCACAAATGTGCCATCCATGAGTTGCTTGATTTGGAGTCCCAAGAAGAAGTTCAATTCACCCATCATGCTCATCTCGGATTCACTACTCATAAGAGAAGAAAATTCCTCGGCAAGTGCCACATTAGGTGAACCAAAAATTATGTCATCTACATAAATTTGTACCACTAAAAGTGATCCATTTCTTTTCTTGGTGAAAAAAGTTGTATCATTTTCACTTCTAATGAATTCATTGTCAATTAGAAAGGAACTTAGTCTATCGTACCATGCCCTAGGGGCTTGTTTGAGTCCATATAGTACTTTGGTGAGTCTATAGACATGAGTAAGAAATGTCGGATCAACAAAACCTTGAGGTTGGTTAACATATACCTCATCATCTATGAATCTATTCAAAAATGTACTTTTAACATCCATTTGAAATAGTTTGAAATTTTTGTTTGAGGCATATGCTAAAAGCTTTCGAATGGATTCTAGACGTGCCACGGGTGCGAAGGTTTTCTCAAAATCAATACCCTCTTGTTGTTTATACCCTTGGGCTACTAACCTAGCTTTGTTCCGAACGACATTTCTATCTTCATCCTTTTTTGTTTCTAAAGACCCATTTGGTACTAATAATCATTCTATAATTTGGTTTATGTACAAGTTCTCAAACTTTGTTCCTTTCAAATTGAGCAAGTTTTTCTTGCATGGCACAAATCCAATTAGGATCTATATTTACATCCTTAAAATTTTTAGGTTCAATATTGGATACAAGTGCATAATGGCCAATCATTTGATTCAATTTCGACCTAGTCTTAACCCTTTCCCGAGGATCCCTAATTACATTAGAAAGAGGATGAGATGATACTTCCCTTAGGTCTTCGAAAATTTGGTACTCTGTTTGTGGAGGTTATACTTCTTCGGTTTGCATCTCATCAACATTTGTTGTATCTAAGTCGGGTTGTGTTTGCTCGGGTTGAATCTCAATTGCATCGGTTCTTGCTTCTACTTCTTTTTTTTGTCAAGAATTGGCACATCAATACCTACAATTTGAATACCTTGCTTGACCTTTTGATTAGCACTTTCATCAAATTTAACATGCACGGATTCAATAACAACCCCTTGTGATGCAATGTAAATTCTATAGGCTTTATTTGACATTGAATACCCTACAAACACTCCCTCAAGTGATTTAGAATCGAGTTTGGTTACTTTAGGTGATTCATTAAGAACAAAGCATTTAGAACCAAATACCCTAAAATGATATATTTTTGGCTTATACCCCTTCCATAGCTCATATGGTGTTTTATTCAATACCGACCTTATGCTAACGCGATTTACCACGTAGCATGGTGTATTGACCGCATCGGCCCAAAGATGTTTGGGCAAAGAGTATTCATTGAGCATGGTATGGGCTAGCTCAACTAAGGTTCAGTTCTTTTTCTCAACAACCCCGTTTTGTTGAGGTGTGCGAGGAGCCGAATACTCATGTTTATATCCTCTTTTAGAGCAAAGTTGATCAAATTTTGCATTTTCAAATTTTGCATTATCTTGCCATCTGGAGACACTAATAGGGAACTCCAAACACATTCAATTGGAGTGCTGTATTAGGGTTGTAAATGCCCTATTATGTTGTCATCTGGAAATAATACAAGAGTGCTCAAAACACCTTCAATAGGAATGTTTTATTAGGGTTACAACTACCCACGTATGTTTCCATTTGGAGACACTACTAGAGTGCTGCAAAGACTTTCAATTGGAGTGTGGTATTAGGGTTGCAACTACCCTCTTCTCTTGCCATATAGAGACACTACTAGAAAGCTCCAAATACCTTCAATTATAGTGTTTCATTAGGGTTGTAAATGCTCTATTATCATGCCATATAGAGACATTACTAGAGTGCTCCAAACACCTTCAATTGGAGTGTTGTATTACGGTTGTAAATGCCCGATTATCTTGCTATCTGGAGACACTACAGAGAGATCTAAACAACTTCAATTGGAGTAATATATTAAGGTTGTTAATGCCCTATTATCATGCCATATAGAGAAACTACCAGAGTGCTCCAAACACCTTCAATTGGAGTGTTTTATTTGCATTGTAAATGCCCTACTATCTTGCCATCTGGAGACACTACTAGAGAGCTCCAAACACCTTCAATTGGAGTGTTGTATTACGGTTGTAAATGTCCTATTATCTTTCCATATAGAGACACTACTAGGGTGCTCCAAATACTATCAATTGGAGTGTTGTATTAGGGTTGTCTAGGCTCTATTATCTTGCCATACAGAGACACTAATAGAGTGCTCCAAACACATTCAATTACGATGTTGTATTTGGATTGTAAATGCCCTATTATCTTCCCATATGGACACACTATTAGAGAGTTCCAAACACTTTCAATTAGAGTGTTGTATTAGGGTTGTAAATGCCCTATTATCATGCCTTATAGAGACACTACTAGAGTGCTTCAAACACCTTCAATTGGAGTGTTGTATTACGGTTGTAAATGCCCTATTATCTTGTCATCTGGAGACACTACTAGAGAGATCCAAACACGTTCAATTGTAGTGTTATATTACGGTTGAAAATGCCCTATTATCTTGCTATTTAGAGACACTACTAGAGAGCTCCAAATACCTTCAATTGGAGTGTTGTATTACGGATGTAAATGCCCTATTATCTTGCCACCTGTACACACTACTAGAGAGATCCAAACAACTTCAATTGGAGTGTTGTATAAGGGTTGTAAATGCCCTATTATCATGCCATATAGAGACACTACAAGAGTGCTCCAAACACCTTCAATTGGAGTGTTGTATTACGGTTATAAATGTCCTATTATCTTGCCATCTGGAGACACTACTAGAGAGCTCCAAACAGCTTCTATTGGAGTGTTGTATTTGTGTTGTAAATTCCCTATTATCTTGCCATACAGAGACACTACTAGATAGGTCCAAACAACTAAAATTCGAGTTTTGAATTAGGGTTGTAAATACCCTATTATCATGCCGTATAGAGACACTATTAGAGAGCTCAAAACACTTTCAATTAAAGTGCTGTATTTAGGTAGTAAATGCCCTATTATTTTGCCATCTGAAAACACTACAAGAGAGATCCAAACAACTTCAATAGGAGTGTTGTATTAGCATTGTAAATGCCTTATTATCATGCCATCTGGAGACACTAGTACAGAACAACAAACACTTTTAATTGGACTGTTGTATTACGGTTGTAAATGCCCTTTTATCTTGCCATCTGGAGACACTACTAGAGAGATCCAAACAACTTCAATTGCAGTGTTGTATTAGGGTTGTAAATGCCCTATTATCATGCCATACAAAAACACTACTAGAGAGATCCAAACACCTTCATTTGGTTTGTTGTATTATGATTGTAAATGCCCAATTATCTTGTCATTTAGAGACAATACTAGAGTGCTCCAAACTCCTTCAATTAGAGTGTTGTATTAGGGTTGTAAATGACCTATCATCTTGTCATCTGGTGACACTACTAGACAGCTCCAAACACCTTCAATTATTGTGTTGTATTATGGTTGTAAATGCTCTATTATCTTGCCATATATAGACACTACTAGAGTGCTCCGAGCACCTTCAGTTGGGGTGTTGTATTTGGATTGTAAATGCCCTATTTTCTAGCCATCTGGAGACACTATTAGAGAGCTCCAAACACTATCAATTAGAGTGCTGTATTAGGGTTGAAAATACCCTATTATTTTGCCATATAGAGAGATTACTAGGGTGCTCCAAACACTATCAATTGGAGTGTTGTATTAGGGTTGTATATGCTCTATTATCTTGCCATATAGAGACACTGCTATAGTGCTCCAAACGCATTCAATTACGGTGTTGTATCTGGATTGTATATCCCTATTATCTTCCCATCTAGAGACACTACTAAAGAGATCCAAACAACTTCAATTGGAGTGTTGTATAAGGGCTGTAAATGCCCTATTATCATGCCATATAGAGACACTACAAGAGTGCTCCAAACACCTTTCAATTGGAGTGTTGTATTACGGTTGTAAATGCCCTATTATCTTGCCATCTGGAGACACTACTAGAGAGCTCCAAACAACTTCTATTGGAGTGTTGTATTTGTGTTGTAAATGCCGTATTATCTTGCCATAGAGACACACCAATAGAGTGCTCCAAACACATTCAATTGCGATGTTGTATTTGGATTGTAAATGCCCTATTATCATGCCATATAGAGACACTACAAGAGTGCTCCAAACACCTTCAATTGGAGTGTTGTATTACGGTTGTAAATGCCCTATTATCTTGCCATTTAGAGACACTACTAGAGAGCTCCAAACAGCTTCTATTGGAGTGTTGTATTTGTGTTATAAATGCCCTATTATATTGCCATAGAGAGACTACTAGATAGGTCCAAACAACTAAAATTCGAGTTTTGAATTAGGGTTGTAAATACCCTATTATCTTGCCATCTAGAGACACTACTAGAGAGCTCCAAACAGCTTCTATTGGAGTGTTGTATTTGTGTTATAAATGCCCTATTATCTTGCCATAGAGAGACTACTAGATAGGTCCAAACAACTAAAATTCGAGTTTTGAATTAGGGTTGTAAATACCCTATTATCATGCCATATAGAGACACTATTAGAGAGCTCAAAACACTTTCATTTAAAGTGTTGTATTTAGGTTGTAAATGCCCTATTATTTCACCATCTGAAAAGACTACAAGAGAGATCCAAACAACTTCAATAGGAGTGTTGTATTAGCATTGTAAATGCTTTATTATCATTCCATCTGGAGACACTAGTACAGAGCAACAAACACTTTCAATTGGACTGTTGTATTACGGTTGTAAATGCCCTTTTATCTTGCCATCTTGAGACACTACTAGAGAGATCCAAACAACTTCAATTGGAGTGTTGTATTAGGGTTGTAAATGCCCTATTATCATGCCATACAAAAACACTACTAGAGAGATCCAAACACCTTCATTTGGTTTGTTGTATTATGATTGTAAATGCCCAATTATCTTGTCATTTAGAGACACTACTAGAGTGCTCCAAACTCCTTCAATTAGAGTGTTGTATTAGGGTTGTAAATGCCCTATCATCTTGTCATCTGGTGACACTACTAGACAGCTCCAAATACCTTCAATTATAGTGTTGTATTATGGTTGTAAATGCTCTATTATCTTGCCATTTATAGACACTACTAGAATGCTCCGAACACCTTCAGTTGGGGTGTTGTATTTGGATTGTAAATGCCCTATTTTCTAGCCATCTGGAGACACTATTAGAGAGCTCCAAACACTATCAATTAGAGTGCTGTATTAGGGTTGAAAATACCCTATTATTTTGCCATATAGAGAGACTACTAGGGTCCTCCAAACACCATCAATTGGAGTGTTGTATTAGGGTTGTATATGCTCTATTATATTGCAATATAGAGACACTACTAGAGTGCTCGAAACTCCTTCAATTCCGGTGTTGTATTGGGGTTGTAAATGCCCTATTATCATGCCATATAGAGACACTACAAGAGTGCTTCAAACACCTTCAATTGGAGTGTTGTATTAGGGTTGTAAATGCTCTATTATCTTGCCATATATAGACACTACTAGAGTGCTCTGAGCACCTTCAGTTGGGGTGTTGTATTTGGATTGTAAATGCCCTATTTTCTTGCCATCTGGAGACACTATTAGAGAACTCCAAACACTATCAATTAGAGTGCTGTATTAGGGTTGAAAATGCCCTATTATCTTGCCATATAGAGAGACTACTAGGGTGCTCCCAACACCATCAATTGGAGTGTTGTATTAGGGTTGTATATGCTCTATTATATTGCAAAATAGAGACACTACTAGAGTGCTCGAAACTCCTTCAATTCCGGTGTTGTATTGGGGTTGTAAATGCCCTATTATCATGCCATATAGAGACACTACAAGAGTGCTTCAAACACCTTCAATTGGAGTGTTGTATTAGGGTTGTAAATGCTCTATTATCTTGCCATATATAGACACTACTAGAGTGCTCTGAACACCTTCAGTTGGGGTGTTGTATTTGGATTGTAAATGCCCTATTTTCTTGCCATCTGGAGACACTATTAGAGAACTCCAAACACTATCAATTAGAGTGCTGTATTAGGGTTGAAAATGCCCTATTATCTTGCCATATAGAGAGACTACTAGGGTGCTCCCAACACCATCAATTGGAGTGTTGTATTAGGGTTGTATATGCTCTATTATATTGCAATATAGAGACACTACTAGAGTGCTCGAAACTCCTTCAATTCCGGTGTTGTATTGGGATTGTAAATGTCCTATTATCATGCCATATAGAGACACTACAAGAGTGCTCCAAACACCTTCAATTGGAGTGTTGTATTAGGGTTGTAAATGCCCTATTATATTGCCATATAGAGACACTACTAGGTTGCTCCAAACACCATCAATTGGAGTGTTGTATTAGGGTTCTATATGCTCTATTATTTTGCCATATAGAGACACTGCTATAGTGCTCCGAACGCATTCAATTACGGTGTTGTATCTGGATTGTAAATCCCTATTATCTTCCCATCTGGAGACACTACTAGAGAGATCCAAACAACTTCAATAGGTGTGTTTTATTAGGGTTGTAAATTCCTTATTATCATGCCATATAATAGATACTACTAGAGTTCTTCAAACACCTTCAATTGGAGTGTTGTATTATGGTTGTAAATGCCCTATTATCATGCCATATAGAGACACTACTACGGAGCTCGAAACACCTTCAATTAGAATGTAGTATTACGGTTGTAAATGCCTTATGATCTTTACATATAGAGACACTACAAGAGTGCCGCAAACACCATCAATTGGAGTGTTGTATTAAAGTTGTAAATGCCTTATTATCTTGCCATATAGAGACACTACAAGAGTGCTCCGATCACCTTCAATTGCGGTGTTTTATCTGGATTGTAAATACCTTATTATCTTCCCTTCTGGAGACTATTAGAGAGCTCCAAACAGTTTCAATTAGAGTGCTGTATTTGGTTTGTAAATGCCCTATTATCTTGCCATCTGGACACACTAAAAGAGAGATCCGAACACCTTCAATTGGAGTGTTGTATTTTGTAAATGCCATTTTATCTTGCCATATGGAGACACTACTAGAGAGCTCCAATCTACTTCAATTAGACTGTAGTATTACGGTTGTAAATGCCTTATAACCTTTAGAAATAGAGACACTACAAGAGTGCCGCAAACACCATCAATTGGAGTGTTGTATTAGGGTTGTAAATGCCCTATTATCAGTGTTCCAAACACCTTCAAATAATTGTAAATGCCTTATTATCTGGCTCTCTGGAGACACTACTAGAGAGATCCAAACAACTTCAATTGGAGTATTATATTAGGGTTGTAAATGCACTATTATCAGGCCATATAGAGACACTACTAGAATGCTCCAAACTCCTTCAATTAGAGTGTTGTATTAGGGTTGTAAATGCCCTATTATCTTGTCATCTGGTGACACTACTAGACAGCTCCAAACACCTTCAATTATAGTGTTGTATTAGGGTTGTAAATGTTTCATTATCTTGCCATATATAGACACTACTAGAGTGATCCGAACATCTTCAGTTGGGGTGTTGTATTTGGATTGTAAATGCCCTATTTTCTTGCCATCTGGAGACACTATTAGAGAACTCCAAACACTATCAATTAGAGTGCTGTATTAGGGTTGAAAATGCCCTATTATCTTGCCATATAGAGAGACTACTAGGGTGCTCCCAACACCATCAATTGGAGTGTTGTATTAGGGTTGTATATGCTCTATTATATTGCAAAATAGAGACACTACTAGAGTGCTCGAAACTCCTTCAATTCCGGTGTTGTATTGGGGTTGTAAATGCCCTATTATCATGCCATATAGAGACACTACAAGAGTGCTTCAAACACCTTCAATTGGAGTGTTGTATTAGGGTTGTAAATGCTCTATTATCTTGCCATATATAGACACTACTAGAGTGCTCTGAACACCTTCAGTTGGGGTGTTGTATTTGGATTGTAAATGCCCTATTTTCTTGCCATCTGGAGACACTATTAGAGAACTCCAAACACTATCAATTAGAGTGCTGTATTAGGGTTGAAAATGCCCTATTATCTTGCCATATAGAGAGACTACTAGGGTGCTCCCAACACCATCAATTGGAGTGTTGTATTAGGGTTGTATATGCTCTATTATATTGCAAAATAGAGACACTACTAGAGTGCTCGAAACTCCTTCAATTCCGGTGTTGTATTGGGGTTGTAAATGCCCTATTATCATGCCATATAGAGACACTACAAGAGTGCTTCAAACACCTTCAATTGGAGTGTTGTATTAGGGTTGTAAATGCTCTATTATCTTGCCATATATAGACACTACTAGAGTGCTCTGAACACCTTCAGTTGGGGTGTTGTATTTGGATTGTAAATGCCCTATTTTCTTGCCATCTGGAGACACTATTAGAGAACTCCAAACACTATCAATTAGAGTGCTGTATTAGGGTTGAAAATGCCCTATTATCTTGCCATATAGAGAGACTACTAGGGTGCTCCCAACACCATCAATTGGAGTGTTGTATTAGGGTTGTATATGCTCTATTATATTGCAATATAGAGACACTACTAGAGTGCTCGAAACTCCTTCAATTCCGGTGTTGTATTGGGATTGTAAATGTCCTATTATCATGCCATATAGAGACACTACAAGAGTGCTCCAAACACCTTCAATTGGAGTGTTGTATTAGGGTTGTAAATGCCCTATTATATTGCCATATAGAGACACTACTAGGTTGCTCCAAACACCATCAATTGGAGTGTTGTATTAGGGTTCTATATGCTCTATTATTTTGCCATATAGAGACACTGCTATAGTGCTCCGAACGCATTCAATTACGGTGTTGTATCTGGATTGTAAATCCCTATTATCTTCCCATCTGGAGACACTACTAGAGAGATCCAAACAACTTCAATAGGTGTGTTTTATTAGGGTTGTAAATTCCTTATTATCATGCCATATAATAGATACTACTAGAGTTCTTCAAACACCTTCAATTGGAGTGTTGTATTATGGTTGTAAATGCCCTATTATCATGCCATATAGAGACACTACTACGGAGCTCGAAACACCTTCAATTAGAATGTAGTATTACGGTTGTAAATGCCTTATGATCTTTACATATAGAGACACTACAAGAGTGCCGCAAACACCATCAATTGGAGTGTTGTATTAAAGTTGTAAATGCCTTATTATCTTGCCATATAGAGACACTACAAGAGTGCTCCGATCACCTTCAATTGCGGTGTTTTATCTGGATTGTAAATACCTTATTATCTTCCCTTCTGGAGACTATTAGAGAGCTCCAAACAGTTTCAATTAGAGTGCTGTATTTGGTTTGTAAATGCCCTATTATCTTGCCATCTGGACACACTAAAAGAGAGATCCGAACACCTTCAATTGGAGTGTTGTATTTTGTAAATGCCATTTTATCTTGCCATATGGAGACACTACTAGAGAGCTCCAATCTACTTCAATTAGACTGTAGTATTACGGTTGTAAATGCCTTATAACCTTTAGAAATAGAGACACTACAAGAGTGCCGCAAACACCATCAATTGGAGTGTTGTATTAGGGTTGTAAATGCCCTATTATCAGTGTTCCAAACACCTTCAAATAATTGTAAATGCCTTATTATCTGGCTCTCTGGAGACACTACTAGAGAGATCCAAACAACTTCAATTGGAGTATTATATTAGGGTTGTAAATGCACTATTATCAGGCCATATAGAGACACTACTAGAATGCTCCAAACTCCTTCAATTAGAGTGTTGTATTAGGGTTGTAAATGCCCTATTATCTTGTCATCTGGTGACACTACTAGACAGCTCCAAACACCTTCAATTATAGTGTTGTATTAGGGTTGTAAATGTTTCATTATCTTGCCATATATAGACACTACTAGAGTGATCCGAACATCTTCAGTTGGGGTGTTGTATTTGGATTGTAAATGCCCTATTTTCTTGCCATCTGGAGACACTATTAGAGAACTCCAAACACTATCAATTAGAGTGCTGTATTAGGGTTGAAAATGCCCTATTATCTTGCCATATAGAGAGACTACTAGGGTGCTCCCAACACCATCAATTGGAGTGTTGTATTAGGGTTGTATATGCTCTATTATATTGCAAAATAGAGACACTACTAGAGTGCTCGAAACTCCTTCAATTCCGGTGTTGTATTGGGGTTGTAAATGCCCTATTATCATGCCATATAGAGACACTACAAGAGTGCTTCAAACACCTTCAATTGGAGTGTTGTATTAGGGTTGTAAATGCTCTATTATCTTGCCATATATAGACACTACTAGAGTGCTCTGAACACCTTCAGTTGGGGTGTTGTATTTGGATTGTAAATGCCCTATTTTCTTGCCATCTGGAGACACTATTAGAGAACTCCAAACACTATCAATTAGAGTGCTGTATTAGGGTTGAAAATGCCCTATTATCTTGCCATATAGAGAGACTACTAGGGTGCTCCCAACACCATCAATTGGAGTGTTGTATTAGGGTTGTATATGCTCTATTATATTGCAATATAGAGACACTACTAGAGTGCTCGAAACTCCTTCAATTCCGGTGTTGTATTGGGATTGTAAATGTCCTATTATCATGCCATATAGAGACACTACAAGAGTGCTCCAAACACCTTCAATTGGAGTGTTGTATTAGGGTTGTAAATGCCCTATTATATTGCCATATAGAGACACTACTAGGTTGCTCCAAACACCATCAATTGGAGTGTTGTATTAGGGTTCTATATGCTCTATTATTTTGCCATATAGAGACACTGCTATAGTGCTCCGAACGCATTCAATTACGGTGTTGTATCTGGATTGTAAATCCCTATTATCTTCCCATCTGGAGACACTACTAGAGAGATCCAAACAACTTCAATAGGTGTGTTTTATTAGGGTTGTAAATTCCTTATTATCATGCCATATAATAGATACTACTAGAGTTCTTCAAACACCTTCAATTGGAGTGTTGTATTATGGTTGTAAATGCCCTATTATCATGCCATATAGAGACACTACTACGGAGCTCGAAACACCTTCAATTAGAATGTAGTATTACGGTTGTAAATGCCTTATGATCTTTACATATAGAGACACTACAAGAGTGCTCCGATCACCATCAATTGCGGTGTTTTATCTGGATTGTAAATACCTTATTATCTTCCCTTCTGGAGACTATTAGAGAGCTCCAAACAGTTTCAATTAGAGTGCTGTATTTGGTTTGTAAATGCCCTATTATCTTGCCATCTGGACACACTAAAAGAGAGATCCGAACACCTTCAATTGGAGTGTTGTATTTTGTAAATGCCATTTTATCTTGCCATATGGAGACACTACTAGAGAGCTCCAATCTACTTCAATTAGACTGTAGTATTACGGTTGTAAATGCCTTATAACCTTTAGAAATAGAGACACTACAAGAGTGCCGCAAACACCATCAATTGGAGTGTTGTATTAGGGTTGTAAATGCCCTATTATCAGTGTTCCAAACACCTTCAAATAATTGTAAATGCCTTATTATCTGGCTCTCTGGAGACACTACTAGAGAGATCCAAACAACTTCAATTGGAGTATTATATTAGGGTTGTAAATGCACTATTATCAGGCCATATAGAGACACTACTAGAATGCTCCAAACTCCTTCAATTAGAGTGTTGTATTAGGGTTGTAAATGCCCTATTATCTTGTCATCTGGTGACACTACTAGACAGCTCCAAACACCTTCAATTATAGTGTTGTATTAGGGTTGTAAATGCTTCATTATCTTGCCATATATAGACACTACTAGAGTGATCCGAACATCTTCAGTTGGGGTGTTGTATTTGGATTGTAAATGCCCTATTTTCTTGCCATCTGGAGACACTATTAGAGAGCTCCAAACACTATCAATTAGAGTGCTGTATTAGGGTTGTAAATGCCCTATTATCTTGCCATATAGAGACACTACTAGTGTGTTCCAAATACCTTCAATTGCAGTGTTGTATTACGGTTGTAAATGTCCTATTATCTTGCCTTCTGAAGACACTACTAGAGATCTCCAAACAACTTCAATTCGAGTGTTGTATTAGGGTTGTATGTGCTCTATTATCATGCCATATAGAGACTACTAGAGTGCTCGAAACTCCTTCAATTGCGGTGTTGTATTGGGGTTGTATATGCCATATTATCATGCCATATAGAGACACTACTAGCGTGCTCCAAACACCTTCAATTGAAGTGTTGTATTAGGGTTGTAAATGCCCTATTATCTTGCCATATAGAGACACTACTAGGGTTCTCCAAACACCATTAATTGGAGTGTTGTATTAGGATTGTATATGCTCTATTATCTTGCCATATAGAGACACTGCTAGAGTGCTCCAAACACATTCAATTACGGTGTTGTATCTGGGTTGTAGATCCTTATTATCTTCCCATCTAGAGACACTACTAGAGAGATCCAAACAACTTCAATAGGTGTGTTTTATTAGGGTTGTAAATGCCTTATTATCATGCCATATAGAGACACTACTAGAGTGCTCCAAACACCTTCAATTGGAGTGCTCTATTAGGGTTGTAAATGCCCTATTATCTTGTCATCTGGTGACAAAATTAGAGAGCACCAAACACCTTCAATTATATTGTTGTATTAGGGTTGTAAATGCCCTATTTATTGCCATATAGAGACACTATTAGAGAGCTTCATACACATTCAGTTAGAATGCAGTATTACGGTTGTAAATGCCATATTATCTTTACATATTGAGACACTACAAGAGAGCTGCAAACACCATCAATTGGAGTGTTGTATTAGGGTTGTAAATGCCCTATTATCTTGTCATATAGAGACACTACTAGAGTGCTCCGAACACCTTTAATTGAAGTGTTGTATTAGGGTAGTAAATGCTCTATTATCTTGCCATATATAAACACAACTTGTATTAGGGTTGTAAATGCCCTATTATCATGCCATATAGAGACACTACTAGAGTGCTCCAAACACCATCAATTGGAGTGTTGTATTACGGTTGTAACTGCCCTATTATCTTGCCATTTACAGACACTACTAGAGTGTTCCAAACTCCTTCATTTGAGGTGTTGTATCTTTACTGTAAATGCCCTATTATCTTCCCACCTGGAGACTATTAGAGAGCTCCATACACTTTCAATTAGAGTGCTGTATTTGGGTTGCAAATGCCCTATTATCTTGCCATCTGGAGACACTACTAGAGAGATCCAAACAACTTCAATAGGAGTGTTGTATTATGATTGTAAATGCCTAATTATCATGCCGTATAGAGACACTACTAGAGTGCTCCAAACATCTTAAATTGGAGTGTTGTATAATGGTTGTAAATGCCCTATTATCTTGCCATTTAGAGACACTACTAGAATGCTCCAAACACTTTCAATTGGTGTGCTCTATTAGTGTTGTAAATGCCCTATTATCATGCCATATAGAGACACTACTATAGTGCTCCAAAGACCTTCAATTAGAATGTAAGTATTTCGGTTGTAAATGCCTTATTATCTTTACATATAGAGAAACTACAAGAGTGCGGCAAAAACCATCAATTGGAGTATTGTATTAGGGTTGTAAATGCCCTATTATCTTGCCATATAGAGGCGCTACTAGGGTGCTCCAAACACCATCAATTGGAGTGTGGTATTAGGGTTGTAAATGCTCTATTATCTTCCCATCTGGAGACACTACTGAGAAGAGATCCAAACAACTTCAATTGGAGTGTTGTAATAGGATTGTAAATGTCCTATTATCATGCCATATAAAGGCTACTAAACTGCTCCAATTACCTTCAATTGGAGTGTTGTATTACAGTTTTAAATGCCCTATTATCTTGCAATTTAAAGACACTACTAGAGTGCTCCAAACTCCTTCAATTGCGGTGTTGTATCTGGATGGTAAATACCATGTTATCTTCCCATGTTGAGACTATTAGAGAGCTCCAAACACTTTCAATTAGAGTGTTGTATTTGGTTTGTAAATGTCCTATTATCTTGCCATCTGGAGACACTGCTAGAGAGATCCAAACAACTTCAAATGAGTGTTGTATTAGGGTTGTAAATGCCTCATTATCATGCCATATAGAGACACTACTAGAGTGCTCCAAACATTTTCAATTGGAGTACTCTATTAGGATTGTAAATGTCATATTATCTTATCATCTGGTGACACTACTAGAGAGCTCCAAACACCTTCAATTATAGTGTTGTATTAGGGTTGTAAAGGGTCTATTATCATGCCATATAGAGACACTACTGAGTGCTTGAAACACCTTCAATTAGAATGTAGTATTACGGTTGTAAATGCTTTACTATCTTTACATATATAGACACAACTTTAGTGCTCGAAACACCTTCCATTGGAGTGTTGCATTACGGTTGTAAATGCCCTATTATCTTGCCATTTAGAGACACTACTAGAGTGCTCCAAACTCCTTCAATTAGAGTGTTGTATTAGGGTTGTAAATGCCCTATTATCATGCCATATAGAGACACTACTAGAGTGCTCCAAACACCTTCAATTGGAGTGTCGTATTACGGTTGTAAATGCCCTATTATATTGCCATTTAGAGACACTACTAGGGTGCTCAAAACTCCTTCAATTGGGGTGTTGTTTCTGGATTGTAAATGGCCTAGTATCTTCCCATCTGGAGACTATTAGAGAGCTCCAATTACTTTCAATTAGAGTGCTGTATTTGGGTTGTAAATGCCCTATTATCTTGCATCTGGAGACACTACTAGAGAGATCCAAACAATTTCAATAGGAGTGTTGTATTAGGGTTATAATGCCTTATTATCATGCCATATAGAGATACTACTAGAGTGCTCCAAACACCTTCAATTGGAGTATTGTATTTCGGTTGTAAATGTCCTATTATCTTGCCATTTAGAGACACTACTGTAGTGCTCCAAACAATTTCAATTGCTATTAGGGCTGTAAATGCCCTATAATCTTGCCATATATAGACACAACTTGAGTGCTCCAATCACCTTCCATTGGAGTGTTGTATGTGGTTGTAAATGCCCTATTACTTGCCATCTGGTGAGACTACTAGAAAGATCCAAACAACTTCAATTAGAGTGTTGTGTTAGGGTTGTAAATGCCCTATTATCAGTGTTCCAAACACCTTCAAATAAAGTACTGTATTATGGCTGTAAATGCCTTATTATCTGGCTCTATGGAGACACTACTAGAGAGATCCAAACAACTTCAATTGGAGTATTATATTAGGGTTGTAAATGCCCTATTAGCATGCCATATAGAGACACTACTAGAATGCTGCAAACACTTTGAATTGGACTGTTGTATTACGATTGTAAATGCCCTTTTATCTTGCCATCTGGAGACACTACTAGAGAGATCCAAACAACTTCATTTGGAGTGTAGCATTACGGTTGTAAATGCCCTATTATCTTGCCATTTAGAGACATTACTAGAGTGCTCCAAACTCCTTCAATTAGAGTGTTGTATTAGGGTTGTAAATGCCCTATTATCATGCCATATAGAGACACTCCTAGATTGCTCCAAACACCTTCAATTGGAGTGTCGTATTACGGTTGTAAATGCCCTATTATATTGCCATTTAGAGACACTACTAGGGTGCTCAAAACTCCTTCAATTGGGGTGTTGTTTCTGGATTGTAAATGGCCTAGTATCTTCCCATCTGGAGACTATTAGAGAGCTCCAATTACTTTCAATTAGAGTGCTGTATTTGGGTTGTAAATGCCCTATTATCTTGCATCTGGAGACACTACTAGAGAGATCCAAACAATTTCAATAGGAGTGTTGTATTAGGGTTATAATGCCTTATTATCATGCCATATAGAGACACTACTAGAGTGCTCCAAACACCTTCAATTGGAGTATTGTATTTCGGTTGTAAATGTCCTATTATCTTGCCATTTAGAGACACTACTGTAGTGCTCCAAACAATTTCAATTGCTATTAGGGCTGTAAATGCCCTATAATCTTGCCATATATAGACACAACTTGAGTGCTCCAATCACCTTCCATTGGAGTGTTGTATGTGGTTGTAAATGCCCTATTACTTGCCATCTGGTGAGACTACTAGAAAGATCCAAACAACTTCAATTAGAGTGTTGTGTTAGGGTTGTAAATGCCCTATTATCAGTGTTCCAAACACCTTCAAATAAAGTACTGTATTATGGCTGTAAATGCCTTATTATCTGGCTCTATGGAGACACTACTAGAGAGATCCAAACAACTTCAATTGGAGTATTATATTAGGGTTGTAAATGCCCTATTAGCATGCCATATAGAGACACTACTAGAATGCTGCAAACACTTTGAATTGGACTGTTGTATTACGATTGTAAATGCCCTTTTATCTTGCCATCTGGAGACACTACTAGAGAGATCCAAACAACTTCATTTGGAGTGTAGCATTACGGTTGTAAATGCCCTATTATCTTGCCATTTAGAGACATTACTAGAGTGCTCCAAACTCCTTCAATTAGAGTGTTGTATTAGGGTTGTAAATGCCCTATTATCATGCCATATAGAGACACTCCTAGATTGCTCCAAACACCTTCAATTGGAGTGTCGTATTACGGTTGTAAATGCCCTATTATATTGCCATTTAGAGACACTACTAGGGTGCTCAAAACTCCTTCAATTGGGGTGTTGTTTCTGGATTGTAAATGGCCTAGTATCTTCCCATCTGGAGACTATTAGAGAGCTCCAATTACTTTCAATTAGAGTGCTGTATTTGGGTTGTAAATGCCCTATTATCTTGCATCTGGAGACACTACTAGAGAGATCCAAACAATTTCAATAGGAGTGTTGTATTAGGGTTATAATGCCTTATTATCATGCCATATAGAGACACTACTAGAGTGCTCCAAACACCTTCAATTGGAGTATTGTATTTCGGTTGTAAATGTCCTATTATCTTGCCATTTAGAGACACTACTGTAGTGCTCCAAACAATTTCAATTGCTATTAGGGCTGTAAATGCCCTATAATCTTGCCATATATAGACACAACTTGAGTGCTCCAATTACCTTCCATTGGAGTGTTGTATGTGGTTGTAAATGCCCTATTACTTGCCATCTGGTGAGACTACTAGAAAGATCCAAACAACTTCAATTAGAGTGTTGTGTTAGGGTTGTAAATGCCCTATTATCAGTGTTCCAAACACCTTCAAATAAAGTACTGTATTATGGCTGTAAATGCCTTATTATCTGGCTCTATGGAGACACTACTAGAGAGATCCAAACAACTTCAATTGGAGTATTATATTAGGGTTGTAAATGCCCTATTAGCATGCCATATAGAGACACTACTAGAATGCTGCAAACACTTTGAATTGGACTGTTGTATTACGATTGTAAATGCCCTTTTATCTTACCATCTGGAGACACTACTAGAGAGATACAAACAACTTCATTTGGAGTGTTGCATTACGGTTGTAAATGCCCTATTATCTTGCCATTTAGAGACACTACTAGAGTGCTCCAAACTCCTATAATTAGAGTGTTGTATTGGGGTTGTAAATGCCCTATTATCATGCCATATAGAGACACTGCTAGAGTGCTCCAAACACCTTCAATTGGAGTGTTGTAATAGGGTTGTAAATGCTCTATTATCTTGCCATATATATACACTACTAGAATGCTCCAAACACCTTCAGTTGGGGTGTTGCATTTGGATTGTAAATGCCCTATTATTTTGCTATCTGGTGACACTATTAGAGAGCTCCAAACAGTATCAATTAGGTTGCTGTTTTAGTGTTGTAAGTGCCATATATAGACACTACTAGTGTGTTCCAAACACACTTTCAATTGGAGTGTTGTATTTGTGTTGTAAATGCCCTGTTATCTTGCCATCTGGAGACACTACTAGAGAAATCCAAACAACTTCAATTGGAGTGTTGTATAAGGGTTATAAATGAGTTATTATCATGCCATATAGAGACACAACTAGAGTGTTGTATTAGGGTTGTAAATGCCCTATTATCTTGCCATTTAGGGACATGACTAGAGTGCTCCAAGCTCCTTCAATTACAGTGTTGTATTAGGGTTGTAAATGCCCTATTATGTTGTCAAATGGTGACACTACTAGACAGCTCCAAACACCTTCAATTATAGTGTTGTATTAGGGTTGTAAATGCCCTATTATCATGCCATATAGAGACACTATTAACTCCAAACACCTGCAATTAGAGTGTTGTATTACGGTTGTAAATGCCGTATTATCTTGTCATCTAGAGACGCTAGTAGAGAGCTCAAAACACTTTCAATTGGACTATTGTATTACGGTTGTAAATACCCTTTTATCTTGCCATCTGGAGACACTACTAGAGAGATCCAAACACCTTCATTTGGTTTGTTGTATTATGGTTGTAAATGTCCTATTATCTTGTCATCTGGTGACACTACTATACAGCTCCAAACACCTTCAATTATAGTGTTGTATTAGGGTTGTAAATGCCCAATTATCTTGTCATTTAGAGACACTACTAGAGTGCTCCGAACACCTTCAGTTGGGGTGTTGTATTTGGATTGTAAATGCCCTATTTTCTTGCCATCTGGAAACACTATTAGAGAGCTCCAAACACCTTCAATTGGAGTGCTGTATTAGGGTTGTAAATGTCATATTATCTTGCCATTTGGAGACCCTACTAGAGAGATCCAAACACCTTCAATTGGAGTGTTGTATTACGGTTATAAATGTCCGATTATCTTGCCTTATGAAGACACTACTAGATATCTCCAAACAACTTCAATTCGAGTGTTGTATTAGGGTTGTATGTGCTCCATTAT
The DNA here is from genome assembly GCF_964058835.1 of Carex rostrata. NCBI lineage: Eukaryota > Viridiplantae > Streptophyta > Magnoliopsida > Poales > Cyperaceae > Carex > Carex rostrata. The sequence goes on from NC_135921.1 coordinate 11,773,691, forward strand.
CATGCCATATAGAGACACTACTAGAGTGCTTCAAACACCTTCAATTGGAGTGTTGTATTACGGTTGTAAATGCCCTATTATCTTGCCATCTGGAGACACTACTAGGGTGCGCCAAACACATTCAATTGCGGTGTTGTATCTGGATTGTAAATGCCCTATTATCTTTCCATATGGAGATTATTAGAGAGCCCCAAACTCTTTCAATTAGAGTGCTGTATTTGGGTTGTAAATGCCATATTTTTTTGCTCTATTATCATGCCATATAGAGACACTACTAGAGTGCTCAAAACTCCTTCAATTGCGGTGTTGTATTGGGGTTGTAAATGCCCTATTATCATGTCATATAGAGACACTACTAGCTTGCTCCAACACTCGAATTGAAGTTGTATGTGCTCTATTATCATGTCATATAGAGACACTACTAGAGTGCTCGAAACTCCTTCAATTGCGGTGTTGTATTGGGGTTGTAAATGCCCTATTATCATGCCATATAAAGACACTACTAGCTTGCTCCAAACACCTTCAATTGGAGTGTTGTATTAGGGTTGTAAATGCCCTATTATCTTGCCATATAGAGACACTACTAGGGTGCTCCAAACACCAGCGTTTTGACCTTCACGAACTGTCTGCCTCCAATAAAACCCTCAATGGGCAAGGAGATAGGAACCCCGACTGGTCCCACCATAGCCTCTACTCCCTCGTCTATGAGGTTTATATGTGCATTGAAAAGCTAGACCCACAATTCTGCCGTGGTTATAAGGTCCGGGTTGGAGTTGCTGGGGGAGGAAGCCTTCCTTGTGGCCACAAGATCACCCCGGAACATCCATGGGCCGCCTACAAGTGCATTGGTGGTATCTTTTTCACTCAGGAACTCTACCTGATAGGCATTATATCCTAGAGAGCGAAACCTTATTGCCGGATCAATACCCCACGCTTTAACCACTTTTGTTTGGAAGGCAGCATCCTGAACTGGTTTGTTAATGATAACCTTGGCAGTAATAGTGCAGCTCCAGTCCGTGCTCGAGGCCGCCTCCTCTGGTAGATTCACTATCGGGCCGCAGTGCTCTTCGGTATTTAGGCCAATGAACTTTTGGATCAATTGTTCATCCTCAGGGGTAAGGTCATCCATTACAGGTGAGCTGTTGTATGAGTGTGATGGGGGCCGATGTCTTGGTGGGGAAGTGATTCGGATTAGGGTTTACGAGGTGGGGGGATTAGGGTTTAAGGTTTTAGTTGGTTTAACGGGGTACGTGTCTTGCTGTGAGAGAGGGTGAGGCCCAAGAATGGATTGGTTGCTTTTTGAAAAGGTGGCTGGGGGGTTTGTATGCCTTTCATTTGTTTTGGATTGTTCCATTCTTTGTTTTATTTGGTCAGGGTTTCCTGGACATAACAGGCACGTGCTTGGGTATGTGCATGATGCACTTTTGGACTTTTGCGGAGCAGGGCTATTTGGGCTTGAGATCCGCTCCAAGGGGCTAGGGTAGCTTTTGGTGTAGATGTGCGGTTGAGGTGTGTTTTGATGGTTTATGATGGTTTCGCCATCACTGATACTGTGCATGCATGGTTGTAGCTAATCCCTGGGGAGAGCGGGGCATTGATCCCAATGTAACAGCTCATTTCCCCCCTGGAGTGAGGACTCCGTGCCCCTTCTATTATGTCTGCTTACGATAATGTCTGCTTACGATATTGTCTGTTAGCTGGTGTTTCCCTAGACCCGGTATTTCATATTTATCTTTGCACTAGTCTTCAGTAGCCGCCGGTGCCGCCTCTGTGCTTGGGTCCCTATGCCAATCGGGACCGTCATCAGGCTGATCAGGTTCAGGTTCCGGTTGATTCTGTTCATCCTCATACTGCCCGTTTGGGTTGGGTTCCGGTGGTGGTGGAGGTGGTGGTGGAGGTGGTGGGGGGTACCACAGCTCCCGACAGGACTTCTAGATCAATGGGGCACTCCGACCAACTGCTGTTGTGCCCAATGACCAGCCTTTGTGGTATCAGGCTAAGGCCGTGACAGTCAAGTAGGAGTTTCACATTGTTCCGGTTGTTGCCTTGCAGACAGTCCGGGTCAACACCCGTGAGGCATCCCATAGCTGTTGTCGCTTGGCGATAGTAGTGAGGGTGGCAATAGTCTACTGGATAGCCACGGATGGTGATCTTTATTCTAGTTTTTGGGGGCAGGAGAGCTGAGCTGGTTAGGGTCTACCATGGCAAGACATTGAAGAATAGAGTTCTCTCCCAATAGACATCATCTAGGAGTAACTCTTCAATAGATATCCATTCTAGAACTCTCAGGAGGAGGTCCTGATCAAGTACTGAGAAGGACCAATTTGCCGGGTAGCCTCTATAGTGCGAAGTTAGTGCAGTGGCTAGTTGGTGAACAGGTGGAAATGTAGTGAAGCTTAGAGACTTTAGCAGAACAGAGGCATGTAGATCTGGGAGGAGTCTGTAATGCTCGTTTAGTGGTGATAGGAAACAGTACTGCCTTTGTATTTGGGTTGTCAGCGGGAAGGGGTCTGCCATAGTTACGGCATTGCCAAGTGGGTTAGTAATGGAGAGGTTAGGGGAGAGTGGAAGGGCGCCAGGGGGTGAAGGGAAGAGGAGAGGAGAAGGGACGGTAGGGGGTGGAGGAGGAGAGGAGAAGAGGAGAAAGTTATTTGGCCTGATAGCCACATCACAGTTACAAATGTGATATGGATGATCCAGACATTTTATGATGCTCCAGACTTAATTATTCAATGCATTCAGATCTACTATAGTTTTCAATTAATACTTTATTTTGATGAATCTTGTATATTTTTTCTCAAGGAATAATTTTGATGAATGCATATTTGAGGTACTAACAATTTTTGAATGAAAATACTTAACTTTCGGACCGATGTTATTTTCAAAACTGTTTATTAAAAAAAGGTTGCGTGACAGTCTGACAGATCATACATGAAGTGGTCCAACCGTGAACCGTTGAAGCTGTTAACAAACTGATCTCGGGTCCCACCCTGGGTTCTTTCTTTGTGTACTAGATATTCTGCAGTAATTCGTGTAGCGGATAAGTTAACACTTAGCAATCTACATAGTAACGAAGTTTTGAATCCTCATTAATATTTGTATCACATCTGCAGTATTTTACACAATACTTCGAATCATAATAATCACTCTAATATGATTCCACAACAAATAGTAATATGGGAAGAATATTATTTTCTTATACCCAAGGTGAATGTATTGTATGGGTCATGAACTATATATGAATGCACGTGGTGCCTTGTAGCTTGTTTTCTGAAGCAACCTATGAAATCATGCATTCGATCAACTTCCCTTCAACAATAAGCAACAAATTATATTATATTGCGCAACAAGACGTGAACAGATTCATTCGATTCTTCAAATCGTGCTCCTACCGGCTACCACTATGCAGTTTCTCAAAAAATTTGGTCGGTTTGAGTTCCAAGTTTCAACCCGGATTCTAAATAGCATGCTGTAGCTTTTTCGGACCATAAAATTTATAGCGTTATCGACATTATAACAGTGTAATATGAGCATAGCGTTGTTTTTTTAGCCGTTTCGTTATAATACGATAAATGCTTATTAAACCTTTCGTTCCAACGATATTAAAAAGTATTGTTAATTTTAAAAATTGATGGATTATCTTAAAAATTATATGTAATTACAAACTAAAATAGATGAAATCTCCATTCTCATATGCACGTAGTTGTCCTAATCCGTCAACCGCTAAGATTGAAAGATTAATTTTTAGATTAAATATCAGTCCTCCAATTATATAATTTGTTTTTTTTTATTAAATACATATGTTTTATGCATAGAAATCTAAATTTAGTTAAAAACATACTCTCCACACAGACTACTACATGGTTATCACAATTAAAATTGAATGTATCCTTAGCGATCCATTTCTTTATTTCTCCTTACAATTCAATTATTTCCTTATTTGATTCCTGCAATTCACTTATTTCCTTATTTCTCCGATTCTTTGCAATTAAATTATTTCCTCTGTATTTTCGACAATAAAAATATAAATTATTCAATCTTTTCGAATCTATAGAGAAAATCAAATTTTCTGAAATGCTACATTCATGTGTGAAGATGAGAAATAATATTTTATTAGAGCTACTAATATGCTTTCACAATTTCTTAATCTGTTGCTTGCATTTGATAGAGATTTGAAAATTTGAACTTCAACAACCTCCGTGACAAAATTATCCTGCCTAAATAAAAACTTCTTTCCTTGAATTGATATACTTGTAAGTAATAATTTAACACCTTGTCAATCTATGTCATGTTTGCCTATTTTTTTTTTTTTTTTGTATTTACGTTTACAGGCTTTTCCAGGGATAGGCATATCGACACCCCACACATTTATATTAACACAACATCTTTATAAAAATTTAATGTATAGACAATTTTAACCCTCATTAAATGTCTTCCTAACTATCATATTTTTTCATAATGTAATTAATATAGTGATCATTAAATTATTTGGTTTCCATAATTGCTAGATTTTTTTTCCTTTTTTTTATATTTTGCATTCATGTTAGATCAAAAGCTACATAATTTCATTGATCTTCCATTTTCTCATAGAAATATAGTTGTATAATTTACACAAGAGAACATTCAATTCAATTAAAGTTTTAAGCACTCAAGTCAAAATACATATTTAACTTTTTTTCTTTGTAAATTTAATTTTTTTTACATTAAGATACACTCACTTTAATATGTGATATATTCCAACTCAAATATTTTTTTAATTTTTATATTTTTCTCTCTTAATTTTGATACTTATAATCTATTAGTCTATTTTAATTTAGAAATTTTTTTATTGATATTTTGTAATTAATTTATTTTTGTTAATTGAAGAGATGGATCAATCCCCTAACCCGTTAGAAGAAAACATTGAAAATCAAGTTTTGAATTATGAAAATGAAAGCAATCAACTTCTTAATTTCAAGTTTGAAAATTGTGATGATATGCTTCTTGTTTTTCGTGATTTACATGGTGCTAAAGGCTATGTATGCTAACAACTTGCGGCTTGCGACCAAATAAATTTGTTATTTTGTAGTGTTTTGTTGTACATCTAATTTTTTATTTTAATCATAAGTTGAATGTCAAATTATTCATGATAATCTGCAATCAATATGTTTTTTTATATAAGTAATCATGTAGTTTTCTTAGTGTTATTGTGTAAAAAAAGAAGATAAAATGTTAATAGACAAAATTATTTTTTTTATAGTAGATTGTTAAAAGAAAAATTGTGAAGTTTACAAAATAAATCGATATATACAATGTTGATAGATTTTAATAATATAATAAAATTAGTTCACTGTTATTTTCCTTAATTTTTTTTTAACGATTTGATTAAAATAAATAATGAATACTTATTATACGATAATATAAAGTTTATAAACATATTTTATAGTAACTTTTAAGGAACAAATTTTAAAATAATATATGACAGAAAAAATATATTTTAATAAAATAACATACTTTATAAAACATAACTTTTAAGGAAAAATAATTATGTATTTATATATGAGAAAGAATTAATTTTTAAAGAAACACTTAATGAAGGATAGAATTGTCTATATAGTAAAATATTTTGATGATGTTGTATTAATATAAAATTGAGTTGTTTTAATATCATCACCCCTTTTCCAGTTAGTTTTGTTGTATGCCTCAACTTCTCAATTTATGTCATGATTCTCTTTTTTGTGTTTATGTTACGGACCTTTGCAGTTCGTTTTGTTACATGTCTTTCACTATTTCCTTGTTCTTCTTGCTACCTTTCAATTAATAATGGAGGTTTCATATATTTCCGATCTGGAGAGAATTTTTTTCATATTATATTTGATACGTTTTTTTTCATTTATTGCTGTTTCATTTATTATTATTTGTTATTAAAATCTCCTCTCTTTTTTCATTTGTGTCTTTTATTTTTATTTAATTTTTTTTCTTAATTATATGTGAATGTCAAACAAAAAGGTCTCTAGATCAAATTTGATTAAGCCATTGCGTAAGCATATAGGCAACACATGAACACACTGGTTACAAATTATAATTTTCTGTGATTTAAGGTAACTGTTTGAATTTCATATATTGAAATTGAGAAACGTAGTCAAAACTATTGTTGGTTTCTTGTCTGACAGTTACAAAACCAGCTTTTCATCATAACTGTCAATCCTCATAAATTCTGAAATTAAATATACATACATTATGAGCATTTCTGGTCACTCCCATATAAAGAACTCCCAATTTGGATGAATCAATTGATCACACTAAAAAAGACAAATCAGCATACCAGCAAAGGGCAAACTTGTCAATAACAGTTGGTACTCAAGCTCAAAATTAATGAAATGAATGCCTAAGAACTTTGGAGGATTTGTAAAAATACACAAATACATCACAGAGACTTGATCATATGGTTTAAGCCTCATTCTATGTACAAAATTGTTGAGAAATGTTTTTTTTTTTTTAAATATGGGTTGGAGGTCAAGCCATCCAATATATTTCAAATCCATTTGTATTAATACAGAAGATTTTCCCACATTGTGGGTTTCGAATTCATGACCTTCCACATGGGAGCCATATGTCTTTGCCACTAGACTAAAGGCAGGTTCTCAATTGTTAAGAAATGTGCTAGCTACTTTGGTCAGAGAAGGTACAATAGGGCATATCAAGAAATGAGTCGGGAAAAGAAGCAAACTCTTCTAATGAAAAACTGTGCAAATAAGCAACTCAAAACATGAGATAGTAGTAATAATTCAATACCGAATGCTCTTGCGAGGACAAATGTTTTATTAGTTTTAGAGACTCCACTGCAAATAGATTAGCTTCATCAGCTCCTCATGATGCTAGTGAGTCGTTGCATGGTAAGACAATCTTTTTATCAAATTTTTTATTTGTATGTATATTTTAGAATAGTAGTTGCAACAAATTAGCTTTTACAATCTATTCAATTCAGTAATATGTTTCTGTTGCAACGCACAGGCACAATACTAGTATATTATTATATACTATAAGGATCGCGAAATATTTTTCAAACTGAATTTTTTAAGTCAGAAAAAAATAAAAATACTCCTTAATGTGTTGCTTGAAAAAAAATTAAAAAGTTTAAATCCGAGTTATTGATTCATGTTCAAACTTTAGATCTCGGTCAATAAAAATGTTTTGTGATTCTTTATGTAGAGTCGAATTCTAAGATACTCCATCTATTTCTGTAAAAGTGTTTATGAAAAAATATTAAAATATTAAAAATATAAATTGACTTCTGATTAAAATTGCATGTTAAAAATTTACCAGTCAGCTGTGAATTCATATCACCTGAGTCAACTCAAACTATTTTAAATTAGATCCAGACCGTTCAATCTACTTGAGCACAAATATTAAAGACACGGCCCGGATCTAAACTCAAAATTTGAGTTAGTTCAGATAATCCGGACTCGTCGGCTATCGAGCAAACGGTTAAAGAGAAATCAACGTGAGATCATCGCAATAATGAGCACTACCCATTAATTAACGAGTATCCTCTGCGAGACCTCATTTTTTGCGTGACCGACGTGTCGGATGCCTATTCGGAGGTAGCGCAGGGGGCCCTATTATTTGTGCTTTGAGAGTCGTGTAGAACGCATTTGAACGGTTGAGATTTTCCAGTGAAACACGCAAAAGTTGAGATATCTCAGAGGATGCGAATTCTTAATTAACGCTTTTATCACCATCTCCGGCGTGAATCAACGTTGTTACAGTGCTTCGGCTCAATTCAACCGATCAAACAAAGAGAAATCGAATTCAATTTCATTCTCACTAGAGAGAGAGAGATTTGGTAGTTGAGAGGAGTGATGTCGCACGAGAGAACAAGCACCTCCGTCACAGACGAAAGCAGCCCGTACGAACCTCACCTTCTTCCATTGGGGATTAACTTTCGATAATTTTGATGCAACTGATCACCTTTTAGATTTGCAAATGCTGTAATTTGCTGTCATAAATCTGCAATTGTTAGATATTTAAGAGGTCTTGTCTTTTGATTGTGTAATTTTGTGATTTTTTTTTTTTTTTTTTTTTTTGCATTTTGTTTCAATTATTGCAGATTTCTTGATGTACTGAGAGAGGCTTCGCTATCTGGTAATAGACAGCCCAGGAGTATACTCGGTGCCCTCATTTATTGTTTGCTATTGGCAAGTAACTTAGTCTCATACAAATTAATTTTACATAGCACTACCCCAGTATTATCCTCGATCATTTTTTTTAGAAACAAAAGTCACTGTATTGGTTTAATAATGATGAAAGGACATGAAATTTGCATAGGTGCTTTCTGGTACTTAACCTCGATAATACAATACCAGAATGGTACAAAAACCCCCAATTGACAATCAACCTTTTAACTTAAAACCCAAGTTGGTCTCAATTAACACTAGGTCATGCTATAAGCTTGAAACAAGGAAGGTGTTTTTTTAATTGAATTGGTTTGTGCTGGTTGATGGTGTTATTAAATGATTTGCAAGTTAATCAGCTCATTTCTTATTCCATAGGCAGGTTATGCTGCTGTAACAGTAGCATCTCCATGGGTTTTCTTTTATGTACCTAGGTTGATTCCGGCACTGATCTGTAGTTGTAATGTACTTCTCCTGGTTATTACAGGTTTGCAACTAAACCCAATTCCTTTTTTTTGCTATTTTATATGCAAAAGATAAAATAGAACTAGGGTGTTCCTGAGTTCACCAAGCCCCTTTTGTGAACTCAACTCTAAAACCTATCAAATTGGCTTCAAACGACTAATCCGAACCATTGAAATCCATCTACCTTACGAGTGATGCGTCTACATGCGAAAATTTTAAATTTTCGAATTAATTTTGCAGAGAGTCAAGTGGTAAAAAAATGTTCAAAAAAATGAATGCATTAAAATTAATAAATAAATCTTCTAATTTTGTCCACTTGACTTTATACTAAATTAATTCGAAAGTTTAAAATTTTCATATGTAGACTCATCACTCGTAAGGTAGATGGGTTTCAACGGTTTGGATTCGTCGTTTGAAGCTAATCTGATAGGTTTTAGAGTTGAGTTCACAAAGGGGCTTTGTGAACTTAAGAACACCCTAGTTCTACTCCAAAGATAGTAGAACTCATAACATTATTATAATTACTTCATATATGTATGGTGTCTTTCCTTATTCTTGCTGAGTTTTATTGAGAGTTAAGTTGGAGTATGTTATCTTGCAGCTGTGTTTCAGCAGTACTGGGTTTACCAGGTTAGAAAAGTGCGCTTACAGGTACTACAATCATTATAATTATTTTATGATTTTCTTTTCACTAATTTCTGATAATGTTCTACAGCTGTATAATATAGTACTTTCCTTAATTAATCTGACCTATTGTAAAACAGGGCTATTATGCTTTTAGCCAGAAACTCAAGCGTATTGCTCGCTTTCCATTTGTGACCATCTCTTGCGGTATGTATACATTTAAATGATAGTTTACTTTTGACCCCCTGAATCATTGCACTTGTTCAATCAAGCCCCTCATTGTTGGACCTGAGTGCCTGTGACATGCTGCCAGCATGGCACTAACATTGTCTGTAGGTGATCAGGTGGACATGACTCTCTGGTGATGACATGGCATTCATGCTTTATAAGATGTAATCCCATCATATACGGTTCAGGGAAGGGACATATTGGACAGAGTGCAGTAGTGTAGGGACCAACAGAAGATCAACAGCAGATTCATCTTTCATTTATATTAATTTTAGTCGACACTGAAGTGCTTTTTATGTATATTTTTTTTTTAATTTCAGGCAATGCCCTGATGCTACTAATCTTAGTTTGGGAGCATTATCTGCATGTAGTCTCTCTTTCTTTAATGCTAAGGTAAGGTAATCTTGGAGTTTTGACGGTAACACTTCACTTGAAATGCTAACAATCCAAATGAGTGATCCAAGCCACAATGTGATGAAATCCATCGGATTAGTTAAAAATTGCTATAAATCATTAGTTAGAAATAGATCATATTGTAAAAACTCTACATAGAAAATCAAATAAGCAATCTTATAAGTTAGGCATGATTGATACATATTGAAATAGTTATGGATGAAATTTCATTGCATTTAAGCATCATTTTATCATCAAGTAACAAATAATTTATTTTGTGCCGTTCAATATCCCTCTTTTACTCCCCATCCGTTGGATGGGATAAGAAAATCAAAATAAAAAAAAAATATGAAACTTGTTATTATTCTAAATTTCGATGTGTAATTTTCATTGGGTGGCTTGGATTGCTTGTTGGGAGTTTAAAATGCATGATTTGGAACCCTAAACATTTTTGGCGAAGTGCTAACATTGGTATATTAGCAAAAAAGAGCTACTCATTTTCTTGAATTACGTTTATGGTTTTACTATTTTAAATATCTGCAGGATTGCTGTTGTGGCAGAGGCTTTATGTGCTGGATGTATTATGAGTTTATATATAGGTAAAACAGCCTGTCCTTTTTTTATATATTTGAAATCATGGTTTACAGTACCTGCTACTTGTAAACTACCTTTGGCAGGGTGGGGCACTTGCCGTGTCCTAACTCAAAGAAAATGAATTATATTCCTTTATTTTCTTGGTAATTTGAAAAAAAAGTGCAAAATTATGCTTACAAACCAATATAGTTGTAAGATTGCCCACCCTAAATGCATGCGTGGTCATTAATTATTTATATTAAAGATTCCGAGGATCAATATGAGCATTTGTTTTCTTTTTATATATGCTGTTTTTGAAGGTTGCATTCACAAATACAATTCATTGAATGGTGAACCTGACATACTGAGGTCCCTTTACTCTGCAATACAGCCATCCAGTGCTTTGGAGGGTCTGAGGTGACAACATAAAGTTTGGAAATGCTACTCTTTTATTTATTTGTTTAATTCAGTTTTACTGTGATACTATTTTTAAGATCTTTCATCAAATATTCTATATCCTATTACAGATATTATGATGCCGGTGGTCTTTCTGACCAACAAATGGCGTTACTCCAGTACCAAAGGGAAAACCTTCATTACCTAAGCGAGGAGGTATTATTAAATCGAGTGAGGCTGTGCTACTATGCATAGCTCAGATTGGTCCGTAAGATATTACTATGGATTAATATCTTCGTTTTCAAAGTCCAAATAGTTGATCTGAACAGTTCAACATGATCTCCAAATGAAAATGTACTCACATACTAAATTTTACATTTTCGTAAAAAAAGTACTATTTTTTTAGATGAGTAGAAACTCACAACTTTTGAATGGTCTAGAATCTTTAGATCAAGCGATTTTCTACCTATCTAAAAAATTTCAAAAAAAAATGTAAAATTTGATCTACAAGTACATTTTCATATGAAAATCATGTTGAACTATTCAGATAACTATTTTGACTTTGAAAACAGAAATATATATCCATAGTACGGACCAATATGCGGTATGCATAGTACCATGCCTCACTCTTATTAAATTCTTACTGTTAGATAGATCATTTCCTTATTTGCTAGAGGTTCACAAATATACTTGCAACCAGACATGGATTCAATTCCAAATCCTGTACCCCAAAAAGCGGCAGGATTTATTATGAAATTTATGTCCATATAAATCTGTACTTTTAATTTATATTAATTTATTACTTCTCCTTTTTTCTAGTATACCAGAATGGAGTTGGAACCCACATATATATATACGTATACGAGATATATTTGTTTGCCATATAAAAAAACAGTATACCAAAAAATAATTATTTTCTTAATTTATTGTTAATTAGAATAGCTTACTTTGATTTATTAAAGTAACATTTATAGTAATTTCTACTAATTAGATCTCTAGTTAAGATACCAATTTTAATTTTATTCTATCTCATACAGGTCCTTCGCTTGCAAGAATGCTTGAGCAAGTACCAAAGATCTTATGATGGAAATGCCCCTCAGGTTCTTACTTTTAATTAGTTATCTTCTTTGTTATTACTTGTTTCATCTTTTTATTTTTATTTTTTGTCAAATGAAGGTTGACCTGGCTCATCTTTTAGCATCTAGAGATCAAGAACTCCGTGCTTTATCTGCTGAGGTGATGTCATATTCCTCAATTACAAAATACAAGAACAAGATAAAATTAAAAAAAAAATCATCTATCTGTAGTTGTAATGACTTTTGGCTTAAACTATAGTATTTGACATGATCAAATTACTATTGCAGATGAATCAAGTCCAGTCAGACCTACGTGTTGCACGTAGCGTAATTGCTGAAAGGGATGCTGAGAACATGCGCATTCGTTCACTTAACAACCAGGTTATAACTACTTTCGTATCTGAAAGTTAATTAAAGAAAATAAAATGTAAAATGTAAAATGTGGAAATGGGAAAACTTCCTGCTAAAGGTTAACAGAGTTTAAATATATTGTAGTATGTGGACGAAAATGAGAGACTTAGAGGCATACTTGGAGAATGGAGTGCTCGAGCTGCTAAGGTATACTTATCAGATTGGCATATTACGAGTTTAAGTTGACTTTAATCAAATTTCAATTCGAACTTACTGAATCTATCAACATGACCAATCGACACTTTAGAAGCAGTTCTATTACGCAAACCTTTGACCAGATAGATTACATTATGCCTGGTCCAATTGTCAGTGTTGCCCAGTTTTTATATCTGGTTGGTTTTGGTTTTCTTTGCAACTAACCTGTTTGGTATCATACTGATCAGGTTCAATATCGGTATAACGAGTATTTTCCCTTTCTTACCATAAGCTATGGATGTTAATTTAATACAATTATATTTGCATAGCTTGAGCGGGCACTAGAAGCAGAACGATCATCAAATGCGTTGCTTCGAAAGAATTCAACTCCAAGGAGTCAATAGATTGCAGAAAGGCCAATTTTTTATTATTGAAATTTTGGCTTCTATGTTTCAAAAGGAATCATTGGCCTCAAAGAAATCACGATGGTTCGCTCGACTCTACTGTTTGCTTCAGCAAACAAGAGGCTGATAATGTGCACTGGTTTAGTTAGATCAATTGTCTTGAAAAATTGCCGTGTGTTTTCATTATGTAAAGAGAGGAGATACTTCTGATTGTGTTTGTTTTTTGGTTTTTCTTCAAGTGTATAATAGGATGGAATGTTAGAATTTAACTATATCTTTTTGGCGCTTTGTTGAATCGTAATGACATCTGGCCATGATCTTTTCCAGTAGCTTGATACATGATATACATAGTATTTCAAATGGCCTAATTTGTTCCCTGGATGTGACTTAAAAGTAGCTACTCTAACCTATGGTATAATTGCTGTTCTGGTGTAACTTGTGGATAATGACTCTTTTTTTTTTTTAGAGTGATGACTTAGACATGCTTTAGACGTGAAACTCAATCAGCATTTTGTTTACGAAATACAAACTACGGATAGTGTTGAGAAATAAAAAACATCAACAAAGCAACCTATAACTAATACCCTGTACATCTAATTTATTCATTATGCAAGTTTAATGGTCATTCGTCACTCCAGCGGATTCTGTAATTGTGGTCACAAGTCAAAATCCACAAGTGAACTATAAAAAATTCACATTAAACAAGAAAAAGAAAATTAGACCAAAAAACTACAAACAAATTTGAAAGTCAAAATTGAACTATTTTATTTCAGAACTATTGCAAAGAATGAAAGACAACATATGTTTCCTAATTGAAAGGAAAAATGACATGCAAGGAGAGAGGGGCAAGAAGCCAACTATATCTACCCTTTATAAACCAAGAAATAGAGCCTGAACACTTCAAAGTCGCACAAGACCAAACAAAATACACGCAATAGTCATTGCATTATTGTTTTGCACCAGAAATTAAAATGTGCTGTCATTTGTAATCGTTAGCAAAAATGGTAAGGAATAAGTAACAGAACTAAGAAGAATGAGAACAGAAAATTCTTCAAAATTTTGAGTTTGTATAATTGACCAAAACTTCCTTTCTATAAACAGTCATTAATTCACAGCAGCAGCAGCTGGAAGAGGCCGTTGCACATCAAGTACACTGTAGCAACGTGCACATAGTGTGGGGTGATCAACAAAAGATCCAACTTGGGTAGAATAATTCCAGCACCTCTCGCATTTTGCACCATCAGCTCTTGCCACACCAATCCATATTTCTCCAGCTCTGGAATCACTGTAGCTTCCAGAATATGCTGCCTCTTCATGAGTAGGCGAATTTATGATCTCAACCTGCAAAGCCGATATGTTAGAATGTAATATAAAGGGCAAAACTCTAGAGAACCTCCTTAGTTTTCCCTTTATGTTCAGATATTAAACAAAATTTTACGATATGCTCATATACATTAGAAACCCCATTAAGAAATTCAATAGCTGCTCTGAAGTGCAAATTAACTTCCAATAAACTTAGATAAAGGACATGTAAGTTAACAGTTTCATATTAATATAACGGGCAATTATGCCTCTTTTTTTTTCCAAAAGAACTTTCAATAATCTAAATGGGGCATGTGAACCTTGGAAGTGACTAGCAAACTACAGATCATAATCTAAAAAAGCCAAATGATAATACTTTTGGCCCCAATTTGATAGCATTACAATCTCGAGAATTACCGCTTTTCAATTTAGGAAATCTACTGGCCAAACATACAATTCTCGCAATTATACCTTGTTCAGCCATAATTTCTAATACAGTGTACTGTTAACCTTGTCTTGGTAAGTGAAATGCAGCAAAGTGAAATAGATACTAAATTACTTTAAGCATTGGTGTCTCGTGATATTGAAGTAGATGAAGTAATACTAAATAAAATGACCAAAATGTCCTCATGACTTTATTAGCAAGGAAGTAAGATGTCAAAAATAAGAAATTATGTTGTTTAATTTTAAAGCACCTATGGAGCTGCTTCAACTTAACTTCACCTTAAAGCACCTTAAAACTCCTCCTTTTGGTACCTTGATGCCCCTTAGAATGCACTTGCCAAAAGCACCTCTAAATGTACCTTTCTTTTAAATTGGGTTCAACCTTTGGTACCTTCTCTTAGGTGTGTGGCCCCCAACAGCCGTCTTAATAATGTATAGAGATTGTTTCTGACGGGCATTTGTGTAAACATAAAAGATTTACATAGGAAAAAATAATCAAGATTCAGATTTTACCTTGGAGGTTATGAATATGCGGTGCAAAGAATCTGCATCATTAGAAGCCATGCACATTTTCTCTAACTTTGCTATTGTGGCACCATCTGTGGCATGGAGAAACACTTTTGCGTCCAGGCTCGAGCCAATGAGCTTACCAATACGAGCATTTTCCAAAACTTTATTCACTTCAGATCTCAACTGCATCAAAAGGACCAAAAACATAAACAATAAAAGGTTGAACTGCAGCACCAACTTCATATAAAATATTCTATGAAATTTTGTTAAAAAGAAATGAAGGATAGAGGACTTGTGCAAGGTCCAAGTCCAATTTGGGATCAATCAAGTCTAATCTTGACTCTAAGCATGTAAACTCTTCAGCACTGACTGTGCTAAGTCTGCTAAAGGAGAATGGATCCAAACACCAACAATGGCTACTATAAAATAGGTATTAGCACAAGTCTGGAAGCAAGTGACAACTGTTTATTTTTTCCTCTAAGACGAGACTTAGTAGTTAGCATATTTTATAGAGTGCTGGTAATATTTGTATTAGTGGCATAAGTTTTAGTAGCCTTGAGTATGATAGAGTTGTAATAACATTTTTAGTAAAATGATTTAATGGTATGTTTTGTTGTAGCACTCTAGGGGAGATCCCCCTGGTTGTTGCCACACAGTCCCCCCTTCCCCGTTGTAATAAAAGGGGGGAAAAACATATTATATATCTCGGTAGTGCTAGAAGATACATACAGCAAGGTAGCAAGTGGAGGTTAACGGTGTTAGAATCAAAATTTTATTAAAGCTACGTGACATTTCTATAAGACAGGAATCACACTGGAAAAAGTCAACTGTACCAGCTTGTGCCATGACAAACACAAGTAAAAGAACTGATTTCAACAACAAAAAAAAAGCATACCTCCAAAATAGTACCCAGGAAATCAACATCATCAGCAGACATATTCAGCCATCTACCGTTCAAACGAGGCCATTTCAACTCAAAAACGAATTTTGCAACTGAACCATCTTCCATTACATGCTGGAAAGGGAGATTTTGCCACACATCTTCTGCTAAATGCGGTAAAATAGGAGCAACCACACTTACGAGTGAAATTAAGTGCTCCAGGAGCACTGTCTGACAACTACGCCTTGTAAAGCTCGTCGAACCACTAATTGGAGAGGTAGTAGTGCATGAGAAAAGAGAAAAGCATTAAATATAGAAAATAGGCACATAAAAAAAGGTTAGTCAATGCACATACCCCACATAGAGCCGATCTTTGGCCACATCAAAGTAGAAATTAGAAAGATCAACAATTGCAAAACGTTGTATGACCTGAAACCGTAATAGAACTAAATTAGGAAAAAATAGTAACTTGTGCTGCACCTTTCACAGCATCGAACTATCACAGTTAACCCTCCAAAATAAAATGCATCATAAAAATCCCAAGATGTAACAAATTCTAATTGAATGTCACCATGTCCACTACAACCAAACCATCCTTCGAGATGCCCCTCCCACATCATTATATCTCACCATAAATAAATGAGGGAAAGGAGTTGTTTGAAGGGGCACATATAATATTGTGTGTTTATAGAGGAACCTTTGATATTTCTCCCTTTTACAGTGTCTTGCATGATATTTTTAATGTTTTGTGAGGAGACACAGGAACTCTAAATCAATATAAGTGCAATTGGCCCCAAGCTGCTTTTTTTCTAAACAGATTAAATTAACTCTGTGTATTAAAGGAAAAAATGTACCTGAAATATTTTGTAGAGCTCATAGCTTTCATAACTGTCCTTCACAGAATTAACGATATTTTCAAGCTGGTAAAGTTGATGCTTGTCTATTATAGGAAGATCCTCGTAACTGACAGCACTCTCTGGCTACATGGAAAAAGGCATGGAAGAATTTATTCCAGGAACAGAATTAAAAAAAGGATGAATTTTTTTTTTTGAGAATGGCACGTACTTTCCAGTCATGGAGATTCGAGAGCAAGAAACGCATGGTCCCACGGAGCTTTCTATAAATGTCAGACATCTGTCGTAGAATGTGCGGTCCAATCAGCACGTCTCCTGTGTAATCTACACTTGACACCCACAACCTCAGAACATCGGCCCCGTAGCCCGGCTCCTCCTGCCAGTTAGTGGGGTCCACAATTGATTACTTAAACACCCATTATCAGTTGTTTCAGTAGATATTATTAAAGTATGACTCATTTCTTTGTATTTAAAAACAAACTTTGGCATTCTTCCCTCCATTGATTACTGCAATAGGATCGACAACATTTCCCCGTGATTTGCTCATCTTAAAACCCTTCTCATCCAGAACAAATCCATGAGTTATGACACCTTTATAAGGAGCTTTTCCTGAAAGACAGTTGTATTGGATGTGATACCTCCCAATCAAAAAAAAAAAATGTGATACCCTAGATAATAGTCACCCGTTTTTCTCTCATAGAAATACAAACTTAACGTACCTGTAGTGGCAACACTGGTTAGTAAAGAACTCTGGAACCAACCACGGTGTTGATCAGAACCTTCCAGATACAAGTTTGCCGGAAAACCTAGCCCCTCTCTTTTTGATAATACTGCAGCCCAGGATGAGCCTAATACCAAGAAGAACAAAAATTATAACAGGACCTGTTAAAGAATAAGAAAAGAAGAATGACAGGTTTTATAAAGTACATTACCTGAATCAAACCATACATCCATAGTATCAGTTCCCTTTTGATAGTTGGAAGCCATGTTCCGGTACTTCTCTGGTAGAAGTTCTTCAGTTGACATGTACCACCATGCATCGCTTCCTTTCTCAGCAAATATATCTGCACACGAATGTTCAGGTATATCAAAACCAACTCCAGATTCATAAAGGATCTGACATTGGACAGGAAAATAGAATTAACATAAAATGAAAAGGATGCATACTCTTTATATGGTCAATAGTTTCTTGGGTTATGAGAGGCTCTTTTGACTCGACATGATAGAAAACGGGGATTGGAACCCCCCATGGCCTCTGTCTTGAAATGCACCAATCAGATCGGCCAGATGCCATGGCAAGGATTCTATTAACTGCCTAAAAAAAAGAAAAGTACAAGTTTTGACAGAGTTCATATATGCACTTTGTGCATCGATATTTGCATAAATACCAGAAACAGAATATTTTGCATAATAAGCACAATCAGGACCCTTCTGGTATTATTGCAGATAAAGAAGACTTGAGAGAAATAATAAGCACAATTGGGACCAATAAGCACAATCAGGACCCTTCTGGTATTGTTGCAGATAAAGAAGATTTGAGAGGCCCCTTTTTCTTAAATTAGATCTTATCTAAAATGACTTAATATTGTCAACAACAATCAAGCCTTTAGTCCCAAACAAGTTGGGGTAGGCTAAAATGACTTAATATTGTACTTCCCCAAAAAATTAAAGGTACCTTAGGAGGAACCCACTTGACTTGTTTAATGGCCTCTAAAGCAGCATCACGGAAACCATCCACTGATGCAAACCATTGTTCAGTAGCCCTGAAAATTGTTGGCTTATCTGTTCTCCAGTCATATGGGTACTTGTGCTCTGCATTGATTCCCATAACAGAAGTTTAAAAAACAATTTACATCTCTGTGTAAGGAAGTCGAAATTTAATAATAAGATGGAACATACTAAGTAGGTACTTGCTGATAAAGGATAAGAGTATTTAGAGTTCTTATTTTCAGATTCTCCGACGGATGTAATTATTATTACCTTATATATTGTTTGTTTGGCCATGCACCAACTAACCTTAGAAGAAAATCCTGTAGGACTCGGTATAACAGAGTTACTACAAATTGAAATTAACCGATAGTACAACCAAGCCTTTAATCCCAAACAAGTTGGGGTAGGCTAGAAATGAAACCCAATCATAATCATAAAGTCAGGGTAGATAGTAATAAAATAGTAATAAAATTAATAATAGTAGTAGTAATAGTAATAGTAGTTCTACTAATAGTAACAATGGAATCAATAATAATAGTAATGCTACATTCACCATCGGGCACAGCAAACAGGATGATCCCGTTAAGGATGCATATTTTTGGTATTTCACAAAAATAAAGAGAACAAACATTTTACTTACTATATGGTTCTTCTATGAGAAGAGACAACTGTTCATCAAGGTACCCGACCACAGCTTTGTTACCATCTTCTAAAACATTCAAGCCCTGAAAAGGGCCAGCTTCATGAGTGAATTTTCCTTCGTCGTCAACTGGAGATATCCATTTCAGCCCATACTTCATACCAGTCACATAATCATCTTGACCGTGACCAGGTGCTGTGTGCACAAGACCTGTACCTGATTCGGTATTTATGTAATCTCCCCCTAGTACAACAGGACACTCAGTTCCATTTACAGGATGAATATACCTGAATGTTTGGAAATAGAGATGGTCGTAAATTAACTTGTGAATAACTATGTGTGATATATACCAGTCATTACTAACCCCTCCCAGTCAAGTATCAATCCTATTTCACTTTTTACCTTCTATTTTTTTTCTTTTTCTTTTCTTTAGTTGATTTGGCACTTATTTCATTTTATTGTAATAATTTCTTGTCTATGGCCCTACAAAATATCAGAACATCATGTATACCCCTAGAATATGAAAAAACATCTTATATGCATCTCCAAAAATCCAGCTATAATGCATATATTGCTTAATTGACTCTATTCAATTCTTAAAAATAAACAAAAATTAGCCCTCATTACTTTGACAAAAGAAAGAACTTCTACTGATAATTGAGTGGGCAGGTACACTTTATTTTGCTAAAAAGCACCAAGTGTCCCGACTGAGATCCATACACCAATAGGAGTAGGTAAGTCCCATTTGCCAGAGGAAGGAAAGAAAAAAGCCCCTGACTCAGGTAGGTCTAATTCTTTATTTTTTTTACGTGCAGTCTCAACTGCGATGCTATATAAATGTAATATGTAAACTGAGGTTCAAGCTTCAAAAGATCAAAATTCTTCCTCAGTTATGAAAATTAACAGTGAGGATTGAATCTCATCTATGGGATTAATGTACCTGAACATAAAAAAAAGAATGATGATCTTTCCATAAAACTTATTAGGGACTGTTGGCGACGCACATACCAGACACCATTCTAAATATCATACATACCATGTTGTCACCGACCTATGCATGCCATGCCAATTCTAATTTCACTCTTTGGTTCTTTCTATTTTATTTATTTTTTGATTTGTGTGTGTGTGTGTGTGTGTGTGTGTGTGTGTGGGGGGGGGGGGGTTATGATCCTAAATCAACATTTATATGCCCCTCCAAATGAGAAACTCACAAAAGACCCTCCGAAACATAAGACTACATATACCGCTCTCTTAGTTTCTTAAAATTAATACACCAACTAACCCTGATTTGTTCCTCATCAATGGAAACAAACAACGATTAAACAACTTAGTTTGGGCATCATTTCAAGCAATCTGGGAAAAGAGCCGCTGCAGAGGTTATTTTACATATTTTACAAGACTACACATAATTCTATGTTTAAAAAGATCATGCAAGATATTCCTCAGTTTCCATAGTACACATAATAGACATAAAAAATGAAATATTCCAGAACGGCTCCTAATATCATTGGTAAAATTCTTGTCTAGCCCTATAAAACCTCATAATAACCTGTATAACACTACAAGAAATAAATACCATGGACACACCTTAAAAAACAGAAAATTAAGACAGATACCCAGCAAAACTAGTAAAGCATCATGAATAGTTCATACTTGTCAACAAATGTTTTATAAATTAAATATTACTTTACCTTGGTTCATGACTGAAATATATTTACAAAAGGAATCCTTTTACCATTGAAAATAATTAACAACCAAGTATTAACTATAATATAGTATTGGCAGGGTCATCTGTATTATTTGAGGTTTGCAGGAGTAAACACGATAAGACTATTCAGAGGCACCCATGAAAATCACCTGACTTTAACTTGTTTCTGTACTATTTCTCTATATTTTTTTTTCATTTATTTATCTTTTCTTTTTTGGATAGACTGGAGTACCTGATGTGCTCTAAAGCTGATCCAGGGAAAGTTTTTCTAACTGAAATCTTCACTCCCCACTTGGACTCAAGTTTAGGTACAAGTTCTGATGCCACTATGAGAAATAGCTTCTTTTCTTCGGATTTTAATACATTTCCAATTTTTAATTTTTTGCCACCACCCAGTACTTCTGATGTGTTTTCTGGGTTAAGTAGCAATTCAGCGACCACATAAGTAAGCTTGGGATTCACTGCAACAGCTGAAAACAAACATAACAAGAGATTATGAGTAAGGGAACATGAAGAAGTCAGGAAATATTTTATTTGAAGCAATAAACACGCTACTATATAAACTTCAACTCATCCATAATCTCTAAATCAATTCCCTACGTCAAGCATCAATTGCCCAAAAAGTCAAATCAGTAATTATGGAAAGAATGTGAATCATATCATATTTTTAAACAGTAAATTTAAATTTTGGATATATTTTGGGGATGAATAAAAGAATTTTATATGAAAGAAAGCAACAAGCTACCAACTTACCGGCATTTGCAGGCATAGTCCAAGGTGTAGTTGTCCATACAGCCAGGTAAATGTCTGAAAGAAATTCCTCAAATAACAGAGCACTAGCCGGGGGAAGAGCAGTAATTTTAAAAATAGCATATATGCTTTTGGAAACGTGATTCTCATTATACTGCAAAAGGAGTTGATGGTGTGAAATGCAGAGAGAAATAAGCACACTAAATTAAATGAATTTTGACTTTTCTGGAAAAAAGAAGAACAGGCAAGTAATTTGCTACAACTGCAGTTAAAATATTTTCATTATTTTTAAATTGAAATAATTTAGATTACCTCTAACTCAGCCTCTGCCAAAGCAGTTACTGAAGACGGACTCCAATGGACAGGCTTGAGCCCCCTATAGATATAGCCTTTCATTGCCATCTGACCTAACACCTCTATCTAACACAATAAAAAGAATCAGAATAGCATTCTCAAAATCCTTGTTTTATTGTCCTGCAATTAGCTTCTGATTACATTTTGCATGGTCAAAATAAAAATAAAAAAATCAGAAAAGAGAAGAACCTGTGCGGCTTCATACTCTGGGGAAAGAGTTAGATACGGATTATCCCAATCAGCCCAAATTCCAAACCGCTGTGGCAATAAAAAATAGCAATGTCGTTAACAAAATGAAACAAGAGTCTAAAAACATACAAATTATTAACAGTTTAAATAGAAGAATTCCCTTGGATATGTTAACAAAAATGTATTTAAAAAAAGGTTAGAGAAAATAGTACCTTGAAACTTTTCATCTGATTTTTAACAGTGTCCCTGGCAAACTTTGCTGCTTTTTTTCTCAGCTTTAAAGGCGTGAGCTCCTTCCTAGCTTCTTCATCCAATAACTTCAAAACTGACAAAAAAAAAATAAGGCTGTCAAGTTCAAACCTCCTAGAAGAAACTTCTTCATGATCATATTCAAAAGTTTAAATAAACCAGCACATGCCTTTTTGTTCAATGGGTAGGCCATGACAATCCCATCCCGGAACATAAGAAACTTTATGATTTTGAAGGAGCTGTAGCATGAAAAAATTTCAATTTTTAGAATATAAGCTATAATATTACCTATTCAAAATAAAGCTATAATATACTCAAATTACCTTGTAGCGGTTTATTATATCTTTTATGATTTTATTCAAGGCATGACCCATGTGTAGATCTCCGTTGGCATAAGGAGGTCCATCATGTAGAGTAAACCTATCCTGCTCAAGAAATAAGCATTCACCTTTCAGAAAATACTCTGTTATCATGATGCATGCACATGTATAGTATCATAATTTTATCATGGAATAATTTAGTGCCATATTGATAAAGACTTTCATAAAGAAGCTGCTCGAGTCAATATAAGAGGCAAGGATCACATTCAAGATGTCATTTTATCTACCACCCAGTCAAGACATTTATGAAAAAATTTATATTGGCAGCTAGCAAAGCGGGTCTTATATTTACTGTAATACCAGTACTCACACCCAAACCACTGTATCACAGGTAAGGTGCCATGTATGTCAATACCCAAATTGAATATACCAGAAATACCAATTTAAGATTTTTTTTTAAATTAGTTAAGATGTACTTACTCCAGTATTTCTCTCTGAGATCCTTTTAAGAACCTGGTTCTCCTCCCAGAGCTTCTGTAGTTCTGGCTCCCGTACCACTGCATTTGCTCTCAACCCAAATGTGGTTTTAGGTAGATCGACTGTGTGCTTGTATTTCCCTGTTTCTTTCTTCCCACCTTAACAAGTAGGTTAAAAGAAGCGAAGTCAAACCAATGCTGAAGCACAGCTTAATTCTTTCTTCCCATCTTTATTTTGAATTGAGATAACCAATTGAAAATTTAAAATGCAATAGGAACTTCTAATACACCAGCAAGTAGAGTGAGAAAAATAAAACCGACATAGGCGTACCTTCAACGGCCTTTTTGGCTGCCATTACGGGACCACGCGACCTTCGCTTCGAAGTAGAAAAGAACTCCCCAGTGGAATCAGTACCAAAGCACCTCTTCCCAATCGGTCTGAGAAAAGCACGCTTCTGGGAGCAAGTCTGGAAGAAAGGAAGCCAAGTGTAGTGATGAGAGTAAGAGTTGCACAAAAAGGAAGCTTGGGAAGCCGCTATCTTGGCTTCCCCGGTGGTGAACCGACCCGACGCAGCGGCGAAGCGGAAGAGGGAACCGGCTTCCATGGGAATAATGGGGTAGGATCACCGCCAGCGCCAGGTGAGCGGTAAGAATACGAAGGGGATAGAGTGCAAAATGGATGCTTACCTGGAGCTGTGTTGGCGGGGGATAAGGGGCCGGGAAGCGTGAGGGTTTTTTGTTCACTTGTGAGTCTCCCTTGCCTTTCTTGGATATATCGGGTCAAAAAATTAATACGGATCCACACAATTGAAAAACCAAATCCAACAGTGGAACTTTATAGAAAATTTTCCAAGTGGTTAAATGTGTTAGTTTTTAAGTTACTTTTAATACATTTATTTTTTAATATTTTTTATCGCTTGATTTGATATTAAAATAATTCGAAAATATAAAAAATTTGCATGTAAACGCATCACTCATAAAGTAAATCGGTTTGAACGGTTTTGATTTTTCATTTGAAATCTATTCAATCAATTTTGAAATTAATGTTATATAACACCGATGTTATAATAGCTGAACTCTTCAAAAACTAATTAACTAGAGTCTAGAGTAGACTTGAAACCCAAATTAATACCCTTTCTAACGAATTGTGATTTCAGAATAATAAAATGAGAATTTAAGAAATAGAAAGACGCATTCTCTGGCAGAATTTGACTTGCTTGATGCCTAATTTGGATTTTATGTTTGGTAATAAATAAACTTGGAAGCACTATTTTTAATTATTAAATGATTGAAAATTGAGAGAAATTTTTCTCTTTACATATGATCTTTTAAACTATAGAAATTAATTATTAAAAAGTTTATACTAAGTATAGAGATTAATTTTACATTATCTATAATATTTTATCCTAAACTATATAGAAAATTATGTATAATTACAAAACTTTTGAAAATAAATGGTGATTAATTGACTCTCTTTCTATTAGGCATATATAATCACGTCTTATCTACGTTTATTACTTCTATTGTTGGTATTGCGGCCACCCTGAGCCGGTTTGTGCGCCATTACATGTCGTATAATTATTACATATAGGGGCATTCCTGGAACAAACTTTGCAGCCGATCTGCACAAATGACACATGTTAACTAGTGTATACCTCTGTTTTTGTAGATTATCCTGTGTCAAAATAATGTTTCGAATCACCAATCATGTAAAGATCTTCATCCTCGGTGGAGCCTCCCTTCCATATGATGTTTGTTTTGATTATAGGCCCGCCTTTTAGTGCCGTGTACGCTGGCTTAACTATTAGTTCACCTGTGGCATTCCACCTCCAAAGTATCTCATCTCTGGTGCCCAGGTGTAGGTGGATCGTGGCCAAGAAGTTGTGCAACGTATGAAGTTCCTGTTGTGTCAAAATTGAGAGATTGGATCTAAATAAAGTCACCATGTCGTGCTATATGGCCGCTCGATTTAAAGACATGTCACTGTCATGAGTACAGGTTTGGCAGCCAGTATCTCATAAAACCGGCACCCCAATCATGATCCCACAAAGAACTAACGAATTTATCCCCGGGTCTCCATTGTGTTGAGCAGTTGAAGAACAAGAGACAAAATTGATCGGTACTAATAAATCACCACTAAAACTTGAAATCCAGGGACCCCCCGTGCTACAGTAGATCCGCCCCCGGAAACGATTGTTATATCATAGTGGCTACTACTTACCCCTATTCTCTTAGACACAAAAAGAAATAAGATTGCTGGAAATTTTTTTGCCCCCTTCTAGATGTTTGACTTATAATTCGAGTTAAATTTAGTGTTAAAATTAAAATAAATTTCTTGAATTATGATTGGTAATATTAATGATAAGTTATAGGATCAGAAATTATAAGTTAGAATATTGGAAAATATAAGTCAAAATATTTTTTTTAATAAAGTACTCAATTAGTTAATGGGTTTAAATTTGATAAATTATTTAAACCCGATTCAATATTTTTTTGCCCCCTGGCGAAAATCCTGAATCTGCCCCTAATCGTTTGCCTCAATAGCGATTTCCAGAGTCTGTGGCCCGATGCAAACCACCATTTTATTAGTAATAATGTATAATTAACGATCACAAATCCAATACTTCCAAATCCTCAATCGCTTTTGGTTCACACACTGAATTCCAGTTTACTAGATTGTAGCCTTTATGTTGATTTGCGACGCCATGTCATAGAAACGTTCGCCTAATCTTATCGAACTCACTATCACCCACTGAAGCACAGCTGTGGTTGCCTGATATCTTGTTGTTGCAAACACATGTGTTTAGTGTCTTGTGTATAGTTCAACATTGTTTTTTTTTTTAAACATTATGTTCTGTTTTTTAAGACCTTTTATATTAATGGACGTGCATTTATATCTTTTTGTTAAAAAAAAAAATCATCCACTGCGGCAACTTAAGTACGGACATGAAATAGATTGGCAATGAGGAGAGAATTAAGTATATTAAAACCAACATGTCTGCCATGAAAAGGAATCTTGTGGCCCAATCTGCGAGCCTCTTATATGTGTAACAATGCAAGGTACATCCGTTTTAGGAGACCAATTTCATTTTACTGTGCATTCTTTAATATTAAATGACAGACATTAAGGTTCTAAATAGCGCCGCTATAGTATTTTCGAACCATAAAAGCTATGACGCTGCTATAGTGCGCTATTATGTTTTTTTAGCCATTCTGTTATGACACGATAAACGCTATTTAAGCCTTTGACATGCAATAATTCCATCAAAAACTAGACTTGTTTTTTGGTGGTACTCCAACTAAAAGAATTAACTTGTCAAGGATAGTTTAGTTAAAAGAGGAGTCTTTAGATCAATCAGCTCATAACAAAAAGAAAAAGCAAGGTCTTGTTATGTATGACCTATTTCAGTATTTTTCAAAAAAAAAAAAAATTACAATATAAGCGAACAAAAAAATCATATGTTTCTTCTTTTGATTAATAATTGCTGAGCAAGTTCAGTGCATTGAAATTTTAATAAAAACGGATTATTTCCTTCATCTTATTATTCTCTTAGAATAACAGATGACTCGAATCCGTATTCTATGCATTAACTCAAACTTTGAGTTAATATATCTGATCTGTCTTATCAGAATTCGGACCAATCTGATCGATAGAATGCACGGTTTCTTTCTCTTTAATATTCATGCAGAGCAATGTTATCAGAACTAGACCGGACCGGTCGGTTGGACTGAAAAAAACCGGACCCAGTCACCAATCTGGTTCGGTTCTTATTGATTATCGCTTATGTTAGTAGACCGCTTGAATCTGATTTAACTGGCCGGTCTTTTACATAACTGCTGAAGAAAACGGAAGCAAAACTTGGGTTGAAATCAAATTTCATGTAATTTTGCCTCATATTTTCTTGCCTTTTCTTCTCACGCTAAGATGGAAGGAACTGATAATTTGGCTCTCCTTTCTCCTTCAATCTCACCTGTCAGTTAGGCTGTCTCATTTCATTTCTTCACACGCTAGAATTTTGATCAATCTCGTTCTCAAGGCATAGCTTCAAACGGAATCACAAAATAACCAGTCCAAAATAACCAGTCAAGATTAAATATTGTAAGTAATCTCTTGTAATCATTAATTTAGAATCTGTAAACATTTCAAAGACTAGAAGTTTTGAGTTAATTTCAAAGACCAATGAATCGTTGATCGGGAGCTTTACTGGGTCGATTTCCGATCCAATTTTGATAACATTGATGCAGAGGATACGAATTCCACATGGCTCCGCGTTTTCTGCACTATGCTTTCTTTATTCAATAATCACTTCTTTGTTTTGTTTTACCAGACACAGGAGGGGAGGGGAAGTCCTCTCCCCAAAAAAAAAAAGAAAAAAAAAAGAAGAAAGTTAATTAGACGACTAACTATTAACTAACCACTTTAGTCGAGAAACCGTCCTGAAGTTGACTTGTAATATATAATTGTATCATCATTTTGTTTGATAGATGCTTTTTTTGTATGAAATGTCCAAAAACATAATTTATTTCTTATTACGCGTTGAACAATCAGACTAATACAAGTGAATTATACAAATCTATATAGTAGTTTAAACTTTATGTAAGAGTCACATATCTCAATTATTATATTAAGCATGTAGTTGTCCTGATCTGTCAATGTTTTTTATTAAAAGATAAAATTTTGAATTGAATATCAATCCTCCGATCAAAAATTCGGATTCCATGCATTTTCTTTTATATTTGTTTACGTGTAAAAGTCTAAATTTATTTAGACGCATACCTATCATACGTACTTTCTACATGCAAATTGTATCATCTTTCTGATTGGATTTCTTTCTTTTTTTAGATGTTATTTAATTTTTTTTTAAATTGATCGATAATTGATTGGTCATATTTTCATTTCTTTTTATTTTTATTTGTCATTTAATATGTTATTTTATTTTAGATTTTTTTTTATAAAAATATGTCAAAAATCAACATAATATATGTCAGTTAATATATTATTTAATATGTTCTTTGAAAAATATTATTTACATGTAAATGTTATTTTAAAAATATTAATTATCATTTATTTTAAATTTTTTATGACAATATGTCATTTTATATGAGATATACCCTGCTCTTATAATAATGCAATGCACAGTCCGATACTAATAAACACATATTCTGCTTCTACATCAGTCAGGCATGAAAGGCGTTTATGCAACGAGTCCGCATCATCTGCATCAACTCCAAAGAGTATCTTTTGAGTTAACTCACCGTTTGATTTTAAACGGAGCCAATTCGATTACAGTATATAATTCAGATGCCCTTTAATATTAGTGTGGATCTAGTTCGTATGAATTTTAAAGCAAATGGGAGGATCCAGATTTTCATTTTAGATACGAATTATTATGTAGCTAACCTAAATTTTGGATTTTCTTTGCAGCATGAATGTAGCTAATGGAATGGTGGGTGGAAAATTATTCAAGTGGCTCTCTAAAAGCGAAATCATGTAGCTAATGGAGTGGTGGGTTGAAAATTATTCAAGTGGCTCTCTAAGGGTCTGTTCGGCGTGATACTATTCACGTGGAAAAAAGAAAATTCATTCAAACTGATTTTTTTCCCATGTAAACAGTAATTTTTCAGTTGATATTCATATTCCTATTCCCACTTAGAACGCCGAACACGTCCTAAAAGCAAAATCATGTCTGGAAGACTCGAAATCCAAAACACACTTATCAGCATCAAAGTCAATCCGACCTATAAAAGACTAACAATCTGGATAACCTGATGTAAATTAGGTTGACCAACCACAACATGATTCGTGCAGTTTCAATAAAAATGTAGAAGAACAGGATCCCATCCCTAGTTTAACCGAGTGTTGTAAATAACGGTATGCGGTCGTCAGATGGATGAAATACCGTCAAGTGATTAATCGGTATGCGGTCAATTAATCGGAATTATATGAATAATTTAATATTTTTATTAAATTTATGTATATATATCATAATTTATTTAACTCATTAAACTTATTAAATAAACTTAATTTAACTTAGTTCCATTATTATAACATAACATTACGTTTATGTTTTCTAAAAGCATAAGAATTTTCATGTGTAAGTAACACATTTATTTAATGAAAAAATAAATTCAAGAATTAAGCATTTTCAATTACTAATAACATATTATTTAAAAGAAATATAACATTCAAACATAAATCACTAAATTTAATTTATGATGACAACTTAGTTTCATAAATGAACATATCGTACTAATTGAAAACATTATATCAGTAAGTAAGAAAAATATGTGGTATATAAATAACAGAAGAATTAATCAATTTCAAAGTAAGTCAGAAGAAAAAAAACATATATAAAAAACATTGAATGTATGTTCAAATACAAATAAAACTACAAAACATGATTTATAAAACTTATTATCACACTATCATAGAAAAAAAAAATCTCAAAAACAAATATTTACTAGCATAAACAAAAATAAACGAAAATTAACAAGAATAAATAAATAATTAAATAATAAAACAGTCGATTAATCATTTTTCATACACAAACATGCATCCGTTAAGTGTATTCGTATGACTACGAATTAAACCGATTAAATGGCCGTTATGACCATATTTTACTTCAAACTTCGTTTCTCTGAGCCCCGTTAAGGGCATTTTCGTCATTTCTCCAGTCCCATGACCCGAGTTTGGACTTTCGATCCACTAGCTGTAGTCTGTAGAGCATCCCGGATAGTCTGATTCTCTCCCTATAAAGCATCTCTTCTTCTCTCTCCCTACCTGCGTCGTTCCTTCTCGTGCAAGCGATTTGAGACATGGCAACGAGTTCCTGGAAATCATTTTTCATGGGCTGCACGGGATACTTTTATCAGAGCTCGACTGAGAAAGAGGGGAAAAGACCCGAGGACCCAAGCTCCGCCTTTTCAAGCAATTTCATTTCCGACATTCCATTTTCTTCGAAAGACTTGTATCGAAGGGCACTCGCCCGATCAAACCTTCACGAATTCACCTTCGCCGAAATGAAAATCGTTTTCACCAATAGAAACTTCTTAGGGGCTGGCGGGTTCGGACCCGTCTACAAAGGGTTCTTGCCCGATAAACTCAGACCCGGTTTGGAGGCGCAACACGTGGCGGTCAAGTACCTTGATCAAGAAGGAAATCAAGGTCACAATGAATGGCTGGTGAGTGAGGTTTTTCATGTCTTTGTTGCAAAATGTACCTGTATCTGACCGGGCATCAATTTAACATTCTAGACATCAAACCCCTTAGACAGAAACGGAAAAAGTGAAGAAATTCACTTGGTACCGGACCGGTGAAGAAATTCAATATAATATATGTGTGACTAATTGCAATTCCTTATCATTTTGTTTTGAAGGCTGAAGTTAATTGTCTGGGTCAATATCGACATCCCAATTTGGTAAAATTAATTGGTTATTGCTGTGAGCAGCAGCACAGGATGCTTGTTTATGAATACATGCCAGGTGGTAGCTTAGAAAATCTTCTATTCATGAAGAGTAAGTTGAATTCATTTTTTCCCTATAGTTTTGTTAATTTTGGGTTTAATTATGTCTGAATGCTAAATTTAATTTGGTTTGGATTGGTTCAGGTCTGATTGAACCTTTTTCATGGTTGCAAAGACTTAAGATTGCGGTGGAAGCAGCCAAGGGACTTGCATTTCTCCATGATGCCGAGAAGCCTCTTATTTACCGTGATTTCAAGGCCTCAAATATACTGCTTGACTCGGTATGAATCAAAAATCACCATCTGAATTTCTTCAGTTATTAGTATATACTCAATTATTTGGATTTTAATATTCAACTAACTTTGGAAAAAACGGAGTGTTGTTATAACTATTATTTCCTTCTATATATGAGGTTTACTTTTTGGCCGTCACCTACTATGAGTTATAAAGTTTGACTTTTGGCCATCAGACTTGGTCAGGGTTGGAATTAGAAAATTTAGATTGGGAGACTTCAAACCGAAGTCTTTGAAATTATAACCACTGACTTGAAGTCATGAACTATATAAAAAAAAAAGTTTCAATTTTTTTTAACATTCTATGAAAAGGGTTGAACTATATAAACATTTAAAAAATCAATTTAATTTCAATATACATGATTAAAAAATTTAAAATCACTGGGTGCATAAGTAACCCTGGCTTGACTTGATCCTCCCCTAGACTTAGCAACTTATAGAATAAAATTGGATTCGCATAATGGAAAAAATTAAGTAGCTATAATGGATGCCAAAATCACAAATTGATTAAACTTTATTGCTTCAATTTGCAGGATTACACAGCTAAGCTTTCAGACTTTGGTTTGGCAAAAGATGGTCCGCAAGGTGATGCTACACATGTATCGACGCGTGTTATGGGAACACACGGCTATGCTGCTCCTGACTACTTCATGACTGGTAGGAAAATGCACCTACAAACGTTCACTTTTTCTGTTGAGTATATATACTTTTAGTGAGACTTGTAACTTATCCACTCCTATATTTCAGGACATCTCACGGCTAAAAGTGATGTATACAGCTTTGGAGTGGTTCTGTTGGAGCTGTTAACGGGTAGACGTTGCCTAGACGAGAACCGGCGCGCCCGCGAACGGAACTTAGTTGATTGGGCGAGACCTTATTTGAAGAGGCCCGACAAGTTTCACAAAATTATGGACCCAAATCTACAGGGTAATTACTCCACAGAGGCTGCACAAAAAGCAGCCATAGTGGCGTACCTGTGCTTGAGTAGCATACCAAAACCGAGACCCAAGATGAAAGAGGTGGTCGATGTGTTGGAACCTCTTTTGCAGATAAAAGAGTTACCTATGGGAACTTTTGTTCTTACTGTGCCTGAGGTGGATGAGGATTGTGATAATATGAAGGGCCATGATGGAAACTTGGTTACCGGAGGATCAAGAGAGAAGAGAACACCGTGATCACAGAAGAAGAAGGCATGTGCACTCGGCAGTCCATGCTGAAGGTGGCCTTTGTAGAGAAGCAAAGGATTTGAGTGAGGATTCTCTGAGACAGCATCATCACAGGTATAGACACCATTGCTCTAGGGAAAGTTGGGGAAGTGAGGCGTCAATTTAGCCTGTAAGAAGTATGGGGTCATGGAGATGTGGTGTTTTGAACTTGATCCGTGGCCTTGTAACTCCCATCTTATTCCTTCACAGAAACTAACATGTCTTGTTTAGGGTATTAATTATTAAAAAAAAGGATGGAGATGTTAACACGGGATGTTTTGGAGTTGGGAGATGCCAAAAAGAAATCTTTTTCTTGTGAATGTTGTGAACTCGATCGGGTAAAATAGTGGATGTACATAGATGTGAGGGGGAATATATTGTCGAGGAGTTGTCCGACAAAAAAAAAATGTGAGGGTGTATATATTGTTGTGGTGTGACATCTATTTATTTTTATTGTTAGTCACGTTACAGTTGTGCAGAGAATATCTATCTGGAGGCCACAACATTATAAGAACATCTCTATTTCTGGAATTATTAGAGTTTCTAATTTGTGGTGACAATTTCTATTTCGATTTCATAAATGTACGAGAATTTCTTATTTAGAAACTATGCAGAAAAATTTCTTATTAATAAATTGTTTATAAACTTTCATAAACTTCATGCTGGTGAAATTGTTGACTTCTTTAATTGCTGACGGGACCTTAATAGCAACTCTAATTTCAATTTCAGTGATGTGGAGGTTTATAAATTAAGAGAGACTTGATTTCTGTTTAGTAATTATCAGTTATTTATAAATCAATTAAAGCTGTTGGGATGGAGATGCTCTTAAATTTAAGTTTTATATTATCTATTTGCAGTTTTTAAGACTTCTGTGGTTGTTCGTAGGAAATTGAATGTTGTGCAATTTTGGTAATTGTTACGTTAGGTGATGTTAGTTTGAATTTGTTAGAAATAATTTCAGGTAGGTGTGATATCCTTGTAGTACCGGATTGTGGTATCGATTTTTAACAATTAACTTATGCATTAACATATTAGTATGTTATTCATTTTTTAAATATACTTCAATTATTGTTATATTTGATTACTATGAGAGGATATGACGGCATGGGAAACAGAGTAGGTTCGATGGGCATCGGACCTACTTTGGTTCCAACGGGTTCACTCACTGTCAGATTGACTTTAGGATTCGCGTCAGAACTTCCGCGTCTGCTTTAATATTCATGCGCACAAATCCTGAAGCAAATTAGACGGTATATCTGTCCATCAAAACCAAACTAGGTCCGATGGGCATCGGACCTACACCTTTCTCAACGGCATGATGCAGCCTCATCTGAGGGCATAATTCAAGCGAGAAATGCCTAACCTATTTTAGAGTAGTTATGAACTACAAAAATTAACGTTGTTTTTGTTCTCCGTATTCCGTCTCTGTCTAAGAAAATAAATTTATTTATAGAAAAAAAAACACTGAATTTCTGTAAAAAAAATTATGATTAGAAATTTTAAACACGCTTTTTTTTAAACACGAAAAAATGTACAATTAAAAACAATATTATTAGCCATGTGAAAATCTTAAAAGAAAAGCACAAGAAACTTTTATAACTTTAAGAAAATTGTAATGGTAAAGGAAGAGAAGCCGTTCACCTCCTCGACATTCTGATTTGAGAGTAAACAAACCATTTATTTTTATATATGTGGTTCACCCTCTCTCCCCTCTGTTTCTCTTCGTTCCCTCTATTTTTTTTTTTTTTTTTATTCTGGAGCAAGAAAACAACTATGATGAGGTCCGATCAGGGACTTATTTTCTTTCCCTTCCTGCTCTTCTCTTTGTTCCCTCCATCTAGTGTTCTGCTAACGGGTAGGGTGGGCCGGGCCAGGCCAAACCCGTGGCGGGTGACGGGTATAACGGACCGGGCATCACGGGTATTTTTTTCAAAAATCCTACCCAATCCGTTTTATACCCGTGTCCGTCACGGGTTCGGGGGCACGGCGGTCTGGGTTCACGGGTAAGCCGGTCCGGGTATACCCGTACCCGTTTTTTTTTTTTCTGTTTTTTGTTTCTGTTTTTTGTTTCTGATTTTTTTGTTTCTGTTTTTTTCCTTTTTTTTTTTTTTTTTTTACAGTGTCGTACGAATATTATTACGTGTTTATAATTCGATTTTAAAAAGCTGAATAGTTCAATATCAAATAGTGTATATAAATAAATAAAATTTGTAACTTATATATAAAAATTATTCGTGCGAAAATTTGTACATTTATTCAGCTAAGTACAAATCTATTTATTTATTTCTTTACACGAGTTATTTTATTTTATTTTCAAATTCTCATTCTAATTATATAGTTTCATAATTTATTTATATCTCGAAATTTTTAGTTTACATTTTAAATTGATAATATATTTTCTAAACATTCATTTTAAATTGATAATATATTTTTTAAACGTTCATTTATTTTGAATAGGTTAAATAAAATATAAATAAAAAAATATCTTAAATCAACTACTTTAAAATAATAAAATATAAATAAAAAATTTCTTAAATCAATTACTTTAAAAATAATTATGAATTGTTTTAAAACAATAGATTAAAAAATAAAAGTTATCCTCCTCCTTTATTCCGGGCTTGGGACCGGCTATGTAAAATAACATAGGCGGCGTTCTAACTTTTTTTTTGTTAGTAATTCTTCTTTAAAATTAATAATTTAAAAACTAATTGAAATATTTAGAAATTTATAATTTTAAAAATAACTATAAAAATCAAAAGAGGTTAGAAATTTATACCGACACTACCTATCTAGAAGTTTGGATTCATATACCATTGTTCGCTCTCTTCCGCACCGTCTAAATCCGAATTAGCCTCTGGCCGCGGCTCGGTACCTCTTTCTTCAGTGTTGACTTCGAATAATGATGCTTCATCTCGATGTTGCTTGCGCTCATCAACATCAATCCAATCTTTCAATAACATAAGTCTCTCAAAAACATTTGCATCTAACTTACTGCGTTTATCGGAGAGAATCCTGTTCGCCGAACTAAAACAACTTTCAGAAGGGACGGTTAACACGGGCAGGGCAAATACGTCGCGGGCCATCATTGCCAGCATTGGATAGGCCCTTTGATTCCTCCTCCACCACGCCATGATGTCAACCTGTTCATTTTCGTTGCACATTGCAAAATAGCTCAATAACTCGTTTGTGGATGTGTGCGGTTCGCTCACCAACTGGAATTTTCATGTTGTGAATGTCGTCTTCTTCGTCCTCAAAAATAGTGGGAAAAAGAGTTCTCCCTAGACTCATAGAATGCTGAAAAAGAATTAAGTTTAGTTTCCAAAACAAAGAGTGAAAGAAAATCTGAAATAAATTTATAAAGTAAAAGCTTAATATTTAACTATACTCCTGGCAACGGCGCCAAAAAGCTTGATGAGTATTTTGGAGATAGGAAATTGTGATTATTTTATACTCTTTATGCCTTTAAATATATTTTGGTGAGATCCATTACAAAAATTGACAAAAATAAGAAAAAATTAAATAAGGAAATTATTACACCCTTTCTTGGATCAAAACCCTCAATCTTGCCGACTTCTTGCTCGGATCTTCTTCTTCTCTCTCCTTAAAAAACTTCCTTGGCTGCAGAATTTTACGCTAAGTGTGTGTTGGCTTGAATGAAAAATAACCCTCTTTTATAGCCAAAGACCATGTCCAATTTAGAGGCTAGAAGGTGGGGTTAGTGGGTGCTATATTTGGATTGTTTCCCAGATTGTCTTGTCCACATTTGGCTGTTAAAACGCGTCCTTGGTGCGCCAGAAATAGAAAAACTGTCGAAAACACATTTTTTGGCTATCTGCGGGTCCAGTGCGGATGCCCCGGGCTGCACTAGGCTCGGACTTTTTTTTTCTGTGAAGTGTTGAGGTGTTGAAAATTCGTCTAAGTACTGAGTGCGTCTGCACTGGATCCAAAATTTCTTTTTTTAGTTTATCATGTTGTAGATCTTCTCGCTAGCTTTCCGAAAAATGGTCATATGTCCAAGACGGAGTTACGAGTCAAAAGTTATGGTCATTTTAAGTTCAGGCTCCATTTTTGGCTGATGGCTACAGTGCGTCAGCACTGGCTACTACAGTGACTTTTTCTGTGTGGCTGTATCAAGATCTGTGCATTCGCACAGATTTTGATGCATAACTTATTATACCTTTTTAAAATTGATGCGCATCCATAAATCCATCTAAGCACTTAGTGCGGCCATATCGCAAATCGTGTGTCCGCACTGAGCATATTTCTTCGATTTTCTTCATTTTTCTTTATTTCCTGCAAGTTAAAATCAGACAAACGCAGTAACTTGATCATATGTGTATTCTATTAACTTTATATTCAAAATACAAGATATTT
The DNA here is from genome assembly GCF_964058835.1 of Carex rostrata. Taxonomy (NCBI): domain Eukaryota; kingdom Viridiplantae; phylum Streptophyta; class Magnoliopsida; order Poales; family Cyperaceae; genus Carex; species Carex rostrata. The sequence goes on from NC_135921.1 coordinate 11,810,270, forward strand.
GATGTTATTTCGTGATAAAAATCAAATTAAATATGTACATAATATAGGCCATTAGACTTCATATGGGTAGAATTAGAAAAGTTTACTTTATAAAGTAAGCACTACTTTTATTTCCTTTTATGAGGTTTACTTTATAAAGTTTGTCTTTTGGCCATCAGACTTCATCAGGGGTGGAATTAGAAAATTTAGATTGGGAGGCTGAAATATAAAATGCATAGTATGTATATGTGGCCACTGGAATTCGAACTGAAGTCTCCATAACCACAAAATGAAATTCTAACCACTGGCTTGAACTATATAAAAAAAATTCAATTTTTTTTAAACATTTTTGAAGAGGGTTGACCTATATAAAAAATATTCAAAAGAAAAAAATGATACTTCAATAAAATTTCAATATACATGATTAAATTTTTTAAATCACCGGGTGGCTAAGCAGCCCTGGCTTACTTGATCTGCCCCTACACTTAGCAAATTATAGAATAAAATTAGATTTGCATAATGGAAAAAAATTAAGTAGCAATTATAGATGCCAAAATCACAATTTGACTAAACTTTATTGCTTCAATTTGCAGGATTACACAGCTAAGCTTTCAGACTTTGGTTTGGCAAAAGATGGTCCTCAAGGTGATGAACATATCTCAACATGTCCTATGGGAACACACGGCTATGCTGCTCCTGACTACTTAATGACTGGTATGAGAATGCACCTACAAACATTCCCTTGTTCTGTTGAGTATATATACTTTTAGTTGAGAGTTGTAACTTATCTACTCCTATACTATTTCAGGGCATCTCACGGCTAAAAGTGATGTATACAGCTTTGGAGTGGTTCTGTTGGAGCTGTTAACGGGTAGACGTTGCCTAGACAAGAGCCTGTGCGCCCGCAAACGGAACTTAGTTCATTGGGCGAGACCTTATTAATTTGAAGAGGGCCAACAAGTTTCACAAAATTATGTACCCAGATCTACAGGGTAATTACTCCACAGAGGCTGCACAAAAGGCAGCCTTAGTGGCGTACATGTGCTTGAGTAGCATACCAAAACCAAGACCGAAGATGAAAGAGGTGGTCGATGTGTTGGAACCTCTTTTACAGATAAAAGATCAGTTACCTATGGGAACTTTTGTTCTTACTGTGCCTGAGGTGGATGAGGATTGTGATAATATGAAGGGCCATGATGGAAACTTGGTTACCGGAGGATCAAGAGAGAAGAGAACACCGTGATCGCAGAAGAAGAAGGCATGTGCACTCGGCAGTCCATGCTGAAGGTGGCCTTCGTAGAGAAGCAAAGGATTTGAGTGAGGATTCTCTGAGACGGCATCATCACAGGTATAGACACCATTGCTCTAGGGAAAGTTGTGGAAGTGAGGCGTCAATTTAGCCTGTAAGAATGATGGAGATGTGGTGTTTTGAATTTGATTCATGTTAATTAGGAAGGATGTTTTGGAGTTGGAGATGCCAAAAAGAGATCTTTTTCTTGTGGATGTTGTGAACTCGACCGGGTAAAATAGTGGATGTACATATATAGATGTGAGGGCGTATCTACTGTCGAGGAGTTGTCTGACCAAAAAAAAAAATGTGAGGGTGTATATATTCTTGTGGTGTGACAGATTTAATTTTATTGTTAGTCACGTTACAGTTGTGAACATTTGATTGAACAACAAGCTAACAACTTTAGACAAATATAAATATAATTAATTTAATATTTCCGTATATGATATTCTTAGTCGAGAAACCGTCTAATGATTTTGACTTGTAATATATAATTGTATTATCATTTTGTTTGATTGATGCTTTTCTTCCATGAATGTCCATAAACATAATTTATTTCTTATTACGCGTTGAATAATTCAGACTAATATAAGTGAATTATATAAATCTATCTAGTAGTTTAAGCTTCAAATAAAGGAAATTTCATTCATTGTTCATTGATTTAATGGAATCTATTGGTCCCAAGCAGGATAATACTGATTAATTAGCAAAAACACCTGAATTTGGACGGCCATTTTTATTAATATCCTTAAAAAAAACTTAATTTTAAAAATAACCTTACATTTAATTTTTTATTAAAAATGTCCCAACCGCCAGGCCCACGGGCGGCCCAAAACACAAGCAGACCGCCTGTGGCTGGGGCGCTCCATACCAACTAGCGGAGCGCCCCATGGTCTTTTTTTTTTTTTTTTTAGATATCTTAGTATTTTGATTTGAATAATTTTGTGAAAAAAAAAGTTTTCTTATTTAGAGTGTATGCCAAAAAATAAAATATTTGATATATTTACGAAGTGATGTCGTAAATTTTTATAACTTTGATTTTTTTTTTATTTTTTTGGTGAACTTTGATTTTATTTGTCAGTTGGATATCACAAGTCTAAATATAACACTAATAAGGACTTGGCCTTTATTATGGTTTTTATAAAATATGTATAACACACACACACACACACACACACACACACACACACACAGATACATATACTTTTAGTTTGTAATAATCTAGAAGTCAATAATATGATAAATTATCATAAAGCTTTGTTCATGAATTGAATGTTTATATCATTTTGTTGCCTTGAGTATTATTGCATTTATGGATCATTTCGAGTTCATTACTGAAATTGTGAAACTCCATAATATAGATGATATATACTCTTAAAAGGTCACTGACCAAGGTAATTAGCAGGAACACTAATTACCGCTGTAAGGTTAGTATGTTGATTAAAAGATGGTTAAGTTTTACAAACCACTTGACACGAGATGTCATTTTAATCACATAGATACATGTTCTAGGAACATGGTATTTGATTGTTAAGTTTTACAAACCACTTGACACGAATGAAACATTAAATAGAATTGTGTTCGTGTCATTTATGTTTTCATTCAGTGACTGGTTATAAAGTATGAGGTATTTATCGTTCCCACTGAGAAATATATATGTGTGATTGTTATCTAACGTTGTCCGTAAAAAGCAGTCATATCGGTAGCTTTTCCATATGTATAGCTTAGCTGAGGAAGTGATAGTTTACCAATAATACTATTTGTCCCTCGTATCTCTATACGAGCTATAGCATCACTGGGCCCTTTGGTAGAGTTAGATTATCTGCATGCGGTATAATTACAAAAGTAATTATATTTGATAATCTGCTCAAGATCAAGAAAAGATTCAGTTAGCAAAGATGACACACATCTACCTTGAAACTGATCTGATAGCTATGAGACAGAAGAACTGACACAAGTAAATTGTTTACTGGATCGTGATATTGTACAGTACAGCATCATCTGTGTAATTGGATGGTCATGATATATACTGCCAGATGCCGCTCATGATTATAGAAATTAAAACAGTTTTAATTCTATTTACCAACATAACACAGATCCTATTGGGTCACACCATATAGGAGTTAATCGGAGAATCTTATTGTGATTGATTATAAATTGGTTATGATCAATAGTAAGATGGTTATAATTAATTATACGTGATATAATTAAATTATAAATGTCATATAAAAATGACAAGCAGAAACAACGGTTAATTTATAAACGTACACGTTACGTTGTATAAAAGTTACCGAAACAACAACCGCAAGAAATATAATTGTTCAGAATAATTATACGAATATTATTTGTATTCGGGCCGAGGGCATTCGGGTCTTTTCAGATTCGTCCTTATCCGCATGACACGTCATCGATCCTATCCAGATGACACGTCATCAATCCTATCCACATGACACCTCACCCCCTAGGTGGCATGCCTTGTCATAGGGGTATTTTGGTCTTTTCACACCATTTTAGAGGCTATAAATAGAGGGGTGCATGTAGAGAGAAAAACCACTAATTCACTCATATCGTTTTGTGTCGAAACGAATCGGTATTTTCTCTCTTCCTCGGTTTCTCTCCCAAATAGTGTTTTGGTTGAGAAAAAAAAGTTATACGTAGTTGACGTATAATCTTGCGGGTTGTTGTGAAGTATATTTACGGGATTGATGAACAGTGTTTTCCCAAATTTCGCGGTATGTCAGTTTTGCTTAGTTGTGAAACTGAGTAACCGAAAATTCGTGTTTACGGGTTTTCGTCTTTTTCTCTGTGAATAGTATTTTTGTAGAATTCCGTGATTTATAGTATTTCTGGCAAAAGAAATAAACCGCTCTCTGGTTAGTCCTGGTGGATAACCGATAGAGGCATCAGACGTCTGATGCTCCGAGACGAGTCATTCCCGATGTAGCTCTTCTCGCTCGGTCTGCATTCCAACTGTGATTTGAAAACAATGTATAAATTGTTATATTAATCTATTTAATTGGTAAATAGATTAAAGCTTTAGAAAATCAATTATGGAGTAGATCTGTAAATAGGATTAAACAGATCTTCTTGATTCATTTAATCCGTAGCTTAAGTTAGATGTAAAAAATTTTGTTTTACTCTTTCCGCAGCTTAAGCAAATAAATTGGGTTTGAACCGTCAAAACCCAACAAACTTAATCAATGGGTTTGAACCGTCAAAACCCAACATATACATATACAAAGCTACATATATACACATTATTTTAGTAGCTCTAAACTACTATTTTGAATAAAGGCCAAGTCCTTAATTAGTGTTATATTTAGACTTGTGATATCCAACTAACAAATAATATTAGTATACATATACACATACACTTTTGATTTGGTCCATACTACAATTATAATTTGATATTAGTTAGTAACAAAAAAAGGTAGAAGATTACAATTCATGCAACATATATATATACAAAGCCTTTTGTACATGCAATCTCATGTAATTAAACATAACATATACTTCTCAGGATCCAATACAATGTTTGTATAAAAGTTATATCCTTACCACTTAGTAACCACATGATCAAGCTTTGGCCCAAAGTTGGACTCAAATTGCCAAAATGCTTGGTTATGATCTAGTTTGGACCGAAATTTCATACAAACTAAGACGTATTAGATCCAACATATCAAAAAAAGAGTATGCATGTGATCCATAACATGATGTCTCTTGGTTAAAGATCTCCAACATATTGCATCTCCAAATGACATTCATCAACATATGTGTGCATACATAATAAAAAATAAAAATTCTCAGTTAAAATTTTCGTTCAAAATTATAAGAAAATATTTATACATAAAATTAATTGAATTTGTATAACTTTTATACGAACCACTGCAAATCAATTTCGTAGAAAAAAAATTATTGCATATTATATGAATTTACGACATCACTTCATAAATATATCCAAATGTTTTATTTTTTGGCATACACTCTAAACAAGAGAACTTTTTCTTCACAAAATTATTTAAATCAAAATACTAGTATATGTATATCTATATGTATGTGTATGTGTCTGTGTCTGTGTCTGTGTGTGTGTGTGTGTGTGTGTGTGTGTGTGTTATACATATATTATAAAAACCATAATAAAGGCCAAGTCCTTATTAGTGTTATATTTAGACTTGTGATATCCAACTGACAAATAAAATCAAAGTTCACCAAAAAAATAAAAATAGAAATTATCAAAGTTATAAAAATTTACGACATCGCTTCGTAAATATATCAAATATTTTATTGTTTGGCATACACTCTAAATAAGAAAACTTTTTTTCACAAAATTATTCAAATCAAAATACTAAGATCTCTAAAAATAAAAAAAATAAAAATAAAAAGACCATGGGGCGCTCCGCTAGTTGGTATGGAGCGCCCCAGCCACGGGCGGTCCGCTTGTGTTTTGGGCCGCCTGTGGGCCTGGCGGTTTGGGCATTTTTAATAAAAAAAATTAAATATAGGGTTATTTTTAAATTTTTTTTTAAGGATATTAATAAAAATGGCCGGAATTTGGAAGTGGTAAACACAAGTTTTTTTTAATTTTAAAGCAAGAAGCAAACAACCCGACATTTTTATTTTTACCCAATTAAAAAATTATTTTAATAATAATAACCAAGGTTTATCAAAAATTTTAAAAATACCCAACCCGTGGAATTTTTTCACGGGTTGGAATTTTAATTCCCACCCGTGGAAAAATTCCACGGGCCCAACTTTTTTCTTTTTTTTCTTTTTTTTTAAAACAGAAATTTGTATTTATTTTTTATTTTTTGTATTGAAATATTAGAAATATTGGATATATTTCTTTGAAAATAGATGAAATACAATATAATTTGATTTATTAGAAAGACTGCAACAAATAACCCGGATCAATATTTTTCAGGTCGGATTTTTCGCGGCTGTAAGAAAAATTAATATATTTCTTTATGTGTTATTGGAAAAAAATAAAAATGCTTAGATTCCGAGTTATTGATCCCGGTTCAAAAGTCACTTCTATGTAATCTAGAAAATATTATGATCTTTCTAGTACATTTAATTTATTAAAAGTTTTATCTATTTTGAGAATTATTTTTGAATAATAATTATTAAATAAATTAAAGTTTTTTTTTTTTTTTCAAAATAGATATAACTTTTAATAAATTAAATGTACTAGAAAGATCATAATATTTTATAGATTACATAGAAGTGACTTTTGAACCGGGATCAATAACTCGGAATCTAAGCATTTTTATTTTTTTTCCAATAATACATAAAGAAATATATTAATTTTTCTTATAGCCGCGAAAAATCCGACCTGAAAAATATTGATCCGGGTTATTTATTGCAGTCTTTCTAATAAATCAAATTATATTGTATTCCATCTATTTTCAAAGAAATATATCCAATATTTCTAATATTTCAATACAAAAAATAAATACAAATTTCTGTTTTTTTTTTTTTTTTTAAAAAAAGAAAGTTGGGTCCGTGGAAAAATTCCACGGATTGGGTATTTTTAAAATTTTTGATAAACCTTGGTTATTATTATTAAAATAATTTTTTAATTGGGTAAAAATAAAAATGTCGGCAAACAACCAAATGTTCATCTGAAACAAGGGCCCAAATCAAGCGGTTTAAATTGTACATAATCAAAGTCAATCCGATATATAAAAATAGGAACTAGATTGACCAACCAATAACAGGATTTATCATTTATGCAGTTTCAATAAAAAAGGAGAAGAAAAGGGATTTATGCAGTTTAAATAAAAATGGGCACTTTCGTCACCATCCCCTCTAGGAGTTCGGTTTCTTTCCCCCGTTAACGGGCACTTTCGTCATTTCATTTAAGCTTCCTCTGTTCCTCACCACCACGGAGGATGACCCCATGACCCATCGCTAGTTTCATTTCGTCTCTCTTTCTTTGCCCCGTCAAGGGGCACTTTCTTCATTTCAGCTTCCTTCCCCCGGGATCGGCGGAATGAGAGTGCGTATCCTCTGAGATATCTCATATTTTGCGTGACCGACGTGTCCGGTGTCTATTCGGGGTGACGCAGTGGGCCAGTATTATTTGAGCTTTGAGATTCTCGCAGAACGTATTGGAACGGTTGAGATTTTCCAAAAAGTCACGCAAAATATGAGATATCTCAGAGGATTGGTGACCCATACGTGACCTAGTCCGCATCGTCTGCGTTAACTCAAAAGAGTATCTTTTGAGTTAATACATATGGGCCGTCTGATTGTAAACGGAGCCCATCCGGCTCCGGCCTAAAACATAGGAGTCTTTAATATTAGTGTGGATCTAGTTTACACGAATCTTGGAACTTATCGGACGGTTCAGATTTATTAATACAAAAGATTCCTTTTTAAGTTAATGCAGAGGATACGAGTCCTCCATGACCATTCCTCCCTATTTTCATTTCTTTTCTCTTTCTTTGCCCCGTCAAGGGGCACTTCCGTCATTTCTTTCACGAGACCCGAGTTTGGACTTCGGATTTTCTAGCTGTGAAGCATCTTTCTTCTCTCCCTATATAAACGGAATGAGTATCCTCTCTCCCTCATGGTGACTGGTGCGCACGCCGTAATCTAAAGCGGTTTGTGAACATGGCAATGAGTTCCTGGAAGTCATTTTTCATGCGTTGCACGGGATACTTTTATCCGAAAAGGCTCAAGGACTCAAGCTCCGGCCGTCCAAGCAATTCCAACATTCCAATTCCTCAGCAAGACTTGTATCCAAGTTTACTCGCCCGATCGAAACTTCACGAATTCACCTTTGCCGAAATGAATTCCGTTACCCAGTACTTCTCCAGTAGGAACTTCTTAGGGTCAGGCGGGTTCGGACCTGTCTATAAAGGGTTCTTGCCCGATAAACTCAGACCCGGTTTGGAGGCGCAACACGTGGCGATCAAGTACCTTGATCAAGAAGGAAATCAAGGTCACAAGGAATGGATGGTGAGTGAGATTTTTCATGTTTGACATCAATTAAACATTCCAGACATCAAACCCCACAGACAGAAAGGGAAAAATTGAAGAAATCCACTTGTTGTAACACAAACTGAGAAACAGTTATTCATTCAACCTTATAAATATATACCATCAACGGGAAATTTACCATACTTCTGTTTTTTACATAATTAAACCCAAATTTAACAGTAGAAAAAAAATGAATTCAACTTAGCCTGAACGGGATATTTTGGTTTTTTTAGCTTTTTTACTAACTGTTTTTCTCTGTAATAAATGGGACTAATTGTGATTCTTTTTAATTTTGTTTTGAAGGCTGAAGTTAGATGTCTGGGTCAATATAGACATCCCAATTTGGTAAAATTAATTGGTTATTGCTGTGAGAAGAAGCACAGGATGCTGGTATACGAATACATGCCACGTGGCAGCTTAGAAAATCATCTATTCATGAAAAGTAACTTGATTCATTTTTTTCATATAGTTTTGTTAAGTTTGGGTTTAATTATGTCTGAATGCTAAATTTAATTTGGTTTGGATTGGTGCAGGTCTGATTGAACCTTTTTCATGGTTGCAAAGACTTAAGATTGCAGTAGAAGCAGCCAAGGGACTTGCATTTCTCCATGATGCCGATAAGCCTCTTATTTACCGTGATTTCAAGGCTTCAAATATACTGCTTGACTCTGTATGAATTATAAATCACCATCTGAATGTCTTCAGTTATTAGTATATACTCAATTATTTGGATTTTAATATTCATGATTCATCTTTGGAAAAAATGGATTGTTGTCATAACTCATAACTACTCGTATTTCCTTCTATGAGGTTTACCTTTTAGCCGTCACCTACTATGAGTTATAAAGTTTGACTTTTGGCCATGAGGCTTCATCAGAGGTGGAATTAGAAAATTTTGATTGGGAGGCTGAGATATAAAAATGCATAGTATGTATATGTGGCCACTGGAATTCGAACTAAAGTCTCCACAACCACAAAATGAAATTCAATTGTAATTCAAAACCTAATTTCATTGATTCCCAAATTGGGATATATAGTTAGTACATATTACATAGAGAACCCTAACTATTCTCTAATTACTCTTTTGCCAAAACACCCTTGATACAATATCAATTCTCAACAAATTCTAACCGGTGGTTTGAACTATATAAAAAAAATTTTCAATTTTTTTTTAACATTTTAATGAAGAGGGCTGAACTATATAAAAAATAAAAATAAAACTTCAATTAATTTCAATATACATGATTAATTTTTTTAAAATCACCAGGTGGCTAAGCACCCTTGGCTTACTTGATCCGCCCCTAGACTTAGCAACTTTTAGAATAAAATTAGATTCACATAATGAAAAAATTAAGTAGCAATAATAGATGCCAAAATCACAATTTGATTAAACTTTATTGCTTCAATTTGCAGGATTACACAGCTAAGCTTTCAGACTTTGGTTTGGCAAAAGATGGCCCGCAAGGTGATGCTACACATGTCTCAACGCGTGTTATGGGAACACATGGCTATGCTGCTCCTGACTACTTCATGACTGGTATGAAAATGCACCTACAAACATTCGCTTTTTCTGTTGAGTATATATACTTTTAGTGGAGACTTGTAATTTATCTATTCCTATACTATTTTCAGGACATCTCACGGCTAAAAGTGATGTATATAGCTTTGGAGTGGTTCTGTTGGAGCTGTTAACGGGTAGACGTTGCCTAGACGAGAACCGGCGTGCCCGCGAACGAAACTTAGTTGATTGGGCGAGACCTTATTTGAAGAGGCCTGACAAGTTTCACAAAATTATGGACCCAAATCTACAGGATAATTACTCCACAGAGGCCGCACAAAAGGCAGCCTTAGTGGCGTACCTGTGCTTGAGTAACAAACCAAACCCAAGACCCCGGATGAAAGAGGTGGTCGATGTGTTGGAACCTCTTTTACGGATAAAAGAGTTACCTATGGGAACTTTTGTTTTTAGTGTGCCTGAGGTGGATGAGGATTGTGATAATATGAAGGCCGATGATGAAAACTTGGTTGCCGGAATGGATCAAGAGAGAAGAGAACGCCATGATCGCAGAAGAAGAAGAAGAAGGCACGTACACTCGGTAGTTCGTGCTGAAGGTGGCCTTCAAAGAGAAGAAAAGGATTTGAGTGAGGATTCTCTGAGACGACATCATCACAGGGGTAGTAGACACCATCGCTCTAGGGAAAGTTTGGGAAGTGAGACGTCAATTTAGCCTGTAAGAATGATTGTGAACTCGGGTAAAAAAATGGATGTACATAGGTATGAGGGTGTATATATTGTCAGGGAGTTGTCCGTCAAATAAAATTTGTGAGAGTGTATGTACTGTTGTCGTGCGACTGACTTTTTTTTCTGTTATTGTATGTCACGGTACAGTTGTACAGAGAATATCTTCAAAATTTTAATATAGCATGGTTGAGAACTGTTGGTTTGATAGGAACGATTGCCGTGTGCATATGTATTGTAGTATCAGTTATGATTTGAAAGATTTATTTCTACTGTGCATTCTTATTATGAATTAGTGTCTTGAGTTTAGGGGAGTTAAAAAGTTCAGATTTTTAGTTACATGGTAGGCACCAATTCGTGTAAAAATTAGGGCTTGGCTTTGATCGGTTCAATCACAGAAATTACTTATCAAGGATATTCGTTTTAAAAATTAGGACTTGTCTTTGGTCGGTTCAATAAAAGAAATTACTTAAAAGTGGAATAACTTGAAACAATAGATTTTTTGTTCGTTAATTGCTCTATCTATTAATGTTTATGGATTTGGCTAGCTAATTATAATAATTTTCAATTTAATTGCATTACAGTAAGGGGTTATTGGGGTTTGGATAGGTGTACACCTTTCAAAGATAATAAAATTACTGATGAATTGATTATAAGAACATTTTTATTGACAATTTGGTTAGAAAGAAATATGATAATATTTAAAGAAGGTCAATGTAAAACGGTTAGGTGGTTCTATTATTTCACTTGTAAAACATTGATGTACTTCAAGGGGTTCTAATGGTAATCAACATTTGCATAATTTGCATTTAGTTCTCACATATATATATATATAACGTGTAAGTCTTGTCTGGTGGAAGAGGTCGTAACATTGTGTTTTATATTGCCTGTGTGCAGTTGCTAAGACTTGGTATTTATAATTCTGTGGTTGTTTGTGGGCAATTGAATGTCATGCTGATGTTAGGTGATGTTAGTTGGAATTATGTGTGACATAATATCCTTATAGTACTGGATTGTGGTATGATTTGAACAATTAATTTCTAATAAAACTGATAGCTTTGCCACTTTTTAAATATACGCGTGCGCGTGCGCGTGCGCGAGCGCGCGCTGCAGCAAACTTTACCGTCTTTCAAAACCATGGGCCGGGTCCTGGGAAATCAAAGAAATTAGTAAAAGCTGATTACAGAAGCAAGCTCCGGTTTTTGGGTTGAATAAAGCAGATGTAAATTGGTAATATATGGGCCGAAAAATGCAGATGGCCCATTTTAACTGTGTATTATGAAGGCCCGTTTTGATTATCCTTTGTACACCGTTTGTCAGGTACAGGTTCTGAGTTCAGACTCGCTGAAATAAATTGGGATCTTAATTTTGAAATCTTCAAAATAGTTGGATGAACTTTAAACAAAGAGTTTTAATTCCTGATCTTGATCTACCTTTCAGATCAATGATTTATGTTTTTAATTTTTTTTTTCATAAAATTGGAAGGTCCGAAATTATATCATCATTTTATTCGATTCAATTTCTTTTCTTCCAAGAAATGCTCATAATAAAATGTATTTCTTTTGGCGCGTTGAAAAATTCAGCCAATTTAAGTTTATTATGAATCTCTTCTTCTCTCTCCCTCCCTCTGTCTCTCCCTCTCGTGCACACACACAACCGTAATTTAAAGTGATTAGAGAACATGGCAATGAGTTCCTGGAAGTCATGTTTCATGGGTTGCACGAGAAATTCTCATCAGAGCTCCATTGATAAGGAAACGAAAAGGCACAAGGACTCAACCTCCGCCAGTTCAAGCAATTCCATTTCTGACATTCCATTTTCCCCGCAAGACTTGTCTTTAAACTTTCACGAATTCACCTTTGCCAAGATGAAAACCGTTACCCACAACTTGTCCAATAGCAACATCATAGATCTGGCAGGTTCGGACCTGTCTACAAAGGGTTCTTGCCTGAAAATCTCAGACCCGGTTTGGAGGCACAACACATGGTGGTCAAGTACCTCAAAAATATACATAAAACAAAAGATCACAGGGAATGGACAGTGAGTGAAATTTTTCATGCCTTTGTTGCAAAATGTACCTTCAACTGGCCTGATATCAATTAAACATTCTAGACATATAACCCCACAGGCAAAAATAGAAAAGGTAGAAATTCACTTGGTACCGGACCGGTATGGACTTGACTTGCATGATACCATAACCTGAGATACAGTTAGTTATTCATACAACCTTATGAACTTTTATCATGAATGGGATATTTGGTTTATTAATTAAATAGCTTTTTTTACTTCTGTTTTCCTATGTAATATATGTGACCAATTTGTGTTTCCTGTAATTTTGTTTTGAAGGCTGAAGTTATATGTCTGGTTCAATATAGACATCCCAATTTGGTGAAATTAATTGGTTATTGCTGTGAGCAACACAGGATGCTGCTTTATGAACACATGCCACGCGGCAGCTTAGAAAATGATCTATTCGAGAGCAAGTGGAATTCATTTATTTTCTATAATTTTGTTAATTTTGGATTTAATTATGTCTGAAACTCTGAATGTTATAATTTAATTTGGGGATTGGTGCAGGTCTGATTAAACCTCTTTCATGGTCGCAAAGACTTAAGAGCAGTAGAAGCAGCCAAGGGACTTGCTTATCTCCATGATGCCGAGAAGCCTCTTATTTACTGTGATTTCAAGCCTTCATATATATACTGCTGGACTAGGTGAGAATTAAAAATCACGATCTGAATTTCTTCAGTTATTACTATTAGTATATATATACTCAATTATTTGGATTTCAATATTTCATCTTTTGACAAAAAAAAAAAAACAGTGTTGTTATAACTACTTTTATTTGTTTCTATGAGTTACAAAGTTTGACTTTTGGCCAGACTTAGCAACTTCTAGAATAAAATTAGATTCACATAACACTATAACAGAAAACGGAGAAATTATAGATACTACAATCACAATTGACTAAAATTTATTTGCTTCAATTTTCAGGATTACACAGCTAAGCTAGACTTTGGTTTGGCAAGAGATGACCTGCAAGGTGATGCTACATATGTCTCCGAATGTCTTCTTGGATTCGATGGCTATGGTGCTCCTGAGTTCATCGTGTTTGGTATGAAAATTTACCTACAAACATTATTAAAACTTGGAACTTAACTATTCCTATACAATTTTCAGGACATGTCTCGGCTAAAAGTGATGTGTACAACTTTGGAATGGTTCTGTTGGAGCTATTAACGGATAGAAGTTGCATGGACTGGAACCGGCGCACCGACAAACAAAACTTAGTTGATTGGGCGAGACCTTATTTGAATACACCCAACAAGTTTCACAAAATTATGGACCCAAATCTACAGGGTAGTTACTCCACAGAGGCTGCACAAAAGGCAGCCTTATTGGCCTACTTGTGCTTGAGTAGCAAAACGAAACCGAGACCTCAGATGAAAGAGGTGGTTGATGCGTTGGAACCTCTTTTACAGATAAAAGATTTACCTATGGGATCTTTTGTTTTTATGGTACCCTAGGCAGATGAGGATTGTGATAAAATGAAGGGAGATGATGCCGACATTTTTAAAAATATCCAATTAGCTAAATCTTTTAATAATAATAATGATGTTTGAGCCAATTTAATAAAAATTTCCAAACCATGAAAAAATTTTACGGCTTGAAATTTTAATTCCAAACCGTAGAAATTTTCCACGGTTTGAGTTTTTTTTTTTTTTTTGCAAAACAGAAATTTTTTAAATTTTTAATTTTTTATATTGAAATATTAGAAATGTTGAATATATTTCTTTGAAAGTAGATGGAATATAATATAATTTGATTTATTAGAAAGAATGTAACAAATAATCCAATCAACATTTTTCAGACCGGATTTTTCGCGGCTGTAAGAAAAATTAATATATTTCTTTATGTGTTATTGGCAAAAAATAAAAATGCTTGGATTCTGAGTTCTTGATCCCGGTTCAAAAGTCACTTCAAGGTAATACATAAAATATTGTGATCCTTCTAATACATTTAATTTCTAAAAAGTTGTATCTATTTTAAAAAAAACAAAAACTTTAAGTTATTTAATTATTGTTATTCAAAAAGAATTCTCAAATAGATACAACTTTTTAGAAATTAAATGTACTAGAAGGATCACAATATTTTATGTATTACCTAGAAGTGACTTTTAAATCGGGATCAATAATTTAGAATCCAAGCATTTTTATTTTTTTACAATAACACATAAAGAAATATATTAATTTTTCTTACAGCCGCGAAAAATCTGGCATGGAAAATGTTGATTGGGTTATTTGTTGCAGTCTTTCTAATAAATCAAATTATATTGTATTCTATCTATTTTCAAAGAAATATATTAAAAATTTCTAATATTTTAATAAAAAAATTCTATTTTGTAAAAAAAAAAAAAAACAGCTGCCAAAACCGGTTTTAATGAATTCATCCGGTTACATTGAAACCGTTTTTTTTTTTTTGCAAAACTGAAATTTTTTATATTTTTTATTTTTTGTATTGAAATATTAGAAATGTTGAATAAATTTCTTTCAAAATAGATGAAATAAATATAATTTGATTTTTTAGAAAGATTGCAACAAATAACCCGATCAACATTTTTCAGACCGGATTTTTCGCGGCTGTAAGAAAAATTAATATTTTTCTTTATGTGTTACTGAAAAAAAAAATGCTTAGATTCGAAGTTATTGATCCCGGTTCAAAAGTCACTTCTAAGTAATACAAAAAATATTGTCATCCTTCTAGTACATTTAATATTTAAAAAGTTATATCTATTTTTGAAAAAAAAAACAAAAACTTTAAGTTATTTAATGATTGTTATTCAAAAAGAATTCTCAAAATAGATACAACTTTTTAGAAATTAAATGTACTAGAAGGATCACAATATTTTCTGTATTACCTAGAAGTGAGTTTTGAACCGGGATCAAAAACTCGGAATCCAAGCATTTTTATTTTTTTCCAATAACACATAAAGAAATATATTAATTTTTCTTACAGCCGCGAAAAATCCGGTCTAAAAAATGTTGATTGGGCTATTTGTTACATTCTTTCTAATAAATCAAATTATATTGTATTCCATCTACTTTCAAAGAAATATATTCAACATTTCTAATATTTCAATACAAAAAATAAAAAATTCTGTTTTACAAAAAAAAAAAAAAAACTCAAACCGTGGAAATTTTTCACGGTTTGGACATTTTTATTAAATTGGCTCAAACTTGGTTATTATTATTAAAAGATTTAGCTAATTGGGTATTTTTAAAAATGTCGGGAGATGATGGAAATTTGGTTACCTGAAAGGATCAAGAGACAACAGAACACCATGATTGCAGAAGAACTCATGTGCTCTCGGCAATCTATTGTTAGAATTTGAGATTGAATTGATTTTTTTGATTCATTGTCATTTTTCATTACATGCAAGATGCAACTATGCAAGTATTTATATAGACAACTTAGTAGTTATTGATATTTCCTAATGATAATTCTAGTATAGTGGTTAGGCTTTCTTATTACACAAAATCTAATCCAGCAGAATGATCCAAATTAATTGGATATTAATGTGATTGATACTATAATCTTTGAAGTTAATATTGGTAAGATTAATTACATATAGCATTTGCTGCTAAGTGTCTCCAACTATATTGTATCTCCAAGTTTGTTGCCGTATGAAGCCAAAATGAATTATGGGCCTTCGGTCCATATTGTGACTTGAGGAAATTAATTTCCTTTCGAAAATTAATACAAGAAACGGAGACAGAGAGGGTGATAACGAGAACAGAACCGAACCCAAGCCGTTTCTTTTCTTCTCCAACCTTATTTCTAGGGTTTCTTGCTCTCTTGATTAAATCCATCTAAATACACTAGGAAATCTCAAATTAGTGTATGATATTGTAAGAGAGTGTTAGATTGAGTATTATTGGCTTGTTAATCTCCTTATACTTGTAAAACTCTTTTGATCTAGTGAAGTTTGCGCTGTGTGCTCCCGTGGTTTTTTCCCGCAAGAGTTTTCACGTAAATCTTGTGTCTCTCTTTTATATTTTTTGTGCTTGATTGCTTGTTTGAGTTGGCTCCTTGTTTAACTTCCATATTTCTCCATTTGGTTGGATATTGGTGTATGTCCGCAAGGTGTTCGATAAAATTACTCCTTGGGCTAACCACAACAATTGGTATCAGAGCAAAGTTGTGCTTTGGCGTAGGAGTGATTGAAGCTTGAGTTGGTTTAATTTGAGCTTGTATCGTGATTACACATGAAGAATGGAGAAGGCTATGGAATTTGAGAAGTTGAATGGTAGCAATTGGGCTATATGGAAAATATTGATAGAGGATTACTTGGTGTCAAGAGAGTTGGATTTATCATTGATTGGTAGTAGTGCACAACCCATGCATATGGAGGATCATGAATGGGAGTTGCTTGATCAGAAATGTTTGGCGGCTATAAGGCCGTGTATTTCACTATCGATCTTGTTTGATGTCTGCCAATGTAAGACTGCACATGAGCTTTGGACCACATTGGAGCAATCATATGAGCAACCTTTCGGGTGTAAACAAGATGCATGCTATGAAATAGTTATTTCTCTTGAAGATGAAGGATGGCATATCAATGAGAACGCATGTGAGCGAGTTCAAT
The DNA here is from genome assembly GCF_964058835.1 of Carex rostrata. NCBI lineage: Eukaryota > Viridiplantae > Streptophyta > Magnoliopsida > Poales > Cyperaceae > Carex > Carex rostrata. The sequence goes on from NC_135921.1 coordinate 11,827,409, forward strand.
TCGATTGCGGCTCAATTGAAGTCCTTGAAGGTAAACCTTGATGAAGAGGTATTATGCTTATTGCTTTTGAGTTCTTTGCCTACTAGTTGGGATACTCTTGTTACTACCATTGCGAACACAATGGGCAACAAATTCAAGTTGAGTGATATTGTTGCTTCATTGTTGAATGAGGAAACTAGGAAAGCCACAACCCAATTAGAAACCGAGCCTAGTGAGACATTGACGGTTGGTGAAAGGGGGAGGCTGGTTACTAGGGACAATTTCTCAGGTAGAAATGGTGCATCTCAAAGTAAGGGAAGATCAAAATCTCGAGGTCGAAAATATTCTTGTTGGCATTGCAAGGAGGGCCACATGAAAAATGACTGTTATCTCTTGAAAGGCAAGCAAAATGATAAGAAACATGATTGTGAAGCAGGTATAGTTTCCGATGAAAAAGGAGATGCGGTGACATTAAGTGTTGCTTGTACCGCAAGTTCAAACATGGATGTTTGGGTGTTGGATTCGCATGCCTCATTCCACATATGCTCGGATCGTTCTTATTTTGTCAATTATAAAGAGGTAGATGGTGGAAATGTCTATCTTGGTGATGATCGACCATGTAAGATTGTCAGAATTGGCGATATTGAACTTGAGCAAGCCGGTGCGAGGTGATATAAGTTGAGCAATGTGAGGCATGTACCTGAAATTACCAAGAATTTAATCTCAGCGGGTCAACTTGATGACGACGGTTTTATTGTGACTTTTGGCAAGGGATCATGTAAGATATCAAAAGGTTGCATGACATTAATGAAAGTGCAAAATAATGGGAGTTTGTACATTCTTCATGGAGCATCTCGAAGAAGTGTTGTGGCTACGACAAGTGAGCATGCGGATATGCAAGTGTGGCACAACCGACTTGGTCATCTAAGTAAAAGAGGTATGAAAGTGTTACAAAATGAAATTTTTATTCCTTCTTTTAAGTGTTCATCTCTTGAATTTTGTGTTCATTGTAACCATGCGTCGCAATTTTAATTATATGGATACAATAATTTGAACAATCCGTACTGTATGCATGGCAATCCGTACTACTGCTTTTGAAAAGAGGAAACGACAAAAGGCATGACGGGGGGAGGGCCCACAGTACAGCTTTAGCCGGGCATGACCGGTTGCAAACGGAGTATGTTGAGAAAAGAGGAAACGGCAAAAGGCATGATAGAGGGAGGGCCCACCATTGGTTAAGTCAAACGGAGTATGTTGAGAAAGTCCTTGAAAGATTTGACATAACCGGTTGCAAAAACCAGTGACTACACCTCTAGCCGAGCATTTTAAATTGTCTAAAGAGAATTCTCCAAAGAATGTAGAAGAGAGGACGAGAATGAAAAATGTCCCGTATGTATCGGCCGTTGGTAGCTTGATGTATGCTATGGTGTGCACATGGCCGGACATTGCACAAGCAGTGGGAGTCGTCTCTCGGTATATGTCTAACCTGGGATGGTAACATTGGCAAGCGGTGAAGTGGATACTTAGGTACTTGAAAGGCACTAAAAGCTTGCAACTTTGTTTTGGAGGATCTCATTTAGCAATTGAATGGTATGTTGATGCCGATCATGCGAGTTGTAAAGAGACAAGAAAATCTACAACAGGTTATGTTTTTACTTATAGGTGTAACTTGATCCCTCCTCATATATATATATAGAGAGAGAGAGAGTAAGGCTACTCTACTTTGCAAAGCAAACAGCCCTTTTTGCTTTGCATATCAGACCATTCGATTTGTTTTCAAAATCGTGCAGATCAATCGGATCTGATCTAAAAATCGTCAATGAATTCATTGCATTTGGCAGTCCATTAACTGGACCCGTCCAGTGGAGTAATCTCTCCCCGAATCCTAGCCCGACACCCTTCTTTCTCTCTCACGCGACATATCTCCGTCGCGCAAACCTAATCACTGCAACTTTCGACGGCACCTTCTCTCGGTGCTCCTTTCCTCTCGACACAACGTTCTAGTCGCTATTCTCTTTCTCCAGCAAGTTCTCTCTCTCCTCTCTCTCTCTCTCTCTCTTGTGCGGGCATCAAGTGACTTTTATATTTTTCAAATGTAGTCCTTCAAATCAGAGTATTGTCGCACTGACTTTGAATAATGGAATTAGGTTTGTTAAATTTTGAAATTAAAGTAAATCATTAAGGAAGTAGTCCAGTTTTGAAAGTGCGATGGTTTCATTATTTTGTCCTGGCTTTGAATAATGGAATTAGGCTTGTTCATAAATACCCAAAAACTATGAATGAAATGCTTGTAGAAAATATTCGAGGGCTTTTCTGTTAAAATTTCAATGCATCTGACAAGCTTGATTTTATTTTACAGTTCCATAAGCTCACTATTTCATAATCTCAAGTTTGACAAGCATATCGTAAGCTTGAATTCATAATTTTGCTCACTGTTTCATTATCTTAATTTTGTTTACTTTTATATTTTGCTTACATATTTTTGCATCTCACAAGTTTGTTGTTTTTGTTCATTGTGATAGCTGAAAAATAATGGAAATGGCAAACGAAAGGCGGTTGATGATGAGGAGAGTAGTGTTCAAAAGCTGGCCGAAATTTACGAATATGATAAAGTCATTTATAAATTGTTCTTTGTTTAGACTTTAGACTATGTCATTTTGTTACATTCTTATTTCTTGATCATTGGACTATTGTTAAAATTGATACCTTGCTATTTGTTGCCTGTTCTTCCTGGCAAATGCCTTGCTAATTAAGATCAACCTATGTACATTGCAAATTATGTCTCATGAGTTGTTGTTTATTCGTAGCTAATCAGATCATAGTTGAATAGTTTTTGGATGAAGAGCCGAGTCTATCATGCGTTCAAATGGTTAATTTATATAATCAATGAGAGTGAATAACAGGTCCAGTTTGCAATGGAATAAAATTGAAGATAAAAGTTAACAATCTAGTGACTCCTCTTTGTTGCAAGGAATTTGACTCTGATGTAAGCATTTTGATATTGATATGCTAATAGAACAAAATAAAAGAAGATAAAGAAGATAAAATAAGCATGTAGAAATTATGTCTCTTAATTAACGAAGATAAAGAAGACTAAAAGCAACAAATTTAATCAGACAAACACCAAATTTAATTATAAAGAAATTTGATCATTTCATACAAGCATAAATTCTCAATACAATTTAGTATTACTATACAAAACTATATCTTCTAATCAATTAACAATTAAATATAACGATACAAAATTATCTCTTCTATCAATGTAGAAAATACTCTCTATACCAAATGTTTCCTCCTCACAACTTCACACGAATCACGTAATGACTTTGTTATTCTTGAGATATAGCTGCAAAGTTTGCAAATAATGTTGAAGTTTTATCAGCTGGAATTAATGTGAAAAGCATTATAGGAGAATTCACAATACACTAGTCATAAACAGCCTACATTTATGTTACTGGTATTTGAGAGTTCGTACCAGTCAGCAAGTTTCAGTCTTAGCCCACCACTACACATCCACATATTGCAACAACAAAATTAGGACAACTTTTATGTGAGGCCACAAAATTTTATTCTCTATTCCTTTTTCGGCCATTCATGTTTATGTGATTATTATCACTGAATTTTAATTTTCATCCAAATTGGTTCACTGATTCAATTTTTAGCATTTTTTCAATTTCTAAATTTCTGTACAACAAGAATCATATGCTACAGTGTCTGACAGTGGCCAAATCAGAAATTCCTCCCGGTTCCCCCCAATTTCAATTTTCCTCTTTCTTCAAAAATATATAGAAAGTTGTCTAAAATTGGAGAGAGAGAGAGAGAGACCTGATTGTAGTCTCGAGATCGAGACAGAGAGATATGTTCGCCCGATGCCACGAGAAGGGTCAAAGGGTGAAGGAAAGCTTCTATGTTTAGAGTTCGAGAGTGCTTGTGCAAGATCCTGAGTCCTATGCGAGACATGAGAGAGCGACGGAAAGGGGTGGTCAGCAAAAGGGGACGGGGTTGAGAGTTTTTTGGTTTTCAGGAATTATGGAGTGGGGAGAGCACTGAGAGAGATGGGGACGGGCTGGAGGGGAAAACTGGACACCTCCAGCCACTAGACGCTGATTCCAGCGAAAAAATTTGTTCATCAGCGAGTGATCTGCACGATTTTGAAAGCATATCCAATGGTCTGAAATGCAAAGCAAAAGGGGCTGTTTGATTTACAAAGTAGAGTGTAGCCTTACTCATATATATATATATATATATATATATATATATCATAAAGTTCATATGATAACAAGCAACTGTATATGAACTGTATATGGTCAAACAAAAGACCTAGCTAGGGAAGATAATCATATATAGGTGTAACCATGCGTCGCAATTTTAATTATATGGATACAATAATTTGAACAATCCGTACTGCATGCATTGCAATCCGTACTGCTGCTTATGAAAAGAGGAAACGACAAAAGGCATGACAGGGGGAGGGCCCACAGTACAGCTTTAACATAAAAGCAGCAGCAGACCAAAGGAGAAAAATACAAAAAATGCACGACAGGGGAAAAAGGCAACAAAGAATAGAATATAACACAACACAAGGGGAGAGAGAGAGAGAGCACGGGCTTATATATCTATGCTATGCTAATGCGATTAGTCAACCAATTTTACAAGAAATCGTTTTTCTTGTCAGAACTCAGAAGCATGTGCACAATAGTCTGATGGAACTTAGGACTCATGGATCTTTCTCTAAGGAACTTCACCATCTATCTATCACCTCATTGGAATTGGTTTATTGCGATGTGTGTGGCCCGTTTAATGTCAAATCTCTTGGTGAAGCATCTTATTTTGTTACCTTTTTAGATGATTTTTCTAGAAAGTATTGGATTTATCCCTTGGCCTCAAAAGATCAAGTTTTTGAAACTTTTAAAAAGTTTAAAACCCGTGTTGAAAATGAGATTGAAAAGACCATCAAATGTTTACAGACGGATAATGGTGGTGAATTTTGCTCTAATGAATTTGAAATTTTTTGTACGAGAAATGGCATTCGAAGAGTGAAGATGGTTCCATATACACCGCAAGAAAATGGGGTCATTGAAAGAATGAACTGGATCATTGTGGAGCGGATTAGAAGTATGTTGTCTCACTCGGGTCTTCCAAAATCATTTTGGACCGAGGCGGCCAACACTGCGTTTATCTAATCAACCAATCACCAAGCGTGGCATTAGACGGTGGCATACCGAAAACTTTGTGGAGTGGTAAGAAAATTTCTTATGATCACTTGCGAATTTTTGGTTGTGAAGCTTATGTAAAAATTCCAAATGTGAAGAGGAATAAGCTTGATGTCAAGTCACGGAAGTGTGTATTTGTTGGTTATGGCGGTGATGATTTAGGTTATAGGGTTTGGGATCCTATTGAAAAGAAGACAATAAGAAACCGAGATGTCATATTCCGTGAAAATGAGATGTTCATGGAAAATCATGAAAATGAGCAAAATGAATATCGACATGTGGAGGAGCATGTTGATGCAAGTGTTGCACCTAGAATGGTGACATGTCCTCAAGATGGTGGTGATAATCATAAGGATGAGAGTAAGCCGGTGGAGGCGCATGAGGATGAAGGCATAAGCGAAAATGAGCACACTATTACTCTGGTGCAAGAGTTGAGGAGATCAAATCGAGTTCCTCAACCTATACAAAGGTATTCCCCTTCTCTATATTATGCTTTGTTTACAGATGCGGGTGAACCCGACTCATTTCATGAGGCTATTAATTGCCCGGATAAAGCCAAGTGGCTAGGAGCAATGGGAGATAAAATGAATTCGTTGCATCTAAATGAAACTTGGGAGTTGGTGGAACTTCCAAAGGGAAAGAAAGCATTGAAAAATAGGTGGGTATTTGTGTTGAAAAATGAAGCCGATGGTTCAAAGTGGCATAAGACTAGGTTAGTAGTGAAGGGTTATGGACAAAAACATGGTATTGACTTAATGAAATTTTTTCTCCTGTTGTGAAGCATAGTTCAATAAGAGTTGTTTTATCTTTGGTGGATAATTTGGATTTGGAGCTTGTGCAACTTGATATTAAAACCGCTTTCTTGCATGGTGACTTGGATGAAGAGATTTACATGTTACAACCGGAGGGTTTTGTTGAAGAATCAAATCCTAATCTTGTGTGTAGATTGAAAAAGTTATTGTATGGTTTGAAGCAAGCCTCTCGACAATGGTACAAGAAATTTGATATCTTTATGCAAGAAGAGGGTTATAAAAGAAGCGACTTTGATCATTGTGTCTACATGAAAGAAAATGCGAATGAAACTTTTACCTTGTTATTGCTTTATGTTGATGACATGTTGATAGCAACCAATGATCATAATGAAATCAAATCTCTTAAGCTTGAAATGTCCAAAAGGTTTGCTACTAAAGATCTTGGTGAAGCAAGGAAAATATTGGGTATATGAATTCAAAGGAATCGGGAGAAAGGAAAACTTTGGTTAAGTCAAACGGAGTATGTTGAGAAAGTCCTTGAAAGATTTGACATGACCGGTTGCAAACCGGTGACTACACCTCTAGCCGGGCATTTTAAATTGTCTAAAGAGAATTCTCCAAAGAATAAAGAAGAGAGGACGAGAATGAAAAATGTCTCGTATCTATCGGCCGTTGGTAGCTTGATGTATGCTATGGTGTGCACACGGCCGGACATTACACAAGCAGTGGGAGTTGCCTCTCGGTATATGTCTAACCTGGGATGGGAACATTGGCAAGCGGTGAAGTGGATACTTAGGTACTTGAAAGGCACTAAAAACTTGGAACTTTGTTTTGGAGGATCTCATTTAGCAATTGAAGGGTATGTTGATGCCGATCATGCGGGTTGTAAAAAGACAAGAAAATCTACAATGGGATTTTACTATCGGTGGTGGAGCCGTTAGTTGGATGTCTCGTTTGCAAGACATTGTTGCCTTGTCTTCCATCGTGGCGGAATACGTTGCATTGACCGAAGCGGCCAAAGAGATGATTTGGTTGAAGGGTTTGCTTGGACAATTTGGATTGAAGTAAAATGAGTATGTGGTACATTGTGATAATCAAGGTGCCATACATCTTGCGAAGAATGCGGCATATCACTCAAGAACAAAGCACATAGATGTGCGATACCACTTCATTCGTGATGTACTTGATCGTTTGCAATTGATCGTGGAAAAGGTTCACACGAAGGAAAATATTGCAGATATGTTCACGAAGGTGGTGCCTCCGGATAAGGTAGTCTTTTGCCGGAGGCGTTCCGGGTTGGTTGAGTAACTCGGATGTTGGAGCGCGGTGTGGTACTTGTGAGGTCAAGTAGGAGCTTTGTCTTCAAGTGGGAGATTGTTGCCGTATAAAACCAAAATAAATTATGGGCCTTCGGCCCATATCATGACTTGAGGAAATTAATTTTCTTTCGGAAATTAATACAAAAAGCGGAGACAGAGAGGGTGATAACGAGAACAAAACCGAACCCAAGCCGTTTCTTTTCTTCTCCAAGCTTATTTGTAGGGTTTCTTGCTCTCTTGATTAAATTCATCTAAATACACTAGGAAATCTCAAATTAGTGTATGATATTGTAAGAGAGTGTTAGAGAGTGTTATTGGCTTGTTAATCTCCTTGTACTTGTAAAACTCTTTTGATCTAGTGAAGTTTGCACCGTGTGCTCCCGTGGTTTTTTCCCGCAAGGGTTTTCACGTAAATCTTGTGTCTCTCTTTTATATTTTTTATGCTTGATTGCTTGTTTGAGCTCCTTGTTTAACTTTCATATTTATCCATTTTGTTAGATATTGGTGTATGCCCGCAAGATGTTCGATAAAATTACTCATTGGGCTAACCGCAACAAAGTCTACCATAATCTTCAACACTCACCCTCATATTAGACTTGCAGAGATGAACTTTGCATTTAAAACCTTTTTGTTAACTCTTTTTCTCAAGTTAGCTAATGACTTCAAACATCATCGTTAAGGTGGCCTTTTTCAACTCCTCCTCAAGCTAGTGACTTCACAAAATACTTCCCAAAATTCTGAAGCATCCTTCGTAATTACTTTCCGAGTACACAATATTAAAATACTCCACAAATTATATCTAACTACTTGCTTCTAATCAACAACCCAAGACCCATCATGCTGTTGAACAATTGGGGATTGGAAATTTTAGTGGTTAACGGGTCTAAGAATCGGATAAAATCAAATCCGTTAGATTTGCATTATCGGACACTGGTTCCCTAACGGAGATGTTTCTTCTCTACAAATCCGGTCGATGGGATTGTGGCCTAGAGACAAGCGGGCCAATTGTAGAACATGATTAAATTGGGCCGAGTTCCAAGATGAGGCCCATAGCGAGGCGGAGTATGAATTGGGCCAACAGGTTAGAATTATTGGAAGAAAGGCCCATATGAAATTGTTGCTCACCTTGCTGAACCGCCAGATGAGGCCCATAGCGAGGTGCGCCTTCGTTCTGTATTGCAGCATAGGCATGAGCAGCTTCCATTTCTCCCCTTTTTTATTTCTTTTAATTGCGGCAGTTCCGGTCGGTCTTTGTATAAAGGTTCAGTACTCATTCTAAGCACTCTTGCTCGCATAAACTCTTGCTGTGCTGTCTTTTACCGATTGGTCAAACTGAATTCCATCGTATTTCTTCAAAACATTAGGTTCATCTTCAATTATACGATTTCAAAAAGAAATAAAGGGAAAGGAGATTGTCAATTGTCAAGGCTTTTACAATCAACTGATCAAGGTTGTGCTGGTGCCAGCTTGTCACCAACTCAAATATTTCCTCCGATTAGTTGGTTTTGTACACTTTTTCTTACCTGTTGCGTTTACTTTTACCAGATTAGTAAAATAAACACTAATGGTGGATTTGACCATTACAGCTTCTTGGACAATTACTCTCTGGTCAGTTTCAGACTCATCTTTTTTTCTTTTTACTCGAAGCCAGTAGGCGTTTTCACTAATATTCAAATCAAATTACAAAGGATAAAGAAGTAAAATTAAGAAGAAAAAAAAAAAGCATAGTAGAAAAGTCTCCTTAAATTTCAGAACAAAATTACGCACAGCATTCTTAATACATATATATTAACATACCTATAAAATTATTGTTAAAAACAGTCATTGCATGAGAGAGATTAAATGAACAATACAATATGAATATTTTCTGAAATGTGTGGCACAAAACTGCGCGCGCACTATATTCTTCTAAATATATATTAGCATAGCTGCAAAATCATTGTTAAAAATAGTCATTGATAAGAGAGATGAAAACAACACTACACCTGAATCTTTTCCATAATGTGTGGCATAGTTTTGTTGAGAGCTACTTGAGAATGGGAAGCATTTATAACTGTCATGTGACTGATACAACATGTCTAATTTGGTTGTTGGAAATTAGACTCGTTGGGGCTCATTAATTAATTGCTTGTGCAAAATTCATACTATAGTTAGTTGCTCAAGTTAATAATCACACTTAACTTGTTTTGTACTTATATATTCATATTCCAAATAAATTACCCTTTATATTCAAGAGCAGAGTCAGAATAAATGTATAATGGACTTCAATCATATAAAATTTTCATACTAAGAATAGGAATCAATTTACAGTATCCATGACATTTTATTCTAAATTATATAAAAAAAAAATTAAAAAAAATAAGGGCTAATTGATCCTCATTCAATGTATATAAGTCCACCCCTTTTACTGATAAGTATGTACGAAAACCAGTCCATCAAAAAGAAACTTTATATAATTATGATTAACACTTAGGTATTAACATTAGTATTTATTCATTTTAAAAATATACTTTACTTAAGATATTTTTAAAAAAAAATTAATGAAATTATCTCTATAAAAAAAGAAAAGGCATTCCAAGTTTTAAACACAAACATTTTCGAAATACAAAAAAATATGTATAATTAAAAGCAATACAATTAGTTGTGTGAAAATTTCTACAAAGAAGACAATTTTTTTATTATTATTACTTTAAGAGCTATTTTTTTTATATATTAGAACGTCAAATACATATTTCTTCAAAATAAGTAAATATAAGAACAAATAGATAAGTCATTTGAAAAGGGAATAGAGCAGATAGAACGGTAGTTGACATGCAATAGTTAAGAGCTTAAGATACCTAATATTCTTTATAAATTATAGATTGTTGATTTTTGTCTTATCCAAGCCATTCCTTGAGATCAATTAGCTCATACAAAAAATATAGCAAGGTCTTATTAGGTCTAACCTGTTTTAGTATTCTTCCAAAAAAAAATATTACACTATAGCGGAAAAAAAAATCATCCATTTCTTCCGGTTAATAATTGCGAGCAAGTATATATAGTGCATTGAAATTTCATCTTATTATTCTCTAAGTCTGACAAATTACTCTGCATTTTTTAATTCTCTATTTAATAATCACTTTTCTTAAGTGACAAGGAAGAAAAATTAGACGACTAGATAAACACACAAATAAGAAGATAATGTAAAGCTTCCAGAGAAATCGCAGGTTTAATTTTTAAAAATAGTATTTAAAAAGATATTGGACTGTACAATCGATTGTTCCTGAGGTCCCGTACAACCAAGTCATTTTCCAATATTTAAAGTCCAAATGATCGATCCAAACCATTCATCTTGTTCTCCATATTAATATGTGCTTGGAGACCAAATTTTACATTTTTCTAAATTTTTTTACTATTTATTAAGCCACTTTGAAAACCGCTGATCCAACGGTGGCTTAACAAAATAGTAAAATCAGAAGCCACCGTTGGATCAGCGATTTTCAAAACGGCTTAATAAATAGTACAAAAATTCATAAAAATGTAAAATTTGGTCTCCAAGTACATATTAATATGGAGAACAAGATGAACGGATTGGATCGATCATTTGAACTTTAAAAATTAGAAAATAACTTGGTTGTACGGGACCTCAGGAACAATCGATTGTATATTAGCCTACCTCTATATATATAAAAAATGCACCATCTATTTTGTGCTCCTAACGTGCACCCTTCTCTCATATCTTTATTTTCTTTTTTTTTTAAGGTTAGTAACTTTAAATGTCAACTAACAATTTTATTGATAAAACACTTATTTACAACGAGTCAAATGACTCTAATTTCTAAATCTAAACCTTTTATTCTCATTAATTTATCTAAACTACTCTCACCATCTAATCCTAATTATTTACACTCCTAAACACCCTAATACATTATTCTCTAATTCTCTATAATTTGATTCATTTTTGGCCGATAATCGTCGCACTCCGACGATCCGATCTACTCACCACCGCGCTTTGACACTCGCCGCCGCACTCGACGGTCCGATCTACTCAGCACAGCGCTTCGACAGCCGAATCTACTCACCGTCGCACTCCAACGGCCGGATCTACTCATCGCCACACTCTGATGGTTAGGTCTACTCATCGCCGCACTCCGATGGTTCGATCTACTCATCACGATGCTCGAACGACTAGATCTACTCACCGCCACGCTCCAACAGTCGGATCTACCCATCGCAGTGCTTCGACGGACGGATCAACTCACCGCATCGCTCCAAGCTCCGACAATACCGCACTATCGGCTCCGCTTGGCTCGTCTCCCCTCTCTCATTGTCTTCTCCGTTCAAGGAGATAGAGACGAGAGAGGGAGTATACTATTGTGTCAGATTGAGATCTAAAAAAAAATAAGAAAGATCAAATGAAGGAGTAATGAAAGGCGGCTGCTGCTAGGTTTTGCTCGATTTTTCTCTCTGGGCGAAAGAGTGAACTTGATGTTGCAAAAAGTTGATCCTATCTCATATCTTCATTTTCTAAGTTCAAATAGTTGATTCAAGCTTCCAACGTGTTTTTCATATTAAAATGTGCTTAGAGATCAAATTTTACCTTTTTTGGAATTTTTTTACTATTTTTTCATAATTTTTGAAAATCATCACTTTGTTGAATTTTTCATTATTGTTTAGTTTAATCAAAAATCAAAAATTCTGAAAAAATAGTAAAAAAATTCAAAAAAAAATATAAAATTTGGTCTCCAAGCATATTTTAATATGGAGAACACGTTAGAAGGTTCGAATCGACTATTTGAACTTTAAAAATAAAGATATGAGGGGAGGGTGCACAGTAGAAGCACAAAAAGGAGGATGCATTTTAACCCTCCTCTATATATATATATATATATATGAGATGTGCTACGGTGAGACGCGGAGTAAAACGCATTTGTACTCCACTCTATTTTTTCATTTTGAAAGTCCAAATCGTCAATCCAAACCGTTAGATGTGATTTCCATAATAAAATATGCTTGGAAACTAATTTTTATATTTTTTGGAATTTTCTTTACTATTTACTAAGCCACTTTGAAAAATCTGAAAATCCGTGTGAACAGTAAAAATTTCTGGACCACCGGATCGGCGATTTTCAAAGTGGCTTAATAAATAGTAAAAAAATTCCAAAAAATGTAAATTTTGGTCTCCAATCACATTTCAATATGGAGAACAAGATGAACGGTTTGGATCGGTTGTTTGAATTTTCAAAATGGAATTTTTTTGCTATGGAGTAAAAAACCCCTTTTACTCTATAGCTCACCATAGCTCATCTATATATATATATTTCCGTATATGGTATTTTATTTGAGAATTGTGTCTAAATGAAACCGTTGAGTAAAGTTGACTTTCTAAATTTAAATTGTATTATTATTTTTGCTTGATTAATTTAATTTCTTTTCGTACAAGAAATACCCAGAATTTACTTCTTCTGGCGCGTTGAATAATTCAAATTAATACAAGTCAATGATACAAATCTAGCTAGTAGTGTAAATTTCTAATAAAAGAATTTTCGTTCATTATTCATCGATTTAATAATTAATTTATAATTCTATTATTTTTTTTGTTTGATTAATTTACTTCTCTTCGAAGAAATTCCCATAAAAAGAGTTTGTTCTTCTGACGCCGTTGAATAATTCATACTAATACAAGTCAACTATACAAATCTATCCAGTAGTTTAAACTTCAAATAAAAGAATTTTCATTCAATATTCATTGATTTTATAGTATCTATCATAGTGACAAATGAAAAGTTCGGGTTCGGTTAGACGAGCTAAAAAATTTGTGATTCAGATATAATTCGGGTATAATTCGGAAATAATTCGGTACAATAAGTAAGCCAAAAAAAAATTGATTTGTTTTCGCAAATAACACGTGACTCGTGTTTTATTCGCGAATAAAACGTATTATACTTTTTTTTTACGTCTTATTTGGAATTATGTTCGGAAACGTCAAAAAAAATATTTTATACGCGAATTAAACACGAATCATGTCACTATGTATCTATTGGTCCAAGCCATAAAAGGCATAATTAAATGTAGTCTGCTTAACTACAGACCAGACATAAAAGACATAATTAAATGTTCGTGTATACTGATTAATTAGCAAAAACAGCTGCCAAATTCATTTCTTAGCGACCAACATTTACTTAGGTACCGAATATTATTTGAAACATTTTAGGCAGCATGTATAGTTGTATATATGTAACTAGTGGCCAACACTGGTAGCACATTGGTTATGGCACATTGGAAAGGATCGGCCGTATCCGTTGCTTTTCTAGTTAGAAAAGTAGTTTGCTGCTTATTTTTTTCTCTCTGTGTCTCTCTTCAAAGAATATGAGAGAGAGAAAAATAATCACGTGGGAGAGAGGTAGAAAGAAGAGCAGAAAAACAGTAGAAAATTGAAGAGCACCGGATTTCGTTCCCATTTGGAAAGGGCATAGTTTGGATCTGATCCTGTCTCTACACAGGACTTTTGGAGTTAGCCTATGAGAAATAAAATATTCGGTACCTACGGGCTGAGATAAAAAAAACCTAGTGGTGTGGTGGGTGGAAAAATTAATTCCACTTATTATAAGCAAGAGTGAGGCTATGATACTTTGTATAGCACATATCATATTTATATTTTTGGTTTTAAAGTTTAAACAGTTGATATGTACTGTTTAACATATTTTTCATATGAAAATGTACTTATAATTAAATTTTATATTTTTTTAAATAAATAGGAAATTATATAATTTAAAAATTCTAAACTATCCAAAAGTGATGATTTTCAACTTATCTAAAAAATTCTTAAAAAAAAAGAGAGTAAAATCCGATCTCCAACAACATTTTTCATATGAAGACTATATTGAACGGTTTGCAAAGTACCATAGGATCACTCTTACAATCAGATATAATTAATAAACTCCATAATCATTATATAAAGTTACTCTTATGTAAGTACGTAATTGTAAAAATCAATCAGTGTGCGCTAGAAAGATAAACAGTTATACGAATAAACTTCTTTTTTATTAAATTTAAATGAATATTGACAAATTTCTTTTTTTTTTGTTTATAAATTTGGTATAACATTAATAACAATGACTCAAAAAGAAAGAATTTGCTTTGCAGTACTACAAAAGGAAGAATTTGCTTTGTAGTACTACAATATTATTTTTTTACTACTTTGTTCTTTAATAAATGAATGATTCATCTTAAATATAAAATTTCAACAACTATGATTTCACGGAATACTATAATTCTTTTAAAGAAAGAACAAACAAAAACCACCTTTCTTAAAAATATTAATCTTCTCCGGCCGCTAACAAGAAAATGCAGCTAATGACCACTATCTACACGCTGCTCTCATTAACATAGTAATAATATACGGGTTTAATTCGCGAATAATTCGTGTTTTATTTGTTTTGTTTTATATTTTTGAACAGAACTTCATAAAAAACCGTATAATACGTTTTATTCATGAATAAAATGTGAATAACGAATTATTCTCAAGAAAAGCGCGAAAAAAGCAAAAATAAAAATAAAAAAAATTCTGGTGGGCAGGTTTGGGTTTTTTTTTTTTTTTGCTTCTTTGTTGTATCGAATTATACCGCCAAATTCGAACTATTCGTTTGTCACTATACTCATTAATTATGTCAGCTTACACCTAACGACTCGTTACACGGTGTAAACGGACACTTGCTGCCTTACAGAAATCCGCAGCCAAGAAATAAAGAATAGTAAACAAACCAATCTCATGAACGAATGTCGAACAAATGAAACATATTCTTTTCTGTCGCTAAATGTCTAATCAGACCAGACAAAATACGAAGTTTCTTGCACGGTGTCGCTTGAAACTGGATAAAACATATGACCAGCACTGTTTTGACTTACAGCTCACTGAATTGACAAATATTATATGATTCCAAAACTTGAATACAAATTTGAAAAATTAAAATGCAATTAATGATTATTTGTTGCTTTCTAACAAGGCGTAATAACACACGTAATTCTTGCAAATAATAAACGATTTCGCTAAAATGGTAAATAGACGGACCTCAATTCTCCTCGAGTAAAGCTAGGGTGTGACGTGCTCATCAAGAGAGTTTGGTGAGCACAACTTCAAAAGTATATCAGATCGATTTCAAATGTTAAATTCAAACCGTTGAAATTCATGTACTTTATGAGTGATACATGTACATACAAAATTTTAAAAGTTTCGAATTTATTTGCTAGAAGGTCAAGCGGTCAAATAAATGATAAAAATTAAATATATAAAACAACTTATAAATTAATTTATAAAAAGTTCATTTCTTTGACTACTTGACCTTGTAGCAAATAAACTCAAAACATTCAAAATTTTGTATCTACATGATGACTCATTAAGTACATGGATTTCAACGGTTTAGATTTAGCATTTGAAGTCAATCCGATATACTTTTGGAGTTGTGCTCACCAAACCCTCTTGGTGAGCACGTCACACCCTAGCTTTACTCTCTCTCTCTCTCTCTCTCTCTATATATATATATATAGAGAGAGAGAGAATGGCTAAGCTCAAATCGTTTGTTCCTGGACTCAGGAACAAACGACTCGGTTCTCCGATTTCTGAAGTTCAAATGGCCGATCCAAACCGTTAGATGTTTAATCTATATTAAAATGTACTTCGAGATAAAATTTTATATTTTTTGGAATTGTTTTACTATTTATTAAGATGGTTTGAAAGTTGTTGTTTTTTATGGTGCATAATTTTAATAAAAACAACGATTTTCAAACCATCTTAATAAATAGTAAAAAAATTTCAAAATATATAAAATTTTGTCTCTAAGCACATTTTAATATAGATTAAACATCTAACGGTTTGGATCGGCCGTTTGAACTTCAGAAATCGGAGAACCGAGTCGTTTGTTCCTGAGTCCAAGAACAAACGATTTGAGCTGAGCCATTCTCTCTCTCTCTCTCTCTCTTTATATATATATAGAGAGAGAGAGAGAGGGGTTGGCTAAGATCAAAGGGGTAGTTCCTGAGTTTTGGTGCTACCAATTCGTTTTTCAATTTTCAAAGTTCAAAACGTCGATCCGAACCGTTCAAGTTGATCTCTATATTAAAATGTGCTTGGAGCCTTGGAGACCAAATTTTACATTTTTCTGAATTTTTTTACTATTTATTAAGCCACTTTGAAAATCGCTGATCCAACGGTGGCTTAACAAAACAGTAAAATCAGAAGCTACCGTTGGATCAGCGATTTTCAAAGTGGCTTAATAAATAGTAAAAAAATTCAGAAAAATGTAAAATTTGGTCTCCAAGGCTCCAAGCACATTTTAATATAGAGATCAACTTGAACGGTTCGGATCGACGTTTTGAACTTTGAAAATTGAAAAACGAATTGGTAGCATCAAAGCTCAGGAAATACCACTTTGATCTTAGCCTACCTCTATATATATATATTTTGGCTAGATATTTATTTTTATATTCGGTTATTTAGCACTAGATTTTATGCTTATATGACATCATGTATCTATTAAACATAATTCTCTTAAATAGAATATATTTAATTGATCATCAGTATAATTATATGTCATGAAATATTTATTCAAATAAAACAAAATGCATCATTAATTTTTTTTTATTTGATCTCCTCAATGATAAATTCATTGACTCTCTCTCTGAAAAAGACTAATATCATTAATTCATTATTGAGCTATATATTAATTGCGTACAGTATGACAAAAGCGGATAGGTTACTAGGTTGGTACATTTCCAAATAAAGAAAATAAATCTTGAATTAGACAAAATTATTATTTTGTTTGTTGTTGGGAGAGAGAGAGAGATGTGGGTAAAACTTTTAACAGAGTATTTTTGTCTTCATGCAGCGCACGAACCATATACAGTGCCGTTTTGATTATATAGTCTTTGTACTGCATGAAGCCAAAACTACTCTGTTAAAATAGAGGAGGGTTCAAATGCCTCCATGTTTTTGTGCCTCCATCTCTCTCCATCATTTTCAAAGTTCAAATAGTCGATCCGAACCGCTCAACCTAACCTCCATACTAAAATATGTTTGGAGACCAAATTTTATATTTTTAGGAATTTTTTTACTATTTTTTTAGATAGATACAAAAATACTGTTTTTAGATGGTTCAGATTTACTGATTTTGTACCTATCTAAAAAAATAGTAAAAAAATTCCTAAAAATATAAAATTTGGTCTCCAAACATATTTTAGTATGGATGTTAGGTTGAGCGGTTCGGATCGACTGTTTGAACTTTGAAAATGATAGAAAGAGATGGAGACATGATGAAGGCACAAAAACATGGAGGCATTTGAACCGTCCTCGTTAAAATATTTACTCCGAGTTGGGGTGCACTGCACAATCATACAGCTTAGCAATCAACAGCCAAGTTGGTAGGAGCCCAATTTCCTATTGACCCGCTCTCGCTCTGCTGTCAATTTGACCTCTATGTACTAAGAGTAGTATGCTGGCATGCTGCTTTAATTATTGGTATACAAAAAGCTCTTATATTGGGTTCTGAACTTACCATTTTTTTGGCGCTTCATGGGACATTCATGCCTTCATGGCTTTAACTTGAGACAATGACACCTGGCTTATCTAATTTATTTTGGAGTATCCAATTACCTGAATAAGAGAGATGGATAGAAAAGCACAGGAGCAGAGTCAGACTTTCAAGTTATAAGGATCAAATATAAATGAGATCAATCATATAAAATTTTCATATTGAAAATGAGAGTCAATATTACTATATATATAGTATTTTATTCTATACTACATAGAAAATCGTGTATAAAAATAAAATAATAAAAATTAAATGGAGATCAATTGATCCTCATTTTTTGAATGTAGTAGCTCTAACTCTGGAACAGAGGTAAAAAGCAAAAAAGAAAAACAATTAAAAAGCAATAGGTGTACGATTAGCTAGAATAGAAGTTACTAGAAAGCAAAAAAGAAAAACAATTAAAAAGCAATAAATATTTTTCTAAAAATAGAAAAATTTAAAATAAAAATAAAATAAAATTAGCGCTCTCATTGACAGTTTTTTCATATATTTTGATGCATCTATCTCTACTTCTTCACTAGAACTTAATTCATTAATCATTCCTCGAACAAAGAAAAATCAATCTCAAGCTTTTGTCTAAATAATAAAGAACAAAGCACGTGCTTCATTACTATTTCTTATGTATAATATATCAAACTTATTTTTTCTTTAATTACTTAATTTCTCACCCCTTTTTTCCTTTCGTAGAAAAGGAAAATTATAAGTATTGGATTAATTCTTTTAATATTTCAGAGTTTGATTTAATTATCAGACCACATTATTTAATTTGTCACTAATTGATTTGTGATAAAGATTCATTTTAATATTTTACTTTCATATTAAATCGCTAATATGATTTTTTTTTTTGTATTCGCAGACGTCTGTTAAATTTTTAATTTTTTTTTCATAAAAATTTAAATTATGTCAAAAATTATTATTGTATAGAATAATGGAAGAGGGGTTTTTTGTATAATTTGTACACAAATAAATTTATGCCTCAGAGAAAGATTACATGCTTGTTTATATCGAGAAGAAATTGCTAATAAGATCAGCTCAAATGAGATTATTGCAGAATTTGATCTTTTAGCAAATTATAGGTCTAAATTTAATGATAAAAGAAAAAAAAATATGAATATAAAGATGTTAGTTATTTATTGTAACTTTTTATAAAATTAAATAGTGAAGAATCATATTTATTATCTTGTGCTCCATATATTATCTTTTATTAAAAAATATATATATATGATATTATCTTGTGTACCATAGATTCTCAAAACCTAGTTCCGTCCCTAATATCTTTAATATTAAGATAAAGAAAGGTTGCGTTGTCCGGTTCCCAAAAATGAAGACAGAAATGATAGATCCCATGTAACTGAAGTATAATTCTGTTAGAAGTTAATTTTCCTTTTTCATGTGGACTGGCATGCAATCATTGTTATTATGCATGGCCACAGCATACATGTAATGGTGCTGCTAGAAGCCGAGGCTTATAGAATTAGGTTACTGGTATTACTGTCCGATTCGCTTTAAGATCCGTCCAGATTAGATCTACATTAATATTTAAGAGCTCCTGAATTGTCGAATGTGGCCGGATTAGCTCCATTTAAAATTAGACGGTTGAGATGTGTTAACTCAAAAGATGCTCTTTTGAGTTAATGCAGACGATGTGGACTCAGCACAACAGATTTTTTACAAAATTTAATAGTGTTAAAGTACATTCATCATTATTATTCATTTTAACCTATATAATATTAACTTCAAAATTTGTTGAATCGACTTTAAACGGTGAATCCACACCGTTAAAACTAATTTACTTTATTAGTTGTGTGTTTAAATACAAAATTTATAAAAAAAAATTTAATTTATTTAGTATCGAATGAAGCAGTCAAATGTGAGAGTTTTAAGTTAATTTTAATGCATTCTTTTTTCAACATTTTTGACCGCTTGACTTGATACTAAAATGACTCGAAAAAATAAAAATTTGCATGTAAATACATCACTCATAAAGTAAATCAGAATGAATGGTTTGAATTAGTTATTTGAAATTCATTTAATAAGTTTTGAAGTTAGTGTCATATGACATCGATGTCATACATATATAATTATTCATTTGATAATAAAATATATTATTTAATTGGAAGTTAAAATATTAAATGTGGACTTTATTATTAATGACGAGAGATTATTTAACAATCGTCAAAACTAATTTTGATACATATATAAAAAATGATGTAATTTGGTATATGTGTTTTCGTTGAATATCTATATATCAATAATATAATATTAACTTATTTTTTTATTTTCAATGATTTGAGAAACTTGTCAAGGGATCCCCATTATTCAAATATGATTGTATCAAATTTAGACAAATTCAAACACTCATTTAGTTTATATACAATTTGTAACAGTTGAATTTAACAACTTTTTGATGTGCAATTAATAAAATTTTAAATTAATTTAAATGTGATACACATCCTATTTACATAATAAAATATATTATTATAATTTTTTTATAATATGACGTCACGGTTGTCGCCACTTTTTTCTTTTGTTCAACGAGATGACGGGATAACAGACATCAGTTTGATAGTTACGGTAGCGAAGAAAGCAACGCACAATCAGATTGAGTCAATCTCGTTCACATCTAACTTCACATTAGTATTTACATTCAACGGCGTGGGTATTATCTACTTAGATGTGAAGTACAAGTTGTGGAAAAAAGTTATTGGAAGTAAAACAAAACGAGGTCAAAAGACAGAAGTACTAGTTTTTGAAAGATGCTGAAGAGAAATTTAGTAATTTCCATGTTTTAAATGTCTTCATTTTTTTTCTCTCTATCTTTATTTTTAAATTTTTTAATAATTTAAAATTTAGAGCTTAAGATTTCTTTTAATATTTTTTTAATAATATAAAATTTCAACGACTATGATTATACGGAATACTATAATTTTTTTTAAAGAAAGGACAAACAAAACCATCTTTCTTAAAAATATTAATCTTCTCCAGCATCTAACGTCAATTATCTACACGCAGCTCTCATTAATTATGTCAGCTTACATAGTGACAATGGAATTATTCAGGTTCGGTTTGGCGAGATCAAAATTTCATGATTCGAAAATAATTCGAGTATAATTCGAGAATGATTTGGAATTGTCTCAATCAAAGATCCCAGTCCCACAAGGGAGAAAAGTTTATGAGAAAAAATTGGAAAAAAGTTCGGAAATAATTCGTATAATTCGAAAAAAATTCGGAAATTTTTTGGTCAAACTTCGGTCAACCGAATAATTCGGCATTCGGTGCGCCATCACAAAAAAAAAATTATTCGCGAATAAATTACAAATCTTGTGACTATTTTTTTTTTGTTGAAAAAAAGGCATATAGCCCATTGCTTTAGCAATAAGGGCCTGTTCGGATGTCACGGGATTACACGGGATGAGATTTGACGGGAATGGGAACCCACGAGTACGGGTACACATATGATTAATTATGAGAATGTGTTGAATTGAGTGTTTGGTTGTACCCTGGGATTAGTTATGGAAAATCTTATTTTTCTTTCTAAAATATTTGATATTATACAATTTCTTTTATTAACATATTATCAATAATGTAATTTAATAAAAATATTAAATAATAACATAATATTTCTTCTTAATTTTATAAAATATAAACATTTTTTTTATTTTTATAGTTAAATAAAAAGTATTTAATTAGATGAACATGATATGCATTTAATACTCTTAGCCGTTACATTTAAGAAAATTGAGTAGTTGAAAAAAAAAATATTACAATTGCACATGTTTTCAATGTTTTTAATATAATTATTATTATTTGATATGCTTTCAATGTATTTTCTGTTTGTGTATGTTTTACAGAACCAACACCTATATTATTTTTTTTTTTTAAGGAAAAGGTCGTTAGGCATGATATATAACACTCAATTTTATGGTAGTTAAGTAACAAATCTCATACTCTCAATTGCACATGTGCTCACAATTTAATTGATAAGAAAGAGAAAGAAAATCAAAAATTTAATTAGTATTACAACAATACAAATTTTGTGTCTAAATAATTATTAAATTGCAAGCATTAGCTGCCATTATAAATTCTTAAAATATCAATAATTGTAAATGCCAGATGAAGTCCCTGGCATTTAAAAGTTGAAGCGAAAGGTCTCTGAGTCATCACCCCTTTGTACCAGTTCAGTATGCGCTTTCTTCTCTGAGTCATCACCCCTTTGTACCAGTTCGTACCAGTCCGATGCGCTTGGACCAGCACCAGCCCGGTACGCAATTGTACTTGATGAACTTGTATTTAGATCCCTAGAACTTATCTTTTCGACAAAGAGAATTTTAATGACCATATAAGAAAACCAAATATGCATATGGCCATATATAAATTAGCTCACATCCAAAAATTAAGCAAAAATATGAATGATAAATAAATTGCTTTCAATTTATAATTGATAGAAACTAACATGTGGAGCTTTGCCTAACTAATTTAATTCACATTAGATGGATGCTAAATCAACTAGACCAATCTCAGAAAGCAAACATTCTTTTAATAGAAATATATTACTCAGCTTCAAATGGTTTACACCAGCACATAGTATTGAGTATACATGTGGCATTAATATATTGTATTGTACCAGTATATAAAAGTTGGTCTTGTGACCAGCATAACACCTACTTATTATTCCATACCTACATAGCAAATCTCGCGACTATGAAATAAAGAAATCTGCAGACAAGAAATAAAGAAAAGTAAACAAGCTGCCAATCCCATGAACCAAATGAAACATATTCTTTTCTGTCGCTAAATACCTAATCAGACCAGACAAAATACGAAGTTTCTTTAACAGTGTCTGGATAAAAGATATTAACGCACTATTTTAACTTTATACGGTAATACGAATCGAAAGAATATATGATTTGTATTATGTAATTAAGAAGTCAAAATAATACTGTCAGTATCTTTACTTTTGATAGTTTCAACTATTGTCGACATAAATAAATATATTAGTCTAATATTTAGATGTCTCAATTAAATTACACTTGAACAAAAAGATTGCTAAAAGATATTTTCTTTTGCATGATGTTAGTCTGAAATTAACCATTGTATGGAAAACTCCAAACAGGACATTTGCGCATAATATGAATAGTTCCGGAATAGTATATATTTTTAGAGGAGAGTTTAAATGTTTTTATTTTTTTTGTGTTTTTATCACATTTTTATCTCTAAATTCAAAATTCAAACAGTCAATCCGAACCTTTCAACATGATCTTCACGTTAAAAAGTACTTGAAAACCACAATTTATAATTTTTATATTTTTTTTACTATTTTTTTAGAGAGTTACAAAATCATTGTTTTTGTAACTATCTAAAACAATAGTAAAAAAAATTCCCAAAATATAAAAGTTGGTCTCCAAAAACATTTTAATATGAAGATCATATTGAACTGTTTGAATAGACTGTTTAGGTCTTGAAAACAGAAATAACGATGTAAGGCGCCAATGGGATACAAAATCAATAGAGTATTTTAACCCTACTCGATCATTTAATAAATAAAGCTTCCAAAAATTGATTACAAACTTTAAAAGTAAAATGCAATGAATGATTATTTGCCCTTTCTTCAATATTAAGACATAATAACACATCAAATTCTTGCAAATAATCATTAATTAATTGCGAACAATCTAATTCTCCACAACCGAGAACATTTTCTTCAGTATTATATTTTTTGGCTAGATATTTTTTTTCGGTTATTTACAATATATTTAACTGATCGTCAGTATAATTATATGTCATTGGATATTTATATTAATCAAAAAATTGTATCATTAATTTTTTTTAGCTCAATGATTAAGTCATTGACTCCGTCTTTGAAAAAAAAGACTAATATAATTCTGGAGCTATATATTTATTAATTGCGTACAGTATGACAAAAGCAGATAGGTTTGGTACATTTCCAAATAAAGAAAACAAAAGTTGAATTAGAGATGGGGTGCACTACACAATCATGCAGCTTATCAATCAGCAGCGCAGCCAAGTTAATTGGCAGGAGCCCAATTTTCTATTGACCCGCTCTCGCTCTGCTGTCAATTTGACCTCTATTTACTAATTATTGGTATGCTGGCATGCTGCTTTAATTATTGGTATAGAAAAAGATCTTATATTGAGTTCTGAACTTATACATTTTTTTGGCGCTTCATGGGACATCATGCCTTCATGGCTTTAACTTGAGACAATGACACCTGGCTTAATTAATTATCTAATTTAGTTTGGAGTATCTAAGTATTTGAATAAGAGAGATGGATAGAAAAGAGTAGGGACGCAGTCGGATTTTTAAATTATGAAAATCAAACATGAATGAGATCAGTAATATAAAATTTTCATATTATAAATGAGAGTCAATATTACAGTATATATAGTATTTTATTCTATACTATATAGAATCGTGTATAAACTAAAAAATAAAAAATAAATGGAGGTCAATTAATTCTCATTTCTTGAATGTAGTAGCTCCGTCTTTGCAAAAGAGAAAGGATAAATCCATCTAATTTCCTGAGTTAAAATTGTAGAAAATGAACGAATGTGAATGAGAACAATTTTGTTTATTAATTTCTTTTGAAATTTATTCCCTTTCAATTTAGATGATTAAAAAAAAACCTTAACAGTTTTCTCCTAAGTTTAAAAGAGAAGAAAAAAAAGAAATGAGGAGACAATGTCAAATTAGTAGAAAATAATTTTTCAATAAAAAAAAGTAGAAAATCTATCTTTATTTATATTCTGAAATTTGAATTCTAAAGCAAAACAAAAAGTATCAATTCCTTGCCTTGCTCTCCATTGATCATATCAGCGGTCATAGCACACTCTACGCCAGAAGATAGAGATGAATGATGGAGCTTCTAATTTTTTAGGTGATGGGATGTACCAAGTAGAGATTACTTTTTAATCTTGTGTGATATAAAGAAAACCAACAAACGATAAATATGGGCGGAAGATTTTTTTTTTTTTAAATAGAACTTTTTTTAATCATTTTTAACAGAACAAGCATCTTATGCGGAATTTTTATAAAAATAGCTTCCACCGATCTCTAGGATCGGTGTAGCAAGAAAACTATTTTTTTCACCAATTCTTAGCCATTTTTGCACCCGATCATAGAGATAAATGTTTATTATAAAAATAGCTCCACCGATCTCTAGGATCGGTGAAAAAAATTGTTTTCTTGCTACACCGATCCTTTGAATCGGTGGAGGCTATTTTTATAAAAATCCCGCGCACCGTGCTTGTTCCGTTAAAAGAGTTCAAAAGAATTCTATTTAAAAAAAAAAATTTGGGCGGAAGGTAGTTAAGTACAAGGGTTGCCGAGTAAACCTCATGATTTTCATAATTTGTTATTATATACATAGAAATTTTACTATTTTTTTTAAGTTTATATGTATTGGCCCATCTATGATAATATAATAAATTTAAATGGCTTATATATAAGATAACATGTTTTTTGGATTTCTAACTTATAAGGCTTGAACAAATAAAAAAATAAATAAAATCATCTTTAACTTGAGAAGTTGAAATATAGAAATGTAAGAAGTATAATAGAAAAAAGAATGAATTTATATCCTCTGAGGTAACATAATATTTATGTTTGAATCATGGTCGTCCGATTGAAATCTGGACCAAATCAGTTTGAAGTAGAGCGCACAGAGCTACTTTTATAGTCGTATAGATTCTGATTGGACTCCAAATCTAAACATAAATATTTTGTTACCTTAGGTGATATGAATTCAAAAAGGATTGAAGTAGACCATCACAGTTACTAAAAAAAATAGAAGTTATTGAAATTTTAGAAGGCATAGGTGCACGATTAGCTAGAAAAGAAGTTACTAGAAAGCAAAAAAGAAAAACGATTAAAAAGCAATAAACATTTTTCTAAGAATAGAAAAAATAAAAATAAAAATAAAATAAAATTAGCACTCTCATTGACGCTTTTTTCATATATTTTGATGCATCTATCTCTACTTCTTCACTAGAACTTAATTAATTAATCATTCCTCAGATCCTGAAAAGTCAATCTTAAGCTTTTGTCTAAATAATAAAGAAAAAACATGTGCTTCATTACTGTTTCTTATGTATAATATATCAAATTTATTTTTTCTTTAATTACTTAATTTCTCACCCCTTTTTCCTTCTTTCGCAGAAAAGGAAAAATTATAAGTATTGGATTAATTCTTTTAATATTTTAGAGTTTGATTTAATTATCCAAGTCGCATTATTTAACTTGTCACTAATTGATTTGTGATAAAGATTAATTTTAATATTTTACTTTCATATTAAATCGCTAGTATGATATAGTTTTTGTATTCGCGGGTGTTTGTTAAATTTTTTTCATAAAAATTTAAATTATGTCAAAAATTATTATTGTATGGAATAATCGAAGAGGATTTTTTTTTGTATAATTTGTACATAAATAAATGTATGTCTAAGAGAAAGATTACATGCTTGTTTATATCGAGAAGAAAATAGCTAATAAGATCAGCTCAAATGAGATTATTGCAGAATTTGATCTTTTAGCAAATTATAGGTCTAAATTTAATGATAAAAGAAAAAATATGAATATAAATATGTTATTTATTGTAACTTTTATAAAATTAAATAGTGAAGAATTATATTATCTTGTGTTTGATAGATTATTTTTTATTAAAAAAATTTAAATATACGATATTATCTTGTGTTCCATAGATTTTCAAAACCGAGTTCTGCCCCTAATATCTTTAATATTAAGACAAAGAAAGGCTGCGTTGTCCGGTTCCCAAAAAATATATATATATATATATTTTTTCTCTCAAAAAAAAAGATAGATCCCATGTGATGTGACTAAAGTATAAGCATATGTTGAATTCCTTCCCTTCCCTTCCTCTCCATTTCATATCACCTGTCAGAGCACACTCTACGCCACAAGAAATAGATGGATGATGCCATGATGGTGATGGAGCTGCTAATTTTGTAGGTGATGGGATGTACCAAATAGAGATTACTTTTCAAAGTCGCGTGATATAAAGGAAAGCAACAAACGATAAATACCTTTAATATTAAGATAAAGAAAGGTTGCGTTGTCCGGTTCCCAAAAATCCAAACAGAAATGATAGATCCCATTTAACTAAAGCATAAGCATAAGTGGTTAGATTAGATTAGATTAGAGATCAATTAATAAAAAAAATCATGGTAACAGCATGAGCGAAAGATCTCGGCAACTACCGCGAATTCTCATCAATGTTGAATTGATTGCAGAATTGCTACTGATTGTTTAACTAACAGTACCCCACGTGATCAACGAGTTCAATCCAATCCTTGTTATCTTTCAGGCCTATGTATTATTATGTTGCTTTCTAGACCGTTGTTATCCTTTTTTTTTTTTTTTTTTTGAAAGAACTGTCAGATGGCGCTGCTAGACCGTTGTTATCTCTGTGGGAAACTATGATGATCTGTCATAAATTATGATTTTTTTTCTATATGATCAGTCTTGAAAGAGAATTCTTATCCTCTGCATTAACTCAAAAAATAATATTTTGATTTAATGCATCTGAACCGTCCGATTCGCTTTAAGAACCGTGCATACTAGATCCACAAGCTCCTTAATTATAGGATGTGGCCGAATTAGCTTCATTTAAAATCAGACGGCCAATATGTATTAACTCAAAAAATAATATTTTGATTTAATGCATCTAAACCGTCCGATTCGCTTTAAAAACCGTGCATACTAGATCCACAAGCTCCTTAATTATAGGATGTGGCCGAATTAGCTTCATTTAAAATCAGACGACCAATATATATTAACTCAAAAGATGTTTTTTTTTAGTTAATGCAGACAATGCGAACTCCTTAATAAGGAGCACAAGATTTTTGCAAAATTTAATAGTGTTAAGGTACATTCATTATTTATGGTGAGTATGGCTCCCATGATATCAATGTCATTTTAATCTATATAACAATAACTTCAAAATATGTCAAATTGACTTTAAACAATGAATTCAAACGGTTAAAACTGATCTACTTTATTAGTTGTGCGTTTACATACAAAATTTATATTTTTTTCAATTTATATAGTATCAAGTTAGGCGATTAAATATAGGTTAAGTAAATTTTAATGCATTTATTTTTCAATATTTTTGACCGCTTGACTTGATACTAAAATGACTTGAAAAAAATACAAATTTTCATGTAAACACATCACACATAAAGTAAATCATGTTGAATGGTTTGAATTAGTCATTTGAAGTTTATCTAATAAATTTTGAAATTAATATGATGCATGTATAATTATTTATTTGATAATAAAAGATATTATTTAATTGTTAATTAAAATATTAAATAGGGACTTTATTATAAATGAGGAGAGATTATTTAACAATCTTCAAAACTAATTTTGATACATATATAAAAAATGATGTAATTTGGTATGTGTGTTCCACAAGTAATCATCCAACAAATGATGGTTGAAATGAATGAAATAATTGAATTTCTATATATCAATAATATAATAAGAACTTTTTTTTTTCCATTTCCAATGATTTGAGAAACTTGTCAAGGGATCCCCATTATTCAAATATGATTGTATCAAATTTAGACAAATTCAACGGTCATTTAGTTTATATACAATTTTTAACAGTTGAATTTAACACTTTTTTTATGTGCAACTAATCAAAATTTTAAATTAATTTAAATGTGATACACATCCTATTTACATAATAAAATAAATTATTATAATTTTTTTTATAATATGACGTCACGGTTGTCGCCACTTTTTCTTTTGTTCAACGAGAAGACGAGGTAACAGAAGTCAGTTTGATAGTTACAGTAGCGAAGAAAGCAGCGCTCAATCTTGTTCACATCTAACTTCACATCAGTATTTTACTATTTACATTCAACGGCGTGGCCCGCGTGGGTGTTATTTAATTGAAAACTTTTTCCAATAAATTAAGCGACGCTATCATTGGGGTGACGTGTATTTTCGTGAACTTTGGAAGTGAGACAAAACGAGGCCAATAAATTATGAATGCTCACAAGAATTATATTAAAAAAATTCGGATGGGATTTTGCACTGTTGATTCACATATTAAGACAAATCTAAACTCTTCTTTTCACTATTGTGCAAATCAGGGAAAAATTAAAATTTGAAATGGATATTTAATAACTGTAACTTGTTAGCTTTGTTATTTGATAGTGCGATAAGAAGATAAGAACTGACACAATCAGCTTTCGGATCATGATATCAACAGTAATTTTTTTATTAACACAATATTTTTTAAATATTTTAATATATTAAAGGCTGCTTCTCTCCCGTATATTATCATAGGATTTTATTTCTTAAAAAGTTCTATTTATAAATTTCTTTTAAATATTTTTTTCCTCTTGTGCGTTATTGTATGATTTTTCTCCTTTAAAAAGTTAGATTTATAAAATAAATTAATTTGTTGTTTTTGTTATTTGTATTTTGCCACACCTTTAATAGTTTTAAAGATAATACAAGAGTGAAAGATTTTATTATATTGTAAAAATTCTATCCACATTATGTATATTGATTTCTTTTTTCACAGCTTCACAAATTTTATTGATAATCAATTTTTAAAAAATTTAGTCTAGCAATTAACAGTTTATCTTTATTTTCGCAAAAATACCAAAGAAAATAGCATTGTCACTTAAAATTTACGCTCATTACAAAAAAAATGATAAAATAATCACAATGTCAATTTTATTATGAAAATATATTTAAAAATAAAATTCTCCATGCATTTTAATATTTTAGAAGATATTAGGTTAATAATGATGATGATGACGACGACGATGATGATGCAGGGGTGCAAACGAATCAGATAGTGGTAAAACCATATCCGTCTCCGCTTTTATTTTTCTGATACGGATACGAATTGAATATCAGATATCCGTAGATATATACATAAATATTTTCATAATATATATATTAAATTATATAATATATATCTATTATTCAAATACCAATAATTAAAAATCACCATATTTGAATCTTGCACCCCTAATGGTGATGGTTATAATGATGTTACTATCAGTGCCCTCATATTTCCCCAGCTCGCTTCCAGAACATGCGAATATTTCTTTGTTGTTGTTTTTCTTTTCTGATCTAAGTCATCTAACCAATATTATTTCCTTATAATGGCGATGGCGTACCTAACAACCTCTTCATATTTGGCAATTATACATATGCGTTGCTCCCCTTATTTGTGTCGACTGTATAAAGATAAAAAGATATACTATTTGTTAGGCATGCACTGGTGATACTTTGTCCTCAATTAAATGCGGATATGAACGCATGCAAATTTGGTATGAATATGACACTCAAAATACCGAATTTGGATTTCTGGATTCGGATAAGGATTAACTAATTAAGGATATCTTTTTTTAGTAGCACATTCTAAAAAATCTAAGAATATTTCGATGCAATTACGAAAACTCTAAATGTCATAATTTTTTAAATTTGAGTCAAATTCTAATAATCTGTTATTTAGATTTTTCAGTTATATATATATATAGAGAGAGAGAGAGAGTGACTAATGTGCATTCGAATGTATATGGGCTGAAATACATACGGTTCAAATTTGACTTTTCAAAATTCAAACGGTTGATCCGAACCGTTCATCTTGTTCTCCATATTAATATGTGCTTGGAGACCAAATTTTACATTTTTCTGAATTTATTTACTATTTATTAAGTATTTTACAAAATTGTTGATCCAACGGTGGCTTAACAAAACAGTAAAATCAGCAGTCACCGTTGGATCAACAATTTTGTAAAATACGTAATAAATAGTAAACAAATTCAGAAAAATATAAAATTAGGTCTCCAAGCACATATTAATATGGAGAACAAGATGAACGGGAATTTTGAAAAGTCAAATTTGAACCGTATATATTTCGGCCCATATACATTCGAATGCACATTAGTCACTCTCTCTCTCTCTCTCTCTCTCACATACATACATACATATATAGGGTCCGGCTAATTTGCTGCCGACAGCATTTCTGCCGGAGGTGCTGCCACTGTTTTTTCTATTTTTTGATGTTCAAATGACAAATCTAAACCGTTAGATGTTTAATCTATATTATAATCTACTTGGAGACCAAATTTTACATTTTTTGGAATTTTTTTACTATTTATTAAGCTGGTTTGAAAACCGCTGATTTCAGTAAATTTCTGCAGCATTGAAATCAGCGGTTTTCAAACCAGCTTAATAAATAGTAAAAAAATTCCAAAAAATGTAAAATTTGATCTCCAAGTAGATTATAATATAGATTAAACATCTAACAGTTTAGATTTATCGTTTGAACATCAAAAAATAGAAAAAATAATGGCAGCACCACCGGCAGCAAATTAGCCACAACCTATATATATATTTACGTATTTTCTCCCTCTAAAATTCATAGCGTCATATTTACTTTTTTTTTTTAATTTCAAAAACTCACAAATTTATCTAATTTATAGACTTTTCTAATAAAACTCATTTAAAATTTATAAAGTATCTATTCTACTCTTTATTAAAATAAAAAAAATATGCCGTTAGTGTAAAAAAAATATTTTGTCTTCAGCTTTTGAGAACAAGTAGTTCAGTTCTCTACTTGTGACGCATACATAATGACATTTAAGTATTTATTTGTGTGTATGTCACAAGTAAGAAATTGAGCCATGAAAAAATAGAAGATTAAATATTTCTTTTAAACATGTTACATTTTTTTTAATAAAGAGTAAAATAGATAATTTATAATTTAAAATGAGTTTTAATGGAAAAGTCAATATAATGGGTAAATTTGTGAGTTTTTGAAATTCAGAAAAGTTAATATAATATTATGAATTTTACAGGGGGGAGATGTAATTTCAAGATTTTTGAGGGGTATACATGAAATTCCCCAAAAAAATATACACCGTTGAAACCATCTTTTATACAAAGGATAATTTCAAGATTTTTGAGGGATATACATGAAATTCCCCCAAAAAATATACGCCACTGAAACCATCTTTTATAAAAGGATTGGTTGTGACATAAAAAATCAAACTATTAATTAGTATATCTTTTTATCTTTATACCGCGTAGTTGCGGAACCAAATCTGCTGTGATTCTTGAGAATCACAGGACCCTGCTTTTTCAAATCTACCCATTCATTTGTTTTGAGATTTGTGCATTGAAAAAAATAGAGGGGTGGATTTAAAAAAGCAGAGCCCTGTGATTCTTTTGAGAATCGCAGCAGATTTATTTCCGCGTAGTTGCAGCGGCTGACTGCACATGTTGAACTGTAGCCTATTCCATCATCTAATTAATAAATATCATAATACCACTTTATCGGAGAACAATAAATTAAGTTTTACCCACAGGAAAATATGACTCCATCTCGTACTTTGACTTGTGAGAGAGATTAAAAGAAAGAAGCAACATCTAGAAATATGTGTATATTGTATTTCAATGGAAGAGTAAATGAAGCCGAGTTGACTAATTAATTAGAGTTCCATGAAATCATGAATATATAGATCAGATTATATTAATTCCACACGCGCATGTGAAATGTCAATCCAGGCGTGTTCCGACTCGGCTCGCTCGCTTTGAATTGAACCGAGATCAAGACCCAACACAATTCTTTCACACCCATGCATCATGTATGCACGACCAATCCACCACCAAATCCCCCCTCCGTATTTTATTCTGGTAAAATGCGAATATTGAAAACCTGTCTCATTGTCTGCGTACTTGTTATCTTTAACATTGATCTTTAGGTTCTTGGATCTTACCAGAATACCAGAATAGAATATGCATGGTCACATGAGCTGGGAACAGCAGAAATGTTTTTATTGCAGATGTTATCAACCTGGATTTTCCATTACCAGCAAACATTATTTCGAACAGTTGGACTTCTGAACAGTTAGATTCAATCAACGCAAAAAATTTAATCAAGTTTCTGAATTTTTTTTTTCGGTTTAATATATCAGTCCTCTAGTAACAATAATTATTAATGAATGTATAATACCTTACATTTTGCAAAGTTATCATTTATAATATTAATTAATTAATTTATTAACTAACTGATTGTTTTAATTAAGTGCTAATTTGAAATAATTCCAAAACATTTTTAAACGGTTATTCTAGTTAATTTGCATTTATGTTTAAAGTTTCATTTTATTTTAGTGTGCATATATTCAATGGCTACAATTTAAATTTGAGTAATATAATATATTTTTTAAGCTAAAAATATATATTTTGGACACTTTCAGAAAAAAAAAATTATTCTCGATTAAATGTACAGATCGGAAGATAAGAAATATTTTCTACCATAAAAGACCCTCAATTTATAATATATTATAAAATGATCCTAGTGTTCTATTTAATACACATATTATTACAACAATGCATTTTTCTCATCCAGACTTTGAACCTATGACCTCTTACATTAGAGACCGTGTGCATTTGCAATTAGATCAAAATGTTAGTTCTTGTACACTAGGGTCCGTTTGGATATCACAACAAAAATAGCGAAAACAGCGTTGTTCTGGGGTTAGCGCTAACTCATGTTTTGGACGGATTAGCGAGAACAACGCTAATCCAGAAAATAGCGCTATTCTTTGTGTGATCCAAACGAAGAATAGCGGAAAAAATTGTGCGCTAATTCAAAACAACGCTATTCTCTCCACATCCACACACCCAAGATAACTAGAAAGTCAAAATTTAAATTTATGCTAGAATTACTTTTAGAGTTTTAGTAGATTAATAATATATCTAAGGTGCCACAGTTTAGGGGCAATAAGAAAATTTTAAGAAATTTTTGGTACCAGCTAAAGTATCATGTTTTAAAAATTAGAAGCTTTTGATTGAATAATGATACAAAATAAGTGCTTCTTATTTGCTATTTATTACGCTGTATCTCTTCTGTGAACTACACAGAAATATAAGACAAGTGTGTGTACTGGGCAGTGATAGCTTTTACTTAATTATGTTAATTAACAATAAACAAAAAAAAAACATTTGTTGATTACTATTTTATAACATTTCTTCTTCTGATTCCAACTAATCCCCTTCTTGGTTTTGCTATATATATCTGGTTTCAAAAATATACGCATTTGGTCAACATATGAATAAATAAATAGAGGTTTGTTCAGAAGATGAGACGTCAACTTTGATCTCTGATTCCATCACACCATCAGGCATCAGCCTATCACAACTCCAATACTTCCCTTTTATTTATTGTTTGAAATACAGGGCCTAGCTACTCTGTTTTCTTAATTTTATATATTATTACAAAACCAAAAACTTCTCCTCTCCATTTATGCCTAACAACAGAAACAAGGGGCCGCAATCAAGTGGTCTAAATTGTACAGCATCAAAGTCAATGACTCAATCTGGATAACCTGATTTGAACTATGGATTAATCAACATAACTGGATAAATACAGTTTCACTAAAAATGGAGAAGAAGTGGGACACCTCGATAATAGCTTCCACACCACGGAGGATTCTTCTCTTGTATTGCCCGGTCAAGGGGCAGTTTCGTCATTTGATCTTTCACAACACCCGCGCGTTTTATATATGACCCCAAGTAACACAATCCCATTATTGAGTTGTAAAGCATCTCTTCTTCTCTCTGTCTCTCTCTCTCTCTCCCTCTCGTGCACACACACAACCGTACTCCAAAACGATTTGAGACAATGGCAACGAGGTCGAGCTGGAAGTCATTTTTCATGGGGTGCATGGGAGATTCTTCTCATCAGAGCTCGACTGAGAAAAAAAGGAAAAGTCAGCAGGATTCAAGCTCCCCCTGTTCAAGCAACTCCATTTCCGACATTCCATTTTCACCGCAAGACCTGTCTCTAACACTCGCCGGATCAAACCTTCACGAGTTCACCTTCGCCGAGATGAAAACCGTTACCCGCAACTTTTCCAATAGCAACTTCATAGGGTCAGGCGGGTTCGGACCTGTCTACAAAGGGTGCATACCCGATAAACTCAGACCCGGATTGGAGTCTCAACACGTGGCGGTTAAGTACCTTGATCAAGAAGGAACTCAAGGTCACCGGGAATGGATGGTGAGTGAGAATTTTCATGTCTTTGTTGCAAAATGTACCTGTACGGCTGTACCTGACCTGACCTGGCATCAATTTTAGACATATAACCCCACAGAAGGAAACATAAAAAGTGAAGAAATTCACTTGGTACCTGACCGGTATGGACTTGAGCTGAATGGTACCATAACCTGACATACAGTTATTCATTCAACCTTATGAATATTTTGGTTTATTAGCCTTTTTACCTCTGTTTTTCTATGTAATATATGTGACTAATTGGGGTTTCTTATAATTTTGTTTTGAAGGCTGAAGTTATATGTCTGGGTCAATATAGACATCCCAATTTGGTCAAATTAATTGGTTATTGCTGTGAGGAGCAGCACAGGATGCTGGTTTATGAATACATGCCACGTGGCAGCTTAGAAAATCATCTATTCAAGAGTAAGTTGAATTCATTTATTTTCTATAGTTTTGTTAATTTTGGGTTTAATTATGTCTGAATGCTAAATTAAATTTGTTTTGGATTACAGGTGTGATAGAAACCTTTTCATGGTCGCAAAGACTGAAGATTGCAGTAGAAACAGCCAAGGGACTTGCATTTCTCCATGATGCCGAGAAGCCGGTTATTTACCGTGATTTCAAGGCTTCAAATATACTTCTTGAATCGGTATGAATTGAAAATCACCATCTGAATTTCTTTAGTTATTAGTGTATACTCAATTATTTGGATGTTAATATTTCATCTAACTTTGAAAACAATGGAGTGTTGTTATAACTACTCTTATTTCCTTCTAGCATACTTTTTAGCCTTCACCTAATATGAGTTAATAAGCTTGACTTTTGGTCAGACTTAGCAACTTCTAGAATAAAATTAGACTCACATAGAAAAGTAGCAATAATAGATACTAAAATGAAAAATCACAATTTGGCTAAACTTTATTGCTTCAATTTACAGGATTACACTGCTAAGCTTTCAGACTTTGGTTTGGCAAAAGATGGTCCACAGGGTGATGCTACACATGTCACGACACGTGTTATGGGAACACACGGCTATGCTGCTCCTGAGTACATCATGACTGGTATGCAAATTTACCTACAAACATTCCCTTTTTCTGTTGAGTATACTCTTAGTTGAGACCTGTAACTTATTTATTCCTATATTATTTTCAGGACATCTCACAGCTAAAAGTGATGTATACAGCTTTGGAGTGGTTCTCTTGGAGCTGTTAACGGGTAGACGTTGCGTAGACAGGAACCGGCGCACCCGCGAACAAAACTTGGTTGATTGGGCGAGACCTTATTTGAAGAAGCCCGACAAGTTTCACAAAATCATGGATCCAAAACTAGAGGGTAGTTACTCCACAAAGGCCGCACAAAAGGCAGCCTTAGTGGCATACCTGTGCTTGAGTAGCATCCCGAAACCGAGACCCCAGATGAAAGAGGTGGTCGATGCGTTGGAACCTCTTTTACAGATAAAAGATTTACCTATGGGAACATTTGTTTTTACAGCACCTGATGTGGATGAAGATTGTGATAAAATGAAGGGCGAGGATGGAAACTTGGTTGCCGAAGAGGATCAAGAGAGAACAAGTGACAGTGATAGCAGAAGAAGAAGAAGAAGGCATGCGCTCTCGGCAGTACATGCTGAAGGTGGTCTTCATAGAGAAGCAAAGGATTTGAGTAAGGATTCTCTGAGACCACATCATCATGGAGCGAGACAGCATCGCTATAGGGAAAGAGAGTCGTCAATATAAGAAGAAATACAAAGTTTAAGTGTACATAGAGGATACATTGCTCCATCTCACAAAGAAAATTTTGTTTAATTTGTTTTCAATTGTTGTAGTTTTGTTCATTCTGTTTAGTCTTTTGTTCATTTGTAAAAAAAAAAAAAAGGAAAGGTTCTTAGTAGTAGAATTGTCTGTCTTGTATCAGCTCTCTTTATATTTTGTAAGAAAGCAAGAAACAAGCAGTTAATCTTTTCTATAATCTACACATTGTTTGAACTTTGGATTAGCCAACTGGTCATCCATATAGATTATTACTTACCGAAATTTTTATTAATAGAAAATTAATTAAATAAATATCCATAATGAAGAACAAAATTGAGTTTTTTCGAGATATAAAAAAACATGATAGTTTATAATGTTCTCTGGATGTTATAGATTATCACGACTAGATTAGTCACAAATTAATTACATGAACCGCCAATAAAAAAAAAAGAGTTCCCTGGCCGTGATACTCTATCACGGCCAGAGATGCGCATGGAAATGATTTTCAAACTAAAGTTCATAGCCTTTGTATTATGTAGGATGCACCAGGTGTACTAGTAAATGCACACACTTGTATCTTTGGGACGTTATAAACTATCATGTTTTAACACAAATTCGTTCTCCATTATCGATATTTATTTAATTAATTTCTTATTAATAAAAATTTCGGTTATTTAAGGATGCCAGATTTGATGCGGTTGTGGTATCACAAGAAAGTGGTAGTGCGTGATACAAACCATGAACTACTCGTATTGTATCGAGTTTCTATGCAGGACGAAAAATCTAATTTGGGACAATGCAAAAAAAAAAAAAATTAAAATAAGGGTAAGTTTCATGCATTGAATTTCAATGAATTGAACCGATGCATTTTATGGCAGACCAGAAACCATCACCAGACCACTCAGGCCTGTCTGGTAGACTTGTCCTCTATTTCAAAAGTCTTGCCTGTCTGGTAGACTTGTACAGAGATACTGATTGGATTGAAAAATTATACACATATTTATTGAACAATTGTAAGGTTTCTTCCTTATTATAGTGGTTGACTAGCAATGAGGTTTTCATACACTGTATCATTCAAGATAAGGCCTATAGTCACATAGGAGGAAGTTTGAATTGGTGCCTAACTGCTCCCAAGTTATACTGGTCAAGTCAACTTGATAGTATATACTGAATACAGTGAATAGAAAAAGTAAGATAATATGGTATTTTAACATCTTGTGTGATTTCTGAATAATTTTCACACTCTTAATTCAACCAGAGGCCGAGAGGAGTAGTGGTTTTTTGCATATAGTGTGCTGCTGGTACGGATTGTTTTAAAGACAGCGATACCTGGGCAGCTAATATCCAAATCATGTTAGAATTAAGGAAACCATTTGAGGAGGATGAAACAGCAAGGTAGCTAATGGTGTTTAGAATAATTATAGTAAAATTTTAAATAGTCAGAGACATTTGAATAATATAAAAATTGACTATAATTTCATTTCATCTTTATAATTGAGACACGTTAAATTAATAAAAGAAATTGAGACTTATTTTTATATATTTTATTTAATTAATGCATCAAAATACAATAAGTATCACAAATAATCTATTTTCACAATTTACACAATCCCTCCTTTAGAATCGTGACATAAATCCAGTAAAAATTGTTGAGAGTCAATCCCTCTAGTGCAAAATTATCGGTAAATTCTCGTCTTTTCCTTCAGCTCTGGTGCATGGAAGTTGAGACATTTGGAACTCTTAGACGTCGAGGAAAACCCGACAAAGTAAGAATTTTGCTTTATTCTCTTTCTGATTCTTTCTTCTCTACCTCATAAATTTTCTGTGTTGCATCGATCCCTTTATAAATTTTCTGTCTACACAGCCTGTTCCTTTTTGTTTAATTTGTTTTCGATTGTTGTAACGTTGTTCATTATGTTTAGTCTTTTGTTCATTTGTAAAAAAAAAAAAAAAGTTCTTAGTAGTTTTGTTTGGAATTGTCTGTCTTGCAACATGTTTACAGAAAGTATAAAATTTTTAGCTGAATTGAACTGCCGATGCATTTTACGGCAAACCAGAAACCATTACCAGACAACTCAGGCCCGATACTGTAGCTTGCCTCTAATAGCATCGATAAAAGTCTTGTCTGACTGGTAGACTGGTACTAAGATACTGATTGAATTGAAAACTTGTGTACATATATATATTTCCTGATTAATTGTGAGATTGCTTATTATAGTGGTTGGCTACCAGTGAGGTCCTGATACACTGTGTCATTCAAGATAAGGCCTAAAGACACATAGGAGGTAGTTTGCTTTGGTGCCTAACTGGTCCCAGTTATGCTGGTCAAGTCAACTAATAGTATATACTGAATACAGTAAATAGCAATATAAGATATTTGTAACTGGTCCCCAGCTACTTGTCTGTGAAAGTGGAAAGTGGAAATTGGAAATTTCTATATATCTCAATTGATAGTTTTGTACAAATATATAGAGAAAAGAAAAACCTAAAAAGAAAAATCTAAAACAGGAAACATATATATCACAGCTATCACCTAATTACAACTATGCTCTAATTACTATGATTTCTTTCCTTTAACACTCCTCCTCAAGTTGGAGCATATATATCTAACATGCCCAACTTGTTACATATACTATCAATATGTGCTTTTCAAAGTGACTTGGTTAAAATATTTGCAAGCTGAAGATCTGTTCGAACATGACTTAGCTGGATGTATGGAGGGTGCGAAGTTGTGCCTCTGACAAAATCCCGAATAAGGTTACAATCTACCTCGATGTGTTTGGTCGCTCATGAAAGACCTGATTCTTGGCAATGTGCATCGCTGCTTAGTTGTCACAGTGTAGTGTCATCAAACCATCGTGGTGAACACCTAGTTATGCTGGTCAAGTCAACTAATAGTATATACTGAATACAGTAAATAGCAATATAAGATAATTGTAACTGGTCCCCAGCTACTTGTCTGCATAAAGTGCGCCGCTGGTACGGATTGTTTTTAAGATAGCAAATTCTGGTAACGACTTATCCGAATCATGTTAGAATTAAGGAAACCGTATTGAAATCAATCTGTTTCAAAATGTATCTTTTATAATTTGTTCTTTTTTATGGCTGATCGGAATGGATTCTTCACTTTCTGAGGTTGCCCTGCTCGGAAGGGAGGAAGACATGGAAGAACAATAATGTTGCCGTGATTTGAGGAGGGTGAAACCATATCTGCAAATTGTAACTTTTTAATTGTAATTATTTAGAATAAATAGGAGATAAGCAGAGTAGCTAATGTTGTTTAAGCTAATTAGATAGCTAGTGGAGAAATATTAAAATTTTAATTATTCGAAGAAAAAATTAAATGACTATATAATTTCATTTCATCTTATTTATTTTATGCTTCAAAATATCACAAATAATCTATTTTCGCAATTTAGACGACCCCTCCTTTAAAATCATATACAAATCCAGAAAAAAAAAGCATCAAGATTTGATATGTCTAATGCAAAATTACCAGTAAATTATTGTCTTTCAGTTCGGGTGCACGGAAGTTGATACGGTTGCAACTCTTAGACATCAAGGAGCGTGCAACAGAGTAAGAATTTTGCTTTTCTCCTCGTACTGATTCTTTGATTACCTAATAAATTTTCTGCTTGTAAGTTGTTTACTAACTCAAAACCCCAAATGAAATATATGGATGACAGACAGAAACAGTAAATTTTAGTAAGAAATGAGAGTGTTTATAAATTCGTTGAACATGAATTATTTTCAGAAATTTTTCATTCCAATCATCAAAGTAATCATCTGCAATGAAATCATTTTTATTGAAATCATTTGAATTCTGGAAAATATTCATTTCAACCAAGGAATTACTCAATGATAGTCTTTCTAGTTTGCTTAATTGCTTGCTTTTATCATTTTATCATTTTATCATAACTAGCATGGGCTGTGATCTATGCAAAATAATAATTATACAGAAAAGGCTCCATGGGCCCAAAAATAAAACCCAGAAAAACCATCAAAGCCCTTAATCTATACATCCAAAGCCCATAGGAAATTCTACCTCCCTATGCAAATTATTATAGCCCAGAACCACACCAGCAGGTCGAGTACCAAGATTGATGCAACACAAATTAATAAACCCTAAACCAAGCTTTCCTTAAGTTGGATTAAACCTAGCTTCCAGGCTTCCAGCAAACAAAAAGGTGATGAATCAAGTGATGTATGACTTCCTAAATAAAAGGAGGTCATGAGTGACATCTCATGTGACAGTAACAGGCTGACCATGCTAGGTTTAATTCAACTGCACTTATGCCACATTAGGGTTATTATACCACTCGTGTGACCTGAACCTTTTTTTTATTAGGCTGGAAAGCTCCAATATCCATCTCACTTCCATGAAATTTAATGGTACACTGCCAAGTCTGTTAATTAATTGTTCTATTTTTCATCAAAAAAAAAAAAAATAGTTGTTCATTTACAATAAATTTAATAATTTAATTTAATTTTTTTTTTTTGAGAAAAGGTAACGTCATCTGAGCTACAGTCCTCCGAAAATCTCCGTGTATAAAAGCCTTCCCTTTTTAACTTAGTTCTGACGCGCTTTCTACTGCCACAACTGCCATAATTTCAAGTACAATATGTATGTTCACAGGATAATATGTGAATATTTACAGGATAATATGTGTATGTTCACAGAATAATATGTGTATGTTCACATAAGGTGGTCCCCACAGCTGTCACGCGTTTTCAATAGCTTTCACGCATTTTCATTTGGGACCACGTGGTTTCATCTGCAAAACATCCATTAAACCTGTTTATAGGATTGTTTTCATAGTATTACAGGATCTAATAAACTTGTTTATAGGATTAGTATAACAAGTCCGGAGATTTTCGGAAGACTGAGGGCCAGAGACTATTAGCTGCTGCTTTTTTTTTTTTTGGAGGGGTTGAAGTATCTGAACTCCGTTTCAGGGATTCAACTATTTAGCTTGACAATATGGACGGCCAACAAAAATAATTTTTGATTCTAAAATTAGACATCAAATACATAATTTATATGGACCATGCATGTGTCATTTCTTTATAAAATCATGTGATTTGACGAATATTTAGCAGTTCAAAATTAATAATATCCGTCTTTATAATTTTACTTTTAATAATTATTCTATAGGTAACATTTACAGAATATATTCTTATCTATATTCTTATCCATTATGTTAACGGTTTTTCTATTTTTACCCGTATCTGATAATGATTTGTTTTTTTATTTATATCTGTCTTCTTAAATATAATAGAAGTTGGGTGGACGAATAAATTGATGTCATCGGCACTTTTAAGGAGAAGAATTAGTCGATATTGTGCGACCATGCTAATGGGCAAAATGAGGTGGACAAACAGAGGAGGTTAACGACTCAATGTGAAACCTTAATCTCCGCACTTTTCTTCTGTCTCGATCTGCGCACTTTTCTTTTGTTTTTTGAAAAATTGATTTGCGTGCTGCACTTAATCTCCGCTCTCTCTCTCTTTCTCTCTCTCCGCTGTCTCTCTCTATCTCTCTTCGCTCCCTCTCTCTTTCTGTCCATCTCTTTTATTTTATTTTCTTTTATTTTTTTTCCTCTCAATCTCAATCTATTCTCTTTTCTTTTTTTCTTTTTTTCATTTTTTCTGTTTTCTCAAATTCTCCCATACTTGAGTGTATTTATTAAAATAAATTTCAAAGTCCTGTTAGATCTAATAAAACTCAGACTTTGATTGATTAATTTTGTATTTGGTTAATACTTGCTAAAGTTTGGGGTGATCTATTGTAAAGCTTTACATGGTGATTTTGTAAAATTGATTCAGAGTTTTTTCCTCTTCAATGGTCTTAGAATTTTTTGGTTATTTCGATTTAACCGAATAAACCGAAAATTATTCCGGTTTGGTTTTTTTCGGTTTATTAATTTAATTCGGTTGGTTCGGTTATGTTTTTGAAAGCCGAACAAAACTTTGGTTGGACTATTTTTGTTCGGTTTTAACCGAACTGAACTGAACCGATGAACACCCCTAAACATAGGCATTCACAGCATGCCACGTTACAACTTATAATATATCTTTATTCAGCTCTTTTTAATTAGGGCTCATATTAATTAACAATAAACAAAAGGATTATAGTTAAAAATGTGCGAATGATGACCATGATTTATATAATTTAATTGTCTTTATGCCACATAAGGATGATTCTACCGGTCATGAACTCAGAATATTCTGAGTTTGAAATAAAAAGATTATGGTTAAACATTAGTGATGGATGGCATATTCTGATATTCTACTGGATTTGATCAGCTGACCATTTTTATACAATTTAATTGTGTACCACTTAAGAATAATTCTACCAGTCATCGAGCTCAGAAAATTTTAATATTCTGAATATTCAAATTTCAGTGTCAGATTCCAAATTTATGATGGTACACTATCAAGGATTCTTAATTTCTTAAAGAAATTCAATATAATTGAAGTTTGTTTTTTGTTTTCTTTTTCTTATTTTTCTTTATGAAATATTTGACTCTAATTTTCATTATCTGAAACACAAAAGCAGATAGTAAAAAAAAATATATATAAATATTTATTTACTGTAATTAAACTGGTCTTCTAATTTATATATTTCATATATGAAGAGGGATTCACTTGTACTTTTTTTTGTGACACCGGATTACACTTTATATTTTCAAAGTCCAAACAGTCGATCCAACTTGTTCAACATGATGGATATATTAAAATGTGCTTGCACATCAAATTTTACATTTTTTGAATTTTTTTATTATTTATTCAGATGGATACAAAAATTCAAATAGTAAAATAGGACAAAAATGCAAACGATTTTGAAAAATACTTAATAAATAGTAAAAGAATTCAAAAAATTGTAAAATTTGATCTGCAAGCACATTCTAATATTAGGAGGGATCGGATGACACCCTTTTTTGGTGACATCGGATAACACTGTGCATTTTCAAAGTTTTTAAAGTCCAAATGGTCGATTCAAACCGTTCAACTTGATGAATATGTTAAAATGTGCTTGCAGATCAAATTTAATATTTTTTGGAATTTTTTTACTATTCATTAAGTATTTAACAAAATCGCTATATTCAGACCGTTGAATTTTTGTACCCATCTTAATAAATAGTAAAAAAATTCAAAAAAATGTAAAATTTGATCTGCAAGCACATTTTAACATATCTATCAAGTTGAACGGTTTGGATCAACCATTTGGACTTTGAAAATACACGGTGTCATCTGAT
The DNA here is from genome assembly GCF_964058835.1 of Carex rostrata. NCBI lineage: Eukaryota > Viridiplantae > Streptophyta > Magnoliopsida > Poales > Cyperaceae > Carex > Carex rostrata. The sequence continues at coordinate 11,871,316 of NC_135921.1, forward strand.
GTCACCAAAAAAGGGTGTCATCCGATTCCTCCTCTTCTAATATATCCATTATGTTGAACATTTGGATGAACTGTTTGAACTTTAAAAATATAATGTGTACTCGGGTGTCAAAAAAAACGGTGTTAAGTAAATCGCTCCTTTTCATATATTGATGCTCTTTACCTCCATGATCTTTAGTTGTATTAACTGCTGACATTCAATTGATCCCAAACGGGGTCAGAGAGATCAAAGTGCTCTTTTGCCCAAAAAATATTTTTGAAAAAGACACCTTTTTGACAAAAATTTACCAAAAAAGAAATTACATCAGCTACCTAAATCCAAAAATGTAGGCACTAAACACCAGAAAAAGCTAGCAATGAACTGCGTTAATCAAACTAAAAATGCTACTTTTAAATCTACGCCACCTTAATTTATGACGATAATTTGTAAAGAAGTCCCTATATTATTTATAAGTTACAAATCAGCCCCTAACCCTCCGTTGTTGAAGAAATTAGAAGAAAAAGAAATACTCCATTAAAACTAACTGCATTAAAGTGACGATAAGAAAAAGAGATTGAGATGGCCAGATGGGCTTAGTAATCGACCAATTTCTGATATTTAGGGACACTGCAATTTATGTATATTTTTTTGATATATAAAAGGATGGAGGTCTAGCCTGTCAATCTTCATTTAATTGTAAATAAATAATTTTCTATTCGGATTTCGAACTCATGATCTCTGACATTAGAGAATATGTGATTTGCCACTAGACCAAAGACTAATTCTTACAATTCATGTATAATACATGGAATTTTTTTTTCAAATTACTTCTTCAAAGAAGAAAAGAGATTGAGAAATGAAAAATGTGCTGAGTCCACTTCTTGAAGGTTTACAAATGCGTTCAGCACCTAGTTTCTATCATAATGTATTAATTTGTTTGTTTAATTATGTTATGTTTTGTTTTGTTTCATACTTTATCAAAGATTATCTGTTTTTATAGCATACAAAAAATCTTAGCATAAAATACTTATTTTTTTTTAACAAAATTGAACCGATGAATCAAATTAAAGCATAGTGTTACTGGTTTATCTTTTTTTTTTTTCTATATGACAGCAGAGAGAAAATGACTTAGTTGGAAATTTGAAACAAAAGAAAATGGCAGTTAATGTTGTTTTTTTTATACATTTGAACTGCGTATTTCCTCAAATGTGTGTGTGTGAGAGAAGTGGCTAGCAGTCCAATATAAGATTGAAATAAATTAAATCAAGTAGCACAAGAATGAGTTAAAACACACCATAAGAGGAAAAAAAGAAAAGAAAAAGAGAGAGGCTAATGTCAAAGTCAAACTATAATAAATAGACAAAATAAAATGAGTATACAAAAGCTAGTATATTTTAAAATATTTTCTCTAATTTAAAGAAGAATAATGTTTATTTGTTAGTGCTGCTTTGAAAAATGAATAGAACAATGTTTTTAAATGTATTTTTGTTCATACATGCAGAAGATCACTGAATACTGCATATGCGAATTTTAATGTGAATTTATATTACGAATTTAAAAATAAAGAACATGCAATGAGCAACAGCCTGCCGCATCCCACTTAACAAATTAGAATTCTCACAACCCAGCATTTAAGATTCATAACCCTCACATTCCATTCATAAAAGTATTTTAGTGGAATTTATAATTCATACAATAGCTTTTTTTCATACAATTACATAACCATTTTCAATTTTCAAATTTGAGCAGCCCATCCATACTTTGAGTTCTCAAATTCATACATCAACTCATTCATACAACATCCCAACAATAGTTTCAGTGTAGCTCAACACCCCCAACAACAATCCGGTTTGTACTCTCTTATTTAGTCCTAACATTTCAAAACAGTTCAATCAAAGCACTGGAGCGTATATAAAAACAAGTCGGGGAGGCGTTGGAGCACTTATCTGGACGGACCCAACACTCGGATAATGGGTTATGGATATTTTTTGAATCTGGTAACGAATTATGGATATTTTAGAATCTGATTTTAGCATGGACTAAATAGTGTATTTATACTCGGGCGGGTACGGGTACCCCGGGTATACCCGGGACGGGTACGGGTACGGGTATACTCGGGTACAAGGGTATACGGGTACGGGTATGGCGGGTATAATTTTCAAAAACCATACCCTACCCGTCCTATACCCTTACCCGTGTACCCTTGACGGGTAAGGCGGGTACGGGTATTTTTTTTTTTTTGCTGTTTTTGTTGGTTTTTTTTTTGCTGGTTTTTTTGTTGGTTTTTTTTTTGTTTTTTTTTTTTTGCTATTTTTTTTTTCTGATTTTTTTGTTTTTGTTTTTTTTTAGTTTTTTTCTATTTTTTTCTGGTTTTTTTTTATGGTTTGGGGGGGGGGGGGGGGGAGGAAATTCAGATTTTTTGAATTTTGAAATGGATGAACAGTACTCGGGTATACGGGTACTCGGGTACTCGGGTACGGGTAAACTCGGGTAGGGTATGGTCGGATATTGGTCCAAAATAACGGGTCCGGTCCGGTTTTTGCCCGTACCCGCGTACCTGAGTACCCGACCCATACCCGGGCTCGGGCATGGGTACCCCGGGCGGCGGGTACGGGCGGGTATACCCGACCCGGGTTTTTGCCAACCTCTAGGACTAAATATGCAATATGCATGGATATTTTTAATGTGGCCACATTTAAAAAACACTGTATAAGAGCAATGTTTTCAAGTGCAGTTTTCATGCGATATGCAAAAGGCCACCGCATATGGAGATTTTTATGTAGACTTGTATATATGTGTGTGTGATTTTATCGTAATGCAATTAAATAAAATAAGTAATAAATAATGAAAGTTTGTAATATATACCATTGTCAGTCTTTTTTCATCAATAATCCAATATTTTTTGAAAAAACACTCTTTTATCAACAATATTTTGGTAATAAAATAACGAATCCTTAGATCCAAGCCCACTCGGGCTTCTACTCTGAAGAGGCACAAATCGCTACCAATACTGTCAGAGAAGCTAATCAAAACACCCGTGCGACCGCCATCACCACTTTTGCCTTAGAAGCTGTTCGTCAAGCTGCAGGACCTGTGGCCACCACTGCTGATGCCATAAGAGCCGGCGGCAACCCAATCTGAAGTTGCCCTATCTGCTGGTCACAGAAATATGGCTCTAAAAGAGCCAGATGAAGATAAGAAAAATGAATTGCATGAAGGCTAGTGGACGTTTTGTTTTGCCTCATCCTTTGTTAATATAGTAATAACCTTTGCTGAGAAGGTAATAATGATCAGTTGCATGACCAATACAATTATTGAAAAACAATACATATAAGGGATAAGACCAATACATTTTCGTAGTGTTCAAATTAATTTCAATTAATTACAACATATGTGGGCTGATATGCGATATAAATATATATTGAATAATAGACTGTCAAAATTAGACCCGTTATGAAGTGATCAAATTAAGAATTATTTATCAGGTTTAATATGTGTCATGAGAAGTGGGCCTTTAATGTGTAGAATGCGTATTAATAACTTTATGATTTAGTGATGGTCTAAATTATATAAAGTTTGGTAATAATACAATTATGTTATTGGTCTTTGGGGAACACAATCAAATAAGGCAATATTCTGTAAATAAGGAAATAGCCAATAAGGCAAGTTCTGAATTCATACCCACTAAGGATCCAATAAGATTAATTGATTAATTAATTAATTAATTAATTAAATAAAAAAGGCGTCTATTCATTTGATAAATGAAAGGGCCTATTTAATATACGGCTAATAAAAGGGGTCTATATCCTCTTTGACAACAGTCACGGCTCTAGATAGCAGTGAAGAGTGAAGTGTCATAAAATCAACTGCACTAGATAGCAGTGCACTAGATGTGACCATCAGACCATCTTTCTGATTATTATAAAATATTTATATTATTCTAAAAACAAAAAGATTCCGCGTGCAGATCACGTGATTTGAGTCCATAAAAGGGACCCCCGCCCCCCCATCTCTCTCCTCAGCAATCCTCTCCTCTCTCTCAATAGAACTGATCGAACAGCAACCATGGCATACAAGCGCAACAAAGAACCTCTCATCCCCTCGTATCCCAATTTCAACTCAGACAACTTCTTCCCCTCTATTCTCGCTCTCTCCACCTCCGTCGGTGCTTTTTTTCTCTTTGAAACCCTCTTATCTTACTCCACAAAAAACCCTCAAAACTCAGCCACCAACCTGTTAATTCAACTCCTCCTCTATAGTCTAGTTCCGATCACCTTCTTCTTAGGCATGGGACTGGTATTCCTCAGAGCAGTCGTACCCGCCAACTCTCCACGTGGCGAAATCTATGCCGTTCGAATCAATCACTTGACGAAATTTACGGTGGTGATGGCTCTGGCGAGTCTCCTTGCGGGGATGACAATCGGAGTTTATGTTGGGTGGCCAGATGCGGTCGAATCTTGGTGGGTCGGATGGTAGCGATTCAGCAATTCGACCCGGATATAGATCTAACATTTGATTTTGAAGTCAGGGATGCGTACCTTGTGTATCTTCAATAATTTGTGTGCATTTTCTGTGAATGAAAACAGAGGGGTTTCGATTCAGTAAGGTTAACGGGTTAGATAAGATTAATCAATTTGATAGTGGAGATCGTTGATTAAGCTTTCAAATACATTAATGGAACGGATGAGCTGGGTATCCAAATCCCCTCCTTTTTCATTCTATAACTTAGTGATTTTTTTTATGTCAGGGAGGGTTTAGGTCTCTTTTCTCTTTGTATAGTTTCGGTGTAAATAGAGTCAAGTACTTGAAGTTATATTTTCGTTGTTTTCCTGTAAATTGATCCCTTTTTGTATAATAAATTTATAAACTATGTATGTATAAGTGTATATCAATTTATTGACAGTTTTGTTGGTTTTACAGGAAACGAGGCAATAAGTATTAAAAGAGGAAAGTTTGACAAATTAATCTTCTTTTGAAAAGTACAAACAAAATATTCTTTTCTGTACTTTTTTGACAAAATATTCTTGTGGGACCCAAGATAGACTGTCAGTTACTCTCGTTTCTCTCCCTCTCATTTACTTCCAACTATTTTAGTTTGTACCCTCACCAAAATTTTATCTGTGGCTGGAAACGTATATGGAATTACTGAGTTATTAATCTTTTACATTTATTACCTTGTTTAACAATTAGTTTTCTTTTACTATTACAAAAAATAGTTAGAAATCAAAGTTAGAAGTAAATAAGAGGAAGAGAAATGAAAGTAAATGAGAGTACATATTGGTCCCACAAGAACATTTTGTCAAAAAAAAAAAAAAAAAGTTAGAGAAGGGATTTGGTCATAATCTAACAAATTGAACGGCTGAGAACATTTTGTCATAATTCATAAATTTCCAAAAGAATATTATTTTGTCAAATTTTCCTATTAAAAGGGATATTTATGAATTATGATTAATTGATGCTTTTCAAGTGCGTGATTGATAGCCTTTTGATTTGTTAGATATAATTAGTTGTTACTGATTTTGGTATTATGGTACCTTTGTACCTTTTGCTGTTTAATGATTTTTGACGTAAATTTGATTTCGACAAGGGAAATAATTAATTACTGAATCACAGCTCACATGTCACATCCAGCTCCTTTGCTAGTCACAAATGACAATGACGGGAGCTAATTGAAAAATTAGATGAGTCTACCCAATTGCTAATTGCTTGTTTGGCAAGTTTTGTAATTTCGAAGTTTAAATGCTCAATATAAAGTGCTCAACGCTTTTTATATTAAAATATACTTGAAAACTAAATTTTATATATTTTTAAAAAAAATTACTATTCTTTAAAAAAAATTAAAAAATAAAGCCATTTAACTTTTTTTCGCACCTGCTATTCTTTGTAGAATTTTATGCAATAAAAATATATGACTAATCTTTAATACTGGAGGAATATCTCTATTTTTTATTTTTTAATAATAATAATTCTAGAATTTATATGTAAATATAAAACTATTATATGTGATCAATATTATTTTCTCTGCTAGCACATTAAAAGTTATCACTCTGCGATTTAGATTTATATGGATTAATAAGTTAAAAATTTAACGTCCAAAATTTATCTACAGCAGTATATTTTTGCATTTTTTTAAAGTTAGATGGCTTACTCCTCTAACCATGGCCGGTCCTGACCATGGGCAGCCAGGGCGACTGCCCCGGGCCCCAAGATCCAAGGGGCCCCAAAAATGAAAATGTTTGTGTATATAAAAAAAATTAATTTGTATATATTAAAAATAAATAAAATATTAAGGCCCAAATTTTGTATGTATATATTGATAATATTTTTTTTTGCAAGCTTTTGATATTTATGAAAAAGAATCAAAATATTGTGTTCTTTTACGTTTGTATAAAAAAATGATATATATCATATTAACAAAAATATATTGAGATTTAAATTTTAAATGTTAAATTAGTTTAATTTTAAATATGAAAGCACGACGAAAACAAAGTCATTTAAACCTCCTCTCCTCTATTTAATAAAAATAAAAGAAAGTAGAGAGAATCTTTGCTACATGGCGCTTATTGATGCTAATGATGATAGGAATAGGATCACCTGTTTTGACCTTTGCATATTTGCAGCGCTAGCGCAATATAATATTAAATTGCTGTGGACCCCGCCGACTAAACTATAAACGTACGAGTCCACCGAACAGGGCCTTGATTGCTTCCTTCCTTTTCTTTCTTTTTTCTCCTCTTTTTTTCTCTCTCTCCTTTCTACTTATCTAGCATTTGACTATTTGACTATTTATGGATTAGCTTTCAGAATACCGAAAGATAATTAAATTGAATTATTTTGTCTAATAAGAGAGGTGACAATGCTTCAAATATTGACAGCATGCTTGGTAGATTAAATGCTTCAAATAATTTGTGATGCTCGAGACTACAAACCCCTTTAAAAAATAAATATTGTACGACAACGACAATACTTCAAAACAATTTGATATTTTTTTAAGGAGGGATTTAGAATCTTAGATACGGTGTTTGCAGCTTTCATTTTAAAAAGCATGTTTGAGATGAAAAAAATTATCAACTATATGGTTCCATTATATTATCAGAATTTTTTTTTTTTTACAATGTTATTAGAACCTTTTTCAATTGTTATAACATGCCAAAAAATTATTTTGAAAACTTTTGAAAATTTATTATGAACCTTCTTCAATTGTTTTTATCGAGAATTACGTTGTATTTTGAAAACTTTACAATACAACAAATTGACCTTAATAATAACTATTAGCTTGGCCACTGTAGTACATTATAATTTAGTGCGAAATGTTCTCCATTTTCTTAACTTTTCATTCATTTTTATTGACTCGAAACTCTAACTTGAGCTTAAAATCATTAAGTTAAGCTATTATATATATCTGCATGAAAAAGGAAGAGTTCTTTGTCAATTGTTTTAGAGGAGGGTTCAAATGCACCCAAATTTTTGTGCATCCAAATGCACCATATCCTTTTTCTTCATTTTCAAAGTCCAAATAGTCAATCCGAACCATTAGATGCGATCTACATATTAATATGTGCTTGGAGACCAAATTTTACATTTTTTGAAATTTGTTTACTATTTATTAAGCCACTTTGAAAATCGCTGATCCAATGGTCCAGAAAATGTAAAATCAGCGATTTTCAAAGTGGCTTAATAAATAGTAAAAAAATTCAAAAAAATATAAAATTTGATCTCCAAGCACATCTTAATATATAGATCACATCTAACGGTTCGGATTGATTATTCAGACTTTGAAAACTAAGAAAAATGATTTGAAAGATATAGTGCATTTGGGTGAACAAAAATTTGGGTGCATTTGAACCCTCTCATTGTTTTATTATCTTGCTAACTTAATCAGATTTAGGAATGATCAAACTGAGATGTGACAACTTGATTGGTCCCTTGTCTTTTTTTTTTGTTTATGATTTCATGACGCTGGTAATGAATTAACAATTCTGAGTAATTATTGGAGAAACTCATTGATGGAGTCGTTCTGGAGATGTTTATTATTGATACTTTGATTTAATGAAAAGTAATTTTTTTTTGTATATTTTACTATAACTATAATTGGGTGTGTACAACACTTGTCCAGCGGCCATTTTTATTAATATCCTTAAAAAATATTAATTTTAAAAATAACTCTACATTGAATTTTTTTATTAAAAATGCCCCAATCGTCAGGCTCACGGGCGGCCCAAAACACAAGCGGAGCACCCGTGACTGGGGCGCCCCATGGTCCATTTTTTTTTTAGAGAGATCTTAGTATTTTGATTTGAATAATTTTGTGAAAAAAAAGTTTTCTTATTTAGAGTGTATGCCAAAAAATAAAATATCTGATATATTTACGAAGTGATGTCGTAAATTTTTATAACTTTGATTTTTTTTTTTTTGGTAAACTTTGATTTTATTTGTTAGTTGGATATCACATGTCTAAATATAACACTAATTAAGGACTTGGCATTTATTATGGTTTTTATAATATATGTATAATACACACATACACACATACACACATACACACATACACACATACATATACATATACATACACATATACTAGTATTTTGATTTAAATAATTTTGTGAAGAAAAAGTTTTCTTGTTTAGAGTGTATGCCAAAAAAATAAAACATTTGGATATATTTATGAAGTGATGTCGTAATAATTTTTTTTTTACGAAATTGATTTTCAGTGGTTCGTATAAAAGTTATACAGATTCAATTAATTTTATGTATAAATATTTTCTTATAATTTTGAACGAAAATTTTAACTGAGAATGTTTATTTTTTATTATGTATGCACATATATGTTGATGAATGTCATTTGGAGATGCAATATGTTGGAGATCTTTAATCAAGAGACATCATGTCATGGATCACATGCATACTCTTTTTTTGATATATTGAATCTAATACGCCTTAGTTTGTATGAAATTTCGGTCCAAACTAGATCATAACCAAGCATTTTGGCAATTTGAGCCCAACTTTGGGCCAAAGCTTGATCATGTGGTTACTAAGTGGTAATGATATAACTTTTATACAAACATTGTATTGGATCCTGAGGAGTATATGTTATGTTTTATTACATGAGATTGCATGTACAAAAGGCTTTGTATATATATATGTTGCATGAATTGTAATATTCTATCTTTTTTTGTTACTAACTAATATCAAATTATAATTGTAGTATGGACCAAAGAAAAAGTGTATGTATATGTGTATATGTGTATATGTATACTAATATAGTATGTGTATATATGTAGCTTTGTATATGTATATGTCTGTGTACATGTACATGTATATGTCTGTGTATATGTGTATGTATATGTATATGTATATGTGTATATGTGTATATGTGTATGTGTATGTATATGTATATGTATATGTATATGTATATGTATATGTATATGTGTGTGTGTGTGTGTGTGTATGTATGTGTATATGTGTATATTATACATATATTATAAAAACCTTAATAAATGCCAAGTCCTTATTAGTATTATATTTAGACTTGTGATATCCAACTGATAAATAAAATCAAAGTTCACAAAAAAAAAAAAAATCAAAGTTATAAAAATTTACGACATCACTTCGTAAATATATAAAATATTTTATTTTTTGGCATACACTCTAAATAAGAAATTTTTTTTTTTTCACAAAATTATTCAAATCAAAATACTAAGATCTCTAAAAAAAAAAAAAAATGGACCATGGGGCGCTCCGCTTGTGTTTTGGGCTGCCCGTGGACATGGCGGTTGGGGCATTTTTAATAAAAAATTCAATGTAGGATTATTTTTAAAATTAATTTTTTTTAATGATATTAATAAAAATGGCCGCTTGTCCAGCTATTCCTGAGTTTGACAGGATTCAACCCAAATTGTTATCATTAGAGCTTCTTATCCTTTGAAAACTGAATATATACATGGATTGCAACTGTAAGAGATAATTGATATCCACACACACACACACACACACATATATATATATTTTTGACGAGGTGCTTGGAAGATGACTACTTCTAGACCCCATAACAGAAACTAGATGTTATTTCACAAAATAAGTATCTTTATGCATTTTGCTTGAAATTTTAATGGCACTGTAATTATTGGAGAAATAAAATTCTTGTAACCAGATCTTATTTCTCCAAAATGTTGGCAAATTATTTATAGAGGATGAATTTAAAAAGAAGGAGAAATAAGTAATTGGAGGAGAGGGGTGAGGAAGGGAAAAATTAGAGTTCACAGGGGCATTTTGTTAATAATTTCAGAAGAGAGGTATTTTGTTTGAAAGTTTTTAAGAGGAGAGCATTTTATAAAATTTCCCATCCGAGACCATTTTTTTTTAATTTACAAATTATATGCGTCATGCCTAAACATTTGAATAACAAATCAACGTAGCATAAATAATATTTCAACTTGTGTTGTGAAGTTCTTTTCAGCTTACACCGCACAAGATAAAATACAAACATGAACTTTTAGAATAAATATTGAATCGCTTAGATTATTGGCGATTTTAAATTAAAATAGTATTGTGCCCGTGCAATGCAACGGGATATATTATAAGAAAACAAAAACATATTTTTATTAAAAAAAACATTTCAATGAAAATAATAATTATTTTGTTAAAAAAGTAATGATATCACATAATTGTCTGAAATAGAATTTGACATGATAGAAAAGGAATGCAAACATTACATTTATACTAACATGATATAAATTGGACCCGACATTAGTTGCACCTATAGCTGCTAGTGCTATAAAGCCTTCCTTCCATTCCCCTTCCAGTAGCACCTATCAAATATATACATAAGCGAAAAGAAATTGTTTAAAACGGAATATATTCCCTGACTCAATAATTGATTGAGGTATCGAAGTTGTATGAAAGAAAGAGTGGGGCTATGGTACTTTCATGTAGCTCAGATTGGTCCGTACTACGGGTCAATATTTTTGTTTTCAAAGGTCAAGTAGTCGATTTGAACTGTTTAACGTGATCTTCATATGAAAATGTACTTGCAGACTAAATTTTATATTTTTTTAGAACTTTTTACTATTCTTTTTGGGAGGTAGAAGTCACAACTTTTGAATGGTCTAAAAATTAAGATAAAGTGATTTTCTACCCATCTAAAAAACCAGTTAAAAATTGTAAAAAATGTAAAAAAAGGTCATATGTAAATCAAGTTAGAAACTTTGGTCATGGTGATGGATTGGGTGAAAAATCTGCCAACTAAAAATTGAGGTGTTCTTAAATCATCACTAAAAATAGAAAGCAGTACACCAAGTACGTGGAAGTCTAGACCGACTTTGTCAAGAGAGGTCAAAAGCTACAAGCAAAGTCTTTACAAATCTATTGTCAAGTGATCCCTCCTCATCTAATAATGACATAACAAAAACATCATAAGAGACACTCACCTGATAGCTTCTTATCAATATAAAACACTACCCGGTTCACTATATACACCTACAAACATAACAAAAATACCTGAAGTTCTTCCATATCCACCTCAATAAAAGGTAGCTGGCGTTTGACTCTCGTACCATCATCACTAACAACCTTCAAAATTTTAAAAATATAGAATTACTAACAATAAAATTCAGGAAATTATAGAAATAATTGAGAAAAAAAAACAAATTAATAATTTCAGCTTCATAAAACATAAAAGCTCTACTTAAAAAATAGTGAGGTGGATATGGAAGAACTTTGCTTATATATAAAATATATAAAATGGGTAAATTTGTGAGTTTTGGAAGTTTGGAGGAGGGAATACTTAATTTTGAACTTCTTGAGGGGTATACATGAAATTCTCCCTTTCTTTATTATCTATTTTTAACTTGAAAGTATTATGAAGAATTCTCCAAATGAGATTCAACGCCATAAATCAGTATATGCCAAATAAAATGATGAAATACCCAAAATAAAATTACCCTCAAAACATTAAATTTCATTAAAGCACCGCCTTTAGGCATAATTTAGCTTAAGATAAACCACATTCTCAAATTATAATATTAAGCAACAATTCTAAAACTGATATGACCTTAACATTCAAATTATTATATACAAGCATATGTTACCTCATCCAATTTCCTAGTGAAAAGAGTTTATCTAATATTTCATTCACAACTCGTCTTCTGATTCGTCAAAAAGCTCACCATTTTCCTAAAAATGAATGGATTTCATAGAAACAAAGATGACATAATTCAGGCAAAGCTTAGAAGAGGTTTAAATTGGTGTTAATAAATAGTAAAAGGAAATGAGAAACTTAAATATGAATAAATATATGAGTCATCAGGTTGCATTAAACAAATGGATGACCTACTTCCTATCTAACCTTTATTATTTATTTCTAAATTTAAACTTCCTAAATGGCTTGATATTTACCCAAGAATAAAATTATTAATATCTTCAAGTGTAACTCAGTAGTTGGCATAGCCTGTATTCTATGTCAGACTACATCAAAGGGGCATATCCATGATAATGCACAGCATGTCAGGACATAGTAAGTGTAAATTTGACCAACTTATTATATTATATTACATATTGATACAAAATATTATATTATAAGAAAAGAAGAGAAGAGAAGAACAGCATACCCATAATGATGCCTTGCGCTCCTCTGTAGTATGAACTTGTCAATGTTCTAAACCTCTCATGTCCAGCTGCAACACTCATTGTATTTAATTAACTTTCAAAAAACACAAATAAATTTTTGGAAATAAAGATTTAACTGTTGCAGAAATTTTACATGTTTGACATTGAATGATATACCAGTATCCCAAATTGCAAGCTTAAGCTTCTTTCCTGCCATGGTAACCATTTTAACCTTGAAATCCACACCTGAACCGATTAAAAATAATATGTTGTCAACTAATAATAATTTTTAGCCATAATTACCTCTTTGAAGAAGTGTAATAAAATTTGCATTTTAGGTACTATTTCCAACTACAGTTTGGATCCAGAGAAGTATAGTAGAGCATTTTCATTCACATTTTCAGTGAGTTAATTATAACATTACAAATTATAGCAATATTTTCATCATCTGGAAAACACTATACCTCAATTGCTGATGAAAGGTGTCCAGAAAATGATCCTAAATAATAAATCAATTTCAGAAAAATGAATAATGAGAATTTCGAATAAAACTGCTTTCTTACATCCCAAAAGCTGCTCGAATCAACGAATTACAAAATCGCAGCTATGTATATTTCCAGTACATATAATCCTAAAACATCACAACGAACACCAAATTCCACTTCCAATTTCAATTTCCATCCCAGGTTCCCAGCAATCAATAATCTACACATAAAATCATCACTTCCCCAATCAAAAGAGGAAAAAAAATAAAAAGATAAGTACCAATTGTCGGAAATTGATCGTCGAACGAATCAGAGGTGAATCATAGCAAGAGACTACTCTTCCCGACACCAGAATCACCGATCAAGAGCAGTGTGAACAAATAATAGAAAACCAGAAAATAGAGGGGAATAGGGCAAAAATCTCAGCACATGAGCACAAATAAACAATAAGCAAGCAAGCAAATCCAAAACGAGAGAGAGAAAGAGGTACAAATACTCGAGGAGAAGAGAGAGGCGCCCCAAACCGTACCCTTCTCTGCCATGGACAAGATCCGCGTCAATTCGAATTCAATACGGGCGGCCTCCTCCATTCCTTTCTCCAAGAAGCAACAAAGAGAGAGAGATAGACCGACTGGGGTCGGAAATCAGAGGGAGAAGGAGCGTGGAAGTGAGAGGAGGCAAGAGGGGTGAAGAGACGGAGCGGAAGGAAGAGAACGGGGTGAAGAGGGAGCGCCAGGAAGTGTTTTAGGTTTTTAGGGATCCTATGTGGCGCGAACAGTGGGGTCTTATGTGTTGAAGAGTAAAATTTAAAAAATTCTGCTGTATGTGATCTGAAAATTGAATGGCTGATATTAATTCCGAAAATTTAACTTTTAATCACAACCCTTGCAGGATCTAGACATTAAGCTCCTTAATAAGGTAGGGAGATATATGAATTAGTTTTTAATGATGCATTTTAATTATAGAAATCGATTTATTTTATAAGTGGTATGTATATCTAAAATTGTAAATTTAGAATATGTTTGATACAAAGTTAAAATAAAAATTTATAAATGATTTTAATACATATATTATTCATTATTATTTGACCATTTGACCCTCCACTAACTGAAATTTAAAATTAATAAATTTAACACAAACAATTATCATAAAGTATATCACTCTCATCAGCTTATATTCGTAATTTGAATCTAGTCATTTAAGTCTAACAAATCAATTATTTGAACAACATTAAATTCACACCATAAATTTTGACTCAGATAAACATGTTTGGATGGACATGTGCTACCAGTACATTTGGTGGAATAAACTTGGGGATGGAAAGGAAAGACTTCATTTGTTTGTTTATTTGATGCAAGTCGTTTTCACCGTGCATCTGATGGTCCAAGAAAATGACACAAGTTGTTGTCATACTTTCCAACCCAAAATTGATATTCGACTCCCAATTGTGCTTTGTTACGAAGTTTCCATCCTCGAATTAACGGTAAACATTTAAAAAAAAGGTTTTAATTGATATATAGCGTTGTTTTGATCAGTGTTCAAATATCAGACAAACATGGTATCGCCAAGCGTTTAATCAAGAATAATCGGTCATAATCAGAAATAATCGGCCGAGTAATCGAGAAAACCCGTGATGGTTTGATCACCGTCAACAACTAATCAGTCGATTAATCAGCTTAATCGGATGTTTTTTACAATGATTTTGCCTATATTCTTAGCGCACTGTATGAGTTAAGAAAAAAAAAAGGAATAGAACCAAAGAAAAATATCCAAGCTTTTTTAAATTGCACGTGATGCGACCATCTTTGCATGTAAGAAGATGATTCACTTAATACGCAATAATTATTACCTTGAAATATAAGAAGAAGAAAATTTGGGATATCAAAACTACATTTTATTTTTTCAAATGTATATACATATATAAAAACGATCGATATATATGGATTTGGCTAATATGCTATGGGTAGCTAAGAGGCCTCCCATGCTACGGATCAATATTCGACTTTTCAAAATCCTAACGGTCGATCCGAACCGTTCATCTTGTTCTCCATATTAATATGTGTTTGGAGATCAAATTTTACATTTTTTGAAAATTTTTTACTATTTTTTTAGATTTATTGAATATCGCTGTTTTTTATGGTCCAGATTTGTCTGAAAAACAGCGATTTTCAATAAATCTAAAAAAATAGTAAAAAATTTCCAAAAAATGTAAAATTTGGTCTCCAAGCACATATTAATATGGATAACAAGATGAACGGTTCGGATCGACCGTTAGAATTTTGAAAAGTCAAATATTGAGCCGTAGCACGGGAGACCTCTTAGCTACCCATAGCACCGTAGCCAAGTCCGATATATATATATTTACTATCAACTAAGTGCTTTTAGTCCTGACCCATCTAAATCTGATTCTTTGTTATGGCGATGGTCATCAGGTGGTAATTTTTCTGTTCATTCTTTTTACAAGTGGCTTGAGTATGGAGGAATTATTAATATGGAGTATGCCTCCATTTGGAATGCCAAAATACCTCTAAAAATAAGAATTTTTCTCTGGCTTCTGAAAAGGAATAAAATCCTTACAAAGGCCAATCTTGCTAAAAGAGGATGGACTGGAGATACCTCTTGTCCATTTTGTGGTGCTTTTGAGTCAACTGATCATTTATTTGTTAATTGCTACTTTGCTTTTCAGATTTGGAGTTGGATTGCAGCTCATAATAACTACACTTTTTCTGGTTCTACTATGTCAGATATATGGTCCTTAGCAGCCCCTATTCCCTTAAAGGAACCACTATTAATTGAACTTGTTCGAGGAGTAGTCTTATGGACACTTTGGTTAGAAAGAAATAAATTGTGTTTTCAAAATTTTAATATTCCTTCTTTGCAGACAGTGGGATCAAAGATAATCTCTTTGACAAAATTTTGGTGTTCAACTCTTAGTAATAATTTGTTACATTCTTTACATCTAATTTTGCCTATCGATACTACTTCTTTGCCATGTCAGGCTTTGATTATTCAGACAACAGATATGAATCCTCCTTCAGCAGAGGAAGAGGATGGGGAAGAGGCCGAGGTTATACCAACTTCCCTGGAACACAACGATGAAACCCTTATGCTTGGTGCCGACCTTCTTCTGGCTCTGACATGAATTGAATGCTAATATGCCTTGTTTTGTCATTCTTGTAGTTTGTGGTGGTTTAGCTTAGGGTTTCAAGCTGTTATATGTTGTAGTTTGAATTTCTTATTTATTTTGTTATGTGTTGTAATGTGGATCTTGTATGCTATTGCATTCTCCAAATTTGGAGTTTGTTATGGCCATCCTTTATAAGTTTCAATAGAAACTGGTGGGATTCCCACTATTTCAAAAAAAAATATATATTTACTATCATGAGCGAGAACATATCCGTTAATTTTGATTTTTCATGTTTAAGAATATATATGATTTAAGGGCATAGGAGAAGCAGAACTCCATGGAGATGGAATCGTGCAAGACACTCTATCTGGTTAGAAAAAAAATATATTTTAATTATGCAAAATATTTTTAATATAAATAAACAGCGATGGAGCACATCTGCACATGGTGACATGACGACAGGATCCGGCTCTTGTCCACTTATCAGAAATAGTCAAGGTCATCTCAATTTGAAAAAAAAAAATATACAAAATATATATGTGATTGTACCCGAAATTTTTATTAATATAAAAAATATTAAATTTCAAAATCAATAACCTATGCTGAGAAATTTCAAAATATGTTCAAATCGCAAAAAAAAAGTTGCAAAAATTCAGTCTAAAATCACAAAATTATTTTGGTTTGCAGTTTTATGTTTGGTCTCTGTACAATTTGTTTGGGTTGATAAATCCTGTGGCTTGTATCGACACGCCGCGTGGTGTGGTGTGGCGGGCTAATAAAAGTGAGGTTCCCGGAATTTTTAAAAAACCTACAATTTTAAAGACATGAAGACAGATGTGGAATTTCAAAGAAATTTTTGTCTGAACCGTGTGGTAGAGACGTTGGTGTTCACTCTTCTATTTTCAATTTGTCTTGGCTTTATACTTTTGAAAACAATGAGAATTTGTTCATCCTAGCACCCAAAAAAATCTTTGTTATAGCTATTATAACATTCAATTATTTTGAGTTGTGTCATTATGAATTCATATGCTAATTTATTGTAGTTACACTTCTATTAAAAAAATGGAATATTTCATAAACAACAATAATTTCCAACATAACAAATTATAAAAAATACATATTTTTATTTTTATTTCAAGCAAATTGAAGCATTAGAAATCATCAATTTGTTCATTTTAATTGTTATTGATTTTTTCGGGTGATTGTATTTACGAGTAAAAGTCTCGTTATGAAATAACAATGTGTAAGTGTTGTTTTGTTATTTTTTTATCCATTTTATTTAATTATATTAATCATTATTAAAAAAATGCATGGAATCAAGTATTTTTGAAACAAAAATAGAACTTTTCACAATTATTTTCATGATATAACTGAACATTTATAACATACTTTTTTTCTGTTTAGATGATTAGTGAGAGAAAATAAACTTAACTTTCTTTTCCGTCTTGTTTTTTATTTGGTAGATTAAAATTTAGAAGGTTAATGAGAAATTCGGTGGCTGTTGTAAATTTGTGACAAAAAACTTTTATGAGAATTATATATATAAGATATAAGGTTGGGCATTTGCATAATTTTTTTTTCTGAAAATATTTGTAACAAAATTTATTTCCATCCGTCACATCTCAAATTGAAAGGAAAATCGATTCTATAATTATAATCATGCAAGATTAAATCTTTCATCTCCTTTAATCTTCACTTCTCACATAATAATTTTGTCAACCAAACACGATTAAAAAAAAAATTATTTTCTTTCGATTTCCTCCCTTCCTCTACTCTCCATCCAAACAAGGTGTTAATCACAGTATATACTAATACTACAAATATAAAAAATAAGTAGAAATATGTTGAATTTTAGAGGAAAATAGAGAAGAGACAGAGAGAATGGTCTATGGTAAAAATGCATTTCTATATTGATGTATATTTTTATTGTTACAATGATTTATGTAGTATTTATAGCATACAAGATTCAACTAGCCGTTTCTGCACCAACGTTACCAACGGTACTATTCTTATTTACTGTACCAACGGTACTATTCATCTACTTTATATCTATTTCTAAAACTAATAAAAAGAACAAATATTTTATTCTTGGTTGATCCTAGACCGCTTGATTGATGATGAACGACTGAGATTAATCTTCCAATTCTTTATTATTTTCAACACTCCCCCTCAAGCTAGGAATGTATATATTGTACAATCCTAGCTTGCTTGTCTTCGAATGGACTCGGGTCCGAACCTTTGATGAGGATACTAGCAAGTTGCTCCTCACTTTGCATGAGTTTAGTTTTGATTTTGGCTTGTATCTTTTTTTATGCCCGAAGGGATTGCATCGTCTCTAAATCTTGAAGATGGTTTCATCACCCTTGATGTTCTTCGTATTTCTTGAATCCTTCAATTAAAAATTCAAACAATCGCAGTAACCCGATCTCTGTATCTAAATTAATGTAAAATCAAGGTATTTAGCCACATTTAAATTCTTGTGTTAACTTATTAATTTTGTCATTTTTGTTATGTCTAGATTATCAAAATATTTTGTCACCACTATCAATTATCAATTTATCATGTAAGGAAATTTTAATTTATATCAAAAAAGACACCTCATTTTTGAGTTATCTTGTTGAGTCTACACCACAATCGGTTGTTGAAGAGATTGCCTCATTTGATCTTGATTTTGTTGAATCAGGTTGCTCTGACCCGCTACATTTTTTTCTTCATAAACTCCCCCTAAAATAGAGGCATCAATTTGCTCCCCCTCAAGGTAGCATTATTGTTTTCTTTATATATAATTACCAACGTATCAATTTTTATTTTTCATGACCTTCGTATTTTGTATTGGTATTTGTTCTATTTGGTCATTTGGTAATTGGTTTTTATAATTGGTATTGGTGTTGGTATTTGTTTTCTTGGTTATATTTTTGGAGTTTTGTTTTGGTGACTTTTCGGCTCTTAATATTGTTTTGGTGACTATTCACCCTTTTTTTTTTTTTTTTTTGCACTGGGCATATTGACCCAGCCACCTCTTTTAGTGGCCATCATGGATAATTTTTGGGTTAGTAAATAATATTTTTCTGGTATGATTTACCATTTTTTTTTTCTTAACCAAGGGATGAGGCTCTATGGCTCTAAGGTTCCTCTCGGTTTGAGTTTTTTTCTTTTCTTTTCTTACCGAGGGATGAGGCTCTATGGCTCTAAGGTTCCTCTCGGTTTGAGTTTTTTTTTCTTTTCTTACCGAGGGATGAGGCTCTATGGCTCTAAGGTTCCTCTCGGTTTGAGAGTTTTTATTTTTTTATTTTTTTATTACCGAGGGATGAGGCTCTCTATGGTTTTGTTATGGTGGCCGAAACCTTTCGGCTCTTGATTATGGTGGCTCTAGTAGCTGTTGTTATCTTGGTATGAATTGGATAGCTCTTTGTGAATGGTGTACCATGTAAATTATGATTATGTTTATGAATATTGATATTTTTGTTATGAATATGTTATATGAACCTTGACCCGTTTGTATGAAAACGATACCTTAATTAGATTTTAAAATAGTTTGTAAAATAATTATTTTTCAAATTTGGTTTCTAGCAGGTTAACAACATTTTGAAAGGTATTTTATAATTTTACAAATCATTATAATTAATACAATTTTTATAGGAAAATTAGAAATTTTAATATTTTATAGAAATGATGTCCAAAAATCTTGTGCCCTATTTTTTCTCATAGTGTTTTTTTTTTTTTTTTGGTTGTACAAAAATAATTCATTTTTTTCACACAACATAAAGTAAAAAAGAACTTCATGCATGCATTATAGAAACATAATTATTTTATGACGTTCAATATATTAACATACAATTGGCAAGAAAATTAAGTTTTGAACTTTTATAATTAAAATGTTGAAATTTATGAAAATATTTAGATGAAATATTTGAAACAATTTATTAATTGAAAGTAAATTTTATAAGAATGAATATTTCTATTTTATTGATATTTTGACAATTGTCTATAATTTTTCATACTATTGATTGGCGCTTTAATTCTATATTGGTTATAAACGCATATTGGTTAGTTTTGGTCAAGGTACAGGTTATTGGGTAAAACGTGAAATTTATAGGCTACAGTCTACACCATATGAAATTTAAATATTGGTTTTAGAGTACCACATGGAGAATCTCATGAACAGGAATTGTGTTGGATCATCTTCACGGGACCCGTTTGACCCACTAGAGACGCCTTTAATGGACACCTCCATTTCTTGGTGAATGGAGAGAATACACATTTGCCCTTTCTTTTACCGTCTCGCCTTTTTTCTCGAATTCACATCCTCTCCAGTACCTGGGAGGGTACGAATACCTCTTTCTCCCCGTTCCTCTTTTCTTCAATCCGATTCCACCTTCCTCCTCCCTTCTCCGCTGCCTTCCCTCTCTTTGGCCGGAGATGGGAATAGAGGAACCAACGCCGATTAACCACATGCCCTTCATTTTTTATTTGTGCACTTATCGGTCTCAATTTTGGAGCTAGGGTTTGACGGGAGCAAGGTTTTCTACCGCAAAGGCCTGGGTTTCGTGTCCCTTGCCTCAGCGGACTTATGGATCACCCATGGCTCTGCGTCGTGGCTCTTCTGGTTGAATCATAGCGGATACGGCTGAGAGATATGGTGGTAGTTCGGTTGTGAGAGGAATTTGTGATCTTACCCCGCATCAAGCTCGAGGTGTGTGAGGTAGGTACACTTTTAACTCTTCCTACTTCTTTTTAAGAGATCCGAAATACTTTTGTGTTGATTCTTTGTTTGGAATTTTTTTCTTGATTTTCTGGTATAATTCAGTCTCTGCTGATTCTGGTTTTTGTTTTTGTTTTTGGTACTGATAAGACAGATATCAGTAAGAGGGTTTTCTTTCTGCTGGTAAATTTGATTTCTGGGTGACAAACGCTATGCGTAGTACTTGGTGGCCTGATCGGCCTTTTGTTGTTGTATTGATTTTGGATGGCTGGAACAGTGTACTCAGCACTTGCTGGCCTTCTTGGCACTTGGTTTTTTAACTGGGTTCTACATCCACTTTGAGCCAATAATCAATACCAAGAAACTGTATTCTGTTTTCTCAGCGGTTGGGGTTTTGTTTGTTTGGAGGGCCTTTACGGCTCTTGGGTTTCTCAAGTACTGACTAGCTTTGCTAGTTTGGGTGGTACTTGGCTGGTTTCCTTTTTTTTTTTTTTTATAGTATTTGATTGATTTTGTTGGTTTGAACAGACAAGGAAAATATTACTTATCTGCCTTTTTTTCGTTTTACCTTGACTGAGGGTTGACCCCTTTTCTTGCCTCTTGTACCAGATTGGTGTTGTGTTGCGGGTTTGAATTTTCTCCCCCTCGTTTGCACTTCACCTTTCTTCTCTGGCTCTTGCTCTCTGTCACTGGGCTTCTCCCATCTAGAGGCGAGGCTAAGATTTGAAATCTTGAGGTCAGCCTTTCTTTTCTTGATTTCTTTGATTTTATGGCTGAAAGCCTTCTTCAGCTCTGGTTAGAGCAGGTTTTGTTTTGGCTGCTACACCAAACCATTTCTCTTTCCCTTTTTTCCTTTGTTGTACCAATTTACTGGTACGAGGGGATTTGTCGGTTTGGGTGACTGGTACAGTTCTTTGTTAGCTGTACCGCTCTTTGGTGGTCTGATTTTTTTTCTTTGAAACAGGTTACCAAAGTAGGTTTTGCAGAATTCTGTATTGGTGATTTTTTCGGTTTTCAGCTGCTGGTGCTGGTGCTGTTGCAGATTTGCTGAACAGATGTTCAGTTTTTTTCAAATCACAGTCCTTGTCTGTGATTTTGATTTTCAGTTTTGAGTCAGGATTTTAACCTGGCTCTGATACCATGTTGAATTTTAGAGGAAAATAGAGAAGAGACAGAGAGAATGGTCTATGGTAAAAATGCATTTCTATATTGATGTATATTTTTATTGTTACAATGATTTATGTAGTATTTATAGCATACAAGATTCAACTAGCCGTTTCTGCACCAACGTTACCAACGGTACTATTCTTATTTACTGTACCAACGGTACTATTCATCTACTTTATATCTATTTCTAAAACTAATAAAAAGAACAAATATTTTATTCTTGGTTGATCCTAGACCGCTTGATTGATGATGAACGACTGAGATTAATCTTCCAATTCTTTATTATTTTCAACAAAATATTAATGAATAGTCGGCGTATATATATGGATTTACAACGTTAGACTATTTTTTAAATTATTCCAAAAGTTCAAGCACCGAAAATCAATTCCCAACATAGAATGCAATTAAAAAAAATATGCTCAGCATTAAATTATTTGTATTAGCTTCAGAAAACCAAAACAACACTTTAATGCTCAGCATTCAAATCTTGACTCATGTTGTAAAATTGTATGGTGGATTTTAAATATTTTACTTTGAAGCGCTAATAAATTAAACAGTAGACTTCTTTTGTAAAAATTATAATTTGAATTTTGACTAAAATGAGTGGAAAACACCCCTTGTAATTTTTGAAAGTCTTCTGAAAGACTGAAACCTGGAGACATGTAGTATAGAAACCTCCTTTCTATTTTATTATTTACGTGTGGTTTTCCTGGGCCAACAACCATCCATGGGACCACCGGAACAGAGGGCTCACATAGACTTAGTCTTGTCAGGAGGAAGCTGCTTCGCAACAACCTCCAATTCCAATGTTATCGGCTAATAAAAACATTTTTGTTTACAAGCTTAAAAGATTTTGAATATTGGCTTTTGCGACTAAATTAAAAGTTAATTCTCAACTTTAATTATTTTTGTTAAGTGAACAAGTGTTGTTGGATCATGTCGTCATATGCTCCTATGCCATTAAATTATTTACATTCTTAAACATGAAAAGAAAAAGAAAAAATCGACATTTCCTCACTATTTCATGATAGTAAAATATAAATATATATCGATACAACAACAACTTGCGCGCGCGTTCATGTGCATGTTAGAGATGCAAATGAACGCTCAGCAAAAGGTACCAATTTAATTACCAAAACCAGTAATAACTTATTATAGCTAACAAATAAAAAGGCACTTGACAAGCATCAATTAATTATCCCCTTTTGATACTTCTTGACTTTAACAATATCATATAGTAATTAAGACCTCATTTCCAACAACCCGGCCGCATAGCAGCACCATATATAGAAGAAATCGTGCACTTTCCCAGTTAAACTAGTACAAATTTGCAAGATAACAGCAAGCACTAAATCTCCTTAATTGGCCAAGTAACCAAAAGTCCAAAAAAATGACAATATATATAAAAAATTATGTACGAACACAGCTTATAAATATATGCCATGCAAAAAAACATTCAATTTACAGGACATCCCGACGAGTAACTTCCCAAGTACTTACTCAAATTAAACCGAACCTAAACCCGGAAATAAATCTGTTATTCTATAAAAAATACCAGGAACCTGTTATTCCAATCTCAACCGTTGACCTTCCTTGCGATGTACTCATGAAAAACTTTGAACGGTTAAGATCAGCATAACAGCAGATTTATTTCCCCTAAACCCTCACTGATTCAATTTAAAGTTTAAAATTAAAGAAATTACTTTCTAACTTCAACAGTTTACGCGATCCCTCCTTCGGATCGTGGTGACACAAATCCAGCGACAATCACTGAGATTTGGTAAAAAAACGATCTATCTCAGAAAGGGCCGCAAATTATTGAAGAAAAACAAGATACTCGTCCTTGACAGCAAAACAAAATATCAGATCTATGACTATATCCGACTCGAATCGCTACCATCCAAACCACCAAGCGTCGACCGCTTGTGGCCACACAACATAAACCCCAATTGCCACTCCAGCAAGAAGACTCACCAGAGCCATCGCCACCGTGGTTTTTGCCAAGCGATTGATTTGATCGGCATAGATTTCTCCACGTGGAGAGTCGGAGGGTACGACCGCTCTGATGATCAGTAATCCCATGCCTGTGAAGAAGGTGACCGGAACTAGGATAAAAAGGAGCAGTCGAATCAACAAGTTGGTGATTGAGCTTTGAGGGTTTAAAGTGGAGTATGATAAGAGGGGTTCAGTGAGAAGGAAAGCACCGATGGAGATGAAGAGAGCGAGAATGGAGGGGAAGGAGATGTCTGAGTTGACATTTGGATACGAGGGGACGAGAGGTTCTTTGCTGTGCTTCGAAGCCATGGCTGTTCAATTCTGAAGCGTTTAGAAAGAGGAGGATTGAGGAGGTGTTTTGCTTGACAAGTAGACATGGTGGGCTATTATTTATGGAGTGAAGTAACGTGCTACACAGGTGTGAATAGAGGAGAATTCAATCCAAAAAGGAATAGAGGAGAATTTTTTATCAATAGAAATATTACAAAAAAAAAAGAGATATGGAGAGTACATATTTTTCATGCACCTCTTTTCCTCTATGAACGGCTGCGGAGTAAGAGCCGATTTGTTTCCAAAACAAAGGAATAATGAGCGACAACATCCAACAAAGTGACAAACTGTACACAGTACACATCGAGAATGACGTGGCAGTACGAAAGTAACGAACAGATCACGCTGATCTCATTAAGTATTATTCTCTCCGGTCATGACAAAACGGGAGCAGCTCTCAACCACTGACATGCTGGAGCTATTGAGTATTATTCTCTCCAGTCTTAATAAACGGGAGAGAGGTGTTACCCACTGCCATTACGGACAAAATCTTAGAGGGACGACCGCACGAAGCCAATCTGCTTGTTTTCTTGAGAAAAGGACGCTTCTATTTTTCAATTCGAAACGTTTAACATCGATCAAATGCCTTCAATTTCTTTTTAACCTGAAACGAATTTCAAAGCACAAATAAATAAATCAGATATAATTGAAACCGTTTGATCGTTTAAACGGTTCAAATTGAAGAATAAGAGGGTCCTCCTTTTCTCAAGAAAAGGAGCAGATTTCATTTCCGACCGCACGGCTTTGACCTCATTTAATGGATGTTCTAGAACTCGATAGCCTGGAATCTGGATCAGTATCCTACACTTAAATAAAACTATCAAGGATCTTATGTGACACAATCATAACACGGCCTATGGTGTTATTCTTTCTCAAACTCAAAAGGTAAATGAGACTGAAAGAACCTTGTACAAATTTTTATGCATATCAGGAGTATCGGAGATCGGATAAGTCCTAGAATATTAAATTGTAAAAAAATAATCTCTATTTGAAATAAATTTGTAAATTAGATTTAAAACAGAGTTTATAACTAAATGTGTAGAGAAGTAATACTATAAAAGAGTGTCTCATGTTTAGAGGTGAAGTCAAATTTTCTAATGAGTATAGAAGTTAATTTTATAATAATCATAACATTTTACTTTAAAATATATAAAAAATCATGTATAAGCACAAAAAGTTTGAAAATGAATAGGGACCAATTGACCCCCAATTGCTTTTATTAAATCTATCTCGGTCACATTTAATGGTTACTTGCATGTGGTATTTTTTCTGAAAATATTTGTAACAAAATTTATTTCCATCCGTCACATCTCAAATTGAAAGAAAAATCGATTCTATAATTATAATCATGCAAGATTAAATCTTCCATCTCCTTTAATCTTCACTTCCCACATAATAATTTTGTCAACCAAACACAATTAAAAAAAAATTATTTTCTTTCCATTTCCTCCCTTCATCTACTCTCCATCCAAACAAAGTGTTAATCACAGTATATACTAGTACTACAAATATAAAAAATAAGTAGAAATATTAATGAATAGTCGGCGTATATATATGGATTTACAACGTTCGACTATTTTTTAAATTATTCCAAAAGTTCAAGCACCCAAAATCAATTCCCAACATAGAATGCAATTAAAAAAAATATGCTCAGCATTAAATTATTTGTATTAGCTTCAGAAAACCAAAACAACACTTTAATGCTCAGCATTCAAATCTTGAATCATGTTGTAAAATTGTATGGTGGATTTTAAATATTTTACTTTGAAGCGCTAATAAATTAAACAATAGACTTCTTTTGTAAAAATTATAATTTGAATTTTGACTAAAATGAGTGGAAAACACCCCTTGTAATTTTTGAAAGTCGTTTGAAAGACTGAAACCTGGAGACGTGTAGTATAGAAACCTCCTTTCTATTTTATTATTTACGTGTAGTTTTCCTGGGCCAACAACCGTCCATGGGACCACCGGAACAGAGGGCTCACATAGACTTAGTCTTGTCAGGAGGAAGTCGCAACAACCTCCAATTCCAATGTTATCGGCTAATAAAAACATTTTTGTTTACAAGCTTAGAAGATTTTGAATATTGGCTTTTGCGACTAAATTAAAAGTTAATTCTCAACTTTAATTATTTTTGTTAAGTGAACAAGTGTTGGATCATGTCGTCATATGCTCCTATGCCATTAAATTATTTACATTCTTAAACATGAAAAGAAAACAAAAATGACATTTCCTCACTATTTCATAATAGTAAAATATAAATATATATCGATACAACAACAACTTGCGCGCGCGTTCATGTGCATGTTAGAGATGCAAATGAACGCTCAGCAAAAGGTACCAATTTAATTACCAAAACCAGTAATAACTTATTATAGCTAACAAATAAAAAGGCACTTGACAAGCATCAATTAATCATTAATATCCCCTTTTGATACTTCTTGACTTTAACAATATCATATAGTAATTAAGACCTCATTTCCAACAACCCGGCCGCATAGCAGCACCATATATAGAAGAAATCGTGCACTTTCCCAGTTAAACTAGTACAAATTTGCAAGATAACTGCAAGCACTAAATCTCCTTAATTGGCCAACTAACCAAAAAAATGACAATATAAAAAATTATGTACATCAATGCACTGACCCTGTGTACAAAACATCGGTGGCTCCCCATGCTATTTTTCGGAAATGCAATGATCTCAATGCCATGCGCAAACCAATATACAAGACATCAATGCTGTCAGTATGATTTTTTATGCACATCCAGTGAGGAAAACTTTAAGGCCAGACCAAGCCATAGAAAAATCACATCCAGTGAGGAAAACTTTAAGGCCAGACCAAGCCATAGAGTCTCTCCCGCGGGAGTCGTGATGGCGAGTGGTTCCTCGTGGGCCGGCGCCCTCATAGTCTCCCGAGGCAACTCGTGCGAGGGGCTGCATGCCCGTGGGATATAATCATATATATGTGAGAGGGATGAATTCGTGCGATTTGAGGCTGGATCTCAATAGATCGTGGCAGTAAGGCCACTCTGCCACTTACAATGCCACTTCGCTTATTTAAGTCGTTTGCAAAGGAATTATGCGCGCCGCCCTTGTAAAATTGACCTTCAAGGTTTTGCAGCACGATGATGCATTGATACAATAACTGTGGGGAACAAAAGAATCGGTGCAGCACTATTTTTTTTCTAGCATTCTTCGATGCACTGACTCAGTGTAGAAAAGCAACGGTGCAGCACTATATTTTTTCAGGATGAATTGATGTACTGACGAAGTGTTAAAAAGCATTGGTGCATCATTTTTTTTTGCGTGATGCATCCAAGAACTCACCCAATGTAAAAAAGCATCGGTGCAGGACTATTTTTTTCGATGAAGCATCGATGCACAGGCCCAGTATATAAAAGCGTCCGTGCTACACTATTTTTGTCATGATGCATCAATGCATTGACCCCTGATATATTTTGGTTTTTTTATCAGCCACCCCTTTTTTGGGGTTCTTACTGATTTTTTTTGTGGTTTGGCTAGCCACCTCTTTTTTGAGGTTCTTACTGGTTATCGGCCACATGATGATGCTTTGTTTGATAGTTGCCGCATGGATTGGGTTGAACCCGCCAGGATCTTAGTCGATACGGGTAGTTCATCAGATATGTTGTATCTCAGACTTACAATAGAATGGGTTATGATAGAATGCACATTCGCCCTTCAAACAGTCCATTAACCAGATTAACTGGTAATTATCTCAGACCTTTGGGATACGCTACATTGCCCATGTAATTTGGAAATGAGAACTCACTCTTAAATAATTGTTATCAGCCAGCCACTCATTTTTGAAGTTTTTACTGACATATTTTGGTTATTGAGCCAACCACCCCTTTTTGAGGTTATTACTGACTTTGTTTATTAGGTCAGCCACCTCTTTTTTTTGGGTTTTGTTTTTTGTTTGTTTGTTTGTTTTGGTTAATTGCTGTTTTGGCTCTTGGTATTGTTATAGTGGCTAAAGCCTTTCGGCTCTTGATTATGGTGGCTCTAGTAGCTCTTGTTTTGGTGGCTCTAGTAGCTCTTGTTATGGTGGTATGAATTGGATACCGGCTCTTTGTGTTATGGAATGGTGTACCATGTAAATTATGACTTTGTTTATGAATATGTTATATGAACCTTGACCTGTTTTTATGAAAACGATACCTTAGATTTTAAAATAATTTGTAAAATAATTATTTTTCAAATTTAGTTTCTAACAAGTTAACAACATTTTGAAAGGTATTAGAAGATTTAAATATTTTATCAAAAGGATGTTAAAATTTTTTGTGTCATATTTCTCTCATAATTTTGATTTATAAAAATAAATAATTAGAACTTGGATATAATAATGTGGAAATATTAAGAACTTCAAATTTAAATCAAAGATCCACAACTGTTAAGACTTTGATTGCACGATGTCTATTGAGAATTTCAATTAAATAGAGGCTTTGGTAGAATTGATGATTTATTAGAGCCCAAATGCAGTTAGTGTTGACTGGTAAAGATATTGACAATAAAGAGCACTGAGCACTAGCAGTGGTCATGGTTTAGTTATAATTTGGAATGTGCTGATTTATAATTTGTTACACTAAGCTTGAGGTTTAATATTTCATCATATGTTATGAAAAAATAATATAATTGATGTTTATTGCACATTGATATTGATTATGGCACAAAATAATAATGTATACTCTACATTGATATTGATTTTACCTCAAGCGCTAAGCTTGAGGTTTAATATTTGATCATATGTTATGAAAAAAATAATATAATTGATGTTTATTGCACATTGATATTGATTATGGCACAAAATAATAATGTGTACTCTACAATAATTTTATAAACTATAATTATAAAATGATTTCACATTTATGATTTATCATTTAGTGTCCTTAAACTCATCAAGCTTCTCGGTGAGAGTAACTTTAAAATATATTGGATTGCTTTCAAACGACAAATTCAAGCCGTTGAAACCGATTTACTTCACGAACGATGCATTTACATGTGCAATATATTAAAATTCAAATTAATTTAATATAAAGTCAAGCGGTCAAATAATAAGTTCATTTTAAAACATATGTTTTCATTATTTTTTATTTTGTGACTTTGTACTAAATTGATTTGAAATTTGTAAATTTTACAAGTAAATATACTTTAAAAATATATCTGTTTTAACGGTTTGATTTCATCGTTTGAAGTCAATTTAATAAATTTGAAAATAAAATTCAAAAACATATAAGTTGGTTTAAGAAATAAAATCCAATATAAAATTATCTATTCAAAAAATTATAAAAAATTATATAAAAATATAACTTTATATAATTTGACAGCTATTTATTATAAATTTTGTGTGAATAAAATATGAAAATGAGATGATAATACGTTATAACCGCTCAACCCCTCACTAGGGTTCTAAAATAATGTTCGTGCTGCGTTGTCCCGTAATGTTAGATTACATGCCGTACCGTGAGCTACAGGAGTTATATGTGTTGTGCTGTGATTCATTTTGAAAGGATACTCACAACATGTTAATCATGTTAGTCACGCTGTAATCATACATGACATGCTCAAACATGATTGGTCACATTTGATCACTTTTGACCA
The DNA here is from genome assembly GCF_964058835.1 of Carex rostrata. Lineage (NCBI taxonomy): Eukaryota > Viridiplantae > Streptophyta > Magnoliopsida > Poales > Cyperaceae > Carex > Carex rostrata. Next base: position 11,901,327 of record NC_135921.1, read on the forward strand.
TATTTAATTACATTGATCATAATCACACATGACTCAATCTTTTACGCGATGTACCATACCGTAATCAGTTCCACGTGTCATATTGTACCGTCAAATTATAAAAAAAAAAAACCATATCACATGAATAATTACAGTACATAATACACAAATCACATACTCACATTACGAATTTGGCACACGTATCTTACCATGACGTCACCTACGACCCCACCCCTCGCAAAAAGGAATCCATATCCCTCTCAGTACCGTAAATAAGAATCTTTTACAATTACTGAAATAAGTCCAGATTTACTCGGAATCGGTGCTAGACTGCTAGTACAAGAGCAATATTATTTGTGCTTTGAGACCGTGCAAAATTAAAAGAACGGTCCGGATCCGCTAATTCTAAAAATGCACTTTTACGGTACCGGACAGATCCGAATTCCGCAAAAGGGTTCGCTGCCCGCAAGCCTTCTTTTGCTTCTAAATTCTAATCCTCATCGGCGACTTCCTACAATCTTTTCAAGAGAGATGTCGGAGAAGGAGAATCTCAGTATTTTACCCCATACTTTAAATATGATCTGGTACCCGTATGTATCCGTATCATATCGGTATCCGATACTCATCGCTGAATCATTGTATCTCATATCGTATCCTTATTATTATTATTTTTTTTTTTTTGAAAGACATGGCCTGGCAGTACCTTATTTTTTATTTTTTTGGTTAAAAGCCCTTGGGCGTTTTCATTCATACCAGTATAGAATTACATTAGGCCTTACTCAAGCCCGTGATTAGCAATGTTTTTTCGGGCTGTAACACCTATACAAGGATCTACTGTTCCCTCTATCTATCCTACCCCATACTGAACATTGGCATAGTGAATCCCACGTAGGAAAGACGGTCTGTACGTGCACGATTAGCCAACCAGTGTGCTTGTGTATTTTCCTCTCTTGAGATGTATTGGCAGCAATATCCCGGGTGTGTGAGTAGAAGCTGTGCTATGCGTACCAGTGATTGATATGCTTGCCAATCTGCAGCTTGTATGTTACGGAAGTTTCTTGTCGGCTCCAATGTCTTGATCAGCAATTGGCAATCGGAGTAGAAAGTGCAATTCTCTACTCCGAGCTGCTGTGCCGCTAAGATTGCCGACAGTAGAGCCTGAGTTTCAGTTTGAAAAGGCGAATTCGGTTTCGCAATGTATTCAAGTTCATATCTCATCAGTGTACCCTGTTTATAGAGCACATAAGCTGCACCTCCAGATTGTTGGGATGCCGGTGTTACCCCCACCGATCCGTCTACCCAGCAGCAGCACTGTGCACCTTCATCAGTTTGCACCCTCACCTCCCCTGAATTTGCTTTACCATCAGAGCCCAGGTTGAGCCAAGTGCCATTCTTGAAGTGGCATTGTTGGATTAAAGAAATTGCATCATTGAGTGTACTGCTTGGTTGACATTGCTTATCTTGAAAAATGTATGAGCATCTTGCTTTCCAGATATGCCATCCCAATGACATGAACATAGCCAGCTGCGTGTTTGTTAAGTGCTTCCACAACTGAAGCAGTACTTCAAGCAGTGGTTTTTCTGTTAGACTCTCTGTTCTCAATCCTAGGGGTGACATAAACCAGGTTGCACGTGCATGCGGGCACTGAAACAACACGTGTAGAACATCCTCTACTGGAGCCTCACAAATTTTACAAACTGATCGAATATTCTGCATTCTTCTTGCCAGGACTGCCCCTGTTGGCAAAGCACCTTGCAAAGCTTTCCAGAAGAAAGTTTTCACCCGGGGTGTTATTTCCCTGCTATTCCAAATTGATTTCCATACCTTTGTCTCAGCAATCCCTTATCCTATCTGTATATATTGTATCCGTATCCTTTTAAAAAGAAGTTCTACATACGAGAGTATACCGTACCTTTTTTTTTCCGAATTATTAACGAATACGCCTTGGACGTAGAAGGGAAGGTATTTTAGTCATTAATTATTTGGAGTGGCAAAATTAAAAATTAATAAAGTTTAGAGTGACATTATTACAATTTCAAATTTCGGAATGGAATTTTTCAAATTTAAAGGTTTTGGAGTGACAAATAACCAATGTTCCCTTGTTACTATTGTTTTATAATCTAAAGTACTGGTTTCAATGCTAAATAGACATTGTACGTAATAGATGATCCAATTATCTTTTTTTTTATAGCTGTTAAATGCATTACCAGTTCGAGAATTACAAACTTTAGAAACTAACTAAAATGATATTTTGGAACTTTACAAATAAAAAATAATAAACAAGTGATACTTGAAGGCCTAAATTAATGCTTTTAATTAAAACTTTTGAGAACCAAAATAGAAAACAAGGAATATATTGAAAACCATTAATTAATGTAATCTATTGTACAAACATTTTATTGTCCAAAAATTTCACTGCCGTTATGAACACTACACCAAAATGAGCCATTTGCAACAAATTATTGCAACCGAAAAGAAATTGGATGCATTAGATTAATGTTTTTGCTTCCAAATTAATTGGTTGTAATAACTATTATTTATTGCAACCTATTAATTGTATTGCAACGAATTAATTGGATCTCCGAAAAAAAAAGTTATTGCTACAAACTTAATTGCTATTGCAACATAAAATAAGTTGCTAAAATTAAAATATTCACGCCTTAATATCTTATTTCCATTCATCCTTTCAAAATCTCTTTGGCGCGTTGATTCGTACTAGATCCTTGCTCTCTTGTTTTCAAAAACATTAATTTTTTACTACTCACCGGCCACTGCTTATTTTAATTAAATATTTTTAATGTACCGCTAAAACACTTTTTTACAGAAATGAATCAGTCCAAGAATTCATCTGCTAATTAGAATTCATTTTTTTCAATGCGCAGCTCAAGTTTCTAAGTATTTCCATATAACAAAAATTATTTATTTGTTATTCTCATACCAGGGATGTGTTTTTACAAATTGTGAAAATTCTAATCTCTTTCCAAAATTTTGCACAAGTGGACTTCATTCGTGTATGTGATAACTTTGACCTTTGTGACTCAAAACAAAACAAAGAAGCACCGATCAGTAAATATTTTTTATATAAAAATAAATAGATAACTTACATTTCACCGTCACAAACAAAGAACAAAGCGAACGAGTTCAGAGTAGGTCCGATGCCCATCGGACCTACTTTGGTTCGATGGGTGTAGTGACCATTAGATTGCATTAAAATCCGTGCGAGTTTGTATCAATTTCTGTGCATACCTATCTTGATACTAATCGTACGATGTTAGAGCTAATTGAACCTAAAATTATGTTCAATGCCCATCGTACCTACTCCTATCTCAAAGTGAACACGCATATATATATTGGACACATCTCGATTCCAACAAAGAAGCGCCAAGCACCGATCAGTAGTATTTTTTTTTTCTTTCTTTTCTTTTCATTTTTTTGATAAACTGATCAGGAGTCCAATTTATTTCGAATATAAAGGGTACTGTATTATGAGTAAAGCTAGCGTGTGACATGCTCACCAAGAAAGTTTGGTGAGCACAACTCCAAAAGTATATCGGATCGACGTCAAATGTCAAATCCAAACCGTTGAAATCCATGTACTTCATGAGTGATGCATATATATACAAAATTTTGAAAGTTTCGAGTTTATTTGCTATACGGTCAAGTGGTCAAAGAAATAATAAAAATTGAATATATAAAATAACTTATAATAAAATGTTCATTTCTTTGACCACTTGACCGTGTAGCAAATAAACTAGAAACTTTCAAAATTTTGCATATATATGCATCACTCATGAAGTACATGGATTTCAACGGTTTGGATTTGACATTTGACGTCTATCCGATATACTTTTGGAGTTATGCTCACCAAACTTTCTTGGTGAGCATGTCACACGCTAGCTTTACTCCTGTATTATATGGCTCTCCGCGCCAATTTTTGGAAGAGTTAATTAGTCTTTGTGCCAAATTAAAATTTCTGTTTGACAGTTCATGTCATAGCCGCCAGAAAAAGGAAACTAAAAGGCTCCACTTTCCGTATTTCATAATATATTGTTTTCATATTTCATACAAAATTATTTGATATTTGACACGGGATATTATTAGCGTTGTACATAACATTTAATAGAGAGAATAAACATAATTATTTGACAAATGTTAAAAAATATTCATAAAAAAATAAAAATAATTATTTGACATGGTTTATATACGTCCATTAAAGATATTACTTTTCGATTTTTTTTAATAAATCTATAGTTAAAAGTATTATTTTTCGTAATCTTTTACATGCGCACAAAAAAAAAAATATAGATCATATAATGCCTATATTTTAAAATTTAAGTTTTAACTTGAAAATCATTAAAGTTTAAAAAATATATTTTGGACAAATATTTAAATTAGTTAGTGAACAAAAAAAAGTATGAACTATGTCTTATTATTTTTGTAGACTTAATAAATTTGTTATATCAATTATACTTATAATGTTAAATTTTAAGTTTAAAATAACGTAACTAAAATTTAAATTCATTAAGGATTTTAGATCCATAAAATGTTCTGACTAATATCAAAATGATGATATTAATTTTATAGAGAATGTAGTTAGTTTTTGGAATATACTCTGTCTCAATATACATAAGAATTGTTTGTATGGTATTTTGTTTGACAATCTTAACAATATTGATAATTAAAAACTATATTATAAGTTCTAATTTTTTAAGTTTATACTAATGTTGCCAAATTTTAAATTCATTATGGGTTTCTAGATCCATAAAATATTATGGTTGGAACGAGAATGATGATATTAATTTTATAGAAAATGTATGAAACATAAATGTTTTGGAGAAACTTTTAAAATATACTAAATAATTATTTGACAATCTTAATTATATTTTTAAAACTAAACAATTTATTAATATTGATAATTATAAAATACATTATAAGTTGTTTTAAATATATATACATAACTTGCTAGGTAAATTATGATTTTTTATTTTTCAAAAAGAATATTTAAATATCTTAGTGAATGAGTATACTTGGTAATACAATAAAATATTATGGTTGATAAGAGAATGATACAATCGTACAATTAAGTTATAGAGAATGTAGGAAACAAATATATTTTGAAGAAACTTTTAGAATATAATTTTAGATTATATATACTTATGAATTATATGTCAATTTTTTTACAATATTAATAATATATATAAAATCAAATTAATTTAATAATACTGATAATTAAAAACTTTGTTATAAGTTGTCTGATATATCTATACATAAATTTGAATTAAATTTTCAAATAATTGACACTTTTGAGTATAGTTGGTATTACAACAATAATTATAAAATTGATGGTTCAAATGCCTCACGTCTTTCGTGTCTCATTGTGCCTGATATGCTTTATCTTCATTTTAGAAGTCCAAACATTTAGTCTGAAACAAATCAACATGATATTTTTAGAAGTTCAAATGCCTCATGTCTTTCGTGTCTCATTGTGTCAAATTTATATATATTGCAACCAAAAAATTGGTTGCCCGACCATAAAAATGGTGTAGTGGAAATAAAATCATGTTCGGATACCCTCCAGTTGTTTGAGAATTGGATGGTCCTGTTTAATTTGGGCACTCATTTCAGAGTTCAGACTATCGCTGCAGATTGGATCCCATATTCCCATGAAATGCTATTTGTGTTAGAAGAGTGAGTCAGACTATCCTGCCTCCAGAGTCACTGCGGGTGGGCCCTCATTTAAAAACAATAACAATAATTAAATCCTTTAACAGTAACCGGTTCCACCCCACAGTGACTCTGGGAGTAGGAATTTCCTGTACCCGGAGGGAGGGGGGGGGGGGGGGGGGGGCAGGAGATTCGGTTCCCAGATATATGATTTGATTAGTTCTGGAGTACGTCTTCCAATAACGTACATATATATCAACCCTAGCCTACTGATATATAGTGTTCTCCCGATCTGTACTAAAAACAAGTCATTCATTCAGACAGATGATAAATTAATTACACAATCATGCTCTATAAATAATTAGGTTTATTTGTTAATTTGTCTCTCTTCCCATCACAGATATAACTTTACAAGAGCTAGAACTTAATTAAGCTCCTAGTTTCCACCAGCAATTACATACTTCCAATTAATGATGGATTTTCGGAAGAATGCCAGTTGCTGAAAAACCCGGTATTAATTTGCAATCGTAAGATATATAGATAAGAGTCACAGTGTACACCATATATAGTTAATATATATATAGTGTTGGTACGGCTGGTCGATCGATTGGTGGTTGCTCATCGATCTTAAAAATTAAATGTCCTATATATTTTACTGTATTTTGTACCCTTTTTGTCTTTTTTCAAGGATGAATAAATGATCTTTAAATTGTATTTTTGTTACCGGTATTAATTATATATTTCTTGGTTTTGTTATTGTTATCATCTATCCTCTTTTCTATCAGACCGTACGTAGTTGGGGCCAATTTCACAAAGCATCGATCTAACGATTAACAAAACGGGGAGCGATCTCCGAAACCCTCTCAGTGTACCCCTATTGTCATCTTCCTTTTCCTTTGAACCACACCAATTCAGTGGATGGTTGTCTCCTCCTGAGTCCTGACCACTGCGACTTTAAGTTGGAGAATTATGGAAATTAATGTACTTAATAAGTGTTTGGTTTGGTTGTATTGTGAGAATAGTTATGTGAAATCTTATTTTCTTTCTAAATACTTGATATCAATAAAATAATTATTTAAAATTAAATTAACAAATTGATTATTTTGATGATTAATACAAGATTTTTATTTTGCTTAATTTTTAAAATCATACAATTATTTTTATTTATAAAATTATAATAATGCAATTAAATAAAATAGATTAAATAATGATATTAAATAGATAAAACATTTTTAATACAAATTATTTGTAAAATGGGTACAAAAATTAAAAAATATTTATAGATAAAATAATAAAATAAGAAAACAACAATTAAAAACATTTAAAAAAAATAAACCTTCAAAAGCATTAAAAAAAACATTTATTATAATCTGTATTAACATTTTCAAACAAAGAGGAATTTATTTACTACATCAAATTTATTAATAAATCATAATTTAAAAAAAGCACCGATGATGGTCCAATTAAATCCCATCACCAATTTTTTTGGGTTAAGGAAATTTCTAAAATTTAAAAAAAAAATGTTCTGTCCGGATTCAGACTTTTGCACATAGACATAGGCTCACAATTGCCAATAACAAATAAAATAGATGTTTATATAATACAAAGTGGGAAAAAAAATAACAGAGATCAGTCGACGAAAGGCAGAATTTGGAGAGAGTGAAAGAGATAATGGGAAGAAATAAAATGCGCTATGAAACCGAATTTTTGTTTAAAAAATTTGCAGTAAAATAGAATTGGTTAAATATTTTTTTTTTTGGGCTCAAAAATTTGCACTAAAATAGAATCGATTAAAAATTTCTCATAGGAAGATTTGGGGAAAAATAGCCCGCCAAATCCATCTCAAATCCATCAAATTTTCACAGAAAAATTGACACGAATCTGAAAGAAGACTCCATATAATTTTCATAAACACCAAATTAAGTTTGACATGGTTGAGATTAGTTTGGACCATTTGTTTATTTAAATTGCACCTCAGTCCTCATATAGCCGAAGGATACGGACTCGACGGTGCTTTGCTTTACATTCCGATCGCACGCTGCTCGAATCTAACGGATCATATTAGTTGACACTTTTTTTTTTAGTTTAAATATCAACTGCTTCTTCTTTATAGACGGATGTGTAGCGAGTATTTGCTCAAAGAACATTGAATTCAAATCCGAAATGCTACTACGCTGTACGGAAGAAAACGAAAAAGAAAACCATTATTTCCTCGGGAAACACATGATGGGCCCCACCAGCAACCATGGTACTTGGAAGTCAACTTGGAAGCCATGCTTTAATTTGACCTTAAAATTACCTCTGTCAGGTAATGTGATATTTTATTTTGATATTCTCGTAGCTTTTAAATTCAAATATCAAATATCAAATATTATTTTGCTACTTTTAATAACTAAAGTTGGTCATACTGTTTAGTTTTATTATAAAGAAATGTGAAATCACCTGCTAAACCCTTTTCCCTTCAATTATGATCAAGGCGAGTTGGGAGATTGCTATTGAATGGTAGCCAAGTTGACCGGTAGACAATTCAAGGACCTATAACCTCCAACACTACGTATTTGGAATTTCTCTTTTTTGTTATTTTTGTTCACCAATGGTTGATAGCTGGTGTGAAGGACTCCTTTAATTGTAAACTTTATAAAAGAAATCAGAAATGAGGTCATACTGTACTGTATTACTGTTTTGCCTTAAATAGTGTTGAAAAACCATAATCTTTCAAAACAAAGCAAGTTTTTCAACACTAAGTCTTGTTTATCGTCTGAAATTTAATTATTAAATTCATTTCTTTTACAAAATTTTAACATCAATGATTCAAAATTTTGATTTCACCATTTAATTGTCATGTTTCAAAAGCTTGTTCATAGTACGTTAGAACTACTTCATACAACTTTGAGATTCGTGCTAAGTGAATTTTAAACACAAAAAAAAAAACATAGTTTTTCTTATAAAAAAAGAGAGCCTGAAATCATTACAAACTCAACCCCAAGCAAAACATAGTTTGGCTTACCCTAGAACATAGAATTACAAAAAGTAACATATTATAAGTTGTAGGTTATGTTTGGTTGTGGAGCAAGTTAATGAGGATTAAATTGCTCACTCCATGTTACTCTTCATATTTTACATCTCATTTGGTAATTAATTCGATAATTCAAGTTATGGTTTAAATTAATCCACTGAGGAGTAAGATGTTGGAAATGAACCTCTCTCAGCCTATTACATTAGAAAATAAAAATAACATTGTTAGGGGTGATCTGTGGTCAAACCCTCTCCAATACTTCCAAAAAGATAGTTTTATGCTTCTCATGCTGTCATTAGATCGATTTGTTTTGTTCAAAAAGTTTGTTTTTCCGAGAGAATTGCTCATTTATGTGTTTTTTTCATTTCATTGGTGTAGAAGGCTGATGCTGTAGGCTTGCACATGCAACAGGACAGTCCAGAGGACAGTGAAGAGGTATAAATTACCTGCCTTTCAATAATCTTTTATTGTACCTTCTTCTGAAAACCTAGACAAATGAGGCCTATCAAATGTCATCAAGAAAATATATATATCTCCCAATGAATTCGAGGAAAATGCCACGCCAAATCTAATGAAGAGTTGCATTGTTGGGTATAATGCTCAAATGTCAAATTGATGAAGTTATCGATCCACTTATAAATGTTAGCCTCCTGGTTTTCTGGCAAATAATACATGATTTTCCTGCTCAAATTATATCTGGTAGCGTAGGTTTTCATGCAAAACACAAATATATTCATGACTTGAATTATGATGCTAATTAAATACACCTTGCTTGGTCGGCTTCAAGGTGACTGGAGGCGGCAACGAAGCTGATGACGAGGAAGAAGAGGAAGAGGGATATGAGGACCACCATGTGGAGTATGACAAGGACTCTGGTGCAGATGATAATAAGGACGTTGACAAAGAGTATGATGAGGAGTACAATGCTGAGGATGACGAAGATGATGACTTCATTGTTATCTACTAAGTGTGAGCCGTGAGGCAGGCCGCAGGTACCAGTTTAGGTTAGTTTGGAGGTCTAGTTAGATTCTAAAGCCGAGTATTGTTTTGGTCTAGTAGTAGTGGCTTTTAGTTTGTTAATTTGCCGCCTCTCTTTACTTGAGACTTGTTTTTTGTCGCCATCTGAAGCCGTAGGAATTGTACATTGAAGGTCACTATGTATAAAGGAAGTCTGTGCAGAACCAACTAACGGGGCCCAGTGATCAGCGAAGTATAGCTCGTCCTGCCCAACTTCTTTTCTACATATATAGCGACCTTCAACAATTCCTACGGCTAGCCCAAATTAGGTATCGCATCTTAGATCGTGACATTTTTAATGCAAGCAGGTGGTCATTGACCACTATTCTTTAAACCCTTATATTTCTAGATAATTTTACTGGAATCCACATTTTTCTTAATTGTGATATGTTACAAAATTCGTTTTAGTAAATTTCTGTTAATATCACTGGAAATTAAAGGAATTACATAGTAGATGTGTTTAATTGAACACCCTTTAGTATGTTTTTTTTTTAATAGTTATTGATACAACCTTTGGATTGCTTAGTTATGAGCAGATGGTTACTCTTGCAAAAAAATTTATGCAGTATTTTCTCTTTTATTGGCTGTAAATAGATTAGCGCGAAGACAAATTAATGAGAAAGCATTGAACCTGGAAAATGTATAGGTGCATCAGAAAAAAGGGTAATTATGGAGGACACTGGAGAGATTTATTTTGCCGCAAAACTACATGTTACACCCTTCGCAATTTTCTATACAAAATTTTTATTTCTTTTCCGATTCACCAAGTGTCTATCCAATTTTTTTGTTTCTTTTCAAATTAAGCAATTTTCTATCCAATTTGGGGCTCCGACAGCCACTTTTCAAACTTTAATAATGTACTTAAATGTGTTGGGTTTGTGAAGTCACAAAATCATTAAAAAACAAATTAACTGCAAGTTTGTACCTCTTACCTGTAGGACTGCCAATGGGTCGAGCCAGCTCGCGAATTAATGAGTTGAGCAGCTCAATATATCATAACGAATTGGACTTGAAACTGAAAAAAGCCCTAACTGAACTCGGCTCGCTTATGAAAGAAAAAGCTCGGCTCGACTCAGCTCACGTAAACACTTGGCTCAATTCGGCTCGGCTCGCGAGCCGACTCACGAGCCGGCTCATATTACATTTTGAAAAAAGTATTTACATTTTGTTAGATTGTCAAGAAATTAAATTAAACCTAATGATACAGCTCTACTGGTTGCTTCACAGTTGAAATGTCTGAGAAAACAATGTTACTTTAGGTAGCAATTATTGTAACTTTTGTTCTCCAGTGTTATACTTCTTTTGCATATCTTCTCCGGAAATAAATATGCTACGATCCTAAAAGGGATTGTAGGGTCCTACGATTCCAAATCCAACCTTTTATTTGTTTTGAGATTTGTGCATAAAAACAACTTTTATGGAGATTCGTAATACTTAAAAAATGAAAGGTTGAATTTGAAATCGTAGGACCGTACAATCCCTTAGAATTGTAGCAGGTTTATTTCCATCTTCTCCAAGAAGTTTCAAGCATGTAATGTAAGCTATTCATCATTGAAATTTAAATTGAACCTGATCTGATAACCTTCACAATAGTTGGCATAATAATTTAGATCAATAAACTTGGTTTTTTTGTTGTCAAATTGTCAATAACTTAAATTTAACCTTATAACACCCGATAAATTTGATATTTTATTTTTTTGAAATTATTTTGGACTTAAATGTGAAATAAGGAAACTTAAGGATTTGAATGTAAACAAAGGGGAAGACATTAATTAAAAAAGAGAGAGAGAGAGAGATACATGCCAACGTGGCACCCTTGACATGTGTCCCCATGCATGGAATTTTTGTGACCGTCGTAAATTTCGTTTACATCTCCCCCTATTCAGGAAAGTTAAAAAAATAAGAGTGAAAATGATAAAAAAAAAAAGAAGAGAAATACCGAAGGAAAAGAGAAAAAAAAAAGGAAAATAAATATCTTGATAAGAATTTTTATTCGACTTATATCTTCGATTGGAATTCTGACTACGTTGCGTTGATTTTGAATAATCGTGGTAACTAGAATTGGATTTCTGTACTGACTGCTATAAGGTAATCGAATTTCTCTATAATATGTGTTTTTGAGTTGTGTGGTCAAATTGGATGTTTGAATTGAGTAGTGTATTATGAGGGTATATTTAATGGGATAGCGGGGCTGATGTTCGAATTTGATTTGCGAAATGATGTATATTATGAAAATTTGTGAAATGATATTATTTTGTGAAATTAGAATTGGATTCAGACTTGAACCTTGATTTATTTGGATAATTGGACCGTTGGATTTATAATAATTAAATTGGACCCAATATGAACTATTGGACTGAAATTGAATTTAAATAATTAATGAGCATTTAAAATGGGTTAAGATGGAAATATCTAATTATATGTATACAATTTTAATTGGGTTGCATTGAAATTAAATATAAGTATTGATTAGAATGTGTTGTTAACGTAGGCATAATTATGAAAAAGGTTGACGAGACTGTCAAGAAAGATTAGACTGCTAGCGACCTCACCTGTTGCCCTACGATATCAGGTGCGAGGTTATTGGATTAGTCTGAGATTCATAACTAGGAATTAAATCGTAACTCACTTTGCATTTTGAATATTTAATTGATTGAATTGATTGAACTGTTGAATCATATGCATAGCCCAATATAATTGAAACTGAATTACAGGTAAGTCTGTTGACTGTCATGTTGATATTGTTTATCGATTGCTTGATTCTTATTGTAAATGATTGATTGAGACCACAGTGACTGAATTGAATGAATATGAAATATTGTAATCCTTGAACCTCCATATAGTGGAGAAAAAGGATTAATATATCGTAAAGTCTAGCTAGCTACTAGACTTTACTCCAGGACCCTTATGCGCATATGGTGAATGGCCCCAACTGAATCTAGTACCGGTTGGATAGGGAATATTGAATAAATGTGAATTGTGACGGTAAGACTAATGAACTGAGGTAATTGTCTTATCATTGATTTTCTTTCCGATAATGACAGTATTGTGATATTGATTTCGTATGGTTTCCGTTAATAAGGTGTCAGGATAGTTAGAATGGTATAAGCCCTGACACGACATATATATGTTATAGTATCTTTCAGTGTTACCAGACTAGAAATTGTAAAGTTAAGAAACCAAACATTACCAGACTTAGTGGTCGTAAAGATTAGGTCCCAAATATTACCTGACTTTATAGTTTAAAAGATTTTGACCCAAACCATTTATTCTGATAAGATCCTTAGAGTTCTGATTTATTTATGTGATGTTTGTTGTTCAATTGGATATTATTATTAAGCATTTGCATTCGTCATATGAAATGAACTATTTGTTTCTCGTGCGGTGATTTCATTCTGAATATGAATTTATTTCGAATCCAATAATCTGAGTGGCAATCAGCACTGAGAAATAATTTATTATTTCTCACTCGTTTCCCTTGTAGGTTACAGGTTTATTATACGAAGATAAAAAGCGTTTCCGGGTAATTGACAGCAGGGCCACCTAAAAGTATGGAATTTGGGTTTATTATATCTGACAGGGTGCAGAGAGTATATCTCTAGCATCATCCACTATAAAATGTCAGATAATTATTGTAAATAGATTGGGATGTGGCAAAAATAATGGATGCTATTGACAATGCATAAAAAGATCCATGTTATATGTTACGTATATTAAATGGTAAATAGACGCGGTAATAATAGTCGCACCTCCGGATTGGGGGGTGTGACAAACCTGATGATACAGCTCTAGTGTTTGCTTTACAATTGAAATGTCCTAGAAAAAGTTCGATTCTATTACAAACATGTTGTTTTGTTTGTTCGACATTGAACTTATATGCACAATGCAATACATTCCACCTAATAAAATTTTAAGAAAGAAATAGGTTTTTCAATGTTTGTAGTACACAAGTTCTATTACATTGACTTCCTTAATTTGTGTAAAATAAACTTAAAATTTATAAATGTTCAACGTGCATGCTAATTTTCATGCAAAAAAGGATGAAGATCAACTGGTAAGACTAGAAATTTGAATTGTATTTGTTTGAAATATTAGTGCAAGAAAGATGTTTTTTAACTTGTAACTTGAAAAAATAATGACAGCAAAATCTCGCTCGATAGAATATAAAATGTCGCATAGCACGTATAAATTGTGTGGATGAAAAGTGTATTAAACAAAAAGCTTGTGCCTTTGGATTCTCACCAATCCACGTCAGACTCTCAAGATTTTTTTTGTTTTTATTATCGGTTTGCTAAAAGAAAGCATCTTAAGTTTCATGTACATAACTGCTGACTCTGGATGGGCAGGTAAGGATGTATGGGCCGAATACATTATTTGCATCTTAATTGTAAATTCCTCCTGAAACCCCATTTCTTTATAACTCCATTTATAAATTAAAGATTCAGTAAGATTTAAAGGAATAAACATTCTTTATATTAATCGAGAAAACAATGAGAAACTAAACAATTTTTATAAAAGTTAACTTCTAAACAATTAGAGATAGAGTGTTAATACAAGTTTTTTTTTCTTATATATGTAAATAGAGAGATTTTAGTTAACTAATTGTCTTTCTTCGTTGTTTACATCAGTGTTGTAAATAACGGTATGTGCTCATCGGACGGATTTGATATCACCAAGCGATCAATAAAAAATGATAGAAAATAATTGGTCATAATCGGAAATAATCAGCCGATTAATCTGAAAATCCTGTGGTGGTTTGATCACCGTCAATGACTAATCGGCTATTTTTTGCAACACTGGTTTACATCATTATCTTTTTTTTATGCATGTAGTTTTGTGCTCGATGTCTACGCTGCAAATCGTTACACACCTGAATTAGTTCTTCACGGGTGGAATTCAAAGTTTGTGTTTTTTGAAGTATTGGCAACGGCTGCCAATAATAAAATTTTATTGAAGGGTGGAATTCAAAGTTGTGGATGGAAATGCCACCGAATTGGGTGACTCCATTATCTTTTACAGTAAGGCAAACGTTTTAAGGAAAGGTTAATTATTACTAATGTAAATACTTCATTCAAGAAATATAAATAAGAGCTAAAGCACTGAACGTGCTTAGATAGTAAATAATGTATATATTTTGTAAAGTAAACCATTTATTGAAGTGTTTTATTTTAAAGAAGAATTTCAATGTCCATATGGTGACGGTGCTAATCGGCACCAATAATATTACATTGCAAATAATTATTTTTAATACTTATAACATAATTATTTAATTAGATAAATTGTATATATTATGCAATGTGCATACATAAAAAATTCTATTTTTTAATTTATTTTGTAATGCTTTAAGAGCTTATACAATGAAGGGATCAAAATTTTTGATAATTTAATTACCTTAATGGATATTAAAATATGGGCAGCATTTCCTAATTTTTCATATCCACATAATTCGATGACTTCAAAGCTTCCGTCATCGTTCTGCTGGTGCGAACAAGAGTTTTAAGTGTAAACACTTTTATCAACGGGAATTTAGAGCTCAATAAATGTGAACACTACAACAAGTATGAAACAAGTTCTAACAGTGTAAATATAAGTGTTGTTTCCAGGCTCATACTAGTTTTGAATCAGGGTGTCATGTACTCCCCAACATGATCAGCCAATATAAATGGTGCAGTCTGGCTTCATCTCTAAGTGCGATGACAATTCATGTCTTTTATTAATAATTTGAATATATGTATATTAGAAAATCACGTGACCCGCCAGTCAGCTAATATGAGTAAGACCAATAATTTTTAGTTAACTCATATATTGTTAATGTTGTTAATGTGTACTTTTATCTTTTCTTTCTTCATTTATGCATGTTTGCACTTTGTACTATATATATTGATGAATATATCTTCGATACAAATCTACGGATAATTTCGCAAAAAAGGAAAACTCTATTTGAATATCATAAATATATTCTATGTAAAAAATTTCATATTTCAAGCGCGTGTTGTGCTATTATTTGGTTGCAATAGACTGATTTCGCAACCAAAATAATTGGTTGCGGGTCGTTGCAATAGTTTTGGTAGCAATAGATTTACAACCAACTCTTTGGTTGCAATAAAAAATTATTTATTGCAACCATAATTTGGTTGCTATACTGACATGGCAATAAGGTTTGCAACCAAATGAACGGTTGCTATTACGTATTTATCGCAACAAAAATGGTAGCGATAAACTAGTATTCGCAACCAAACAATGATAGCAATAAAATTGTATTGTAATGAAATCCATGGTTGCAACTTGTGCAATTATTGCAACCAAATTTTAGTTGCATAAAATACGTAGCAATAATCTATTGCAACCAAATTAATGGTTGTTATTGCGCATTTATCGCAACCAAAAAATGGTAGCAATAAGATAGTATATTGCAACGAAATTCATAGTTGCAACTTGTGCAGTTATTGCAACCATTATCGCAACCGAAAAATAGTAGTAATAAAATAGTATATCGCAACGAAATGTTTGGTTGCAACTTGTGCAGTTAGTGCAACCAAAGTTTAGTTGCATGAAATATGTAGCAATAATCTATGGCAACCAAATATATGGTTGCTATTGCGCATTTATTGCAACCAAAAAATGGTAGCAATAAGATAGTATATTGCAACGAAATTCATAGTTGCAACTTGTGCAGTTATTGCAACCATTATCGCAACCGAAAAATAGAAGTAATAAGATAGTATATCGCAACGAAATGTTTGGTTGCAACTTGTGCAGTTATTGCAACTAAAGTTTAGTTGCATGAAATATATAGCAATAATCTATGACAACCAAATATATGATTGCTATTGCGCATTTATCGCAACCAAAATATGGTAGCAATAAGATGGTATATTGCGCATTTAGTGTCCTCTTTTTCAACTTTTGTAGTTTCCTGTTCTTCATTGTTTACAACTGCCACCTTTGTTCTATCGCTCCTTCCAGGTGCATCTGATCCTTTGTTGCTTGTAGTGTCCTATTTTTCAAGGTTTGTAGTGTCCCCTTCCTCAAGGTTTACAACTTTTTTAGCTTCTGTGTTATTATCAAGATAACGGGGCATTTACAACTCAAATACAACACTCCAATTGAAAGTGTTTGGAGCACTCTAGTAATGTCTCCAAATGGAACGATAATAAGACATTTACAATCCTAATACAACACTCCAATTGAAGGTGTTTGGAGCACTCTAGTTGTGCCTCTATATGACAAGATAATAGGGCATTTACAATCCTGATACAACACTCCAATTGAAGGTGTTTGATGAGTGTAAATTAGGTATACTTTTACCTAGGGTTTTGTATCAATAACTTGGCCAATTTCCATGCATTTAGATTAATTTATCGTAATTTAGCTTAGAAATACATCAAGAACCAAGTTACTCCCGTTTGCTCATCTTATTTGTAGTTTTGGAGCATTTGCAAGTTTTAGAACGATCTCTGGGGCACTTGGTGGGGCTGTAACCACTTTGGAAGAAACCTCGATCGAAAAGAAAAAGAAACAGCCATATCTTTGACAAATTTTGTGCAATCTTCGCTCAATTCACTTCCAGATTTCGCCTGATTATTCCCCAAGTCACGAATTTGGTTATAAAAGGTAGCAGGCAGTCATCTGGAGGATCTAATTTCCTCTCTAAGGGCTTAGGTTATATCATGAACTTGTGTTAATTTATTTACTTGGATGTTCTTTTTATAATGATTGTTTGGCTTGATGTTTGGTTCTATTTTATATTTGTGAGTCATGCATGAATGTGTTTTTGCTAACCAGACCTTGCGGGGTAGTGACAGTACCCTTTGTCTCTATAGTGACCTTAGAAGAAATACCTTCATTGTACGCAAATCATTTTAGGGATCATAGATTTAGATGGACCAAGTCAAGTCTACCCCGGATTCATAGAATCAAAGGTTCGATTTAGATAATTGGGAAACCAAAATATCGCTCCGTTAATCGGGAATTTACCAAATACAGTACCAATTAGTAAAAGTAGATGACTTCAATTAAAGAACCCAAATAGGTAGTGACAGTCTAGGCTGGTGGTATATGAATGTGAAGACATGAAATTATGAATGGTAATGTTATGAGGTAAATAAACCAATATCTATCAAGACATAATATGAATTTAAAGAACTCCAAAAGTAAATAGATTGGCTAAGTGATTGTTGACTAAAAGCCCTTAGACCTCGTTATCTTCATCACAAAACCCTCTTTTATTTACATTTAATTTAGTCTTTTGTTACAAACCAACTGCTTCGGGTATTGAACCCAAATTTAGTTTACTTTGCAACAACCCCCCCCCCCCCCCATTTACTTATTTGCAATTTATTTAGTTTTAATTTAGTTCAAGTAAAAAATAAAATTGTCTTAGTCTTTGGATTGATACCTCATTACTCCAAAAACCTTCAATTGGAATGTTGTATTAGGGTTGTAAACACCTTCAATTGGAGTGTTGTATTAGGGTTGTAAATGCTCTATTATCTTCCTATAAATAGTCACAACTAGTGTGCTCCAAGCACCTTCAATTGGAGTTTTGTATTAGGGTTTTAAATGCCATATTATATTCCAATATAAAAAGACAACTATAATGCTCCAAACACCTTTAATTGGAGTATTGTATTAGAGCTGTAAATGCCCTATTATCTTGTTATATAGAGTCACTACTCGAGTGCTCTAAACACCTTCAATTGGTGTGATATATTAGGGTTGTAAATGCGCCATTATCTTGCTATATAGAGTCACTACTCGAGTGCTCCAAACACCTTCAATTGGAGTGTTGTATTAGGGTTGTAAATGTCATCTTATCATGCAATCTAGAGGCACAACTATAGTGCCCCAAACACCGTCAGGAGTGTATTATTATGATTGTAAATGCCCTATTATCTTCCTATATAGAGTCACTACTAGAGTGTTGTATTAGTATTGTAATTGTCATATTATCTTGCCATCTTGGGACACAACTAGAGTGCTCCAAATACCTTCAGTTGGAGTGTTGTATTAGGGTTGTAAATTTCCTATTATCATGCAATCAAGAGGCACGACTAGAGTGCTCCACACACCTTTAGTTGCAGTATTGTATTAGGGCTGTAAGTGCCTTATTATCATGCCATCTGGAAACATTACTAGAGTGCTCCAAACAACATCAATGGGAGTGTTGCATTAGGATTGTAAATTCTCAATTATCTTTCTATATTGAGTCACAACTAGAGTGCCCCAAACACCTTCAATTGGAGTGTTGTACTAGAGTTGTAAATGCCCAATTATCTTGCCATCTCGAGGCACAAATAAAGTGCTCCAAACACCTTCAATTGGAGTATTGTATTAGGGTTGTAAATACCCTATTTTCCTATATAGAGTCACAACTAGTGTGCTCCAAACACCTTCAATTGGTGTGTTGTATTAGGGTTGTAATTGCCCTATTATCTTAAAATAAAGAGACACAACTAGAGTGCTCCAAACACCTTCAATTAGAGTGTTGTGTTAGGGTTGTAAATGTCATATTATCTTGTCATCTAGAGGCACAACTAGAGTGCCCCAAATACCTTCAATTAGAGTGTTTTATTTGGGTTGTAAATGCCCTATTATCGTGTCATCTAGAGACAGTACTGGAGTGCTGCAAGCACGTACAATTGGAGTATTGTATTAGGGCTTTAGATGCCCTATTATCTTGCTATATAGAGTCACTACTCGAGTGCTCCAAACACCTTCAATTGGAGTGTTGTATTAGGGTTCCAAATTCGCTATTATCTTGCTATATAGAGTCACTACTTGGGTGCACCAAACACCTTCAACTGGAGTGTTGTATTAGAGTTGTAAATGCCCTATTATCATTCGATATAAAGGCACAACTAGAGTACCCCAAACATCTTCAATTGGAGTGTTGTATTAGGGTTGTAAATGCCTTATTATCGTGCTATTTGGAGACATTACTAGAGTGCTCCAAACACCTTCAATTGCAGTCTTTTATTTGGGTTGTAAATGCCCTGTCATCTTTCCATCTAGAGTCACAACTAGAGTGCTCCAAACACCTTCAATTAGAGTGTTGTATTAGGGTTGTAAATGCCCTATTATCTTGCCATCTGGAGACACAACTTGAGTGCTCCAAACACTTTCAATTAGAGTCTTGTATTTGGGTTGTAAAAGCCCTGTCATCTTTCCATCTAGAGACACAACTAGGTGCTCCAAACACCATCAATTGCAGTGTTGTATTAGGGTTGTAAATGCCCTCTTATCTGGCCATCTGGAGACAAAACTAGAATGCTCCAAACACCTTCAATTGGAGTGTAGTGTTAGGGTTGTAATTGTCCTATTATATTCCTATATAAAGTCATAACTAGAGTGCTCCAAATACTTTCAATTGGAGTATTGTATTAGGATCGTAATTATCATATTATCTTGCCATCAAGAGACACAACTAGTGTGCTCCAAACATCTTCAATTAGAGTGTTGTATTAGGGTTGTAAATACCCTATTATCTTCCTATATAGAGTCACAACTAGTGTGTTCCAACCACCTTCAATTGGTGTGTTGTATTAGGTTTGTAATTACCATATTATCTTAAAATACAGAGACACAACTAGAGTGCTCCAAACACCTTCAATTAGAGTGTTGTATTAGGGTTGTAAACACCCCGTTATCTTGTCATCTAGAGGCACAACTAGAGTGCTCCAAACACCTTCAATTGGAGTGTTGTATTTGGGTTGTAAATGCTTTATTATCTTTCTATAAATAGTCAAAACTAGTGTGCTCCAAACACTTTCAATTGGTGTTTTGTATTAGGGTTTTAAATGCCATATTATCTTCCAATATAAAAACACAACTAGAGTGCTCCAAACACCTTTAATTGGAGTATAGTATTAGGGCTGTAAATGTCCTATTATCTTGCTATATATAGTCACTACTCGAGTGCTCCAAACACCTTCAATTAGAGTGTTGTCTTAGGGTTGCAAATTCGCTATTATCTTGCTATATAAAGTCACTACTTGGGTGCACCAAACACTTTTAACTGGAGTGTTGTATTAGAATTGTAAATGTCCTATTATCATGCAATATAAATGCACACCAAATCTTATTGTTCATATTATTCATGAAATCTTGTAGGAAGATGGCTGGTGTACAGATAAGCTGAAATCATACAAAAATTAATCTCATGTATTAGCAATTATCCTAAGGATGAACATGTATTAATAGCAATTTTCAACTGGTGCCTTTTATAATAATGAATGTTCAAAACTGTAATTTGATGAACACTCAATTTGTATTATCTGTACACATATTCATTATTATAATTTGATGAACACTTATGTACACATATTCATTATTATAATCTGTACACGTACTCAATTTGTACTCCATGTTAGCAATTATCCTAAGAAGGATAATTGGGTCGAGTCAATTGAATTGGGCCGAGTCAGTAATGAATTTCCGAAAAGAAATATTATACCCATAAACATTTATACAATTTCATACTGAGTTGCAAATTTAACATTTATACAATTTCACTACTTGGGCCGGCACAAGATCTCCATGCATATGCTCACCCTTCTCTTTTGTGCAGGTGAGAACTCTATATATATATATGCTCCATTATGTATTCATGTGAAGCCATGAACAAAGAAAACTGAAATTGCTGTCAATTCGCATTAAGAGGAACAAAATGCACACTAAACTTCACCAAACACCAAGGAAAATAAATTATCTATTTAAATGAACTAGAGTACAATATTTCTTGCATATTTATTTTTACAAAACTAAGCAAATATAATTTGAAAAAAAAAAAACGAAATTGGGAGAAGATATGTAAATTTTTTTTTTAAGGGTTTTAATAAAAATGGGCGGAAAGAGGGCAATATATTTATTATCTTACGTGATGATTTTCTAAAAGAAAGAAAATGCAATTTGAACTTAAAATATAGAAGCGGTGGAATGTGAAACCAAAACGATGCTATGCATTCTCTATTAATTGAAATTTATTTTGTCCTTTATGAATTTTTTTTTAAATATTATTAATCTCTCTCGTTAAATGTCATTATACAACAATTATTTATCTAACAATTTCTTTTTCAATTTCTAGTTCCGTCTTAGAAAGAATTTCACATGCACTGTTCATATAAAGAAAATAAATTATATATTAATTTTGTTTCTCAACTAATACTCTATATCCCATATTTCTACTTCTGTTTTGAAAGTTCAAACAGTCAATCTGAGCCGCTTAATATGATCAACATATTAAATTGTACTTAAAGATCTAATTTTATATTTTTCAAAACTTTTTACTATTCATTTAGATAGGTACAAAATCCTAACCCCTAAACTCTAAAAACAATGATTTTGTATCTATCTAAACAAATAATAAAAAAAAATTTAAAAACAATATAAAATTTGGTATTTAAGTACATTTTAATATGAATATCATATTGACCGATTCAAATCAATTGTTTGAATTTTAAAAACAGAGATAAAAATATAGAGTATAGTTAGAGCAAAATAACAATGATACATCTTAACCCTAGTCTTCATGAAATCTTGTTTTTGAATTAATTGTTCAAATTTTTTTCCAAAAATGTGTCTTAAACTAACAAAAGGGGACGACTGATACTTTTTTGGTCTTTGGTGGACAATGTCTATCATGCGCCAGTTCTAGCTTGCAAGTGCACCTTCATGGTAGGGCCAACACAATAATTGCAACTTCATGAAAGGGCTAGGCTACTATGACATTGGTGTTATTTGAAATTAAATAACACCAACTTTTAAACCCTTAGATCTGCCTTGAGATTCGTACAAAATAAAGTGCTTGAACAGTAAAAGCGGATATTACGAATCTCAAGGCAGATCTAAGGGTTTAAAAGTAGGTGTTATTTAATTTCAAATAACACCAATGTCATAGTAGCCTAACTCCATCATGAAATGCTTAATTATTGTTATGGACGAAAATTCTATTTTAAATCTCTATATGAAAGGAGCAGATGCCAGAGTTTCGACAAAACAACAAAGATTTTTTTTTATATAAACCATAATTAGAAAAAAAAATTATGAAACCAACTTGATTATTATTATTATTTTTTTAAAAAGGACCCCTAATATTTTTTTTTTGGGACTGAAATGACAATTCAGTCTCATGTATTTTTATAATTTTTCAACGTATTTTTTTCTCGAAATTTATGAAAACGGCTGGAACCGAAATACCATTTCGGTCTCAAAAAAAAAGAGACCGAAATGATATTTCAGTTCTTATAATTTTTATATATAAAAAAATAATCATGTCGATTTCATAAAAATATTTTTTCTAATTATGATTTAAAAAAAAAATTCAACAACAAATCCGCAGCCATCACGAGCCTGCTGCGTGCGTGATGCTAGGCATCTTGACCAAACTCCCCAATTGAAGTTTTGGAAATTCATTGCAAATTAAATTGCCCCAACTGCTCAGGGCACGGGCGGTCCACTATTCTACCTGACCGCCTCTCTGCTGGGCGGTCCTCTATTTTTATTAGTTTTTTTTAGAGAGATCTTAATATTTTCATTTAAATAATTTTTGTTTTTTTTGTTTAAGGCGTATGTCAAAAAATAATACATTTGACATATTTATGAGTGATGTCGTAACTTTTTTATAACTTTGATTTAATTTGTCAGTTGGAGGACTAATTCTAGATACTACAAGCTTTTTACAACGGGATCAATGACAAAACTAATTATGTCTATTTTAACATTGATACAATATAGAAAATTGTGAAATATATGAATAGACAAAAGGAAAGAAACGTGTTGGTGGAAGCCGTTGTAATTATTTTTATATAAAATGTGGTTCCTATTGATCACTTGTGTAGTTAAAACTAGTGTTGTAAATAACGGTATGCGGTCGTTGGACGGACAGAGTATCGCCAAGCGATTAATCGGGAATAATCGGAAATAATCGGCCAATTAGTCAGGAAAATTCATGACGGTTTGGTCACCGCCAACGACTAATCGGCTTAAACGAACGTTTTTTACAACACTGGTCAAAACTTTTTGAATAAGAGGAGAGAAATAATATTCATATAAAAAAAACATGTAATATGCATTTTTCTTATATCACAAAAGGACATATAAATGGTCTACAAATTTAACGTAATCGAATTAATTATATTATTTATCAAAATTTGCTACAAAACTTTTTGCAAAAGCAAAAAATGCCAATGAAATTAAAGAACTAGTTCTTGTTATTGAACTCAAGATGAAAAAAGCATGCACATGAATTAAGCACCAAACTCGCTCCAACCTTTCTAGAATTTTTTCTTTTTCCTTTTTTCCCGGTAGACTAAAAAACTACGGAATTAATTAATTATTTGGCAGCATTTGAATTGTTGTTCCTTTGAAAAGACAAAATGGCATCAAGACACTCTCTAACTTTGAGAAATATCAAAATGCCGCGCGAAACTTTGACTGGGTTCCAACTTTGATTAAAAGAAAAAGAAATTCCGCTGTTCCAACTTTGACTGCGCCAATTTGATTAAGAAAAATGATAAAAAATAAAATGGTGCGCGAACCCAGTTCGCGTGCGCACCACTGGTGCACGAATTGGTGTGCGAACTAGTTCGCGCTAGTGATAGGATTTAAAATCTGACAAATCGAGTTGTATTCATTTAATTTGGATTTTCGGCCGTAGTAATTAAAAAAATTTTGGGCCGATCTCTCATCATAAAACAACCATTTATATATTACAATATGAGCCCTAAAGTAAGTTACTCTATCTTTATTACAATATTAGTTTTAGAATTTGAGAAATTGACCATTTTATTCAAATTTTTTTTCTTATAAATCATAAATAGAAAAACAATTTTTCAAAACCAACGTGATTGTTTTTTTTTTTTACAAAATTCACATTTAATTCGGTTACGGGAGTTTGAAATCATATTTTTGTGGTGTAACCGAATTGACAACTCGGTTACGAGTTTTTTTTGCTGTAACCGAATTGGCACTAGGTTACAGGTTCTTTAATTGGTATTATTTGGACTCTGATATTAATTAACATGGCAGCGATAATTGTTTAACTTGTTTCAACTTGTTTCTAAGCGATATGGCATTATTAATTTAATCATTCGACTTGTTAAAAAAATGTGAGAAGAAATTGGTGCAAGTGACATTACCATACATTCAACTTGCAAATTGCTGGCAAGCATACTTATACAACAGCAATATAATAGTACTTGATACATTGCTTTTAACTAGTACAAAGAAAACAGTATCATTTTTCGTCATAATCTCTCCTTCTTTCTTCAACAGTACTATAGAGTATTTACAACCGAGAAAAACAAGTCTGGAGCTCTGTAAAAATGTACACACAATAAAGGGCAATTTTGAATTGCCTATTTGTCTTGGTTTAGCTGTATGCATGCTCCGGGAGATGCATGTACAGAACGTATTTGTTTTCTTATTTCATGATAAGTTCTGCTTGCCCTTTTCCTTCCATTTGAGTTTTTTTTTTTCCTCTATCCGTTGGTGATCACAAGGACTAAATTGTAAAACTGCCCAAGTATCAAGAACTAAAAAAGAAAGAAAATGGAATGCTCAGCAAAACTCCATGTCAACACTGAGTTCAGGTCCCATGTATGGCGCCCCACGCACAGTCAAATCGTCGGGTAAATCAGTCGATCTCTTTCAAAACAGCATAACCTACATATATAGTTAAAACAATAATTTTAGCAGGCTATATATGTATGTTAAGTTGTGTTACAAACTGCGCTAGTACCATGGCACTTTGCATTGCACACTGACATGCATAAACATGAAACATTTCCTGCCAAAAGAACAAAAAAATTAGTGATCTACTCACTAGATATCATTACCGGGTAAGTTTGGGATGGGGATGTCGCTCGCTGTACGTAATATTTGGATGGGCGGCCCATGCATATCCTCGGAGTACGGTGGATAAAGAACGTCTAAGATGGCACATGCATATATGGTGTCTCGGCATATATATATAGAAGGTGTGCAAGTTCCGTCCACTTCTGGGAAACAATTAATACCGAGGCTTTGCAGCGTGCATCAAGGAGCCGGTTATCGGACACCAGTTTCGCAAGCCCACCTGTATAATAAAATTGAAATATCAACTACTGTCCTTCAAATAAGGTAAACCTAGCTACATATATACATACAGAATAGTTTATCACTGCGTTTCATAACGTCTGAGGTTAAATTAGTACGTTCATGAAAAACAAAATTAAAAATTGCTTAAATTATTGCGTATGTTTGTCTCATTAAATATAATGTTATTTTAAATTATTGGAAGTATTTTCACAAGCGTATAATACAGGGCAGCTGCAGAAACCATGTCCCAAGATTCTTTTATCAATTGTCATCTCACTAGTCATAAAAAATTTGACTTTGACTAAAATAAAATGGCAGAAACCATGGAGAATTGATAAAAGAATCTTTCATCAAGTTTAAAATTAAAATGTGTTTGGAGACCAAATTTTACATTTTTTTTGGGTGTTTTTTTAGTATTATTAATATATATGTATAAAATTATTGTTTTCAAACAATTCTGGATGATTGAAAAATCAATGATTTTAAAAAACTAAAAAAATAGTGAACAATTTTAAAAAAAAATATAAAATTTGTTCTCTAAGCACATTTTAATATGGAGACTGTGTTGAACAGTTCGGATCGACTGTTTGAATTTTGAAATCACAAAATTGACTTAAAAACATATGTTGTCAAGATGTGTCACCATAAAATAAAATGGTGTAATTGAATCCGTCCCTATATATATACGAAACTAAGGTTGTTGTGCTTATTTTTTTTATAGAAATTGATTGAGAAATAATGTAATATAGTATTCAAGTTTATTCGTATTAATTTGATATATATTATATATGTTGTAATAAAAACGTGAAACTTTAAAACCCTTTTCATTTTTCTCAAAAGAAAACCTTTTTCTTTGTTTCTTTAAGAATTATTATCTAAATTAATATTAAATTGTTCAACAGTTATTAATTAATCAGTATACTAGTTAAAAAGGCTTCAGCAACATTAACATCTCTTCCATTTTCCCTGTACTTTGAACCTATATTCTGGTAATGCGTGAATTCGGTAGTATTAATTATTATCATCAAAGGAATCGAGCAAGTTAATTAAGAGGGTACATATCATCACTCAATGCATCAATCCCAACATCACTAGGCTCCATGACATCTATACGGCGTGAGAAAAAAAATTGAAATTGATTAATAAATCGGAATAATTTTTTTTTTCTGTTTTAGGCCCTTAGTCCGGAAAAATTATTTCCAGTTCCTAATCAAGAAATCGGAATAAATTTTTCCAGTTTTATTCCGGAATTTTTTTTTCAATATTTTGATTAGAAACTGGAAATTTTTTTTCCGATTTTGAACCAGAAATTTTTTTTTCCGAACTCGCACTGATTTCGTTTATAAAAACTACGGATCTCAGTGTTGCTTTCACTCAGTCTCACAAACAGTAAGTTTTAATTTTATTTCATTTTAAATTATTTAAATTTGTAATTATTTAAATGTTATTATTTGTTAAATTGTACCAATCAAAACTAAAAATAGGTTAATTATATATTGTTTAGACTAAAAATAGTTTATAAATCTAGAATGATTTATAAATTTTCAAAATGGATCCGATTAATTTAGATAAATCCAAAATGGTTTAGAATATTGCCTTATTAATTTAGAAAATTTTAAAATAGTTTAGAATAATTTAGGAAATGGTTTAGATATTGTCTGATTAATTTAGAAAATTCCAAAATAGTTTAGAATATTGTCCTATTAATTTAAAAAAAATTCAAAATGGTGTAGAATAATTTAGAAATTTTCAAAATGTTCTAGAATAATTTAGAAAATTCTAAAATGATTTAGAATTGTTTTAGGAACCTTTTTCCTTTCGGATCCCTTATGGAGCTCTGGCTGTCTGATCGATCAACTCTTCGATTCAGGTTTTTATTTTATTTTTTATTTTTATTTTAATTTATAATATAATTAATTATTTCATTTTAGTCCGAGCTTAGAATAATATCTAAATAATTTAGAATTTTTTAGAACTTTCTAAAATGGTTTAGAATAATTTATAAAATTCCAAAATAGTTTAGAATATTGCCCTATTAATTTATAAAATTCTAAAATGGTGTAAAATAATTTAAGAATATTCAAAATGGTATAGAATAATTTAGTAAACTCTAAAATGATATTACGTACTTCCTTTTTTTAGTCAGTCAATTTTGAAAACCATAGAAATTAATTTTGAAAATGATCGAAACATGCAGCTGATTCCAAAGTTCCAAATATACAACCTCAATTTCAGTCGATTTCTACTTTCTATTTTCGTGTATATATTATTCATTTATTTTGCTACGTACGCATAAGTTATTATCAAATATCAATAATAATATTATTGAATATGTAAAGTATCACTGAACATGATTAGAATAAAACCAAAGAAAAATGATCAATAAGTATTGGATGCATTACTTCCATTTTTTCTACAGATGTCACTAGTTTAGTTTTTAAAGAGAAGTGTGGAACCCATAAGTTATTGCATCTAAATATACAACGATAGTAAAATTAATAAACAATGAGTTTCAAAATTTTTCTCTTTTCTTAGTTAGACTAGAGTGGAGCTACAAACTGACAGCGGAGAGAGATTAGAAAATCAATGCATTCATTAACTCTAAGAACCTTTTCAGACTTCTTTCTTCTCCCACAAAAGCTCAACTACTTTCTTAAATTTCTTTAAAACTCCATTTAAAACAAAATATTTTTCTTTAAATAAATTAAAAATACAATGAACAATTGTTAGATTTGAAAGGAAAAAAAAACTATGTTTGTATTAAAAATACAATGAACTAATCAACTACAGGTGAAAATGGAGCCGGATATTTTCGCTCCGTATCCGCTAGAAATCCGAGCTGGATATTTTCGGATTCAGATCCGGATGACTTTAATGATGAAATAATAGTTGGTGCAGAGTCAACTTTGAAAAAGAAATAAATTTATTTTAAGGCTTTTATTTCTTAATTAGTATTTGTATCTTAAAATTTATATGATTCAAATATCCGATAATTATTCGTGTTATATCCGTATTCGAATCCGTATCCGTAGATTATCCGTTCAGTATCCGTATCCGTTTAAGGCGGATTTGGTTTTGAATTTTGATATCCGTTTACTATCCACATCCGTATTCGTATCCGCTCATTATCCGACGGATGCGAATATGGTATAGCATTATCCGCTCCGTTTTCACCCCTGCTAACAACCCATACTAGCAACGCTATCTTAGAAACACCAAACAAAACATAAAAATGGACTTTTACAAAAATGTCATGTAATTTTTTTCCTTTTTCTAAAATTTGTCGTTTTCAGATTTTTTTTGTCAACCGATATAATGCCTTGTACAATTACTTTTTATTTTTATTTCTTCTCTCGGCCCTTTAATAGTGCCTCCATTTTTCAGAATTAAAGCATTGTTATCATTTATTTGAAAACCGATATTCTATTTTGTGGTGGAGTGAATTCCTAACCATCAAAAGATACAAACTAGATTTAAAAATTAAATATTATTGATAAATTTGGTAATAAGATTTTTTGAAAAGTAGATTGCAATCAATGTTAGAGACAGTGCTAATACAAGCTGTTTTCTTTATACATGTATATACAGATAATTTTTTAATAACAATATATATTTTTATGAAATTTTATTTCTATTGCTGATTCACAGAAGGGAATTTTAGCTAGGAAAAAACTAAGATATGTCATACTTATATTTTGATTTATGGAGTAGAGCATCACATAATCATAATCAATTTTTATTTAATTTTATTTCTGTTGTTGATACATAATAAGAAAATTAAATTTAATAGCTACAAAAAACAAAGATAAGTCATATTTGTACATATGTTCCTCCTGAAATCCCATTTCTTTATAACTCCATTTATAAATTAAAGATTCAGTAAGATTTAAAGGAAGAAACATTCTTTATATTAATTGAGAAAACAATGAGAAACTAAACAATTTTTATAAAAGTTAACTTCTAAAAAAAAATACCCTCCATTTTTTGTTTATGTTTTTCATTTGTCAAAATTTACAATTTATAAATTTTGTTTGAACAACTATATACTGCCTTCGACAATTTACTTTCTATTATTATTTCTTCTCTGGGCTGCTCTCCTCAATGGCCACAGTGCCTCCAATTTCTAGGATTAAAGTATTGTTATTAATTTTTTTGGAAACCGATATAATGTTTTTGAAAAATATCGGTATCTATCCATAATAAAGTCCAACTAGATTTGTAAAATATATATTAGTGACAAATCTGAAGAGGATATGTTTTGAAAAGTAAATTCCAACCAAAATTAGAGATAGAGTGTTAATACAAGTTTTTTTTTCTTATATATGTAAATAGAGAGATTTTGGTTAACTAATTGTCTTTCTTCGTTGTTTACATCAGTGTTGTAAATAGCGGTATGCGCTCGTCGGACGGATTTGATATCACCAAGCGATCAATCAAAAATAATCGAAAATAACTGATCATAATCGGAAATAATCAGCCGATTAATCTGAAAATCCGGTGGTGGTTTGATCACTGTCAATGACTAATCGGCTATTTTTTGCAACACTGGTTTACATCATTATCTTCATTTTGTGCATGTAGTTCTGTGCTCGATGTCTACGCTGCAAATCGTTACAAACCTGAATTAGTTCTTCACGGGTGAATTCAAAGTTTTTTTTTTTGAAGTATTGGCAATAATAATATCACGGCTGCCAATAATAAAATTTTATTGAAGGGTGGAATTCAAAGTTGTGGATGGAAATGCCACCGAATTGGGTGACTCCATTATCTTTTACAGTAAGGCAAACGTTTTAAGGAAATGTTAATTATTACTAATGTCAATATTTCATTCAAGAAATATAAATAAGAGCTAAAGCACTGAACGTGCTTAGATAGTAAATAATTAATGTATATATTTTGTAAAGTAAATCATTTATTGAAGTGTTTGATTTTAAAGAAGGATTTCAATGTCCATATGGTGACGGTGCTAATCGGCACCAATAATATTACATTACAAATAATTATTTTTAATACTTATAACATAATTATTTAATTAGATAAATTGTATATATTATGCAATGTTTCAGGGCACTAAAGAAGTAATTAAATTTCCGTGCAGGGATTCATTTGTAATTGTGTTATTTTTTATAGTATTAGTTTTGTTTAATATCTGATCGAGTAGCACCGCCATTTCAAGGCCACTCCTCTTTTGCTCTTTGATTTGACCTGAAAAAGAAAGCCACCACACACAGTCACACACACACACTCTCCCTCCTCGCCTTCCAATGAAATAATAACTTAAACCCTCTCTCCTTTAGGCACAACAAGAAATACCTCAACTTCAACCTTTCTCCTTTATCCTTTCCCTTCTCCCAAAACCTTGCCTTCCTTTCTTCTCTCCCCAACGAGAGGAATAGAGAGGCAGAAACCAATGGAAGAGATCTCCCACCAGTTTAGAGCTACCAACACTAACCCATGGGCCATGGGGCTCTCTCAAGTACTCTTTCACGTCTCCTCATACCACTCAAACTAACAACCCTAACAGACCAAATCCAAATGCACTAGTTGCATCTCCTACTCCTTTAAGAGTTGCAATACTACTTGCATTGAACAGTACAACTCATGTAGCTGCACCTGCCAGTAAAGAAGCCTCTTCTTCTTCCTCCCCTTTCCAGATCGTGCCTAGTGAGGTTGAAGCCATCAAGGCTAAGATCATATCTCATCCGCACTATACTTCTCTCCTCGCTGCCTACTTAGATTGCCAAAAGGCATATACCTTCTTTCTTTTATACATAAGTTGTACTTGATCGATGTGATACTGATTTAACTAAATTTATGCCAGCTTTGATCACAGCTACACAATATGATAATTCGTTCTATTTCTAGAAACTTGGAAAGACGGTTTTTGATTCATGCTAAAATGTTCTACCATCAGTGCTATTTTTATATTTTTTTTTTAACTTATTTTTACAAAACCGTAAAAGTAGATTTTTTTTTTCTTTTTATGTTAATATATTTTTCATCTCTCTGTTAGCATAGCTACTACTAAATAGCAAACTATTGTCCTTTTAAGCTACACCTAGTTCGCTCCAAACATTAAATACTCATTAATCAATTGAGGGATTGCTTAGATTTTTCCTCACAATTCAGTGCACTTGATCTTCACACCGTTTGTCTTCATCATTATTGATTCCCCCAAAACTATTTGGGTGTTTGTTTTTTTTTTTTTTTAAATTTTGTCGACATTAATTCTTTCAGGGTTAAGACTTACCTATATATTTGTCAAGATGTTTTGTACTTATTTTTTGGCTTTGATATATGTACTCGTTACAATTATATCATATAGTAACAGGTGATATTATCTGTATATATTCTTCCAATTTTTTAATGTAAAATAATGAACTCTATGATGTAATTTCTCAAAAATGGAAAAGTTGTACTCAAAATTATATATGATCCAACTTCTCCTTCGTATTGAAAAAGAAAGCTGTCATTCCTACCCTAAAAGAGAACTATTATTCTCCTTCATATTGCACCCGTTCCACCTCATTGCAATTTCTTTAATTATTTTGGTTAATATATAAAAGACTTTTGTGCACTATCTTCTCCGATGATAACTACATGTCTTTTCTGTTGATAGGTAGGAGCTCCTCCAGAGGTGGCTGCACGGCTATCCGCAGTTGCACAAGAGTTGGAAGTGAGACAGCGCAGCTCGTTTAATCGACCTGATGCACCAATTTTGCCAGAACTAGACCAATTCATGGTAATTGAGCCAGGAAATAAACATGTTATTATAATTGTAATAAATAATCACATTACATCTGAAAGCTAATTGGTACTTGTTAGTTTAAAGTTCACGAATTATTCATGCGAATATAATCTACTATTATTCCCTAAAATAATCACATTGCAGTAGTTCAAGCTTGCAGTCCCACCATTTTTTTTTTATGTTTTGTACAACTAAAAATGGTTTTGATTTGGGATTTTTTTGCAAGGTTTATCTTATCTTAGCTTTTGTCTACATATATATAGGAGGCCTATCATGAAATGCTAGTGAAGTATAGAGAAGAGCTAACAAGGCCATTGCAAGAGGCCATGGAGTTTCTTCGCCGTGTCAAGACACAACTCAATTCCCCTTCACTCTCTAATCGACCACTATGGATCCTCTCAACTGGTAATTGCTTGGAAAAAGAATAGCATTTATTAATAATTATTCCTGTGCTCGAACTGGTTCTTGTTTGTTCTTAGCATGCTATTAACACTTATTAAGTTGGACTAGTAATAATACAAAAGCACTTTTCCTTTTTATACTTCTTGAGCATTTTTTGTTACATGTCTTGATCCTTTTATGCAAAGGCATGTTTAATTAGTTGCATTTTAGGGTTTTTGATAAATCATTATCAAGCAGATTTAGGGTTGTCACATTTGGGATTCTCTCTGCCTTCTCTTGTTAGTTGTGATCCATAAAGTTTTCTAACAAAGGAAAGTATTTGAGTAGAGATCAGCGGATTTTATGGTCGCTATATTTTTTTTTTTTTTTGTTGCAGTTCGTGTCATTTAGGGTTTTTTTTGCTGCTCTCCCTCTTTTCTTAGCAAAGGTCTAAATGATAGTAGGAGAGCAATAGCTCAAATAAAAATTCTAGTCTCTCTCTCTCCCCTTGACTGATGTTTAATTCGTTATCTTTTGCTGTTTTAATAGTTTAATAATATTGAGACTTATTAAGTTCTGATGGAAAAAGAGAGCAGTTATATTGTAGTAGTTATTTCATGGTCTATGACGAGCCTACAGTACTACAGTCCTCTTCTCTACTTTTCTTCAGTTATCTGGATACTATGTTTTCTATAAATGCTTAATCTAGAAAATGTGTTTTAGAAAAAAGTGTTCTATAATATTTCTCTTGATAATATTAATGTACGGTTTCTTATGAAAGCTAAGGTTTCTATTATTAATTCATCAATGAATTTGGTAATATAGAGAAACAAGCTCAAGAAAGAATATGTTTTTTTTTTTTGGAAGGTTTAGCGTGCAATAAAAATGTAGGCTTATCTCTAATTTGAATAGTACCTTTTAAAAATGTTTTCTAATTTCTGATCTGTTGCCAGTGAGTACCATTTTGTGGAGTAAATGCTAGTGAAGGTATGACTGTTCTTTGTTTAACTGTGTTTCATATTTAAAAATTGTGGTATGAGTGAAAGTCAAGGAAAGCAGTGTAGACTCTGTCTAATTCTGAAAACTATGTTCTCTTTGAAATGTTTTTTTTATTTAAAAATCTGACAGGGTCTTTTGGTTTGGGGTTCCAAGGCAAGAAAATGCCTTTGCCTCGAGAATAATCACCTGAGAAGAAAATTTCTGTTGTACCCCTCCCCACTTAATTTATTTTCTTGGGTTTTCTTGGTCATGCTTCTGATAGGTTGAGAGAGGAAGGGAGGTATATGTTAAATAAATAAACAGTAGGATAAGGGGTGAAATAACATTAAATGTCTGTCCAATCAATCCAATCATGAACTTTTACGGCAATTAAAAAAAAAGGGGAAAAAAAACTAGGGTTTGATTTTAATTGCTGTAAAAGTTCACGATTGGATTGATTAGACATGCATTTAATGTTATTTCACCCCTTACTCTACTGTTTATTTATTTAAAATATACCTCCCTTCCTCTCCAAGAACAAAAAAGAACCAGTTCGAGCACAGGAATAATTATTAATAAATGTTATTCTTTTTCCAAGCAATTACCAGTTGAGAGGATCCATAGTGGTCGATTAGAGAGTGAAGGGGAATTGAGTTGTGTCTCGACACGGCGAAGAAACTCCATGGCCTCTTGCAATGGCCTTGTTAGCTCCTCTATACTTCACTAGCATTTCATGATAGGCCTCCTATATATATGTAGACAAAAACTGAGATAAGATAAACCTTGCAAAATAATCCCAAATCAAAACCATTTTTAGTTGTACAAAGCATAAAAAAAAAATGGTGGGACTGCAAGCTTGAACTACTGCAATGTGATTATTTTAGGGAATAATAGTAGATTATATTCGCATGAATAATTCGTGAACTTTAAACTAACAAGTACCAATTAGCTTTCAGATGTAATGTGATTATTTATTACAATTATAATAACATGTTTATTTCCTGGCTCAATTACCATGAATTGGTCTAGTTCTGGCTCAATTGGTGCATCAGGTCAATTAAACGAGCTGCACTGTCTCACTTCCAACTCTTGTGCAACTGCGGATAGCCGTGCAGCCACCTCTGGAGGAGCTCCTACCTATCAACAGAAAAGACATGTAGTTATCATCGGAGAAGATAGTGCACAAAAGTCTTTTATAAATTAACCAAAATAATTAATTAAAGAAATTGCAATGAGGTGGAACGGGTGCAATATGAAGGAGAATAATAGTTCTCTTTTAGGGTACGTAGGAATGACAACTTTTCCATTTTTGAGAAATTACATCATAGAGTTCATTATTTTACATTAAAAAATTGGAAGAATATATACAGATAATATATCACCTGTCACTATATATGATATAATTGTAACGAGTACATATATCAAAGCCAAAAAATAATTAAGTACAAAACATCTTGACAAATATATAGGTAAGTCTTAACCCTGAAAGAATTAATGTCGACAAAATTTAAAAAAAAAACAAACACCCAAATAGTTATGGGGGAATCAATAATGATGAAGACAAACGGTGTGAAGATCAAGTGCACTGAATTGTGAGGAAAAATCTAAGTAATCCCTCAATTGATTAATGAGTATTTAATGTTTGGAGCAAACTAGGTGTAGCTTAAAAGGACAATAGTTTGCTATTTAGTAGTAGCTATGCTAACAGAGAGATGAAAAATATATTAACATAAAAAGAAAAGAAAAAATCTACTTTTACGGTTTTGTAAAAATAAGTTAAAAAAATATAAAAATAGCACTGATGCTAGAACATTTTAGCATCAATCAAAAACCGTCTTTCCAAGTTTCTAGAAATAGAACGAATTATCATATTGTACTGCTGTGATCAAAGTTGGCATAATTCAGTTAAATCAGTATCACATCGATCAAGTACAACTTATGTATAAAAGAAAGAAGGCATATGCCTTTTGGCAATCTAAGTAGGCAGCGAGGAGAGAAGTATAGTGCGGATGAGATATGATATTAGCCTTGATGGCTTCAACCTCACTAGGCACGATCTGGAAAGGAGAGGAAGAAGAAGAGGCTTCTTTACTGGCAGGTGCAGCTACATGAGTTGTACTGTTCAATGCAAGTGGTATTGCAACTCTTAAAGGAGTAGGAGATGCAACTAGTGCATTTGGATTTGGTCTGTTAGGGTTGTTAGTTTGAGTGGTATGAGGAGACGTGAAAGAGTACTTGAGAGAGCCCCATGGCCCATGGGTTAGTGTTGGTAGCTCTAAACTGGTGGGAGATCTCTTCCATTGGTTTCTGCCTCTCTATTCCTCTCGTTGGGGAGAGAAGAAAGGAAGGCAAGGTTTTGGGAGAAGGGAAAGGAGAAAGGAGAAAGGTTGAAGTTGAGGTATTTCTTGTTCTGCCTAAAGGAGAGGGTTTAAGTTATTATTTCATTGGAAGGCGAGGAGGGAGAGTGTGTGTGTGTGTGGTGGCTTTCTTTTCCAGGTCAAATCAAAGAGCAAAAGAGGAGTGGCCTTGAAGTGGCGGTGCTACTCGATCAGATATTAAACAAAACTAATACTATAAAAAAGAACACAATTACAAATGAATCCCTGCATGGAAATTTAATTACTTCTTTAGTTCCCTGAAACATTGACGAGACAGAAATACGTAGCACAGCACGCGCTTGAAATATAAAATTTTCTACATAGAGTATATTTATGATATTCAAATAGAATTTTTCTTTTTTGCAAAATTATCCGTAGATTTGTATCGAAGATATATTCATCAATATATATAGTACAAAGTGCAGACATACATAAATGAAGAAAGAAAAGATAAAAGTACACATTAACAACATTAACAATATATGAGTTAACTAAAAATTATTGGTCCTACTCATATTAGCTGACTGGCGGGTCGCGTGATTTTATAATATACATATATTCAAATTATTAATAAAAAACATGAATTGTCATCGCACTTAGAGATGAAGCCAGACTGCACTATTTATATTGGCTGATCATGTTGAGGAGTACATGACACCCTGATTCAAAGCTAGTATGAGCCTGGAAACAACACTTATATTTACACTGTTAGAACTTGTTTCATACTTGTTGTAGTGTTCACATTTATTGAGCTAGATCTAAATTCCCGTTGATAAAAGTGTTTACACTTAAAACTCTTGTTCGCACCAGCAGAACGATGACAGAAGCTTTGAAGTCGTCGAATTATGTGGATATGAAAAATTAAGAAATGCTGCCCGTATTTTAATATCCATTAAGGTAATTAAATTATCAAAATTTGATCCCTTCATTGTATAAGCTCTTAAAGCATTCCAAAATAAATTAAAATATAGAATTTTTTATGTATGCACATTGCATAATATATACAATTTATCTAATTAAATAATTATGTTATAAGTATTAAAAATAATTATTTGCAATGTAATATTATTGGTGCTGATTAGCACCGTCACCATATGGACATTGAAATCCTTCTTTAAAATCAAACACTTCAATAAATGATTTACTTTACAAAATATATACATTATTTACTATCTAAGCACGTTCAGTGCTTTAGATCTTATTTATATTTCCTGAATGAAATATTTACATCAGTAATAATTAACCTTTCCTTAAAACGTTTGCCTTAATGTAAAAGATAATGGAGTCACCCAATTCGGTGGCATTTCCATCCACAACTTTGAATTCCACCCTTCAATAAAATATTATTATTGGCAGCCGCTGCCAATACTTCAAAAAAAAAACTTTGAATTCCACCCGTGAAGAACTAATTCAGGTGTGTAACGATTTGCAGCGTAGACATCGAGCACAGAACTAAATGCACAAAAAGAAGATAATGATGTAAACTAGTGTTGCAAAAAATAGTCGATTAGTCATTGACGGTGATCAAACCATCACAGGATTTTCAGATTAATCGGCTGATTATTTCCGATTATGACCAGTTATATATTTTCGATTATTTTTTATTGATCACTTGGTGATATCAAATCCGTCTGACGAGCGCATACCGCTATTTACAACACTGATGTAAACAACAAAAAAAGACAATTAGTTAACCAAAATCTCTCTATTTACATATATAAGAAAAAAAAAACTTGTATTAACACTCTATCTCTAATTTTGTTTGGAATTTACTTTTCAAAACATCTCCTCTTCAGATTTGTCACTAATATATATTTTACAAATCTAGTTGGACTTTATTATGGATAGATACCGATATTTTTCAAAAACATTATATCGGTTTCCAAAAGAATTATATCGGTTTCTAAAAAAATTAATAACAATACTTTAATCCTAGAAATTGGAGGCACTATGGCCATTGAGGAGAGTCCAGAGAAGAAATAATAATAGAAAGTAAATTGTCGAAGGCAGTATATAGTTGTTCAAACAAAATTTATAAATTGTAAATTTTGACAAATGAAAAACATAAACAAAAAATAGAGGGTATTTTTTTTAGAAGTTAACTTTTATAAAAATTGTTTAGTTTCTCATTGTTTTCTCAATTAATACAAAGAATGTTTCTTCCTTTAAATCTTACTGAATCTTTAATTTATAAATGGAGTTATAAAGAAATGGGGTTTCAGGAGGAACAAATGTACAAATATGACTTATCTTTGTTTTTTGTAGCTATTAAATTTAATTTTCTTATTATGTATCAACAACAGAAATAAAATTAAATAAAAATTGATTATGATTAAGTGATGCTCTACTCCATAAATCAAAATATAAGTATGACATATCTTAGTTTTTTCCTAGCTAAAATTTCCTTCTGTGAATCAGCAATTGAAATAAAATTTCATAAAAATATATATTGTTATTAAAAAATTATCTGTATATACATGTATAAAGAAAACAGCTTGTATTAGCACTGTCTCTAACATTGATTGCAATCTACTTTTCAAAAAATCTTATTACCAAATTTATCAATAATATTTAATTTTTAAATCTAGTTTGTATCTTTTGATGGTTAGGAATTCACTCCACCACAAAATATAATATCGGTTTTCAAATAAATGATAACAATGCTTTAATTCTGAAGAATGGAGGCACTATTAAAGAGCCGAGAGAAGAAATAAAAATAGAAAGTAATTGTACAAGGCATTAATTATGTCGGTTGACAAAAAAAATCTGAAAACAGCAAATTTTAGAAAAAGAAAAAAAATTACATGACATTTTTGTAAAAGTCCATTTTTATGTTTTGTTTGGTGCATCTAAGATTGCCTTGCTAGAATGGGATGTTAGCAGGGGTGAAAACGGAGCGGATAATGCTGATACCATATTCGCATCCGTCGGATAATGAGCAGATACGAATACAGATATGGATAGTAAACGGATATTAAAATTCAAAACCAAATCCGCCTTAACCGGATACGGATACGAAACGGATAATCTACGGATACAAAATCGAATACGGATATAACACGAATAATTATCGCATATTTGAATCATATAAATTTTAAGATACAGATACTAATTAAGAAATAAAAGCCTTAAAATAAATTTATTTCTTTTTCAAAGTTGACTCTGCAGCAACTATTATTTCATCATTAAAGTCATCCGGATCTGAATCCGAAAATATCCAGCTCGGATTTCTAGCGGATACGGAGCGAAAATATCCGGCTCTGTTTTCACCTGTAGTTGTTAGTGGTGATTAGTTCATTGTATTTTTAATACAAACATAGTTTTTTTCCTTTCAAATCTAACAATTGTTCATTGTATTTTTAATTTATTTAAAGAAAAATATTCTGTTTTAAATGGAGTTTTAAAGAAATTTAAGAAAGTAGTTGAGCTTTTCTGGGAGAAGAAAGAAGTCTGAAAAGGTTCTTAGAGTTAATGAATGCATTGATTTTCTAATCTCTCTCCGCTGTCAGTTTGTAGCTCCACTCTAGTCTAACTAAGAAAAGAGGAAAATTTTGAAACTCCTTGTTTATTAATTTTACTATCGTTGTATATTTAGATGCAATAACTTATGGGTTCCACACTTCTCTTTAAAAACTAAACTAGTGACATCTGTAGAAAAAATGGAAGTAATGCATCCAATACTTATTGATCATTTTTCTTTGGTTTTATTCTAATCATGTTCAGTGATACTTTACATATTCAATAATATTATTATTAATATTTGATAATAACTTATGCGTACGTAGCAAAATAAATGAATAATATATACACGAAAATAGAAAGTAGAAATCGACTGAAATTGAGGTTGTATATTTGGAACTTTGGAATCAGCTGCATGTTTCGATCATTTTCAAAATTAATTTCTATGGTTTTCAAAATTGACTGACTAAAAAAAGGAAGTACGTAATACTATTTTAGAGTTTACTAAATTATTCTAGACCATTTTGAATATTCTTAAATTATTGTACACTATTTTAGAATTTTATAAGTTAATAGGGCAATATTCTAAACTATTTTGGAATTTTATAAATTATTCTAAACCATTTTAGAATGTTCTAAAAAATTCTAAATTATTTGGATATTATTCTAAACTCGGACTAAAATGAACTAATTAATTATATTATAAATTATATAAATTAAAATTAAAATAAAAAATAAAAAAAGAACCTGAATCGAAGAGTTGATCGATCAGACAGGCAGAGCTCCATAAGGGATCCGAAAAGGAAAAAAGGTTCCTCAAACAATTCTAAATTATTTTAGAATTTTCTAAATTATTCTAGACCATTTTGAAAATTTCTAAATTATTCTATAGCATTTTGAATTTTTTTAAATTAATAGGACAATATTCTAAACTATTTTGGAATTTTCTAAATTAATCATACAATATCTAAACTATTTCCTAAATTATTCTAAACTATTTTTGAATTTTCTAAATTAATAAGGCAATATTCTAAACTATTTTGGATTTTTCTAAATTAATCAGATCCATTTTGAAAATTTATAAATCATTCTAGATTTATAAACTATTTTTAGTCTAAACAATATATAATTAACCTATTTTTAGTTTTGATTGGTACAATTTAACAAATAACAACATATAAATATTTACAAATTTAAATAATTTAAAATGAAATAAAATTAAAACTTACTGTTTGTGAGACTGAGTGAAAGCAACACTGAGATCCGTAGTTTTTATAAACGAAATTAGTGCGAGTTCGGAAAAAAAATTTCCGGTTCAAAATCGGAAAAAAAATTTCCAGTTTCTAATCAAAATACTGAAAAAAAAATTCCGGAATAAAATCAGAAAAATTTATTCCGAGTTCTTGATTAGGAACTGGAAATATTTTTTCCGGACTAAGGCCTAAAACAGAAAAAAAAAAATTATTATTATTCCGATTTATTAATCAATTTCAAATTCTTTTTCTCACTCCGTATAGATGTAATGGAGCCTAGTGGTGTTGGGATTGATGCATTGAGTAATGACGAGGGATTAGCAGATGCCGAGTCAAGACCGACCAGTCGGAATGGGCTCAACTGTCAGGCAGATAACATACCTACATATACATGAATGCGAAGATTTCTCGGTAGGTCATATCACTTTTGCCTTCCAAGTAAGAGAGTGCAATATTTTGAATTTGTAAGTGGTGATATGTACCCTCTTAATTAACTTGCTCGATTCCTTTGATGATAATAATTAATACTACCGAATTCACGCATTACCAGAATATAGGTTCCAAGTACAGGGAAAATGGAAGAGATGTTTATGTTGCTGAAGCCTTTTTAACTAGTATACTGATTAATTAATAACTGTTGAACA
Organism: Carex rostrata; assembly: GCF_964058835.1. NCBI lineage: Eukaryota > Viridiplantae > Streptophyta > Magnoliopsida > Poales > Cyperaceae > Carex > Carex rostrata. The sequence continues at coordinate 11,942,921 of NC_135921.1, forward strand.
ATTTAATATTAATTTAGATAATAATTCTTAAAGAAACAAAGAAAAAGGTTTTCTTTTGAGAAAAATGAATAGGGTTTTAAAGTTACACGTTTTTATTACAACATATATAATATATATCAAATTAATACGAATAAACTTGAATACTATATTACATTATTTCTCAATCAATTTCTATAAAAAAATAAGCACAACAACCTTAGTTTCGTATATAATATATAGGGATGGATTTTGATAAGGGCTCCCAAACAGTAGTCTATGATCAGGTTTTCTTTTTTCTTTTTTCTTTTTTTTTGAAAACTCATGTCTAACAAATTAATTAAGTAAATGAAATTTTATTAATATATGGATTATAAAGCTTTTATTTTTTATTTTCTCTAGAATGGAAACTTTGCTGGCATAGGTATAGTTTCTACATGTTTCTTGCTGCTGCTATCATTTTTTAATCTTCAACAAGTTTTAATTTGGCTTGTTCTATGTCCTATACCTCTAAACTATTTACCGTATATACTAAACAAAAATAAATAGAATTTTGGTTCCTCGATGAATAAAAGACAAGTTGGGTAATGTTGAAATAAAATTCAGTATGAAATTGTATAAATGTTTTCATGTATTCTTTTGCACTTTCATATATGTTCTTGTTTCTCTAAGTGCTGACGGGGTATTATACTTTTTTATCAGGAGGCACGTCAAAGCCAAGTAGGAAGAAGAGGAGGTTCTGAAGGAACAGAAATGCTACCCAAGAATGAGAAGTCAGTGTATTTAGTGGAGTTATAGCTTTTTGTGAAGTCTAGTTACCCGACTCTAGTAACAACAATGTAACATGGTTTATAGCTTTTGTGAAGTCTAGTTACCCGACTATAGTAACAACAACGTAACATGGTTTATAGTTTTTTGTGAAGTCTAGTTACCCGACTCACAGTGTATTTAGTGGTGTTATACTTTTTTGTGAAGTCTAGTTACCCGACTCTAGTAACAACAACGTAACATGGTTTATAACTTTTTGTGAAGTCTAGTTACCCAACTCACAGTGTATTTAGTGGTGTTATAGCTTTTTGTGAAGTCTAGTTACCCGACTCTAGTAACAACAACGTAACATGATTTATAGCTTTTTGTGAAGTCTAGTTACCCGACTCACAGTGTATTTAGTGGTGTTATAGCTTTTTGTGAAGTCTAGTTACCCGACTCACAGTGTATTTAGTGGTGTTATAGCTTTTTGTGAAGTCTAGTTACCCGACTCTAGTAACAACATAAAATAGTTTATAGCTTTTTGTGAAGTCTAGTTACCCGACTCACAATGTATTTAGTGGTGTTATAGCTTTTTGTGAAGTCTAGTTACCCGACTCTAGTAACAATAACGTAACATGGTTTATAGCTTTTTGTGAAGTCTAGTTACCCGACTCACAGTGTATTTAGTGGTGTTATAGCTTTTTGTGAAGTCTAGTTACCCGACTCTAGTAACAACAACGTAACACGGTTTATAGCTTTTTGTGAAGTCTAGTTACCCGACTCACAGTGTATTTAGTGGTGTTATAGCTTTTTGTGAAGTCTAGTTACCCGACTCTAGTAACAACAACGTAACATGGTTTATAGCTTTTTGTGAAGTCTAATTACCCGACTCTAGTAACAACAACATAACATGGTTTATAGCTTTTAGTGAAGTCTAATTACCCGACTCACAGTGTATTTAGTGGTGTTATAGCTTTTTGTGAAGTCTAGTTACCCGACTCTAGTAACAACAACGTAATATGGTTTATAGCTTTTTGTGAAGTCTAGTTACCCGATTTGGACCCTTATGCGACCGACCAGTTGGTCTCTGATAGGTCTATAAGCCACGTCAGCGTGTTGCATCCGTGACGGATCTAGTCGGTCGCTAAAGGGGTCATCTGCGACCGGCGCCATACCTTTCAGAGACCGGTGATGTCAGCAGGGCAGTCATCAGTGACGGAGCAACTGCGACCGGGTTTTCTGCGACCCATTTTGGTCATCTGGGACCGGCGCTTCACCCATCTGTGACCCATTTGGTCGGTCGCAGAAGGGTATTTCTGCTGTGGTGATCTAAGTCAAAAAAATGCATCTAGCATATTAGCAGATACAAAAAGAGGCTAGTTTGTTAGGGTTTAAGGTTTAGGATTTAGCGTTTCAGCACACCTCAAGACAGCAAGGCCAACTAACTAGTTGAAGATGCTCTCATAACAAAATTGTTTGTTAGATCTAATTTAAGAGTCTAACCATAGTTAAGTTTCTGTTAAGCTTTAGAATGGGATTTGTCTATATAAAGTTGTATCTTTGTACATGTATAGTCAAGAAAATAAAGAATGAAACTTTGAAAGTTCAGAATCTCTCACTTTGGTACTTCGTTTAGAATATCATCCCAAATAGCTGTGGTGAACATAAAAAATTCATCGGATACAGCTCTCTTTCCATCGGTTCATCGGAGAGGTATGCGACACCATCGGTAATAAATTCATCTTGTAATTTTCTTTGAACTACATTTTATACGGAAAGCATGAAGTACATTTAAGGGTGTGCATATTGCCAAACTCATGCATTGTTTAGTGGTTTTTCATGTCACCCTATTCAGAGTTTATTGTGTGACATACATAACCATACTTGCAACATTCTATTTGCTGAAATATAAATATTATTTGAACATTTCTAGGGTTTGGATCCTTTGACCACTGCAAGCGTGTTCTCTCAGTCATAGTACATTGGGGTAAGAAAAAATCAATGGCGAGGATTGCTTCATCTTGAAACTCTGCACTGACTCAGAAACCTTGGAATTGCGTAATAAGGGACCTGTCAAATTTATTGGTCACATTCTCTGTGGTTATTTCAGTAAGCGTACTGGGCTCTTGATTCACTTGGAGGACTCTCATTGGACCCAATCAACCACTGGTGGAGATGTCTTTGACTGGCAGTTCACAATTATGAATTCCTTAATAGATGATTACCGACAGGTCAAAGGTGTCATGGTGGCACACTCTGGATGGACAGCTGTAACAGTTGTTAGGTTTAGTGAGTCTGCCATGAGCCATACAAAGATTCAAATGGAGGAGGCATGGTCAATTGAGGATGTGACATTTAATGTGGCGGGCTTGTCCATACCTTTTTTCAATCATGATTTGGAATGTAGATCAGTTGGTGAAGCCCTAGATTTCAACCAGGGGGAGGAGAGGAATAAGATGGGGTTATTAGGCCAAGGTTCTGCAGCTTCTGATGGGTCCGATGGTGCTGTTGGCTGGAAAGTACATGTCTAATTTGTTTAGAGTTTCTAATTTTGTTTTATTTGGCCTTCTTTGTGGACTAATTTTCATGCCGGTGTGAAAAGGTCAATGCCAGTGGTTTGATCTGATTTACTCACTATTTTTAGGTGGTGGATCAGATTTTAGTTGCTTTTGAGTCTAAAGCTATAACATGCTAGGTGATGTACTGATGTTAGTTTTTTTCCTTGGTTTTGTAAACTTAATCGTCTTATAGTGGTACTCATTTTCCAAAAAACTTGATGAAATTAGCTAAGTTTCTTGTGTTATTTAAAGCATATATTCAAATTCATTATTGCTTTATTCTTATCTTGTTGGTTAGATTTTTTTATTTATTTTTCTTTTATTTGACTTTGGTAATGAGCAAGAAAAGACCACGCGAAATTTGTTGTTAGACTCAACAAAAGCACTTCCGCTACGTTACTTTTCCAATCTAGAGCTTTTGCAATTTGCACATTGTAGGAAGGAGACAAGAGAATTACTCCTCATGGATTGCGGAAAGAGGATGGAAGCACCCAAGGCGACCGAGCAAGAGACTCAAGGAGGCTGGTAGATGGTGAAGGGAAAGAGAAACCCTTCTTCTCCGGAGGCCACTCAAACCCGGTAACCCACATGGTGCACCAGTACCTTCCCTTCCACCCCACCTATGCGCAGGTGGTCGCCACCCAGGCCAAAGGGGGGCCTTCCTCCGTAACCACCACCAAAGCCTCAGTCTCTCCTCCCCCTTCCCGGCCACCCTCTCCCACTACACACCCCATAGCCAAATACTACCGTTCACCATACAACCCTACCAAATTGAGGTTCCCGCCCCTAAGCTCCTACCCCAAATGGCGGGGCAGGTGTTTCAAATGCTGCCGGTTAGGTCACACCTCAGCCAAATGTAGGAATGCAAGGAAATGTGGCAAATGCTGGCAAGAAGGCCACACTGCCAAGGATTGCAAGGAGCGCTCCCCACCCCTCAACACCGCTGCGCAGCCTTTTGCTCCAAGCAGGGCACAGCCTAGAGCAGAGGTCTCGTTCCCGAAACTGGCTTGGGGACCTAAACCCCAGATCAAAAAACAAATCCCGGGTGAGAGGCCTGCCAAAGTATACTCCTTCATTGACAGGGATGAGGAGTACTTCACTGAGCTACGCCGCCTAAACAACTCGGTGGTTATAACTTCTCAAGGCCTGACAGTCACGGCAGAGCACATCGTGGATTGGGCAGTGGCCACGGGGTTGGTGCACTTTGATGAGGTGTCAGTGGCTAAGCTGAAAGAAGGAAAATATCTCCTCAACCTGCCGGAAGGGCTTGCTCCTGAGACCTTTATAAGAGCAACGCCGCCGGCACTATGGGACCAGGGCATTTCGTTCCAGCAGTGGACACTTTTGGAAGATGCGGCGGTCAACATCCCACTGTTTAAAGTCAGACTTGAGCTCACCAACGTCCCTGAGATACACTGGAGGGAGAAGGAGGTCAGACGAGCGGTCTCAAGCTTTGGAGTTTACCTAGGTTCCATGTCTCCACCAGTGCAATCCTGCGAGGTCTGGACGGCCGTAGTGGCGGTGGATGACCTCTGCAAGATACCTTATGCGATAGTCATGGTGGTCGGAGGACTTGAGCACGACGTAATGGTTGAACCGGTTGATTGGGCTATGGGCCCGATCTACAAAAGAGAAGATCTACCCACTCTGCCGCCTAAGTACTCTAAACCGGCGACGGCTTTGCCTTCTCCCCAGGTTAAAGCTCTCTTTGAGGATGGAGACATGTTTCCTATGTATCGCCGGGTCTTAATGTCCTTGGTGCAGGAAAAGGACCCAGCAACCCTACCACTCATGGTAAGGGTGGCGCTGGGCGGAGCAAGGTCGCTGGCGGCATACGAAGGCCTCCAGATGGACGATGCCATGCAGGATCACCTAGATAGGCTCTATGACACTGTTGGTCAGCATGAGGCGGGTTGGCAAAAAGGAAAAAAAGACCCAACCCGCAGAACCATCAGGACCTACACCGCAAAGGATCCTACTGCGTGATTCCGGAGCACATAACGTGCAGGGGCAACCGGGGGATTTTTTGTGCCACATCGGAGCAGCTAACACTGGAGATGATGCGCAACGCACAGAATGGCCGCAGCAAATCCAAAATAACCCTCTCTTCAGTCCCAATGAGGATTCCCTTCCAAAAAGGATGGAAGGTTCTTTGTCTCAACAGAAAAGACAACCAATCGAGGATCAGAGTCAGAGCAGGCACAGGACTCTCGATAATAGCGAAGGGAAGAGAAAGCCGAAAGCAGTGAACCCAACAACAGATAGGAGGGTTAGGATGAGTGGCTCCCACAGCAATTCACGTGGTGCGAGTCAGACTTTGGTATATGAAGCGGGTCAGGCTAGCGGTCGCAGAAGAATAAAAGTGGTGTCAAACAACACATTCTGCCTCTAGGGCTGACGTCAGCCATTTGTAAGCCCAAACACGTGGCACAGGGGACAAGCCCTGCAAGTGCGTCAGAAGGCATAATGGGACAGCACACGCGTCACCATAGGAAGACTCTAGCCCCAGGAAAGATTAGAACTGGGCTCATTAACGGGACTGAGACTAGCGGGCCTAGTTCAAATGAAGGGATTCAGAACAGGCAGAGCCCATGTCGAGTAAGTATGGATCCTCAGGGCTTCTATAACGTACAGGTCCACTATTCCCTCTGTAAGGATATTGCTGCTGGATCGGGCCTAGCTACATCGCAGGTCCAAGAAACAATTGAGGAAGACAACCTAGAAAGGGAACAACTTCACACATCAAGGCACGAAACCCAAGCCCAGGAAAACCAAGGGGACACTGATCTGGATGACCTAATAGATCATGTTGACTACTCCCTGAATGATGAGGAATTGGATTCGGATCCAGAGGAGATCTGTCTCTAGATTTTCTATCAGTGGAGATAATAGAGGTTGTTGTTAAATAGGTTTTAATGATTAGTTTCAAAAAAATGAAGTTATTGTCCTGGAATGTCCAGGGGTTGGGTCTTTTGCAAAAGTGTTGTGTGGTTAGAGATGCATTGCGGGCATCAAGATGTGATATCTGTTGTTTTCAAGAAACAAAGATAAATAAAATGGATTTTAATTATGTCTCGCGGTTCTTACCATCATTTTTTTATTACAACTGTGTTTATTTAGATGCAATTGAAAGTAAAGGGGGCCTGTTGATATCATGAAAGAGGAGTTACACACTTTTAAATAGTTGGGTTACGAGGAACACTTGCACTGTTATGTTGAGACAGGAAAGCAGTGGGAGAATGCTCATGGTAACCAATGTTTATGGCCCCTCAATGGAGGCTCTCAAACCGGCCTTCCTGAGAGAGGTGTTGCAGCTGTCATCTCTAATCACAGAACCATGGTTTTTGGTTGGAGACTTTAATGTAGTACGTTGGCTTATCGACAGGACAGGAAACTCATACAGTTTTGCTTTGATGGATGCTTTTAATAACCTTATTTCCCAATTGCAGGTCATGGAGATCACATTGCAAAATAGGCAATACACATGGTCAAGCAAGCGTCCGTGTCCGAGCTTTTCTAAGTTGGACAGGACCTTCATTAGCACGGAGGTGTCCTTGGCCTTTCCAAACATAAGCCTTTTAGCTTTAGAGATGACTGCCTCGGATCATGCCCCTCTGTTGTTAACATGCAAGCACCCTCAATCTGCTCCAAAAACACCAAAACTTGAGAAGGCTTGGTTCAAATACCAAAAAATGAGAGAAATAGTTCAAGAAACTTGGCAGAAAGGAATAATTACTGGGCCAGACGAATTCCTATCTAGATGCACCACTATGCATGCGCAATTGAGAGATTAGCATGTTCAGAACTTTGGCAAACTGACGGAGCAGTTGCAGTTCTGTAAAAAAGCAGTCTTATTCTTTGATAGAATAGAGGAGAAGAGAAACTTGAATGTCAAGGAATTTGGGCTGAGACTTAAAATAAAGGAGAGGATCTTTGAGTTGGCAACTTTTGAAGAGAAGAGATGGTTTCAAAGATCCCGCTGCAGATGGCTAACTAGTGGAGATAGGAACACTTCCTTTTTCCACAATTTCGCTTCCTCCAGAGCCAGGTCAAAGGCTGTCCTGCAACTGTGTCAAGGGGGCACTCTCATCACAGATGAAAATCAAATAAAGGAATGTTTCTACCAAGCGATGTATAAAGCTCTTGGTGTAACAGAACCAGTCCTCCAGTTTGATGTTGCAGCCCTATATCCATCGACCGAGGATCTACAGCACTTGCAAGCTCCTTTCACAGAAACGGAAGTTCAATGTGCAGTTAGGGGGTTGGCGAGTAATAAAGCAAGCTGCCCCGACGGGCTTCCCAACGAGTTCGCGAAGGATTTCTGGCCTATTCTCAAAGGGGATCTGATGACATTGGTCAATCAGTTCTTCAGTCATGACCTAGACCTAACGAATCTTAATAGAGCCAACATTGTTCTCATTCCGAAGAAGGAATCCCCCAAAGCAACTACCGATTATCGACCGATCAGCATTATATGCTTGATTCCTAAGATCATATCTAAGATCCTATCAAATAGGTTGGCTGGTGTATTACCGGTCCTAATTTCGGCACAGCAGACGGCATTTGTGCAAGGTTCATTGCAGAAAATTTTCTCTCAAGAAGGGAAATAGTCAGACATCTCTCATCGGGGGGATACGAAGCAGTGCTGGCAAAAATAGATTTTTCAAAGGCGTTCGATTCGCTCAATTGGTATTTTCTGATAAGGATTTTAAGAGGCAGGGGCTTCCCTGAGAGGTGGATCACTTGGGTAAAGGAAATTCTCACAACAAGCTCTTCCAGGATACTAATCAATGGGGGTCAGTCGCAGTACTTCACTCATAGGAGGGGTCTCCGCCAAGGAGACCCTTTATCCCTCATGTTGTTCATCTTGGCTGTCGACACTCTCCAAGCCATGATCAATAATGTCAACTCCCGATTACATGTGAATATGTCACCAAAGGTCACTAATGCGGTCATGGTATTGCAATATGCGGATGACACCACCTTTATCCTCAATGCCGACAATACAACTCTCGTTGCATTCAAGGTCATGCTGCGACTGTTCACAAAGATGTCAGGGCTGACAATCAATTACTCTAAAAGTGTGTTTGTTCCTATTAATCTCTCAAGGGAAAAAAATTAAACTGGTAGATGCGATTACAGGTTGTGCAAGAACCAATTTCCCGGTGCTTTATCTAGGTATGCCGCTATCAGTCAGGAAACCAGACAAACAAGCATTTCTGCCTTTGATTGAAAAACTGCAAGGCCGTTTGCAAGGATGGAGCACCAAACTGCTTTCAAGAGGTGGTAGACTTCAGCTGATGCAATCAGTGTTGTCTGCTATTCTGGTATATTATCTATCCTGCTTCAAGCTTCCAGGATGGTTAATTGACAGGATAGACCAAATTCGAAGGCAGTTTCTATGGGGGAAAGGCAGAGGTGCTCAAAGAGGTATGTCACTGATTGAATGGGGCACTGTTATGTTGCCCAAAAGGAGAGGAGGGATGGGTGTCATGAATTTGAGAGTGCAAAATATATCTCTACTGTTGAGGTGGTGGTGGCGGCTCTACGACACACAGAATTCATTATGGGCAGTTACTTGCAGAATGATTTATGCCAAGCCAACAGAGGAGGGTGGACCTTCGGTTTGGAATAAGACAGGGTCATTCTTTTGGATGGCACTAGCAAAAATCAAGGACTTATTTCACTGGTGCACTTATTGGGAAATCGGAAATGGTCGCTCGATTAGTTTCTGGTTTGACTCTTGGGGAGGAATTCCGATCATCGCAGCTATGGATGCTAAGCCACCATTCCAATTGCTGTCACTGAGAGAGGCATACCCCTTACTCCAGGACATGGTCCCCACCTATGATTTAGAGTTTTCCGAGGAGGCAGATAAGATAAGGTGGCATTGGAATGAGCAAAGAACCTACACATCCAAATCGATTTACAAAATCATGGTGGAGGGAGGAAAAACAATTAGTCCAAATCACAGGGTCTGGAAGGCAAAAGTGTCATCCACTGTCAGAATCTTCGGATATCTGCTGTTAAAGGGGAAGCTCCTAACTAGAGATGTTATCGCAAGGAGGGGGTCCATTCTGAAATGGTTTGTGTTATGTGTCAAATGGGTGCGGCAGAATTCCACTTCCACTTATTCTTCCAGTGCAGTTATGCTAAACGGGTTTGGAGGGTTATTGAGAATGGATTCAATAACCGCTTGTTAGCAAGAAGGATCCAGATGCCGCAATCGGTATCCTCCAGATCAGCGCTGTAGTGAATGTAGGAAGCTTCAGCGAAAGAAGCAATTGGGCCAGGCAGAATGAGCGGTGATCAGTGGTACTCATCTATGCTGTGTACTCTTTGGGGCATCTGGAGGCAAAGGAACAGTGAGGTGTTCAATGCTCAATTGATTCCGCCACAGGTACTGGGGAATAAAATTCTAGTGGAGACCAAGATGTGGTTGAGTTTTTGTTGAACAATAGGCATTGTATAGATTAATCAGGTTTAGGCCTGGTATACTTGTATTGACAGCCTCTGTCAAACCATTTAAAAAAAAAAAGACTTTGGTAATCAATATTGCTGATGGGTGGTCTTTCTCTTGAATTATTTTCTCGTGCATTGGTAATTTGGTATATGGCTGTCTGCATGCACGGGTAATATTTCCAATTTTTTCCATTTTAAATTAAAAGTGAATCATTAATTTTCAGGTAACATTTTTCTTATTTTAGAAAGAAATTGTTTCATAATATCGTCGTAATGCGCTTAATATGCTCTAGGCTGTTTTAGAATTCTCTGGGTTGGAATTTGATTTCCAAAGCTATACAAGGCACCGGGATGTAGGGATTGCAATGGGCCAGAATGGGCCGAATTTGTTCCAATTTAGAGATTGCAATGTAGCTCATGATAAATTGGAAGATCTATATTGGAGAAATAAATCTGCTACAATCCTAAGGGACTGTAGGGTCCCTACAATTCCTAATCTAATCTTTCATTTATTTTGTGATTCGTCATTCGTACAATAAAAAAATGAAAGGTTTGATTTGGAATTGTAGGGACTCTATAGTTCATTAGGATTGTAGCAGATTTATTTCCCTATATTGGAAGGTCATACCGTCATAGGTAATATAAGAGAAGCGAAATATGATTGTAACGGTTGAAAAATATTTGACTACTTCAGGGTTTACTGGTTTATCTGGAGCAGTGTTGTAAATAACAGTTGATTAGATTAATTAACTAGCTAATTAGTTGTTGACGGCGATCAAATTGTAAAGGATTTTTTGATTCATCGACAAATTATTTATGATTATGATTGATTATTCCTGATATTTTTAATTAATCACTTGGCGATATCATATCCATCTGATAAGCACAAACCGTTGATCTGGAGTATATATATATATCCTCCATTGTCGAAGTCGTCTGTAAGTGCTTGAACTTTCTATTTAATTATTCGATCCGTTCTTTTTATTTTTTTCATAAATGCATAGTTATAAAGTTTTCGTATAATATTTGTATTAGTGAAAAAACTGGTTCAGGTTCGATTCGTGTAAATTTGAGTCGGTTTCAACTGGGGACTACGGTGTGTCGAGCTGGCTCGAATTGATTATTAGTTTATTACTCAGAGTCGGATCCGATTCGTTCTCACTTCTCACTCGCAGTCCCAGTCGGATAACGGAGTTCTCTAAAATGCATATTTCTCATTCATTTCATTTACACCATCCGCTTTTCTCTCTTTTCCAACTCCCTTCCACAACCCTCTATTTCCTCTCAAACCTTTCCCAATCAAAACTTCTTCCCGCTTCAACCTACTTGCCTTTCTGTTCTTCCTCCCAAATTTGGCTCAAAAATTGGCACAAAACGAATCTTCTCTCTCTTCCCAACCGACCACAATCCGTTGTAGACTATTGAGGCGGTCTTTCAAGTGATGAAGATGAAGTTGGTACCAGCCCAAGTACTGGTAGCAGTACCATGTCAAAAATTGAAAGAGAAGCAAGAGGTACATTTTGGGTTTGCCTGCCCTTTTTATACCCGTTACTTTTTCTGTTTAGTTATTCAGTAGCAAGTCTGTACTGTACCAGAAATAAACATCTCCAGTAGAAGATTTAATATAACGAAAGATGCACACGGATACTAGAGTTCTAAACATGAAAAGACAAGCCAACACCCCAAAAGAAAAGAAAGTAAGACCTACCCAAAAGAAATATAGTAGTTAATTTGAACTATTGTGGCATTGTGATCCTATGACAGGATAGGAGGAAGAGAAGCAAGACCTCTCTTGCAGAGCTGACACTGCCAGCTGCCGAACTAAGAAGGCTGAGACACACGGCAATTAGGCAGAGGTCAAAGTTAAAGATCAAAGGTATCGGTGTGACTAAAGAAATTGTGATGCCATACGTGATAAATGGAGAACAGAGGAGGTGGTATGACTGAAGTGCGAGGGCACATCAGCTCTCAACATGAAGCGCATGCATGAGATTCTTGAGGTGCATTTTTTATTTTTGGTTATAGTTGCTCGTAACAAATTATTTGTATGTGCCATCATTTGGTATCTGTGCTGATTCTGAATGATTTTATTGGCACTGCCCTCTGGTACCAGTAAGAGTACTGAATGATGGGTTGGTTAGTCTGGTAGTGAACAATTACCACTAGCACAAGTCAGTGCTATTGCTCTGCCAGTATTGAGTCAATTGCAGTGTAGCCCTCCTGATACCTAGGTGAGAATGCTGATCTTGCATTAGAACTTATATACATTATTGCAGCATGAATTAAAATTCATATAGAAAGTACAGAAAATTAGCAGTAAAAAATTGAATGTAAATTACCTTGTGTGTTCTGTGCACTAAATGAGCTTCCCTTTGATAAAATATAGAGAAAAACTGGGGGTCTGGTGATATGGCGATCTGGTTCCTCAATCTCCCTGTATCGTGGCATCAGCTACGAGATTCCAAAACAAGAAAGAGTACTATACCGGAAGGAATGGCCCAAAACCCTAGACACATGCTAGGATGAAAGAAAAATAAAAAATGAGAATGTATCAGAGCCAAAGATTGAGTATGAAAATGAAATTGACAAGCTATTGGACGAGCTGGGGCCGAGATATACTGACTGGCCTGGATCTGACCCATTGCCGGTGGATGCAGATATGTTACCAGGTGTGGTGCCTGGATACAAGCGGCCTTACCGAATTTTGCCATATGGTGTCAAGTCCCATCTTGGTTTAAGGGACAGCACTGGTTTGAAGAGGTTTGCGAGGACATTGCCTCCCCATTTTGCACTTGGTATACATACTTGCAAATTACACTTGCTCTTTTCTTGCATCTAAAGGTCAATGCCTTTTGGTTAGTGAAACCAAAATAGTAGAGTATTGTGATCGAATGAATCATGTTTAAAGTTGGCAATTTTAGCCCGCTTACCAACTAGTCCTGTAGTTCCTTTATAATGAGCTCGCATTGGACTAATGCTAAGAGTCTCCTTTTAATAGCTTGGTTGAATTACAATGAACAGCAACAGAGATAATTTGGTCATTTTGGTTGGTTTTACCTGAGTCGCTCATTTAATTTTTTTTTCCAGTTATTTTATGTTTTACTTGTATTGTCTTCTTAAATCTGTAGGTAGAAGTTGACAGCATGAAGGCTTGGCAGCAGCTATGGTAAGACTATGGGAAAAAAGTAGCATTGCGAAGGTTGCTTTGAAACGAGGCGTACCACTCACCACTAGTGAAAGAATGGCCGAGGATATCAAGGTAACTTTACTAAAGAAAAATAATTGAGAGGAATAAATTGACAATCTATACTTGGGAAGTGCCCACCCTGACAACCAAACTCTTTTGACACCATGATAGCCTACGTCAAAAATCTTCAAAATCAGAAACTAAAATTATAGATTTGTTCTTTGTTGTTTAGGATACTCTATATTAAATTTGGTGTAATTTGAGAATCATTTGGATATATGATCAAATGCTGACATAATTGAACCATTTATTTTTTTCACAACGCTCAATGAGTTTCACCAAATTTTATGCACGTCTTATCTAATTATAGAGAACATCTCTATGATTTAAATATTTTGATTTTGACCAGCTTCGTATTGGTTCTCGCAGTTGTCAAAATAAGTTTGTTGTTAGTATAACCAATCATTTGTAGTTTAGCATTTAGACCTAGTACTTTAATGCAGGTAACTTGATTTTCAGTCCACATGATGGAGTACATATGAGTTACCCATCTACCTATATATACAGGTTGAGCATTTATAATTACATTCTGGCCTTGTAGGTGTTGAATTATAGTATGACTTATTCACAGTTTACATGCATGTATTACTATCCTAAATTATCTCTGTGGAGTAGTAAAATTTTAATTGTTTGATCTCAGAAACTTACTGGGGGGGGGGGGGGGGGGGGGTGATTCTCTTGTGTAACAAGGAATTCATTGATTTTTACCGTGGTAAAAATTTCCTCTCCTTGGGCATAACTGAGGTATTGTTAGAGACAGAGAGACTAGCAGCTCTTCAAGACGAGGAGGAACAGGCGCGGTTAAGAGCTGCCTCCTCTTTCTCCGTTGGTACCTGCATGAATTCTGGGCCCAGTGGAACAGGTACTTTAGAGGAAACCTTTGAGGCCAATTTAAAGTATGGTAATATACTTGATGAAGGGCATGAAGAGATGATGAGAAGGGAGGTGGAGCGGGCTAGGCATGCTCACCTTGTCAGAAAGCTTGAGAGGAAGCTTTATTTGGTAAAACTTATTTTGATTAATTTGTAAAAAGACTTGCACAGTACCAAGAATTGCAAAAGATTCAATATTACCGAAGTTTGCAAAAAAGAATATAAACCTGAACTAAACTATAAATAAAGAAAACTGAACCCACTGTGTGTTACAATGGTCAATATACTGGTTGCTTATTCAGAGAAGAAGACAACATTTTCCTATAATAATAATGAAAAACCTCCATTTAAAGGTTGTTGATTCATTATTTTTGGTTTTTGATGCATGACAGTTCAAATTTAATATCTTTAAGCATTAATTTCAACAATAGATATTGATGATCATTGCAATTCTTAGACATTGCTTAACTGCCTGATCAAAGGAAAGCAAGGAGGCACGAAATTCCCAATCACAGCTGTCAGGAAGATATATCTAATTTTGTTAGAAGAGGTAAAAATAACTAACATTTTCAGTTCAAATTCTGGCTGTGGGGCATGGTACTCTACTTTAAGTGGTCGCACAGTCAAGGTTGCAAACAGACTTAAACAAAATTCTGTGCTAATAAAGCTGACTAAATTATATGCATCTTACATGCATTTATTTAGAAGGTTCTACACCAATTTTGCAAAACCAAATCCCAAGAAAAGGGGTAAATAACCAAATGATCGTGTAAACAAGAATAAACAGTACAGTTGAACAAAGCAACACACCTGACATGTTTGAACAGGGATACAACCACGCCACGCCACCTGAGGAATTGCCATCCAGTCCAAATTGAAATAGGCAAGTATATATCCACTAAAACAACAGCTCTTCTTTCCTCAACCCCACCCCCTTGCAGAAACCCTCAGCACTCTTGCTTTGATTTCCGCAAACTTCTTCGAGACAAGCAAATAGAGCTGGTGAATCACACTTGCACTCCCTCTCGCCAGCGCCAGATATCGTGTTCTCGGGCTGAAACTATTATCTGCTGGTGAATCACACTTGTCAGGTTCTTCCGGGTGTTCAATTGGGAAGAGAGAGAGTCCCAAGTCGGAAATGAAGCAGATTTTCGCGCCATCAGAGGAGAGATTACAAGGAGTTAGTGGCAGGAGAGTTTGGGAATGGGGTAGAGACACGACTGCTCGGAGAAACCCGCACAATTTGTGGTTTTTATGTATCAAGAGTTTTTTAGTATCAAAATTTTCAAAAGAACAAGATCTATATCTGTGATTTATTTTAATTTTTTCTTATACTGGTAAGTGGTAATTGTATTTGACCATAGGTTTTGTGGGAGACAGTTTTCAACATCAGCAGTCCTTGGAAATTTTTGACAGCTTTTTATATTTTATTTTGATGAAATTTAGCAACTGATTTAAAATGGTTTAAAAGTCTCAAAAATGGAAAAATTAATGCAGACATGATCCTCAAGATGTCATCTATCTATTGTGCAAGTGACATGACCTGGTGCAAATAGTTAAGGCATTTTTACATTTGTTTGGATTTTATGTATTTTTTGAAACAATTCTGGTACCAGCAAAGTAGAAAATCAGAAGGCAACAAAAGAAGGCATTTAAACATTTGTTTGGATTTTATGTATTTTTAAGGAATTTTATGTATTTTTACATTTGTTTGATTTCATTGATGATGTTGTTACAAAGTCTTATAGTAGAAAATCAATAACATGCCATTGAAAAGAAATGAATGAATTATATATATATATATAGAGTTAGGCTGGGTTGCTATGGATAGCATAGAGGCCTCTATGCTACGGCTCAATATTCGAGTTTTCAAAATCCAAACGGTCGATCCGAACCGTTCATCTTATTCTCCATATTAATATCTGCTTGGAGACCAAATTTTACATTTTTCTGAATTTTTTTACTATTTATTAAGTATTTTACAAAATTGTTGATCCAACGGTGGCTGCACAAAACAGTAAAACCGTTGGATTAGCGATTTTCAAAGTGACTTAATAAATAGTAAAAAAATTCAGAAAATTATAAAATTTGGTCTCCAAGCAGATATTAATATGGAGAATAAGATGAACGGTTCGGATCGACCGTTGGATTTTGAAAACTTGATTATTGAGCCGTAGCACGGGAGGCCACTATGCTATCCATAGCAACCCAGCCTAACTCTATATATATATATATATATATATTACACTAAACTTGATGTATTCAATTTATGGACTCTCAACATTATGTCAAATCAACCACAAGAGTTTGAGATATTCATTTTATAGACTTCTCTTGTAAATGAATTAAAAAAAGTTACAAAACCTAGCTTAAATGAATGCATCGCCTATGAAGAAGAACTAGATTAAAAGTTTTGATTATTGTTAAACATTATTTATTATTAGTACGGAGCACTATCGTTTTAGGTATGGACCAGATTGGCTTTGATCCTGATCAGACGGTCGAGAGTCAAAAAATTTAAAATGTTCTTTTTTGAGTTAACGCAGAAGATGTGGACTCGAGGATATAGTGGGATGGGATGGAGTTCTCGTCTCAGTGGAAAGACAAATCCACATCCGCTGAGGTAACATAATATTTTTGTTTGGATCACAATTATATCAATTTGCTCCTGATCTTCTGAGATTGTGGGTATCTCACTTTCATATAAAAAGTTTCTCACAACCATCCTTTTGTTTTTCCTCACGCTTTTCCTTTGCTGCTACACACTGAATTCTTCGTTGATTCCTCTTCCCTAGCCCGCGATGCATCCTTCTATCTATCGTAGCTACTCACGTAACACAATAAATTTATTAAAACTTTAATAGTTTACTTGCACACGCTTTTTAGGTTCTATAATTAATACCTTTGTTGTGTAACGTTCTCTATTGTTTTAACCAAATATGTTCATAAATAGGTTTTTGATTGAAATTTGATTCTTGAATTATATTTGTTTCTCAATCTCATCAAAACCTTCCCAGTCGTCTATCTAATAATCAATTGAATAGTCATGTTGCTTCTAATCACCTTATTCTTTACTTTTCTAACCACCACCCTTCTTGTAGTAGCAGCCACCAGGTTCCTCGCCGAATCGAAAACCCTCGAAATCACAAGCTACTCTATCTTGAAGAAAGTAATCAGGATCGGAAACTTCAATATGACATGTTTACTGTCGACGGTTATCAATGGGTCATCAAGTTCTATCTGCAATTAAGGATGGGATTCTAGCTCCTCTGATTTTATATCAATAGAGGTCAGGTTGATAAATCCAACGAATGATGTCAAGGCAATAACTACCCACCGTTTTCATAACTGGCACACATCAACATGGTCAACCAACACCCTTGTGGACACCAATGTGGATATCTTTTCATCAACGCATACTGGATGTCCTTGTTTCTGCTTCATCAGACGATCTGACTTTGTGACCTCGAGCTACCTCAGAAATGACACACTCTTGTGTGTTCAAGACTAATCTCTGGGTTGCAAAAGACATCGATCTATCTCTTGCTAGGTGATATATAACAGCAATCGATGGAATCTCACTAATCCCGATCGATGTTTCTTTTGAGAACAGCAAATCGGCTGATGTTTTATTTTTGTTGCTCTTTTATTATCAACTCTGTTCAAGTACCAGTTTGTGACATCTTGATTTTTACTAATTTCAATTAGAACATCACCCGTTCAACTGATCGTTTTCAGTGACTTGATATTAGGAATGATTGTGCTTGCAATTTAGGATGTTGTAATTTTCCATGAGTTTCTTGTTTCAGCTTGCACTTGAAAATCGTTTTTTTGAGGGTAAGGTGGCAATTACATTTTTTGATTGATAGAAAATTATTTACAATTGCCCAACGGGCATAGTTGTATAACTAATATTTACACGAATTACATCACTCACTCTATTCTTTAATACTTTTTAAAAATAACTATCTCTCAACAGTTCCTAATCCACTGTTGCATGGCCGTTATCACCTCGTTAGTAAGCATTAGGATCGTCTTTGTTTTGTCATTGAAGATCCTATTGTTCATTTCTCTCCAAATGGACCATAAGCCTGCCGCCCAAGCAATCTCCCACATACGAATTCCTGCTTGATCTCTAATCAACATATTGTTCTTCCATGCTCGAATGTGCGAGTTTACTGGAGATGTTGGTATTGACCCCCTAATCTAGATATCAGAGTTAGCCAAAACTCTGCCGTAAAGTTGCATGACCAGAAAAGGTGTATATCCGTTTCTCTCGAATCGGTCCCACACAAAACACATCCCACCGGAGTTTGACACCCTCGCCTTTCTAGGACCGCCCTTGTGAGAAGTTTGTTTTGCAATAACACCCATATAAGAACCTCACCTTTGGCGGTGCCTTAACTTTCCACAGTCTTTTCTGATGTCTGCAGCTGACACCCTTCCGACTGAGCATTTTATAAGCTGATGAAGTTGAGAACTGGCCACTCGACTGTGACCGTGGATGCCATGTAGAAATCTTTAAACTTCATTAGTTCTTTTAAGAAAAGTGATTTTTCCCTTGAATTAGCCAGGTCTTTTACTGTCTCTAACTCGTAATTAAAGTAATCTCAAAGTTTGGGCTCAGTTACTCTGCGATTTTGCTTGAAAAACCCATATCCATTTTGTCAACAGTGTGTTATTTTGTGTCTGTAAATGTATGATCCCTAAGCCTCCCTCCTCCTTGAGAGAGCAGGTCCTTTCCCATTTCACCAAACAATTCATTGGCTTACATGTTTGGTGGCCTTTCCAAAGAAAATTACGTCTAATCCTGTCTCTGTGGTTGAATACCCACTTCGGTATTTTCAGTGCCTGCATGAAGTGTATTGGGATTGCCGAGAGTACCGCTTTGACAAGGGTCAGTCTCTCGCCAAATGAAAGAAGCGCCGACTTCCAGCTGGCCACCCTTCTCTCCACTGCCGCTATGAGCGGCAGGTAGTCAGGCTTGGTCAGTCTTTTTGCCGACAGTGGCAAACCCAAGTATGTGATCGGAAGTGTTGTTGGTGGGCATCCCAAAATTCTTTCAATAACAAACGTGCTCTTATTTATGTTTATTTTAAGACCCGTCAGATTAGCATATATAGAAAGGATCAAAGCCAATACCTTGAGTGTCCTCGGGTGTGCCTCAACAATAATAATAGTATCGTCTGCCTATTGGATCAGCTGCGGTGGAATGAATATTGGCCGATGCATCGATCTAATTGCATTTTTATTAGCCAATTTAATGAGTCCGCGACTATTATAAAAAGCATAGGGGACAGGGGGTCACTTGAAAATTGTTGCTTTATTTTTTTTCTATTAATCAACAAGGATGTTTGCTTTGGATCATCCTTGCATATTCTGTGATTCTTATGCATATTTCTGTGTGTCTGCATAATTGACATTATTGGACCAGAAAAATTATATATTTTGGAGAGTTTGGAACAATATCACCTACCTAAGCTAGTTCGAAAAGTTTTATTTGCAGAATAACCATGTTTGAAAAGCAACACGTACTATATATATACTTGGCGTAAAAAAAACAATTTTCCAGCAAAGTTTAATGATATATATTAACAAAATAATAATATGAAAATAATTTGAAAATGTCCAAATTTGATATTTTAAATATAATATATTTATAATTCGGGAATATTATTTTTATAAAATAAATAGTTTATTAAAATCTTGAAATTGGCATTATTTTTGAAAAAAAAAATACTCTTTAACTTCGAATTAGAAGATTTTGTCACACAAAATCTAAATGAAGAAATAAAATAAATAGATGATTTATTAAAAAAGTCCGTACTCGGAGAAAAGCACGAGTGCGTATCTAGGTGTTATCGGGAATTTTCGAGATACTAGTAGTACGAAAAAAGACACAAAATTAGTGTTTATTTGTGATTATTTAATGCTGATTATGTATATTTATTTGGTGGATTTTGAGACAGCAAGTAGAAAAAAGACATAATATTGATCATAAATTTGCTTGAATTTCATTTTAGATGAATGGTTACGTCTCAATTTACATATCACCATCATTCAAGTCAACACAACACAATATAATAATTTAGAAGATTATTAGTGAATTAGAGACGTACATTTCTCTCATGTAAGTTTGGACATTACCTTTTCTCATTTTTTTTTGTCGGATCCTGAAAGATCGATATTTTTCCCTTGGTTAGTTATGTTTATTTTTCTGAAACTAATAAATATTTGATAAGAAAGATAGAGGGCCCAAAATAATTTAATATATTAATAATTAAAAAAAATAAAGCCTGTTAACTATATTATTTGAGAAAAAATTGGGCCGAACTCGCCCATTAGTTTTATCTACATCTTGTCTCAACGCAAATAGTGGACGAACCAATGCGAACTTTCCCCAATTGCAAAATTATTTTCAAAAATGATGAATAAAATAAGTGGCCCAAGAAAGACTTTTTTCCTTTTTGTTACCCTCATAGTCATATCACCTGAGCTGAGGTAACAGAAATTTTAAGATCATATATATCATCGTCCATTTCACCTCGGACCGGATTTGTAGCCGTGTAGTTCCGATACCCATCGGACCTAAAGTTAATTCTCAACTTTAATTATTTTTGTTAAGTGAACAAGTGTCAGATCATGTCGTCATTTGCTCCTCCTATATGCCATTAAATTAAATTATATTCTTGAACATGAAAAGAAAAAAAAAATATTTCCTCTCTATTTCATGATAGTAAAAAATTGTAAAATATATATACCGATCCAACAACATGTTGCGCGCTTGTTCATGTGTATGTTAAAGATAAAAATATGATTTCAATATCCCGTTCTTATGTTTCAATGTAATAATGCTTATGTGTCAAGTGAGTCATCTTCTGCTACAAAATCTTCATAGAATTGATCATATCACCTATGGTAACTCAAATTTTGAGTTTAGATCTAGACCATTTGATTTTCTTTAACACAAATATTAAAAGAGTCTAGTGTATTTTACCTCGAGCTGAATTAACTTGAATTCTGATCGAACAATCCGAATCTAAATTCTAAATTTGAGTTACGTTAAAGGATCCGGACTCTTTAATTTATAATGAGCCCGTTTCAATTGTACTCAGTCAGATAATCTGAGGGATGTGAATTCAATTCCCTAGTCAAATGAACGCTCAGCAAAAGGTACCAATTTAATTACCAAAAGCAGCTGATAGCTTCTATCAGTCTTCTAAAAAAAATTTTTACCAAAACCAGTAATAACTTTTTATAGCTAACAAATCAAAAGGCACTTGACAAGCATCAATTAATCATTAATATTCCCTTTTCATACTTCTTGCTTTTAACAGTATCGTATATTAAGATACCCTTTTGGAATCACAGCAGATTTATTTCCTTTCCAAGCAGATTTATTTCCTTTCCAACAACCCGGCCGCATAGTAGCGCCATAGAAGAAATTTTACATCCCAGTCAAGCTAGACAAATTTGAAAGATAACAACAGCAAGCACTAAATCACCTTGGCCAAGTAAACAACAAAATTGACAATATAAAAAATTATGTACAAACACAGCTTATAAATATATGCCAAGCAAAAAAAAAACATTCAATTTACAACGAACCTACACCCGTCGAGTAACCAAGTACTTGACTTACACCGAACCTAAACCCGGAAATAACTCTGCTGTTATTCTAAAAAATAATAGCAGGAACCTGTTATTCCAAACTCAACCCGTTGACCTTCCTTGAGATTCACGCATGAAAAACTTTGAACAGTTAAAATCGGAATAACATCAGATTTATTTCCCATAAATCCTTATTGATTCAATTCAATTCACAGAAAGGGCCGCAAATTATTGAAGATCAAAAACAAGGGACTTGGCTACGGTGCTATGGGTAGCTAAGAGACCTCCCGTGCTACGGCTCAATATTCGACTTTTCAAAATTTTAACGGTCGATTCGAACCGTTCATCTTGTTCTCCATATTAATATGTGTTTGGAGACCAAATTTTACATTTTTTTGAAAATTGTTTACTATTTTTTTAGACTTATTGAAAATCGCTGTTTTTCAGACAAATCTGGACCATAAAAAACAGCGATATTCAATAAATCTAAAAAAATAGTAAAAATTTTCCAAAAAATATAAAATTTGGTCTCCAAACACATATTAATATGGAGAACAAGATGAACGGTTCAGATCGACCGTTAGAATTTTGAAAAGTCGAATATTGAGCCGTAGCACGGGAGGCCTCTTAGCTACCCATAGCATATTAGCCAAATCCCAAAAACAAGATACTCATCCCTGACAGCAAAATAAAATATCAGATCTATGGCTATATCCAACTCGAATTGCTACCATTCAAACCACCAAACATCGACTGCTTCTGGCACACAACATAAACCCCGATTGCCAGTCCCGCAAGGAGACTCGCCAGAGCCATGGCCACCGTGGATTTCGCCAAGCGATTGATTTGATTGGCGTAGATTTCGCCATGTGGAGAGTCGGAGGGTACGGCCGCTCTGATGATCAGTAGTCCCATGCCTGTGAAGAAGGTGACCGGAACTAGGATAAAAAGGAGCAGTGGAATCAACAGGTTGATGATTGAGCTTTGAGGGGTTTTAGTGGAGTATGATAAGAGGGGTTCAGAGAGGAGGAAAGCACCGATGGAGGTGGAGAAAGCGAGAATGGAGGGGAAGGAGATGTCTGAGTTGACATTTGGATACGAGGGGGTGAGAGGTTCTTTGCTGTGGTTCGATGCCATAGTCTCTCTGTTCAATTCTAGATTTAGCCAAGGAAGTTCTACCTTTTTGCTCCTAATTTGGAAATGTGATTGTGAGGTGCCTTGGAAGTTCAGAGAATGGGTTATATATAGAGGGGAGATTATTATTATTATTATTATTATTGTTATTATTATTATTTTATTTTAAACATGTGTTTTCCTTTATGCTGGGTTGTATGTCGTATTGTCGTTTCTTGGAAGATGAAAGGGGATTGGAAAATTTATGTGATTTTGGAGACGGTGAAAAGGATGGGCTGTGGAAATTTTATATGATTTTGGAGACAGCGAAAGAGATTGGCGCGAGCATCTTTTAGTTTTATTTTTTTTGCTTATTAATTCTGAGAGACGTTTAGCAAGAGGAGAGTTGAGGCTTTTGTTTGACATTGAGGGAGCGGTGGCCGGTGGGTCCTTTTTTATAGCGTAAAATCAATGCTCATGCTCCGCAGGATAAGACACCTTGAAATCAAAAATCAACGGTATGTGGTGGTTGAACGGAAGTGATACCGTTAATGGATTAATTGAAAATAATTATAATTAATCATCTATAATTGAAAATAATTAATTAATTAATCAAAAAAAATTATAATGGTTTAGTCACTGCTAGCAACTAATTGACTGATTAATCGGCCTAAACATATGTTTTTTACAACAATGGTTTTGAAAAGACAAATTCAATATTTTAAGAAGAATAGGTATAGGTTAGTTGGCTTGAAAATAAGGAGGGAGGTTGGGTAGTAAACTAGATGTTGTCACTTATGCTGCTGTAAGACTGTAAACATTGGTAGCCTCTACCAATATTTTCAAAAAAAAAAAAAAAATTCTGATTGTTCAGAATATGAATAGATGGATGGATTGTGTTGAGAAGTGAACAATTGCAAAAATTATGTTTGTAACTTTATCCTTTATTTTTAAATTTCCAAAATTGTTGAATTTAATTTTCAAATTAATTTCTGAATTTGATTTTCAAATTCAAATAGAATTATTAGAATGTCAAAATTAAATTGTTGAATTGAATAAATTAATTATTAATTTATTGTATTGAATTGTTAATGTGATTTATTAAAAAACTGTCATTATGGACTATGCTTGGTAACTCATGTCAGTGTTTTAAAATGTGGCCGCATGGGCCGCATATGCGTATGCGGTCGGCAGCCGCGCTCAGAACGGCCATGCAGTCATCCCATGCGGTTTTGAGCATGCGGCCGCATATGCGGTCCGAATATGCGGCCATGCGGATTAAAAAAATGCATATGCGGATTAAAATGCGGCCATGCGGTCCGAATATGCGGCCATGCAGTCCTCCCATGCGGATCAGCAGCCACCGTTGGATCAGCAATTTTCAAAGTGGCTTAATAAATAGTAAAAAAATTCAGAAAAATATAAAATTTGGTCTCCAAGCACATATTAATATGGAGAACAAGATGAACGGTTCGGATCGACATTTTGGATTTTAAAATTTTAAATTTGGACCGTATGCATACAAATGCACATTAGTCACACTCTCTCTCTCTCTATATATATATACGTGGATTTTTATTTTAAAATCCGCACATATAAATCCGCATGAAAATCCGCATACCGCATATGCGGTATGCAGTGGCCTTCCGCATGCATGAACAAAACCGCATTTTAAAACATTGACTCATGTAGATCTTTTTGTAAATTTTCCGGAATGGAGTCATAATAAGAAATCAAAATTTTCTATCAAAAGTTTTGTATGCATGAAGTCTAAATTTTCATTTATACTTTTTGCTATTTTTCTTCGTCCTGCAAATTAATTTTTTTAAGAAAATAATTGTCAATAAATTAATTTAAAGTCTAGATTAAATTTCAACAAATTAATTTATTTGATTATTTTTTTCGTTTTTTCAAATTAAAATATAATAATTAAAATATTCAAAATTGAAGTATTAAATTAGTAATAACTCTTAAATTGTAGCAGATATATGATTATTTTAGAGAAAAAAAAAACTTTGCAATTTAACGTGCAGTAGTATCACTGTATGAACTATGAAGCGCTAAAAAAGCGCATTAAATTCTGCAATATCTTAAAAAGTTCTTAAAAGAAACTTCGTTGACATGAATAATTTGGTCATCTGTTCTTGTCTTTTTAAATTCTGCAAGGCATTAATTTTTAGACTTTTCTGTTTGTTTTTTTCTTTTTCTTTTTTAATTTTTTTCTTTTTGTGTGTTGCTTGTAACATATTTATTGCGGAGGATTTGTAAGATGTAATCTCATGAATGCAAACTCTCGGCACTTCGGCAGTTTCTGCTAAGTTTCTCAAAAAAGACAAGAACAGTCGGAATAAATAAATACATGCTCTGGCAGCTGCTGCCATGACTTTTTCAAAAAGGAAATAAAATCATCCACATTGGATTTGCATGATGTAATATCGGGTAGTTGGTTTACACCGATTTTTTTATTTATATTCAAAAAAATATATAAATTTAAAAAACTAACTAAACCGCTTGTCTTTTTTCAAAAAAAACTATCCAAACCAGAAAAAAAATTTCCGGTGTCAATACCAATTTCCGGAAATTGGATCATAAATCCGGAATAATTTTTTCCGGATTTAGGATTTTTTTTTTTTGTTTTTTTTTGCTAATTCCATAATAATTTTTTCTGAATTTAGGAATATTTTTTTTTTTTAGTAAATTTTTTTTTCCGAAAATTTTTTTTATAGGAATTTTTTTTTTCATTTTTCAGTTTTTATTTATAATTTATTTATTTTTTGTATTGAAGTATTACAAATATTTAATATATTTTAAAAAAAATAGATGGAATACTATATAATTTGATTTATTCGAAAGACTGTTACAAATAATCCGGATCAACATTTTTCATGCCGGATTTTTTAGGACCGTAAGAAAAATTAATATAATATAATATATGCGTATGTATATGTATAAGTATATATAATATAATATATGTATATGTATATATAATATAATATATGTATATGTATTTATAATATAATAGATGTATATATATGTTAAAATGTGCTTGCATATTAAATTTTATATTTTTTTGAATTTTTTTTACTATTTATTAAGTATTTAACAAAATCGCTATCTATATTCAGACCATTGAATTTTTGTATCCATCTTAATAAATAGTAAAAAAATTTAGAAAAATGTAAAATTTGATCTGCAAGCATATTTTAAAATATCCATCATGTTGAATGGTTTGGATCGACTGTTTGGACTTTGAAAACTTTGAAAATATCGATCGTTTAATGCCTATCGTTGAACGAAAACTTAAACTGAATTTTTGAGGCACTAACCGAGGGTTCCAATACCTCATCATACCTCATATTTTATATCTTCATTTTCATATATATTATATTATATATACATATATATACATATATTATGAGATGGGCTACGGTGAGTTGCGAAGTAAAACACGTTTCTACTTCACGCCGCATTTTTATTTTGAAAGTCCAAACGACCGATCGAACCGTTAGATGTTTAATCCATATTGAAATGTGCTTGGAGACCAAATTTTACATTTTTTTGGAATTTTTTTACTATTTATTAAGCATTTTTGAAAATTGTTGTTTTGCTGTAAACAGTGAAAAACAGTAAAATTTTCTGGACCATCACATCAGCGACTTTCAAAATTGCTTAATAAATAGTAAAAAAATTCCAAAAAATGTAAAATTTGGTCTCCAAGCACATTTCAATATGGAGAACAAGATGAACGGTTCGGATTGACGTTTTGAACTTTCAAATCACAAAATACATATGAAAAATTTGGTCTCCAAGCACATTTCAATATGAAGTAAAATAGTCGCTTTACTTCGCAACCCATCGTAGCCCATCTCATATATTATATTATATTATATATACATATACATATACATATATTATATTATATTATTTTTTTTTACGGCCGTAAAAAATCCGGCATGAAAAATGTTGATCCGGATTATTTGTAGCAGTCTTTCGAATAAATCAAATTATATAGTATTCCATCTATTTGTCACACCCCGCGGCCACGGGTCGTAACAGTCCCCCGCCGTAAGCATACAACGCCGTGTATGCTTACAAGGCTACTCACATTTCAAACCAAACAACAAGCAATTCAAACAAGTTTCTAATATATATATCAGAGTACACAGTCTGGTCAGCATATAATACAACAAAAGTATCTCATCCGGATACCAACCACGAGGCCTACCCTAAATCTATACAACAAAAGATATCTAGGGTCATATACTGGTAAGCTACTAAGGCCTACTACTCTCGTGCCTCTCCGGAATCAGTCGCACCAATACCTGTAAAATAACGGGGAAGGTGGGGGTGAGAATAAATTCTCAGTGCGAATTTGCCACATTTGAATTATTGGACTTGCAATCAAACTCTATATTCAATAATGAAACCCAAACAACAACAATGCAAACAGTTATATAAGAAAACATAAATAACAGAATGCCACTACTCGACAACAGTTAATCAACCTGAAACACAGTTTACGGAATTTCCAAGATGAATCTCAAACACAACATATATTTTGGCTTAACTTGATTCCTAACTCAGTTCAGTAGGGCTTGTAGCAATTACAGATGTTCTTTCGAGCTGAACCTTTATCAAACCCACATCTGTAGGGTTACTGACACCTACAGATGGCCAACCGCTGGACCCTTTATCTGACACCCATCTGCAACCGCTTGGCTTAACAGTTTATTAAGGTCTGGTTCAAATCATGTAAAGAAAATCCACTTTAGAATCGTTTCCAATATTCGTCATATTCAATCGACCGTTCAAATGCATTAACACGTAGGAAAATGCTACCGAGCCATAGACGTTACACAAGTCAACCACGATTTCCAATCACACATCTCATAACATAATCACCCTCCCTCGTCCCAACCGGTACTGGGAATATCGAGGGCCGTTCACCTAAGGCCATTTAGGATCCTGGGAATCCAAGTCAGCATACAGCCCGACTTGGCAAATTCATTGGATCCAAGTGCTTAACTTCGTAAATCCATTCACATACATATCAAATCAAATCAAATCAATCGTGGTGACTTTCAATCAAAATCAGATCATAATAGATCGACACAACCTACAACCATACCAGCATGCAAAATCACTCAAGTCATATCAATTCGAGTTTAATTTGATTGGGTTATGCAAATGCTTTACACAATTCAGATGCAATCAATGATATTCAACATGACAAAACGAATACACAGTTTAATTCCTGAAAATAAAGTATCAAACAAGTCCAAGAATCCCGCACCTGTTTGACGAGCGTACCGCTTAAGCTAAGGATCGGACGTCTCGTATGGTCTCGCAAGTTCTTGCTCGACCGAGCCTACACCTATATCATACGTATACTTGGTTTAATTCGGGTTCAGTGGTCTATACGTTTACTTAGGGTTGGTACAGTCCCAAATCAATTCTTTTCGGATCCTTCTTTATTACCAAAATCCTCTAAAACTACACAAAATCTCATCTAGGTCCTCTGGACCATACAACTCTCCATTTGGTGACCATCAATCACCGTTTCACTACTTTGGTTCTCGGTTCATTTCAATTTACCATTTGGTTAACCCTAATTTGGTCAAAACCTCAAATCAGCCGTTAAATGTTCTAGAAATTCACGATCAGGAGGCAACCCTACCGATTACAAGTCTAATTGGTCGGGTTAAGCAAATCAAATCACGATTATGCCAACTTTCAATTTTGGCACGAAACCCTAGAAATCAGATTTCATAAATCGGAAGAAATCGGGAAAAAGAATAACAAACAAACTAGTAAGAAGTGTAGAGGAACTAGTCCTCGAGCAATTCGAGCACAAATCTCGGGTTTAAAACGAGAATCCGAGAAATCGAGAAAATTCGAGGTTTCGAAAGCAAAAAGGAGAGAAAGAAATACCAAATAGAAGGGTTCTGAGAGATCCTCGGCTGCTTTCTCGGTTCCAAACTCGATTTCTCGCAACAATCGGGAGTCTGAACGAAACGGAAACTCACGGGATCTTTTCCTTCTCTCTTGGACGAATTTCACTTAGAAATGGGGAATGGTGGAAGAGAGAGAGAGAGAGAAGGTTTAATTTGGGTTTTAGGGTTAAAATTACCCTGAATGCGGATTAGCCAATCCGCACTGCGGGTTACCTAATCCGCACTCGAGACTTAGTCGGTTGTCAGCCGAATCCAGGAAAAGTCCGAGCCTACTGCGGATGAACCTGATCCGCACTGCGGTTCAACCTCATCCGCACTCACTACTTAGCCGATTTCAGGAAAATTCAGTGCAATACAGAAATTCATGAGTGCGGCTAAACTAATCCGCACTGCGGATCCCTCACCCGCACTCACTACTTAGTCGATTTCAGGAAAATTCAGTGCAATACAGAAATTCATGAGTGCGGCTAAACTAATCCGCACTGCGGATCCCTCACCCGCACTCACTACTTAGTCATATTTTTGTCAAAATTCCAGAAAAATCCTGAGCCACTGCGGATGAGGTTGATCCGCACTGCGGTCAATCTAATCCGCACTGAGCCCATAAGGTTCCGAAATCTCGAAATTTCGACGCGGTTTCAATTCACAATTAACTTACTTATTTAGGGAAACCTTGATTAAGGTTTAAACTTCCATTTTATTAACACAATTTATCGGTTCTTCCTTTTAAATCATTTCAATTTAATTGTAAAAATTTCGTAACGTAACACTATTTTTTTTAAAATATATTAAATATTTGTAATACTTCAATACAAAAAATAAATAAATTATAAATAAAAACTGAAAAAAAATTCCTAAATCCGGAAAAAATTATTCCGGATTTAGGATCCAATTTCCGGAAATTGGTATTGAAACCGGAAAAAAAATTTCCGGTTTGGGTAGTTTTGGAAAATAACAAACGGTTTGGTTAGTTTTTTAAATTTATATTTTTTTTGGATATAAATAAAAAAATCGGTTGTTTACAGCTGGGTTACCGTTAATTTGAGATCGTTCGATAACAAAGAATTAAGAACTTAAGGAGCATTAAGGAACTGATGTTCAGTTGTCTTAATTCGTGAATAAAAATTAAAAAAGTTAACGAAAGTATAGATATGTTTTAAGGTCCAGACAGAGGATTAAGATTCGGACAAAAAGAGGTTAAAAAAGTGTTCTCAATCTGCATTAAAGAATTGGTGTTCGGTAGAATTAAGCAGTTAAGAAAGTTAAAAGAAACAGATTAAGTTTTAAGAAGGCTTAATTTGATTTTGCTTAACCTTATTCAATTCATGTATTTTGACTAAAAGGAAATAAATACATGCTCTGGCAATTGCTGCCATGACTTTTTCAAAAAAAAAGACAAGAACAGTCGCCATCCATCCGTACACTTAATTATTTAGTTTTTTTGTTTCTTCTTCTTTAAAGCAAAGCCATTGATTGCTTTCGGAGAGCGATGCCATTGACAGCCGATTTGTTTCCTCCGTGACTCCGTTGACGATATTTTAAAAAAAAAATTGACTCGGGCAGGTGATTTGAAATGACTATTGAGTAGAAGCAGGGTGTTATCGAGTTGATTAAATTTTTTTGTAAATTTAATTTTAAGATTTATTGAATTAGTTTTAAATGATAAAATTAAACTGTTGAAATCTGCGTTTACATGGGAAGTTTTTTAAATTTTTGAACTAATTTTGAATATTTTTTTTAAAGGCTTGACGGTGAGTCAGTGACTACCAACATTGCATTAATTCAATGTGTTGATAACTACAAGTTTTAATTTTTTTTTTATTTGTAAAATCATGTGGTAAAAAATTGTTTAAAAATAAATGTAATAAAATTAATTTATAATTTTTTAAATTTTAATCGCTTGATTTTATATTATATTAATTTGAAAGTTTAAATTTTTTTTGTATGTAAACACATTATTTATAATATAGATGAATTTTAACAATATATTTGAATTCGTCGTTTAAAATCAATATATGATAAATTTTAGAATTGAGTTTGACAAAAAAAATTAATAAACTTATGAATACTCTAGTTCTACTCGAGGCTGTTTCACCTTTTATTTTTTTTTCTCTCTCTTAATTTTGTGGACAATATTGAAGTAAAAGGTCAAAAATTATGGCTGGCTTTTATGTGAGATTGTGAGGCAAAATAAATAAAACTGCTGCTTTGAACTTTGTGTTCTATTAATCTTCATTCCAAGTTTTCAAGTCTCAATATCAAAAAGATAATCTAAACTTTTTTTTATTAGTTTTATTATTTTTTACTGTTTCAAACCATTTCTCTCGTAAATTGTCTTACGAAAGTTTTGTAGACAAATTTAACTAAAATTTTCTATATGGCAGTCTGAAAATATAATAAACCAAGCAAATAAATTTTATAATTTTTTTTCGTAATATATTGGAAAAAACTAAAAATTTCAATAATAAAAATTACATTCTTAGTTTTTGTTTCAAATGGAAGAATTTAATTGTTTTTTTAATTATATTGATCAGATCAAATAAAATTATGTTTGCTATAATATATTTTTTTTTGTTAGAAATTAGTAGACAACTCAAAAGCGGTGAACAAAAATTTTCTCAGCTTATCTAATTTTTTTTTTAAAAAGAAATTAGCCATGTGATAATGAAATTATAGTATGGCATGAACAATAAAGAACGCAAACAATTTCGATACGTGAATATAGTTTATATCAAGTATTGAAGTAAAAAAAAAATATCTTCTTTATTTTATTAGCTTTATTTAATTGCATATTATTTTGCTTATTAGATAAATATCCATGTGTCAGCAATTTTATTCAAACAAGAGAAGCTAAAAATATTAAATTAATCGATTTCTTTTTGAAGGGTAAGGTGACAAGTTGCCATCTTACGATTTTCATTGATAAGGAAAATTATACAACCCAAATGGGCTTAAAGTTTGAAACTTAATTACAATTAATTACATTATCTCAAACAATATTCTTTTTTTTTTTGGCGATGGTTAGGCGATTTGTGAAAATTCTTTTTTTTTTTTTAAATTATTGAGTAGATCTCCATCTTGTTATAAAATTCTTTAAAAAAAAAAAGTTAAACAGTATTATTTTAAATTTGCATTTGTGAAAATATCAGAAAAACACACAAGTTCTGGATGAAAATAAAGATCTTAATATGATATAAGAGAATAACATTATTACTGTACTTAATTTAATTATTTTTTTTCAATTTTAGTTCTATATATTGTTTTTTCTTGAGAAAAAGTTCTATTATTAGAATAACAACAAAGCGTCTATTAGAATTCTATTAAAATGTTATATTTGTTGTTAAAATATAATTGTTAGGAGTAATGATTTTTATTTGTGGTCATATGATTATTTAATTTAGTCAAATGTTTAAAAAAAAGAAGAAGATAGCAACAAGGTAAGGGAATCGTCTTTTTTCTAAGGTAATTCGAACTTTTAGTGGACACTGTATCTTTAAATTACTCTGAAAATATATATGTTTTGGAACTAATTTATCAGTTATTAACTTCAAGCTATATAATAGCAACTATATATATACTTTAGTTCTTTGTTTGTTTTTAAAAATTAATAAATTTAACAAAAAAATCATCATAAAATATATCACTGTCATCAGCTTATATTTGTAATTTGAATCTAGTCATTTAAGTCTAACTCATCAATTATTTGGACAACATTAAATTCACACCATAAATTTTGACTCAGATAAACATGTTTGGATGGACATGTGTTAGCAGTCCATTTTGTGGAATAAACTTGGGGATGGAAAGGAAAGACTTCATTTTGTTTTATGAAGTCGTTTTCACCCTGCATCATATCATGCACCGTCCAAGAAATTGATATTCGACTCCCAATTGTGCTTTGTTACGAAGTTTCCATCCTCGAATTAACGGTAAACATTTGTTTTAAAAAAAAAAAAAAAGTTTTTGATTGATGCAGCACACAAGTGATATATACAGAGGCGGAGCCAATTCATCACAGGGGTAGGCACTTGCCTACTCCTAAAAATTATTACTCCTGTAGGGCGTGTTCGGATTTTACTGTTCACGTGGGAAAAAAAAATTTACTCAGACTGAATTTTTTTTTCCCACGTAAACAGTAAATTTTACTTCAAAAATTTTGCAATCCCATTCCTATTCCTATTTCCGTCTGTCTGCCGAACACGCCCTACCCATGATTTACTACATTTGATTACTAACGTTTGCCTACCCATGATTTACTACATGCCTACCTCTGTTTTAGTCCACAAAAGCAGCAACGTCATGCCAACATGTGTCCTGCACAGGAGAATTGAAATAATCGTAGGTTGTTCGATCAGGTTGACTGGAGGACAATAGTTAACATTGTCCGTTTGATCTTCGCAACAGTTACTTTTTTTGTTTCTACGCAGCAATATTTAACATGGTGGGTCCCATGACCTTGCTGAGTTCTCTAAATGTTATGTGGATTGTCTACAACTTTCGAAGAACACTGTAGTTAATTTACTTGGTTTTGAGCGTCCAATTCAAATTGGTCGGTTAATATTTGCTCACCTATGCTAACATAATATTAGTGGATAAAAGATAATTTACCTTGGAAAGACATTTTATTTATTTATAATTTCATAGCTGCAGCCCAACTCTTTGTGCATTGTTAATTTTAATATAGCAGCAACTCATTTAGAAGAAGATTCAAATCCGAAGTCCTGAAGCCGTTTGTGTGCAAATAGGACAATTTGGAAAGGAAAAAAAAAATCAAAGGCGCGATACGGATCGAAAGAGACGATTCGAGAGGAGAAAAAATTATGCCTACCCCTGGCTCAAATCTTGACTACGTCACTGGATATATACCGTTGTTTTGACCAGTGTTGTAAATAACGGTATATGGTTGTCGGATGGAAAGGTACCACCAAGCGATTAATCAAGAATAATCATAAATAATTGACCGATTAATCGGGAAAACTCGTGACGGTTTGATCACCACCAACGACTAATTGGTCGATAAATCAGCCTAGCTAAACGGACGTTTTTGACAACATTGATTTTGACTATATTCTTTGCGCATGGTATGAATTAAGGAAGAAAAGGAATAGAACAAAGAAAAATATTCAAGCTTTTTAAATCGCACGTGATCCGACCATTTTAGCATCTACGTTTGGATGAAACAAGGAATAGAGCAAGAATAGAATTAATCTCAAGTTTGAGAATAGTAACTAATCTAATTTTTAATTGGATTAGTAGAATAGTGAACTAACTCATACAAGACAAACAAATAATAGTGGGTTAGTGCTATTCTTCCTCTATCCAAACATCTAATAGCTCAAAAAAATAGTGTTATTCTTGAGTTAGTGCTATTCTTGCTCCATCCAAACGCACCTTTATATACGCAATAATTATTACATTGAAATATAAGAAGAAGAAAATTTGGGATATCAAAACTACATTTTATTTTTTCAAATGTATATACATATATATAGGATTTAATGGCATAGGGGATGGAGCCGTGTAAGACATTCTATCCGGTTAGAAAAAAAGTCTTATTTAATTACGCAAAATATTTTTAATATAAATAAACAGCGATGGAGCACATGGTGACATGACGACCAGCATCCGGCGCTTGTCCACTTGTCAAAAATAGTCGAGTCATCTCAATTTGAAAATATGTGTGTGTGTGTGTGCGTGCGTGCGTGTGATTGTACGCTGGTAAACATGATGTTTTCATTAGCTAATAACGTTGGAGGCTGTTGCCAAGCAGCTTCCTTTTTGAGGTCCCTTTCTAATGGTCAAAATTTCATGAAAATGGGATGAGATTTTGATTTAGTTGGATAAAATTGTCATGATTTATTTGGATGGAACTTGTTATGAAATGGGATTTGTGTTCTTCTTCTTCTTCTTGTTTTTTTTTTTTTTTTTTTGGGGGGGTCTATTCAAGTGTAAATTGATGGGAAAAAATAATATCTAAGTTGGAGCTATTTTTATATCCATGACAGAGACATTGGTGTTCACTCTTCTATTTTCAATTTGTCTTCGATTTATACTTTTGCAAACAATGAAAATTTGATCATTCATATGCTAATTTATAGTGTTTACACTTCTATTAAAAAAATCAGAATATTTAATAAACAACAATAATTTCCAACATAAAAAATATAAAAAATACATAATTTTATTTTTGCTTCAAGCAAATTAAAGAATTAGGAATAATCAATTTGTTAATTTTACTTGTTATTGATTTTTTCGGGTGATTGTATAACAAGTTTACGAGTAAAAGTCTCGTTAGAAATAAAAATGTATAAGTGTTGTTTTGTTATTGTTTTATCCACTTTATTTAACTATATTAATCATTATTAGAAAAAAGTTGCATTCAATCAAGTGTTTTTGAAACAAAAATATAATTTTTCACAATTATTTTCATAGTATAACCGAACATTTATTTCAGCAGATTTTCTCAAAATCATTCTTGTGCATATTATATGTATAAGTTCTCATAAATTATTTTTTTTTGTACTCGTCAAATTTCATCATGTATAATTATGCGACAATATAACATGTCAAGAAAAAAAAAATTAGTTATGTGCTCAGAAAAAAAACAATATAACATGTTTTTGCCCTCTTGTCCGGTAGTCTCAAATAAAGAAGGTCGTTGTCCAAGAAAAAAATACACATCAATAATAAAGAAGGTCCGCAGAAAAGTGATCGCATCAAAATTCGAAATTTTCAAAAAACGTAGTAGTTTGGTTTATGGTTTACTGGTTTTTTTGAGCCACCGACCGTCTGTGGGAACACCAGAACAGAGGGCCCACACAGACTTAGTCTTGTCAGGAGGAAGCTGCTTGGCAACAACCTCCAGCTCCAACGTTATCGGCTAATAAAAAAAAATTGTTTAAGAGCTTAGAACAAGAATAATATACTTTTATTAAAGCGGGGGAATTTTGTACCAAAATATTGTCACAATTATTATTATTATTTTTTAAAACTGATGAACTCTAGCTATTTTTTTTAAGAAAAAAAATAAAGATCAAACCTTCTAAATTTTATTATCTACAAAGATTTTGAATATTGGCTTTTGCCACTAAATTAAAAGTTAATTCTCAACTTTAATTATTTTTGTTAAGTGAACAAGTGTCAGATCATGTCGTCATTTGCTCCTCCTATATGCCATTAAATTAAATTATATTCTTGAACATGAAAAGAAAAAAAATATATATATTTCCTCTCTATTTCATGATAGTAAAAAATTGTAAAATATAAATACCGATCCAACAACATGTTGCGCGCTTGTTCATGTGTATGTTAAAGATAAAAATATGGTTTCAATATCCCGTTCTTATGTTTCAATGTAATAATGCTTACGTGTCAAGTGAGTCATCTTCTGCTGTAAAATCTTCATAGAATTCATATCACCTAAGGTAACTCAAACTTTGAGTTTAGATCTAGACCATTTGATTTTCTTTAACACAAATATTAAAAGAGTCTAGTGTATTTTACCTCGAGCTGAATTAACTTGAATTCTGATCGAACAATCCGAATCTAAATTCTAAATTTGAGTTACGTTCAAGGATCCGGACTCTTTAATTTATAATGAGTCCGTTTCAATTGTACTCAGTCAGATAATCTGAGGGATGTGAACTCCCTAGTCAAATGAACGCTCAGCAAAAGGTACCAATTTAATTACCAAAACCAGTAATAACTTTTTATAGCTAACAAATCAGAAAGCACTTGACAAGCATCAATTAATCATTAATATCCCCTTTTAATACTTCTTGCCTTTAACAATATCATATATTAAGACCTCGTTTCCAACAACCCGGCCACATAGTAGCGCCATAGAAGAAATCGTGCACTTTCCCAGTTAAACTATGACAAATTTGCAAGATAACATCAAGCTAGGGCTGTATAAAAAGCTCGCGACTCGTGAGTTACTCAAACTCAGCTCGGTAACGAACTCGCTAACAACTCGTTCGTTTAAAATTCGAGTTATTCTGACTCGAGTTGAGTAACTCGTGAGTTAAACGAGTTGAGTTTGAGTTGGACTGAACTCGCTCGTTACAACTCGTGACTCGTTTGATTGATGATTTTCTTCATAATTTTTGACCTATTTTATTTTCCCAACTAGATGTGACTGACTCAAGTTGACCCAATTCATTTCATTTAATCATTTTGTTGTGAATTGTTTGTTAATTCAATATTTACTTCTCATATTATTACATAACAACAATCATAAGTTCAAATGTTCAACATTTCAACACCTTAAACGAGTTGACTCACGAGTCACGAGCCAACTCGAGTTACTCGCGAGTTGAATTCGAGTCAGCGAGCCAGCTCGGCTCAATAATCTCAACTCGAGTCAACTCGACTCACTATCTTTCGAGTTGAATTCGAGTTGTCCATAACTCGAGCTAACTCGGCTCGTTAGCAGCCCTATAAACCATAATTAAAAAAAAAAGATTTTTATAAAACTAATATGATTATTTTTTTATTACAAAAATCATAAGAACCGAAATGTCATTTTGATTCCGAATTTTTTTTTTTTTGGTGGGACCGAAATGACAATTCGATCCTAGGTATTTTTACAATTTTTCAACGTATTTTTTTCTCGAAATCTGTGAAAACAACTGGGATCAAAATGACAATTTGGTCCAAAATAAAAATAACAGGACCAAAATGGCATTTCGTTTCTTATAATTTTTGAAAAAAAAAATAATCATGTTAGTTTTAGAGAAATTTTTTTTTTCTAATTATGGTTTATTAAAGAAATTCTCGAAGGCCAGGAGGCTCACAGGCTGGTTTATAACAAAATAATTCGGCCTTCGGGGCCTCTGGCCGTAATCCATCCCTTGTAGAAGATCGCATCAAGGATCTATTTTGACTGTGTTACCTCATCTGAAATCCTATCATTCACATTCTTCGGCCCACGTGTGACACGTCACTCTTGGATTTTTTTTTTTTCCTTTTTTCTTTTGATGAAGTTGGATTTTTTTTCCTATAACTGGCCAGAGAAACCGAATCGTCTGCCCCCGGGGTGCAGAAAATTTCTGCCCCCAGAGTCACTGCGAGGTGGGACCGGTTACTGTTTAAGGGTTTAACTATTGTTACTGTTTTTAAATGGGGCCCCACCTGTAGAGACTCTGGGGGCAGGAATTTCCTGGCCCCCGGGGGGCAGACAATTCGGTCTCCTGGCCAGAAGCTGCCGAGTGTGTCACTCTTGGAGCTTATAAGCATAGTGACAAATGAATTATTCGGATTCGGTTCCGCGGAGACAAAAATTCATAATTAAGGTATAATTCGGAATTATTTATAAATTTTGAAATTTATATTAATAAAACAGATTTCCCTTCCAAAAAAAAAATTTAGAAATAGAATCAAATTATAAGACAATAACTATAGCATATCATCAAAAGTTAACTTTTATTCCCGAATTTTTAAAAAATACCTATTAAAACAATTAATTTAATAAAAATAACCACATTCTGACCGGAATTTTAAAAATACCCGACCCGCTAAAAAAATCCGCGACCCAGATTAAAAAGCGCGCAACTTGTTGTCGGATCGGTATTTATATTTTACATTTTTACTATCATGAAATAGAGAGGAAATATTTTTTTTATCTTTTCATGTGCAAGAATATAATTTAATTTAATGGCATATAGGACGAGCAAATGACGACATGATCTGACACTTGTTCACTTAACAAAAATAATTAAGTTGAGAATTAACTTATAATTTAGTGGCAAAAGCCAATATTCAAAATCTTTGTGGATAATAAAATTTAGAAGGTTTGATCTTTATTTTTTTTCTTCAAAAAAATAGCTAAAGTTCATTAGTTTAAAATAATAATAATAATAATAATTGTGACAATATTTTGGTACAAAATTCCCCCCGCTTTCATAAAAGTATATTATTCTTGTTCTAAGCTTGTAAACAATTTTTTTTTTATTAGCCGATAACGTTGGAGCTAGAAGTTGTTGCCAAGCAGCTTCCTCCTGATAAGACTAAGTCTGTGTGGGCCCTCTGTTCTGGTGTTCCTACAGACGGTTGGTGGCTCAAGAAATCCAGTAAACCATAAATCAAACTACTACGTTTTTTAAAAATTTCGAATTTTGATGCAACCACATTTCTGCGGACCTTCGAATTTGTCAAGTCCCTCTAAGATAAATGTGCACAAAACCCCTCTCCCGTTTATTGCAAAATCACACTATTTTGTTGAGTCCCTCTAAGATTTTGTCCGTAATGGCAGTGCGTAAAACCTCTCTCCCGTTTATTAAGACTGGAGAGAATAATACTCAATAGCTCCAGCGTGTTAGTTATGACTGGAGAGAATAATACTTAATTAGATCAGCGTGATCTGGTTCGTTACTTTCGTACTGCCACGTCATTCTCGCTGCGTACTGTGTACAGTTTGTCGGCGTAATGTCGTCGCTCAACTGATAATAATACATTAACTCTTAGTTCAGTTTCTAGGAAATCGCCATTATTCGTGTCATATTATCCCATGGTCTTGAAAACAAATCGGCTCTTATTCCGCAGCCGTTCTAACTTTGGGTGCGTTTGAATAGAACAAGAATAGCACTTTTTTTTTAGCTATTCGATGTTTGAATAAAGTAAGAATAACATTAGTTTACTATTTTTTGTTTGTCTTATATGAATTAATTCACTATTCTATTAATTCAACCAAAAGTTGAATTAGCTACTATTTTCAAATTTGAGATTAACTTAATTCTTGTTCTATTTCTTGTTTCATCCAAACGTATCTGTAGAGACTAGAGAGTCGTGCATAGAGTGGAAAAAAATGTGTCGAACCAGACCGGACCGTTTGATAAACACTAATACTACTGCACGTTAGATTACAAAGTTATTACTAATTTAATACTTCAATTTTGCACATTTTAAATATTCTGTTTTAATTTGAAAAGAAATCGAAAAGATAATCAAATAAATTAACTTGTTGAAATTTAATCTAGACTTTAAATTAATTTATTGACAATTATTTTCTTAATAAAAAAAATCAATTTGCAGGCCGAAGAATTATAGCAAAAAATATAAATGGAAATTCAGACTTCAAGCATACAAAACTTTTGATATAAAATTTTGATTTCTTATTATGACTCCATTCCGGAAAATTTACAAAAAGATCTACGTGAGTTACCAAGCATAGTCCATAATGACCGTTTTTTAATAAAAGAAAAATCATCTGAAGTCAAGTTTAAAATTTCTTATTTTCAACAGTTATGTATTTTTGTTTTATTTGAAATTGAATATGCATTTCAATAGAATTTAAAATCACATTAACAATTAAATACAATTAATTAATATTAATTTATGCTATTCAACAATTTAATTTTCACATTCTAATAATTCTATTTGAATTTGAAAATCAAATTCAAATATTAATTTGAAAATTAAATTCAACAACTTTGGAAATTAAAGATCAGGTTAAAGTTACAAACAGAATTTTTGCAATGTTCCCATCTCACCAGTCTATCTTATCATATTTTGACTAGTCAGAGAGACCATAGGACTATCTTATCAAATTCAAATATTAATTTGAAAATTAAATTCAACCACTTTGGAAATTAAAGATGAGGTTAAAGTTACAAACAGAATTTTTGCAATGTTCACTTCTCTCCAGTCTATCTTATCATATTTTGACTAAGAGACCATATATGACTATCTTATCAAATGCAAATATTAATTTGAAAATTAAATTCAACCACTTCGGAAATTAAAGATCAGGTTAAAGTTACAAACAGAATTTTTGCAATGTTCACATAGGACTATCTTATCAAATTCAAATATTAATTTGAAAATTAAATTCAACCACTTTGGAAATTAAAGATCAGGTTAAAGTTACAAACAAAATTTTTGCAATGTTCACTTCTCTGCAGTCTATCTAATCATATTTTGAACAGTCTATCTTATCATATTTAATCATATTTTGACCAGTTAGGGAGACCATCGGACCATGGATTCAAATTTGTTCATTTTCTCAAGAAAAGGAGCAACCTTCTATTTTTCAATCTGAACTGTTTAAAATCGATCGCACGGCTTCTATTACATCTGATTCATTTTAATAGATTATATTGATATAAAAACAAATTGAAACCGTTTAATTAATTTTAAACTGTTCGGATTAAAGAATAAGAAGGTATTCCTTTTCTCGAGAAAAGGAGCAGATTTAAATCTATCGGACCATGTGGATCGGTCCCTACATGCTGAACACTTTTAGGGCATGTTCGGATGTAATTCCGAAAATACTATTCACGTGGGAAAAAAAAAATTCACTCAGACTGAATTTTTTTGTCCCACATAAACAGTAAATTTTAGTTCAAACTTTTTCTATTTCCATTCCTATTCCCAATCCTACTGTGCAGCCGAACATGGCCTTACGCTATAAAAAAGGGAACCAACCGGTCCATCATGTCAAACACACGGTTACATCCTTAATCCTCCTCTTTCTAAACGCTTCAGAATTGAACAGCCATGGCTTCGAAGCACAGCAAAGAACCTCTCGTCCCCTCGTATCCAAATGTCAACTCAGACATCTCCTTTCCCTCCATTATCGCTCTCTTCATCTCCATCGGTGCTTTCCTTCTCACTGAACCCCTCTTATCATACTCCACTTTAAACCCTCAAAGCTCAATCATCAACTTGTTGATTCCACTGCTCCTTTTTATCCTAGTTCCGGCCACCTTCTTCACAGGCATGGGACTACTGATCATCAAAGCGGCCGTACCCTCCGACTCTCCACGTGGCGAAATCTACGCCGATCAAATCAATCAATTGGCGAAAATCACTGTGGCGATGGCTCTGGCGAGTCTCCTTGCGGGAGTGGCAATTGGGGTTTATGTTGTGTGGCCAGAAGCGGTCGACGCTTGGTGGTTTGGATGGTAGCGATTCTAGTCTGATATAGTCATAGATCTGATATTTTATTTTGCTGTCAGAGTGTCAGAGACGAGTATCTTGTTTGTCTTCAATAATTTGCGGCCCTTTCTGACTTTCTGTGGATGAAAGCAGAGGGGATCCGATCGACGAGGTAAAGAAGCAAGAGAAAAGGTAACGTCCCCCCATGTCCAGTCCCCGTAAAATCCCCGCAGCTATTTTATCCACTCTCTTATCCACTATCTAACAGAATTCTAACGGTACGGATACGACCTTTTATAAACTTCTGATCCCATCTCTTCATTTAAAAAAACCGATTAGAAAAGGCTGAAAAAGAAAAAAAAAAAACGAAGGACTGCTCCGATCAACCTCCCCACGGCGAGATCTTCGCGCCGCCGCCGTGTTCGCACCGGAGGCTCCAGCGCAGATCACCTCCGTGGCCTCCGTTCCGATCTCTCTCTCCTTCCTCTACAAATTTAGCGATCTCCCTCTCCTCGCTCGCGCCGCCGTTGCCGTGTTCGCACTGGAGGCTCCAGCGCAGATCACCTCCGTCGCCTCCACTCCGATCTCTCTCTCCTTCCTCTACAGATTTAGCGATCTCCCTCTCCTCACTCGCGCCGCCGCCGCCTTCCCACCGGAGGCACCAATACCAGCACAGAGGCACACATGTAAATTTGCTTTTTAATGAAATATGAACGACTTGTAAAATAGGAGATGTTTTATATGTTAATTGTGTCTATTTGTGGAATGCTTGTAGCACGGTAATTAATTTTTTTCATATTTTGTTTATTTTCTTTTGTATTTGTTTGTTGCCTTACTGTTGCAATATATCTAATTTGCTTCATGAATTAATGCCAAAGGAAATGTGTGGGTTTCATT
Organism: Carex rostrata; assembly: GCF_964058835.1. Taxonomy (NCBI): domain Eukaryota; kingdom Viridiplantae; phylum Streptophyta; class Magnoliopsida; order Poales; family Cyperaceae; genus Carex; species Carex rostrata. Next base: position 11,985,237 of record NC_135921.1, read on the forward strand.
TCATAAAACTATCTAAATCTTTGTAAATTAATTTATTGTGGGGGGATGAGTGGACTGAGGGATTTTTGTTTTGTCTCTACTGGAGAGGTGCTTGAGTCCTTAATTTACTGGTAAAATTTACCTAAATCCTTGAAAATTAATATGGCAGTTGTGAACAACAACATCAGAGCTCAGATTTACACCATCAGCTCCTTCAATGACCAAGATGGCTGAGCTGACTGGTCATATCTCCCGTGTTCATGGCTCAGGTATATACACTTTTGCAATTTTTACTTGCATTTATATACTTAATTATTTGTTATATTTAATTTTAGCCTACTGCTCATTCTAGATCATTTATTCATAAGTTTGTTGGGTGTGTAATTGAAAATCTGTAAATATGGTTGTGAGTTGTATCAAGTATTTTCATAGTTTAAATTGCATATCACCTCTTAAGTTGGCCTTCCTTCAAACAATTTTTTTGCCAAGATTTATATTACAAGATATTTGATTAATTGAAATCAGGCTTGTCAGAATTCATTGGCAATTGTGCAAGTTTCAAGGCAACTACTGGTCAAAACATCTGTTGATCATGAAAGAGGACAATCAGGTACCTATTAGTAACTAATTTGCTAATTAGTCTTTTTATTTTTTGCATTTTTTATTAAGATCTTGACACTGACAAGGTCTCTCTCTCAGTTCTCGCTTGGTTTATAGTATCAAGTACAAATGTTTACAGAATTATGTGAAGAAGTTTACAGATACTTTGACTTGTTACTGAGCTCTTGAGTAAAGCATAATACTTTGTATTTATTTGATCTGAGGGTATAAAAAGATCATATCAAATACAATGATGGTATTATGTCAGGATTACGACTTCCTACTTGCTAACCTTAGAGGCTCAGTTTGGTACCTTTAGGCCATTTTTTTTTCTTTTGCGATGGAATTATTAAAACCTAGCAAATGTTAGAAGGTTTCAGACCTTAATTTATTTTAAATTGTTTCTGGTGACACTTGTACTTTACTGGTAAGAGTCAGCATTGCACATTCTGTTTTTTCTGTTTTCATTTGTAGAATCCTTATAGGACAAATAAACAAAACACTTACAAAAGAGCCAAAGCTGCTTTACACCTGACAGGTGAATGTTTTGCAGTAGACTATGTCTATGGGCCTAATATGCTCAAATCTTATATTGTTAGAAATACCAAATGCTTCAAAAATTTACATAGCATAAGAAAGTTACTGTTTCATTTGCTCAAAATGGGAGTTAAAAGTACCCATATCAAAATTTCTCAAGTGCTCCAGAGCATTTCGTTAACTCAACTAATATGTTTGTAGATTTTAAAATATCATTACTAGAAAAGGGAAAAGTTGTCAACAAAATGGTGTATATACTTTTTGATCAAATTGAAATGGATCTAACAGTTGGTGTAGTTTGCATTCTTGAAAAAAAGTTGGACTTTGATTTATAATTCAAGAAAATAAAAATTTCAGCTGTGTTTTGAAATGCAGCTGGTTAGAAATTTACTATTTAAAATGTTTACTCTTCGATTGAGGAAGCATGAGAAATTGAAGAAGCTGGATCAACCAGAGTACATCACAAAAGCCCAAGGCACTGTAAATAACAAAGAGGGATGGACTGGTTCATTCAATTGCGATCAGGTAGTTAAAATCAGTGGCTTAATAGTGCTTATTAGTCACAAAATTCTCTTTTTAACAGTATATGGCATGCAATTAGTGCCATGTTATTGGGTCATGAGACGCTAAAAGGAATTGATTAAGGTTTTTGAGACCTTTGTAAACATGTGCAGTTTTTCTTATCAGTGAATGCATATCATTTGACTGTGACCTTGTCAGTACATTTTGCATAACCTTTGTAAACATGTGAAGCCCGATAAGATGTACTACAAGAATTATGGTTAAGGGGCTGATTGGCAACCCTTATTATTGCACTAAATTATGAAGTTGTGATGGAGTATATAGAGTAGACTCAGGTGTTCTTAAGCTCACCAAGTCGTCTTTTATACTAAACTCATTGGTTTTTTGTCCTTTTTATGATTTGTTATAATCTTTATTGTTGGTTGGATGACAGCTCTTGCAGGGAGTCTATTTCCAGTGATGGATAGTTCTTCTTCCAACTTCTCTGATTATATGACTCTCTTTTCTCGAGTTGTACCAATGAGTTTTCCTTTAATAATCTCAACCTGAGCTGATTGTTATAATTTAAGGTTTATATAGCACAAAGCTTCTCAATTGTTAGTTGTATTCTTTTTCCTTTTTCAGGGCTCAGACACATACACTATAGGCAATCTGTACATTGAGCCAGCATTTATCTCTAACAGGTCTCTCTATTACATTCAACCATCCTGCCTTTCTAATTCTTCAAGCAAAGCTACAATCAATTACCAAGGGGTGTCCTTTACTATAGGTCTGGTTGTACTCTTTTTGTTATAATTCTTTGGTTTACCAAATAACCTTTTTTTCATCTATTTTGCTTAAACTAAATTATATTACTTTTGTGTTGCTTAGTCTTCTGTAGAGATTTGAGAGGATAGAAGGATTGAAATAGTTATAGTATGTTTTCTTTTATTTGTTTGTATTATGAAGCTAAATGCTTTCTGTTGTACTTTATTAATTGTGTGTACTTTCTTATTGTGTTTTTGCTTGATTATAGATAGAACTCTGATATTCATTGGCTTGTTGTTTAATTGAGGGTATATTATCATTTCAAGGCAGTTTATTTCAAAATTTAAAGAAAAAAGTTCGTTTTGTGCTGGTACAAACTCTCAATCCTGATGATATATGAAAAGAAGTGTTATGTATTAGATTTAGAGTATTTAAATAAACAGTTTACAGTGTTATGCGATAAGGTTTAAAGAATTCAAAATAATTGGAAGTAGTATTTAGATGTAAAATAAAAAAATTGAATTTTTTTTACCTATTTATAGTATTCAATAAAACTGTCTAAAGAGTTATATGATAATGTTTATAGAATTAAAAAATATATATAATTGAATTTTTTTTACTGGTTTGTAGTATTTAACGAAAATGTTTACAGAGTTATGTGATAAGGTTTATAGAATTCAAAACAATTGGAAGTAGTATCTAGATGCAATTTAAAAAAAAACACAAATTTGAATGTTTTTTATCACTTTAACCACTTTAACTACTTTAACCACTTTTAGTTGTTTTGTACTCACTCTACATGATATGTGCTCAACCTCTGCCTTGATTCGCCTCATATTACTAGTTTTATGTTTTGTACTCCACAGAAATGAGAATGTTTTATGTTGACAGGATTCGTTGAATTAGTTTATAGGATTTAGTATTGAAGTTTACCGAATTTGCTCCATTAGTTTACAGGATCTTTGAAAATATCTGGGGGATTTTTGGAGGACTGGAGTTGGGGGATCTTTGAAAGGTAACGTCCCCCGAGCTATAGTCCTCCGAAAATCCCCGTGTATAAAAACCTTCCATTTTTAGCTTAGTTCTGACGTGCTTTCAACTGCAATAATTCCAAGTACAATATGTATGTTGACAGGATATTATGTGTATGTTTACAGGATACTATGTGTATGTTCACAGGATAATATGTGTATGTTCACATGATAATATGTGTGTATGTTTACAGGATACTATGTGTATCTAGAAGGAGATTTGAAAAAAAAAATTTGGAAAAAAAAATTTGAATTCTTTTTTACATTTTTAAAAAATAAAATTTGAAAAATAAAATAAAATATTGAAAAAATTTAAAAATTGAATTTTTTTTTACCGGTTTATAGGATTAAACGAAACTATTTACATAGTTATGTAGTAAGGTTTACAGAATTCAAAATAATTAAAAGTAATATCTAGAATAAACAAAAAAATTTGAAAAGAAATTTTGAAAGAAAATTCCGAATAAAAATTTTGAAAATAAATTTTGGAAAATAAAAATTCCGAATAAAAAGTTCGAATATAAATTTTTGAAAAAAAAAATTTGAAACAAAAAATTTGAAAAAAAAATTTGAAAAAAAAATTTGAAAAAAAAATTTGAGAAAAAAAATCGAATATTTTTAAAATATTTTTGTTTACAAAGTTTTAATGTAGTCATGGTTAGTTTTTAGTTTTGAAAAGCTGTTAGAGATCTTCTAGATGTGGTCCTGGTTAAAGGTTTAAAAGTGGTCCCAAACAAAGTAGTTAAAGTGGTTAAAGTGGTGGTTAAAGTGGTAGTTAAAGTGAAAATTAAAGTGGAAGTTATTGGGACCACACAGAATTGAAAGTTTTATGTTGACAGGATTTGTTGAATTAGTTTATAGGATTTAGTATTGATGTTTACAGGATTTAGTATTGATGTTTACAGAATTAGTTGGGAGATTTTTGGGGGACTGGAGTTGGGGGACTGTTAGCTGCTTCCAAGAAGCAATGGGGCGCTTCTTAATTTTGCGTTAGGCAGATCGTTTTTTTACCAAATCTCAGTGATTGTCGCTGGATTTGTGTCACCACGATCCGAAGGAGGGATCGCGTAAATTGTTGAAGTTCGAAAGTAATTTCTTTAATTTTGAAATTTAAATTGAATCAGTGAGGGTTTAGGGGAAATAAATCTGCTGTTATGCTGATCTTAACGTTCAAAGTTTTTCATGAGTAAATCGCAAGGAAGGTTAACGGTTGAGATTGGAATAACAGGTTCCTGGTATTTTTTATAGAATAACAGATTTATTTCCGGGTTTAGGTTCGGTGTAATTTGAGTCAAGTACTTGGGAAGTTCCTCTTTCGGGATATCCTGCAAATTTGTCAGTTTTGTTGGTTACTTGGCCAAGGAGATTTAGTGCTTGCTGTAGGGCTGCTAACGAGCCGAGTTAGCTCGAGTTATGGACAACTCGAATTCAACTCGAAAGATAGTGAGTCGAGTTGACTCGAGTTGAGATTATTGAGCCGAGCTGGCTCGCTGACTCGAATTCAACTTGCGAGTAACTCGAGTTGGCTCGTGACTCGTGAGTCAACTCGTTTAAGGTGTTGAAATGTTGAACATTTGAACTTATGATTGTTGTTATGTAATAAAATGAGAAGTAAATATTGAATTAACAAACAATTCACAACAAAATGATTAAATTAAATGAATTGGGTCAACTTGAGTCAGTCACATCTAGTTGGGAAAATAAAATAGGTCAAAAATTATGAAGAAAATCATCAATCAAACGAGTCACGAGTTGTAACGAGCGAGTTCAGTCCAACTCAAACTCAACTCGTTTAACTCACGAGTTACTCAACTCGAGTCAGAATAACTCGAATTTTAAACGAACGAGTTGTTAGCGAGTTCATTACCGAGCTGAGTTTGAGTAACTCACGAGTCGCGAGCTTTTTATACAGCCCTACTCACAGCCGTCGTAAGAGGAAAACTGAAATAAATCTGCTGTTATTCCAATAGAATAACAGGTCCTGTTATTCCGATCCTAACCATTGAACTTCATCAAAATTCGTGCATAAAAAGTTTTGGTGAATTGTCTAGCAGCCGTCTGGAATTATGCATGAATTTTGGTGAATTGTACAATTTTTATTACGAATTTTGATGTATCTTTGTGCACATTTTATATAAGGGTTGTGCGTTGTGTCAATTTTCGACTGTTTTTCTCAAAATCATATACAAATTAAATGATTGGATCAAGTAAAATTCATATAGAAATTCAAACTTGTACATGGTATATTTGTTCTAACATATTAAATTTTGTGCAAATTATACATGATACGCATGAAAATTCGCTAGACAGCTCTTTTTATAAATAATTCTATATTAATGTAGTTCATTTTTAAACAACCTAAAAAATATATAGACATCGTATAGCAAATACACTTATCTGACTCCATACTTCTCCGAAACGCTATCCTCTGCAGAGGTTTTACTTGCGGTACTGTGCGGTGGTTTTGATCTGGTCCGTTCGTTTCGGATCGGACGGGCTGGGTTAAGGGTTCACCAAATTTTGAGTTTTTTTAAAATTTAAGCAAGATCTGATCTGATCCGTCTGATTCAAAACGAACGGCCAGATCAAAATCACCGCACAGCACCGCAGGTAAAACCTCCGCAGAGGATACGCTCCCTACTTCTCCTTCCAGTTTTTCTCAAATTGTACTCCACATCTTCCTAAACATAAAATGAAATCAATAACTATGTAATCGACCCTTATAGCTCAAAATCTTACACAACATGGTTCTTAGTAAAACTCACAGAAGATCCGAAATCAGATGAAAAGCAAAGAAATCCAACATTCTTTCTTTTTTGAAAATAAAGATGGAGGAGAGTTCAAATGCACCCAAATTTTTGTGCACCAAAATACACCTTATCTTTTAAATCTTTTTTCTCCGTTTTCAAAGTTCAAATAGTCAATCCGAACCGTTAAATGCGATATATATATTAAGATGTGCTTGGAGACCAAATTTTACATTTTTTTGAAATTTTTTTACTATTTATTAAGTCACTTTGAAAATCGCTGATTTTACATTTTCTGGACCATTGGATCAGCGATTTTCAAAGTGGCTTAATAAATAGTAAAAAAATGTAAAATTTGGTCTCCAAGCACATCTTAATATATAGATCGTATCTAACGGTTCAGATTTACTATCCGGACTTTGAAAATGAAAAAAAAATGATAGGGTGCATTTGGGTGCACAAAAATTTGGATGCATTTGAACCCTCATCATAAAGATATGATAGAGAAAGAGGAGGCCCACATACTTCCCTCGAAAATGGAAACTGACAAGAACGGTCGGAATTCTTGTCCTAGATTGAGAATTCAATTACCGGTAGAATCAATCAAACCCGTTTATGGCCAGCTTACCTGTCCATTTGAGTCGCCATCCGTCTGTCCACTTAAGTGTGCGTTTGAATGAATCAAGGAATAGCTCATAATAACAGCTATTTTTTGGTTCGGAAGTGCCGTTAACCCAACATTTCATAGGAATAGCGGAATAGCAGCTCACCCGAGCTATTCTTCTGTTGAGAATAGCATTTTTTTTCATCCAAACGTGTTGTGTTGAGAATAGCTCGCCATAAATAGTAGCTATTCCTAAGTTAGCGCTATTCCTATGTCACCCAAACGCACTAATTATTTAGTTTTCTTTTTCTTTTTCTAATGTTTGAATGCACTAAAGAATAGCTAAAATAGCTACTGTTGAGAATAGCAGATTAAGAATAGCTAGAATAGCTACTATTTAAGAATAGCGCTAACTCAAAGCTATTTAGAATGTTGTTTGGATTGAACATTTAGAATAGCGATGGAGGGATTGAACATTTAAGAAAGTACGTTTGTTATTCTAACTTTTAGTAGGAATAGCAAGAACATCGCTATTCTCGTTGTTCTTATTGGATGAATCAGAACAGCACTATTCTCATTGTTCTTACATTTGGATGTAGCGAGAATAGCGCTGTTCCGATCCATTCAAACATACTCAATTGCTATTCGGAATAGTGATAATAGCGCTGTTCTCGCTATTCTCGCTATTCCTACAAAAGGTTGGAATAGCAATTGATGCTCTCTCAAATATTCAATCCTTTCATTGCTATTCTAAATATTCAATCCAAACAACATTTTCGCTATTCCGAATAGCACCACGTCAACACTATTCTCACACTCTTCTAAAAATCACTATTCTCATCTACTATTCTCAAATAGTAGCTATTCTAGCTATTCTAGAGTGCATCCAAACGTACCGAACTTAATAGATGAAATTGGACTTACTCTAAAAAAATTTGAAATCCATTCACTCTCTCGATTTTTATATAAGTACTTGATTAACTAATGGGTTTGGATCCGATTGGCTAATGAATTTGAACCCGATAAGATATTTGAATCCGATTTCTACCCCTCCCTGACAGAAATTCTGCATCCGCCCCTATTTATGCATCAGTATTAGCATGGGTGAATGTGAAGTTAGTTGTTATAATCTATAAAAAAAAATTATTCTCTATCTTGTGTTTCCAATAACAAAATATTTTTATATTTTATTCAATTTTATAATATATCCCCGTCACAACGTATAGGTACGATACTAGTGTAGTCCTTATTGCTATAATATGTGGATCATATATTCTTAAATGACAGACAAAAAAATAAAAAAATTGCATCGGTTACTGGATTTGTATTCTTAAATGATATTTAAAAAAAAATTAAAAGAACTCGAATATCTGATAATCAATTAAGAGAGATTTAGAAAAAAGAAAGTTAACAAAAAATAGAGAAATCATGATATCTACATGCAATGAGTACTTATCTATATAAATTTAGACTCTACACATAGTAAAACATTAAAATTATGCATAAAATAAATAAAAAAACATAATATTTGATTAGAGAACTAATGTTTAATTCAAAAAATCGTCTTATAATCACAACCAGATTAGAAAGCTTACGTGCTCAATATAATAATTGAGACAGGCGGCCTATTCATTTAATATTTCTAGTTAGTTCTTATACTTGTAGTACTAGTACGGTAACTAAAATAATGCCGTGATGTACATGTTTGGATGGTATGAGAATAGTGTTATTCTCATAATAACAGTGTTATTTTAAATCAAGTGCATCCAAACAACTACACTTGCTATTCTGAATAAGCAGAACACCGCTATTCTGCTGTTCCAACAAAAATTATGAATAGCGACTGTTGCAAAGAGTACATCCAAACAACATTTTAGTTATTCCAAATAGCTTGAGTTAGCACTATTATCTTACCATGCTATTTTTATTTGTTATTCCCAATATAGTAGCTATTCTCGTTATTTTAGAGTGCATCCAAACACACTAATTGTTTAATTCAGTTATTGTCTGTATATAACTTTTTCTTGATTAATATATGTTGGCTTTCAGCCAACCTTTAAAAAAAAAAAAAAAAAATTCAGTTGTTGAGTCGGGGAATACAATATCCATTTAGGCGCCACTGCATTTTTTTTTTCTGAAAAATGTAATTTTATTTATAAATTTTACAGTGGTTGCAAATTAAACAAGTCATTATGTAAAAGCAAAAAAAAAAAAAATGTGTCCAACTGCGGCGCATTGAAAGTCTTCTAGCCGATTTTTTTATTTTTATCCAAAATTTAAATTAAATTTCAAAACTTAACCGGTTTGATTGTCATTTTCTAATTCTACCCAAACCGGTTAACCGTTAACCGGACCCTTTGAAATGGTTCGGTTTACCGTTAACCGGACCCAAACCATGGGTCCGGTTAACGATTAACCGGATTTGTTGGTCCGCTTAACCGTTAACCGAACCGAATTTTTTTTTTTTTTTTTTTTTTTTTTTTTTTTTTAAACAGAAAATTTAAAAAAAAAATTTCTATTGAAAATAAACATGAAAATTCGTATTTAGATTTATCAAATTTACACCAAAAATTTACATATTTAGATTTATTAAATATTCGTATTTAGATTTATCAAATTCGTATTGAAAACCACCATGAAAATTTCTATTGAAAATAAACATGAAAATTCGTATTTAGATTTATCAAATTTACACCAAAAATTTCCACCAAAAATTTACATATTTAGATTTATTAAATATTCGTATTTAGATTTATCAAATTCGTATTGAAAACCACCATGAAAATTTCTATTGAAAATAAACATGAAAATTCGTATTTAGATTTATCAAATTTACACCAAAAATTTCTATTTAAAATTATAGAAAAATACACATACACATACACATATACATATACATAAATAATATACGGTTACCAATTTTTTTTTTTTTACTTTTTTTTAAAACAGAAAATTTTAAATTTTTTTATTTTTCTATTGAAAATATACATGAAAATTCGTATTTAGATTTATTAAATTTTTTTTATTTTTCTATTGAAAATATACATGGAAATTTTTGGTGTAAATTTGATAAATCTAAATACGAATTTTCATGTTTATTTTCAATAGAAATTTTTTTTTTAAATTTTCTGTTTTAAAAAAAAAAAAAAAAAAAAAAATTCGGTTCGGTTAACGGTTAAGCGGACCAACAAATCCGGTTAATCGTTAACTGGACCCATGGTTTGGGTCCGGTTAACGGTAAACCGAACCATTTCAAAGGGTCCGGTTAACCGTTAACCGGAAATTTGGTCCGGTTAACGGTTAACCGGTTTGGGTAGAATTAGAAAATGACAATCAAACCGGTTAAGTTTTGAAATTTAATTTAAATTTTGGATAAAAATAAAAAAATCGGGTCTTCTAGGCTCTCCTCAAAAAACAAAAAAAAGTCTTCTAGGCCTAAGAAAAAGAAAGTTTTCTGAAACCTAGACACTTTTGTATTTTATTATTCACGTGTGGTTTTCCTGGGTGGACCACCAACCGTCTATGGGACCACCGAAACAGGGGGCTCACATAGACTTTTTTTTTTTTTTTTTTTAGAAGCTTGATAGTGGCTATCAAGAGGCCCACATAGACTTAGTCTTGTTAAGCAGCTTCCTCCACCTCCAACGTTATCGGCAAATAAAAACATTTTTGTTTACAAGCTTAGAACAAGATTAATATACTTATTAAAGCGGGGGGAATTTTGTACCAAAATATTGTCACAAGTATGTGTTTCCTTTTTTTTTTTCGAACTTATGAATTTTAACTAACTTTTTAAAAATAAAAATAAAAGTCAAAGCCTTCTAAATTTTATTATCAACAAAGATTTTGAATATTGTTTTTTTGCCACTAAATTCAAAGTTAATTTTTAACTTTAATTATTTTTGTTAAGTGAACAAGTGTCGGATCATGTCGATCGTCATATGCTCTTCCTATGCCATTAAATTATTTATATTATTAAATATGAAAAGAAAAAAAGATCGGCATTTCCTCTCTATTTCATGATAGTAAAATATAAATATCGATACAACAACTTGCGGGCGCGTTCATGTGTATTTTAAAGATAAAAATATAGTTTCAATATTCCGTTCTTATGTTTCAATGTAATAATGCTTACGTGTCAAGTGAGTCTTCTTTTGCTACAAAGTCTTCATAGAATTCATATGACCTGAGGTAACTCAAATTTTGACTTTAGATCTAGACCATTCCATGATTCCATTTTTTTTTACACAAATATTAAAAGAGTCTCGTGTATTTCACCTCCAGCTGAATTAGCTTGAATTCTGATTTTCTTTGACACAAATATTAAAAGAGTCCCGTGTATTTCACCTCGAGTTGAATTAGCTTGAATTCTGATTGAACAATCCGAATTTGAATTTTAAATTTGAGTTACATTAAAGGATCTGGACTCTTTAATTTATAATCAGTCCGTTTCAATTGTAGTCAGTCAGGTAATCTGAGGTTGTGAATTCCTTAGTGGATGTGAGCTGTGATTCAGTAATTAATCATTCCCCTGGTCAAAATCAAATGAACGCTCAGCAAAAGGTGCCAATTAATTACCAAAATCAGCTGATAGCTTCTATCAGTTCTCAATTTTTTTTTACCAAAACCAGTAATAACTTATTATAGCTAACAAATAAAAAGGCACTTGACAAGCATCAATTAATCATTAATATTCCCTTTTGATACTTCTTGCCTTTAACAGTATCATATTATAAGATCCCCTTTTGGAATCACAGCAGATTTATTTCCTTCCCAACAACCCGGCCGCATACGGCATAGTAGCGCCATAGAAGAAATTTTACACTTTCCCAGTTAAACTAGACAAATTTGCAAGATAACAACAGCAAGCACTAAATCACCTTGGCCAAGTAAACAACAAAATTGACAATATAAAAAATTATGTACAAACACAGCTTATAAATATGTGCCAAGAAAAAAAAACATTCAATTTACACCGAACCTAAACCCGACGAGTAACTTCCCCAAGTACTTACAACCTAAACCCGGAAATAAATCTCCTGTTATTCTAAAAAATAATCACCAGGATCTTGTTATTCCAATCTCAACCGGTGACCTTCCTTGAGATTTGAAGATCAAAAACAAGATACTCATCCCTGACAGCACTCTGTTAATCAAAAGGCACTAATTGACAAGCATCAATTAATCATTAATATCCCCCCTTTTGATACTTCTTGCCTTGACAGCAAAATAAAATATCAGATCTATGACTATCCGACTCGAATCGCTACCATCCAAACCACCAAGCGTCAACCGCTTCTGGCCACACAACATAAACCCCGATTGCCACTCCTGCAAGGAGACTCACCAGAGCCATCGCCACCGTGATTTTCTCCAAGCGATTGATTTGAACGGCGTAGATTTTGCCACGTGGAGAGTCGGAGGGTACGGCTGCTCTGATGATCAGTAGTCCCATGCCTGTGAAGAAGGTGGTCGGAACTAGGATAAAGAGGAGCAGTGAAGTCAACAAGTTGATTATTGAGCTTTGAGGGTTTAAAGTGGAGTATGATAAGAGGGGTTCAGAGAGGAGGAAAGCACCGATGGAGGTGAAGAGAGCGAGAATGGAGGGGAAGGAGATGTCTGACTTGACATTGGGATACGAGGGGACGAGAGGTTCTTTGCTGCGCTTCGATGCCATGGTCTCTCTGTTCAATTCTGAAGCGTTTAGCAAGAAGAGAATTGAGGTTTTTGTTTGATATTGTGGGCCGGTGGGTGGGTTCCCCTTTTTATAGCGAAATCAGTGCTCTGCAGGGATGAATTAGTATCCTCTGCATTAACTTAAAAAGGACTCTTTTGAGTTAAATGCATATGGACCGTCCAATGAGCTTTAAGATTTGTGTAAATTAAATCCGCACAAATATTAAAGACCCTTATTTCTTAGACGGGGTCGGATGAGTTTCGTTAACAATCGGACGGCCGTATGTATTAACTCAAAAGATGCTATTTTGAGTTAATGCAGACGATGCGGGCTCAACAGGGACGGATCCATGTGTCCAATGGTCGCTCTGACTGATCAAGCGTGTTAATTTTGAGAATATTACTTTGATTTTATACACCTGTTTCATGTAGTCAATTTAATTAAAGAAGTATACACCAAATAAAAAGTCACATAGTAATTTGCTTTGTTAAAATTCCCGACGCGTTTTCTTTCTTTTTCTCCACGTGTTTTGCTTTTTTCTTTTTTTCTTTTTTTTTTCTTCCCGACTCCCTCACAATATAGGAGAAAAATATTGGAATAATGAAAACAAAGGGCCAAGCGATCAATGAATCCTTTATTATTTTTTGTGATTCGAACTTTACACAGTAACATTCTGCTACCTCAGAAAACAAAGATTGCTATAAAATTTTAGCTTGCTATGAATATGGCTATTAAATATTCTCATAAATCAAATTCTACGTGCATCTCAGAAACAAATTTCTTACCTCAGACACATTATACTTAAAAAAAATCAATAATTAATTTTGACTATCTCATCAGATGAAAGTAAGTTGAGAATATTACTTTTTTTTGTAGATTGCAAAAATGTTAATAAAACAAAAAAAAATAAAGAAATTGAAAAGATAGCCACAACAAAATAACTAAAGGAATGGAATGAATTTATGGTACTATGCATATCACGATTTTGTTAGTGATACGGATCAATATTTTCAGTTTCAAAATTCTAATAGTTAATCCGAACCGTTCAAGATAACTCCATATGAAATATACATGCTGATTGAATTTTTTTCACTATTTTTAAAGATAGGTAGAAAATCATTGTTTTTGGATGGTTCAAAATTTTCAGATCAAATGATTTTCTACCTATCTTAAAATAGTAAAAAGTTCCTAAGAAATATAAAATCCGGTCTGCAAATACATATTTATATGAGAACTAAAATCTAAAATATTAAGTTCATTTTATTTTGTCAAACTAGATGTCTTGAACTATTATCTTTAATATTTCTTGAAAGTAATCAAAACAAATTTTTATATTAATTCTATTTAAAGAAAATGATCAAAACAAATTTTCTATCCCCACAGCAGCGCGTGGGCACTTAACTAGTTTCAACTAAACAACCTTTGTTTGGGGAGTGGAGCAAAAAAAATCTAATCAACACCGGTCCTACAGACCAATGAAGCTAGTTTTGCACTAACGGATAGCCTTGCCACAAAAAATCCCTCATCTATACCTCCACCAGTCCCTAGAAGCCTTGATTTCAAATTTTAAATCCTAAACAGAAATCCCAAGTTATCCAGAGCAACATTCACATCCTCTAATAGAAAAAAAGATTGAGACACCCAACAGATTTCAGCCTTTCTGTTTCCACATTACATCTAGACTATCTCTTGTTTACTTGATGACATGGCAAGACAATACTTTAATTGGACAAATAATTAGCTTCCACATAAGCAGAAGTGAATATATAGTCGTAGAAATAGACCCGTTATGTAGAGCATTTTAACGAACCGGCACCAACATTTGGAATTTGAAAGCAGCCTATATACAATGAATTAAATAAATTTTGAATAAAGAAAATAATTGGAACCACTCAAATATACTTTCCACGGCTCTTTTCACGGTTTTTAATTTAAAATTCTAAAGACCGGTGGAGACGTTTTTTAAAGCTATACCGTGGATCGGTGGAGGTCTTGGTGTGATCTTTGGTGTAGCATATCTGTAACGGGGTAAATGTTGGCTCCACCGATCCCTAGGACCGGTATAGGTTGGGTTTTTTTCGGCTCCACCGATCCTAGAGATCGGTAGAGACTAGTTTTCGAAAATCCACCCAGAGAAGGCTTTGGGTTTTTTTTTGACCGGACTGGTATTAAGAAATAAACCGGAATATTAAAAAATAAATCGAAATATTAAAAAAATAATTAACAAATAAACCGGGGTATTAAGAAATATACCGGAGCCGTCGGGACCAAATTCATAATACATAAAAGTTCAATCGATTCGGTTATTTTGTTTTAAAAATTACCAAACCGAAGTTATAATTCAGTTTTAAAAAACAAACCGAACCGAACCATTAAACTGAAAAAACCAAACTGTTTAGTCCAAACTAATTCGGTTAGGTTCAAAACCGACTAAACCGAACCCAATAAACACCCCTAACCAAACCCTTAAATTCTACACAGATGTTAATATGTCGTGTAATATTTTAGTTAATTACATGAAGTCCCCATATCCTTATAATAATTATTTTGCATATGTTTGGATAAATGAAATGGGTCAATTAATATTATTTTGTTATAACTTATACGTCCAAGTGCTGAAAATAAATGATATATTGCTAGTATTTTTCTTTAAAACAGGTGTAATTGAAATATATATTTTTTAATGTTTTTCAGAAATCCGAAGTTAGATTTAGGTTAGGACCCATCATTCTACTATTTGGATCTTTAGGCTTAAATATCAACAATATATGTTTCCACAAAAAAAAAAATATATATATATAGAGAGAGAGAGATTTTTGAGTTACAACAAGTTACAATAACCATTTTCTACATTTTCAAAGTCCAAATCATCGATCCAAACCGTTAGATGTGATCTCTACAATAAAATGTGCTTGGAGACCAAATTTTACATTGTTTGGAATTTTCTTACTATTTATTAAGATGGGTACAAAATTCAATGATCTGAATTTGACTAGTTTTTGTACCCATCTTAATAAATAGTAAAAAAATTTCAAAAAATGTAAAATTTGGTCTCCAAGTACATTTTATTGTAGCGATCACATCTAACGGTTTGGATCGACAATTTAGACTTCGAAAATATAGAAAATACTTGTTGTAACCTATTGTAACTCAAAAATTATTATAACTTGATCCCTCCTCATATATAAGAAAAATGAAGTTTAAAACAGATAGCTTTTGAAAACGTGGATGAACATTTTATATTAATAAAATATTGTACTCATATTGAGTAAAACTAGAGTGTTTCTGAGTTTATTAAGTTTTTTTGTGAACTCAACTCTAAAATCTACTATATTGATTTCAAATGATGAATCCGAATTGTTAAAACCTGTTTACCTTACGAGTGATGTGTCAACATATAAAAAAACTTAAACTTTTGAATTAATTTAGTATAAAGTCAAGTGATCAAAATATTAAAGTTTATAAATTAATTTTAATGCATTCATTTTTTTGAACGATTTTTTACCATTTGACTCTATACAAAAATAATTTGAAAATTAAATTTTTTGTATATAGATGCATCATTCGTAAGTTAGACGGATTTCAACGTTTCAGATTAGTCATTTGAAATAAATTCGATAGATTTTAGAGTTGAGTTCACAAAGAAATTTGATGAACTTAGAAACACCGTAGTTCTACTCTAAGGCCGTGCTTCAGAGGAGGAGAAGAGACCTTCATTAAAGGAAAGGAAAGGAAGAAGAAGTGAAGAGTAGCCATACCGCAAGATGTCCGGACTCCTTCACCAGCTCCAAAAGAGAAAAACTGAAGAAGAAGCGGAAGGGAACTGACATTGTTCGGAGATGACGACGTTGTGTATTTTGCTGAGATTTGTTACTATCAAATCAAGGTGTACGAAATATTGTGTGGAGTGAGCGACGCGCTGATCACCTTTCTCTCCGTTCCTTCCCCTTCCTGTCCGTGCACTGTTTCTGAGCCTAAATGGAAAAGGATGATAGTTTCTCAAAAATGGAACTTGGAGCGAAAGCAAACTAATTAAGACGCTCAATTCTTTAGAGATTATGCACATATAAATCTTGATCATCTAAAGCAAAACGTCGAAAATAATTAATTTTAAACTTTTGAAACAGAAGCGGAGCCAAACTTTCAAAATATGAGGTTCAAATATTAATAGAGATCAATTATATAAATATTTTATTCTGTGAATAAGAATTAATTTTACATAACATTTTACTATAAATTATATAAAAAAATCAATTATTTTAGAATATAGATGGAATCAATTGACCCCCGTACTACATAGAAAATCACTGAGTGTGCATCCGCCTCTGCTCTGAACAGTCATTTATATAGCAAATGAACAATTACCATAATTTCTCTGTATTAGTATAGCTTCTAGCTATAGCTTAGTGTCGTTAAAAACAAAGAACTACAAATTCAAGATGAACGGACAGAGAGGTTTTGGGCCCATCTACTGAGGCCCAAATTATATCATTTACGTAGCGACACGTGGCAAGTCCGGTTTGTCTGATCAATTTCCGTGAAACCGACCCTGTAAGGCTGCGACAGTGCATGAGTGCACTTTATGGCAATATGTACAACTAAAACGTATTCATACTATCTGAATTCCTGAAATAACTCAAATTTTTATTTTAGATCCACACCGTTGGATCTGTTTTGGCACAATATTAATGGAGCCCGTGCATTTCACCTCTCACCAGATTGGCCAGAACTTTGATCTCACGATCCGGATCTAAACTCAAAATTTGAGTTAGGAGCAAACCATCTAAAACAGATTGTACTGCAGAAGTACAACACAAAATCTGTTCCCGCTTATTTTGTCATCACTTTAAAGCAGTCTAATAAAATACAGTTTTATGCGGTGCATATGCGGCCACATATACGTATGCACCCTCCAACCGCATTAAAAATTCATACGCGGACTGCATACGTTGAAAATGAGTTTAAAAATATTAATAATCCATTAACAGACCCATTAACCGAGTTTTCTTATCTGAAATGTCCAGTACCCAGAGGCGAAGCCAGTATTGGCCAGGGGCAGGCAACTGCTACCCCTGGATTTTGAAAAAATACTTGTAAATATGTATAAAATTCGATTATTGCCTACCCCTATTTCGGTTCATTACCTACCCCTGTCATGATTCTCTCTAAATGTGGCTTGATTCAGCCTTTTTTGTGCATCACTTGAATTTATTAATTTTGTTGATTTGGAAAAAAAATGAAGAGAACGATATATGTAGAGAATAAAGGTTGGGTGAAGAAGAAAGTTAATTGAATACTTCTTAAATATACTTGGTCTATTGATGCATTGAGTATAAAAATTAAAAAATAGTAGTTGGTTCACATTGAACCAGGGCCATGAGAAGTTGTTTGGGCCATGAGAAGTTATTTGAGCCATCACATCAATCAAGATAATTATGCCTTGTTATTTAGACGTTTTTAACATGTAATCAATTTATTTTTTAAGTTATAAAGAAAATTGTCTAAATCACAAATTATAGTGAAAATTTTAATTATTATTTTTTCAGTTATGACTTAATGTTTTCATAAATACATGTCCATTTAAAATTAAAAATATATCATATATATTGTGTATGGCTAACTTGTAAATATAGTAAACTTTAGTAATATATGTTTGTCCTAACATGATTTTTTATACAAATTAACTTTTTATTGAATTGTTAGAAATAAAAAAACTATCATTATTTTTACGAAATAGTGTGTTGACAATTTTAATATTATTAAAAAATAATAATTTAATAATAGCTTATTTTTTGCCTACCCCTCGTGAAATTTCTGACTACGCCACTGCCAGTACCATTATTTATGTTCCGAACCCGGGTCCGTTAAGATATCCAGCACTCTCCGGCTTATTTTATAGCTCTCCAGCGCTTAGGTAATATGTACTTTGAAATTGTGAACTAATTCAGAATATAGAAACCAGACTTGGGGCTGCTGATTTGGGGCGCTAGTCTTTATTGGACTTTGTTAAGTGGGCTGCAAATTAATACTTCTCACTGCTTTGCTGGGCTTTATTAAAAGTCCTTTGAATTGAAGCCCATTTAAGTCACATGAATAGCTACTAAACATTATATTAAATACTTTGAACACATGAATTAAGTCAGAATTACTATTGAACTCATGTGTTTAAAAATTAAACAAAGTATATTAAATACTTAAAGATCAAGATAGATTAATAGAAGTTAGTTACTAAACAAAATATAATAGCTACTAAACATAATATAATAGTTAGACTGAACTTTTTTTTTTTGTCGTTACTAAAATCTGCATATAACGTTCGCATAAAAATCACATTTAATAATATTGCTTTAAAGTAACATATTTTAAAAATCGTTACTAAAAACAGATTTTTTTTCTTTTCATGCAGTGGCTTTCTGCATAAAAACCGCATTTAATAACCTAACATATTTTAAATGCCATCTGTTTCTTCGGAAAGTGTCAAGTTTTACTTCGAACAATATAGATCCACTATCCACTGTTCATTGCTATTTTCTTCCTTCTAACCCGATCCACCTCTCCCCTCGGTTTCTCAAATCCAAACCCGAATTCAGTCTCCCCGTCTCGAGTGCGATCCTCTGAGATATCTCAACTTTTGCGTGACCGACGTGTCCGGTGTCTATTCGGGGGTGATATAGGGTCAGTATTACTTGTTCTTTGAGATTCGTGTAGAACTTATTTAAACGGTTGGGATTTTCCATAAAGTCACGCAAAGTTTGAGATATCTCAGAGGATACGAATTCCCCCGCCTCTGCATTCTCTCCTTCCATCTCATCTCCTCCGTCCCTCTCCAAGCCATCTCTATACCTCCATTCTTTCAGCCTACGGCTATGCTGCTGTGCTAACTCAATCTCAAGCTTAATATCTCGAATCCCACCCGTCGATTCTCTCGATTCAACCCGAACAGGTGCACTATCCCCATATCATGCACACCCCGTCATTTCTCGACCTCTCTCCTTCCACTCTTCCATTGCTCTCTGGCCTACATCAAACCTAGCTGGTGGTACAATTGTGACTGTGCTGGATACTGGTATCTGGCTAGAATGACCAAGTTTTGCGTGTAATGAATCGTTTTCACCTCCTCCTTTCAAGTGGAAAGGTCAATGTATGACGACTGCATCTTTTAATGGTTCGGTATGGTGTCAATAAGCTGATTGGGGCTAAGTTCTTCTCCAAGGGTTATGAGGCCTTCATGGGACGTCTGGTTAATGAGATGAAGGAATCCAGGTTGCAAAATATAGTATTTTTTTAATTTAAATTTTCCTAAAATAAAGTTAGATGGTTTTATGCCATTTAATTAAGTAATATTGAGTTTAACCCTCTCTAAACAATGGTCTGAAATGAAAGTGATACTTACTGTTACCACTTACCAGACAGCCACCTTTTGCTTTGCTTACTGGTTCTGAAACAAACAGTTGTACTCTATACACCAAGTCATGTATCATAAAAAAACTGTTTTGATTGACGAAGGTCAACAAATGCAGGGTTCTACCAGTATGAACGTGGGGAAGCCCGTGGCATGGCCACATAAGCACACATAGCTGCCTACAAAATCTGCTGGTTATCAGGTTGCTGTGACTCAGATATACGGGCAGCAATATACGAGGCAATTTCTGACGGTGCTGATGTCATCTCAATTTCAGTCAGTCCCAACGGCAATGCCCCGGCCTTCTATGTACCCATATTCTATTGGTGCTTTTGGAGCAGTAAGGCACGGGCTGGTACTTTCTTGCTCTGCCGGCAACTCTGGTCCAGGTCCTCAGACACCAGTAAATACTGCACCATGGATACTTACAGTTGGAGCATCGACAGTGAATCGAGCTGATGTTATCCTAGGTGACGGTACCAACTTAAATGGTTACTGGTACATCCCTCTATATACTGGAGAACCTTTAAAGTCAGAATCAATTTCCATTAGTCTATGGTGGAGATTGTGGGTCCCAGCAATGTGTATGTGGCCAACTTAATGCAAGCATGGTCAAGTGTAAATTTGTCTTTTGTGAACGTGATGTTGTTGCCAAGGTAGAAAAGGGAGTGCTGTTAAAGAGGTCGGTGGGGTCGGCATGATTTTAGCAAATACAGCTCAGAACGGGGACGAGTTAAGTGACGATTCACATCTCATACCATCTAGTATGGTTGGTAAAGATGCCGGAGACAAAATTCACAATAATATCAAATCTGTAACCTTACCAACTGCCTTAATTGATTTACGGGGTACTGTAATTGGGCCATCACCGTCAGCCCCAAGAGTAGCGGCATTCTCTAGCCATGGCCCCAATTACAGGGCTCCTGAGATCCTAAAACCTGACATAATAGCCCCAGGTGTCAATATATTTGCAACTTGGATTGGGGCAAGTAGCCCGACTGATTTAGACATTGACATGAGAAGGGTCAAGTTTAACATAAGTTCGGGTACTTATATGGCTTGTCCGCATGTAAGTGGAGTTGCAGCACTACTGAAAAGTGCAAAACTGACTTGGACCCCGGCAGCTATAAAATCAGCCATTATGACCACCACTTACAATTTATTGACACCTGGTCTCCATCCAGGTCATGGTGTACCCCGACATGGCACTCCATCCAGGTCTGGTGTCGATGATTATATCGCCTTCCTGTGCTCAACTGGATATAAATCCTATCAAATTTCTTTATTCACTAGAGATGGTAGTTCCTCCAATTGCTTGGCTGTGGCATTGGCTAGACCTGGTTATTTGAACTACCCGGCATTTTCAGTTGTTTTTTCTTCATATACTGATGTTGTCACGTATCACAGAACTGTAACAAATGAAGGAAGCTCTGGAACTGCTGTTTATGATGGAAGATCTCCTTTAAAATTTTATTGGCATTTTTAAAAGGTTTCAGATTTACATACTTTCCGAAGAAGTTCAGCATTCTAATTAGTAACTAAGTCCAGAATTTAGTTTTGGCTATAAGATTAAACATAAAGAGTTTCATCAGGTCCATAAAGAGTTTTATGGAATGAGCTATAAATTGGCAGGTACATGCATGGGTATCTGTGCTAAACACTATGAGTTTCAAATTCAAATTCAAATCAGACATTTAGTTATTGTCTAATTAAGGAGTTAAGATAATCACACTATGTCTAATTAAGGAGCTAACATAATCACTTTGCAGATTTTTCTGAAAAAATAAATGAACTTGATTTACTTTGAATAATTGTTAGGCATTTTATAGTTATAAATTATATATTAAAGTTCCAAAATGTGCCCCATGTCAAGTAGAATGGTTTCTGGTACGAATTTCATTTTATTTGAATCAAAATTGCATTTAATTGATTTTCAGATATTATTTTCCAGCTTTTTCGCAAACTGTGCAAAGTGTCATTTTGTAAATTCAACATCTTTATGTAGGTTTATTGGATGAGGTTGAAACCAATTGGAAAAGTTGCTCTACTAATAGTTCAATGAGCCACAGCAAATTCTAATTCTAACTCAAAACTAGCAGATGAGCACGGGTTCTACTTATTCGTAAAACTTCAGGTAAAACTTAAAATATTTTTACCTTCTTATCCATTGCCAAAAAATAATGTAAAAAATTAGGGTAATTTTGTACTTAGGTACCTCCACCTACAGTAAAATCGCCAAGTCCAAATTCATAATAGATTGTAATTGATGTTTTTATATAAAAAATGGACAGAAATGCCCCTTAGCTGAGCCAGTGAAAGCTTTCATCTGATTTTCTTGCATAAGCTATGCATATCATTGTGCCAGACTATTATACCCAAACACATAAGTGTTATCTTTTATTTGTTTTCCAACAATCATCTACTGATATGCTAATAGGCCTATAATATTCTATACAATGTTAACTTTATTACTTAAATTAATATTTTCTTATCCACTGATATGCTCACATGCTATTTGACTGTCCTCATATATTTGTTCTACTATCTTATACATCTGCTTGAGCACCTTCATTGTTCACATTTTCTACTCCAAGAGCAAGACCAAGAGCAAATGTACAAAACTACACCGATAATAATTCAAGTATTATATAGTAATACAGAAAGAAATTAAGAAACAGACTTAAATATTTTTTGAAGCTGAAACTAACAAAATGGAGCATGACAAATTAAATTAACTTGTAATTAAGTAAGACCACTCTTAACCAATTAAGGGAAGCGTGGAGCAGCTAGCTACCATGGATTTGGGGTAAACCAAATGGGTGCACCTACAAGAGTGTGGTGTATTTCGGGGGAATAAAAGGCGCTAAATGTTTTCTCACTCGTGTTGAAGATACCCATGCCGTCATCTGTAAAATAGATGCTCTTGGTTTTGCATTTGTATTTGCAGCCTGGAACTAATTCATTTGGATTAATAACTATTGAATCATTTGTCCCCAAAAATATTGCAGCCTCGCCAATAGTTTTACTCCTGTAAACTTTTTTCTTCTCAAAATCGAGTCGAAGGATGTTAAAATATGTCTTGTAATACCTTTTTTTAATACATAACCGATTCCACCTCTCAACAAGTAGTAAATTTCCAAAGTAGTTCACTAGGTAACTCTGTGGTGTGGGAAGCCTTAGGCTTATACGAGGAGATCTAATATCATGCATTTTAGGATCAGGTTGAAAATCCAGGAATAAAAGTCTGTTATGATTGGTTACAAAATGAAAATGTTGATCAAAATATATAACATCCTTTATCTCTGATACTCTAACTCTTATTACCGTCCAAGATGAATCGCCGGGCTTCCAGAAAGCAGGTGTACCAATTGAACCAACCAAGATCATGAGCATGAAATCAGGTCTCTTCTTTGGATCATGAGATAAGATGGCCTTCTGTACAATACTAACCTGAAAATCTTCAATACAATGTCCAGCCACATTCCTATAATCCATGAGAGCATTCTCAAATACACTTCTGGAATGTAAACCACTGTTGAAATGAGATAAGAGTGGTAGCTCATAAAACTCACGAGTGAAAGGGTTTATCAGGATGCCCGTGATTTTGATATCGATGGCAACAAGCCATCCGTGTGAAGATCCACAGATATAACGACCGTACAACTCTGGAATGTCCATGGCATAGTGCTTATCTTCTGACAAGTTGTAAAATTTACGTTTACCGGTGCCAGGTTCATCTCCGAGCACCAACCACGGCAGCTGAGGAGCTGGAGAGTGTCGCTGCTTTGCTACTAATCTCCAATTTTTGCACACAGCGCTGAATCGGTGATGATCTGTGAGAGGCAGGAAGCTGGTTATGTGTTCCAGCGCATCATACGCCATGTCCGACCAACAAGTCATGGCTCCCTGTGTACTGGTTTATAATTAATTTTTACAATGGAAAAATAAGCAATTAAGTATCATGACAACATATATACTAACTCTAAGAATTTAATGAATTAATCATCATTGAACAGGGTGCTAATTATTGTGAAAAGCCAACCGAATTTTTTATTTTTTTGTAAGATTATGAACAATCTGTGATATTGAATATTATAGCACACAAAGAAATACTTGGAAAAAAAAAATCAAAATCAAAATAAAATAAAATAAAAATAAAACAGACCTTTTTGTTGGTTGAAGATAACACAAGGACAAAAATTGGTGCAGGACTCAGAGAATTCCTCTCCTGAAGATTGATGAGATCAAAAATTGTTTTCAAGTAATTGCTAATTAATTAGTGCGAATCAAAGAGGCGACCGGATTGGTATTTTTTGGAGGCGGGAGCAAGGTTACCTAATTATAAAAGGGGCTGCTACATATTTTCAAAGCAAAAATTCAACTATTTTTTGCCTTTCATATTAAATTATGTTATAATTAGGATAGTTAATAATTGCTTATAAGTTGAAAGAAATCAGTGACCGACTATATTTCTATTTCAATATCGATATTACCTTACCTTTTTATTTCATCGAAATTTCATTCTGATTTAAGAATCTTTATATTGCTCATTTTCTAATTAAGAACGAAAACGAATCAAAAGGGGGCCACTATTTTCAAAGCACAAATTTTCATCTATTTTTACCTTTCTTAAATACCTTTTTATCCTTTGTTTCTAATTAAATCATGTTGCAACTAATAAACCTGTTATAAATAGAAAGAAATCTGCGACCGAATATATATGTCCCCACGCAGCAATAAATATTGCACCATGGATACTTACAGTTGGAGCATCCACAGTGAATCGAGAATGTCCAGCTGATGTCATCCTAGGTGACGGTAACTGGTACATCCCTCTATACCGGAGAACCTTTAAAGTCAGAATCAATTTCCATTAGTCTATGGTGGAGATTGTGTGTCCCATCAATGTGTATGTGGCCAACTTAATGCAAGCATGGTCAAGGGTAAATTTGTCTTTTGGGAACGTGGTGTTGTTGCCAAGGTAGAAAAGGGAGTTTCTGTTAAAGAGGTCGATGGGGTCGGCATGATTTTAGCAAATACTGCTCAGAGCAGGAATGAGTTAAGTGCCGATTCACATCTCATACGATCCAGTATAGTTGGTAAAGATGCCGGAGACAAAATTAACAATTATATCAAATCTGTAACCTTACCTACTGCCTTAATTGATTTACGCGGTACCGTAATTCCCAAGGGTAGCAGCATTCTCTAGCCCGGGCAATTAGCCCGACTGATTTAGACATTGACATGAGAAGGGTCGAGTTTAATATAAATTCGGGTACTTCTATGGCTTGTCTGCATGTAAGTGGAGCAGCACTACTGAAAAGTGCAAAACTGACATGGAGCCCGGAAGCTATAAAATCAGCCATTATGATCACCGCTTACAATTTAGATAATTCAGGTCAAATAATTAAAGATTTGGTGACTGGCGAGGAGTCAACACCATTTGCTCATGGCGCTGGCCATGTGGACCCCGATATGGCACTCGATCCAGGTATGGTGCATGATTCTGGTATCGATGATTATATTGCCTTCCTGTGCTCAATTGGATATCAATCCTATCAAATTTCTGTATTCACTAGAGATGGTGCATCCGTCAATTGCTCGGCTGTGGCATTGGCTAGACCAGGCGATTTGAACTATCTGGCATTTTCAGTTGATATTTTTTTCTCCGTATACTGTTGTTGTCACGTATCACAGAATTGTAACAAATGAAGGAAGCTCTAGAACTTTTGTTTAAGAGGGAAGATTTCCTTTAAAATTTTATTGGTACAGGTTTCAGATTTACATACTTTCCGAAGAAGTTCAGCATTCAAATTAGTAACGAAGTCCAGGATTTAGTTATGGCTATAAGATTAAACATAAAGAGTTTTGTCAGGTCCATGTGAGCTTTATGGAATGAGCTATAAATTGGCAGGTACATGCATGGGTATCTGTTCTAAACACTATGAGTTTCAAATTCAAATTCAAATTCAAATTCAAATTTGATTGCCTAATTAAGGAATTAAAATAATCACACTATAAGTCTCATTAAGGAGTTAAAATAATCAGACATATAGTGTGTCTAAATTCAACATCTTTATGTAGGTTTATTGGATGAGGTTGAAACCAATTGGAAAAGTTGCTCTACTAATAGTTCAATGAGCCACAGCAAATTCTAATTCTAACTCAAAACTAGCAGATGAGCACGGGTTCTACTTATTCGTAAAACTTCAGGTAAAACTTAAAATATTTTTACCTTCTTATCCATTGCCAAAAAATAATGTAAAAAATTAGGGTAATTTTGTACTTAGGTACCTCCACCTACAGTAAAATCGCCAAGTCCAAATTCATAATAGATTGTAACTGATGTTTTTATATAAAAAATTGACAGAAATGCCCCTTAGCTGAGCCAGTTAAAGCTTTCATCTGATTTTCTTGCATAAGCTATGCATATCATTGTGCCAGACTATTATACCCAAACACATAAGTGTTAACTTTTTTTTTTTTTCCAACAATCATCTACTGATATGCTAATAGGCCAATGTTAACTTTATTACTTAAATTAATATTTTCTTATCCACTGATATGCTCACATGCTATTTGATTGTCCTCATATATTTGTTCTACTATCTAATACATCTGCTTGAGCATCTTCATTTTTCACATTTTCTACTCCAAGAGCAAATATAAAAATTACACTCATAATAATTCAAGTATTATATAGTAATACAGAAAGAAATTAAGAAAGAGACTTAAATTTTTTTTGAAGCGGAAACTAATAAAATGGAGCTTGACAAATTAAATTAAGTTGTAATTAAGTGAGACTGCTCTTAACCAATTAAGGGAAGCCTGGAGCAGCTAGCTACCATGGATTTGGGGTAAACCAAATGGGTGCACCTACACGAGTGTGGTGTATTTCGGGGGGATAAAAGGTGCTAAATGTTTTCTCACTCGTGTTGAAGATACCCATGTCGATTCTTTCAACACATAATGGTTTAGTTACATCTGTAAAATAGATGCTCTTGGTTTTGCATTTGTATTTGCAACCTGGAACTAATTCATTTGGATTTATAACTATTGAATCATTTGTCCCCAAGAATATTGCAGCCTCGCCAATAGTTTTACTCCTGTAAACTTTTTTCTTCTCAAAATCGAGTCGAAGGATGTTAAAATAGCATGTCTTGTAATACCTTTTTTTAATACATAACCGATCCCACCTCTCAACAAGTAGTAAATTTCCGAAGTAGTTCACTAGGTAACTCTGTGCTGTGATACGCCTTAGCCTTATACGAGGAGAACTAATATCATGCATTTTAGGATCAGGTTGAAAATCCAGGAATAAAAGTGTGTTTCGTAAGGTTACAAAATAGAAATTTCCATCAAAATATATAACATCCCATATCTTTGATACACTTATTACAGTCCAAGATGAATCGCCGGGCTTCCACAAAGCAGGTACACGCATCAAACCAACCAAGACCATGAGCGTGAAATCAGATCTCTCCTTTGGATCATGAGATAAGATGGCCTTACGTACAATACTATCCTGAAACTTATTGTCAAGAGCTCCAGGATAACCCCTATAATCAGTGGGAACATTCTCAAATGGATTTCTGGACCATAAACCAATGTTGTAATGAGGGAAGAGTGGTAGCTCATAAAACTCACGAGTGAAAGGGTTTATCAGGATGCCCGTGAGTTTGATATCGATGGCAACAAGCCATCCGTGTGAAGATCCACAGATGAAACGACCATACAACTCTGGAATGTCCATGGCATAGTGCTTATCTTCTGACAAGTTGTAAAATTTACATTTTCCGGTGCCAGGTTCATCTCCGAGCACCAACCACGGCAGCTGAGGAGCTGGAGAGTGTCGCTTCTGCTTTGCTACTAATCTCCAATTTTTGCACACAGCGCTGAATCGGTGATGATCTGTGACAGGCAGGAAACTGGTTATGCGTTCCAGCGCGTCATACGCCATGTCCGACCAACAAATCATGGCTCCCTGTACTGTAAGTTGGTTTATAATTAATTCTTACAATGGAAAAATAAGCAATTAAGTATCATTACAACACATATACTAACTCTATGAATTTAATTTCTTTATCATCATCGAACAGGGTGTTAATTATTGTGAAAAGCCAACTGAATTTTTTTTTTTTTTTTTGTAAGATTACGAACAATCTGTAATATTAAATATTATAGCACACCAAGAAATACTTCAAAATAAAATCAAAATAAAACAGACCTTTTTGTTGGTTGAAGATAACACAAGGACAAAAATTGGTGCAGGACTCAAAGAATTCCTCTC
Organism: Carex rostrata; assembly: GCF_964058835.1. Classification (NCBI taxonomy): domain Eukaryota; kingdom Viridiplantae; phylum Streptophyta; class Magnoliopsida; order Poales; family Cyperaceae; genus Carex; species Carex rostrata. Next base: position 12,013,373 of record NC_135921.1, read on the forward strand.
CTGAAGATTGATGAGTTTAAATAAAATCCTCAAGTAATTGCTAATTAATTAGTGTGAATCATGCAAAGAAGCGACCAGATTGGTATTTATTGGAGGCAACAACAAGGTTACCTAATTATAAAAAAGGCTGCTATGTCTATTTCGATATTTGATATTACCTTACCTTTTTATTTCATTCTGATTTAAGAATCTTTATATTGCTCATTTTCTAATTAAGAACGAAAATGAATCAAAAGGGGGCCACTATTTTCAAAGCACAAATTTTCAGCTATTTTTACCTTTCTTAAATACCTTTTTATCCTTTGTTTCTAATTAAATCTTGTTACAGTTAATAAGCCGGTTATAAATAGAAATAAATCTGCGACCGAATATTTATGTCTATTTCAATACCTTGCGCTTACCTTTTTCTTTTCTTTTTGTTCCAAATTTCTTCTGATTTTAGAATATATTCTTCTTTTTGTAAACAATAATGAAAATAAATTAAAATATAGAAAAATTATTTAATTTTATTAAAAAAAGATTCACAAAATTGTTCACGGGTCTAGATTGATTACAAAGGCAAGACCAATAAAAGTTGAAACTTTAAGTTATTCATTTGGTTGATGAATTAATTTTTAAACATTTTTTTCTTTTACTATATAATATCTGAAATGAGTTTGTCAAATTATAAACTAATTCATTTGATTGATGAATTAATCTTTAAAAATGAGTTTGTTGTCCATGCAAACCTATGAAGACGATATTACATAAGGAAATGTTGTCTTGAATGCAAATTCATGTATCTTTTCTATTTAAAACAAGAACACAAATATATTCATCTGATATGTAAAATTATATGATTACATTGACGTTGGTTTTGGAAATTTATTTTATTTGAGGATGCATTATCTATTTTGAAATAGAAATATTTTCTAATATTTTATAACCATTCTAAATATGGTTCACAATTTCACATACTATCTATCATTTATTTGATGCTAATTATTTCTGTGTAGATAAACTTAATATGTGATTCTTTCTGCACATAATCATGAACCCGCAACATGGCACTCGATCCAGGTCTGGTGTCGATGATTATATCGCCTTCCTGTGCTCAACTGGATACCAATCCTATCAAATTTCTGTATTCACTAGAGATGGTACATCCGTCAATTGCTCGGCTGTGGCATTGGCTAGACCTGGTGATTTGAACTATCAGCATTTTCAGTTGTTTTTTCTTCATATACTGATGTTGTCACGTATCACAGAACTGTAATAAATGAAGCAAGCTCTGTAACTCTGGAACTGCTGTTTATGAGGCAAATGTGTCGAATCTGGTGGAGTGAGCATAAAGGTGATTCCAAGCAAACTAGAGTTCAGTTCAGTCGGTCAGAGCTTGAGTTACAGAATCATATTCTCCGGGGCCGCTGATTCGATCTTAAGTTTGGTCCATGACATGACTCGCCCGATTGCTGTCACCTGGCCAAGGAGTTCCTATGCTTCAAGGATGATCTTGTTTAGATTATTATTATTGCTTATATATGAGGAATAAGGGGTATGAAGAAAGTGTTCAGTTTTTCATTTGTGCAGCTTTCTGAGCACTGATACTTCTCCAGAATAATTAGTCTTGCTTGTGAGGCCAACACAGAATAAATTTTACTAATAAAAAAGTATTCCTTGTTCCATTTTATTTTTTGGGGTTTCTCACATGACACGTAGGCCTATAGGTTTACTGAACCTAAACTTTCATTTCTCTAACATGGTTTGCATCCTACTGAGATTACATCAGGTCTGCTCATTTAGCAAAAAATACAGGCATAGTGCTTCCTTTTTTTCCCAACCATATATTCCCTGTCGAGCCAATTTGCCTCTTCAGATCCTTTGGGTTACCTTCGAGTATTTATTACTGGCTTTATATTAGTAGAGATGCCTTTCATCACGAAATAATGATGAGATCTCAGAACAAGCAGATGATAATACAGTGTTAAAAATAAAAGTTAAAGATGAACAACACAAGCCCATGGATATTAGTTCTTTGCCAGCTTAAACTTATTACAACTATATCGTTGTTAATAATCCCTTAATATACTTACAATATTAAATCGGTGGATTACCGACCATATTATTTATTTACAACAATAATTTTGATAATTTCTTTTTGTAAAATTTAACTATCTTCTGATCCAAGTTGTAGTAGTACACCATCTTCTCGAGAGGTTTCATATCTAGATCGATGAAATACACCTGAATACAAAAAATTGATAACAAATATCCAACTGCATAAGTATAGGTTTGCAAAAGGAAAATTCAGTGCATTCCATCTTACAGTCTAAGAGAGCCCAGCAGTTCAAAATTTTAGTTTAGTTTAGTTTACTCCTTTCATCTCTCTATTATTTCAATTAATAAAATTTCCCTTCTCATCTATTCTTCTATGTTTTTTTTATTGTAACTAAAACCCCATTTGAAAACTTGAAAAGGGCAATTCTCACACATAATATACATGAAATTATTCATCAGCCGTGTTTACATCCAAACACCTCTAAAGTAATTCCATGCGTAAATAGCAAAAGATAAAAATACACAACAGATCAATCATTTTTAAATAAATTCTATAAATTTAAAACAAGAATAAGGTTCAATTATATCATACCTTGTAGTCATAGACTTGGTCCACAGATTCAATGCACACTGATCCATATCCCTCTGAAGCATCAGCATCTCTCTCTCTAGGCCTAAAACTTAACATCAGACTACAATCCTTGGCTGTTGCCGACACAAGATAATCTCTCACAATTTCAATACTTCTCTGAATCGGTAAAGAGTGCAATTTTTCGAACTTTTCCAAAAGGCCCTTATCAGAAATACTACTGCAAACCAGGCATGGCTGAGAGACCACATCGTAATATGAGTGTATTGCACCTTCAACGTCATATAAATCTAACTTTTGAGTCTCTAACAGTTTATTTAGCACACCAGATCTGGATATCATTTCAGTTAGTAGCTCGAAAAAATTGTGTAAGTTTAAATTAAGGCCACTAGTTGTCCCTATTAGTTCCTCAAATGAATTATTTGCATGATGACTGTTACTAACAGTATCCATGCCTCCGTAAATAAGGTGCCCGTTTGAAAATACCCGAAAATTATTCTGCGGGACCTGGTACAAAGCATTGAGCGCCTTTTGTATTCTTTCTTTAGATTGTGAGAAGAGATCTAGCGGATCATATGCACTTTCTTCTAAAATCTGGAAATATTTAAAGTGGTTAAAAAAATTTAGAACTTATTTACTAAAGCATTGCAGAGTTTAATAAAAAAAACAACCACCATTTCACATGCAGTAAGAGCAAGTTGTAGATATACATAATATTATGAATGTACCTGGATTTTATGAAGTTTTAGTGCTTGATGCATCTTATATCGAGTTACTTGCTTCTTAATAAAGTTCTCGTCTGATATGTATTCTGACGAGGGAAGAAAGCCACACTTAGGCTAGCATACAAATTATAAAGTAAAATTGGTTAATTTAAGATCTAAACCAAAACCATAGAGAAAAGAAGTCTGAAAAGAGAATGTAAAAAAACTTATGACAAAAAATACCTTGATCTCAACAGCAATGCTCAAGGTCGAGTTACCTGAAAACCCCAAATTGTATCAAGTAAATAAACAACAAACTTTCTCTCAAAATAAATAAATAAATAAACAACAAACTAACAACTAAATAAAAAATATTAGATACAGACTTGAGGGTTCTTACTAGAAAATATAGAATGGTCTGAGATAAGAAGTGCCGACTTTGTTAAGGTATCTATTTTGGATGCTTTTATCCTCCATGAAGGCCGAAAATTTAGTGCACTATCTTCCACATTTTCCAAAAATTCCCTTGTTACTGATACACGTACCTAATTCAGTGCATGTGCAGTTACCCAGTTAATTTTGCCTAGAAATACAATAAAAAAAAAAAAATTCAATCTGTGATTTGCATTAAAAGGTGTAAAATGAGGAACAGTAACAGTTATTATACCCCTGCATCAATATGAACGCTGCCTAGAAGTGGGCCCATGATGCAACCCGCATAATTTTGCATCAAGCTATCTTCTGAATTTGACTCAATCAATTCAGCTACATCACCCCATAAAAGTTGTTCATGCTTAGATAATTGTCCACATGCATTTGGTGGTTCGGTTTCATCTTTGGGGACCTTTTGAATTCTTAATACTTTGCCAAGCTGTTTCAGAAAATTAATAAAAGAAATCAGAATATATCAGTAACACAAAGTACTGCAGTTCAATATTTTACAGACTTCTTAGAGTTTCTTCTTTATAATGCCTAGTATTGTATATAATTTAAAGATACCAAACGCCATCTAAATTCTGAACTCCAAAGTACAAGTCAGGTATAATACAAGTTTCTACAGTCTGATTACAAGTCAGGTATAAATACGACATAAAAATTTGTTCATTTGGTTTCCAGGATTTACCAAGCGAGGTGAAGAGCCTTGATAGCTAAGTATTATATTAGCTGCTCCTTCTCCTTTGTAGACCCAATCCTTCACATCGTCAGCTTTAATTACAATCTCCATTCTTTCACTCTTTGACCAAACTCACTCCTGCACATGACATAAAACAAACTTAAGATGAAATTAAAACTCCCATGCACTTTTATTTAACTAAAACAAAGATTGATTTGGTATAATAGTATTCATGTTATTTCATTTTAACTACACTACATATCAAGACCTCTATGCCTCTGTCTCTCTCTTCCTCGGGATTTGTGTTTGCTACACCTAACCCACTCCCAAATTTACCCTAGACCAATTAAGATGTATAAAGTATTCATGCACTTTGTACAAAAGTGATAAAAAAATACTAGAGATTCTGTTCTTCATGTCACTGCACTAAAATAATTTGAAGAATCAGCAGATCCAATACAGAAGGACTAATATTCTAGGAAAAGTTAGCCTTGCGACCCTTCTCTGCTATAAGACAAAACAAAGGCCTAGTTAATTACATTCCTCGAAGCCAGAACAAGAAAAGAGGCCGTGATCAAAGGCGAAAATGGAGTTGTTCGCCGAGTTTCAATCCATGCAATCGAGTTCTAAGTGGCAAGTACTTACTGTTGCGAATTATCTCAAGGAAAGGTGTGGTGAAAACTGAAAGAAGTAGAATTAGGAGCAATTACCTTAGGTCAGTGCAAGAGAAAGGCAACAGGAGATGGTGTACGGATCTGACAGAGGAAGTTACTGATTATTGAAACTCCGACTTGAAAAAATCTCGAATTGGGTCGGTTTAAGCGCAATTAGAGAAGAGGTTGGGGTTTCGGTTTGATCGGGGAGGAGAGCGATTGCCAATTGAGAGGGGTGGAGGCAGTAGCGAGGCTCTCCCCAGCGTCTGCCGGAGGAGAGAGGGACAACGGAGAAGAGTAGTGGGGAGAGATCGAAAGGGAAAGTGTTCTTCTATATAGTTGAAATTGGAAAGAACAATGCACCCAATAAATGCAGAATTATCTTTTTTCAGAATTTGCCAAAATGCCTTGTTGGGAAGAAGAAATGCATGTGGTTCTGTTTTTCTTCAATCCACTAGAATTCAATTTCCTTTATATCGTGACCGCTCACCGCTTTCTAAGCGGCGAAAAAAAATGGAGAAACTCCAGGCGAAAAATAAAAGAAAAAGGAAAAGCTTCTCCGTGGAATGGTGATGCCAAGTTGCCAACTGTTTATGAATCTGAATATCGTTTTTGGTGGTTTTATCAAGTAGATCTGACCACTATTCGTTATTCCGTTTTCACTTGAGTGGGTGTTTTTGTGCTTTTTTTTAGGGGGTGTTTGGTTTGCGCTATAGATCATTCCAGGAAATAGAAGGATTTCAGATAATGTGATGTCAGGGAATGTTATTCCAGAGAATGTATCATTACCATGTTTGGTTCGCGCATGACTATTTCTTCAGCATTTCAAAAAATGCGTTATTATCATGTTTAGTTCGCGCATAGCTATTTCAATAGCTATAAAGACACTTCACTATTTTTAAATTATTAACTAAATTTTGTCCAAAAAAAATACTTTATTTCACATTAAAACTGGAATTTCAGTGATGTAGATCTACTAATGATATTTGATTTTTTTTTTTTTTTGAAGAAGAATATTGATATTTGAACTTTTAACTACTTTTCTCAACAAAAAATACTTCAACAAAAGCATCAATTTGACAATTAAATATTGTTTCGACCCCCTCTGCAACCCCCACGATTGTAAAAAAGCCCAAGTAAACTATCTGCTAATACAACAAATTAAATTCCTAAACCAAGTACAAAGAAAAACCAACTAAAATACAAGAATAAAGCCTGACACCTAATGTAAGGGAATTTACATAGTAAGAAAAAACGAACAAAAAAACCTCAGAAACACATCCTTTACCAGTAGGAAAAAAAAAACAGCTGCACACTTTGAACCAGTAGATAGATTTTGTGTCAATATGCAAAATGTGATTACGTTGTTAACAGTACAAAAGTAACAAAATAAAATTAACAAATAATTGTAAACTTGTTACTGTTTACATAAAAATAAAAAACCCCTGAAAACAAACTTGAAAACTAAAATTTACATATAAACCCAAAAATCTAAAGAAATTAAACAAAACCAAAACTTACATCGAAACCCAAAAACCTAAAGCACAGCGGTAGGGAAGACAGTTGGACAAGTGCATTCCGAATATAAATGCACTAGTAAAGCCCTGACTCTATTGCTGAAATTTTAATCGAATTATACTAATCCCATTAACACGGTAGCTATTGCCAATAAAGATGAAATACAATCGTGTCAGATCACAGGAGCACTTTACAGCCTCATATTTACCAATGATTTTTGGAGTTAGAGCAAGTTTGAAACAACCACTCAACATTACGGAAAAGTCCAAAACAAGCTATGATTGTTATTCAATTTAACGTTTTTGGAGCCAGTAGCATGTGCAAGCTAACAGAGGCTGATGGTTATTCAATTTAGATAATGAAATTTGGGAAGGGAAGGGAGGAAAGAGAGAAATCAAACGTAGTAATCGGAGTTCTAATTATTCAATTTCTACACTGGAATTGGGATTGGGGAACAAAAGTCAGTAGTGAGGAGAAAGAACAAACCTGTAATCGGAGAAGAGAAGTTGGAGACGGAGGCTGACGGTTTTCCCTCTCTAGAACAAAGAAATTGTGACGGAGGCTGACAGTTGTCCCTCTCGGAGAAGAGAAGTTGGAGATGGAGGAGAGAAGAGAAGTTGGGGGGAGAGAGAGAGAGTATGTCCCGAAAAAAATAAGAAATCGCGCGCGCTGGGTGATTACCGTCGCTCGGGAACAAAGAAAATCCACGTTTTTTTTGGCCATCGCAATAGCCATAAATGAAGTAATCAGGATAGCAAGGAATCGTTGATTACCATGTGTATTCCCTTCTAAATTTTGCCAAACGCAGGAATCAGTTTCCAGGGAATCGGAATGCCTGGGAATCACCGTCCTAAAGCTTGAACCAAACGCCTCCTTAATCTTTTGGATTTTTATTCAACAAGTAGTTCGTCTTTTGTTCTCTTCTCTCAAATTCTTTTTTCTCTCTTTAGTACTGGAAGAGTGGGTGCAACGAACTCTACATGCAGTTACTTTATATATTGTTGTCTGTGTTAGTGTTTGTTGTATTCTCTTTCTTCTCCTCCTCTCTTTCATCTTTTTTCTGACTCTCCCGCTAGCAGCTTTTCATTCGACATCTACGTGGTGACTGTTTTAGTCCGGTTAATTCAGTTTTTGAATCGGTTTGATTTGGTGCCTCAATTGGGACTTATGAATGGTGATTGTCCCGGTTTGGTGAATTCAGTTCCCAATTTAGTTTGATTCAGTACCTTCTACGATGAAGTCTGCCAGCATGACAACTTTGCGCACAGAGGAAACAATCACTGGGCTCCTATCATTTCCATTCAGCAAGAATAACCAAATTTGTGTCCACATGATGCACATACCCTTATGTGTTTTTAATTTGATTACAGTTGAATGCTTTATAAGACATTTGTTGTCTAATTATATATACCGACTGGTTTATAACTCTTTATATCAATAAAACCTCCTGCGGGCTTCACACCAAAAAAGAAAAAACCTTTATGAACATATAACATTAGAACCGCATCGGCGAACCAACCACGGTACCACACTCACCGAAATTTTTAAAAATACCATTTTTTAATAATTATTAAATCAAAACACCAATTTCGCGTGGAATTAGCACATTTCGCATGGCCGCTTCCCCTGGAAGCGGGCACCTGGAGCTGGGCCGCTTCGCACGGAAGCGGGCACTTTTTTGGACCGCTTCGGAGCTCAGCGGGCTGGGCCGCTTCCTGGGGTAGAGGGCACCCTGAAATAATATATATATATTACAGAGTTGTATTACAGAGGAGAGACAGAGATTCATTTCAATTTTCACCGTTCTTCTCAGCAGAACCATAAGTTTTTTTATTTTCTATCTTTTAAAAAAAAAAATTAGTATTTATAATTAATTTAATTAATTTTTAATTGTAGGTTTTCTTATATTCATACCAAATGGCTGTTATGGTATCTATTTACACTGGTGGTGAGATTTTAACAGGCCCTAATGGGGTTTATTACAGTATCGGGCCTATTTTTGTGATACCGGTAATCTCAGGTACTTATTTGTTGGTTCTGAAATCGATTATTTCTCAGAACCTCGGATTGAATCAAGATCGATATGACCTTGATATTCAGGCCAAAATTAGCATGCCCACTAGTTCAGGCTAAACTTGGTTCCAACTTTTTCCTGTTCAGAATGATGGAGTCTGGCAGGTACTGTACAACCAGACAATTAGTTTTTCTGGGGGTGGATACAAGATAATTGAACTCTTTGTGGAGATTAACCGAGTCCAGCGTCCTAACCCCCTTGCAAGGTTAATTCGGGGTGCTAGTCGGGCTAATGCGTCAACCTCATCAAGTCCAGTGTCCCAACCCCCTTTCCAGATTGACATGCCTGAAAGTAGTAATGCCCCAGTTCAGGAGGGCCGACGGTCTACTAGTCGGCCCTCCCGTCGGTCCCGAATCCCTTTGCCGATTGACATGCCTGAGAGTAGTCAAGCCCCAGTTCAGAGGGACCGACCGTCTAATAGTCGGCACTACCATCGATCCCGAGCCCAGCCTTGTGATCCGGAGGAAACTGAGGAGACGGTGGCTCCGGAAATACAAGAGGCAGAGGAAAATTGGGGGGATGTTGATCCTGATTGCATGAGCGATCGTAGTGACACAGCAGATACGAGGCCTGTGCTCGGGCAGCCAAAAAAATTCAAGGTTGATAAAGGGTTTCGGATAATGGGTCGCGGGGTTGAGCACCCGATTGCAGCTTTCAATGACCTGTCAAGTTTTCAGGAAGCAAATGTGGGGTTATTTGGTAGACATGCAAAGTTTGAGAATGAATTGTCAGAGGGACAAACCTATGATTCAAAGGAGGAAATGAAAGCTGCAATTTACAAGTTTCACATTCTTTGTAATAAAGAGATTAAGAATACGCACAGTGACAAACAACAAATTAGGTTCAAGTGCAAGGACCCCAGATGTGGTTGGTACATTAATGCAAGGGTCACTGGTTTTGGTACACAATGGAAAGTATCCAGGTGCCCAACAAAACATGTTTGTCATGCGGATGCCACAAGAATAGATCATGCACAGTTGACCGCTGCTGTGGTTGCCGATTGCATCTCGGCGCACATGAGAAATGACGTAGATTTAAATATCACTTCTGTCAGAATAGCTTGTGCACAAACGTACAACGATCAGGTACCAGCGTACAATAAATTGTGGCGTGGAAAGGAGTTGGCAATTGCCCGCCAATTTGGTAGTTGGGAGGGGTCATATGCGCTTATAGTCCCCTTATTGGAGGCAATTAAGCGAAACAATCCAGGTACATTCTTTGATGTTACCTCATATCCAACTGGTGAGCCTGGACCTTACAGGTACTTTAATAGGGCGGCTTGGGCATTTGGACCATGCATAGAGGCTTTCCAACACCTGAGACCTGTCATCACTGTTGATGCCTGTTTCTTAGCAGGCAGGTACAAAGGTAAAATGTTGATTGCAACCGGGTACGATGCAGAAAATCAGCTCCTCCCGTTGGCTTTTTCATTGGTAGATACAGAGAATTTTGAAGATTGTGCATGGTTCATGCAATGGTTGAGGCGCAATGTAATTCGCTCCAAGTTTGTGTGTGTCATCACTGATAGGGGTAAGGGCATAAAAAAGGTGTTTCGACAGGATGATCTGGGATGGAATGAGGAAGATGAGGATGAGTGCGTTCACCGTCTTTGTGCTACTCACATAGCAGAAAATATGAAAAAGAATCATTGCAATGAAGAAGCAATCAAGTACTTCAGGATATGTGTGGCGAAGAGAAAGATGAGGAGATATGAGCAAGGAATGCAAGGAATGGGAGATGTATGTGATCGGGCTCTGAATTGGTTGGACGGTGTGGGTAAGTATCTAGATCAAGATGAGAACGAATGTCCTAAACCATGGAAGATATTCCAGGCGTTGGATGGGGGTTTCCGTTGGGGAATTATGACGACGAACGGGTCCGAGTCGCTGCGTAGCATGGAGGTGTGGCCGCTACCCTCCAAAGCGGCCAGCCCGCTTCCCTCCAACGCAGCCCAGCCCGCTGAGCTCCGAAGCGGCCCAAAAAAGTGCTCGCTTCCGTGCGAAGCGGCCCAGCTCCAGGTGCCTGCTTCCAACCGAAATTGGTGTTTTGGTTTAATAATTATTAAAAAATGGTATTTTTAAAAATTTCGAACCACACTCATCCGGAAATCTTTTTTTATATATGAGAAAGGATTCACTTATCACATTTGATTTGTAAGGTACAAGTTGCAACAATTTAATTTTATAATTTTAAATTTTTTAAAATCAATTCAAATTATTCAATATGATCTCTATATTAAAATGTGTTTGGAGATTAAATTTTATATATTTTTTGAATTATTTTTACTATTTATTAAGTATTTTATAAAACTGATGTTTTTAGACAATTATGAACCAGTGTTGTAAATAACGGTATGCGGTCGTTGGACGGACAAGATACCGCCAAGTGATTAATCAGGAATAATTGGCCATATTCAAAAATAATTGTCTGATTAGTCGAAAAAATCTATGATGGTTTGGTCACTGCCAAAGACTAATCGGGCGATTAATTGGCCTAAACGGACATTTTTTACAACATTGTTATGAACTATTAAAAACAACAGTTTTGTAAAATACTTAATAAACAATAAAAAAATTCAAAAAATATAAAATTTGATCTCAAAATACGTTTTAATATAGATATCATTTTGAACGGTTTGAATTGACTGTTTGGACTTTAAAAATAACAAAATTGAATTGTTGTAAAATGTTGTAAGTGAATTCCACCTCTTTATATATTACTCTATATATATATTAGGGAAAATTTTAGAAGTTTTAAAATAATTATTCTATAAATTGTATTGTTATATTTTTTTATTCTTATGATATAAATTTATTATTATTGTTCTCATTATTAGTTTTAATGGTTAAATAGAAGAGTTAAGTCACCGGAGGAAAATCGATTTTGTTAATTATAATACAAGGTTAAATCTTTCACCTTCTGTATCTTTCACCTCTGACATAATTTTATCAACTAAACACGATTCAACAAAAAGTTTTTGTTCCTTTCCATCTGTCCCTTCCTCTACTCTCTATCCAAACAATGTGTTAATGATATGTTTGGTTGAGATGAGAATATGTTATTTTGGAGATTAAGCTATTTAGAATAATTTATTCGGTGTTTGATCGGATTAAAATAGTTAGAATAAAAAATTCAAACTTTTTTTGTTTTATTAGAATATGTTATTCTTAAAAAAATTTAAAATTTAATTATTCTAATAAGACAAATTACATATATTCTTTATTTGACTATTCTAACCATTCTTATACTAAAAGACCTCAACCGAAGAATTATACAATTTTTTTTATCGTCTTTCAAAATAAATAAAAAAAACTAAAGAGTCACAATATTGAAAAAATTAAAATTAAAATTATCAGGTCGGAAACAACTACCAAGAGAGGTTGTCGAGCAACTAGCTACGCAACCCTCTTTAATTATTATTTTTTCCGTTCAACAGCAAATGAAAAGAGCGGATTTGATGGGACCCACATATGATAAATGCAAAGGATTTAGAAATTTATTCTGCACCTCATGATTGTGTGAACAATATTAAAGATTCAATTATGATGATTTGAGTAATATTCGTCCACCTTAGAAGACTATTTGCATGTGGGATCCACATGTGTGCTGCGTGCACGTGAATCAAATTTAAAGGCACAGTGAATTTCATCAGGTGGGACCCAAAGACTCTAGAATATTTTTGTTGAAAACCAGTAGGCGTTACTTGTAATAAATTAATTCAATAAGAAGGGCAAATTCCATCAATTTTGATTTTCAATGCCAATTCTTCTCAAATAGTTCTTTTCCAGACATTAAATTTCGGACCTGATTAGTGGGCCTAGTGACCGACGCTCTTAGACCTAATACAGAAAAAGCCCAACACAGACTTGCATGCGTATCCGTAAATGAAGAGAGGCACTTGGGCCCAACCCAAATTTCCGACCTGAAGTTCTTGGGCCTTCAAAATACCAGCCCAATTACAATGCAAGTTTTTCACTATGTTTTGGGAATGTCGCTTATCTTGCTGTCAACACTGTAGCATCCAATCAAAGGTCGCTTTGGACGCTCCTTTCTGCATTAATTAGAACGGATAAGAAAATCTATCAGATTTCAAATGACAGAAAAATTTAAATGTTTTATTTTTTTGTCATCAATCATCATTGTTCCTTTATTTTTTTACCCTTTTTTTTTACTACACAAAGAAAGAAATCAAAGTTACATATGTGATGTGTATTATTTTTTTACACACGTAAGAAATTATCAATTATTAATTTTGCTTTTATATGAATTAATAAGTTCAAAATTCAACCGTAGAAATTATTTATATCAATGTATTTTCACAAATTTTTTATGCCAACTAAAACAAAATCAAATATCGTAATTTTTTATGTATGTAAAAAAGAATTGATATTACTCATATCTAAAAGTTTTATTTTAAGTTTTTAACATTGGAGTTTCTTATTTTAAATTATTAAATTTTAAAAATTAAAGAATATGGAGACACCAAAACTGAATGCATTTGAACTCTCCTCTATTAACAATTATTGATCTCAATTTGTAGACTTGACTTAAAGATAAAATTATTTGTATAACACAAGCTCAAAATCCAATTTTTAATTTGGTAAAATGACGAACTGTTATCTTAACCATTTTTGGTTGTGCATTCAAATTTGATTCATTAACCATTTTTCATTTGACTTTAAAATGCAGCATAAATTTGAGGTACAATATGTGATTCCTATTCATCTTATAATAATTATGGACATGAATATTGTAAAAGAATTTTGAGTATAGCCTTGAAAATTGGTCTTATTTTTAGTATATTCCGAATGTGAAGAAATGGATCACCTCACCTGACTAACCCGATCAGAACCGTTCGTTATTGATCGATCAAAAGAAATGGAGAGCGGTTTGATGGATATCAGATGAAATTTGATTTGATACTACATAGTAATTTAATCCATATTAAAATTTCGTGTAGATAACTTTAAAATTTGTAAAGATCAAGAATGCAAGAATTTTGATACAAATTAGATATGAGATCGAATTTGATGCAATGTCCATCAAACCGTGCCACTACGAGAGAAGGGTCTTTCGAATGGAATCAAATCTCCTGCTCACATGAGAAAGAAAATTCCTGTCAACAGGTCCATATTTCCATCCATTCATTGATTTAACAACTATATTTGAAATCAAAAGTGTATAAGATTAAAAAAAATATTCATGCTTTAACCATGAAAATCCAGATTATAAATCGATGAAAAAAAGAAATCAAAAGTCCATTCATTCATTTATGCATTTCATTCTATATTTAATTGGACACTGTTTAGCAGGAATTCTCTGCACGTGTGGTCGATTTGGTTCCCTTCCGAATGGCAAAGGCTCAATTTTCTTCTTCCATTTGGAGGATGCAAACCGGAATTTTTTTTATAAACAATAATTAAAAAATAATAATTATGAAACCAACATGATTAATTTTTCTTTTACAAAAAATATAAGAATTGAAATGTCATTTCAGTCCAATTATTTTTTCGGAACCAAAATGACAATTCGGTCGCCATTTCAGTCCAATTATTTTTTCGGAACCAAAATGATAATTCGGTCTGAGGCATTTTCACAATTTTTTAACGTATTTTTTTTTTTCAAAATCTATGAAAATGGCTGGAACCGAAATGTTAATTCGGTCAAAAAAAAAAAAAAGAACAGAACTGAAATGGCATCTCGATTCTTATGATTTTTGTAAAAAACAAAGTAATCAAGTAAGTTTGATAAAATCTATTTTTGTATTTATAGTTTCTAAAAAAAAAAAAATCTGCAAACCGACCCACGAGGATCTGTGACAATTCTTTTAATTAAGCAACTTCACTCAACAACCAGATCTGATTCCCTTGGAACGCACAATCGCAACTCAAATGAAAATGAAAGATAAACAGATAACCTGTTGAGGGTCACGATTCAAAAATTCAGTTTGGAATCAATTCGGATTCAACTCGCTAATAATTCGAGTTGAAACTGACTTGAATCAAAATTGACTCAAGTTTAATGACTCCGTTGATTTATGAGTCGAATCCAAGTTACCTCCAACTCTGTTGGACTCACATGATCCATATATTTCTAATTTTTGTGTTCCTGGTCAAACCTTATACTTGTTTGTAATATTTGATAAACTATGTACGATTTCTTTTGTTTTGTTAATTTATTACACTCTGTACTGTTTTGTTAGACTTTATCTGTTTGGTAATTTTTAATTATGTATTATTTTGATATTTTCGTAATTTTTAATTATATACTGGCCATTATCTCATTATGTATTGTCTTCAATTGTATATTATTTTGATAAACTATGTATTATTTTTTCCGTTAGAATTAAATTAGATTGTCTCACTATTGTTACATTCTGAAATTTTAAAACTTGATTAAATTGATAAATCGATCATTTGACTTAAATAAAAAGTTTAATTAATTTAATTAGATTCGTGCGAACAAATAGATAATTGAATTCTGAATAAGTGTATAATTATACGAAATTATTCGTACAAATAAATTATAGAAATTATAAAACTCGTTCATTCAGGATGTTTAGAGATTTAATCGAATATATATATATATTATATAAATTGAGAACGAATTATCCGAATCCTAAATTTAAATATGAACATTCGAAATAGTTAATTGCAAAATTAAGAAACTCCGATTCAAATTTATAAAATAAATTTGATATTTAAGAGAGACTAAATTTTTAATAAACCAATTTTTATGAAATTGCCACTCTTGTTGCTTCCTGTCAGGTGAAATTCGCGCCAGGTATATATGTCATTCTATGAGTAGCTTCTTTGGAAAATCTCAACCATTCAAATAGAATTGACACGAATCTCAAAGCATCCCTATTAAAATCCCTCCTTTCTCTCTTTCACTTGTCTCCCTCCCTGTCTGTGCGTGAAATCCACGCCAAGCCCCAGCGCCCCCCCCTCTGTTACGCCAAGCCCCAAACCCCAGCGGCTCCGCCCCCTCCCGTCGCCGGCGAACCCCACCGGACCCGCCGTTCTCTCCTCTCTTCCTCTCTGGCCATGGGAGCCCCAACAGCCGCCCCCTCTCTAGGTTCCGGCCTCCCCTGCCCCTCCGCACCACATCCTCCTCCTCTCTTGCCGAGCCACGCCACCACCATCAAAATATCCCTCTCTTCTCTCTCTAACCCGTGGAACACCCCTTTCAATTTATCTCTCCCTCTTCGGCACCGGTTGCCGCTAGTTCCGTGAGAATTCGAAACCCTAGAAAAGCGGGTTGTGCCTCATGCTTGCGAATTGATCCCGCTGGTGCGTCCCTTGCGCTGACCTGGTACTTGGAGGTGCCCATTTCAAGTGGTGCTCGCTGATTTTAGACGGTCGAGAGACGCGGCCTTGCCTTGGAACCGGCTTTCTAAGAGAGAGACATCCAACTCGGGTGTAGGCTCAGTCGAGCCAGATATCGCGAGGTAATTCGAGACGCCCGATCCGTAATTAAGCGGTACGCTCGTCATAATAAGGTGCGGGATTCTTGGACTTGTTTGATACTTTATTTTCAGGAATTAAACTGTGTTTTCGTTTGTCATGTTGAATATCATTGATTGCATCACTGAATTGCGTAGAGCATTTGCATAGCCCAATTAAATTAAACTCGAATTGATCTGAATTGAATGATTTGCATGCTGGTATGGTTATAGGTTATGTTGATCTATTGTGATCTGATTTTGATTGAAAGTCACCACGAGCTGTGTATGTGAATGTATGTGAATGGATTTACGAAGTTAAGCACTTGGATCCAATGAATTTGCCAAGTCGGGCTGTATGCTGACTTGGATTCCCAGGATCCTAAATGGCCTTAGGTGAACGGCCCTCGATATTCCCAGTACCGGTTGGGACGAGGGAGGGTGATTATGTTATGAGATGTGTGATTGGAAATCGTGGTTGACTTGTGTAACGTCTATGGCTCGGTAGCATTTTCCTACGTGTTAATGCATTTGAACGGTCGATTGAATATGACGAATATTGGAAACGATTCTAAAGTGGATTTTCTTTACATGATTTGAACCAGACCTTAATAAACTGTTAAGCCAAGCGGTTGCAGATGGGTGTCAGATAAAGGGTCCAGCGGTTGGCCATCTGTAGGTGTCAGTAACCCTACAGATGTGGGTTTGATAATGGTTCAGCTCGAAAGAACATCTGTAATTGCTACAAGCCCTACTGAACTGAGTTAGGAATCGAGTTAAACCAAAATATATGTTGTGTTTGAGATTCATCTTGGAAATTCCGTGAACTGTGTTTCAGGTTGATAAATTGTTGTCGAGCACTGGCATTCTGTTATTTATGATTATATGTATATCTGTTTGCATTGTTATTGTTTGGGTTTCATTATTGAATATAGAGTTTGATTGCAAGTCCAATAGTCTAAACTGTGGCAAATTCGCACTGAGAATTTATTCTCACCCCCACCCTCCCGATTATTTTCAGGTTTATATTGCACGGACGCAGCGAGTGAGGATATTGGTAATGCATATAAAAAGATCCACTGCCTTGTGTGTATATGTGACGGTTGATTTATACACGCGGCAGGCTGTCAGACCCGGTGGATTTGGGGTGTGACAACTATGTATTTTATTATGAGTCACGAGTCAACTTGCTTCGATTCGAGTTAATTCCAAATTAGAGTTTGACTCGAAACTAAATTAGCAATTCGGACTCAACTCGACTCATGAGTTCGTGAATTAAATTTAAATTATCTTCAACTCGGACTCAACTCGGCTCATGAACAGGCTCATGAACAGCCCTAGACCGCTTGAGGCATCTCATCTGCTGGGCCCACTGGCAGCGTTTATGATTTTGTTTAATTTGTTTGACCTTATCCGATGCTGTCAGCTCTTACGTACCCTGTTAACACTTTTGTATGGATTTTCAACATGTTAGAGTATTTAATTAGCTGATCAGTTACAATAAGAGCAACAATAAAATATATTATTGTTTCGTTAGAATGAGGTTGCAGGAATATTTTATTTAGCGACCTGTATCGGCCTCACCTCACACAATCTAATTGAGCATATGATATGATAGACAAACATATGCGTTTGAATTATATTTATATTTTATGATGAGGAATCCACTTACATCGTTCTTTGGTGACATCGGATCAATTGATTACATCTTATATTTTCAAAGTTCAAACAGTCGATTCAAACTATTCAACATAATTGATATGTTAAAATGTGCTTGCAGATCAAATTTTTCTTTTTTTTTAATTTTTTTTACTATTTATTAAGATTGGTACAAAAATTCAACAGTTTGAAAACAATAATTTTGTAAAATATTTAATAAGTAGTAAGAAATTAAAAAAAAATGTAAAATTTGCTCTGCAAACACATTTAATAACGATTTTAATTGGCTGTTTGGACTTTCAAAACTTTGAAAATATAAAAAATAATTGGTTATCATTAGAAAAGGGTACAAGTGAATCCCTCCTCATATTTTATATACAGTGAAGAAGATTCTAGATTACCAGCTGGTAGCAAATTTTATATTCTGTGATGCATGGTTTGTTGACATGGAGATAGGAATTAACCTCACCTCCTAATTATAACCTACCAGACTAATCAATTAGAGGGATAGAAGTAAGGACTTGGAAATTACTCTTTTATTTTTTCAATTTTATTCATAAAAAAAGGGACCACGTATAAAAATACCTACTGACATGTGAAATGGTATAGTATTCCATAAAAATAGGATATGGTGGGAGCAAAATTTTAAATAGAACATAATTGTATAATTATTTTAGAGGCAGAGGAGGGATTAATTAAATCCTTTTTTGGTGACACCGAATTACACTTTCAATTTTTAAAATTTTCAAATTTCAAACAGTCAATCCAAACCGTTCACCATAATGGATATGTTAAAATGTGCTTGCAGATCAAATATTACATTTTTTGGAATTTTTTTACTATTTATTAAGTATTTAACAAAATCGATATATTCAGACCATTGAATTTTTGTACCCATCTTAATAAATAGTAAAAAAAATCAGAAAAATATAAAATTTGATCTACAAGTATATTTAAACATATCCATCATGTTGAATGGTTTGGATCGACTGTTTCGACTTTGAAAATATAAAGTGTAATCCGGTGTCACCAAAAAAAAGTGTAATTAAATCCCTCCTCTTGAAAACTTTGAAGTTACGTATTTTCCCATTGAAAATTCATAATATCATATTTACCCTACTAAATTTTGAAATACTTACACTTTTATTCGAATTATTAACATTTCCTATTAAAAATCATTTTAAATATATAAAGTATTTGTTTTACTCTTTATTAAAAAAAAATAAAAACACACAATCTATTTAAGAAAAATAATATCTTCTAACTTATCGGTTTCCGAGGACAACTAGATTGGATATGTAGCGGACATTTCTCACAACCGATCATTTTACAAGATTAAATAATTCTCTCAAACATGTAACTTATAAATTTAGGGGCATGTGTACTGCAAGTATGACGAATGCTATAATGTTAAATAGGGGCATGAATACTGCAAGTACGTTTGGGTGACACAGGAATAGCGTTAACTCATGAATAGTTGTTATTTCTGACGAGCTATTCTCAACACAACATGTTTGAGTGAAGAAAAATGCTATTCTCAACAAAGGAATAGCTCGGGTTAGCTGCTATTCCGCTATTCCTATAAAATGTTGGATTATCGGCTCTTCTGAACCCAGAAATAGCTGCTATTCCGAGCTATTCCTTGATTCATCCAAAATTGACTAAAGTCAATCGGATTCTCTTTAATTGTGACCTCGGTCTGATTGTTGTTCTTTAAAGGGAACGTTTGGATGAAACAAGGAATAAAGTAAGAATAGAGCTAATCTCAAGTTTTGAGAATAATAGCTAATTTAATTTTTATTGGGTTAGTAAAATAGTGAGCTAATTCATATAAGACAAATAAAGAATAGTGAGTTAGTGCTATTCTTGATCCATCCAAACATTGAATAACTCAAAAGAATAATGTTATTCTTGGATTAGTGTTATTCTTGCTCCATCCAAACGCATTTTTTTAGTTTCTTTACGCTCTCTTTGTTTTTCTTATTAAGATCTTACTATGTTTATTGGTCATTAATTATTGTTTTAACTAATATTGATTTGTTTTCCTTGTTTCTTATAATATTTGCATGCAAATATCACGGCTCAGTACACTTTTTAGTAAATATGATTTGTTTTCCTTGTTTCTTAGTTTCATTAAATTATTAATATTCTTATGGATTGTGCGGATAGAATTGTACAAATTAATTTGTATAATATTATACTCATAAAAATATACATGAAAATTATGATCATATATGATTGAGAAAATTTGCTATTTTCATTTTAGAACTTGTAAAATTCAGAAAAAAAAAATATAACACTTATATAAGGAATCTGCATTTCCTTGTAAATTGCGATAGTATATATTAAATGATTTTAAATATAGTCACTTCATAAATGTTTTCTCAATAATATTATTCTTAGAGCTAAATTAAAACATATAATAAAATTAAACTTTGGATTAAAAGATGTATTAAGAGTTTCCTATTAATGGAGCAATATTTTCATGTGACACGAATCTCAAAGCATACCCCCCTACAGTCCCAACTAGAGCTGCAAACGAATCGAACTTACCTCAATTTGAGTTTGGTTTGAATTAATTTCGAATCGAATTTTTTACGAACTCAATTTCGAATCTTTTACGAACTTTTTTATGATAAAGAAGAGTGATCGTAGTCGTCGAAAGCGAGAGCTGAAAGTCGTGGCTGGGCGGTCTTATGAGTTATGACTTATGGTTGGGCGGTCTTATGTTTTAACTTTTAAGTCATCAGCGAAAATCAATAGTTCACGTTACTTTGAATTTCAAATTAGAATAGTTCGTGAACTTATTTCGAACGAACCAGGTCCAGTTTGAATTTGGTTTGAATTAATTTCGAACTATTTCGAATCGATTTTTTTACGAACTTTTTCGAATCAAACTTGAATCGAATCACAAACTACGAACTTTTTGTGCAACCCTAGTCCCAACCGATTCCGAATTGAGTTTGGCCCAACTGAGATTAATCTGGGCCGTTCGTTCTTTTAAATTGCACCTTAGGTACCTGGGGTATTACACTCGCAATATATTACATAGAACATATGAACCTGAAGTTGGATGAAATAGTACTGTTTAAAATTCATAACATGAAGCAAACATTTAAAAGACATTATCATAACTTTCAATAAATATCTCATCAATTGCACAGTTAACATGCAACCGCACATGGATCAATCCCTTGAATCAAGGGTTGAAAAAATAAAATATATAGTTTCGTTCATAGACCCAACTATCATAAAAGAAAATGATAAGAAAAAACTGGCTTTAAATGAAAAAGAAATGGTCCCCCAAGACCCAAGTTTTCAAAAAAAAAAAAAGTTTGAGGTTGTTTTGATAAAGATAAAAATAACTATGCATAATTTGGAGTAAATATTAAATGAATAGCATGCTTAAGTTTATGATTTGTTACCAATATTTACAAGTTTCCTAGTCCCTTAAAAATATTTTACACTTGCAATTAATATCTAAGTTTACTCTCTATTTTTACTTCTCAATTTATACTTAAATTAATATCTAGCTTTATCATATCAGATCTACCTCTGAAGTTATATTCCAGTTGCGTAGTTACACACATTGCTATCTTGATCTTATACCAACTATATATTCTTCGCCCATATTAAATATTTCGCATCTCGGGTCCTCTTCTGCTTTCCCAATAAATTACGTTGCAAAAATTAATAGGGGGAATTTCACGTATACCCCTCAAAAACTTCAAAATTAAATATTTTGAACATATTTAAATCCTAAAAGGCAAAGGCTTCTATGGACATAAGGACCTATTTGTAAAATAAACATATTTTTATTTTCAAAGTTCAAACAGTCGATCCGAACCGTTCATCTTGTTCTCCATATTAATATGTGCTTGGAGACCAAATTTTACATTTTTCTGAATTTTTTTACTATTTATTAAGATGGGTACAAAAAATATCAAATTCAGACCATTGAATTTTGTACCCATCTTAATAAATAGTAAAAAAAATCAGAAAAATGTAAAATTTGGTCTCCAAGCACATATTAATATGGAGAAAAAGATGAACGGTTCGGATCGACTGTTTGAACTTTGAAAATAAAAATATGTTTATTTTACAAATAGGTCCTTATGTCCATAGAAACATCACTCATTTTAAAATTACATATTTTTTCCTCTAATCAATAATTTCAAAATTTAGAGGAGGAATTACGTAATTGAAGTTTTTGAGGGGTATACATGAAATTCTCCCAAATTAATAAACATCACGTATACCCCTTAACAAACATTTAGTCAAACATCACACCTCCTCTAAGCTCACCACCTCGCATAAAAACAAAAAATACTCCATATCATACATCATACACTAATTAATCTTCTAGTTTCCGACCCCCACCCCCTCCCCTCCCACCCCCCTCCCAATCTACTCCAATGGCAACTCAACACGTGGCACCCCCAATCTTGTATCCAGACCAACGCCAAAGACGTGCGTTTCGGATCCCCCGTCGCCGCATAAGGACGGCGGTTGTCCGTCTCGGAGACGGAGGCGGCGCGAAGAAGCGGTCGTGGCGCATGAAACGGATTGTCGTGGGTTTTCTGCGGCGACTGAAGCTGCGGTTGCTGACGGTGCATTACCGCCAAGCCATTGATAAGCTGAGAAAGATGTACCTGAGGTTGTTGAAGGATCTGCTCAAAGGCGCGGCTTCGTTTGAGATGATACAAGCGCACACTTCCCTTGAGTATTACTTCACGGCACCATTAAATCATGTTTCTGCTAACGGACTTCATAATTATGCAATATAAGATCACATTCAATATATATTCCTCTTGTATTTCTTTGCCTTTTTGTTTTTTCTTTTGTTTAATTTGTCTATTTAGGCTTGATCTGTTGCTGTCAATTATATGTGGTATTACTAATAAATTGTATAAATTTTTCATGGGTAAATTGCATAATTTGTTCTATTGTAGATGCCAAAAATATGTCGATTATGATTCTGTACTGCATCAAATTTCATGCTAATGTGCTTAATTTCAAGTCCAGAAGAAGATATAAGTGCTCAAATCATATATATAGAGAGAGATGGGCTACAGTGAGTTGCGAAGTAAAATGCGTTTTTATTTCACACCGTATTTTTATTTTGAAAGTCCAAATGACCGATCCGAACCGTTAGATGTTTAATTCATATTGAAATGTGATTGGAGACCAAATTTTACATTTTTTGGAATTTTTTTACTATTTATTAAGCATTTTTTTAAATTGCTGTTTTGCTGTGAACAGTAAAAAACAGTAAAATTTTCTCGACCATCAGATCAGCGACTTTCAAAATTGTTTAATAAATAGTTAAAAAATTCCAAAAAATGTAAAATTATTTGGTCTCCAAGCACATTTCAATATGGAGAACAAGATAAACGGTTCGGATCGACGTTTTAAACTTTAAAATCGCAAAATATAAGCGTGAAGTAAAATAGTCGTTTTACTTCGCAACTCACCGTAGCCCATCTCTCTCTCTATATATATACAACATTTGAAAGTTACAGCATCTTACAATAATTTAATTTTGCTATTTTTAAAGTTCAAACAGTCGATCCAAACCATTCAACATGTAATCTGTATCAAAATATACTTGAAGATCAAATTTTATATTTTTTTGAATTTTTTTTACTATTTATTAAGTATTTTATAAAACTGTTGTTTTTAGATAATCCTGGACCGCTGAAAAATAGCAATTTTGTAAAATACTTAATAAATAATAAAAAAAATCAAAAAAATGTAAAATTTCATCTTCAAACACATTTTAGTAGAGATTACATACAGTTTGGATTAACTGTTTGAACTTTAAAAATCACAAAATTAAATTGTTGTAAAATTTTGTAACTTTCAAATGTTGTAAGTGAATTCCTTCTCTCTCTCTCTCTCTCTATATATATATATATAGAGGTAGGCTGGGGTGCTATGGATAGCATAGTGGCCTCTATGCTACGGCTCAATATTCGAGTTTTCAAAATCCAAACGGTCGATCCGAACCGTTCATCTTATTCTCCATATTAATATCTGCTTGGAGACCAAATTTTATAATTTTCTGAATTTTTTTACTATTTATTAAGCCACTTTGAAAATCGCTAATCCAACGGTTTTACTGTTTTGTGCAGCCACCGTTGGATCAACAATTTTGTAAAATACTTAATAAATAGTAAAAAAATTCTGAAAAATGTAAAATTTGGTCTCCAAGCATATATTAATATGGAGAATAAGATGAACGGTTCGGATCGACCGTTTGGATTTTGAAAACTCGAATATAGAGCCGTAGTATAGAGGCCACTATGCTATCCATAGCACCACAGCCTAACTCTATATATATATATATATATATCCACAAAATGGGTAATGAATCAATTGTCTATATATCTAGTGTGCTTAATTTAAAAGCAAACTGCATTTTAGACCATACATTTTGGATCTATATAAATAAGATTACAAGTCGTCTTTTGCCTAATGAAAATTGAATTTTTCTTGTAAGTGTTACTCGATCGATCGATCGAGCTTGTGTTACAAATATTTGTAATCTTTAAGTCGAGTCTACAAAATTGAGATCAACTATGGATCAGATGATTCTGGTGCTACTCTTTTTAAGCTCGCATTAACTTTTTAAGTTTGTTGGCAGTTGTAACTAATTAATACAAATAGCAACATTCAAAGCGACGCTTTGGTTCAACACTGTTGTTGAAAGCAAGATAAGAGACATTCTCAAAACCTACACAGGGGACAACTGACAAGTAACAGCAAATATAATCATTGAAAGAAAAAAGACAAAACAATAGCTTAAAATATAGTACATTAGTGCCATATCATCATTTCCTTATGACAAACTCGTATAAATTTTTGTTGCACATGTGACCAATTTAATGAAAAACTAGCATTAAAGAGTTGGGCTGGTATTTTGAAGGCCCAATTAAGAAGTTCATGTCGGAAATCTGTATTGGGCCTGGCCCCTAAACAGGTCGGAAATTTATTTTGTCTGGAAAAAAAATATTTGATTTGAAGTGCTAAGTTTGATCTTTGTTCCAAAAAAGAAAGAGAAAAAAAAAATTCTAACCGTGTTTCAAATCTGTCTGAAAATCACCAATGGAGTTTTTTTTATTCAGATCTTACTATTCATTTTGTATAAAATCTTAATGTCAATTTTATCTGATTATAATGGTGAAAATTTTGAGTTGATATGAAAGTTCAATATAAATAAAATATCTCAAGTCTGCAAGGAACTATCATCTAATGATTATCATACCTGTAGAACCAACGAATGAACAAAGACTGGCCACTTGAATGAGGCTGAATTTATTTTCTACTGTATTTCAGTAATTATAAGATCTCGAGGAATCCATATCCTCTGCATTAACGCACCAATCCAGTCCACGCCTATAACGAAGGGCCCTTTGTAGCTGTTCGGCAAGCCTCCTTAAGGCTCCTTTATTTCTTAATCTCACTTAATCTCACCGAACACCTCTGCCTTAGTTCGGATTAAAGCAGCTCCTTTGTATCAATTCTTAAACCAACTGAACACTTTCCTTAAGAAATGGGCTCCTTAGGGACTCCTTAAGACCCCATTTTGAGCTTTCATTTGATGCTTTTACCCCAAAAAGTGCAGCTCCTTAGGGTGTGCTCCGCAATTGAGGGTGAAATCCTTCATTAATGGAAGGGAAAGGAAGACGTTCACCCCGAACAGTAATCCTTACACCCCGATTTGGGGGTGAAGATTATCGCTAAAAATTACTACGCGTTCACCTCCGCACAGTGCGCGTTCACCTCCACTTCCTCTCCGCTTCTTCAGTTCTGGAGCAGGTGAAACCTTCGGGCAGCTACGGTCTGAGGCACCGTTCACCTCCGCACAGTGTATTTTCCTTCCTCTTCCTCCGCATAACCTCAATTGGAGCACACCCTTAAGAAAGCATATTTATTTTAATATTTTTTATTGCTTCTCTCTCCCACCCAACACAAAATCCCAGGTGAGAAAGAAAACGTCTCCGCTCCTCTTCGCCTCTTGATCGCCGATGCTCCAATGGCAAACTCAAAAAACCGACGCCATAGAAATCTTCGATTTTAGACGCTCTTTCTTTTGACATCCACTTTGATGGGTATCCCTCTCTTGAAATCTTGTTTGAATCGGAATTTTTTTAAAATACCTTTGAATTCTCCCTGATTTCTTGATATCTGTTAGCTTCCTTCTTATATTAATTATATTACTGGCTTTGTCATTGCTCGGATAGATCAATTTTTCATATTTCTTATATAAGACTGGTACAGTTGCGATGTTGTGATATTTACTGGTTTTGTTGTTTTATGGATTGATCAAATTTTCATTTTCTTATATAAAATTGATATTTACTGGATTTTTGTCATTTCTTATGGGTTGATCAAGATTTCATTTTCTTATATAAAGTTGCGATGTTAACTTCCGTCTTATATATGAGGCTGGTTCAGTTTCATTTTTCTTCCTTTCTGATAGCTTCCTTCTTCTATTCAATTTAGTTGTATTTTGTTGCTTAAATAATTATGAGGATTGCAATTAACTAGATTATTCTTATTTTTAATTGTAATTTTGCACATAATCTGAGCTTGTCTGAATTGTAATTTTGCGATGTCAACTTCCTTCTTCTATTCATCATTTGTATTTGTATGAACTATTTTTATAATAATTATCATCTCAGTTTTTTATTAATCATTAAGTTTTGGTAAGATTAATTATTTACATTAAATTGTGCATAATTTGTTGGAAAAAAATGATTATATTAGATAATAGAAAAAATGTGAGAGAGGAGGATATTTTAGTCTTTACATACTACAAGTGAAAAAAGAGGGTATTAAGTCTTCATTCTTAAACAAAATACCACCTTGTAGCATGGGACCAAGTTTGCTTAAACAAAAATCAGGGAGGATTAGGAATATTAAATTTAGATAGAATGAACATTTCCTTACTAGCTAAATGGTGCCGGTGGTATCGTTTTAAAGACCCAACATGCCAAGGCAAATGGAAAGACATTTTAATTGATAAATATGGTACCACAGGACTTGATATATCTAGATGCTCCTCATTTTGGACAGCTATATTATCAATTAGACACATCCCTGACCTAGGTATAAATAGATCTATTGGTGATGGTAATGATACCTCTTTCTGGTTAGAAAGATGGGCAGGAGAATGTGCATTATATTGCTTATATCCAAATCTGTTTAGAATTACAAATGATCCCCTTGTTTATGTATCTAGGGCTTTTAGCCATACTACCCTAACAATCAGCTTCAATAGACAACTAACTGGTATCATGCTAACTGAATGGAACCATTTGCAATCTACAATATCTTATTTTACTGTCTTATCTGATATAACCAAACCTGATAGTATCCACTGGAGATGGCACTCTTCCGGCAATTTTTCAGTCCATTCCTTGTATACTTGGTTAGAATATGGTGGTATGAAAAATACCACTCATACAACCATATGGAAATCCAAAATCCCCCTTAAGATAAATTTTTTTATGTGGTTAGTTAAGGAGGGAAAAATCTTAACTAAGGACAATTTAATTAGAAAGGGATGGATAGGTGACCAATCTTGTAAATTCTGTAACTCACCCGAAACAATTGACCATTTATTTGTCACATGCCCCATTGCCTCAACCATTTGGTCCTGGATAGCAAACCATAACTCTTTCCATTTTAATTGTGAGCATTTACATGACCTATGGCTATTAGATGCATTGATACCCCTCAAAAATAAACTACTCATTGAACTAATTAGGGCTGCAACACTCTGGATCATCTGGTTAATTAGGAACAAATTATGCTTTACTGATGCAGTGGTACCAAACTTGTCTACTATTGGTTCCAAAATTATTTCCTTAGCCTCTTATTGGTGTAAATCCAGTGCAGATGATTCTTACTTTAAGCTCTCTTTAATAATACCTATGGATGTATCTCAACTGTCCCAAGCAGGTCCTCTTATAATCCTCTCGGAGACCGATACGTCTCAGGGGCAGACCTTCAGCTGGGATTCCGAGGAAGAACCCTTTCTTGGATTAGAGGGGTCGGATCTGTCAGCGTACATAAGGGACAGGGCATATTTCGAGAACTTGGATGAAGAATACCTCTCAAGGGAAAACCACAATGCATCGAACTCCTCTCTTACCACTTCAAACCACTGATGCCGACATTTACTCAGATTATACTGTCCTATTGCTGTTATAATATCTTGGTTATGCACTGCTGTTAGTGTTTTGATGCTGCTATATAGTAGACTACCCCTTGTTTTACTATTGTTTTAGTAATACTTTGAGATATACCCTAGTATGTTGGTCACCAGAGTATTGAACACTACATAGCTTAATTGCAGGGTTTATTTCTCTACCTTTGTAAGAACAATTCGTTTCTATAAGAAACAGGTGGATGTATCCACTTTTTCAAAAAAAATTATTCATTCTTAATCTTACTATCTCACCGAACAAATGCTCCTTAGTAAGGATTAAATTTTTAATCCTCCTCCTCTTAAGGAAGGGTGCCGAATACCCCCTTTAATATTAGTGCGGATTTAAATTGGGAGCTCCAGATCTTAACTCAAAATTTTAGTTAACTCAGAGGATTTGATTTACGATCTCGAGTGGACAGCTCATATTTGAAAAGTACGGATTACTTAAGTTTAAATTCCGGCAATCCAATCAAAACCCAGATCGCTTTAATCCCAAATAAAATGCACCGAATTCCTTGATATAGAGTAAGGCAGGCACCCTTCGACCATTCTCTCCCTTCCTAATATTTTTTCTCTGTAGCAGGTAACTTTTCAATTTTTCACTCCGTTCCCTTTCCCTCCCCTCTGCTAGCTCCGTCTGGAGCATCGTCTTACCTCCCGCCTCTCCCCCTCTCCCTGTGTGCGATTTTCTTCTCCCCAGCTTCTCTCTCCCCTCTTCCTGCCTCAGACTCGCAGTCGCTCTCTCTCCGCCTCGTACTCGCCTAGCCACCCTCGCTCTTGCACTCGGCCTCGCCCTCGACCCGACGCCAGTACTTCTCCTGTCACTCTCCCGCTCTCCGTCTCTTGGCTGCTGGTTTTGAGCCACCACCCAAGCTCCTCTCTCCTTCTCTCCGTCTCTCCATTCAAGGTATGTTCTCCCAGTCTCTGGTCTCTCTGATTTTGTTTAATCAAATTGTTCATGACTTCCCCTACAATTGTGCAATATTGGCTCAAGTTTAAGTCAACACTGCTTAATTTCGTCTAGTTGTACTTCAATTAGCAAGATCTGTTTGTTTTATACAGACAAATAATAAGAAAACATAGCCAAATAGCTGTACTATTTTAGTTTATTTTATGCACATCAACTAATTAGTTTATTTAAGTAGTTTATGGTCAAAATCTGACAGAACATAACCAAACACTTGATCAAGATCATATACTCGAAGTAATCTCATGTAATCAAATTGATTATACACTTGAAAGGTTAATATTTTAGTTGATTTTATTGAATAAATCAATGCATTTAAGGTGTTTGATAAAATGCTCAAACCAAGATGCATTTCTGAACATGAATTGACTTTTATATTGACGGTGCATTTCTGAACAACCATTACTCTTTATGAACTTCCATTTCATGCTTATTTGCATCATTCATTTACATTTGTGAACAATGTTTAATAAGTCGAAGTTAATTGCATAACTAAAGCTTTTATAAGCATAACTTACAAAATTAAGAAAATCGGTAAATTCTTATACCAGTTAGCTTCATCAGTAAATTACAATTTAATCATATATACTGGAAGCTTATTGGGTTTGATTGATAATCTGTATGCCTTTAATCATGGATACCACGGGGTGTGCTTGTACTTTTATTTCCTCCCTAAACCAACTCAAGGTTTTGTTGTTCTTACTCTTTGATGGATAATGGTGACCTGAGTTTAATAGTTCTTGCTAAAATGAGTCACAAAATATTTTTAACAGCTAGTATTAATGAATCTCTTGATGTATATATGTCTATTTCTCCTTAATCCTTAACGGGTTTAAACCCTACTGGAGTTACCCCCCATCTTTTTATTACTTTGTTAACTTTTCTGGTTTCAGTTGTGTAATCGTGTAAAGAGTACTTGCAGATGAAAATCAATTCAAAATACATTGTATCAGGATTCAGGACTACTTTGCCTATTTATAGGCATTGATACTTTCAATTAGACTTTCGGGTTATAAATTATAACTGTTTTTAAAAACATGCGGTTGAACTGGTTGGCCCACTAGTTTGACCAGTGAATCATTAACTCAGAGCTTTACCGGGTCAATGTCCGGTTTGGTTCTGATAACATTGCTTGTGATGTTTTCAAATTGATGGTTATAATTTTTGGCAATTTTTTTCTTTTTATTTGGGGGGGGGGGATCCAGTTCTTAGTCTTCCCTCAACCTTCTTTAGGTAGAGAATCAAGTATGACAACTATCTACTGTCCCAGTACTAACAATTAGAAGTGCAGGTACTAAGCAATCATCATAGCAATCTGTCAGGAGCCTCATATTTTTTATCCCACAACTGATTTTTTAATTCCCTATTAATCATATGTTAATGCAGATAAGCCACTAATGGCAACCTCAGAATCAGAGACAGAAACAACTATAACATCAAAAACCGTGCCACAAGTAATCATCACCAAGCCCAAAATCCTACTTGCTGCATCAGGGAGTGTGGCGACAATAAAATTTGATAGCCTATGCCGGGGCTTCCTGGAGTGGGCTGAAGTAAGAGCGGTTGCAACCAAGTCAGCCTTGCATTTCATTGACCAAAAGACGATTCCGAGGGATGTGATTTTGTATAAAGATGAGGATGAGTGGTCGAGCTGGAAGAAGATAGGTGATGAGGTTTTGCATATCGAGTTGAGAAAATGGGCTGATGTCATGGTCATCGCGCCTCTCTCAGCAAACACACTTGCTAAGGTATGTTATACTTGTTTGGTACTTTTCTTAGATTTCTACTAATAAGGTTAAAATGGTAAATTTTAAATTGCTCTAGAGAATAGGGTTTACTGTGCTGGAAGTCTGGTTTGTTGTACCAGTACTGGTTTGTTTTGTCTTTTGTGTAAGGGACCTAACGATTAACTCCCAATTTATGTTTCTTATATAAGTGGTTAGATTAGAATTGTTTCTGAACTCCAATAACATTTTGTAAATTGTTATTGTATTAATGCACATATTGTTGAGTGCCTCTTATACAAAACTAACCATTACACATATTTGCTTTGCATTGATACAATAACAATTTGCACCGCTTGTATCAGATTGCAGGGGGGCTGTGCGACAACCTACTGACATGCATTATACGTGCTTGGGACTACAAAAAGCCTTTGTATGTTGCACCGGCCATGAACACATTCATGTGGAATAATCCATTTACGGAGCGTCACATCAACACGATTTCTGAGTTGGGCATTTCACTCATACCTCCAATCACAAAAAGGCTCGCGTGTGGGGACTATGGGAACGGTGCCATGGCTGAACCGTCAGATATTTATAACGTTGTAACAATTTCTCACAAGCCACAGGGAGTTGATCGTGCATGCAGTTAATTTCTGGTCAGGAGCATGTTGATTAGTTAGTTTGATGTTTTGCTTCTGATATATTGTTAGCTAATCTCTAGATGTTGTATTTTATTTTAGAGTTATTTTTATTATATTGTGTACTGGTTATGTCCTGAGGTGCTGTATACTTGTATGCTATTTTTTTCACTCTCTAAAAGTGATGCACACTTATTTCTTGTGCCAATGAGCACTGGCTTACTGTATCAACGCACATAACTTGTAGTATCTATGTATGCTTGTCTATTTTAACAGCTGTTATGCGATTTTGATCAAGTCAAATATTTTGGTATTTCAATTTTGTTTTTCGAATTTTTAAAATGAGTATGTTACTATTGTATAATGGATACTTTCAATGCCCATTTATTTAGTCTTGTTTTAATAAAATAAAAATAATTAGAATTGCTTAAGAGATGAGAAATTAGGAGCTACATATATTGTTTTGGTTTCTTTGCGTATTTGGGGAAATGCTCGGAATGTTGTGCTTACCGAGTTGTTGTTTATAGAAGCATTTCTAGGAATTGGGTCGGCTGACGGCTGAATATTCATTATTATTATTAATAATAATAAGTTAATAACAATAATAACAAACATACAGATAATTATATATTCGTTGACCTCCTTATTTTTAAAAATAAAAAATATTAATTTATTTCACCATAAATATATATGTTACATAATTAAATTGGAGGCTGATAATTAACCCCGCACCTCCCACCCCGCAATTAACCCCGCACAAAATGCCAAAAAACTCCAGCTGTCATTTTTTTTTCATAAGGTATTAATACTTACGTACAGAAGTATTTATCTCTAAGAACGAAAGTATTTATCTCTAAGTACGAAAGTATTTAAGGGACCATGCACATTTTTTTCATGGAGGGTGGGGGGAATCTCAAATCACATGGGGGGACCATGCACGTTTTTAGAGGTGGGTTTTTTTATCTCATTTCAATCTCGTTCACATTTCTCACAATCTATGAAAATTTTTGCGAATCTAAAACCACGAACGTTTTCTACGTAATTTTCTCTTTCAAATGAGATCCATGATGACATACTTTCGAGCAAGTCGTTACAGAAGTATTTATCCCTCATCGTGTAAGTATTTATATCTATACTTGAAAGTATTTTTTTGCATATAATACTTATAATACATGATATTAATACTTTCATATATCAGTATAAAAACTTATAATACATGATATTAATACTTTCATATTTCAGTATAAATACTTATAATAATTGATAGTAATACTTTCATATGTCAGTATAAATACTTATAATACATGATATTAATACTTTCATATGTCAGTATAAATACTTATAATACATGATATTAATACTTTCATATGTCAGTATAAATACTTATAATAATTGATAGTAATATTTTCATATGTCTGTATAGATATAAATACTTGCATGATGAGGGATAAATACTTCTGTAACGAGTTGTCCGAAAGTATGTCATCATGGATCTCATTTGAAAGAGAAAATTACGTAGAAAACGTTCGTGGTTTTAGATTCGCAAAATTTTTCATAAATCGTGAGAAATACGAACGAGATCGAAATGAGATCAAACTAATTTGGAGAGAGATAGAGTGGGGGGATGGTGGGGGGATGGAATGGGGGGATGGAATGGGGGGAGTAATATAATTGTTCAATTAAATTAGGTTAAACTACCATATATAATATAAGTTTATATCATTAATTATTCTATATAAGATATACAAAATAATAGTTCTTATTCATACTTTTCTCTAATAATTAAAGTTAATCATTTTTTTCCACCCATATCTTTAAAAGATTCAAAATACAGTAAACATTTTAAAATAGTAAAATATGGTCTTTTACAAAAATCTTACACAAAGGTTTTGTTAAAGACTTCGATTCGATTGACTTGGGAATATAAAGGAGTACTCGTTGATTAATGCTAGGATCATTCTCTAGTACACCAAAAAATAAAATAATGAGGTCTTAAATCTCTCTTATAACTTCTCGTACGGTTTACTAAATTGTATTAAATATTAGACCGTCCACATTAAAATATGCAAAACACCATATCGATTTCTAAATCCTTAATGCATTGCGTTAGTACACTCAAAACTGCCAGCGAGGTATGCTGGAGTCCTTGATCAGAATCCAGTTATTACATCTGTGAACTGTCATTCAGCGCATAGTGACAAATGAACTATTCGAATACAGTTTGACGAGGTTAAAAATTTATGATTTGGGTATAATTCAGGAATGATTCGGAATTATTCGGACCGGAAATTTCAGTCCTGCAGGAGAGCGAAAAAAAAATCCAAAAAAAAAATATTATGGAAAAAAATCAAGAAAAATTCTTGAATAATTTGTAAAATTCGGAAAAAAAATCGTAAAATTCGCAAATTATTCGGGTTTAATTCAGTCAAAGTTTGGTAAACCGAATAATTTAGAGTTCTGTTCGAAACGAATTATTCGTGTTTAATTCGCGAATCTTGTGACTATTTCAGAGAAAGCCTCAAACTTACTCGTTATGTACAAGGAAGCACAAGAAAGTTACAGAAAATCTCTCCCAGGAACTACTCGCTATATACAAGATAGCGTTTGCAAAGATACAGAGAATCGCTAAAATCTTAAATCTTCTCTCCTAAAACTTTTGTTCCGAACGTGAGCGCACTGCGCCATTTATGATTTTCTTCATCTGGTTGAGCGTGAAAACCCACATCAATCTCCTCACGTATATATATACAATGTATAAAGTAAAATGCCATTGCCCCAATTTAGAAAAAAATTCCTCCCCTCTCTCGTCTTCGCCTGTACGAGAGAAAAGAGATAAAAAGGGAAAACTAATAAGCGAAGAAATTGGAGCCAGAGGGGAAGAGATAGAGATCAGGGCCTCTTCCTTCCCCTCCAACTATCCCGAGGTAAGTCAATTCAACTGCATTCCTTTCGACTTTATCAATTTATGATTTGTTTCAATTTGAATTGCCATTTACGATGCATATATTATTCATTACAGATAGTTGGAACCCTTCAATTAGAGAATCTGAGAAATCGCTAGTGATTTCTGCATATCACCACTGATCAGAATATTGGATTACATGTAGTAATTTACTTTTTTTTTTTTAATTCTACTGATTCGAGTGTATAAATGCCTTGATTCTTTTGTTCACTATGTTTTTATGTGTCTTTCTTGTAATTACAGGTGTATGTGAATGGGGGTTGTATCGAGGAAGATATTACCTGCTTGCGGGAGCCTATGTTTTCTTTGTCCTTCATTGCGGACCCGGTCTAGGCAACCGGTGAAGCGGTACAAGAAAATGTTATCAGAAATTTTCCCCAAATCACTGGTCAGTTCATCTTTCTTTTACTTGCTAAATATTTTCTTTATTTATTATGGAAATTTGTTTTCCTTACTCGTTCTATTGTGACATTATTTCATCTTCTCTTTTAGTTCTGAGAGTCAGTGGTACATGAAACTTTTTGTACCAACATTGATTTGACAAGGAACTATGGCTGCGCAATTGTAATTACACTACCATACTTCACCTGTACCAATGCTATTTTAATACTTCAATCTTACCGATAGCATCTAACAGTACACTGAGTCTTTTATTATTCTTAAGTTTTAGCTTTTTAGCCTTTTTATAGTTAATTGGACGAAAATATTAGCATTCCTCTTGCTATTTCTCGAGGAATAACCATAGAGCGTGAATAATTCTATTGCAGGATGAACCGCCAAATGATAGAAAGATTGGTAAATTATGTGAATATGCTTCCAAAAATCCTATGCGCATTCCAAAGGTCATCTTTTGATTCCCTGATTCAGAAAAAAAAGGAAAATTTCTCCTATGAAGCATTTATTTAGCATATTCATTTTCAATATTTATGTGTTACTTTTCATTATATGCAGATTTCAAGCTATTTGGAGCAGAAATTTTACAAGGAATTGAGAGCTGAACGATTTGGCTATGTTAAAATTGTTTTGGCCATCTACAGCAGATTACTGAGTTCTTGCAAGGAACAAATGTAAACATTTGTTTAAATTATTTTTGCTACTAAAACAAGTCATATGTTCATACATTATCCTTTTAGATGTTGAAAACAAGTATAGTCTTGGATTTAATACTGCGGTGGTCATGCTTGATAATAAGACATACTATCAACCTAACCATTCCCAAATAAAAAACAATTTTGACCTAATCATTACCAAATAAAAACCAATTTTGTTTATCTTTGTTATTCTATTTTGACTTTACTTCTTTACTTTTTGGTTGTCTTTTCTGGCTGAAACCTTCTGGCACTGAGAGCACTAAAATAATGTAAGTTACATTATTGCAGGCCGCTCTTTGCTAGTAGTTTACTGGTCCTTATAAACACTTTATTGGAACAAGCAAGAGAACATGAAATGTGTACCGTTGGATGCCAGACACTTTTTGATTTTGTCAACAACCAGGTAAATTCATATTTTTGGACAAGCATCTACCTATCCCATGCTGTATACAAGAATTGTAAATCTTTTTTACTTTGAAAACAGATTGATGGTACTTACATGTTTAATTTGGAAGGCCTGATTCCAAAGCTTTGTCAACTAGTCCAAGATTTAGGTCAAAATGAGAGTGCACATGGTTTATCTGCTGCAGGACTTCAAGCTTTATCATCTCTGGTACTCTCTCTCTTTAAAATCATTGGCAGCGGCTGCCGAGTGCCCCCCTCTCCCATTATCAAAATTCCATTACAACTCGTTTTTTGGGTTTTTTATTGAAATTGTGAACTTTTATTAGAGAAGTGATACTATTGTATAATGTATTCCCATTTCTTTTTGGGAATACATTATTTTAGTAGGATGTTCTAACAAAACTGTGGACATAAGCAGACTATTTAACGTACCCAGGAATGGATCCATGTTGAGAGAATGGGAGGGTCAATTCATTAATTTTCAAAAAGTTTGTAATTATACATGATTTTCGATATAGTTTAGAGTAAAATGCTAAGGGTTCTGTAAAATTGACCCTCATACGCAGCATGAAAATTTATATGATTGACTCCCATAGCATGAAAGTCTTGCTCTGCCCCTGAATATACCCAAGGGCACAACTCCCTACCCTGGCCCATAAACCCATGAGATATCCTGACCCATCTTACAATATCATCCCTTGTCCTAATATCAAAGCACCCAAGTCTATATAGGGTTTGAACCAACATAATAGTCAAAAACACATTATAAGCTTCACAAATCAACAAGTTGTACAACAAAAATTTTCCATGCAAGAATTTTCTGAAAAGTCAAATCAAGTGCCAGATTCTAGCCATGGCAGCGTAAGCTCTTCCTCTGTTGCCAAATTGAGGTATGGATCCTCATTACTAGGGATGTAAAAAAGTCACGCTGTGATTGATATGTCACGCACGTGCCGTGACCATTCGCGTGGTGTGACCATCCTTCGTAAAATTGGCATGGCACGGCACACAAACTGGTCTCGTCATGGTACGACACACAAGTCACATGTGATCATGACTACTAGATTTTGATCGGACATTGGATTTTGAATAAACTAACTTAAATATAGTTTGAATAAACTAACTTAAATATAGTTTAGCGTGACCAAACTTGACCGGTCATGTTTGGACATAGCATGTGTGGTCAAATCTGACTTGGTCACGACACGGCACGTATTTACATCCCTACTCATTAATACTTTCAGATTGGATAACAACCTTCACCATTTGTGCAGTAACCCTCTCATTACCTGACCAAAAAATATATTGAGATAAAACTTTGTACTAATTTTTCTTTTTCTTTTATTATAACTGTAGGTTTGGTTCATGGGTGAATACTCCCATATATCTTCTGAATTGGATAATGTGAGTCTCATGATTAACAAGCTTTCTTTGAAGTTGGTTACGCTTGACTATGAGTACAAAGTTAAACCAATATACACCTGCTTAAAATGTAGTATATCTAGTGCAAAACAGATGACCATATGAAGAACTTCTTATATGTTCCAATTCCATATTGTTACGGTACCATATTAACCTACTAAATATATGTTCCTCACTGTGAGATGTTGGCCAAGAAGCTTCACATTTTGCAAGAACAATAGATGAGGCTGATAAAAACAAGCAATTCCCCCGTCAATTTCTTCTAGAACTAATTTGCCATTAGTCCAATTAACATGTTTTACACATTTACTAATCTGAAGCCTGGCCAATTTTTTTTTTTATCTCAGGTTGTCTCAGTAGTTTTAGAGAACTATGAGAGCCCATACATAAAACCAGATGGTAGCAGTGAGACCAACTCAGAGATGCGCAACAAAAACAGCTGGGTTTATGATGTCCTTAAAGCAGAGGGCCATGAATCTGCCTCAGCTCCTGTCCAAGTAAAAAGGCTCCCTTCTTGGAAAATCATTAGAAACACTCCAAACTTGTCACTGTAAGAATTAACTTCCTTTTGAATTCAATACACAGTTCTGCTATAGAATTCTTGTGCTCTCCCAACCACCTTTCACCCTTGAAGTCAAAATGTTATGCAATGGTGGAAACAGAAAAGTTGAATTTGAAAGAGAATAAACTGAAGTCTGAAGTCAAAATATTCCATGCAGGCCTTCCAGTTCTTTGAAAACTTCTCCCCATTTTTATCAAAACCAAACAAAAAGCAGTTTTAGAGATCTCTTCAGTTATTTTTTGAAAACCTTTTAAGGTACCAATTTAAGCATGTTGAATAAGTTACGTTGACATATAGGCATTGTAACCTATTATTGTTTCAAAACAGTGAAGAAGCACAGAGTCCTAATTTCTGGTCGAGGGTTTGTCTCCATAACTTGGCCAGATTAGCCAGGGAAGCAACAACAGTACGGAGGGTGTTGGATGCCTTGTTTAGGTACTTTGACAACAATAACATGTGGGCCCCTACCAGTGGTCTTGCTTTGTGCATTCTACTTGACATGCAAACTACCTTAGAAAAATCTGGTAGTTTAACTTCCTTCTTATTCATTAAAATGAAACCTAAATGTTTATATGTACTTTAGT
This sequence comes from Carex rostrata, assembly GCF_964058835.1. NCBI lineage: Eukaryota > Viridiplantae > Streptophyta > Magnoliopsida > Poales > Cyperaceae > Carex > Carex rostrata. The sequence goes on from NC_135921.1 coordinate 12,051,742, forward strand.
GAACAAGAAGTTGTGTTATATTTTTATTATTATGTTTTTCTGTTGATCGATAGGAGAAAATACGCATCTCTTGGTATCCATGCTAGTTAAGCATCTGGACCATAGAACCGTCTTAAAGCAGCCTGACATGCAACTAAACATAATTGAAGTGACCACATGTCTCATGAATCAGTCAAGTGCACAAAACTCCAATGCAATAATGGGCGCATTAACAGACATGGTCAAGCATCTACGTAAAAGCATGCAATTACCTTCTGAGACTGTCCATGGAGAGGAGGATATCAAGTGGAACAACAAATACCGCAAACTCGTGGATGAATGTCTTGTACAGCTTGCTCGAAAGGTGTAGAATTAAATATTTTCAGAGCAATCTATCATTTATAACTTTCTTTCAAAGAAAATGCCAGGAACCATAATACTGTCATTGCCTATTTAGTTACCAATTTAGAGCTATTTGTTGGAGTAGAACTAGGGTGTTCTTAAGCTCACCAAGTTTCTTGTGAACTTAACTCTAAAATCTATTGGATTGGCTTCAAACTATGAATTCAAACCATTGAAACCAATCTACTTTATGAGTGATGTGTTTGCATGCAAAATTTATAGTTTTTTGAATTAGTTTAGTGTTAAGTCAAGCGGTTAACAAAAGAAGGTTTATAATTAATTTTAGTGCATTCATTTTTTTTATCAATTTTTGACCGCTTGACTTTATACTAAATTAATTCGAAAATTTATAAATTTTCCACATAAATGTATCACTCGTTAATTAGATTAGTTTCAATAGTTTAGATTCATAGTTTGAAGTCAATCCGATAGATTTTGGAGTCGAGCTCACCAAATGGCTTAGTAAGCTTAAGAACACCCTAGTTCTACTCCTATTTGTTGTATGGATTTACAAATAAAAACCAGAGCAAGGACATTAGTTAAGGAAATGCGAGTGGTATTTGAGGGGACACAGAAGATGGAAGTACCATATTTTTCAAATGGTATAAATTCAAAATTGAAGTTTGGTTTCATGTAGTCTGTGTTTCCCTTTTCCAGCTGGTGGATGCCGGTCCTGTTCTTGATGCATTGGCTGTAAATTTGGAGAGTATATCCACTTCTGTTGCGGTCGCACGGTCCACAGTAGCTGCTGCTTATCGCACCGCTCAAATAATTGCCTCTGTCCCTAACTTGTCGTATCAAAACAAGGTGATCCCTCCTAGCATTTAAACTCTCTCGAAACTCTTTTTTGTGAGTGTAGACTTTGTGATCATCAGATAAACTTTTGGGGCATTCTGAGTTGACCACTATGAGCAGAATACATGATAGACAGAAAAATAATATGAATCAGACTGCTATTTACCAGCATGGGTGCTTTGTTAAATGACATGTATACAGGGAATACTCTACCTGACAGTTGCACTATAAACATCTGGGTCAGTAAAAGTTAACCGAATTTTTATTTGTACTAATATGATCATCTCCCAGGCTTTCCCGGAGCATCTATTCCACCAATTACTCCAAGCCATGGCACATCCCGACCGAGAAACCCACATCGGGGCCCACCGTATCTTCTCTGTCGTCATGGTCCCATCATCAGTCTCTCCCAACTCTGGCATGCCAGACTCTGCCAGGTCAGTTGATCTCCAACGCACGCTTACCCGCACTGTATCAGTTTTCTCCTCCTCGGCTGCTCTTTTCAGGAAAATGCGTAGGGATTTGCTCTCCATAAAGGACAAATCGTCGTCTGGAGGAAGTTGTGAAAGGCTTCCTTTTGCTGAGGAGTGGCAACTGATTGGGAGGAATGAATCGAAGGTGTATAGTAGACTTCAATCCTCAAACCCGTCTCAGAGTCGCCGGTTTATCATCAAGGATGCATCAGACAGTGGTTCTTTGGGTAGCTCTAACAGGGAAATGGTATGCCGTTAGTCGCAAATCATGTAGTATGTTTTTATTCTTTTATTTTTTTTCCAGCTATTGCTGGTGTTGAATATTACTTATTTTGCAAGTTCCTTTCTATTTGCTATCACATAGGAGAAAGACATATTTGCTCCGCTGTTGATATTTTGCATCATAATTAAAGCTAATCAGAAGATATTTATTGGACTGTTTTTGCTGTTTTAGGCTGATGTGTTTGCATTTCAGGATTCAGTCTTGCTTAGCCTGAGTAGCCGTGAAATTGCACTTCTTCTCTCCTCCTTGTGGACCCAGTCAATTAGACCAGATAATGGTCCTGAGAACTACGAGGCGATTGCTCACACGTACAGCCTTATGCTACTCTTTTCTCGTGTTAAGGTAAACCAAGAGAAATTTAACTATCTAATGACACCGTTATTTTCTGCTGTCATTCTTTGATATCAATTTACATTGGCATGCAATTATTGGGGCAGGACTCAATTCATGAGGTTTTGATTCGGAGCTTTCAGCTTGCTTTTTCATTGAGAAGTATTGCTCTTCAAGGAGGTAAATGCTGTAATTTAAGATGTTATTTGGAAATTTTAGTGATATCTGAACCGTGAATAAGACCATAATTCATTAAAAACATCAGCAAACACACACAAAATGCTGTTCATGCACTTTAGAATATTATATGCCTAACTTCAGCTGTTTCTCTTTGATTTTTGAATAAATAAATTTATCAGCATGTAGAAGACATATATTGGATATTATTTGGCAATTTTAGTGATATTTGAATCATAAATAATTATCTGTGTACTTCTCTTCTTGATAGCTGGTTCAGAGAATAGTTTTATTAATGCAGGTAACTTATCGCCATCTCGTAGGAGATCCCTTTTCACACTGGCAACAGCTATGGCAGTGTTTTCCTCAAAAGCTTTTAATGTTCCCGCTCTTATCTCAATTGTCAAATCGTCCCTCACTGATAAGTCGGTGAGATGCTCTCTCTACAAGCTGTGAATCAAAATTTGAAAGAGAATTTTCAGATTTAATATATAAGGTTCATTTCTTATCACAGATTGACCCGTTTCTCCGGTTGGTTGAGGACTCCAAACTCTTGGCCTTAGATGCACCGGTTGATAATCCAACAAGAGTGTATGGGTCAAGGGAGGATGATGCCGATGCTTTAGAAAGCTTGTCAGAAATTAAATCGAAGGACGATGAGCAATTAAAGTCAACCATGGTTTCTGCAATAGTAAACAGCCTAGGGGAATTACCTGAAGTGAGTGGTATACTGTATTTTTCTTTTTTTTACTAAAGGGTGTTATTACTGGGCTCTGTTTATTTGTTCTTTGGTTTATCTCTCTGGATATGTGTATCAACCAATGAGCAATACAAACTGATATGCTGCATAAACAGCAACCAGGGTAATTTTTTCTATGTATGTAATTTAAATTCATTTCTCCAAATAACTATGATGATAGATTGTACTGCAATCTAGGAAATTCTTTTGATGTAATTTTTTCTATGTATGTAATTTAAATTCATTTCTCCGAATCAACCAAATTAATTTTGGTCGCTACAGTTGCTAAAAGAGGAGTTTGCTTCATGGACTTTGAACAGGCTCTCTTTCATATTGAAATGATCTTGCAGGATTCTGTAAACGGGCCAATAACTGTTTCCGTTTTTCCATGTAGTCTGAAATATCTTCGGTAAGAAAGGAGTTACTTGAAGATTTTGAAGCAGAGGATGTGTGTCCATTAGCAGCTCAGTTTATTGACCCATTTGCCCCTACAGAAGACTTAAAATCAGGGAAAGAAAAATATCATCCCAAAGAGGTAGTGAATTTATCAATTTTGTAAACAATACATTCTGAGATGCAACGTTAGTTAGTGATGTGGTACCTGCTACTGGTTTAATAACTTGTATTTTTGTTTTAATTATTTTGTGCAGCTTGTTCCTTTAGATTTTTCATTGGACGATGATCCCTTTCTTGATCTATCAGACACAGCAGATTCACAAGCGCGGTTCTCTGTTGACACCAGCCTTTTAAGTGTCAATCAACTCCTTGAATCGGTATTATGACATATTTTTACCTCATTTAATTTGGTTTAAGTTAATCACACCTGCTATGCTTTCTTTGTATGACTATTTTTTAAACATTTGATCATATCTTTTTGTTGTTTGTATGTTTTAGTAGCCCATTGACCTTTAGGTACGTATCAAGGCTTATTAGATCCCCAAACATTGAATTTGATCAAAACTAGAATAAAATAATAGAATAGAAATTTGACTGGAATGAAACTAGAAATATTTTCCTTGAATTCACAAAAAAAGCGTCATACTTGGTGCAATTATCTATCCTGGTAATTGACTGCCCTAATTGTTTAAGCTGCGATATAAGCTCCATCTGGGGCCTATTTCCACATAAACTCCTCTGTCATGTTAGATCTTTGTACACATTACAGTACAATTACACACTTGATTTTTAGGAAAGACTATGTACATATGCTTATTTTTGGCATGATTGAATTTGTATAAATAATTCGCAGGTTCTTGAGACAGCAAGGCAAGTGGGACGACTGTCAGTATCAACTACTTCTGATTTACCTTTCCGGGAGATGGCCGGGCACTGCGAAAATCTTTCGGTTGGGAAACAGGAGAAGATGGCCGCCCTATTGAACTCTCCACCAACCGAACTTCTCATCACTTGGTCAATGGACATTAAATCTGAACTCCAATTGGTACCACAGGAACTTTCTCTTTTGTTTTTGTTTTTTTTTATTTAAAGGGCCCAGGTACAACCCAGCATCTTTTTAGATGCTATTCTCGAGAATTGAACCTGCGTCTCTCCATAGAGAGACAAGGGCTCATGCCACTGCACTAAGCCTGCGGTTCTTGTTTTGGTTTGTTTAATTTGTGCTTTCAGATGATGCTGGAACAGGTTTCATGTGCTGTTAATTTTTGCATCTTACTCAGGTGGGAGATTCTTTGATGGATCAGGGTTTTGATCCGTATCCTCAGAAAGGGTCCCAGGGAAGTCCGCTTTTGTGTGCCACTGAATACCAGTTCGAGCCTCAGCACTTGAGGCTCCCAGTTTTGAATCCTTTTGATAACTTCCTGAAGGCCGCTGGATGCTGACATGGCACTCTTACTGGATACTTGAGACTTTGCACATAGGCTTTTACAACATGGTTGTGATCATAGCAAGTAGCATTTACTTGCGGAAGAGCTCATAAATATGTTGTTTAAAGTTGAATGAACATGCATATATATTATATGTTGAAGTTCTTTGCTTATTTTTGTGGGTATGCCTTCGATTACCCTCTTGCAACTTGTAAGTAATTTACTTAAATGGAAAAGAAATCAGGTTTTTGATTAAATTGGGTTAAAGGCTTAATGATTAAAACAAGATTTTAATGTAATTATACTCTCTCTTTTTTCTATTGGGTAAATAATATGAGTTTGAAATACTTGTACTTTAAAAAATGAGCATAAGAAACTAAAGTTAATACCTGTTTAATTGGACTTCTTGCTAATTATTACATTATTGCTTATTTTGTTTTCTTCTAAATTGCTTCCCATCACATGAATCATGCATTGCATTAGTTATTTTGACTAGGTATCTAGTTTTGGAAACCTATCGATAGGATGTTGCCAATCTACCTACCGAATACCTTGAAATGGAAGTTGATAACTACGCTTGAACTGAACCTATTCTACATTACACGAGTTATTTAACAATGACAAACAAAAATTGATTTTCTTAACATGCCTAATATAATTAGTTAAGAACTTAAGATATTGCTCTCCTTATTTCCTAAAACATAAAGAAGATATTAGTCTCCTTTACATGAAATTGTAAATTCGAATTCGAATGCATGTTAGTTTTAATAAATGATAGCTACTGTGCCATTTCGCCTTTCATATGTCATTATTAGCCTTCAGTTGGGTAATAGGCTAATAGCAAACCGATTTTTTTTATTAATCGAAAATAAAATAAAAAGATATCGTAAAGGGATTGTTTTGCTAGAAAATTGAAATATAAACAAAAAACATGATTGATTATCTCGTCCCCCAGACTATACAAATTTTCTGTCCAAATTAGTGCCCCGGTAATCTCGCTAAGCAAAAATATATATATACCGTGGACAGGATAGATTATCCCGTCCAGCACTGTAGCATTTTTTTTGTTTGGTATCATATAAGAGAATGAAAAAAAATGGTACAGTGCTTGACGAGATGATCCTTTTTTTAGTTAGATCTCTAATTAGGGTCAAGATTAATAGAACTGGATGGTTTATCCTGTCCAACTATAGTGTTTAAACGAGATAAACCATCACATTTTTTTCTGGATTTTAATTTTCTAGCAAAACGATCTCCTCTCACGATATTTTTTTATTTTTATTTTCAATTAATAAAAAAATCAGAATAGCAAATGCACCCTGAAGGATTTTCGGACCATCAGATATTCTGTAATTTTGTATGGGGTGAATTGCATGCCATTAGACTTTCTTTAACTTTGTTTTAGTCATAATTTTGCCTTTGGAGTGGTTTGGTTTATGGGGGAATTAGAGTGTTATATATGTTTGCATTTTGTAATTCATTGTACTTAATAATATATTCCTTTTTTTTACTTCACAAATGTTCCGTTTTAATGATATATATTATGTGATCTATATGGAATATCTATATTTTACTTGCACTATTTTTTTACTAAACAAACACAATTAAACAAACATAATTTAATAATATAATAAAACAAATATAATTTAAACAAGCACAAGACTAAAATTAATTAAACAAACAAACACAACATAATAATACAAAAAATTAATTTCAATACAATAAACATCTTCTATAAAAACAACATAATTATACTGATCATAATCAGTTATACGTTTAATATAGTTTAATTTTAGTATTATATCTTTAAGCGAGCTACAATGATATATTTGCTGGTAGGGATGCAAACGGATCGGATACAGATTGAATAGTGCTCAACCCATATCCGTATCTGTATTTTTTTTCGAATACGGATACGGATCGGATAGTAATCAGATACGGATACGAATCAGATATTAAACGGATACAGATACAGATCGGATATAATTCGAATTTCTAATTCAAAATATATATCTAATTAACTAAAATTCACCAACATAACTATAACTTTAATTAAAAATACCAACACAAAAGATACTCTTTAAAGATATTCTAATACAAAAAATAAATAGACACAAAAAAATTCTCTCAAATCTTAACATATCCGGATATCCGAAAAAATAAAATATCTAGATCCGGATAATTATCCGTATCCGTATCCGTATCCGATTCCGAAACTCAACCCATATCCGTATCCAAATCCGCATAAAAAAATCCGTATCCGTATCCGAATCCGCAACTATCCGTATCTGAATATCTGAATCCGTAAAAATTCGAATACGAATCCGGATTCAGACGGGTAATATCCGACCCGTTTGCACCCCTATTTGCTGGGCATTACAAGGAACCAGCATTTGCGCTTTGCATTTAATTCTTTGAACTTATATCCTGATCCCAAACAATTCCTTTAAACATGATAATGATGGACTGAATATTTAAAGAGAAAAATAGACAAGACACGATAAAAGGCAAATGACTAAATGAGAAGATGCTCCCAACTCTTAAATTAAATAAATTTATTTTGGTAATTCTGAATTGATTGTGCATTACAATAATTCATGAGTTCATTTATATTGGCTAGGGCTCGTTACATATTACTTAAAATTCGTAAGATGTTATTTTAATATTAATCCTTAATAGCTAAATTACAATTAACTAATAAAGAAAAAAATCAATGATATATATTTCAAATATTCTCTATAATTTAACTAAATCATTTTTTTTACAATTGGCGTGGGGATTATAATTGTTGCTATTTGTTTATACAATTTGCATTAGACGAGAAAAATGGTATATTTGGAGATATGATATAAAATTATAGCAGGCACATATTGTATATTTATAAAGGAGATGGGCTAGTGTAGGTTGCGAAGTAAAACACGTTTCTACTTCACGTCATATTTTTATTTTGAAAGTCCAAACGACCGATCCGAATCGTTAGATGTTAATCCATATTGAAATGTGCTTGGGGACCAAATTTTACATTTTTTGGAATTTTTTTACTATTTATTAAGAATTTTTTAAAATTGCTGTTTTGCTGTGAACAGTAAAAAAACAGTAAAATTTTCTGGACCATCAGATCAGCGACTTTCAAAATTGCTTAATAAATAGTAAAAAAAATTCCAAAAAATGTAAAATTTGGTCCCCAAGCACATTTCAATATGGAGAACAAGATGAACGGTTCGGATCGACTTTTTGAACTTTAAAATCACAAAATATGAGCGTGAAGTAAAATAGTCGCTTTACTTCGCAACTCACCATAGCCCATCTCTTTATAAGAGAAGGGATCTACTTACAACATTTGAAAGTTACAACATCTTATAACAATTTAGTTTTACAATTTTTAAAGTCCAAACTGTCAATCCAAACCATTCAACGTGTAATATGTATTAAAATGTGTTTGAAGATGAAATTTTATATTTTTTGAATATTTTACTATTTATCAAGTATTTTACAAAGCTGTTGTTTTTAGATAATTCTATACCACTAAAAAACAACAGTTTTATAAAATACTTAATATATAGTAAAAAAAAATTCAAAAAATGTAAAAATTTCATCTTCAAACACATTTTAGTACATATTACATGTTCAACGGTTTGGTCGACTGTTAGAACTTTAAAAATCGCAAAACTAAATTGTTGTAAGATGTTGCAACTTTTAAATGTTGTAAGTGGATACCTCCTCATTTATAAATAGCACAATATTGGGTGATGCTATTCAGAAACAGAGAAAAAAATATTAACAGAAAATTTCAAAGAATTCAGGACATCGCCGTCTCTAATAATTATTAGAATAAATCCAATTTATTTGTCATTTTCTTGCACCTGACAAGAAATGAGGAGTATGTGGCCGCAGATATAGCCACATAGTCTGTGTCCACACAAGAAATTGACCCCATATCCTACAGTCTTTACCTATACCTATTGCTATCTCAATCATAGCTGCACATGGTGTGGTTTCACATGTGGATGTGGTCTCTCGTTAGTTATAAAAGACCAATCAACTTTCACACCCACTATTTGTAGATTAATGAAACTTTTCAACTCAAAAAAAAAAAAAAAAAAAAAAATTGTAGATTGATGATTTATTTTACACTTTTCATCCGAGTTTATCCGTAGCACTGAACTGAGTTGTCTCAACTTGATATTGACTTGCTCTAAAGATGGATTTTATCATTTCATGCAACCGCACTGAACTGAATTAAAGTTTTATTTTGGTTTGTTCAGTTCAAATTGAAATATATTATTATTTTATTTAAAGTAGTTAATTTATAATAAATTGAAATATATTAAGAAACAAACCGGAGTATTAGAAAATAAATTGGGATATTATATTTAAAATTATTGATTAAGAAATAAATCAGAGCGGTCCGAATCTAATTCATAATATATAAAGGTTTGATCGGTTTGGTTATTTTGATTTTGAAAGTTTTCAAACCGAATATATTTTTTTTTTTTTAAAGTAATTGATTTATAATAAACCGAAATATATTAAGAAACAAACCGGAGTATTATAAAATAAACTAGGATATTAAGATATAAACCGAAATATTTAAAACTATTGATTAAGAAATAAATCAGAACGGTCCGGATCTAATTCATAATATATAAAAGTTTGGCCGGTTCGGTTATTTTGGTTTTGAAAGTTTTCAAACCGAACCGGTCTATTAAACCGAAAAAAATGAACTAGTTGGTCCAAACTAATTCGGTTTGGTTGAAAACCACCTAAACTGAACCCAATAAACACCCCTAGCTGTGATCACCTATCGTTCGCTTAGATGCTGGTAAAATTCTGATGCCTTTCTATTAAATTTGCGCACACAAGTTTAGATGCCCCGAAAAAGATGAACCATATATAAATTAAAATTTATTTAGAATTTACTCCTCCGTGTGAATTAAAGATTATATAGGATAAATCTTTCCGATGTATTGCAATTTGTACATGCAAAATATATATATATATATATATATATATATATACTAACGTTTTTTTTTTAGTAACCTCTTTTAATCAAGATAAATGCGAACTTCAAACAAAAAATTTATGTTTCATAAAAAATAAACCATGTACACATTGCATTTTTTCCTCCCAAAAGGTTGTTGGGTTTATAAGGGGACATTATTTTTCTTGCCTTAAAAAATCTCTCTTAAGAAAATAAGAAAAATAAAAAATAAATCACGGCTGGATGACAGCGAGGCAATGTCCACATGTAATAATGGGCCAGTCCGACTCCAGCACATCATAATGACGTGGCTTTCCCTTTCAGCTCCTTTGTGCCTTTGTGGACCCAGCAACGCCTCCAATCATTTTACAAAGGGCCCCACATTGCTCAAGTCTCTCTCCCAATATTATTCCAGTTCAATCTAACTGGATACATCCAGTGAAATTCCCATATGCAATCAATTGGTAATTTATTGTTTACAAGTAACTCGAAACTTTTCGCCGCCTCTTGCTCAAAAGCATGCTTAAAACCGGTTCATTGATCTAGTTTGAAACACAGTTCACTGGAAACTAGGTCCCACATTCGGAAATATGCAAACGGAGCCAAACACCAGTGACCTGGCACTTCCCAGAATCTGTCAAGAATTGTCGTCTCCTTTCAGAAATATAAACCCAGGCTGATACGCAACAGAAGAACTCGACAAATAGAAGGAAGAGAGAACGAAGGCACCATTAATTTCTCAAAGAGCGAATAGTGAGATATTGAGAGAGAGAGAGAGCAAGAGGGAGAGGAGCATCCGACGAGAGGGGATTATAAAGAGCGAAGGAAACAACCTCCGATGAGACCGGCCGGTGGCCCCCACCAAGCAGAAGAGAAGAGAAACAGAGAACGGGAAGCCACCTTCGCCGTGTGGGAGAAGGAGCGGTAATCTTACCTCCCTCTTTTACTCCCGCCTATCTCCCCTTGTGTAGTGTTTCCCAACGACTATGGAGTGTCTTCCCAAAACTTACCTAGAGGCACCGGATTCGATCCCCAAAAAATCAACAGAGGTGGAATCAGAACAGGTCAGGTGCGAGTGTTGCGGCTTGACCGAGGAATGTACACTAGAGTACATAGAGAAGGTGCGCGAAAGGTATCTCGGTCGTTGGATTTGTGGCTTGTGCGGTGAAGCGGTGAAGGACGAGATCCGACGGTCAGGATGTCGTATCACGACTGAAGAAGCGATCAATCGTCACATCAGCTTCTTCAAGAAGTTTCGGGCAGTGGCGCCGCCCGTGAATCCAACTGAGCACCTTGTAGCAGCTGTGAGAAAGATGATGAGGCGGTGCATCGACTCGCCTAGGCCGGTCAGGTCAGCACAGTATACGCAACGTTGCCAGAAGGTGGTGCCTCAAAACTACGATGACATGGATTGCAATGACATCAGCGATTTTGCTGATGCAAGTACTCACGAGGCGTAAATAAATTTGTAAAAAGTCGTATACTCGTATGTGTGATTATGAATTTATAATCCTGGTTAGAAAAATGGACGATGGAGATGCATCACAAGCAGATGATCTCGCTATTTTACTTCTGTGTGTATGTTCGCTGGGTATCTCTTTTATGAGAAAAGTGTATCAGTTTTGAAGAATAAGGTAATTTGATTAAGGAGAAAATTAAATTGTTCTCGTTGGTAAGAGGAGAGCTTGTCAAATGCCAATTAGAATTTATAAAAATAAAAACCTCTTATAAATACGAGCTTTCCTAATTTAGGAAGTCTTAGAGAAAAAATTTTCTTCCCTCATTTTGTTTATGACTTTATGTTCTTTTACTTCTTTCATTTTCTTTTTATTTATACGCAAATATTTGGTCTTAATGAATTTAATTTACAAGTACTGTTTTAATTTCTAGTACTGAACTGTTAATACAAAATAGAAGCTGAACTCCTATTCTTTGCTCTGTCATTAAAATAATTAACTAAGCAAGAAAAATCTATAGCGACTAAGCTTTTAATTAAATGCCGTTAATGGCATTTATATGGCGCCGGAGTGTCAGAAAATCGAAATTTTTATTTATACCATATTTAAAAAAAAATCATGTTTTGGAGGGATTTTGAAAAATAAAGGGCCTCCCAAAAATTAAAAAATACACTGTAATATTAAATATATTTAGGTTTTTGAAGAGTCTCCAAATCAATATGTGCCCCTCTCAGGAATGAGACCGCGGATTAACTTAAAGGTCCTGGTATTTTTTTAAATCTCCATAATTTTATGTGTTTTGATTTATTTTATTTTTGAATATGGTATAAATAAAATTTCCGGGTTAAAAAACAATATACAATCGGTTTAACTTCTTTTAACGCTGAGAATTTATAAAACACATTAAATGGTTTAACCACAAATTTAGTTACCTTTTTAATTTTCTTTTAAACTTGATAGCGACTAGTTGTTTTCATGAAGAGCAAGGAACAAACTAACCAAGCAAGCATACATTCGTCCTTTACATATCCGACGTTAGGTAGCTGGTCCCTGGAAAATGCTGCCATGTTAATGATTGGTTATTTGTTCTACAAAAACATATACATTGTTTTATGTTGTACAATAATTTCATGATGTGCGCTGGCCACTGATTGATGGCCTACTGGCCTGGGACCTATATATATAGAAACCACCCACTATATGGTTTTCATAATATCGTTCGAATCGAATTGTTTTTTGTGTTTCTTTCTCAATAATTTATGTATAATTTGGTTGATGGGTGGATTGACTGATGAGTGCCGCATGAGAGAATCAGAGAACTATTCGGAAAAATTTTATCTGTAGAAACAGAAAGAGTACATCATATTTTTGATTGGTAGAAAAATCGGTAGAATTTATATCGATTTTAAAAATCATAAAATTTGAATCGGTAGGAATTTAACCGATCTAAAATTTTCCCTATTTACGTATTAGATTAAAAAAATAAAACTAAGTTTGAATCGGTATCGATCCAAATCTTTTAATTTCTAAAATTGATAGTAGTCCTACTAATTTTTCTATCAATTAAAAAATATAATGTACTTTTTCTATTTCTCTTTCTTTCTTTTTCTCAATTTCTCCAGATAAAAAAATTTCCATTCGAAGCTTCTGGTAGGCGCCGACGCACAGAAGCAAGTATTATATTAGTTGATGATAGTTGCAAATAATTTATGAAAATGTGTACAGTTTACATTTAAGTGTATATAGAATGGGGCAAAATTTTCAAAATAGGACATAATTGTATAATAATTTAATGCAATGTAACTTTTTTTTTAAAAGTCGTGACAAATTAAAAAATTGTAAATTGGATCAGAGGCTAGCAAGTCTCCCTTGACCTATTATTGTGTGGTTAGTAGAACTAAGTGCGCACTGTAAATTAGAGAATATAAATTACAATAAATTAAAATGTAAAATTCAATTAAAAAAAAGTTTGTAAAAATAATTAAAAAAATTCTATTAAAGATTATGGCCCTTTGTTGTTGTAAAAAATATTCATCTGATGGACGGTCAAACAAATTCTCAATTTTATATAATTTGATTACCAAGCAATCTATGTAATGTTCTCCAAGTTCAATGATTTGGATCAACCACTTGCTATTTTCAATATGCTATTTTCAATTTTATGAACTTTTTGAACAGTTTGCAGATCGCCAAAAAGACAACTTTTATCGAACTTAAAATTTGTTTGATGAGTGGCCTCATCTGGTACAATTGGTATTGGAATAGGTTGCTACAAGTATGTACTAAAGTACAGTTCAAGTTGCTATAATAGTGACAATATATGCATTTAATTTGCGAATAATTCGCGTATTAAATATTTTTTTGACATTTTCGAACCGTATTCCGAATAAAACATTTTCAAGGTGGACTTTGAGAAGGCATTTCGATAATACGCCGGTTAACCCTAAAAAAAACGCAAAAAAAACGTATAATACGTTTTATTCGTGAATAAAACGAGTCACGAATTATTCGTGAGAAAAATGTGAAAAAAACGTGATTTTTTTTTTGGTTTTTTTCTTATTCTTTATTACCGAATAATTTTCAAATTATACCCGAATCACAAATTTTTGACATGTCACTATTAATTAATTTTCAGATTGGTAACAAGAATTTACCAATCCCAGACCCTGATTTGTAAAATTTCTTCATGTAATTTTCAGGGGCTAATCTGCAACATGTTCCATTCTTGTGTGAAATTTGAATTTAAATTTGTACAATCCTTGAATTGGCAGATCTTCTTAGTGCATTCTTGTGGCAATCTCATCAATGAGATCATGAATATTTTTTATTTTTTTCATAGATGCTCGTGGTGTTTACTATGTGGTTCAAAGCACTTCAGCAGTTAATTACTATTTTAGCTTTGAAAATTAAAATGTCAATTTGATCGTTGAGAACAGAAATAATTAGTTGTGGTTACTGTAAAGGACTAAATTATATTTTTGAGATAGCAATGTTGAACTTCATATCTAGTTAAATGTTAATTGGGATATGTGTGACCTCTTAAAATTTAAAAACCAGCACTAGAGCTGTAGAGCAAGCCTTATTTGTTTTATGAGGTTTTTTTTTTTGTTTTTTTGTGATATTAGAGAATATTATTTTTGTTACTGGACCAAATAATTATTTAAAATTTGAATATATTTTGATACAATGTATGTTGAATACTTTGTTAATTAGTGCTAATTTATCACATGCTTCCAAAACAATTGCCGTGTGTGATATATTGGGTTTAATTTAGTGAGGACAGGACAAATGATATGGTCTCATCTGTCATGCTTATCTACGCAAACTGATAACAAGTCACAACCACAACAACGCAGGTGGGGCCTACGTTGACAGGAAAATGAAATAAATTTGCTACGATCATTACAGGGTCCTAAAATTTCAAATCCAACCTTTTTATTTTTTAGATTGTACAAATTTCTATAGAAATTATTTTTTATGCACGAATCTCAAAACCAATAAAATGTTGGATTTGGAATTTTAGGACCCTACAATCCCCTTAGGATCGTAGCAGATTTATTTCCCTATTTACATGGTTGAGTCATTTGTGTGGGAAATAAAACCGATTCGCTTAGATGAATATAACAATACGATCCCCGATGTAAATATAACCGATTCGCTTAGATGTAGAGTCAGATTTTTGAATTATAGAGATTAATCTCACGTATGAAAAATTAATTATATAAAAAATTCTATAGATAATAGAGATCATGTTGAATGATTTGAATTGATTGTTTGAACTTTAAAAAAATTATATTGTAAGATGCTGTAACTATAGATGTTTTAAGTGGGTCTCTTCTCTTATTTTATATTTTATATACAAGTATATTTTTTATTTTTTTTCTTAAACAAAAACGCATGACAAAAAATATATTTTGATTTTTTTTTCTTTTTTAATTCAAGGGTTAGAAATAGACAATTGTCTTTTTCTGAGTCCAATTTTGTTCATAAGTATAGTTATTTTGGTATGTCCACAAAAATAGTTATTTTCAGAGACGCTCATGAAAATGCAAAGTATTTGTGTTGAAGCAATTTGCGTTAATATTTTTCTATTGATAACCCCATGAAAATCAATATTTTCACGAGTATGCCGATGTAAGTTAATTTTTTTTTTTACTCATGCATGCATGTAAATCTTATTATTGTAATAGTAAATTATTAGCCATCGAAGTGGCTTGATCCTGTCGATCATCCTTTGTTAGCGGTTGATTCAACAGCAAAAAATAATTAAGCTAATCATAGAATATCATGAGATGTTTCCTTGTAATTTTTTTATTATCCAATATGGGTTGGTTCAAACTTCAAAGAGTAATTAAGGAGCATTTGGTTCATGCTATAGATTACTTCATGGAATATTAGAATTCTAGTGAATATAATATTAATGAATATCATTTATAATAACGTGTTGTTATCGTGTTACCAATGAATATTATTTATGTAACACCAATGAATATTTATCAATATTCATTAAACCATTTTCGCTAAATACAATAATGAAAAATATATATAACGACTAAAATATATAAAAAATTGTCTTCCCCTAAATGATTTTTTTTTTTTTTTTTTAGAGATTCTCAGCTCTTTCTTCTACTATCTTTTTATAGCCAAATTTCATCTAGGTTCCTCAAGAGTCAAGAGTTAGAATTTACTTGAGATTCAGAAATACATATATTTAAAATTTAATATCAAATAATACATCTGGTACATCGTCTGAACCAGGAGCGAATATACACTATATAAGAATGGGAGTTAACTGACTTTCGATTTTTTCCAAATTTTTTATTTGCAGCTAATTTTTATAAAATTTACAGTAAAATGTTACAATTAGTATAAAATGACTCTCATTCGCATCAAGAAAATTTTATATAATTAATCTTCATTCACATTTGACCTCCATAACTTGAAAGTCTGATTCCGTATCTAATATGAACTATTTAGACTATTCGTATGAAAAAAAAAAAGGTAGGATACAAGTGAATAGACTAGGGGTGTCAACGGGTACGGTAAGGGTCGGGTGGAAGCATTTTCATATCCGTACCCGTCACAAATTATCTTTATCCGTACCCTATCCTTACCCGTTACAAATTGCCTTACCCGCATCCTACCCTTACCCGTTGTAGTTGTCGGATCAACGAAACGGTAACAGGTAAATAACAGTTAATACTTTAAATATATTTAGAACTAAACTGAAAACATCTTTGCATCATTTCTATTCTGTACAAGTCGGTACTAGAGGAAAAACCTTAAACAACCAATAAAATAAAATAAAAAAACATCATAATTCATAAAGAGACAAAAACAACCAAACCAAAAACTCAAACAGGAAGTTGAATAGCGCCTATAAAAACTAGGACCTCTCATACCAATGGTGTGTTGCCCTTGATTTTTCTAAAAAAAACCCTGTAGTTTATTGAAATTATAACTTACCCCAAAAAAGTTATAAATCATAAAGAATCTCATCAATTTCTCATCTTATCAATTTCACCATCATGAAAATTTAAAAACAAATTCCAGAGTTTTACCCTTTTGTCCCTAGGCTGATACTGGTAAGTTTTAATCCAATTTTTCTTCTTTTATTTTTCGAATCTGTTCTTATACTGACATTGCATAGTTGCATTTTTTGCAAATACAAGTATCATAGAAATACTAACAACTATATATAAATGAAAATTTTGAAAAAAACAAAACAAAAAAAAAAGAAATTGAAATATACAAAAGATTTTCATTCTTACTCGTCATCATGATCTATGCTATGGTATGACTTTGTATTTTGCTATTATTCAAGAAATAAAATTGACTTATTTTTTCAATATTTTTTACTCTTTACACTCTTCCACATTCAACCGAACACGATCAAAACAGTACAAAAATAAAAGTATATTCCAAGTTCCATTTTTTTTCTTTATTTTTCATTATTCCACCTTTTCACCATTTTTTTTAATTATTCCACCCGCCGAACAAGAATTTGTATTGTACTTGAAAAAAAAAAAAAGTTAAAAAAACATCCATTGTGGATTAGTGGTCCAATTTAAGGTGATTAGCGACCATCATTGGTCCCCTCCAATTGATGAGTCTTTTTGTTTTTGCACCACCCCATCAAATTTGGTGTTCTTTTCCTCTGTCCTATTTTTGGCTCTCATCAAAAAAAAAAAACAAAGGCATGGACCATGTCAGGAGCAACCTGTCACTAAGCTCCACATATTCATAATATTTCCAATTTTACAAAATAAAATGAGTGAGTCTATGGTACTATGCATATCACGGGTTGGTCCGTAATACGGCTCAATATTCGACTTTTCAAAATTCAAATGGTGAACCGTTCATCTTGTTCTCCATATTAATATGTATTTGGAGACCAAATTTTACATTTTTTGAAATTTTTTTACTATTTTTTAGATATTTAGAAAATCACTTGATCTGAAAATTCTGGACCATCCAAAAACAGTGATTTTCAATAAATCTAAAAAAATAGTAAAAAATTTCAAAAAATATAAAATTTTGTCTCCAAACACATATTAAAATGGAGAACAAGATGAACGGTTCGGATCGACTGTTAGAATTTTAAAAAGTCAAATATTGAGCCGTATTACGGGCCAAATCGTAATATGCATAGTACCATAGACTCACTCAAATAAAATTCATATAATGGAATACAACAAAAGAAAGAAAGAATTTAGAACGTAAAATTGCACACTAGAAATTTCATTAATCAAAATAAAATTTTGTAATAATTATACAAAATACAATTCATATAATGGAACACAACAAAAGAAAGAAAAAATTAAGTAAAATTGTACAATAATGATTTCAACAAATTAACGACATTCAAATTACTTCTTAAATATAATCAATTAGGATAGACTTCACTTTTTAGGAGAAAAAAAATATATCATTTTATTCCTTCTCTTCTGAAATGTTCAACAATCCATAGCTTAAGACAATCCCACTAACACGAATAAGTTATTGACAGAATTATTTTGACTTTACACAAGATGCAACTAATGAAAACAATGAAAATTTATATAACCATGGGTCGCATGAAGTAAAAATAGCTATGTCAATATTTTTACCTCCACTAACACCTGAATTTTTTATTAATAGAAAAATTTAAAAATGTATATTGACAATGAGGAAGCAGTTTTCAAATTCAATATATAAGAAAAACATAATAGTCTATAACGTCCAGGACGTTATAAATCACAACATCCTGATTAGCAAAATCAGATTACCGCTAATTAACAAAACATAACCAAATCATTTGGCCTTATTACTTAGCTCTCTGGACATTGAGAATGATAACATCCACAATATTTTTTTATTTTTTTTTACGTTGTTTTGCTAATTAGAGCGAGGAGTGATTTGAATTAACGGGACGTTATGGTCTATAACGTCCAAATGATATTATAGACTGTCACGTTATTCTCATATATCGAATTTTCAAAAATTTATTTTTTATTGTCGATATATTTTTTTTAATTTTCATATTAATAAAAATTTCGGCACTAACACATGCAGCCTTATCAAACTAGTAGCACATCAGATTTGAGATGTTTTGTTCCCTACCTAAAACTGTACGAAGCAGCAGTCGTTATTAAACTTCAATTATCAACCTTTTTCAGAAATTAAAAGCTGCATCAAAGGTAATCCAAATTTCTCAGGTAATAATTTCTGGTGCATTCATTACAATTTATGGTGCATCAATTTTTTTCTGGTGCATTCATTACAATTTGTCAGGTATTAATTTCTTGGATGCCATAGAAAAAAATAGACAAAGGTACCATCATTTGCTTGGGGAACCGAATCTCCTGCCCCCTTATGGGCAGGAAATTCCTGCCCTCATATTAATCTGGCCGTTCAATTTACTTTAAGATCCGCGTTGTGATTAAGCGTTTGATGAAACAGAAAACTCCTCCGTTAACTATTTTTTCCTTCCCACTAATCTCTCGTTCTCTCCTTCCTCTCATGGTTTCTCCTCTCCATCTCTCGTTCTCTCCTGTGCTCACTCGCTCTCCCAGTCGAGGTCCTTCCCACTCCCCGAGCCACACCGCTTCTCGCTCAGACGCGCTGCATTCTCCCAGTTGCGCCTTGGCTCAGCGTAGTCTCTCTCGCCTCGCTCTCTTCTCTCACCTCTTTCTTTCAATCCACCGACTTCGCTCAGATTCTCTCGCTCGATCTCTCAGCTCCTCTCGCTCAGGTACGTGCACTATCTCTCTCTCTCTCTGAGTTGCTCTGATTTGTGATGCTGTTTTATTTTGTGATAAATTGGTACTGTTTTATCACTGTACTAACAATACCAGTTAGTAAATAAGTGGTACTCTTTTTATTTTGTGGTAAATTCTCATATCTGTGCCTCATCTTTCAATCTACTAGAGCTCATATCTTTACATATGAACTGTTATACTGGTCACTACATAGAACCTCAAGTAACCATAATAGATCAGGGAGTTGGTGCTGGATCTTGAAATCAACTGGTACCAGTTCAGAACCTACAGCTTATGGTACCAGTACAACATACTGAAAGGAACAACGCAGCACTAATCCAGCACCAAATAATTAATAATTGGTACCAAAATAATAATTGAGATAAATTATAGTATGAATGGTACCAAAATCTAGTACTTTCATAAGAAACAACAAATAATAAGATTTTGGATATGGCTCTAAGTACCTTTACGTTGGCGAAGGAGCTGGACATATATGGTCTCAAGGATGTGCCTCTGTTTTTTTGTGCCCCGAAAAACCTTTATCAGTTGTCGGTAACACATGATTATGTGAAGTAGATGGGTTGTTCCTGTTTTGTTTGTGTAAATAAGTAAATTAAGTCAATTAATAAACAATGGATCTGATGGTTGTCATTTCATATTTCATGGTTGGTGGAGCTGATCCATTTCTTTTGAATAAAAAGTAAAAAAAATGTACAGAAGAGGAATAAATAAGACATTCCCATAGAATAAATGCACATGACAATTTATTTTATACAACATCTATTTGAATTTATAGTGTGCCAAGTGCTCGATAATTGTATAAACTTGCCTTTATACGAATAAGATAATTACAACTACCATAAATAAAGCACCAAAAAATTTTGTGAGATAAATAGTGATGTAGTCAGAAGATATCCAAATAACTACTTTTGTGAGACAATAGCGTTCGTGATATAATTGCTGTGCAATACAATTTAGTTTTGTGTTTAGTTCTCTTTGTTGGTGTGTATGGAAACACATGAATGACCTTTGTTTTGTGGTTGGGACTAAGATCAAAACTAACAGAAATTTAATTATAATGATTAACTCTATGTTTCACTATTGGACATGTACTATGAAAGATATATCAAGGATGCCTTGGCTCAGTGGGTGCTAGCAGATATGAAATGCATCTCTCTTCAGACTTGGGATGATGGGGGCAACACAGATTGTGCCGATGGAGGAAAATTCAGACTTGAAATGCATCTCTCTTCAGACTTGAAGATAGAAATTTATCTATCATTTTGTTTGGTAGTTTGGTACTGTATTGGTTGTAGTTAGATTGATTAAGAACCCTAGATTTGGTTTTGGAATTTGTTGCCATGGTCCCTTTTAGTTTGGTACTGTATTGGTTGTAGTTCGAAATGTTTTTAATAGAGAATGCAAAAGATATATTAACAAGCATAGAGAAGAAATTTAATTGAGATGTTTGCTGTTTACCCAAATGAAAGAGATGGAGAGAAGAAACGCAGGAGAGGAAGGAGACAACGAGAGAGATCAGATATGGAGAGGAAGGAGAGAACGAGACAGAGAGAGATGGAGAGGAGAAACAGATGAGAGGAGGGAGAAAACGAGAGATTAGTCGGAAGGAAAAAAAGAGCTAACGGAGGAGTTTCTAAGTTTTCCGTTCCATCAAACACTTCATCACAGCGTAGATCTGAAAGTAAATTGAACGGTTAGATTAATATGAGGGCAGGATTTTCCTGCCCATAAGGGGGCAGGTGATTCGATTCCTTTGCTTGGACAATTCCAATATATATCTTGTGTAATTTTCTTCATAAACGTTAAATACCAGACCTAGTTTTACCGGAGGAGAATAACTTTTGATACTGTTATGACCGAAATTTTTATTAATATCTAAAAAAAATACTAAGTTTCACAAAATATACAAATTTTCTGAAAATTTTCAGAAATAACAAATTCGCTGGATTATTCAACATAAAATCCAGCCTAAATCCGCTGAATAATCTAGCAGATTTCCTATTTCTGTTTGATTATTCGCCGAAAATAGAATTTTCTGATTTTTTATTTTAATTAAATATAAAATATTCTTATTTTTTTATTTTTTTTGTTGAAATATTAGAAATATTTTTATATTACTTGAAAAATAGATGGAGTACTATAAAATTGAATTTACTAGAAAGACTGCGACAAATAATCCGGAATAACTTTTTTTAGGAATGATTTTTTGCAGTTGTAAAAAAACTTATATATTTCTTGGCGTGTTGCTTGACAAATTTTTTTTTGAATCTGAGTTATTGAACTCGGATCAAACATACGTGAAAATCTATCATTGTCATGGATCGTGTAAATATAGTATAATTCATTTTTAAATATCAAGCTTTTAAAATTATAAAATATCTTCCATCACAATTCACAAGGAATTATCAAATCAGCAAATTCTAAAATTAATCCTTTGAAAGTATTGATTATGAAATCTAGTGTTGTATATATATGCATGTATGATTAATTTTTTGCTTAAACCTTGAATTTTTTTTTCCAATTATTGTTTGGATTTTTGGTACTTTTAAACACACGTGAATAAACACGCATACAAAATGAGATACGTACATACCTACGTACATACGTACGTAGGTAGACAGGTAGTAAGTAGGTACATATCTACGTACAAACGTATTTGGAGTGTAGAGAAGATGAACTATTTTATTTCTTTCCTTTCTCTTTCTATTACATGGCTTGTTTCTGGAGCCACTCTTTTGAAAACAACTATTAAAAATGAAAACTAGCAACTAAAAACTAAAATATCATTAATATTTGTAACATTTTGTAATTAATAATTGCGAGAATATATATATTTTTTTAGTGAAAGTTGAAGATCAAACAATCTAATTGTTTTATATTCACAAAAAATTCTTTAATCCAGATTTCGAACCTGTAATTTTTCAAATAGAGAGTATTATTTTTGTCACTAGACTAGAGATTTGGTTTTCAAAATATTAATGTTTTAATGCGATCGAGTAATATCTTTTTTGTTTGTTTGTTTTTGAAATAAAAAGTTTTATAAATTCTGATATATATTTCTAAATATCTCTAGTACAAAATTAAACTTAAATCATTAATGTCTATATTAAACATACGGTTCTGTATAGTACAAAATGATTGTTGTAGGTTTGTGATAAAGAAATTTTGATGATAATTATATACAAGGAGGGTTCAAATGCCTCCATTTTTAAAAACTTTAATAACTCAAAATTTAAATCTTAAAATTCAAAATAAAACCGTTGGATATGAACTACATCATTTTATCTATGCACGTGTAATAAATTATGGCATTTCAACTTTGTTTTGGTTGTCATCTTGAGCTTATAAAAATGTATACTAATGTGGATAATTTCTAGACAGTGATTTTTTAACTTATTGATTCACATAAAAGCAAAATGAAAATGTGATAATTTTTATGGGCACATAGAGAAAATAACATAGATCACATCTAACGGTTTTATTTTGACGTTTAAGTTTTTAAAAATGGAGGCATGATGGAGGCACAAAAAATGGAGGCATTTGAACCCTCCTCATTATATATATAGGTAAGATGTAGAGTTCAACATTTGTGTCATTTATTTTTTAAGAGGAGGGTTCAAATGCCTCCATTTTTTGTGCCTCTACTATGCCTCTATTTTTTAAAACTTTAATAACTCAAAATTTAAAACTTAAAAGTCAAAATAAAACCGTTAGATGTAATCTATGTTATTTTCTCTATGTGCCTGTAAAAAATTATCACATTTCAATTTTGTGTTTATGTGAATCAATAAGTTCAAAAATCAATGTCTAGAAATCATCCACATTAATGCATTTTTTACAAGCTCTTGATGGCAATCAAAAGAAAATTGAAATGTCATAATTTTTTACACGTGCATAAATAAAATGACATAGATTATATCCAACGGTTTTATTTTGACTTTTAAGTTTTAAATTTTGAGTTATTAAAGTTTTAAAAAATGGAGGCATTTGAACCCTCCTCATTTTTTAATACTTGTAATATTTTTTTTTTCTATCCGTTACACCTCAAGTCGGAAGGAAAATCAATTATATTAATTACAAATATACAAGATTAAAGCTTTTCTCTCATGTACCCTTCACCTTCGACATAATTTTATCACCCAAACACGATTCTCGACAAAAATCTTTGTATTCTTTCGATTCCATCCCTTCCTCTACACTCCATCCAAGCAAGGTGCTATTTGAATGCCACGCAATCCGTTTGGATTCTCTCAAACCTTTTCTTGATACCAATTTCCCCACCCATTGGTCATGTTCGGCAACGAAGATTAGAGTGTTGCAGCTTAAGAGTTTAAGCTGTGCTAAGGAGGAGATGTTCGGCTAACAAAGGCTTAGAGTAATGAAGCTTAAGTGTATAAAGATGCTAAAGAAAGGCTCTAAGGAGGCACTTTTTCCTAAGCCTATGTTTTTTTTGGCTTAAGAATTTGCTCTAAGGAAGCTTAAGAAAGGTGTTCTAAGCTTGTCTAAGGAATTGTTGTTCGGCTAGCTTAAGCAACTAAGAAAGCTAAAGCCACTCTAAGGAGGCTAAAGCCTTGTTGCCGAACATGACCATTGGGCTTTACCAAGCGACAAAAAGTTTCCATTTGGTTACAAATTGTAACTAAAAAGAAAAAAGGCCCATTACGCTATTCCCCATTTTTGAAGTTAGATTTTAACAACAATATTTCACAACACTGTTTTTTTTTTTATTTTAAAGAATATAACAATACTATGCAAATTTTTCTATCATGTACATACGCATTTATATTATTTTGAAATTAAAAATTTTATATTCAAACAATTGAAAAATATGAAAAAAAAAAGTTTTAGGTACCAAATAAGCCGTCTGAACTGGAAAAATTTGGTACCAAATTCGGAAAAAAAGTTTTAGGTACCGAATTCATGTATTAGAAGTAAACATAATATATATATTATTAGAACATTTTAAAATAAGAATACTACAACATCTATATTGGATTTTCTATTCTAGTTTCTAACCTGATGTGACAGATTTTAATTTTTGAATATACGAGAATTTCATAATTAACAAATTTTCTTTTAAAAATTAATTTCTAATTTTTACGCTGACAACTTTATAAATCCTCATTTGTTGACTGTTAATTCCTAATTTTAGGTTGCTCTTCCATTTCTAACTCATAGTATAACATGACAATTCCTAATTACTTTTATAATTGAAAATTTCCTAAATTTATTTATTTATTTATTATGGCTATATTTAATTCTATCGATATAAATGTTACTAAAAATTAAGAAAATAAAGGATAGCCGAAAAAAAAAACTCTCTAGTCTCTCCAAATTCTCAATCAGACGTGCAGCTAGTGTTTTGACTTTTGAAAACTGACCAGTTCAGAATCGGACCGGACCATCCGTAGAATTGTTCCGGACCGAGGAAAAAAGGTCTTAGCACAGTTTTTGGTGAGTTTTCTCTACTAGACTCAGACTAACTTGGGCAGTTCTAAACCGTGGATCGGACCGTACCTAAATTGTGTTAAATCAAACTAAACTCACGATAACCCGTGCCTAAACCATGATAACCCCGACCAAACCGTGCCTAAACCGTGATAAATTGAATCAAATCCGGACAGGACCGGACCCAAACTTCTGGTTTTTTAAACAATTGATAAAAAAAATGGACCGGACTGGACCAACCCGTGTAGATTTGGACCATAGTTCTTGGACGGATTTGAGCCAACTATTTAAAACTAAACTCGCCGGATCCGAACTGTGCTAACCCGTGGACCAGAGAGATCCATAATCCGACCAGGTTTGAACCGGACCGGATCGTTTGATCAACACTACGTCTACGTGCAACAGCGAAATTCAGAAACCACGTATTCGGCAGCGAATAAACAAGAGGGGAGGGGTTTTTGTTAAGGCTGAAAATGGAGCCGGATTATCCGGTCCGAATCCGCTCCGTATCTGCATACAATCCGAATCCGGATTAAACGGAGCGGATACTATTCGGATACGGATCTGGATAATTTATTGAATATGAATAACACTGTCGGATCTGGATACGGATATATTTGATTGATGTTAAACGGAACGGATATCCAATAATATCCAAAAGAGCGGGTTACTAAATTTTTACCCGAATCCACTATCCAGCCTTTCACGCGGGGTAAAGTGAAACTACCTTTTGTTTTTTCCTAGAAGAAAATCCAACTTTTGTCACTTAGGTCACGTGGCTGCATTAAAGAGCCCCCACATACACTATTTCTAAGTATATAACACCTGCAATCATAGTTTATATATATTTTGTGGGACTAATAAATGCATACAAACCGGATATGCGTTTTCTTGAGAATGAGTTAATTGTTTTACTTAATATCTGACATGTCTTTTTTTTATATATTTTGTTCTTTTTTGTATTACTAAAATTAATCTGTTTTAATTATAATACTTGTATTATATTATATAAGTTGATTATTCGAGTAATTATTTATATGACTTAATTATCCGATAATTATTTGTTTCGTATTCGTATTCGAATTCGTATCCATGTATTATCCGTTTTGTATCCGTATCCGTTTAAGGCGGATTTGGTTTTAAATTTTGATATCCGTTTACTATCCGTATCCGTATTCGTATCCGCTCATTATCCGACGAATGCGGATATGATATCAGCATTATCCGCTCCGTATCCATTCCGTTTTCACCCCTAGTTTTTGTCCAAACGGTTTTGAATAAACAAGAGACCGTATTTCGTCCAGTGTAACAAAATGCAGTCTATGCGGCTGCATATGCGTATGCGGTTCCGAACCGCATAGAAAATTAATATGCGGTTCCGCATATTCGGCCGCATAATTTTTGACCGCATACCGCATATGAACCGCATATGATCCGCATATGAACCGCATATACCGCATATGAGTTCGTATGATCCGCATATGAACCGCATATGAACCGTATGTGATCCGCATATGATCTTGTTATTGTGTATTCTTATATATGTATGTTGCTTTTATATTAGAGAATAATGGATATAAAATAGTTCTACAAACATGTATATTCTTATTATTGTTGTGAGATTATGTTTCCAAATATATATGAATTTTTATTTTAAAATCCGCATAAAAATCTGCATATGCGGCTGTATATCGTATATGCGGTATGCGGTGACCTTCCGCATAACGCATAGAAACCGCATTTTATAACATTGATTTCGTCTATACTCGCTTTTTTTTTTTTTTTTGAGGAAAAACCCGTAGGTATTTTATTGAATCTTAAAGGTGCATTACATGGGAAAATAAGTAAAATAAATTAAAACCTAGTAAGCGAAAATTACCACTACCCAAAAAACCCGGAAATCCTAGGAATTAAAAGACCGTGCTGTAATTTTAGAACTAACTTATCTATTCCTATTTATCTAAATGTTAAAACTTGTGGGGTCTTCTTTGCAAATAACCTCTCCTGACATCTTGTGTTATTTCTGGTGGTTCTGAAATACCCCTCGTCTCCTCCTTTCAACTCAGAATTTACCAGTAACCGAAAACTGCTTGAATCTTCTTCCCCTTTGTCTGCCTTTACTCCCCCTCCGTATTATGACGGCCCCTTTAATGTCTCCCTAGTTCGACATCTTTAAACGTAAAGAATTGGGGGTTTAAAAATCTCTCCAGCTGCTTCCATTGTGAGTACGTGGGATCAAGTAATCCCCCACTGTCCTGCTGATTCCTTCTTGCCCAATTTGACATCTCGTGTGGTCCCTTTGCCGCCTCTCTTGTGACATGTCTGATTTGAATATTCCCGAGTTGATCCTGTGCTAATCTTCCGCATTGGGCGACCGTGTTCGCCGCTTTCCATGATGGCAGGTCCTGAATCGAATTGATATTTACTGCGTCTACCAGTACTTTACAATCCGATAGGATTTGAACTCCGTCGCTCTCCAGTGTGTGTGGTTGACTGGTGCACAGTTGCAAGGTGTGTAGAAGCGCCACTGCTTCCGCGTGCAGCGGATCCTCAGCTGTCATATACCCAAATGCTATTTTTTCTAGCAGACCCCTCTGGTTATAGGTTGATACGCCCCATCCCGCCCTTTTGGAAGTGTCCCAAGATGCATCAGTAATCCAAATTGCCTTGGATTGGGTAATGTGAATTACTTGAGCACCTTTTGGGATAATGTTTCTGGCCTTGATTGTTGTAGAATTCTCTGGTTGTATCATTTGTTTTGCCTGCATCACTATTGATTCTGGTTTTTCTTTCTTCCCTGAGAAAATCTCAGCATTCCTAGCTTTCCAAATACACCAAATTTGATTGCACAAGAAACTGATTTGTTGGGGGTCCATGTGATCAGTGAGATCAAGTAGCGCCTTTGTGAAATCCATTGGTATCATATCCACTCGCAATGACATAGGTGATATGTACCATGTTGCTCTGGACAGGTCACAAAAGAAAATAATGTGGTTGAGGAATTCATTTTCCCCACTACATCTCTGGCATCTGGGATTGACGGATTGAATCCGTCTATGCATCTCAGTAAGTGTTGGTAGTCCTCCATGAACCGCTCTCCATAGGAACATCCTTACTCGGGGAATCAGGCCCTCCCATTTCCATATCCTTTCCCATGCTCTCAACTTTAATTGTGAATACACTATAGGAGACCCATTTTGCTCCTCTAGTAGCCTGTATCCTTCCTTGGTGGAGTAAGTACCTTTCTTGCTTTTCTCCCAGATAAGTCTATCCTGGATTAACGGTTGGTTGGTTGGCTGTTTTGCCGTTGCATTTATGGCCTGTAACGCCCCAGCATTAAAAGTACTCAGTATCAATTCTGTTTTCCAGGACTGAGTCTCTTGATTAAATAAGGCATTTACCGTGATATCTCTCTGACTATTAGTGCATGCAAGTTGGGTGCTCCAGCCCTCAAACCAAGGCTGGTTTACTGCCGAAATTGTACTCCCATCTCCCACATGCCATCTAATATTGTCTTTGAAAAAAGATTTATGTGTCTGCACTACTCTGAAAAGGGGGCTTGTGTCCCTTCTGTTTTGAACCGCCCAAAAACCATTCCTCGGATAGTACTTTGCTCTGAAAACCTGAACCCATATTCTGTCGCTGTTTGATGCAATCTGCCATACTACTTTCAATAGTAAGGAATTGTTGAAATTTTTGATGTTTTTTATCCCCAGCCCCCCTTGTTCAACTGTTGCACATATCTTGGTCCAGCTGATAAAAGACATATACCTTTCATCTCCTGTCTTTCCCCATAAAAATCTTCTGAGCACTCTGTTGATTTCTTCTACAGTATTGGCTGGCAAAGCCGCAACTGTCATATAGTAGACAGGTATGGAAGTGAGTACTGCTTTAATAAGGGTTACTCTTCCTGCGAAGGAGAGCAAACCTATCTTCCAGCCAGCAAGTTTTGTATACAGTTTATCAAGTAGTAGGCTGTGAGTAATGTCAACCTGCTGCCTTGATTGTGTAGCAATCACTCCAAGGTATTTCTCCTTTTCATCCGCACCTCGTGCCTGTAGTTCCTCCAACATTTCTTGTCTGCATTCCTCCTCGCAACATCCACTAAACCAGATTACCGATTTTGCCGGGTTGATCGCCAAACCCGAATTCTCCTCAAACTCTTGGAAAATACCCTTGAAAGCTCTTACCTCTTCTAGGGTAGCTTGCCCTACCACCATTAGGTCATCCGCGTAGAGTATGTGTGTCAGAGTCGGTGCCGTGTGTGCCACTGTTATTCCCTTTATGTTTCCCTGTTGCAGTTTTTGATGGAATTGCTTTGTAAGGCATTCCATTGCCAAGATAAACAGATACGGGGACAACGGGCATCCTTGCCTCAATCCCCGACTTGGTGTTATGAACCCCTGACCACTCCCGTTCAGTAACACCGTTACTCTACTCATTCTCATGGATGTAATTATCAATTCAGTGATGCCCGGCGGCATGTTTACCAGTTGCATAACTTGGTTCATAAAATCCCACCGTATCGTATCAAAAGCCTTCCCTATATCTGCCTTGAGCATGAAGGATCGTTCCTTATAGCTTCTTGATTGAAAAGAGTGCAGAATTTCTCGCACCAATATGGTATTATCCGATATGTTTCGATTTTTAATAAAAGCCGTTTGATTGTTGGAAACCAAATCAGCTATGTATGGTTGTAACCTATTTGCAATGATCTTCATCATTAATCGGTAAACAATGTTTCCAATTGTGATAGGTCTAAAGTCTTTCGGTGTAATCGGGTTTTCGCATTTTGGGATGAGGACAATTTGACTTTTGAGCCATGCTTGAGGTGGCCGCCGGTTTTGGAAGACCTCTTGCATAGCTTTAGTAAGATCCTTTTCGAACAAGTTCCAATGAGTCTGGATAAGTCTTGCAGTTAGCCCATCCGGGCCTGGTGCCTTGTCGGGGCCCATTTGGAAAAGGGTTTCCTTGATCTCGGCTGATGTAGGTGATGCTTCTAATTTCCTGTGCTTCTCCTGTGGGATTTTCTTGCTTCCTACCTCTGTCATAGTTTGAAAGTAATCTTCCAGTTGCACTGTGTTGTTCCCACTACTTTGGCTATACAGAGCCTTGTAATAGCGCACGAACACCCCCCTTATCTCTTTTTCCTCATGCGTGATAGTGCCATCTTCCTTTTGTATCCGCTGTATGTAGTTAACTCTCCTCCTTGTTGTTGCAATGGTGTGAAAGAATTTTGTGTTCCGGTCCCCCTCCGTACTCCACTGTTGCCTCGATCTTTGCCTCCAGTACTCTGCTAAGTCTCTTTCTGCCTTGTTATGTTCTTCCAACAACCATGTTTCAACTGAGGGGTCCTGTATACTCGGGTGCTGCATTTGGAATTCGTAAATGCTTTGCTGGAGCCTCTTAATTCTATTTTGGGGGCTTGGAGTCTGTCTTGCCCATGCCTGCACCTCCTTCTGTAAACTAATGATTTTCTCCTGCCACGATAACCCCGCTGACTCTGTCCAATTTTCTTCACAAATTTTGTTGAAATCTGGTGAGTTAAACCACCAGTTTTCAATTCTAAAGCGGTTTGGTTTTGGCGGTGACTCATTTGTTTTAAGAAGTATGGGCGCATGGTCACTCCGGATACGTGGCAGGTGATACACTTGTGCATGTGTATACAGCTGACTCCATGCCGGTGTTGCCACCATCCTGTCTAGTCTCTCAAAAATTGCCGAGGAAGTGTTTTGGTTATTGGTCCAGGTATAAGCCGGACCTTTGAAACCCAAATCCATTAATTGAGCTTCGAACAAAAAATCACGGAAGGTACGACTGTTTCTATTCAAATTTGGATTTCCACCCCATTTCTCCTCGTCTCCAGCTATTGCATTAAAATCCCCAATTGCACACACCAATCTTTCTTGTGTTACAATCCTCCTAATTTCCTTCCAAATGAACTCATTTCTTGTATGTGAGGAGTCCCCATACACACACACAAGGGACCAAGGTTGTTTCCCTGAAGCTGTTACTTTTGCATGTATAAGTGAGAGTGATTGTGAGACTACTTGAATTTGGACACGGTCATCCCAAAGTAGCCAAAGTCCTCCGGACCGGCCCCGAGCCGGTACAAAGGTGTGATTTGGTAAAGGTAACTGTTTAAGGTAAAATTTGGATTTTTTATGGGAGCTTTTGGTTTCTGAAACGAAAGCCACATTGGCTTTCGTAGCCCGGAGGAGGCTATCCATGAATTCTCTTTTCCGTGGGCCTCCGGCCCCACGGCAATTCCAGCTAAGGATATTCATACTTCCGGCGGGGGCATCTCCTTTGATGCCGCCACCGATCTTCTTTTTGGTGCATGGTCTGTATCGATATCCTTGTACTGATCCATGATTATGTTCAAGTTTTGTGCCGTTTGGCGGGAGGTGGAAACACCAGATCGTTTAAATCCAGTATGTCCTAGATCCTTGATTGTGTGGAGGGAGGCTTTGTGTGAGTTTCGAGTGTTTGTGTTGGAGTGTGATCTGTTTTGTGCTCCAGGCGACATATTTGGGTCCAGCTCTTGGTATTGTTGGGCTGTAGCAGGGATTATGGCAATTTCTCTTGAGCTGATGGTGTTGTACTGTGGTTGGATTGTTGGGTTTTGTGTTGCTGGGTTGACTTGGGTTACGGGGATGCCTTGTTGGGTTTGGTTCTCCTGGTTTT
This sequence comes from Carex rostrata, assembly GCF_964058835.1. Taxonomy (NCBI): domain Eukaryota; kingdom Viridiplantae; phylum Streptophyta; class Magnoliopsida; order Poales; family Cyperaceae; genus Carex; species Carex rostrata. The sequence continues at coordinate 12,083,580 of NC_135921.1, forward strand.
GTATTTGTGGTGGTGAGTGGTGTGGTGGGGATGGCAGTAGGCCCTGCTGGTTGCTTTCTATTTGGGCCCGTGTTAGGCCCGGCGAGTTGAAAGAGGGTTGTATTGTCATTCGGCTATGGGTCTTGTTTCTAGGTATTAATGCCGAGTTATTTAACCATAGGCCTACTCGTGGTTTGGTTATGTCTTTCATCTCCGGCCTATCTCTATATTTGGGGTCTATCCTGAGCCGCTCCATGCGACCCCTATCCGGGCAATTTTCCACTTCATGACCCAGTAAAGCGCAATAAAAACAGACCCTATTAATTCTTTCATATGTGATGTAAGCTTTAATAGGAACCCGATTGGTATTGTCTATCATTACAGTTTCCTTTAGAGGTTGGTCTATAGGGATAAGAATTTTGACACGTATAAACCTGTTACCTCCAGAGAAGGTCTCTGTGACATCTGAGATTGGAACTCCCAGTTGCTCTGCATGGGCTAGTATTCGTTCATTGGAGACGGTGTACGGTGGTATTTTGTGCCACTGTGTCCATATCGGCATATGAGCAACGCAAGGGTCGAGTAGATCATCCGGGCCGGTTATCCTTTGGAACACTATTGCATCAGCTCTATAAGTCCAAGTTTCTCGATTCAACACCCTTTCCAGTTCCTCCCCACTTTCAAAATGCACTAGAAAGATGTTTCTTGCGAGAGCTGTTATCTCAGAGTCTGGGTGGATGCCCCATGCCTTCATCATCGTGGATGTGAAGCTGTTTGTGACCACTGTTCGGTCAGAGACCACACGTGCCATTGCACATAAGGTCCATGTGGTGTTCTCAACGGTCCTACTTTCTCTTCCCGTATTCTCCTCGTTCTCCAAACCCGAGTTGAGACTAGCGAATCTTGCTATGAACTCTTCATCGTTCATCTTGCTTGATTTTTGATTGGGCTGGAATTTGTTAAGGAATGGCTTTGCTGCTGAGTTTAGAGAGGTTGTGGGTGTTTTGTTTTTGGTTTGAATTGTTTGGTTTGTATATGAAGGTGGTTTTGGGCTTCCTTTTTGCGTTGGTAGGTGGATGTTGTTAATGGGCTCTTTATGGGTCGTCAGAAAGGGTTTATTGCTTGGTGTGGTTTCTGCCACCTTTTGTTCCAACTTTAAGGTGCTGTATTTTATGGGGGGACCTACTCCTTTTGGGTATTTCGTTTTACCCATGGTGTGTTGGAGACATTCTATCTTTGGTACTGCAGATATATTCTTTTTCTCTTGGTCAGTACTTAGTACTGTGTACCACCCATTTCCAACATTTCTTTGGCTTTCCTGGTGGGGTATGACTGCATGGTGGGAGAGTGTGATATCACCAACTCGGAAAGTAGTTTGTATCCGGGACAAGATGGAGAAGGTGCCAACCTGCACAATATCTTTCCTTTCGTTATTTGTGAAAGGGTACCAGTTTCCATTTTCGGCTTTCCCTTTGACCGTTGAGCATTTATTTTTTGCTGTGCAGCATGTCCGTTCTTTTGGCAGTATCTCCTTTGTTTGAGAAGTGTTTGCAGGTTCGGCTGTGGCTAACTCAACTTGTTGTTGTGTAGGAAAAGGTGTGGTATCTCCTCCAGTGACTATCTCCTTTTCGCCATGGTCCGGTTCTAGTTCAGAATCGGAAAAATCAGAGAAAGGGTAAGGAGGTGAATAGGGTGGGCTAGGTGGCTCGTCTGTACTCAGATAGCGGTGATATTTATCATGTGCCGCAATCAATGACACCTTGTAATAGTCAGCAGTGCCCGCGGTCTGGGAAATCAGAGATCCTTGCTCATTCCTTGTGAGCTTGGCCTCCTCCGGTACCCATGCTTTATATTCCCATCCGGCAATGGAGATGTACATTTTCTTCCATTTGTTTCCATACGGCAAATTTGTAGCCGGTGGAATTCTTCTAGGATCAATGCACACTATGTCGAGAGCTAGCCTAGATCGATCTCCCCGATTAATGAACTCCTCATCAATATGCACAACCTCCCCAAAACCAGAGCAAGCGTCCTGCATGAAATTTTCATGCCAGAAATCCAGGGGGAAATTAGTAATATGTAATCTTACAAGGTAGGGCTTTGACTGCATGCCGGCATCCTCGTCTATGTCAAAATAGCGGAAAGACCATTCTTGCGATACCCCCCATTCATTTCCGGCTGTGATGACCTCTTCATGGTCGAGCCCTCTCGGTAGTTGAAATAGGAATATGTCTTTGGAGTATTTGAGGGGTGCATATTGCATGTAGTTGCCTCCATATGTGCTGCAGAGGTAGTGCTGTACCTGTCCCGGTCCCCCCCCGCCATTTTGGTTGCTTCCCTGGGCTACAACCAGGATCGACCGCTTAAGTCCCTCACGTAGGTGATGGTGTATCCCGTTGCGGCAGAGATAGGCACATCCCTCTCCAACTGGCCGGGATAGGAGTGGGAATGGGTTCGATATTGTCATGACCGGGTCGTTGGTGGTTTGGCAATCCAAGTTTGTGTAGTGAGGAGTAGAGGACTGTTCACGTAGGAAGTGTGTGTGGGAAAGATTTAATTCGATAAAGAGAGGAGAAGGTTATTTGTCTATCGAGCAAACTTAAAAACAGTACAGACAGTTATCAATAAGGCAGGTGGCGTCTCTTAAATGCCGGCATTAACTGAGAGGAATATTTGTAGGGGGCTGTTGACGTAGGGTGTTTGGAGAGCTTCTAGGGTTAGGAGGTAGTGTAGGTTGAGAGGAGATAGTGTAGTGTATGCATGAGGGTGGTTAGGGCGCTAGTTTAGTAGCAGGTGGGCAGAAACCAGTCCTATCCCCTTAATCTCCTTCAAGTGTCATCTCCTTCAAGTGTTATCGCCACCATTATCGCCACAGGTGTGAGGGGAATAGGGGAATCATAACCGAGTCTCTATACTCGCTGAATACGCTGGATTGGAGGAGAATATGCCTGGATACACCCATCTCGCGTACGCTAGACTTGGTTTATAATTACGTTATTAGTCTTATGCCTCACGTAAAGTGGATCCGACGAAACCTTATGCAGCTGGTCCGTTGAATTTTGATAAAACAGGTTTAGATAGGTTTAGATCGCAACTGTTCCTGACCTACACGATACGGAGTGCTCTCCGTACACCAAGACCAAGACTCATCCACCGCTTCCCTCTAGAATTTTTATTCATAGAAATTAATATCAAGTAATATCGGTATTTGAAAGAGTGTGGTGAAAATTAGATGCCATAGACAGATCTAAAAAAAATTGAAACACAATCATTGAAGTCAAAATTAATTTTCTGATTCATTTTATCACATGTCATACGTCTCATTATGAATTGGTCATGTATAATCTTGTTAAATTTAATATATAGTTTCAAAAAAATAACGATTCCAAAACTTTATTTTATAAACAATACAATCTCTCATTCTCTTTCTTTCGACTAATCCAGTAGGACTGAATATTATGTAGTCTACTGTGATGCTTTAATTTTTTTTCGTACTGTACTACTTTAAGATACACATTGAATTCAATATATACATTTGACTTCAAAGTCTACACATTGGATCTGAATATTTTTTTGATCCAGAAGCATTCAATTTACATAATACTTTGTTATTGTTTTTTTTTTTTTTTATGATAGTATGAAGGCTTTATCTACTCACACATTTCATTTCTGTATAGTACAAGATTCAAACTCTATTTCTTCCACTGAAAAACTTATATCACTACTAACTGTATTTAGCAGCAATGACAATTGATTTTCTGTGTTAATGTAACTATATTTATTGGATTCAAAAATAAATTTTGGAACCGAATTTTTTTTTTTAAAGTCCGTCTATGCTTCAAAAAAACCCAACCACTCATTCTAACATCCTATATTATTTTATATTGATTTCCATAATTAAAAAATTCTGGCTTCTCTCGCTTACCTCACCAATGAAAATGAGTGGGACCAAAAAGCAGGTATTCACGGTTCACGAACCAAGTTCACCCATGGATTTTTCGGTCAATAAGTCGTCTCCCCTGGAGAAAGAACGACCACTGAATTATACGAGAGCGAGACCAGAGGCGTGGCCGTTTTTTCTTCGATTTTTTTCCACTTCCCCTCTTCCTTTTTCTCTGTCTTTCCAAGCCTCCTCCCCCTCTATTGTTTCGTGTGGTGTAAAGTTGGCGAGGGAGAACGAGATAAGTTATTTAGGAACTTTTTTAGTGTTCACTGTTCACTAACTTTTCGGATCTGGAGGTGTTAGCTGGGAGATATAGAAGCAGAGGAAGGTTTTCTTTTGAATGCTGTTAATGGGTCAATTTCCTTTTGTTTGTGTACGGATCGATCTCGGAGAAGGTAAAGGTGGATTGAATTTGAGCGTTTTTTTGTTTAAATTAGATCTCAGTTAAGATATGTGCTTTACTGTTTAAAAGTATGCGATAATGACAGTAGATCTACTTGCTTCGTTCAAACATTTTGGTTGATTTTTTACTTCTATTGTAGTTTTTTCTCTGGCTTAATTTACCTTAGACATCTTTTCAATTGTTCCTCGGTGTTTATTACTGTCAAGCCATATCAGAAAAAAATATTGTTGCCTTTTCTTTTCCTTATTTTAATTAGTAGTTTCTGTTGAGCCTCTTTATAATATACTGTCTTCATTTGCTAGTATTTGTTAGTTTGGGACTTTGGGTAATTCCATTGAAATATGTATTACAATAGCATGATGTTGTACTCTGGCTAAGTACACTTAAGTTATCAAGAACTCTCTATTATATTAGGCTTTCCTCTTGCAGCTTGTTAGATCCAATCATAGTTCATTTTGTGTCATTATGGCAATCTCTAATATGTGTGATGCACTATTTAATTTTTTTTTTCAATGTAGACTTTTTTTATGTATTTATTTGTGCTCTAGTTCAACACTCAATTTGTAAAATGTTGAAAGATAATTTTTATTTTTGTACTGTCCAATGTCATGAACAAAAAGAAAGCTAATATAATTGGCATTTATGATTTACAATCTGTTATTCTATACTATCTTTTAGAGCATCTGCAGTGACCTGTATATAAAACTGTAGTTGTTAGACTTCTTGTATTAAGCTTCTGCATGAGATTGCTCAAGTCCTCGTAAGTGTGTTTTTTGTAATTTGAAATACATGTTTGCTTATTTGTAATTTGATTTTCAGGTCATGGTTAGATTCTAAGGGCGAATATTCCTTCTTCAAGTGCCTCCATGCAAAGATGAGCTTTCCAAATAATCAAATGTCAAACCAATTCAAGAAAACCACATCCCTGAATCCAAACGCAGCTGAATTTGTCCCGTCATTTCACAGATCTGCCACATCAACTGTTACTGTTTCGGATGCAAACAGTTCATCCAAAGAAAAGGCAACCCTAGACAGGACCGACTCGGCAAAATCAAACACTTCTGAGGATGAAGCACGTCGGTACTGGCAGAGCCAACTGCCTGATGACATAATTCCTGATTTCTCGGCCCCAGAAAAAGACGAAATGGAGACAGTTCTGCCCACATTGGATAAACTGACATTAAGTGCAATTGAGGATCCATTTTCTAGTTATACAGGGGATGTCACACAATCTGGTTATTTATTAGGATCAAATAACTGGGATCAGATTGAGAGTGAATTCGATTTGGGTTTTGTCGATGGGAGCTCCGGGGACCATGGTGTGACAGCAGATACTAGTTATGACCCTGTAGATTACCTTGTCTCACAATTTCCGGGATTTTCTGCCCAGAGCCTTGCAGATTTGTACTGTGCAAATGGGTATGATTTAAATGTCACCATAGAGACACTCATCCAGCTTGAGGTAAGTGGTGACTGTTCAGGTTTCAACAAGTATAATTTAAGAAGATTCACCATCTTGTTATCAGAGAAATGACCTTAACTTAATAATTAACCATGCACATTTTTAGAACTATTTCATGTTGAATTGTTATGTTCCCAATTTTTAAAGCTTTCATGAACAGATCTAGTATGTTTGCCACTGTGCAATAGTCTCCCCTGTTAATAATAATGATAGCATCAAAGAATAATTACTAGCACAAGTGACATCACAGACTGTTTTTGAGGCTCTAAAGAATATTTTTTTAATATTCAGATGCAAGTGGATAGCGGGGCCCATCCAATTTCGAACCTTAACCCTTCTGCACCGAATTTCACCATGGGTGACTTTCCCGCACTTCCAACTGCAGAAACTGAGACAATTCTCTCTAACACTAGCCGGCCTTCTATAATTACTAGCACAGGGACTAATTTTGCATCAGCTGTGCGTAAAGTTAATCCCCCGGAACCTCATGGTAGGCTAGAAAATAAAATTGCCTTAGAGTATGGGACCAGTGTTGGTTCTAGCCAAGTCTCACAAATTTCACCAAGACAGTATAATTGGAGTAGTAAACCGGCTCTTGGTAATAAGCTTCCAGGTGGTGGGCCGGCCCGTGCAGCACCCGTTTGGCTTGAGACCGGCGAAGCAGTTGGTAATAACACTTAGAAAATTGTAACATCGATACTTGATATGTATTGCTTGTCTGTCTCCCTTTTTTACATACTTTTTATTATGTTATATACATTATCTTTTTCTCATGTTGTTGTTGATTCTACAGCGACTATATATGCGGAAACTAGAGAAGAAGCTCGTGATTATGCTCGTCTCAGGAATATGTGCTTTGATCAAGTAAGAACTCAGTACATTTTATTAGCAGTACGAGTAATTATTTTATTTACGATAATTTAATTAGAGACTAGTTGGACTATCATTTATTCTTTTTTGTCTCGTCAAATAATTATAATTTATTAAATTTTGCTGATGAACTGGTTGCATTACTGTTTGTAGGCAAGGCAAGCTTATTTGATCGGTAACAAAGCTCTTGCAAAGGAATTGAGTGTGAAAGGCCAGCTTTACAACCTTCAGATGAAAGCTGCTCATGGCAAAGCCAAAGAAAACATATATCGCCAGAGGTCTTATTTCTCTCTCTTGAACTATAGTTGAAATCAACTACCTACATACCAAAACATTATTTTAAAAAACGAGTTTTGTGGTAGTACTGTGAAGGCAAGGGATATTTTTCAAACTCTTAATTTCTAATAGTGCACTAACAATAAACCCTTATAACTATTAGAATTTGAAATGTACATGTTCGACATTGTCTCCTCCCAAGGAAAACTGTATAGTTTTTGTTTTGGTCCTTTGATTTTGCAGAAACCCAACTTCATCCTATGGGCCAGGACAAGCGCCATTAATCGACTTACACGGACTTCATGTGAGCGAAGCAATCCACATTCTAAAACAGGAGCTCTCCATTTTGAGAAATACCGCAAATGCAACTGGAGAGAGATGCCAACTGCTGGTGTGTGTTGGTACAGGCCACCATACCAAGGGGTCCCGCACCCCAGCTAGGCTTCCCATGGCAATCGAACAGTTTCTTTTGGATCAAGGCCTCCACTTCACACAACCTCAGGCAGGGCTTCTCCGTGTTAGTATTTATTGACAGTTGGATGTTAGCTGTAGGTGACAAGGGTAAAAAAAGAAAATGACAAAGAAAAGTGGAAAAAGCAAAAGAAAAAGATGATCTGGAATGTAGCATTCCTTTTAGTTTGTATATCTTGAGGCTGACAACTATAGGCCAGGAATTGTAATCCATGCGTATAGTTTGATTCAATTCAGATTTATTTATTCTGGTAGGTTCAGTTTAAGTGTACCTAAAATTAATCAAGTTACGTGAAGTTTTTTTAACTTTTAGGAATCTAGAGTTAGTTTGAGTTACAGGTGTAGTTTTATTTTCTGAATCTGATACTGTTATCGTGTCAGTCACTGAACTGTTTTTCATCGTCTCATTTTCTTAAAATTTTCAGTTAAAAGTCGACTAGGTTTTTATGGTTGATACGTGGCTTAAAACTCGAGTAAATATTGGAATAATATGGTTCTGAGTCGGAAATGTCTATGCTTGAGAGAAAAAAATAAACAAATTCAGTCGGAGACGATATTTGTTTTCCACTATTTTTAGACGTGTGGGTAGAAGTTGAGAAAAACAGGAGCAACGAATTGGAAGAAAATTAATCAGCCGAACGGGAACTGACCCACTAACCTAGGGCTGCACAAAAAATTTGTAGTTTGTGATTCGATTCGAGTTTGATTCAAAAAAATTTGTAAAAAAATTGATTCAAAATAGTTTTAAATTAATTCAAATTAAATTCAAACTGGACCTGGTTCGTTTGAAATAAGTTCACGAACTATTCTAGTTCGAATCTCAAAGTAACGTGAACCGTTGATTTTTGCTGATGACTTATGTTCGCTGATAACTTAAAACTTAAAATATAAAGCCGGCCAGTCATAACTTGTAAGTCGTAATCCTCGCTCTTAGTTCTAAAATCTTAGACAACTTTCATCTCTCGCTTTTGGTGATTCACTCTTTCTTGTCATAAAAAAGTTCTTAAAAAATTTGAAATTAAATTCGTAAAAAAATCAATTCAAAATTAATTCAAACTAAATTTAGTTCGAAATTAATTCAAACTATACTCAAATAAGTTAGGTTCGGTTCGATTCGTTTGCAGCCCTTGACTAACCTCTTGCGGTTTCGCTCCCATTTCCATCAAAACTCGAACTGGAAGTCACCAACAATTGTAATTTTGAAATCCTACTAGGGTTTATCTTTCTTTCCCTCCCCTCTCTGAAATCCTCTTGTCGCTCCTTCCATTTTCATTTAGTTCAGATCGAAACAAGCAATTGCCATTTTAGTAACAGAAATACAATGTCTTCTCTTCTTGTAAAGAGACTCTCTTTCTTCTCCCCCTCTTCTATCCACCACCATCATCATCTAGCCTTTCTGAATCCTCTTCTCTGCCTCTCATTATCAACCAAATCCCCAGAGCAGAAGGAGGTTCCTTTCATGGCGGAGTATCTGATCTCCTCCTCCGGTTTCTCCCCTAACCGAGCACTCAACTTCTCTGACAATAAACTCACTTCACTCAAATCCTCTAACCGGCCTGAGTCGGTCGTAAGATTTTTAAAAGAGACGGGTCTGTCAGATATCCAGATGAAGGCTGTTGTTTCGTTCTACCAGCGGCTTCCGATGTGGAGAAGACCCTCAAACCAAAGGTACGTGAATTGGTGGATGAGGGTTTCTCTGGAGAAGTGCTGGTTCAGTTGATCCAATACGACCCAACAGCCCTTTTGAGGTGCCACACTCTATCCCGCGTCCTCTTCTGGAGAGATTTTGTTGGGAACTGTGATCGGGCTTTGTTAAAGATCATTTAGAGGAATGGTTTGCTAATGAATTTTGTTGTCGATAAGCATGTTGTTCCAAGAATAAATCTATTAAATGAATATGGATTCTCAAATCGAGATATAATGTCATTGATTAAGCATGGAGGAACCTTCACTCGCTGCAACGTGGATTCTTTGAGGCGGACAACTGAGTTAATTGAGGAGCTGGGGATCCCGAGGGGAGATGGAATATTCCTGTCTGTGCTAAAAGCAGTTGGTAGTTAGAACCGAGATACATTAGAAAGGAATGTAGAGTTCTTCAAGACAAGATATGGGTGGTCACAAGAAGAGGTGTGTGTTGCCTTCAAAAAGTGTCCTTTGGTTCTCAAATTTTCAGAGGAGAAAGTGAAGTCAAACATGCATTTTCTTATCAGTCAAGCAGGGTTTGAGGCAAGGGAAATAGCCTTCCAATCTCAGCTCCTTGTGTTTAGCGTAGAAAGAGTATTGATCCCTAGGTATAATGTATTGTGTGCATTGAAAGTCAAGGGAGCGAAGAAAAAGATCAGTCTTTTAGCTGCTTGTAAGATGGGTGAAAGAAGTTTCTGTGAGAGTTGTGAACTGCCTTTTGAGAAACTTGTGCCTGGGCTTGGTGAAGCTTATGCTGCTGCTGATGGTGTAAAGGTGCAGGTTTGACAATAGTTGCTGTCATTTCCGGGAAAGCAATTATCTGTTCGCACTGGTTAACTTGGTAAGAGTAGTGGAGGCAACTTTATTTTCTATTACTGTTTCTTTAATTCACTAGGCAGCTGATGTCAGCTTCCTCATTTTTCTTTTATATGTATTTATTCCGTAAGTACTCCTGAGTCACGAGAAAATTATAGTTTCTACTGATACAGCTCAGGATTTGTATGGCAGTTTACCATAATTATTCTGGTGAAGGTGAACTGTATATTCCTTACTGTACGTTAGCGCCATAAATTTCATTTTTGTATATTATCTCACCCTTATGCTCACCCATATTGTGTTGCATTTTGTCTTATGTCACTTAGTTGCTTGAGTAACCATCTAACTTGATGCCGGTTTCCTGCACTTAACCTGGTATTAGTAGCAGACTTAATGTTACCTTTGATCTCTCATAATGGAAAAGTTAAACCTTTGGTTGCCAGCTTTTGGCATTTTTATAATAGAAGCTCTTTTTCTGGCAATTAATATCTCAGGTTTTCGGCAATTGGTTATACAACTTCTTATACCTTTGCATGCATTATCCTAATTATAATCTGGCTGTGGCAGGAAACATATTTATTAGCATAATTCTAACTTAGATATGCTTTCAATTGTTAGTATAGTTTAATGGAGGTATTGCTGCAGAACAAATGTATTTTGGCCTGCTCAGAGTAACTTCATAAAAGATTTGAAGTATTTCATTGATGTGATAATTTTTTTATCTCAATTAGCAGGAGACAACCATATTTCTTTAAACCCATAATGTTTTTTTTTTGTTCTGTATTAAGTCATATTTGAACTTGAATTCAAGCTCCTTTGACGGGGCCTCATTCCTTTCATGGGCCTCCTCCTGCTCCTTATCCTCTGCAATTCATACTAATTGCAGACTATGGTTCTCTTTTGATACATATCATGCAATTACTACTATTGCAGAGGACCCAGGAGATGAACAGAAGAAAATATGTTAAATGAACTTTGTAGGAGCTCTCTTCAATGAACAGTCTCAACCATGGCATCTACATTGAATTTGGAGCCCAAACCCACCTATTCCATTAGTTACACAAACAACTCAGTTCAAATCTCAAAATCTCTATCCCTTGACAAGAAGTTTGATTTCATTTGATTATGACAAGAAAAGAAACCAGACTGAATTGTCAAGAAGAAAGCACCTTCGTTGTGTCTCTACCCCAAAACAGGAGGTTGATGTGGTGGGGAAGGGAGAGAAAGGGAGAGCTATTGAATACCTAGTGAGAGAATTTGGATGGGGAGTGAGAAAATTGTATAGAGTAGGTGAAGAGGTAAGGATGGCAGCATATGTGCAAGCCAGTGTTGTAAAAAATGTCCGTTTAGGGTGATTAGTTGGCCGATTAGTCGTTGGCGGTGATCAAACCATCACGGATTTTTCTAACTAATTGGCTGATTATTTATGATTATGGCCGATTATTCTCGATTAATTGCTTGGTAATACTCTGTCCATCCGACGAGCACATACCGTTATTTACAACCCTGGTGCAAGCTGAGGCATTTTATGAGCCTGTGGCAATTCAATGGCTTCTTTTATGAATTTTTTAATGTGATTTCAAATTTTTTGAATTTATTATTTTCTTAGGTTTGAATATTACCAATTAAGGTATGCAAATTCCTAGCTCAAAATGGGTATCTTGCTCTTAACTTCAATTAAAAAGATAATCAAATAAAACCAACCATATAAGCATTCACTGGTTATTTTCAAATGGCATTTCCAAACAAGAGTGAGGCTATGATACTATGCATTGCGCGGATTGATTGATGATAGGAAGAAATATTATTTGCATAGAGAAAAGCAAGGTATGTGCAAATAATATATCTTTGATTTTCTTTTCAATTTTTTTTTAATTCAAAACTGGGTTAAATATTATTTGCACATACATTATGTTTTGTGCAGATCAAATTATTTGAGAATGTTAAACTAAACTTGTGTATGACAGTTTACTAAAAAAAAAACTTGTGTATGATAGGAGGAAAAAAAGTAGAAATTGTGCTTTTCAAAGGATGTGATACATTGTCGCATCAATGGAGGTACAACTACTCGGCTCTAAGAGCATATGGCCATATGGGGATAGGGGTAACTAATGAGCGAGTTATGAGCGACTCACAAGTTATGAGTACTAAAATTTAATAAATTGTTATAATTCATTTAAATGAAATAGAATAAAAATCCAACAAAAATTAATAAAAATAGAATCAACATATTACATTCTCCACAGTAACATCAACAATCAATATATTACAAAAATAGAACAAAAATCCAACAAAAACTAACAAAAATAGAATAATCCAACATAAACTAATAAAAATCCAACACCTATTATTTGGGGATTTAATGTATGAATGTTTGAATATGACATAGGGATTTAATGAGGCAAGGCCCTAAGGATGATTTAATATTGCATAAATTTCATTTATTGATTTAATGCTACAGAAATTTATTTGGGATTTAATGTAGTAGGGATTAGATGTGGCAAATTATTAATGAGCGAGTTGGAGCATGCTCATTCTTGCTCATTAAGTTAATGAGCGAGTTATGAGCAATTTACTTACCCCTATATGGGGATGATATTAGTGCACGTTGCTTGTCCTGAATTCGTATCCTCTACATTAACTTGAAAGAAAATCTTTTGAGTTAATGGATCTGGACAGTCTGATCCTCTTTAAGATCAGTGCGAACTAAATCTACACTAATATTAAAGGGCCAAAATTATAGTCTGTGGTTAGATTGACTCTGTTTAAAATCAGACGGCCGAGATGTATTAACTCAAAAGAAGCTCTTTTGGGTTAATGCAAACGATATCCCCTTTGGTGGACATTGCTCTGCAGGAGATGCCGTGTTTTGATGATTAAGTAGTCTAATTTTCAAGATTTACAAAGTTGCTTACCAACATAGTTAAAAGTGTTCCATAATCAGGGGCGGAACTAGAAAATTTTGATAGGGGTGGCTGAAATTATAATGTACAATTGTAATGAATGTGATTTGAACTCAAGACCTCTCAATCATAAAATAAAGCTTTAACCACTATACTACAACAAAACATATGTCATTTATTAAGGGTGACTAGACTATATAAAAAGTTTTAAAATGATAAAATTCAATTAAATTTCTATACGTATAATTAAAATTTTAAAATTATAGAGGTGGCTTAGCCGCCTTTCACTGTGCCTGAGATCTGCCCTTGTCCACATTACATTGCATGGTTCTTTGGATGTATTAAACCAATTAGTGAAACAAGGTTATTAGATAGTGTAGCTTTGGCTGTTAATGAAGAAAAATAAACAAATGATGTTACACAATATGTAAAGTTCAGAATTTCATTGATACCTTAATTAAGATTGGTAGGTAGTGTATCAATGTATATATATATTTTTCATTCAAATGCAATCAACAAGCAATTAATTTCATGTTCAAATTTCAAAGTGAGGGGGGAGGGGGCGCTCATGAAGTAGAGATCCAAGTTAGGATCTAAATACGTGACGTGACTAGTTACGTGTTGGGACCACGGTATATTGTTATTATATGTACCGTGTCAAATCGTGATCGGTTATAATTGTCACGTTTTAACTTTTTTTTTTCTTCTGTAATTCACGTTACGTGTTGTGATCAAGGTACATTATTACTATACGTACTGTGTCAAAACGTGATTAGTCACATTTGTCACGTTTAACTATTTTTTTTTTTTGTAATTCAAGTTAATTTATTTAAAATTCATCATTCGATCAACATCTAATGATCTTGATCACACGTGACTTGTGTGGCCACGTGACGTGCCAATTTTTTCAAAGAATGATCACATTACGTAAATGGCCATGGCACATAACACACGAGTCATGATATGTGAGCGGTGACGTATTTGGTCACGATGTGATTTTTTTACATCCCTAGATCCAACCCATTTAAATATGTCAGCATTCTTCCTTGTAACAGTAACTAGCCTGAATGTTATTACTATTCTGGTTAGAAATGTAAAATTAGAAACAAATTTTAAATTTAAGATTTGAAACTGAAGAGAGGAGGAAAAGGCCGGCCATTCGGTAGTGAGAATTAGGGTTCCTTAGCTCATCAAAGAATGAGTGCATACAAGCTTCCAACCATTTATCTTTTATTTCAAAATTAGCATCTTTTTAAGTTAATTTAAACATACATCTTTAAAGAAACAAATTAACTTAAATTGCTAAAATGTCCTTAAATTATCAAGATAATGCATTATACTAGGGACTGCATTTGGTTTTCTCATTTTTTTGTCAAAATAATGGATAATGTCAGGTACCGAAAAAATGGATTCTGGACTTCTTTTGGGTAATACTTAGATGAATGATGCTTTTTCTTGTAATTTATGATAAAAGTTAGGGATTTCTTTGCACTGGGGCATTGATTTTGAAAAGTAGGTTGTTTAATAGCTGAGTTGCTACTGGGACAGGCATCTTTTTTCAGTAGGTTGTTTACCAGTGAGGCTAATGTATGTGCAGATAATATTTAATCCAGTTTTGAGATCAAAATTTATATATTTTTTAATATTTTACTTTTTTTTATAGGTGAAAAAGTCATTGATTTAGAAAATTCTCTACATTTAAATGAAGATCATGCTGAACAGTTTCAAATAGTCTTTGAGTTTTAAAAACAAAGATACAGGCATTAGATAAAACATGGGTTTTACTTCGAAGTACAATCTAAGAATGAATGAGGGTAAATTGACTTCCATTTTTTTTTTCAAGAACTTTGTATTTATGCCCGATTTTCTATATAGTTTAGAGTAAAATGCTACGGGTATTGTAAAATTGACCCCATTCAAATCATGAGAATTTTATATGATTGAACTCCATTCACGATTAACCCTCATAGTCAGAAAGTCTAGGTCCGCACCTGAATACAATAGTTCTACTCATAATTTTTAATTTTTTAATTTTTTAATTAATAGCACAAATTATGTATAAGTTAAATGATTTATTTAATGAAAAAACCAAAATGAAGATTGATTACTAGGAAGATATTATTTAATACAATGCAAACATAAAAAAAAAGAAAAAAAGATGAAAGCTCCATAGTCCATAAAACTAATTATAAATTTGAAAGGCAAATAGAGAAAAACAATTCGAGTCTAATTGATAAAAGATAAAATTTAGACTTTATAATATACATGATATATTTTTATTGAAAACTAGATCATAAATAAAATACTTGAGAAAATATATTTTTGTAATTATAAAAATATCACACGTCAGTAGAGACAAAAATATAAAAAATATTTAAAATGTACCAGAAGTTAATAGGATAGACGGCAACTTTTTTCATGTTCATTATTCATTAAAGTAATTTGTTTATGCAATATAATATATAATTTCATGATAAATTAATGTACGTTTCAATGTCAAATACTGCATGATTTAATTATTATTTTTCAATTAATTTATGTATAATTTTTTTTAATTGTAAATAATTAAATACAAAAAATAGAGAAAATGAAATAACAAGTACATATATATTAAAAATTAGATAAAATAGATAAGAGTTACAATTATTCTAGAGTGAAGCTATGATTTTTTACAATTCACAAATCGGTCCATACTATGAATTTATTTATACGTTTTTAAAATACAAATAATCAATTCAAACTGTTTAACATAATCGGCATTATACAATGTACTTTAAGACCAAATTTTATATATTTTAGAATTTTCTACTATTTTTTTATTAGATATGTAGAAAATCACATCTAAAATTTATGTACGATCCAACAGTATTAATTTTCTGTGTTTATAAAAAGTAGCACCATAGAATATTTTATAGAGTGAGTCTATGGTACTTTGTATATCACGATTTGGTTTATAATACCGATCAAAATTTTTGTTTTTCAAATTTTAATAATTGATCTGAACTGTTCAAAATAATTTTTATATGAATATGTACTTGCAGACTGAATTTTTTATTATTTTTCAAGATAAGTAGAAAATAATTGTTTTTGGATGATCCAGAATTTTTAGATCAAGTGATTATCTACCTACCTTAAAAAATATTCTAAAAAAATATAAAATTTGATCTGCAAGTACATATTTATATGAGGAATATATTGAACAGTTCGGATCGATAATTAGAACTTTGAAAATAAAAATATTAATTCATATTACGGACCAACCCATGATATGCATATTACCATAGACTCACTCTATTTTATATCTACTCCTCAAAAATATAACCCATGATATGCATATTACCATAGACTCACTCTATTTTATATCTACTCCTCAAGAATATAACGTATAATTAGTTTAAAAACCCAAAGCCAAAAATAATAATTAGCCCAGCAAAATTGTTAAATACACCGCCTTACAAAAGTATAATTACATAGACAAATTTCCTTTCTCCTTTCCTCGAAGAAACATTACTTAACGGCTTCACGCGCTATCCCCAAATATTTCTTCCGATCATCAATCAATCACATCCCCTGTGCAACTTTGCTTTCGAAGAATCGAATCGGTGAAATAAATCAAATCTGAAGTCAGTCACGAACTAACTAGAAGCAAGAATCGGCGTAACTTATTTCGGACACAAGGTGAGTCTCTTTTTTTTTTCCGATTCAAGATTTCTTCGCTCAAGACCAAAACGCTTTTGGCTGTCCGGGTTTAAAATTGACAATAATCGGATCTTGGCTCCCGATAGATTCTCCAAACACGGTAGCAACGCAACACTGGTCTGATTATTGCTTGCTTTGGTATTGCAAGAACACCTAATCTTTGTTGGTACAACATTCAAATAGCCATTTTTTTTTGAGAGTTAGTGGAAAATTTTCCACTAAGACAAATAGCCATTTTGTAAGATATAACTGTAGAACTGCAATATCAAGATTTTTCCGGAGAAGTATGCAAAAGATTTTGTAAAATTTTGATCAATTCTCTGGTAAATGTTATTGAGGCCCAACATATAAATCAGCAGTGGCTTGTGCAAATAGGAATTAAAGAGCTATTTTTGAGTTTTTACACACTGCTATTAGGTGTATATGCCAAACAACAAGGCAATTAATCTAAGGAGAAAAAGATAATAGCAATGTTCTAAATCTTTTCTTCATGTATCAGTGGATATTTATCATATGGCAACCGCAACCATGGCCACGGCTGCTGGTGCGGCCGCTCTACTGTACTATACACTAAATCGAAAGATACAAGTAACAGAATCTCAAGATGGGGAAGACTCAACAGATAGCAGGGACCAATCACGGCCAAGTACATCAGGCAGGGGGCGGGTCCCTCGAAGACCAGTGCATGCACCTGCCACTTGGCTTGAGACCATCTCAACCTTGTCAGAGACACTAAGGTTCACTTATTCTGAGACCTTAGGCAAGTGGCCTATTGGTGATTTGGCATTTGGAATTAGCTTTCTGCTTAAGCGTCAGGTCGAATCTTTTTCCCCCTTTTGCAGTTAATACCATGTTTGCAAATTGCAAGAGAAACTCAGCAGTTTTCATATTTCCCTTGTAGATCCAATTTTTTTTTTTATCTTGGGGGGTGGGGGTATAGGAGTAAGAAACCATCCATTAGATTACTCCAGTTGGAATATGTTAACAAATGTTCACACTTTAAAATTATTTTGATGGTTGAATTGGTATGTACAAATGAGTAATGATGTGACCGGGCTAACTTAATATGAAAAGCTTTGAACCCTTAGTTCTATTCGAGCTCTGGTTTTAAATGCTGGGTGTTGTTGGCATGCCAGGGGTCGGTTCAAGTACAATAAAATATTTGGTATGACTTGCAAAAATTTCTTATGTCGAAATGGCCTTATTTTTCCAATTTTCAGGGAAACTTGCCTGTAGCTAGCATATATGCTGGAAATGAAAGTGTAGAGCTTAGAGGAGTTACAGTAATTGAAGAACTAAAGTATCTCCTTAATTTATTGATACTTTGTTGGCATTTTTCGAAAAAGCCCTTCCCTATGTTTCTGGAGGCTACAGGCTACTCTAATGATGATGTTATTCTTCAGGAACCTAAAGCTGGAGTAAGTAATGGAAAAGAAATTAAGATAGAATTCAATTTGTGGTTATGATGTAGTTTTGTTGTACAACACTTCAGTTAGGGATGTAAAAAGTCACGTGCCGTGACCATCTTTCAGAAACTTGTCACGGCACGGCACGTGAACTGGTCTGGTCACGGAACGGCATGACACGTGGTCACATGAGTCATGCGTCATCAGGACCGTTAGATCTTGATATAATGGTGAATTTTGAATAAACTAACTTAAATTACAAAAAAAATAGTTAAACGTGACCGGTCATGTTTGGACACAATACGTGTGGTCACGGCGTGACTAAATTTCCGTGACCATCCATCCCAATTTGGTCACGGCGTGTAAAAATATGACCCGGTCACGTCATGGCACGGGATGTGACCTATGTCACGGCACATATTTACATCCCTAATTTCAGTTATTTTGCCTTAGAAAATCTGAAGTTAAGAACAAAATGAGCATGCAATTATACAGTTGTTGAACATATATTCTATACTTGTTTTTTAATGCAGATTCTGAAGCCAGCTTTTACAATTATAACTGACAAGAGCACCAAGTGCATACTACTACTTATCAGGGGGACACATAGCATAAGGGATACGCTGACAGCTGCCACCGCTGCAGTGGTTCCGTTTCACCACACAGTCGTATATGAAAGAGGCATTAGAGAGGTGATCTTAGGCTATGCTCACTGTGGAATGGTTGCCGCTGCCAGGTGGATTGCCAAACTAGCAACCCCTTGTCTTATCAAAGCACTTCAAGAAAACCCAGATTACAAAGTGAAGGTTAACATTTCACTTTTATAAAAAACCCAGCAATATTTATTTTAGTAAACACTGTGCATTGCACAGAGCCTAATTTTAACTATATATAATGTGAAATGAGTTATGATTTATGAAGTAGTTTTTTCTGTATCTTTATTTGCTTTCCTTGAGCTGCAACAGCCTTTATTATTTAGAATTACTTGCTGGAAGTTAGTCGTGCAATTAAACAAAATGAAATTCAACACTAGTCATTTATTTGCAAAAAGAAACTAAACTCTAGCCAATTAATGGCAGTGCATAGGTGACTGGAACAGATCAAGTAAATAGAGTTTGTCAATTGAACTTATTTTCAATATTTTTGCAGATTGTAGGCCACTCTCTGGGCGGAGGCACGGCAGCACTTTTGACCTATATTTTGCGAGAGCAGCAGGGTTTCTCCTCTGCTACTTGTGTTGCATTTGCTCCAGGTTCATTTCAATTTAACTCTCTAGATCCTTTTCGAGTTGTGATTTTTATTGTTATTTTTTTATAAGCAACATAGCAAATTGAACTGGGGTCAGTCACATAATATCAGCTGCTTGCATGACCTGGGAGTTGGCCGAGTCAGGAACTCAGTTTATTACATCAGTAATCAATGGAGCTGATCTCGTCCCGAACTTTTCTGCTGCTTCAGTAGATGATTTACGAATGGAGGTTAGAGTTATTATCTTAGTTATATTTGATGGGGAAGGGCCCAATGCCTGTGTTTTTTTTTTGTGCCAAATGGTGCTAATAAAATTAAAAAAAAAATTAAACTGCTGGGAAGTTATTGAATTTTAACTTCATTTTGATAATCATTAAGAAATGAAAAAATTGACGAAAATTTGGTCCTACTGGAATAAAGTAAAAAAGATGAACTTTTTGGGGGCACATAGTGTACAAGATGTATAAAATATTCAATTAATTGGTTTTGTTTTCTGAATATTTTTGGCATTGATTTGGCACCAAATCCTTGGGCATTGGATCCCTCTTTAGTCTTTACAGTTGATTGAGGTTAAGGAAATCTTGTTGAGTTGCTCTTTTAGTCGCTTTAGATGATTCAAGTTCCTTTTCTTTTCTTTTTTCTTTTTTTTTTCTGTACACAAAACAGGTGACAGCATCAGCCTGGTTGAATGACTTGAGAAATCAAATAGAGCAGACAAGAATACTGAGCACGGTGTACCGCTCTGCATCTGCATTGGGGTCTCGTCTTCCGTCTATTGCAAATGCCAAGGCACGAGTAGCTGGAGCCGGTGCTATCCTTCGTCCCGTCTCTACTCGAACACAGGTATTGTTACTTTTTATAAATTGTCGGGAATTTTTCTTTCCTTAAATTTCCATCTTAACAAAATATTCAGAGTGAGGCTATGGTACTATGCATAGTGCGGATTGGTCCGAACTATGGATCGATATTTCCGTTTTCGAAGTTCAAGCTGTTGATCTGAACCGTTTAACATGATCTGCATATGAGAATGTACTTGTAGCTCAAATTTTACATTTTTGAGAATTTTTTTACTGTTTTTTTAGATAGTAAAAAATCACTTGATTTAAAAAATCTAGATCATTCAAAAGTAGTGATTTTCTAACTATCTAAACAAATTCTAAAAAATGTAAAATTTAGTTTGCAAGTACATTTTCATATGGAGATCAACTATTTGAACTTTGAAAACAAAGATATTGATCTATATTACGGACCCATCTGCGCTATGCATAGTACCATAGCCTCACTCAAATATTCAACTTCAAATGTTGGGTAAGAATGAAACAATAGAACGATTTCTGAAGGATTACAGTTATTATAGGGTTCTCTGTCCTTTAGATTTTATTGATGTCTGTGTTGCTCTCGCTTTAGGTTGTCATGAGTCGAGCTAAGACCGTGGCTCAAGCTGCATGGGCCCGACCATCCCTCCAGCTGTCGTCATGGTCATGTATTGGGCCTCGCCGTCGTAACATTACATCTGTCACTAGCACGTCATCAGAAGACAACAGCATGGATACGGCTGCCGTTTCTATCAGCGACTCGGCAGTGCCCCTCCTCTTGACTGTAACAGAAACCACCACAGCTGAGACAACAGAAATTCTTAAATCAAAAGTGATTGAGTCAACACCAAAATCAGAAATTACACATGTGATAGAACAAACCACATCTCATGTTACTCAAATAGAAAGAGAAGAAGAATCCATTGTTGATGCTGAGTTGTCTGAGGTTGAGCTATGGCAACAACTGGAGACTGAGCTGTCAAAACCAAGAGAGAGAGTGGAAGGAGATGTCGAAGAGGATGACCATGACCATGACGAAGAAGAAATAGTAAGAGAAATAGCTGAGGCAAGTACTAGTATTGGTGAGGTGGGGACTGCATCTAGTAGTTCTCCAAGTGAGACAAAGGAAGCTCATAGGTTTTATCCTCCAGGAAAGATCATGCATCTTGTGTCGTTTCTTTCTGAAGAGGATGCAAATATAGACCATGAAGGGGACCCACATGAAGCAGGCCCCAAGATGGGGATTTACTTGACTCCTAGATCACTATACGGCAAGTTGCGGCTATCCAAAGCAATGATCAATGACCATTACATGCCCATATATAGAAGGAGCATTGAACAACTGATTAGTGAGCTTGAGAAGGATGCTAGTTCGGCAATGGCGAACGGGTCACATTATGTTGGTTTATAGCCGGGGAAGTATTACTTGGCGTGTAGTGAAATAAATGTTAGTTTATTATTAAAAAAAGAGGTTATAATACTGTACAGGGGGGGGGGGGGGGGGGGGATTGAAAGAGATATTACCCAAACGATTGTAACTAATGTTGCAATAATGTCAAAATTTTAGGTTGAAGGCCTTCTGTAATTCTAGGGGTAAAAGCTCTTCTCTATTTTTCTTAGCTGCAGACTGACATTACGGTAGAAAGGAATTAGTCATCGTCATTTTCTCCATGTTACAGATGTTTGTTGCATTTACTATTTTCAATTTATCTTCCGCATCCTCTGAAGTGACTAAAATTTTGAGTTTAAATGTGGACTGTCTGATCAGAATCCGGGGTTATAGGATCCGAGGTGGAATGTATGCGCCTCCTTTAATATTCGTGCCAGAGCATACGGACCAAATCTAAACTTAAAATTTGAGTCAACTCAGCTGATACGAATTCGAAATGAATTCATTTGAGCAACATTGCATATATCCTCCAATGCAAACATCGTGTTGGATTAAATTTAATTTCAATACATTTGTTTACAGATGAGATGAGCATATTTTACATTTCGTCTAAAATAACTAAATTGTATACTATGGGAATAATAAGCTGATGAGTGTATAATTGATTTTGTGTTTGACGTTGATGAGTGTATAATTTGTATATAATAGGAACAAGTAAACGGAGGTACGTGAGAGACAGAAAGGTCACCCAATACCCATAGACCTTAAGGCCCGTTCGGCAGATTACTATTCACTGTGGGAAAAAAAATTTTAATCAGAGTGAAGTTTTTATTTCCACGGTGAACAGTAAAATTTCAAAATTTTCAAAACCCATGTTCATTCCTATTCTCTACTGGACTGCCGAACGGGCCCTAACGTTGTTATCCAGGTCAAACTATATATCTGCACATCCTATAAAGAAATAACAGTTCCGATGATCAAAATGGTATCCAAAATTAAGCAAAAATAGCCGCAAAAAAAATCCATGATTGACAATTTTTCGGGTGCATAATAGAAAGGGAAATTCATTAACCACTGGAAGGGAGTGACCAGATTATCATAACTTAATTTTTTTATGATCAGTTTCCTTGGGCTCCTTTCCCAGCTCCAAAACCCTCTTTTCAGTACTTGCAGATCGGTGATTATGCAATTTTGAAGAGCTCTCTGTTTTCTCCTTCCCTTTTTGATTAACAAATTGCGAGAAGGATGGTATCGGAGGAAGAACTATCTTCTCGGTTTGCACCGAGGATTCAGCTCGAACAGTTTGCTGTTTTGTTTCATTACCCGTGACTTCAGGCAACATCTCTGTTGTATCACCACACAAAATTGGAACCGTATCAGCTGAAATGGAGACCTTTTCTTGGTGCACAGCAGCTTTACCAAACTTGGCTTGAAGACGGTCGTGAATTTGTTGGTACGTTGAAGAGAACAGCCACCTGACTGTAGCGGCTATCTGAGAGTTGTAAAACGTTTTGCCAACTTTCTCATATTTTTTAAAGCATTCCATTTCTAGGATTGAAGCAGATTGTTCCAAATCAAATCTACAATGCAACCATAGGTTGTAATAATGAAATTATTTTAAAGAATGACAATGAAGCAGAGTTCTTATTTCATACTCTAGAAGTGATAATAACAACTACAATTCCTACCAGAAAGGGCAGATGCTTACGGTAAATTCCCCAGGCGTTTCTTGGCCTCATCAAGGGCTGTCGATAACCTCTTCGTGCACGAATCTCTCAACATCTCAGATATAACCTTGTTTTCAGCAAGTCCTCCTGACTATTATTCAATATGGTTTAGTATTCACAACAAATAATATAAAAAAATTATCTAAGTGCATCAACCACAAGAGCCACAACTCCTACAAAGAGATTGGTTTAGTTTAGTTTACCTGCTTATTTTTGCCTGTATCTCGGAAATAGGCCTCTTCTGCACGCTGCAACACTTTTAATTTTTCATCAAACCCTGCTTTTGAAGAGATCTTTGGCATGTTTGCATCACTTGTAACCTCTCTTGCATCTGATAATTTTTCAAATTATTGAAAATATTAGTTGGTTTGTACTTCATAGTTATGAAAAGGCCCATCAGAAACTGTTCAATAAATTGTCAAATTACCATCAGAATCTGAAATTTCTTCGCCAGAGAAACTTGAATCATCTTCACGGTTCCAAAATTCAGTGTCCCTTCCTGAAGTGGCAGCAAATGAGCTTCAAAAAGGAGAATAATTAATAAGGACTTGAGTTAGATGTTTGAAATTTTGTATGTGAATACGGATACAGGTATCGTATTTGATAAAGCAATACGTATTTCTGAAAATTCTAGAACAATTATATTACTCCCCCCCATTCTATCCCCCCACCATCCCCCCACTCTATCTCTCTCCAAATTAGTTTTATCTCATTTCAATCTCGTTCATATTTCTCACGATATATGAGAAATTTTGCGAATCTAAAACCACGAACGTTTTCTACGTAATTTTTTCTTTCAAATGAGATCCATGATGACATACTTTCGGACAAGTCGTTACAAAAATATTTATCCCTCATCGTGCAAGTATTTATACCTATACAGACATATGAAAGTATTACTATCAATTATTATAAGTATTTATACTGATATATGAAAGTATTAATATCAAGTATTATAAGTATTTATACTGACATATGAAAGTATTAATATCATGTATTATAAGTATTTATACTTACATATGAAAGTATTAATATCAAGTATTATAAGTATTATATGCAAAAAAATACTTTCAAGTATAGATATAAATACTTGCACAATGAGAGATAAATACTTCTGTAACAACTTGCTCGGAAGTATGTCATCATGGATCTCATTTGAAAGAGAAAATTATGTAGAAAGCGTTCGTGGTTTTAGATTCGCAAAATTTCTCATAGATTGTGAGAAATATGGACGAGATTGAAATGAGATTAGAAAACCCACCTCTAAAAACGTGCATGGTCCCCCATGTGATTTGAGATTCCCCCCACCTTCCATGAAAAAAACTTGCATGGTCCCCTAAATACTTTCGTGCTTAGAGATAAATACTTTCGTTCTTAGAGATAAATACTTCTGTACGTAAGTATTAATACCTTATTAAAAAAAAATGACAGCTGGAGTTTTTTGGCATTTTGTGCGGGGTTAATTGCGGGGTGGGAGGTGGGGGGTTAATTATCAGCCTCCAAAATTCTACAATAAGTTGTCTTTTAGATATTTAAATTTTTATAATATTATGCATAAAAGTTGTACTCTTATTTTGAAAAATCTAACAATTTTTCTCTTTTTAACAGACGAATACACAAGTTAAAAAATATATATGGATGCCTAAATTTTATTTTGTGAAAATATATACATTAAAATGCAAAATTAAAAGATCTATTTAAAGTACAGTTAAGTTAGTAAAACTTTCAAGATCGCATGCAAGGATATGCAAGGATACATGTATTGAAAAATGGGATATGCCTCTGATAGGTATTCTACGAGTAGCACTAGTACCGATATTGGATACATATCTGATAGGGATGCAATTCACGTAACACATGCAAAAACCAAAAACCGCTCACAATGCACATTTCTTTTCTTATATTTTGTTAACTAAAGGTTTAATTGCTTAGATAGGGTTTGTTGAGGCTCTAATCTTTCAACTGGACAAAAAGTAAAATTACACTGAAGAAATATAAGATAAGTTGCAATGGATGCTTTGACTGGACCTTCAAACTTAAAACAAAGAAAGGTGACCTTAAATAAGTTTGCACCTCGTAATAAAGACAGGTTGAGGTCCTTTGTTGCTGTTGTTGGGTATGCGTTGAAGTTCCTCCAAGCGTGTTGATACTATATTAGGATGCTTGCATGCATCACATGTTTTTTGACACAAAGATGTAGAGACCTAAATATAAAATCATAATTCAGGTCATGGGACATGCACAAAAAAAATGTTTGCTAAAATTATTTCTTCACCTAAAAAGCATACTATACTATATATACTATACTATCACTTCCAAGCGTGTTGTCCTTTTATATAGTTTTATGTGTGTTTAGTTGCTATAAACATTGTAGCATTACTCCAGGGGATAATAATCAAAACCAGGAATTTGATTTCTATTATCTAGCTTCTCTTTGGTTCACGCTAAAAGAAAACATCCCAAGTCCTGTGTTAGGCCTTTAAAAAGGTTGCAAATAATAGCTGGATAGAAAAACATGTAATTTGTAAAAAATATGAACAAACATCATCTCTTTTAAGGAAATGAACAAAAGAAGATTGAAAAAGGTAAATGTCAGTACATGTTCTCCAAAGCTTTCAAGGATTTTCTTCCGACGGCAGCCAGAACCTTCACAATACTCCACGATCTGTACGCATTGAGTGCAAAGTCAAAAATCATCAAATCTAACCATATTTATTATCTCATTGTGCCGTGACTACCATCTTTGGTTTGGTAATAAGCAAATTGAAATTCAAGTCCAAATACAAGGGAATGACCTATCCTAAATTTTCTTTTATAGTAGTTCCAATTAAATTGGGATTTCCAACTCTCTCTCTCTTTTGAAAATAACTTGACAGTGGCCTCTCTCTCTCTCAGAATGTGTTGAATCAAACTAGTCCCATTTAAAGCTAGAAATGGTCTATTCCAAAGGAAAGTCTGAATCACAAATTCTATTCCATCAAAATGATGAATCCTACTCTGTGGGAACAAAGCCCATATCCAAAAATTATTCAATTATTCGCATCTAACTTACCAAACAAACACAAGAGAGAAGAGTGAGAAGCCAAGTACCTGATTCAAGTCATTTAAGACCTTTTCCACAAGTCCTTGGGACTCGATTTGAGAGTTTGTCTTTTTATTGCCGGAATTTCTGATAATATATTCCTGTCGAGCCAAGCACCAATTATTGAGCAATAGAATTATCTGAGTTTATACATAGAAACATAAATAGCTCTCTTTATAATATATATATATTTTTTCATGAGTTTACCATTTTTCTCCTGTCATCTTTGCCATAGTACAGCACACTTTTCGACGGCATCTGGTCACGACCGGCTCTTCCAGATTCTTGGTAGAACGATTCCATCGATTTTGGCATGTTATAGTGGCACACTATACGCACATCTTTTCTATCTATACCCTGAAAGCGTTGATACAATGTATTATGCACAGAACAATATACTTGAATTTTTTTTATGGGTTGAAATGCTTACCATTCTGCTCAAATAGCAAGAGATGAGTCGTCATTTCCATTCACCAAATGTAGTCGAGGAAAGACAGAAGTTCAATACATGAGCATGAACTTAAAGTGCAAGTTAAACTAAAGAGTTAGGCTATTAAAAAGACGTTTGTATTTTGGCTGAAATACAAATGGTTTAAATCTTTCTGTTTCATGTTGAAGAATGGTCGATCCTAGCCTTTCAATATGATCTACATATTAAAATCTTGTAAAATATCAAATTTTACTATTCTTACAATTTCTTTTCCTATATTTTCAGATTTTCGAATAGTAAAATTTGATATCCAATGGGTCCATCTTTCAAAAACCCAAAAATAATTGTAAGAAGATTCTAAAAGTAATAAATTTGATATCCTATAAGATTAAGCTATAAGGATCACATTAAACGACCTGAATTGAAAGTTCAGACATGAAAAAAAACAAAATTTGGACATATATATTTCGGCCGAAATACAAACATTTTTTACAATAGCCGAACTCTAACATAAATATTTGATGACTTAGAAATTACCCAAATGCCACTGTTGCAACAACAACTTGAATTTTGCAAGAAAGCCAATCCTCAAGTACAGTAGTGCGCATTTTACTATTTAGTCCGGCATGGTACGCTACAAATGGTTAACACAAAAAGGATAAAAAATACAGATGAAAAATGAAGTATCTGAATAATGTGAATCCAATAGAAATCAAGATTTAGATTTCTTAGTCTGAAGAGTATACACGCACCAGCAGAAGAAATACCCTGCTTTGACAAAAAGGAGGTTAAGTCATCACAAGTTGATCTTTCGAGACAATAAACAATTGAGCATACGTCGCCACTAAATTTGAGGAGATTTGCAATGTCAGAGTATGTGTCTTCAAGGAGATCCTTGTAACGAACTACATTTAAAAATTTCCCATACTATTAATCATTCAAGTATAAAGTACAATGTAGTTGCTATGGTTTGCAATATAACAGGAAATAATGCAAATAACTAAGAGTTGTTGCAATACAAGTAAGCATTACTTTTGTAGAGTGATGAAAGGATATGAAAATTTTAAACTTCACGGCTATACCTTCATAAAATATATTAGGTCGGTTGAATGATGATTTGAGAAGGACTGGGTTGTGAAGGCAAAGCGATTTAATCACATCATTTTGTACTCTGCATAATATATGACAAAAAGACAGGAGAAAAATGAAGCCATAAAAAAGTAGTGCTAATGAAAGGAACAACTGTGGCCAAACGTACAGACAAGAAAAACTAAATTCGACTTACTTGGGAACAGCAGTAGCTGTAAGAGCTAACATAGGGACACCTGGCAGTTGCTTCCTCAAAGATGATAATTTCCTATAGCTCGGCCTGTATTATTTATATATAAAGAAAAAAGAAAAATTATCTTGACAGGAACCAGTATAGGTTGAGAAACCTCAATATATGCTGGGACATAGTTCACTATTTGAAATGGTGATGTCTGCTTAAAATAACAAACTGAATAAAAGCAAAAGCAAAAGTAAGTTCCAATGAGTACCTGAAATCATGGCCCCAAGTTGAAACACAGTGAGCCTAAGATGCAAGTATAATGGTAAATTAAGCAACAAATGGCCTAGGAACAACATAACGCAAAAAATAAATATGGTAAAAAAATCCAAAGTCTAACCTCGTCAATGGCAACTAGACTTATAAGGCCTCTGCTGTGAAGCTTTGTCAGTTTTCCAGCAAAACCAGAAGTTGCAACCAGCTCAGGAGTAACATATAACAACTTTACTGATGGCTTACCGGAGTTTATATCTTCGTGTATCTAAGAAAGGAAAAGATAACATCCAATCAGAGTAGTTTGAACTTTGTGCTTTAACCCCTGTCAGGTTCAGACCTATTAAGTTCCGGGTGTAGGCAGTTGCCTCCTCATGGATTTTGAAAAATAAAATAATTTAGCCCATTTATTTTTGGGCTATTGCCTGTTGGAGCCTGATACTTCTTCAAACCAACTCATTTTTTTTTTTTGCAGCCCAACAATTACTGGTAAACCCTAATTTTTTGCCTATCCCTGACCAAATTCTTGGGTCTGCCCCTGAGTCCCCTATGAAATATCAAGACATCACTTATTACCCTGAAAGAGAGGAATTAGCATGTGCACCATTATGACATGGCAAATATCATGTTCATCTCATGAATGAAAATCATCAAATGCCATAGCTCCTTTCTGCATTTACTTGATGCCCTAAACAATCCACCTTCCTTCCTAATCTCTACTTATATGAGGAAGACGAGCAGTATAATTTGGGAATTTTTAATAATTAGGAACAAACAGGTAAATCGTATGTTCCCCGTTAAGTAAGGTACATTAGCCATATTTCATTTGCAAGGCTGGCAGTTATATATTGGTGGTCAGTACTTCTGTTGGAGAATAAATGAAATTACAACAAAACCCTTGCAATAGCTGCATGACATTATTTACCTTATCTTTTATTCCTGCTGTCTGTGTTGAGGAAAGAAACTCAGCCCGAATTCCTTTGGCTTTCAAGGCAGAAACTTGATTTTCCTATGCATTTGCAAGCAAACCTGAATAAGATTATATAGCCTGTGCGATTTGAGAAATTAAATTAAAAAGGAAAATAAATGAAGTTTAACAAAAGCTGACCATTAATGCTGGAGCGAAGAATTTAAATCACAAAAACCAAAGGTCGCCACTTGTCAGAAAACAACAACGTAATCATCATAAAAGTTCTTTCCAAGAACTGTAAAAGAAAATTAATGCAACAATTAATTATAGTTTATGACCTATCAATGGAGAGATGACAAGTACAATCCCTGGCTTTGCAAGGGCTGGGATCTGATAGCACATAGATTTGCCTCCACCAGTTGGCATCAGACAAAAGCAATCTCTTCCTGCAAACAAGCTCTAGAAGTAGTTTGTTACACAAGCTTAGCTTAAAAATTACAAATACCTTAGTTGGTCAATAATTTTATAACTATCGGTTGTGACAAGTATACCAATCCTTCTATTTGATCATTACATTCCCAGGTATGGCCCAAAATGTCATATCAGAGACAAAAGAATCCTAATACAGAAAAACTAAGACCTAATTTTGACAGCTGAAAAATTAGGGACTAGAAATGCTCATTGTAACTTGTAATCATAGTAGTAGTAATGGACCTGATAAAACAGCTCTAATGGCCTCCAGCTGCTTCCCACGAAATTCAGAATACCCGAAATATTTTTCCAATAGTTTTTCCAGTTCCTCCTTTTCAAACCCTTTCTTTCCGTGGCTTGACGCATCTTTAACCGGTACTAGTGGTTTCTTCATCGAAAGCTATCACACCAAGAAATTCAAAGTCACATTTGTGAAAATGTTATCCAGATTTCTTCACATCAGTTCAACCATCAAATGGTCAAATTGTGCTCCATATTGGAAAAGATTTAGGAAATAATGGTCGTCCGGGGATCAGCAAGTGTTAATACATTAGAGATCACAAAGAAAAATGAATTCACATAAAAAAGGAAGTGAGCTTACCTGAGAACAAAGCAAAGAATGAAAAATGGAGAGGGAGAGACTGGGGCGGGAACGACGAGCGGAGCGGCGACAAAAAAGAATCTGTATCACCAGAGGGGAACCGCATCTGCTGAAATTCCAAAGAGAATTACAGGACCCTGTAATCCCCAATATCCACCGTTTATTAGAATTGGATGGTTGAGATTAAAAAAAAAGGAAATAGACTAATTTATAGTAGGAAAATGCTAAATATACTACGCGTAGCACAGAAGACTTTTGTGCCACGGTTCAATATTTGAGTTTTTAAAATTGTAACGGTCGATCTGAACCGTTCAATATGATCTTCATATAAATATGTACTTGCAAATCAAATTTTACATTTTTTTAGATAGATAGAAAATCACTCGATCTGAAAAAATAGTAAAATAGTAAAAAAAAATTCTAAAAAATATAAAATTTGGTTTGCAAGTACATATTCATATGGAGATCATGTTGAACGGTTCGGATCGACCGTTAAGATTTTGAAAACTCAAATATTGAGCCGTTGCACAAATGCCCTCTATGCTACGCATAGCACCGTAGCCAACTCCTTTATAGTACTCCTTTCTTTCTCTCTGCACTGCTCCTCTATTGCCTGTATTTCAATTGTGTGCTCCTGTCTTTCCTGCTCCGTATTCAATGGGTACGGTACGGGTCTGATGCAGACATTTTCATACCCATACTCATTAAAATTGACTTTACCCATACCCATTGAAAATTGACTCTACCCTACCCTACCCTTACCCGTTAATATTATAGGGTAACGAAATGGTACCGAGTGAATAACGGATAATACTATTATAATAATTAGTTTTATTATATTTTACAAATTAAACATCAAAAACTCATTTATTTCACACATATGTAATTATATTTCTAATAAAAAATAAAAGTAAATGTGCAATTAATTCCAACTAAATTGTTTTTTATAAAGGAAGAAAATATATTTAGGTGGATTGGAAATTGAATTGAATATATATTTAGATTTTATAATTACCTTATAGGGTAACGGGTACGAAATAGTCATTACCCATACCCTTGCCCATTTGGTTAATTAAAAAAAATTCTTATCCATACCCATACCCAATAAGCTAACGAAATAAAAACCTTATCCATACCCGCCTTATAGAATACGATACTGGTTGGGTAAACTGCTAAAAAGGTACCATTGACACCCCTACACCCCAAGTACTGAGGTGCAAGTGGTGAATTTGGACCGTTAATTTCACTTGGCACGAATCTCAAAGCAGACCCCCCCTACAGCCTCAACAGCTACCGGATTGAGTTTGGCCTGGATGAAATTAATCTGGACTGCCCATTTTTATTAATTGCACCTCAGGTACCGGAAGGGACACGGACTCGACAAAAAGAGTGTGATCGGAACACAATAGTTATTGGAGTTCAATTGATTTCAATTTAATTCAATAGTATTCAATACAAATGATTTCCAATTAAATTTTATTGATAGAATAAAAATAGCAAAGAATTGAATTTATTTTTTATTTTTAATTGGAAAGTTTATATGATAGTAAGAATAATTTCACTTTATAGATGAAAATGACACTTTTATCTTTATTTTTATTTAATTTTTAAAAAAATTATTTATATACATGATTAAAATTTGTGTGCCAGTTTTGTCCACTTAATTAATCTATGTACCGGTCACAAAAAATGAGGAATTCTCATTGCATATCTCGGTAGATAGGATTATACACCAGATCTGAGACATACAATTTCCTCTCAAGACAGTTAAGCACTGCCTAGATACAAATCTGATCATTTGTCCTTATTCTATCTACTAATACTCAAATCACTTCTTTTCTAAATTTGTTGACATGGATCAATTCACCACCTAAAGTTTGCTTATGGAAGATATGCATCGGACCATCAATTGCACAGCTTTTGCATTGCATTGATAGATACGGATCCGCATCCTCCCAGGTACCTGATTCAACACAATTGAAACGGACGGCTCAGATTTACTCTCAGCCGGTCGGAATTCAGGATGACAGAGAGGGCATGATTATTTGTGCTTTGAGATGCGTGTTTCAGACCGTCCGATTCAATTCTACTCAGTCAGGATTATTTTTGGTCGAAAAGGCATGTAGGCATGCATTATAAACAATACAAATAGGTTTATATTCCAAGAGAGGCTGATGTAGGGATTGCAGCAAACATGTGTAATTGCAACCTGGTCTGTACCAGTATCATACCAGTCCGTATTCTATGTAAGTAAAAACCAAAAAATCAATGCCAAACTTAAATAAATAAAAATAGAGGAGGGTTCAAATGCCTTCATTTTTTGTGCTTCTATCATATCTCTATTTTTAAAAACTTAAATAACTCAAAGTTTAAAACTTAAACGTCAAAATAAAACCGTTAGATGTGATCTATGTTATTTTCTCTATGTGCTCATAAAAAATTATCACATTTTGATTTTGCTTTTATGTGAATAAAAAATCAACGTCTAGAAATTATCTACATTAGTATACATTTTTACAAGCTCAAGATGACAATCAAAATAAAATTGAAATGTCATAATTTTTTACATGTGCATAAATAAAATGATGTAGTTCATATCCAATAGTTTTATTTTGAATTTAAAAATTTAAAATTTTGAGTTATTAAAGTTTTTAAAAATAGAGGCATTTGAACCCACGAATAATGCCTAACCAAAAGTACTCAAGTAAGCAATATGCATTATCCAACATCCATACATAAAATACCAATAAATAAATCCACTAACCCATTCATTATTCAACCGCTAATTGGACCCACAGTACAAGTAAATACATCAACTAACCCATTTTTATCCCAACCGTTTACCAAGATTTGTACGATATGAAGGCTTCAGGTGAATCTAAAAACAAAAGCAAAAACAGTAGAAGCACATCGTAGAATACAAAAAAAGGCGCCATCGTTTGTAGTTCGTTGTCATTTACACGGCCCAATATTTGAGCCGAAGTAAAGGATTTAACAGAACAGTTATGGCTTCATACAGCGCTGTTTAATTCTATAGTCTGTGCGCTTCATGAAGCTAAAACTGCTCTGTTAAAATATTTACCCGATAACTCTGTCAACCCGCTGAGAAAATATCAGGCGAAGCTCCCTGTCCTCTGATGAGTGATGAGAGCGAAATATCTCTTCAGCATGGTTTCAAAATTCTAAGTCCCTTCAGCACCTCATGACCTCATGCTCCATCTGATACATTCTCCCGCTATCTCATGCCTCTGTTAGGCCTCACCACTCCATTCCCTTTCCCTCCACCTTCGCGCCTTCCCAATCTCCGTCCCACCACCACCCCTTCCACCCCGGCTGAGTTCCACTACCCCCAAGCGGACCCCTCCATTCGCTGGCCTGACCTCCACCTCCACTTCCCTCATCTCCCGGAACCCCACCAATCACTCACTAATCCAAACCCCACCTCCTCCCCAATTCCTGCTCCTCTTAAGGAAACCTCAAGCGAAGAAGAAACCCAACTGCCCGATCATTTCGAGTCGCTTGAATCCAAGTCACACCGCACTCATGTCAAGAAGCTCTCTAAGCTCGCACTCAAGCGGGCCCGGGACTGGCGGGAGCGGGTTCGGCTCCTCTCTGATCGGATTCTCTCCCTCCCTGATTCAGCGCATGTGGCGGATGTACTTGCCCATGGAGAACTCTCCCTTCAGGTATATACACCTTCTTCAATGGCATAGAACTAGCATTGTTTATTCAAACACACACACACGAACACTTATATTGATGAATAATTGTTGTAGGTAACCCCAACAGACCTATCATTTGTTGTGAGGCAAGTAGGTCAAACCAACTGGCGCCGAGCTCTAGAGGCCTACGAGTGGTTAACTCTTCACCGGCGACATGCACCTGGGCCTCGTCTCCTCTCTGCCATCCTTGGTGTTCTTGGCCGTGCGAGGCAGGATTCCCTGGCTGAGGAGGTCTTCCTTAGATGCTGCTCTGATGCCGACTCTGAGCCAGCAGTTCAGGTCTTGTCTGTTCTACAGCCCAAGTAATATAGTATGAGTTTAACTAATGATATTGTACTAAATTTGAACTTTAATAGGTTTTCAATGCAATGATGGGGGTTTATGCCCGAAATGGTCGGTTCACTGAAGTCCGCAAACTTCTTGACTCCATGCGGGATCGTGGACTTGAGCCCGACCTTGTCAGCTTTAACACCCTTATAAATGCAAGGGCTAAAGCCAGCAGCTTAGGTCCTGGCTTAGCCCTTGAGCTTCTAAATCAGGTTCGCCAATCAGGTTTGAGGCCTGACAGAATTACATACAATACCCTAATAAGTGCATGCACTCACAATTCCAATTTGGAAGATGCTATGAAGGTGTTCGATGAAATGCTCAAGTCAGAATGTCATCCCGATCTCTGGACCTACAATGCCATGATCTCGGTCTATGGCCGGTGTAGCATGGCACAGGAAGCTGAGAGGCTCTTTCATGAGTTGGGTGTGAATGGTTTCAAACCAGATGCAGTAACATACAATGCTCTTCTATCTGCCTTTGCCAAAGTTGGTGATGCGGTGAAGGTAGAAAAAGTATGTAATGAGATGGTACAAGCTGGGTTTAAGAAAGACGAGATAACTTATAACACTATTATCAACATGTATGGGAGAAAGGGTCATCTTGATACAGCCCTTCATATGTATAATGATATGAAACTTGACGGCTGTGATCCTGATGTGGTCACATACACTGTCTTGATCGATTTATTGGGGAAAGCAGATCGGGTTTCCGAAGCAAGCGAGGTAATGAGCCGCATGGTCGAAGCCGGGTTAAAGCCAAATGTTAAGACATTTAATGCATTAATTTGCGGTTATGCAAAGGCCGGGATGAAGAGAGAGGCTGAAAGAGCTTTTGACCGCATGGTTCGATCTGGCATCAAACCAGACTGTATGGTATATTCGGTCATGTTAGATGTGCTATTAAGGTCTGATGGTGAACTAAAAAAGGTAATGGAGTTGTACAGGTCAATGGTCAAAGCTGGTTTTAATCCCGATGAGTACCTTTATCAAGCAATGCTTAAATCTTTGATGAAGGGAAATGAGGTGGACAATATAAAGGAGGTGATTAGAGATATGGAAATGGTTTCTTTTATAAATGTGCAATCAATTTGTTCTATACTGGTCAAGGCGGGTTGCTTCTTTGAAGGAGCTGAGATGCTAAAAAGGGCAGTTTGTCAAGGTTACAAACCTAATCATGAGATATTATCTTCAGTGTTAAATGCATATGAATCACCGGGTAGGTCTGATGATGGCCTAGCTTTGCTAGATTTCGTTCGGGAGCATGACCCGAGTTCCCTTTCTCTAATAACAGAATCTTTTGTCTTGATGTTGTGCAAAAATAAGCAAATTGAGGTAGCTATAGAAGAGTATAACAAGATGAAGTTATCAGGTTATGGGTCTTTTACCAAAAACTCTATTTTGCATGAATGCTTGATCTCATGTTGTGACGAGGCTGGACTCTTACCTGACGCCTCTCAGTTTTACTCTGACATGAGTTTTCTTGGTATCCATCCTTCGCAAGAGACGTACCGAATTCTAATCAACATTTATTGCAAGTTGAATTATCCTGAAACTGCCGAGCATTTAATGCAACAAGCCATGCTTAATGACCTTTTGGTTTATATAAACATAATAGAGACCTATGGAAAGTTGAAACTCTGGGAAAAGGCTGAAGCTTTTGTGGAGAAATTGAGGCACCAGGAGGCATCTCTTGACAGGAGGGTCTGGAATTGTTTAATAAAAGCATATGCTGAGAGTGGTAGGTACGAAAAGGCACGAGCTGTATTTAATCAAATGATGAAGCACGGGCCATACCCATCTGTCGACTCTATCAACGGCCTTATTAGCGCACTAATCGTTGATAACAGACTTGACGAGACATATGTTGTCATACAGGAATTGCAAGATATGAATTTTAAGATTAGCAAGAGCACCATTATCCTAATGCTCGATGCATTTGCTAGAGAGAAGAATATATTTGAAGTTAAAAAGATATACAGTGGTATGAAAGCAGCTGGCTATTTACCAAATATGCATTTATATAGAAGTATGATTGCGTTGTTCACCCATGGGAAACTGGTTAGAGATGTAGAGTTAATGGTGGAAGAAATGGAGAGAGCTGGGTTTAAACCTGACATTTTTATATTCAACTCGCTGCTTAAAATGTACACTAAAATAGGGGCATATAAAAATACTTCGGAAGTGTACCAAAGAATCCTGAAAGCAGGCTTGAGACCTGATGAGGATACATACAATACTTTAATAGTTATGTACAGTAGAGATGGGAGGCCTGAAGAAGGTTTGACCCTTCTGAGTGAAATGAGAAAACTAGGGTTAGAGCCGAAATTAGACTCTTACAAGAGCTTACTAGCAGTGTGTGTAAAGACTCAACTTTTGGAACAAGCTGAGGAGCTTTTCAGGGATATAAGGTCAAAGAGGTATAAACGAGATCGGCATTTTTACCACCTAATGCTCAAAATTTATAGAAACTCAGGTAACCATACAAAAGCTGAAAATTTACTTAAATTAATGAAAGAAGATGGTGTGGAGCCGACTATAGCCACTATGCACATGCTAATGCTTTCATATGGGACTGCTAATCAGCCTAAAGAGGTAGAAAATATTTTGAATAATTTGAGAAGTTCAGGTATGGTGGTCACCACCTTGCCATATATCACTGTTATTGATGCCTATTTGAAGAATGAAGAGTATGGTAATGCAATTGAGAAATTGTTGGAGTTAAAGAAAGATGGAATTGAAGTCGACCATAGGATATGGACTTGTTTTATCAGAGCTGCAAGTTTTTGTGAGAAGAGAGAGGATGCCTTTCTCCTTCTTGGTGCATTAAGAGACCATGGATTTGATCTCCCTATCAGGTTGATTTTGTTTTGGTTTCTCATTTTTTTTATTTTTGCAAATAAGATAGTCACAAATTCTGCATCTAATAAGAGGACAATTTAACATATAACCTTGCAAACTACTGAATTCTCTTGCATATCTATACAAACAATTGGAGAAAACATATACAACTCTATAGAAAATATGATATCCTTTGTGTGTCTTGTTACTTTATTCATGTTAAAACATGCCAGAAATACACTGCCACACTTAATTTTCTCTGAATAGGAGGGGAGTACTGTCGCTATATCTTAAAGATGTTATCAGAAGAAAATATGCATGTTTTCACCACAGTTTGTATTGGTGCAGATGCTCTGCAGGGGCATGCATGAAGATGTACCTTAGAAAGGAAAAAACTTGGTTCACTTGTTGATTCCTTGTTGTTGCCGATTGTTTGGTACATACACTGTACTTACACCTGGTACTGCAATCGTTTGAATTGGTATTAATATTATTATTTTGTAGGCTGTTGACAGATAAAAGTGGATCCCTCGTGTCAGAGGTGCAGAGTATATTGGATGAACTCGGGCCAAAAGAAGATAATGCTGCATTTAATTTTGTAAACGCAATAGAAGATCTTTTGTGGGCATTTGAGCAAAGGGCCACTGCTTCCTGGATCTTCCAACTAGCTATCAAAACAAATATATACAGGAGCAATGTTTTTCGGTAGGTACTTAACTTCATCATCTTCTTTTGTTATTGCTACTTTTACAGAGGTATTTTGTTGCAATAAAAAAAAAATTGAACTTGTTATATTTTAGGGTTGCGGAGAGAGATTGGGGAGCTGATTTTCGCAAGATGTCTGGTGGAGCTGCACTTGTTGGTCTTACGCTATGGCTTGATCAAATGCAGGTAAGGACTTGAAACTCTTTTGGAACATTTGTGAAAATACACACTATTCCTCAGTATATGCTGATTTCCTGTGATTTAGGTATTGCAAGCACTTGCAACTAACAGTAACTGTACCCGAGTGTTTACAAGAGAAAGACTAATTCATTAATTTTGTTCTGGGAAAATAAAGATTTTTTTTTTTCCCTTTAAATTGCCATTGTTTGCCCTTCTCTCTTTTCCCTGATCCTAACCCTAACAATAAGCACTTGTTAAGTTATAAAAATAATTGGCACAGGGTTTTTACAAATGCAATACAAATGGCTTGTTTGACCAAAACAAATTCTAGAGGTCAATAGATTACTTTGTAAGATTATTAATTGTCCATTTATCATTCCTTGTTCTTTTCAAAGTACAATTCCATGGTTACTTCTTGCAAATAACTATTCGTGCTGCTGTTTTTGTTGGATTATTAAAACTTACATTTCTTATTGAAGTCTGATCCAACAACTGTGTAACTTTACAGGATGCATCACTACAAGGATGCCCTGAATCCCCAAAATCAGTTGTACTGATAACTGGTGCAGCTGAGTACAACCAGGTATCACTAATCAAAACCCTCAAAGCATACCTTTTGGAAATGGGCTCTCCGTTTCGATTATGCAAAACCCGTACTGGTATCTTAGTCGCTAAGGCACACTCCCTCAAAATGTGGGTCAAAGACTCCTCTTTCTGCATGGACCTTGAGCTAAAAGACAGTTCTACCCTTCCAAATACAAATTCAATGAGGCTGACAGATGGGTACTTCATGAGAGCTGGTTTGATACCAGCATTTGAGGAGATAGAAGAGAGGCTAGGGGAAATTAGGCCAAAGAAGTTTGCCAGGCTGGCACTGTTGTCAGAGGAGAGCAGGGGTAAGGTTATAACAAAGGATATAGAGGGAAGGAGAGAGAAAATGGAGAAAATGGAGAAAATGAAGGAAAATGGCAGTGTTGGTGTGAGAAGGAGAAGGCTGAATCGGTTGCGTAAGGCTAAGTATATGAGACGGGCTAAGTATGTGAGACGGCACCATAAGGTGAAATTGAATCAAAATAGTTGTGAGTTGTAAGTTGTAAGTTGTAAGTTGTAACCCGTCCACTGTAGCATGTATATGAGAAAATTGTTTCCTATTAGCAATTGACAAAAGGAAAACAAGGGAACACAGATTTCTTGTATAAACACCCCCTCCCTCTTCGTGACTACCTCGCTATCTAATAATAATACTACAACAACAACAAGTCTTAATTCCAAAAAAGTTGGATAGACTAGAAATGAAACCCAACCGGTTTGAGGGTTTCATTTCCATAAAAGTTTTTTTTTTTTTTTTATTTATTTACGTTGGCTCGCCACGCTTTATGATAACCCTCCTTTTTTTCTGATTTGAAACAAGCTGCGTATAAACTACAAGAGCAGAATTTGGACATTTTTTGAAAGAGTGACTGAAACAAATAATGGTCGTATCACACTTCTGATCATATTTGATGAAATATGCCCATAACCTAGGCATGCTTCTGTATCTAAATGATGCATTTTGTTTCCATGTTCCGATAACTTCGGTTGATCAAAAGTCTCTCCTTTCTATTTTGGTTCTTTTGAGGTAGGTTTATTGTTCTATATTCACTTCGAATTTTTTATGATACTAAATATTTCGAGTTAGAGATAAAAAAGGCATAATTTCTTTTATGCAAGGCCTCCCTGGCGCAGCATTGGTATGAATTTGGTCAGGGTCGAATTCAGAATTTTTGTTAAGGGAGGAAAAAAAAAATAACAAATCAGATTTAAATAATTAATCGGACTTAAATTTATTATCTAATTAGATACTCAATAAAAAAATAATGCTTTGACTTGTAATTTTTGATTCTTTAACTTATAATTCTAATTATCAATCATAATTTAAGAAAATTATTTTGATTTTAACACTAAATTTAACCTGAATTACAAATCAAATATTCAGATGGAAGCAAAAAAATTTTAGAGGAAGACAAAGTCAATCAATATCAACAAATCATCACTAAAACTCAAAATTCAAGGGGGCGGCTACCCCTCCTATATAGTGCTGGGCCCGCTCCTGAATTTGATACAATTTATTATTATTATTTGCCATACCTGGACATTTAAGAATCAACTGAGAACTATGTTATCGAAGTTAATCAATTGATAATTGAATAAAATCAATTTGTAGTAACTCAATTTTCGCCAGAATATATTGGTAGACAACTAGGGGCCGACTAGTGTTTTGCAAACGGGCCGGGCCAGGCGGTCCGGGCAAAACCCGGGCACGGGCACGGGTGGGCATGGGCATGTGCGACATGGGTACACGGGTACAACGGGCCGGATAGCACGATTTTTTTTTTTTCAAAAACTCTGCCCTGCTCGTTTCAAACCCGTGCCCATCTCGGGTTTGGGGGCAGGGTGGTCCGGTTTGGGTTCACGGGTAGACCGTTTTTTTTTTATTTTTTTATTTAAAATCTTTGTAAACTAATAAATTATAAATCAAAATTCATTTAAACTAAAATTCATTTGACATGGTTGCATATTTGAACTCAATATTTTTTGTTATAATAAAATATAAATCAAAATTACGAATTATTTTAAAATAATGTTGCTTAAATCAATTACTTATACATAACACCTAATAGATGTACATAAACACATATGAAAAAATTTCAGAAAAAATAGTTTTTTTTTACATCTTATATAGTCAAATAATACTTATACATATCATTTTTATAAACTTTCATTATTATATGCCCCTTCAAATTTATAAAATATTTTTGGACCATTCATTTTCATGAGGGAAATCAATGGTCGATCTGCAATAAAATCTTTCCAAATCTATTTTAAAATGATCAAGGAAGAACATTGAACATAACCAACATAAAAGTTCGAAAGTTTTATTATGTATGGACTTCGATCCAACATGAACTGTTTATGACCATACGATACTTCAATTTACAATAAACTAGATGGATAGGTAAATAAAAATAAAATTGATCAAACTTGGATACAAGACAGTAAATGTAGTGCCTTTT
The DNA here is from genome assembly GCF_964058835.1 of Carex rostrata. Lineage (NCBI taxonomy): Eukaryota > Viridiplantae > Streptophyta > Magnoliopsida > Poales > Cyperaceae > Carex > Carex rostrata. Next base: position 12,124,532 of record NC_135921.1, read on the forward strand.
AATTTAAATGGTTCCAATTGACCAACAGATGATATATTCTCGTGCTTCTTCATTAACTCACCAAACAAGAGTTTATGTTTCATGTTCATGTATAGAAGATATGAGTAATGTAAGCAACATACATATAATACTATTTAATTTAATGTGTCAAAATCATTTAATTAAGCAATAAATACGTTATAATATTAATTATTGCATAAATTTAATTAATATATGTATAATATAATATATGTATATGTATATATTATATGTAGATATAATATAATTACATATAATTATATATAATTTAGTTTTTTTTTTACAATTATACATAATTCTACATAATTATACAAAAAGCTAAATTACTCTGTATGCAAACTAAAAAATTATACAATTAATAATTACACTACAAAAATCTAAATTACACTAAATAAAATATCGATCATTGCACGTCTACCATTGAACGTCTACCGTTGAACAAAAACTTAAACTGAATTTTTGAGGCACTAAACGACATTTTTTTTTGAAATTCTGATGCTTCGAAAGTTGAACTTTGAAAATTCATAACTAACTGTAGAAAAATTCAAATAAATTAAAATTTGTGTCAATTATGTGTATTTTTGAATGCTCTACATGCTGGTGTAATCACTTTTACAGTTTGGTCCCTATATCAGTCCAGACTTGCTGATTTACCAGTAGAGATCAAATTTGATATACATATACATATATTATACATATTGAACCTTCTAATTATTTATATATACATATTTAGCCTTCTAATTATTTATATTATATATACATATATTATATAGAGTTGGGCCAAAATGAGCCATGGCTCATAGCGCATTGGTGAGCTATGGCTCATTTTAGCCATTTTGAAAATTCAAAAAACTGATCCGAACCGTTCATCTTGTTCTCCATATTGAAATGTGTTTGGAGACCAAATTTTATATTTTTTGGAATTTATTTACTATTTATTAAGTATTTTTGAAAGTTGCTGATCCGATGGTCCAGAAAATTTTACTGTTTTTACTGTTCACAGCAAAATAACAATTTTAAAAAATGCTTAATAAATAGTAAAAAAATTCCAAAAAATATAAAATTTGGTCTCCAAGCACATTTCAATATGGAGATCACATCTAACGGTTCGGATCGATCGTTTGGAATTTTAAAATAAAAATACGGCGTGGAGTACAAACGATTGGTGAGCCATGGCTCACCCAATTCAACCTCATATTATATATACATATTTAACCTTCTTAAAATATTTTTCTATGTCACCTCAAAAAAAAAAAATTCTATGTTTTTCTTTAAAATTCATAATATCATATTTAACCTTCTAATTAAATCATCTTTGTTGAATATTTTTTTAAAATATATCAAACGCATCAGGAACTCAGATTAGTCAAGTTTAAACTAAAATGACAATTTTTATTAATAAATTAATTAGACACTAAATTATATTTTTTTATTTTAACTCCATGCTGGCATCAAGAAAAATGATGTTAAACTTCATATAATTATACACCAATTATAATAACTTTTATGTATGAAATAAATATAAAGCTTGAAGTTTAGCTTAAGATTTGAAGGAAAATATTTATTTGTAATCATACATGAAGATTTCCCTAGATATACATATATATACACATGTGCTCACAAGATCAGTCACAAGAAATCTGAAAAAAAAATTGAATTCGGGGGGAAAAAATTTGAATAGTGTACATAGGTACGCGGACTAGTCCGAGTGGGCATGGGTGTAGTTCGGTCCGAGTTCCCATGGGTTTGGTCCCTAAATTCCGTGACCGGCTCGTTTCAAACCCGTACGCGTGTACCTGTGCATACCCGGGGCACGGGCATGGGCGGACTGGACCGGGTTTGACCCGCCCAGGTTTTAGCAAACCACTAGGGCCGACAGTGGAATTTTGGAATTTGCATTTTGCATAGAACACTTGCATAATTAATTACTTGAAAAGGAATGAACCAAAAATAACCTAACTTTGTTCTGTTAATTTGATCTTCTTCCTTTTTGTCTTATGCTATAATGGATTCCTTCGACTACAACTACAATCCTATAATGACAAAAGAAATTTCATATATGGTACACTATATTCTAATCTAAAAGTTATAATTACAATATCTCTCTGTATGAGAGTAAATATTGTTGTGCGCACATGTGATCTATAGTCTCATTTGGGTTTCAAATAATTACAATGTCTTAATTAGCCTAAACGATGTCATGCATATACTTCTACATTCCTAATATTTGTCATGATTCCCTCTTGATTAGCTTCTCTCTCAATTACAAGGCAATCGGATCACCAAATAGTGCTCAACCATCCACATACATAACCCCCAAAATCTAAAAAATAAAAATATAAAAGACTAAATACACATCTTCATAAGAGTAAAAATAAAATGAACATAATAGGGAAAAAAAAAGACCCTACATTCAAGAAAGAAAGAAAAGAGAGAGGGGGGGGGGGGGGGGGGGGGGGGGGGCAATAGAATAAACTTTTCAATGCAAGGGCCTTCTAGCCTGGTGCCGATCCAACCTTCGACTCATGAAATGGAAAATAACTTAGTGTCATCACTGCGCCCACCTGACTGCTGATCACCAATTGCCGCCTAACCTTTGCGTTGATCGATCCCCAGCGCCATCTCGCACATATGCTGCATGCGAGTTCGCTGCTGGTTCGCTGTTATTGCCATTACCAGCACCTTTATTCTTATCGTTCCTCTCCACATCCGCCACTACCGCCTCTATTCTCGAGGCTACTTCATTCATGTCAAACCTCTTTTCTACATCTGGCTCAACACAATCCGCCGCAATGTGCAACAACCTATAATGTAATTAGTTATAAAGAGATATCATTGTCGAGTGCCATACTAAACTGACAAGCAATGTTGTACGTACTTGGTGTTTAAATTTTTATTTTTTTGTGTTTTATGTCTTATGTTGCTTTATTTTCATCTATTTTTGTCTACTTGAGTTGTCTAGTCAATTCTTTATTATTATCTGCATGTTCTCTTTGATCAACTTATTTTTTTTCCTTTTTTTCTTCTTCTAAGTTTGAAATAGTTCCATAATCAATTTTCAATGGGAGTTTCTTTTGCATAATAGTGTCCCTAAGACATACATGGCATATGTCAGCTAATTTTGATGAATACTGGGTTTATATCCAACTTGACGAAAAATGTGATTAATAATAAATTGGCTGGAATTATAATTACAAGTGGTGATAGCAAGCGCTTCAGAAATTTAAATGTTGTCCCTGGATCTGAAGGTAAATTTATACTAACATTTTGTTAATTACCTCTTCATATCAGGCAGGGATGACTTGGATTTCTCTAGAATACTTGGATCGAAAAACTCAGCCTCCCGTGCTTCGCCGATAGCGTTATTCGCCCATATAATAAGGTCAGTACCGCCTTTACCATGTTGTAGGTATTGAGAGGGAAACTTTCCGCTGAGAAGCTCAAGTAACACAATTCCAAAGCAATACACGTCAGATTTTTTGCTAACAGGTCGGCTAAAGATCACACACTCAGGCGACTGAAATGCGAGCATGGTTTGTTGTGCAACCGAAGGAGAAATGAGAGGACAAAAGCCGAAGTCTACAATTAGCGGTTGGAAATCTGGTGCAAGAAGGATGTTACCAGATTTTAGGTTGCCATGCGGGAGTTCGAGGGAGGAGAGACTGGTATGGAGATAAACCATGCCACGCGCAATGCCACGGGCTATAAATGCCCGTGTCTGCCAGTCCAGTGCTGCATGATCCATTCCCCTGTCACCTAAAAAATATTTTATCAAATGTAGCATGAAGTCTAAACATCAAATTCAATTAATTTTATTTTGTTAGCTAGCAATTCTCACCATGAAGAACATAAAGTAAGCTTCCTTTAGGTATGAACTCGGAAACGAGCAACTTCTCATTTTTTTGAAAATTGTATGCAAGCAATGGTAAAATATTTGGATGGCGCAACCCCCCAAGCTGCCGCATCTCCATATCAAACACTTCCTTGGCGACACGGTTCATATCCTTCACTCGTTTCACCGTCACCACCACGCCATTTTCCAATGCGGCCTTGTACACCGACCCGATTCCACCACTCCCTAACACTTCTGCCGCAGCCTTCATCAAATCCAACATACCAAAAACCCCTTTGTTCTGATTAATGATTACTAAATCACCAGTGGCAAGGCCTCCAGTATTACTATTATCCACCTCCTTTGACACGGAATGTACTGATGAAGCCGACCGCCTACTCCATAGTGGGATACTGAAGCTGTTTCTCCTAGAGGTTGATTCATTCTTTGAGTTACTAGGCACTTTATCGTTTTCCAAATCTCTCTCGACACCTAGGGTATCAGATGATCTGACACGGTTCCTTTGGAAAGTCTGTGCTATAGCCACAAACAGGCCCATTGCTACCATAATGGCGATGCATATAGAGATGATGTCCTTAGTAGAAGTAGGTGTTATCTGAGGCCTCTGGCATGGCTTATCGTCCGACTGTGTTGAGCAAAGATAGTGGTTTTCTCCAAAAGAGCTCAAGTCAAATTTCCGGAAGCCTTCAGGGATGGTACCCTCGAGATCATTATGCGATACATTGAATGAAGATAGAGAAGGAGGTGGGGTGATGGATGGTAAAGTGCCATCAAATTTGTTTCTCTCCATGTGTAATTCGATAAGGTTTGTTGCATTGCCAAGGGATGAAGGAATCGAGCCGGAAATGAGATTTCCATCGAGCCATAGCTTTTTGAGGTGAACTAAATGAATGAAAAAATTATCAGGCAATGTGCCACTGAATTGATTATCGGAAAGATAGATCGACTTTAGCGCTGTCAAGCGTTCAAAGGCTGGGAGCGGTCCGGTGAATAAGTTGTTTTCAAAAGAGATTGAGCGGAGCCCGTTGAATTGCAAGAGTGAATCGACATCGATTTGGCCACCTAAACCCAAACCGGACAAGCGCAAACCAATCAAAGTTCCATCCAAGCAAACAACACCATGCCAGGTGCTAGTTTTATGACATGGAGAGGTCGCTTCGGACCATGTAGAGAGTCCCGAAGTATTAGCAAAAGATGATTTTAAGTGAATGAGAGCTTCCGCATCTGACATGGGTGTTCCATTGGGCCACGTAGCAGAGAAGGCTAATGGGACGGCGAAGGATAGGAAGAGAAGCAAGAAAACAATGGTAGCGGCCATCAATGGCGAGGGGAGGCCGCACTCTTTGCGTGACGTCCTTGTTGAGTTTTTTTTTTTTTTTCTTTTTTTGATATGTTTTGTTTTTCTTGTTTGAAAATTTGGTGGCGGAGAGAAGGGGTTAGTCTAAGAATAGCAATGCAAAGAATTCCGGGAGACCGGGGTTGCATGTAACGACCACATGGTGTCTGACATGAATTATCTTGCCCAAAACTGAAATTATAGAGAAGAATATATATATATATATGACCAAGTATTTATTATTATTTTTATCAACGGCAATCTTGTGTAAGAATATTATGTGGCCCAAAATAAAATATTAATGGACTGGTTTAAATGGGCTGATTATGAAGCGTGATTAAATAGACTCAATTAAGAAAGCATAGCGTTTTGACTTAATTAGGAGTGCACTATTAATTGGACGGGTGCATATCTGTGTGTGCTTGGCAAGATACAATGCATCTCATAAAAGGCTTGATTAAAGGGTGCCTAATTAAAAGGTGCGTTGATATATTGATTACAGATACATACATGCGCTATCTGATTAAAATGGCTTAATTAAAGGTGGTGCACTATTAAAGGTTCATGCATAATAGCATCCTTTGACTCATGCGCAAGTCAACAGATTGATTTAATTGGTGCGTTGATTAAAGGGCGCTATTATCCAATCTTTTGATTAAAAGGTGCTTAATTAAATATGCATAATAACAGATAATAAAAGGTGCGCTGTTAAAAGGAGCATTGATTAATATATGCTTAATAAAAGGGTGCATCTTAATATTCATATCTTACGGCTGTCTATTATTATCCACAAAATTAAAAGGCTGTGCTATCCATTCTTTGCCATATTCATCTCTCCTATAAATATTGCTTTAATGACAGATTATTACGTATGCATATTCTAATAGTAAGGTTGATTCTCTCTTCATCATTATTTCATAAAGAATAAGTTGTCATTGCTTAGAAAGAGAAAGATGAGAGAAATTGCTTTGCAGTTTTTCTGATGGTTTGCGAAGAACGATTCAAGTGTTGTTCTAAAGATTATTATAGACAAAGGTATGTAATCCATTTGATTGATTCACACGTGGAGACTTTGATTTCTAAGATCTTTGATTTGCTTTTGATGATTTTTAATTTCGCTATCGAAACTTTAAAGATGATTAGTTGTACTTATGATAATGATTGTGTGTAAGTAGTTGAGCACGATAACGTCTACTTACATCTTGTTCACCTGATCTAACCTCCGCAAAATCTCAAAATTTATATATCGTTTGTGTTTTGAAAATAAAATAGGAATCTCACATTATCCAGATAATTAAAGATTATATTTATCAATTATCAGATACCGACTTCCCCCGTTTATGGAGAAGTACACAACAATATATATATTTTAGTAAAAATTAGAGTTCAAGTCATCCAACAACCTAATATTTATAAATAATTCTCATTCGGATTTCGAATCTGCAACTTCCCATATGAATATCATTGTTGTTACTGTTAGATCAAAAGTTGATCATTAAACTTGGTAAAAGAGTATCTGTGGAACAACTTTGAAATTCTATAACGGCATATATGTTATGAATTGAGAAGAATAAAGAAGACAATAGACAGGTATATAAATAATGTATAAATGAGAAATGTGACTAACGGACATCTAATAAAAAAGAAACATTTAATTCAAATATATTTAATGGATGTGGAGATAAATTCAAGAGGATTTTTCTAACGGACTTCCATTATAGAACTTATTCATTATAATATTACGATTTATAATATCCCTAAATTCTGAACTCTAGAGGCGCACCAGTTGTGTGGAAGACATGCATCTATGCAATTTGAATAAATAATTTCTCGAAATTAACATAACATGGTTACAAAATTTTCCTTTTTTTTCATGGTAAGAACCTAGCGGAAAAAAAGAAAAAACGATGATGCTCTCTTTTCTTCAGTCATTTATTTTATTTTGTTATTTTAGTTGTTAGATATTGAGATTTAGATATTAATGTTCGGATGTTGATGTTGATAGAGTTCGATGTGAATGACGTTCTGGATGTAGAACGATAAATGTAATTTATATTTAGTTAATAAAAATTATGCTTGATAGTCACTGCTAAGGTTTAAAAAAAAAAGAACATTCAAAATAATCAGGGAAATTAGAAAATTAAGAACCTTTTAGTTTCTCTTAAATGGCGAGAGCAATTAAAAGCCGGGCAGCGGAGATGTGGTTACAATGGGCCTATGTTGGGCCGGTAAAGGACAATTTGTGAGTACTACAAAATTAAAACACTTCTTGCAAATCTGATTTTTTTTTTTTTTTTTTTTCAAGAAGAAACGAGAATCCAAACAGCTCTTGTGAATGCAAGTTCATATGTTATTTATATATAGCATTTTTTTTTTCAATCTGGATAAAGATATCGTATTAAAAGTTTTTATCTAAAACTGGACCTAAACTGTTTAATCGGTGTCAAAATTTGCATAAATAATTTAGATTTATGAATCCATTTAAATTTATTAAGTTCATGTGTTTTATTCACACGAATCTTGATGCAAATTGAACAGTATGGATCTGGCTTTAAATAAAATTGACAAAACTCAATTCCTTAATTTTGTTACTCTCTTGTTTAGTGTTATTCCGAGAAGAAAGAATGATGAGGCTATGTTACTGTGTATAGGACATATTAGTTCGTATTATAGATTAATATTTTTATTTTTAGAATTCAAATATTTAATATGAACCATTCAATCTTATTTTCATATGAAACTGTGCATCACATTTTACATTTTTTAGATAGATAAAAAAATATTTTTTTTATAAGAAATGTATAGATTTAGTTTATTAACTTTTATTTAATGTCCATAAAAAAATCTCCTATCCGAGTTTCAAGTCGACCTTCTACACAGAGAGTGTTGACTTTTATCACCGAACTAAAGACTCGTTCTCATTATGATGAAAAAAAATCAATTTATCCAATAGTTCTAGGTCATTTAAAACTAGTAATTTTCTTCTTGTAATAAAAATTACGCGAAAAATATAAAATTTAATTTGCAAGTATATTTCTATATAAATATAAATATCATATCGACTTTATGAATTTTGAAAATAAAACTATTAATTTATAACATGGATCTATCCATATGCACTGTGCACGGTACCGTACCATCACTCGAGAAGAAAAGGTCCAAGCTTGTAGCAGCCTGCGGGTAAAGCTTTTAACAGAGTAGTTTTAGCTTCATACAGCACATAAACCAATGAAGTGCTGTTTTGATTCTACAGTTCCTGCGCTGTGTGAAGCCAAAACTGATCTGTTAAAATGTTAACCTCAGCCTGCTCTATTAGCTTTATTTCTGTATTATCTTTTTTTAAAGAAACCCACAAGGCACCTGCTCTATTAGCTAAGACGATCACACTGCTCCCGTGCAATCCTGACATTTCTTTTCTTAAAGGGTACCATATCTAATCAAATATTCTGGCGCTAATTGTTGAAACTTGAAAACCTCCCCTTACCAACTAATGAGATCAGACTGGACGGACTTTGGAGTAATTTCCAAGTCTAGCCACGGATCAAGAAATCACGACTTTATAACCGACTGCTCAACCAACAATAGCTTCCCATTTTTTCTTTACATAACTCGAATTATGTAGAATGAGCTTTTACCAAAAAGCTAATTAAGGTTAAAGGTAGGATAAGTTTCAGTAACAGTCATTGTATACAAGAACCAACTTTTCCGAATTATTATTAGCTACCATCTTTACCGAAATTTTTTATTTATACCATAATACTTGCATTGGGAACAACATTGTGAATTATAATACTGTAAGAACGGTTATAAATTATGATACTCTTTCATGCTTCTAGTACGTACATTTTGTTTTTTAGTTTATAATTTTGGGGATGCGGCCATGCTATTTTTCGAAATTTCACGGAATCGTAGTCTTTTGATTTATTATTTTTGATAATATGGTATTTTTAAAAATTTCGGGCTACAGAGTAACAGACCTACAGTCCCTTTCCACCAGAAAAATGATTTTTTTTTTTTATAATGAGTTATGGGCCTTATGGGTAAAAAAAGTCTGATGTTCTTGTATATGTACTCATCATTGAGAAATACTTAATTTATAAGTGTATTATGAAATGAAAGTAAGTAGATTACCAAGGTGTTGGGTAATGAGACTTAGAGTCTTGCAGTTTAAGAGTTTAAGCTGTGTTAAGGAGAAATTGTTCGGCTAATTTTAACTTAGAGCAATGAAATTTAGAGTGTATAAAGGGAATTTTTTTCATAAACCATAATTGAAAAATGGATTCTTAGGGAACCAATATGATTACAACTTTTTTTTCAAAAACCATAAGAACCGTGGGAACCTCACGGTCTGGCATTTTTTTTTTTTTCCAGACCGTGTGCTTCTCACGGTCTTGCCAAATTTTTTTTTTTTTTTTTTTAAAAAAAAACAGATTTTTTTTTCAGACCGTGGGGTTCCCACGGTCTCATTTTTTTTTTTTTTTTTTTTTTTTTTTTTTTTTTATAAAACAGAATTTTTTTTAATTTTTTAATTTTTTGTATTAAAATATTAGAAATGTTGAATATGTTTCTTTCAAAATAGATAAAATACAATATAATTTGATTTATTAGAAATACTGCAATAAATAACCCGGATCAATATTTTTCAGGTCGGATTTTTCGCGACTGTAAGAAAAATTAATATATTTATTTATGTGTTATTAGAAAAAAATAAAAATGCTTAGATTCTGAGTTATTGATCCCGGTTCAAAAGTCATTTCTAGGTAATCTATAAAATATTGTGATCTTTCTAGTAAATTTAATTTATGAAAAGTTGTATATATTTTTGAAAATAATAATAAATTTTAAGTTATTTAATAATTGTTATTCAAAAAGAATTCTCAAAATAGATATAACTTTTTATAAATTAAATGTCCTAGAGGGATCACAATATTTTCTGGATTACCTAGAAGTGACTTTTGAACCGGGATCAATAACTCAGAATCTAAGCATTTTTATTTTTTTCTAATAACACATAAATAAATATATTAATTTTTCTTACAGCCGCAAAAAATCCGACCTGAAAAATATTGATCCGGGTTATTTATTGCAGTATTTCTAATAAATCAAATTATATTGTATTTCATCTATTTTCAAAGAAACATATTCAACATTTCTAATATTTTAATACAAAAAATTAAAAAATTAAAAAAAATTCTGTTTTATAAAAAAAAAAAAAAAAAAAATTGAGACCGTGGAACCCCACGGTCTGAAAAAAAAATCTGTTTTTTTAAAAATAAAAAATAAAAAAAAAAAAATTTTGGCAAGACCGTGAGAAGCACACGGTCTGGAAAAAAAAAATGCCAGACCGTGACGTTCCCACGGTTCTTATGGTATTTGAAAAAAAAGTTGTAATCATATTGGTTCCCTAAGAATCCATTTTTCAATTATGGTTTATGAAAAAAATTCGTATAAAGGTACTAAAGAGGAGCTCTAAGGAAGTACTGTGCCGTAAGTCTCAGTTTTTATCAGTTTAAGAATTTGCTCTAAAGAAGCATAATAAATGTGCTCTAAGCCTATCTAAAGTACACTTGTTCGGCTAACTTAAACAGCTAAGGAGGCTAAAGCCTGGCTAAGAGGATTCAAAATCGATAACACGGCTTCAATTACTTTTTTCTTTTATATCAATATAGTATATTAAAACGAATCAGATGTAATTAAAGCCGTATAATCGATTTTAAACGATTCAAATTAAAGAATAAGAGAATGCTCCTTTTGTTAAGAAAATGAGCATATTTGAATAAATCTAAAAAGACTAAGACCTTCCATCCGGACACCGACATAAATCTTAGCAATTATTAAGAATAAGTCCAAAAAGAAAGAATACTTGTGATTTGTGAAAGGAGCCAGTCATGCGTATGCAACTATACTTGTGATTTGTGAATGGAGTCAGTTGCGTTGAACCCATCCAAGACATCGCATTATTTAACAGCAACAGTATCTAACATCGGTTCAGACTAAACGCTTATTAAATGATGCTACAGCTGAATTAATAGACAATTGAACAAATCCAATTCATTGCGGCCATGCTATTGCGAATGATTATAAATTTATAACACGAAACATTACATTACCATCAGTCAACCACACATCAGGAGCAAACACATCTCCGCAGCCCCGGTCATGCTCTTATTATTCATTACACAGCTGTCACAGAAAGCTAAAAAGTACTCACCATTTGATAGTTGATCTATATCCTTGAAACCATGTTGTAAAAAACGTCCGTTTAGGCTGATTAATCGTCCGATTAGTTGTTGGTGGTGATCAAACTGTTATGAATTTTTTCGACTAATCAACCGATTATTCCGGATTATTTTAATTAATTAATTGGCAATATACTGTTTGTCCGACAATCGCATACCATTATTTACAACACTGCTTGAAACTTGAAAGATTGTAACTTGAATAATACAAATAAATAATCCTGCACATAAAAGACGCCACTGAAAATCCGTACCGATACCAATACCAAGGAATTTTTTTTTAGAAACTATAAATAAAAAAATAGATTTTACCAAACCAACTTGATTGTTTTGTTTTCTAAAAAAAACATAAGAACCAAGATGTCATTTCAGTTCTCCTTTCTTTTGTTTAAGACCGAAATGACAATTCGGTCAGAGTGATTTTCACAGATTTTAAGAAAAAAATACGTTAAAAAAATATAAAAATATCTCGGACCGAATTACCATTTCGGTCCAAAAAAAAATTAAACGAAAATGATATTTCAATTCTTATAATTTTAAAAAATAATAATCATGTTGGGTTTCATTAAAATATTTCTTTTTTAATTATGATTTATTAAAAAAATTCAAGACCTAGAGCAATTAATTTCAACCAATTGATAGTTGATCTATATCCTTACCTTCCTACCAATATAATTTGCAATTAACACTATCCGCCAAACCTGCGAACCGTTCTCTGTATATTCTTCTGTGTAGCAGTGCTCCTTGCAGGCCATAAGAACGAGCCATAATCAAACCGCCTCAGATATTTGTACGCGTGAAAGCACACATAAGATCTAGTCAATTTCTAGTCGAGTACCGTCAAAGCGCGAAAGGCCACCACACAGGGGCAATTGCGTCAATTCCTTCGCTCTTCTTCTTGCCACGTCACATCAAAAATCGAACTACCGACATACTTAACCCGGAATTCACATCCCCTCTCAGGTTAAGTGACTGAGTACAATTGAATCGGATGGCTTAAAATTGGAATTTTTAACTTGACACGAATCTCAAAGAAAAATAGTACTGCCCTTTAACGTCATCCCGAACACCCACTGGATGAAACTAAATCTGGACTGTCCATTTCAATTGTGTTGAGTCAGGTACCTGGGAGAATACGGATCCACCACCTTAACCCGACCAACCTCTCCTCTTATTTTTTTTTCTTCACCCTTTATTCACCCGTTTATCTTTTAAAGCAAAACCTCCATCAATGGCGAAACCCCTAGATCTCTTCTAACCCTACCTCACTCGAATCCCACAATGGCTGACACATTCTTAACCAATGGTCGATCCCACCCGCACGGGTCCACTTCAAAGCGGTGGCTTCCTACTCTCCTCACTGCTGTCTGGGCAATCTGCTTCGCCTCTGTATTTGTCTGGCAGAGTGCCTCAGTCCGATCCATCTCTATCTTTCGGTCGACTTCTAGAACGTACCGGTCGATACCGAGATTGAGGCAAAATGTGTACAATCTGATTGATTTTGGCGCGGTTGAGGATAGTCGCATCGTCAATACCGGCGCGTTCGAAAGAGCGGTACAGGCGATAAAAGCGAGGGGAGAGGGTCAGCTCAATGTGCCACCTGGAACTTGGATTACAGCGCCATTTAATTTGACCAGTCACATGACACTGTTTCTAGCTGAAGGCGCTGTTATTCTTGCTGCTGAGGTATGATTGGATATGCATACTTGTTTTTTACTGTGCCAAGATTTTAGCTTTTGAGTAAGGCTTGTTGCGAAAAGCCGAAAATGCATTTGACATTTTTTTATATTGGCATGTAACACTCCATAATTTTTATACCTTCACATATATTTTTTATTTTCCTGATATACACTGAACCTTTAAGCTTGTGTGATAAGTGTTGACCGGTTGTGTACACACACAAACTAAATTAAATCAAAGAGTTAAAGTGCCCAAAGAGGATGCTTAAGCTGTCTTCGAAGTTTGGGTGCAATGTTTATTGAGCAATTTCTTCAGTTAAGATGAAAATGTTTAGGACAATCTAGTGTTTATTTTGTTAACATTTGTTACAGTTGTTGTGTTTCTTTTTGTCTGAAACAACAGTAATTGGTGGGTATTTGTTGCAGAGTTAAGCGCTGCCTATCTTTTGCAAATACTGTATTTGGGTATCATTAAACTACATCTTTTATAGGGTAATATGATTGTTCGAACTAATTTGTAAATTGTTTTTGAAGTTCGTATATTGATCAGCTCCTTTAATTAACAATTCTCTAATTTATTCCAAATTTTGTGGTCCTTAAACTCAGCCTAGTTTGACCAGTCAATTGCCTCTTTTCTCACCTACATGACTTCAGGATTTGCTAGTTTTTCTTCGATTGTTAAACGTATATTTGTTTGGTAAGTCTTGCTGTTGAGCCCAGAGTACTCACTACATCAACCATCCTTGGTGGGGCCTCAAGTTGGTTGATAGGCTTTATCACCTATAATTTTTTTTTTAATGTGTGGTTTGGTGGTGTGAAACAGTGAATTGATGCTTGTTGTTTTGCAGGATGAGAATTTGTGGCCGTTGCTGCCGGCATTGCCTTCGTATGGCTATGGAAGGGAAGAAAAAGGGCCCCGCTATGGCAGCTTCATTCATGGTCAAAATCTGAAAGATGTTGTTATAACGGGTTAGTAATTTCTTTATATCCAGAGTCACGGGCTATTTGGCAAAAAAAAAAAAATAAGGAAGAAATTTATTTCCATCCATCTTTTTAGCATGTCACGGTGGGTTTTTTTTTTAATCTTAACTTTATATTTGTATTGCTGAAACAACCAACTGAAAATCATAATATGAAATCTTTATTCAGCACAGTGACATTTAAAAGCATTCGTTCTTCGTTAGAAAATATATATGCCCAATATTAGATTGTAATGTATTCCTTTTGATCAATTGCTAAACATATGCATGATTTTTATTTATTTTTATCAGGACATAACGGTACCATAAATGGGCAAGGGCAAAATTGGTGGACAAAATACAAGAGAAGGGCTCTTAATTTTACAAGGCCACCACTTGTGCAGCTGATGTGGTCCAAGGATATAATAATTTCCAATATTACCCTTCTTGACTCTCCCTTTTGGACATTTCATCCCTATGATTGCAAGAACATAACAGTTTCAAATGCTACCATCATTGCCCCACTAGTTGGCGCTCCAAATACTGATGGCATAGATCCAGGTAATGAAAACTTCAAATAGTTTATCTTCTATTCCGTGCACCTGTGCCTTTTCCAAGCCTCACTTGTTTTTCTGGGTTTTAGCATTTTGATGCATTTTACGTAAACATACCCTTGTAATGTTAAATATTGACATGCATAATTAATGTTTGACGGAAAATATTGAGAGTTATAACTTGAATGCATAAATTTGTTATTTAAATTGTTCGTTCTTATTGATCCAGATTCATGTGAGAATATGTTGATTGAGAATTGTTACATATCTGTTGGTGATGATGGAATTGCAATAAAGAGCGGTTGGGATCAGTATGGAATTGCATATGGCCGTCCTTCAACCAATATTTTGATTCGCAATGTCACCATTCGATCTATGATAAGGTCAAGCACACTTCAAAATATTTTTGGTTCTTTTTTCCTTTTTCTTATATTAGCATAAGATTATATCTAACAAAGATCTTCGCTTTCTACAGTGCTGGTATTTCAATTGGCAGTGAGATGTCCGGAGGTGTAGCAAATATCACAGTTGAAAATGCACGCATCTGGGAATCTCGACGAGCCATCCGAATTAAAACCTCTCCTGGTCGTGGTGGTTTCATCCGCAACCTCACTTATCACAACTTGACCTTTGACAATTGCCGTGTCGGTGTGATCGTGAAAACCGACTACAATGAACATGCTGATGATAACTGGGATCGACAAGCATTTCCCGTTGTCAGCGACATCTCGTTTGTTGGTATCAGGGGTTGGGGCGTGCGCGTCCCGGTTAGGATTCATGGAAGTGAGCATATACCAATTAGGAATGTGGAATTTAGGGATTTTGCAGTGGGGTTGAGTTACAAGAAGAAGCATATTTTTCAGTGCTCGTTTCTGGAGGGACGTGTGATTGGGGATATTTTCCCGAAACCGTGCGACAATTTAGATATGTTTGGCATGGATGGGACATTGATTAAGAAAGCAGCAACGGAGAATGTTACGTTGGATATTGATTATGATATTTGAATCTTGTAAAGTGTTTGTGTAAAATTTCTCAATTTACTAGGATAGTAGAGTTTTGTCTTTTTCTTTCTAAATTTACTAGTACTTGATATACACAAAGCTGAGTAGTTTTTCTTACGGGTTACAAATTGTATTCTAGTTTTTTTTTTTCCTTTTCTTCTCCGAGATGTAGTTTTGAGCCTTTTGGCTTGTATATACGGAGATTTTTCGGTTCCTTAATCTTATACAGAATGGATTCTATATTATATGATATTTTACTCTTGATTTTTCAGTCATATTCTGTTATTCAGACACCATCCAAAATATCTGGAACATAATTTTTTTTCCCTTGTTATGTCATTCTGCTTTTCATGTTTGATTTGTTTAATCTGTAACGGACATACTAGATCACCTAAAAAAACTTGTGAATAGTATCAAACGGCTTAATTTGACACAGTGTGCGTCAAATAAAACGATTCATATAGAAAAAGAAGAATTTTTGTTTTTCATGTGATTAATAACAACGGATATGGAGTTATGGACTCCAAAATTAGCGAATAAAAAACCGAAAACTATATGATATTACATTGAACCAAATCAAAAATTAATTTGTATTATTCCATAACTAATCGTTCTATGAAAAATAAAGCAGTCTTGAGTTGAGTGTTGAGTGCAATAGTGAATGATGGAAAAGCATAGGAAAGATTTTCCGTAAAAATTTTCAAAATGTCCACTCGAGTCTCGACCCAATCTCTCCTCTTCTACCTCAAATTATCGAAACAGCAAATGTCACATAAAGCCTTAAACAAAACTATGTAGTAATCATTAATGAGACCAAATCAAAACTTAATTACAAAACAATTATACCTTAAACAAACACATTCTTACAGTCCAATTACAATCAATATTCTTTTACATTATAATCAATTAATCAATTAAAGGTTGAATGCTAATGTATGAGTTTAGCTACATGATTTCTATAAATAGAAAAACTGGGTAAGCAGTTTAAAAGTTTTAAAACTAGGCTATTGTAATTAATAAAAAAGTGTTTAAAATTGGATTTAAAAAAGAACAATTGAGAAAAGATATTTGTTATTAGTGGAAACATAAGTAATTTTTAAGTTTTGATAAGGAAGTTGAATTTTTAGAAATTTTATAGATAAAAAAATAATTATCCCTTAAATGTATGAAGTTCTAAATAATTCACACAAATTTTGAACAAACGGTTTAAGCTCAACTTTAACCCTGTGATCGGAACCACAACTTTCTCATTAAATGAGAAATAGAATTGACGTATTTCAAAATTTTCAGATCGGAAAACTCTGAGCGACGAGAAATGATTTCTTTTAACGCGAATTGGAGGGAAATTTTCCGCCAAAAATTTTCCCAGAGATTCGGCAGGAGTTCATTTGCCAAAATTTTGGCGATATTTTATTTCCAGCGATACCCTTCCTCTTCCTCTTTATATTCTGCTTCCAATCCATGGTCTCTGCAACTCTATGAAGCAAAGAGGAGTCAAGTTCCAGCGAGCCCTAGTATCTCTTCGCTTTGTAGAAATCAGATTGATTAGCAATACCAAAAGTTGAAGCCAAAGTTTGGGTGATTCATTGATTCCAGTTGGAGTCAAGTTCCAGCATATGCAGTGGCTTCATTGATTCCAATTGATTAGGATACCAAGAGGCAAGCTTCTATTGAAGAAAATTTCAATAATTTAGGTGAGATTTTATTAAAAATTATACTTTTATTAAAAATTTCAGTGTGTCACTAAATGGGGTTATTTTACTATATTGATTACCTCCATTGCCAAACAAAATAACCCCATTCCCTTTCCGATCTGCTTTAATATTTTTTTTCTTGTTTCTATCTAGTTGTTAATAATTTGCTGATAAGTCCGTAGTTAAATTAGTTATATTTAAGAAAGTACCACTTAATCAATGTTACCATGTATGATTGTTCTAATTTTAGGAAAAAAAAGATGAATGATTTTGAAGATAAAACTATTCTTATAGCGGCTTTCACAGCATATGTCGCATATTTGAATATTTTGATTCTTGTTGAGTATTACAAGGATCAGATTTTAGAAGCCAAAGTTGAGTCTAATTTTGAACGGAAAACAAAATGTGATCAGTTGATGAAAGACATAAACAACCTTGAAGACTCACGTGATATCATACGCATGAGACTGCATGCTTTTCAGAGGTTGTGTTTTATTCTTCGAGGCACTGGTTGGTTGAGAGATAATCAATGGACAATATGGTTAGTTAGAAATAAATTGTGCTTTGAGAACACTAATATCCCATCTTTGGCCAGTACAGGTTCAACTATTATATCTCTTTCCTCATATTGGTGTAAAGTCAAAATTGATGAAATATTCTTTAAATTAACTCTAATTTTGCCCTTTGATGTTTATCCATTAACTCAGGTAGGTACTATACCGCTACCACTGGTACTAGATACCCAAGGGGAGGAAACACAAGATTCAGAGGAAACAGAACTTGGATCAGAAGGAATGGACCTATCTAACTACCTGATTGAGAGAGTTAATTCTGAATCTGACCATTTCTCACCCATCCATGCTTCTGTCTCTTCTGAAGAATCCCTTATGGACTTCACTTCCTCCTCTACTGTTTCCTAGCTCTACTCATTTGGACTTAATTCAATCTTTTAGTATTGTCTTTGTTGCGTTTAATATGTTGGTTTAAAAACAAGTCTGTTAGCTTTTGCACTTTGGAATATGATTTCCACTACCTTTTGTATAAACTGATATTTGGTTTCTATATGAAACAGGTGGGGGCTACCCACTTTTGTCAAAAAAAAGGTTATATGTGCATATATATGCTTTTCAGAAATGCGTTGGAGCAATTGATGGAACTCATATGCATGTAAAAGTTGGAGGTGATGATGCAAGGATATATAGAAGTAGAAAGCAGTTTCCTACACAAAACGTTTTAGTAGCGTATACTTTTGATTTAAAATTTACATATGTTTTAGCGGGCTGGGAGGGTTCAACACATGACTCAAGGATACTTGAGGATGCCTTAAATCGAGTAGACAGATTAATGATACCTCGAGGTAATGATTTTTGTAATAATAAATTTCAGCTTGACATAGTTACTTAGCATAAGAGTATCTAAATATCACTTTTCTGTTTTTTCCTTGTGTGCAAGTAGATACTATCTAGCTGATGCTGGATATATGTTAACGTCCTCTTTTATTACTCCTTACCGTGGTACAAGATATCATCTGAAAGAGTACACAAATCATGCTCCACAAAATTCAAGGGAACTGTTCAATCTTAGACACTCCTCCTTACGAAATGCAGTAGAAAGATGTATTGGTGTTCTGAAGAAACGATTTCCGATTATAGCTAGTGGAACTGAGCCACATTATGATGAGGAGACCATGGCTGACTTGGTTATTGCTTGTTGCATTATTCATAATTTTCTAATGGGTGTTGATCCTGACGAAGAACTAATTTCTGAAGAAGACAATGAGCTTATGCGTAGTGAAGTTGAAAATGAGACACCGTCAACTACCTCTAGAAATGATGAGCATAGGCGTGGTGAAAGGATTAGAGATTCTATTGCTATGATGATGTGGCGGGATTATATTTCTGCAAGTCATTAGTTGCATGTGTGATGACTAGAAATATTATTGTTATTTTGTTGTTTTACTGGTATTATGTATGAATCAATTTGATAATGCATGCTCCTTGGTACTTTTGATGGCACTATATTTTTATTTATTTCAGTTTGACAATGATTTGTAGTTTGTGCTTGCTATAGTTTGCTCCTCCATTATTCAATTTTTTAGATTGTAGTTTGCTCCTCTATTACTAGTAAATGTGAAAGGAAGCTGTCACATAGAAAAATTAAGTTTGCAAAGGAGCTCCCCAACTCTTCTTAATTTACAGTTTAGAACACGAGCTCATGTGAGATCCTTCTAAGCAGCTGTGCAATTCTGATGCAGTTCCAAGTAAGATTACCTCTTCTTATTTGCTCAATTCTTACTCTCTCAAATGGAAGATCTAACTTTGGCTTATTGAAGTGAATTACTCTGGAAATAAAAGACTTACTAACAATTTCATGTATTAATCAATTTTTCTAGCAGTATTGTAATGTAGCTCCTGTAATTTCTGGTACATATTGATGTATGCCTGATTTTAAGAAGCAGAAAGACTAAATGGTCATCCCCTCCAAATTCAGCACAGCATCTCTTATGGCCTATCATATAGAGCTGTCTTCTCTTTTACTGGTACAAAATCCAGCTCAAAATGATGAAAAAGGGGAACTTCGCATTTACTGCTAACATGAGAAGGAGATGTCAAAAGAAAAAGAAAAGTTATAGATGAGTTTTCCAAACTTTTTCTTTTGCAAATGGAACATGGCGGGTGGGTAGAAGTCTTCATTTTTTTAAAAATTGAGTGACTTTAATTTGAAATAATTTGCTTGCAGTTTCTTTATTTTTTATTTTGTACTTTATGACAATATAACTTTAATTCTAGGTAGTTTGCTGTTCTGTCTTTTTTCGTTTCTTTTGTGTGATTTAAAAAAAAAAAAAAACTAAGGCACATTTTGTGTCAGAGTCGTGGACAATTGATCCATGTCAAAAAAAATTGAAAAAAAAAAGGAATGATTTGAATATTATTAGATGGAATAAGAACTTTATGATTATATTTAATTGAACTTAAAAAATATTTCAACAAAGGGAACATTGAGGCAAGAATAAGGATAAAGGTGTCATTTTCATTTAAATGAAATCATTTCTTTCTAGGGAAAATTTCCTCCCTGCCACTCCAAAACTTGGAAAATACCAAATTGCCACTCCAAAACTCAAAATTTCTTATTTGCCACTCTAAAATCATCAAATTTACCAAATTGCCACATTTATACATCTAATATACTTATTTGATTAAAATAATTCTGAAAAGTGTTGTATAAAAAACGTATTTTCATATTTCCCATTTTACCCTTCAAGAACACAGATAAAATTAGAAATTCATCCCTTCGCCTCCACTGACGCACTTCATCCCTTCGCCTCCACTGACGCACTTCATACCCTTCCCTTCGCCTCTTTTAATTTCTCTCATCGCTCTCTTAATTTCATTTTGTTCCCTGTTGTCTCTTCTCTAAGCTATAGAAATATGAAGGGGTTTTAAGATTGCTAGCCAGTTTTGGTTTGAACCATGTTGATATCGGTACCGAGTTTTTTCCTCACAATTTGACTGATTTTTTTCATGGTTTTGGATGCAATCTTCACTATCACACTCTACTTGATGACAGGAACTCGATTAAAACATCATTTTCTTCATGTGAAACTTCGATTTTGTCAAATTAAAACACAGAGAATGATTTATTATGTAGTAATGATCATCCATATTGGTTCTGGAGTACATATGTACATTTCTCTTTATTGAATAGTTCATATGCTGACAGTTCAAGTAAGAGACTTTAGCAATTTTTATTGCATAGTTCATATGCTGACAGTTCATGATTTGATCCTTAAATCCTAATTTTTGAATATGATCATGTATTTTTATTATATAATTACTTTCTTAGCCATGTTAGGCACTGGGACAAATTTCACATTTTTAGGAATTTTATTTATATTTTTAACGCCTTATTTAGTGACAAAAGGGCATCAGCAGTCCTTTTCTCAGTCATTTACTTATGAATTTATTCTGAGCAATTGGCTACATGAAATTTGGATTTCTTTTCATGAAAATGTCCATATTAGTCCATATTACTTGTGTGTTTTATTTCATATTTTTCTGGTCTTCCTACGTCGCGTGGGTAAGGGGTTTAGTACCATTTTTCCAGTGTACCAGCAACAGAAATAAAAAAAAAAATTCAGATATTTGAAAATTTGAACTTCAAAAATTCATTAAAAATAGTAGAAAAATCCTTTTTGATCAAAATTTGGGCCTAAACAGTATGGAATGAAGTCCTCTATCTGCCTGTCATATTTATTTTGACAGAATCAGAGTTTTTACCCTCTGATTTGCCAGTTTTCAGCAGAAGGGCATTTTGAGCATTTTTTTATGACAACAGAGGTTTGCAAAGGCTCAACTACTGATCCCATGCAATCAATGCACTGCACATCATGCCAGTATGACTGTGCTAGTGATTGAGCACTGAGATTAGTACCAGAATCCTTCCTTCTACATTTTTCTTTACCAGCAAGTGTATTAAGCTTGATTTTAATGATTCTTCTTGCATATTTTCATGGTTTTATGCAAGGAGCCTTAAAAGTTGCTTAATTTCATTTCTTTGCCATGTAAGCTTGTTGTTACATACAAAATCATGATTTACTGTTTTTTTTTTATCAGACTTTAGCTTTGATCAAGCCTAGATGTCAATGGATTAAGACAGTAAGACAGAAAGCCTCAATTTAGTATTAATTATCACATAAAAAACAATGATAATCGAAAGATAGTATTGAAAGTTGTATACAAAAAAAGAGTGCTTTATGCTTCTATCTATCAAAATACACAAAAAAAGAGCTCTATATATGCCTATATCTATCAAAATATACAAAAGAGAGCTCTATGCCTCTATGGCTCTAGAGGCAGCAGGTTCGGCGAAGAGCAGTGCTGGTGGAGCAAGAACTGGTTAAATGTTGCTGACTTTAAATTGTTGCTTGAAGAGGCGGAGATGCAGCGGCAAAGACAGAAAAGGTGGAGAGGAGCGACACGAGGTGCTTGAAGAGACGCTTCTCGAAGCAAACGGGAAGGCAGAGGCCCCGTGGAAGAAAGATTGGAAAGGAGAGGAGAGGAGAGGAGAGGAGACGAAGAGAGGGGTTAATTTGGTTTGTAGTATGTTGAATTGAGGGATAAAATTGGAAATATCAAAATACGTTTTTAATACAATGTTTTTCAGAATAAACTTAATCAAATATGTATATTAAATATATAAATGTGACAATTTGGTAAATTTGATGATTTTAGAGTGGCAAATAAGAAATTTTGAGTTTTGGGGTGGCAATTTGATATTTTTCAAGTTTTGGAGTGGCATGGAGGAAATTTTCCCTTCTTTCTATCATATTAGACTTTCCAATCAAAAATTAGAAATGAATTCAATTCTTTTTTTTATTTTTATTCCGATCAACAAAATTCAATTGAAAATCATTTCTATTGAATACCATTGAATTGAAATCAATTGAACTCCACCATCCAAGGGTTCCGATCAATTGAACTCCACCATCCAAATAAAATAAAATTTGTCCAAAATTTTCGAGACAGCCCATTCCTTTTCCAAACGCGCACTCGGGGCCACGGACCTTTCTCCAAACCCTCCTCTTCTTTTTTTTGTTTTTCTTGTTCCTCTCTCTGAGTCTGAGTACAGTGACAGTGAATCTCCACCTTTACAAGATGGATTCATCAAAGAAGGCTTCGGAGATAGTAGCGACATTAGACCTGAAGGAGCATCCACACGGGGGTTTCTACGCCGAGACATTTAGAGACCCCTCAGTTTGCCTCTCTAAATCTCAGCTCCCTCTCCGCTGTAAGCTCTCCCCCTTGTCCTAGTTTTCTATTTCTTTGATCGGCTTCTGTTGGTACTGAGAATTTTTTTTTTTATAGACAAGGTGGATCGTGCCGTGAGCAGTGCGATTTATTTCTTGCTGCCAACAGGAGGGATTGCTCACCTCCACCGTATCCCCTGTGCGGAGACCTGGCACTACTATGGTGGCGAACCCCTCACGGTTTGTTTGCTTCTTCGTTCTTGCAAATTTTACATGTCAATGGAAATTGTGGTAAAATAAAGAGAGAAAAAAATGAAAAAGGGGAAATAATGCGAACAGATTCAAAATTGGGAATTAAAAAAACACACTGTTTTGCTATTAGCTAAGAATGGATCTGCCAAATTATTTGGTACTCTTTACATGTGAAGACCAGTTACCAGAAATTGTGCCAAATTATGGTTCACATCTTTTGTGAATTAACTTCTATTGTAAAATTTCTAGTTCAACCTCATAAAGTTTTCTAGTTAAGCCTTTGCATACTTCATAATTTTTTCATGATGATAGGCATATGGCCCAATGTTGTAAAAAGTGATTATTAGACCTGTTTAAGCGGTTGGTTAGTTGGAGAGGGGAGTGCATCCGACAGACCTAAATATGAAAATGGATACAAATCAAATTAATGAGTCGCTTTCGGTTTATTCGGACAGAAATTATCAATTTCTCACCCTAAACTTGCTCATCTCCTATCCAGTTCTACAGCCTCAGATATTAGTAGTTGCTTGGTTATTGGGAACTTGTGACCCATCCAAAATTAAGCACAATTTAGCTGCTTAGGCTGTTTATATTTACCAAATTGATAAAGAAGGGACTCTTACTATCGAGAAATTTATCATATTGCAGTTATAATTCAAAATGAATTAAAATAATAGCTAAAATTGTAACAAAAGATAGAATTAAAATAAAAGCTCCTGTGCTAGCTCCTGATCGCAGGATTAACAAATGATGAAAAATTTATAAGATCGAGAAAAACCTACACTGGCATTAGCTTTTGAGAATATGGGGATATTGGGGTTCAAGGCCTAGATATATATAATTAAGAGAAACAGCAAAAAGAGGAGTCTAATAGTTGCTCTCTAATGAAGGGAATTTTTTTTTTGAAGGTTGGCGGAATGCCAACAATTGTATTGATAACAAAAGTTTATTTACAAAGTTTCTATTTTATATGTAATTACAAATTTACAATATATGAAAAACACATAAAACGGCTCACACTGAGTTCATCCACTAATGAAGGGAATTTACTAGCATTAAAATGATATCTCAATGCATCATACATATTATAAACTTTATTGACATTAGTACTAATTATGGTGAACAAATTTAACAGTGGTAAGCATGTTGGATAAGGTTTGAAGCACAGTAACAGCACCTGCTCACTTGTAGCTTTTTTACTCAAATAAAAAGAACTCATTAAGTTTTTTGAATATGAATTATGTATATAAAAAAATGGCCATGGATTACAGGATTTAATGTTTGTTTCTAGACAATCTAAGTCGCACCATCCGAATCTATTCCTACTAAATGGGTGCTTAAATGGTTTAAGACAGCAAGGGATTTAATGAGGCATAGATATTGGACAAGAGAACTGGTGCTGGTAGTTAGTATTGAGCCCTTCATAATACTTCATTTTTTCTTCGCTCATTTCAGGTATTTGAATTGCAAGATAACGGCAATGTCAAGTTTACAGTAGTGGGGCCAGATCTTGAAGTGGGTCATCAGTTCCAATATACTGTTCAACCTAATGTGTGGTTTGGTGCATACCCAACCTTGGATCTGGCATCCTATGCCTCTGATGGAAGTGCCCTATCAAAAATGCCAAGCAGAGACCCTGAATTACATTATTGTTTTGTTGGTGTCACATGTGCACCAGCATATCAGTATGAAGACGATGAGTTGGCGACACGAGATGGGATCAAATCGCTTGCCCCTCATGCTGAGCCTTTTATTAATTATCTAATTCTGTCTTAGATTCAACATCTGAGTATACATGTTTTTGCGATGATGAACTTTAGAGACCTGCAGTTAGCTAAACTCTGTTATGTTAATGTGAAATGTGGTGAATTAATACGATTGATAGTAGCTTAAATTCGAACAAGTTATGCTTATATGGACCCCTCCAACTTGATAATGAATAAATTTTGAGTTGTTCTGGCTCCTATTTTCTTTCTTTTTTATAACCAATATATATATTTTTTATAACTATTCTTGTTAAACTAGATATAAGCCTTCACAAATTCACGTCTGGTGTTCTGTAGCTGGTTATGTTTTATTCTCGTCTGACCTGTTTCAATTTATACTAGATCGGCTAACTTCAAACTTTCTAGAGAGACCTGTAATGTTTAAGTTTTAATTAAATTTGGGGCACTACATCCCAAGGCCTGACGTGTAAGGTAGCATGCTACGATGATAATTATCTTAAAAGATAGATAAACGTATGTTAGACGCGTATTAGGGAATTAAATCAAAGCAAAGATTCGAGAGATTAATTAAAGGTTAGCAAAATAAAATATTTTGTTTAATATTTACTATTAAACGTCTATCATGTGTCAATTTCCTCAAAATTCCGTAAACCGCCATCGCCAAGAGACGAGCATCACCAGTAATCATTACACGAACAAGATCCATTTTCAAAGTGGTGAAACCTATTCCTATCTCGCAACACAATTCTCCTATTATACAACTTAGAGATGAGCTTTATTGAAGAGTGACAATCAACACATACCCGTAGATTCTTCACCACCTGCAATGTGGTCCCCGCCTTGGTGCTAATCAGCCCGAATGCAATCGCAATCTTCTCGCTGTGGTGCAAAAGCATGTTCTCTTTCTCTTCATGCTCATCTATGTTAATCAGCACCTGCGACGTGTCCGCAACATATCCTTCGTCCTTCAACCGACTTGCTATATCAGATAATATATGATAAATCTCTTTTTGCCGAGGATGTGTTTTGTCTTCCACCAAAAATTCATGTATGTTTCCATCTATAGTGATCCAACTACAACCAGGGTCTTTTCTGATATCGAGTTCTTTCATCTTTAGCCTAACCCTAGCCACCGCATCCCAGTCACCTAATGAGGCATAGAAATTGGACAAGAGAACATAACAGCCACCGTCTGTTGGGGCAAGCTGCAAAAGCCTATCTGCCACACGGGTAGCTATCTCAACTTCTCGATGGAGTTTGCATGCGGAAAGTAAAGATTTGAATATTACATCATCAGGTTCTATGGGCATCAAATTTACAACCTTTTCGGCCTCAGAAACAAGACCAGCTCGACCAAGCATGTCAACCATGCACGTGTAGTGCTCTATCCGAGGCCTGATGTTGTACACATTGACCATACGATCAAATAGAAGTCGCCCTTCATTGACTAATCCTGCATGGCTACAAGCATTTAGAACCCCTATAAATGCCACATCGGTCGGAACCACTCCGTATTTCTCCATCATTTCAAAATATCGGACTGCATCTTTTGCACGGCCATGTATCGCCAGCCCCATAATCAAAGCAGTCCATATAGTTATGCATTTTTTCTCTGGTAACTCTTCAAAAACTTCGATTGCCTTGTCGATATTGCCACATTTTGAGTACATGTCTATTATGGCTGAGGTAAGAACATTATTAAAAGACATTGTCTTTTTCTGTGCATAAAGATGTACCCATTTGCCAAGTTCCATTAAACCGAGCCGTGAGATTGCAGGAAGAACACTAACTAAACTCACATAATTGGGTTTCATACCTTGAAATTGCATATTCCTAAAGACCTCGACTGCTTTTTTGAATTGACCAATTTGTGCATACCTAGCTATCATTCCATTCCAAGATACAATGCTCTTATTCGGCATTTCATCAAATATTTGCCTGGCACGGTCGACCATCCCAAGCCTAAAATATCCATCAATTAAAACATTAGACACCACCACAGAAGCTTCGCTATTTGTATCTAGTGTGTTATTTTGAACCAATATTTCAGCACCTTTCATGTCCCCACAGAGAGAATACATCCTTACCAAATTGGTCAGAACAAACCCGTTAGAGACCATAGACAATTTGACAACTTGGCCATGAATAACCTTCCCTGTATCGATCAAATTTGCACTTGCACTTGCACATGCCTTTAGCACAGACGGGTAGGTATGCTGGTTAGGCCTAGCATAGTCACAGTTAAGCATATCAGAGAATACACCAATGGCTTCAAACTGGTCATGTTCCCTCTCTGCCAGGGCACGAATGAGGATGTTCCAAGAGAAGTTGTTTGGTTCAGGCATTTGGTCGAACACAAGGCGGGCGTATGTCAAGTCACGGTCATCTGACAATGCGGAGCATCGTAATATCTCGGCTGAAACAAGCGGGTCGCGAATTTTGCCTGATTTGATAGCGAGTGCATGGAGAGGCTTGAGTTCTTCTAGAGTTTTGGTGGATTTAAGCAAAGGAAGAATAGAATTCAAGGGGAGAGAAGATGAAACCGAGAATTGAGGAGAACGGGCACTTGACGAATGGGGAGGTGTCACAGGCAGTGAGTTTAAGAGCATGGCTACCACGGATTATGGCATGGGGATTTAGCGAAGACACCTTTGCAAAAGACTGGAGACTCCAGGAGCTATCTAAAGAAAGGTAGGGGAATGGATTGGCCGTGACTCTATTATTTGGCGGATTTTTTCTTTAAATCGAAAAAAAATAATGCAAAATTTATATTTTTTGAAGTATGAATAAGAGTCTAAATTTGTATTTTTTTTTGAGTAAAGATTGGAGATTAAGCCGCCTAACTATTTAATACCTTTATTATTACAACAAATGATTTTCTCCATTCAGATTTCGAATCCATAACATCTGATATAAAGACCATGTGCTTTTATCACTAGACCAAAGGCTGGTTCTTAATACGTTATGTTTTCATACCTCATTATATCTTCGTTTTCAAAGTCCAACCTGTTGATCCGAATTGCCCAATATAATATTTATTAACTATGAAACAATTAGGTTTAGCTTGTGCAAACTCATTGATATACCCTTAATTAGCACTTGAGTATCAGTTGTAATTAGGTTCAGCTTGTGACGGGTCCAGGGACCAGTTTCTCAGTGACTTGATCGATGGTCATTCGCGTATTTCAAGAGCTTTTCCTTTGATTCATACCTATAAATAGTAAGAAACTATAATATTTTCTTAGCTTTCAAGTAACCAATAAGTTGAAGTTAAAAAATGGTTCAAACAATTAGAGAAAGAGAGAGTGCCGCCTTAGATTTTCATAATTCCATTTTATTAAATTTCAAGTGCATTAAGTACATATATTACTTTAATTCTTAATTAAGTATAACAAACATTAGTAATCATAACCTTAAATAAATTTCTTAGTAATCTCAATTATTTGCTATATATAGCATTCTAGTCATTTTTATGCAACACAATTTGTAATCTTAACCTTAAATAAACTTTTATTATATATATGGCTTTACTTTGCTAACTTACCAGTGCCTTAACATCCAGCACCAAGGTACTCAGAGTTACAGATCTGATATTAATAAATTACAAAGATCCTCCAAAGTGAACCATGTTTCAAGAAAAGAAAATTACTAAAAGAAAAAGGAAACAAAATACTTGGAAGAGAGTAGGAGATGAATGAGGCTCTCTAGTTTCGCCATGCGGCATTGTCGGCCAATATGAGCCAAGCTTTTCTAATCTCCACACATATCCCACTCATTTACTTGGCACATCCTTTTTCAAGTCACAATCATATACAAAATGAGAAATCAACCAACAACAATTCCAATTTTCAATTTAGGCTACCATTGCTTCAATTCAAATGAAGTTGCTAGTACCACCAAATGGATCATGCCACAGTACACATTCTGATTATTTCGGCCTACTTTGCCTAATAACAACCCTGTAATAACACTCTAATTAAAGGTGTTTGGAGGACACTCTAGTAGTGACCCTATATAACACTCAATTATCTTGCAGTGACTATATATAACAACCCTATCACACTTTATTATCTTGTTATCAGGAGAAACTACTCGAGTGCTTCAGACACATTCAATTGGAGTGTTGTATTAGGGTTGTAAATGTTATATTATCTTGCCATCTAGAGACACTAGAGTGCTCCAAACACTTTCAATTGGAGTGTTGTATTGGGGGTGGTAAAAGTCATATTATCTTGCAATCTAAAGACACTACTAGAGTGCTCCAAACACATTCAATTGGAGTATTGTATTAGGATTGTAAATGCCCTATTATCTTGCCATATAGAGACACTACTTGAGTGCTCTAACTACCTTCAATTGGAGTGTTGTATTAGGGTTGTAAATGCCATATTATCATGCAATCTGGAGACATTACTAGAGTACTCCAAACACCTTCAAATGAAGTGTTGTATTAGAGTTGTAAATGCCCTATTATCTTGTTTTCAGGAGAAACTACTCGAGTGCTCCAGACACATTCAATTGGAGTGTTGTATTAGGGTTGTAAATGCCATATTATCTTGCCATCTAGAGACACTACTAGAGTGCTCCAAACACATTCAATTGGAGTGTCGTATTAGAGTTATAAATGCCCTCTTCTCTTGCCATCTGGAGACACAACTAGAATCCAAACACCTTCAATTAGAGTGTTGTATTAGGATTGTAAATGCTCTATTATCTTGCCATATAGAGACACTACAAGAGTGCTTCAAACACCTTCAGTTTGAGTGTTGTATTAAGGTTGTTAATGCCCTATTATCTTACCATCTAGAGTTACTACTCGAGTGCTCCAAACACCTTCAATTGGGTATTGTTATATGATTGTAAACATCCTTTTATCTTGCCATCTAGAGTCACTACTCGAGTGCTCCAAACACCTTTAATTGGAGTGTTGTATTAGGGTTGTAAATGCCATTTTATCTTGCTATATATAGTCACTACTAGAGTGCTCCAAACACCTTCAATTAGAGTGCTATTATAGGGTTGTAAATGCCATATTATCTTGACATTTAGAGACACTGCTAGAGTACTCCAAACACCTTCAATTGGAGTGTTATTATTGTTAGTTTGTAATAATCTAGAAGTCAATAATACGATAAATTATCATAAAGCTTTGTTCATGAATTGAATGTATATCATTTTGTTGCCTTGAGTATTATTGCATTTATGGATCATTTCGAGTTCATGACTGAAATTGTGAAACTGCATAATATAGATGATATATACTCTTAAAAGGTCACTGACCAAGGTAATTAGCAGGAACACTAATTACCGCTACAAGGTTAGTATGTGGATTAAAAGATGGTTAAGTTTTACAAACCACATGACACGAGATGTCATTTTAATCACATAGATACATGTTCTAGGAACATGGTATTTGACAGACCCCGAATGAAACATTAAATAGAATTGTGTTCGTGTCATTAATGTTTTCGTTCAGTGTCAAGTTCTATAGTATGAGGTATTTATCGTTCCCACTAAGAAATATGTATGTGTGAGTGTTATCTAAAACTGTCCGTAAAAAACAGTCATAACGGTAGCATTTCCATATGTATAGCTTAGCTGAGGAAATGATAGTCTGCCAAGAATACTATTTGTCCCTCGTATCTCTATACGAGCTATAGCATCACTGGGCCCCTTGGTAGAGTTAGATTATCTGCATGCAGTATAATTACAAGAGTAATTATATTTGATAATCTGCTCAAGATCAAGAAAATATACAGTTAGCAAGGATGACACACATCTACCTTGAAACTGATCTGATAGCTATGAGACAGAAGAACAGACACAAGTAAATTGTTTACTGGATCGTGATATTGTACAGTACAACATCATCTGTGTAATTGGATGGTCATAGTGTATACTACCAGATGCCTCCTATGATTATAGAAGTTAAAACAGTTTTAATTCTATTTACCAACATAACACAGATCCTATTGGGTCACACCATATAGGAGTTAATCGGAGAATCTTATTGTGATTGATTATAAATTGGTTATGATCAATATTAAGATGGTTATAATTAATTATACGTGTTATAATTAAATTATACGTGTTATAATTAAATTATATTTGTCATGTTAAAAATGACAAAGCAAAAACTAATGGTTATAATTAGTTATACTTGGTATAATTAATTATAATTAATTGTACGTCGTTTAGAATGACAAACAGAAACACAGGTTTGTTTATAAACGTGTTTGACATGTTGTATAAAAATTACCAAACGAAAACCGTAAACGAATATAATTGTACATGACAATTATACATATTTGATTTGGATAGTTACTATTTACTATTCCTTTGGGTTAATGGGTTTAGAATCCATTAAACAAATCCAACCAATATGAAATAGCAAAATCCAAATTGGATGCCTCATCCAAAAGGGCAAAAATGTAATTTTGTCAAGTACGGAGGTATTTCGGTCTTTTGGCGAACCTCCTCATTTGCCTATAAATAGAGGGGTGAGGGTTAAAGAGAAAACCACTAATTCACGTGTTAATCTGATTACTCCGTTAATTGGAATTCTCTCTTTCTCTGTTTACGGTTTTTCGGATTGGTGAATAGTGTTTTACCGAATTTTTGCGGTATTTCAGATTTGGTTTATTAGTGAATCTGATTAAGCGAAATTTTTTGGTGAATAGTGTTTTTACAGAATACCGCGGTTTATAGTATTTCTGGCAAAAGAAATAAACCGCTCTCTGGTTAGTCCTGATGGATAACCAATAGAGGTATCACACGTGTGATACTCCGAGTCGATTCCTTCCCTGGTGAGGCTCTACTCGCTCGGTCTGCATTCCAACTGTGATTTGGAAACAAGGTACAAACATGTTATATTAATATATTTAATTGATAAATAGATTTAATGTTTTAGAAAATCAATTATGGAGTAGATCTGTAAATAGGATTAAACGGATCTTCTTGATTCGTTTAATCCGTAGCTTAAGGTAGATGTAAAAGTTTTGTTTTACTCTTTCCGCACCTTAAGCATATAAATGGGTTTGAACAGTCAAAACCCCAACATAATTAATTAATGGGTTTGAACAGTCAAAACCCAACAATTATAGGGTTGTAAATGCCCTATTATCTTGCCATCGGGATACAATACTAAAGTGCTCCAGACTGTTATACTAATTGCACCGCTAATTTCTCAAAAACTGAAATTAAATTGCAATTGAAAGCAAATATATGAGTTTAGAGAAATTTGACACGCGGGGTGTTAACGGAGTTCGGCAAAGCAAAGGCATATGTCTTTGGGTTTTGCAACCTCTTGTGGGTGCGCCTTTCTATTACCCAATATGAAAGGATTACAACTTGTGAACCGTTGAGTCCTTACACACCAAGCGGGAAGTCAAACGACCAACTCAAAGAGATGAGAACAAGGTCTCTTAGTTCAAGCTACTCAAGAGAAACACTCAATAGATCACTCTAATCTAATCTAACTCAAGATTAGTTAAGTGGGTTTGAGGTTGTTTGAGATATTTTGAAGTTTTAAGCTCTCACAACAATGGAGTAAGCTAAGCTCTCAGAAAATCGCTTTTAGAAGTTTAGGGTCGGCTCAGATAGTTTGGAAAGAAAGCCCAAAGCCCTATTTATAGAGACAGCTCAAAAATGAGCTGTTTGGCTTAAAAAGTTACCAATGTTTTAATTCAAAATGCGATTTAGGATTTTAATTTTCTGACAGCTCAGCTTATCGATGAAAACGTTAACAACGATTGTATAACGTTTATATAACGTTTTGCTCTGTAAAATCTTGATCAAAAACAGGAATTTCTGAAGCTCATATTTATTTAAAATGTCAAACGTTACAATGTTTTAATTCAAGTTTTGAATTTGATACAGATGTACTTCAGTAGTTCTGAGAATCCTAAAACGTTACAACATTTTAAGTTGATTATGTACAGCTGTGCTTCAATAGTTCTGACAATCCTAAAACGTTACAACATTTTAAGTTGATTCTGTACAGCTGTGCTTCTGTAGTTCTGACAATCCTAAAACATTACAATGTTTGTTAAAACGTTATAATGTTTTAAGTTGTTTCTGAGTTTGATCAATCTGCCACTTCAGCGTTTCTGATAGGCCTAAAACGTTACCAACGTTTGATCCCTGTTTAAACAGCCTCAAACTTACTTTACCAAGCTTCTGATTTTACAATTTGTATTATTGATAAATGTCTTCATGATTTCTTCAGTCCAAGTATTCCATAATGCAATTCCATTTGACTTGAACCTACATATATTTCAAAAATAAAATAAATCGTAAAATTTAATAATTGTATGTTTTTGCAAATTAGTCAAATAGACGAAAAAAATTATTGCTCAAACAACAATATCCTCCTTTTGACGATTTGCAAAAAATACAATACGAGTAAGTGCATAAATCTAATTTTTTCAATTTGGTTTACCCAATTGTTATTTTGCATGTCTAGCAATTGGTACCAATTTCTTCCCCTTTTGGAAATCGACGAAATGGTGAAAAATTAGCACTAATTTAAAGTACTCCCTCAAAATATGCACTCCACCTCAATTTAGTAATATAATATCGATAAATCATAAATAAAATATAATTGAGGGTATACTCTAACATTTTTCATGACAATTTACATTTCCATTTTAATTCACAATTTTAAAACAAGGATTGTTAATCGACAAAACAATTCATGCATATCACAATTCATACATATCAATTCATTTCATGCATTTCAACATATCATATAACTTGTCAAGGTTCCAAGATATACATGTCTATGCATTCACAAATTTAGCAATTTAACTCTTGACAAATTATCAATTTATTCAATTCATATACATTTCTACATCTCATGCATATCAAACATCAATCACCAAATATCCAAGATATAGCATTCAATTAATCAAACTTTTTGCATTTAAACCCCTAAATAATTCAAAATTCATAAAATCTACAATTTAGCAATTTAAACCCTAATTAATCAACAATTCACCAAATTCAACCAATTCAAGCAACACATAACAATTAAATCAATTCAACTACAATTCAAAACTAATTAAAGTTCAAATTAAAAAAAAATGCAACTAAGAGAGTTAAAGTTCACGCATAGCAATCAACTTAGCATATTTTAATTCAAGTTTGAAATTGATAACAAAAAAATGCTAATTATTGTCGTTGTGATCGGACTCCACGTTATCTTCATTCATTGCCTCGTCTTCATTCACTTGAGGCTCTTCTTCCTCGACATCCTCTTTCTCATTTGAATGTGCACCATGTTGAGATTGACGTGCCGCACTACTTGAGGCACCATATACTGAGATAAAGCAAGATGTGAGACTTGTTTGAGCCTCATGAAGTAAGCCAATGTCTTTGGCATTTTGGGAGACTTGTTGCCGTATAAATCTCATATCTGAAGGATGTGTGTTTTGAAAGTTATCATTTTAATGAAAATTTATGTGTTGTTCATGATTTTATTACGAATGTTATCATTCATGTTCCTTGAGATTTATAAGTTATATCTTTGGAAGTGTTCAAGAAGATGCTCTTGGTCTTGAACCATAGAACACTTAAGATGAGAAGCATCTAAATAACTAAATAAGTTCACAATCGTGGTAATTA
The DNA here is from genome assembly GCF_964058835.1 of Carex rostrata. Taxonomy (NCBI): domain Eukaryota; kingdom Viridiplantae; phylum Streptophyta; class Magnoliopsida; order Poales; family Cyperaceae; genus Carex; species Carex rostrata. The sequence continues at coordinate 12,159,214 of NC_135921.1, forward strand.
AGGAGGAACGTCAATTACCGAGGAAAATTGTCATGTCAATTAAAGTACATTGAAGTTCTATAAATGTTGATAAAGGTTTATCATTTAATGACATTAACATATAAAGAGTGTATTTTATATATTGAACATGACCTAAATGAATGAAACATTATATGGATTGTGTTTTGTGTCATTAATGTTTCCATTGTGTCTTTAGAATCTTAGCTATGAGATGTGTAGATTTTTCACATAAGAAGTATATAATGTGATTGTTGTTTAAATGTTATTTAATGATAGTAATAAAATAGTAATTCGTTGTGTACAACTTGTGCGGGAGAAATCTATATATTAATATTATCATTGTCCCTCGATTTTGAGTTATGATATTACTGGGCCCCTTGGTAAAGTGAAATTATATCGCATGCAATATAACTGATGTAGTTATAATTATAATTCATTTGAGAGACCAAGAAAACGAATATAGTGCAGGAATGACACGATCCTATTTTGCACACTATTCATAATATCATGAGACAAGGATAGACACGAAATTAGTGGATTGAGTAAATGATTACTATGTCGTTTGGATAACTATAATGTAATGATAGAACCTCTTATAGTCAATAATATAAAGTTTTATATTATTGCCAAGATGACATAGATTCTCTATACAGTCACACCAACCGAAGAGAAACAACGAGTATTTTACATTTCATAATGATTTATAAGATAAAATACATGAGATGAAATGCTAAAATAAAATGTCATAATACGACATGCTTAGATCATAAATAAATTTGTGAAATTGTGCAAATATTATTTGGTATAATGTTTGAATGCATTATAAGAATAATAGATACATTGTATAAGAGAATAATATGACTAATATTATTTGTTCATAAATTAATTTATTGAACCAACCATAAGATGAGATTAAAGAGAGCATGAGATGGCTAAACAAAGCTAGTGACATTTGTGTAATTGATTCAAACCTTACACAAAGGGTTGCCCTAACCCTTGCCTATTTAAGGGGGCTCATTTGGGAGAAAAATAAGCTAATTTTCTGCCTCTAACTCTAGCCAAAATCAGCCCCTTTGAGCAGCCACGTTTTTTCTTTCTCCTTGGCCGAAACTTTAAAGGGATGCTCTCATCTCTCATCTCTTCTTGCTAGGTGGTTGTATCTAAGCTCTAGACTTCACATCCATCTATCTAAGAGGTGTGCTAGTTTGTTGTTTAGATTCAAGGTGAACCAAGAAGTGGAGAGGCGCTTCAATCGAAGAGGTGGTTTCCAAGAGATCTAGAAGGAAAATCGACTTCCCTCTAATCAAGAGATTTGACAATATCTTTAGGTAAAAGATCTCTCCTTTCTCTTGCAATAGAATAGATGAAAGGTATTTGTTCTATTTAGTGCACATGAGGTGTTTGTTTAAATGTCTAATAGAAAATCTTGCTTGCTATTGTCATAAAATTGAGGTCCTTCGTGTATTGAGCCTTTTGGTGATTGAAAATTTTAATTTCTCACCATATGGGCATACACATGAAATTCCATCAGTGGTATTAGAGCTTGGTCAGATTTTGTGATAATTAGACTATTTAATTCGTGCTTAATTGTTTGGTTAACTATCTCTCAAGTTCATGGTTCATAAATTTGTCAATTTGGGTTCTTATTGTATTTGGTCACTTTAATATTCTTTGAATCATGATTTTTGTGGATCTAAAAATTTCTACATTAGTTTATGATGTGCGGATGAAGATTCTAAAATAAAACAGAGATTTTAGACTGTTTTATTTAGGTAAACGAAAAATGGAAAAGCCAGTACAGCGCTGGAATTGCTGTGTCCAGTTTTCTGTTTTTGCTGAGATTCAAAACAGCATATCTTGAGTTTGGATGAATGGATTTCTGTGAGCCACCTATCATTAGAAAGATAATGAAGTTTAGTTTCTAAAAAACTATATTTATAAATACTAAAATATTACAGATTTTGTGTGAAAATTGAAATTACAGAAATACTACGATCAGGTCTCCAGTTCTGGAACCCGAAATTAAAATGTAATTTTCTCACAAACCACTGAATATTTTTGTGATTTCTTTATATATCCAGAAAGGTGTTAAAGTCTAGTTTTCAGAAATATATGGCTTGAATTTTGATTCGAAACACACAAAATTGAATATAGAAAAAACTGACTGGTGCGCAGTAGACAAAAACTGGACAGCAAGCCCATTTTTGGTCTCACCACAATAAAAATTATTTTTTTTTGCAAAAGGGATTGTTTTGTAACATCTATTGTAAAAAGGATATCATCCAGATATGTTAAAAGTGATAAGTAATTAACATTAATTTTTGAGAATGCTAATTTTAATTAGGCATAATGACAATTAAGAGAAATTGGTCAATTTTATATTTTCTAAAAGATTCATATAAGTTTCAAATGTTTGAAATAGGGTGGTATATGAATATTAGAAATAAAAATCATTTTTGGGATTTAAAATTATATAGATGGATTGAGAACTTGAGAGATATAGGCTTAACTAAATAAGATTGAATAGTGTGGCAAGATTTCGCATGTGTACTAATTTTTCTATGCAGGAGGATTGTGGGTTAGTATGGCTCAAGATTTTAAATGCCTTGTGTGTTGTAATGAATGATGTGTATGAATGTTTGTAAAGCGGCCTAAGGTGCCATTGAAAGTTAATTAAATTAATTAAATTATGGCAATGATGTTAAGTTGCCAGTCATGTATTAATTCATTCAAGGCTTGCATGCCACATAGCATTTGGGAATGGGTAGTTCTAAATGTAAATTTTATTTCCTTTAGAATAGCTCTAAAGATAGGATGTGTGGTGGGTGCTTGTAGCCTAGAATTATGTCTTTCATATAGGTGATTGATGAAGCTACAAGAATGCAAGCGGGAGCAATACAACCCATGAAGCTTGACAATATATGAGATAATTTTAATGGTTAGGATAAGGTATTGTTGTATGAATACATGACCTACCAAAATTATCAAAGTCATCATATATTTGCTATGTCCATGAAAAATTTAAGAGTATCCTTCATTCTCATTTTATCCACTTTATCAAAGTCATTATATATTTTCATCATAAATTAAAATTTTCCAATCACCAAAAGGCTCAATACACGAAGGACCTCGATTTTATGACAGTAGCAAGCAATATTTTCTATTAGACATTTAAACAAACACCTCATGTGCACTAAATAGAACAAATATCTTTCATCTATTCTATTGCAAGAGAAAGGAGAGATCTTTTACCTAAAGAGATTGTCAAATCTCTTGATTAGAGGGAAGTAGATTTCCCTTCTAGATCTCTTGAAAACCACCTTTTCGATTGAAACGCCTCTCCACCTCTTGGTTCACCTTGAACCTAAACAACAAACTAGCACACCTCTTAGATAGATGGATGTGAAGTTTAGAACTTAGATCCAACCACCTAGCAAGAAGAGATGAGAGATGAGAGTCTCCCTTCAAAGTTTCGGCCAAGGAGAAAGGAAAAACGTGGCTGCTCAAAGGGGCTGATTTTGGCTAGGGTTAGAGGCAAAAAATTAGCTTATTTTTCTCCCAAATGAGCCCCCTTAAATAGGCAAGGGTTAGGGCAACCCTTTGTGTAAGGTTTGAATCAATTACACAAATGCCATTAGCCTTGTTTAGCCATCTCATGCTCTCTTTAATCTCATCTTATGGTTGGTTCAATAAATTAATTTATAAACAAATAATATTAGTCATATTATTCTCTTATACAATGTCTCTATTATTCTTATAATGCATTCAAACATTATACCAAATAATATTTGCACAATTTCACAAATTTATTTATGGCTCTAAGGATTTAAAAATTGATTTATCATCGGTCATATGGCTCTAAGAATTTATTTATACCTCCATCATATGGCTCTAAGAATTTAAAAATTGATTTATCACCGGTCATATGATGCAAGCATCCACTATCAATGATCCAAGCACTTTCCTTTTGACTTGTAATCAAAACACCTATAAAATATATATTAGTTATTATTGAGTTAGTAACTAACATATACCTTGTTTTAATCTCCTCCTCAATTTTTGGCAATTATAATAATTTAGGGGAGATTAAGTGTGAACCTAAGCTAGTTTAGCTTTAGGAATCCAAACAACATTTTGATTGTTGTTTGCATTCCTAAATCTACATTCCAAAGAGGTGTGGCCAATTTTGCAACAATAATTACACAATGTAATTGATTGTTTTTTATTAGTAGAGACTTGTTTGAAAGTGGATTAGTACTGGTCTTTCACTTCATGCAACTTACTAGGTTGACTACCACATAATCTATTTGCAACTCTAGATGAAACACTTTTGGCTTTGCTAGACTCAAATCTATTGTGATGTTAGGGAACATCTCTTATTGAACCATTTCTTTGAGTTTGATTTTGTAAAATATTTTTATTTTTGAGTTCATAAAACCATCCATTGGGTCCTTTAAAGTAAGTTTTGTTTGACCATTTTGGATTAAAAATGTTCCTATCACTATTTTGAAAATTATTTTTGTTCTTGTAATTCCTCTTGTTGTACTTGTAGCTAAATGCATAATTTGGTAATTTTTGATCTAGTTTAGCATTTAAGGTATGAGAAGACTTCAATTCGGATGACTCCTTATTCAAGGGAGTTTTATCTTTTTTGGTAAAAAATTGATAAGTTGAGTATTGTTCACAATTAAACTTAAGTTTATAATTTTTAGTGCTTGAAGTTTGAGTATGTCTCCCTTTTTCTTTTGGACCGTGTATGTTGTTGGATTCAAATGAGGATTTACCCTTCTCAAATCCAAGACCAATTATATCCATTTTGCAATAAGATTGGTTGTTGATCAAGTTATCCATATAGTAAGGATCTAAACTAGTCACTTTTGATAATTCACTAGGAGATATTAATGTTCTATTTTCGGTTTCTAAGGTTTGAATTTTAACTTTTAAAATGCCTATTTCACCGAAGTGCGATGTTCTTAAATTCCTAACTTCACATTCTAACATATCATTTTTAGCAATTAATTTTTGAATAATACCTTTCTTTTCAACCAAGGTTCTATTTGACTCATCAAGGAGAGATTTCAACTTAGATTCATCATTGGATTGCATTAGAATTTCATTGGTGAAAGTGCTTGTATCATTGGTTTTTAACCGATCGGTATACAAGTCATTGTTGGTCTCATTGGTGATTATCCAATTTGCATCATCAATTGTTCCATTATACTCTTCATCACCCTCATTTTCATTTACCAATTCTTGTTCGGTCTCATAACCATCAAGACTAAGAGTTGAATGTACCTCATTAACGGAGCTTGTTGAGGTTTCGACTCCATCATCTCCCTTCTTGGCATTCTTTAATTTAGCAAGCTCCATGAGAAAGTTGATGGTAGTCTCATCGGTGATGTTCTTGCTTGCAATAATCGAGTCCATGTCAATTGTTGAGGAACCTTCATCTACACTTGCCATCAAGGCAAGGTTGGTCTCTTCTTCATTTTCTGATTCCGTGTCAGATTGCTCCGTCTCGCTATCCGAAAACAAGCCTTGCATTGCTTTGGCATTTTTCTTCTTGTATCCATCATACTTTTGCCTTGGCTTTCGGTCTTGTTGCCCTTCACCATCCGTATTCTTCAATTGTGGAAATAGCTTGAAGCATGTTTGAATAGCCTTATGACATGCAAAGCACATTACTCTTTTGCTTTTCTCTTCTCATTCCTTATTGTATTTTCTTTCGAAATCGAGCATCCCTTGGAACATTTTGGATAAGAGGAGTGCATCTTTGGATGATTCATGATCAATTTTGTTAATAAATTGATCATTTGAGAGACGGGTGTTTGAGGAGCTAGGAAAGTTACGGTTTTGTGCTGGGAAAGCTACGGTCTTTGACTTTGAGTTTTGCTTTAGCTCTCTGGATTGTCAAAGTTTCTCTTCAAAGCTCCGAAAGTGTGCGTAGAGGTCATCCGGTATAAATGAGTTATGTGTGCCTTGGATTGCTTCAAGGTCACTCACCAATATGGACCATCTATCCCTCATGAGCATCACCCTCAATAGCTTTCCTACAAGTTTATTATTAGAAAGCGGTTCTCCCAATTCGGTAAATTCATTTTGGATATGCATAATCTATTATACATATCCTCTATGCTTTCACCATCTTCAACCTTAAAGGTTTCAAATTTGGCTTCTAAACCGGTTATCTTGGTTCGTTTAATTTGAGTATTTTCCTCATGCCGGTTCACAAGAGCATCCCACATTTCTTTTGCACTTGAGGCACTACCAAAGAGTGAGGCTACCGATTCACTAACCAAATTAAATATGACATTGGTTGCAAGATCATTTTCTTTCTTGGTTTGTTTGGAATCGAGAGTCTCCATTTTAATTTCGGTTGTCCTATCGGTAGTAACGGTAGTAAATGTTGGTGTATAACCCTTTTCAACCACATTCCATACCTCAAAGATATTCAAGTAATTAATCATAGTTTTCTTCCAATGCATGAAATTTTTGGTGGTATTACAAAAAATTAGGAGTTCCTTTATGGATCTATAGAGTGTCATTTGTCAAATTGATCTAGCTCGAAATTAAGGGTGTCTTAATTTAAATAACTTGTTTTGATACCACTTTGTTATACTAATTGCACCGCTAATTGCTCAAAAACTGAAATTAAATTGCAATTGAAAGTAAATAGATGAGTTTAGAGAAATTTGACACGTGGGATGTTAACAGAGTTAGGCAAAACAAACACCTACGTCTCCGGGGCTTCGCAACCTCTTGTGGGTGTGCCTTTCTATTACCCAATACGAAATGATTACAACTTGTGAACCATTGAGCCCTTACACACCAAGCGAGAAGTCAAACGTCCAACTCAAAGAGATGAGAACAAGATCTCTTAGTTCAAGCTACTCAAGAGAAACATTCAATAGATCACTCTAATCTAATCTAACTCAAGATTAGTAAAGTGGGTTTGAGGTTGTTTGAGAGATTTTGAAGTTTTAAGCTCTCACAACAATGGAGTAAGCTAAGCTCTCAGAAAATCATTTTTTAGAAGTTTAGGGTCGGCTCAGATAGTTTGGGAAGAAAGCTCAAAGCCCTATTTATAGAGACAGCTAAAAAATGAGCTGTTTGACTTAATTACAACGTTTTAATTCAAAATATGATTTAGGGTTTCAATTTTCTGACAGCTCAGCTTAATAATGAAAACGTTACCAATGATTGTATGACGTTTCTATAACGTTTTGCTCTGTAAAATCTTGATCAAAAACAGAATTTCTGAAGCTCATATTTATTTAAAACGTTACAACATTTGTCAAACGTTACAACGTTTTAATTCAAGTTTTGAATTTGATACAGCTGTACTTCAGTAGTTCTGACAATCCTAAAATGTTACAACGTTTTAAGTTGATTCTGTACAGCTGTGCTTCAGTAGTTCTGACAATCCTAAAACGTTACAACGTTTTAAGTTGATTCTGTACAGTTATGCTTCAGTAGTTCTGACAATCCTAAAACGTTACAACGTTTGTTAAAACATTATAACGTTTTAAGTTGTTTCTGAGTTTGATCAATCTGTTACTTCAGCATTTCTGACAGGCCTAAAACATTACAACGTTTGTTAAAATGTTATAATGTTTTAAGTTGTTTCTGACTTCAGCTTTTCTGACAGGCCTAAAACGTTACAACGTTTTACAAATGTTACCAACGTTTGATTCCTGTTTAAACAGCCTCAAACTTACTTACCAAGCTTCTGATTTCACAATTTGTATTCTTGATAAATGTCTTCATGATTTCTTCAGTCCAAGTATTCCCTAATGCAATTCCATTTGACTTGAACCTACATATCTTGCAAAAATAAAAGAAATCGTAAAATTCAATAATTGTATGTTTTTGCAAATTAGTCAAATAGACGAAAAATATTATTGCAAAAACAACACAGACACTTCAATTCGATTGCTGTATTGGGGTTATAAATGGCCTATTATCTTGCAATCTGTAGACATTACTAGAGTTCTCCAAACACCTTCAATTCGACTATTGTATTAGGGTTCTCAATGCCTTATTATCTTGTCATCTGGAGACAGTTCTCGACTGCTCCAAAGACCTTCAATTGGAGTGTTGTATTAGGGTTATAAATGCCCTATTATCTTGCCATATAGAAACGCAACTAGAGTGCTCCTAATACCTTCAATTGGAGTGTCGTATTAGGGTTGTAAATGCCCTCTTCTCTTGCCATATGGAGACACTACTAGAGTGCTCCAAACACCAACAATTGTACTGTTGTGCCCAATTATCTTGCCATCCAGAGACACAACTAGAGTGGTCTAAACACCTTAAATTGGAGTGTTTTATTAGGGTTGTAAATGCCCTATTATCTTTCCATCTAGAGACACTACTGGAGTGCTCCCATCACCAACAATTGTACTGTTGGAATAGGGTTGTAAATTCCCAATTATCTTGCCATCCAGAGACACAACAATAGTGGTCCAAACACTTTAAATTGGAGTGTTTTCTTAGGGTTGTAAATGAGCTATTATCCTTCCATCTAGAGACACTACTCGAGTGCTCCAAACACCTTCAATTGGAGAGTTTTATGAGGGTTGTCAATGCCATATTATCTTGTTATTTGGAGACACTACTAGAGTGCTCCAAACACCTTCAATTGGAGTGTTGAATTACGGTTGTAAATATCATATTATCTTGCCATCTACAGATACTACTAGAGTGCTCCAGACACCTTCACTTGGAGTGTTGTATTAGGGTTGCAAATGCCCTGTTATCTTGCCATATAGAGACTACTAGAGTGCTCCTAACACCTTCAATTAGAGTGTTGTATTAGGGTTGTAAATACCATCTTCTCTTGTTATCTGGAGACACTACAAGAGTACTGCAAACACCTTCAATTGGAGTGTTGTATTAGGATTGTAAATGCCCCATAATCTTGTCATATAGAGACACTACTAGAGTGGTCCAAACACCATCAATTGGAGTGTTGTATTAGGCTTGCCAATGTTCTCTTCTCTTTCCATTTAGAGACACTACTGTACTAGATACACCTTCAATTAAAGTCTTCTATTAGGGTTGTGAATGCCACATTATTTTGTCATATGGAGACACTACTAGAGTGCTCCAAATACCTTCAATTGGAGTGTTGTATTAGGTTTGTAGATGCCCTATTATCTTGCTATCTGAAGACACTACTAGAGTGCTCGAGACACATTTAATTGGAGTGTTGTATTAGGGTAGTAAATGCCCTATTATTTTGCCGTACAGCGACACTACTATAGTGCTCCAAACACCTTCCATTGGAGTGTTTTATTAGGGTTGTAAATGCCATATTATCTTGTCATCTAGAGACACTACTAGAGTGCTCCAAAGACCTTCAATTGGAGTGTTGTATTAGGGTTCTAAATGCCCCATTATCTTGCAATATAGACACACAACTAGAGTGATCCTAATACCTTCAATTGGATTGTCGTATTAGGGTTGTAAATGCCCTCTTCTCTTGCCATATGAAGACACTACTAGAGTGCTCCAAACACCAACAATTGTACTGTTGTAATAGGGTTGTAAATTCCCAATTATCTTGCCATCCAAAGACACAACTAGAGTGGTCCAAACACCTTAAATTGGAGTGTTTTATGAGAGTTGTAAATGCCCTATTATCTTTTCATCTGGAGACACTACTAGGGTGCTCCAAATACCAACAATTGTACTGTTCTAATAGGGTTGTAAATGCCCAATTATCTTTCCATCCAGAGACACAACAAGATTGGCCCAAACATCTTAAGTTGGAGTGTTTTCTTAGGGTTGTAAATGCGCTATTATCTTTCCATCTAGAGTCACTACTCGAGTGCTCCAAACACCTTCAATTCGATTGTTGTTATAGAATTTGTAAATGCCCAATTATCTTACAATCGGGAGAAACTACTAGGGTGCTCCAAACAACAATTGGAGTGTTTTATTGGGGTTGTAAATGCCCTACTAATTTGCAATCTGGAAACACTACTAGAGTGCTCCAAACACCTTCAATTGAAGTGTTGTATGAGGGATGTAAATGCCCTATTATCTTGTCATATGGAGAAACTACTCGAGTGCTCCTAACACCTTCAATTGGAATGTTGTATAAGGGTAGTAAATGTCATATTATCTCGCTATCTAGAGACACTACTAGAGTGCTCCAGACACCTTCAATTGGAGTGTTGTATTAAGGTTGCAAGTGTACTATTATCTTGCCAAATAGAGACACTACTAGAGAGCTCCAAACACCTTCAATTGGAGCATTTTGTTAGGGTTGTAAATGCCCTATTATCTTGTCATCTAGATACACTACTCGAGTGCTCCAAACACATTCAATTAGAGTGTTGTATTTGGGTTGTAAAAAACCTATTATCTTGCCATGTAGACACATTACTAGAGTGTTCCAAACAACTTCAATTTGAGATTTGTATTGGGATTGTAAATGCTCTATTATCTTGCAATCTAGAGACACTACTAGAGTGTTCCAAAAATCCTTCAATTGGAGTGTTGTATTAGGGTTGTAAATACCATCTTCGCTTGCCATCTGGAGACACATCAAGAGTTCTACAAACACCTTCAATTGGAGTGTTGTATTAGGATTGTAAATGCTTTATTATCTTGCCATATAAAGAGAGACACTACTAGGGTGCTCCAAACATCTTCAATTGGAGTGTAGTATTAGGGTTGTAAAGGTCCCATTATCTTGCCATATAGAGATACTACTATAGTGCTCCAGACACCTTCAATTGGAGTGTTGTATTAATGTTGTAAATGCCCTATTATCTTGTCATCTACAGTCACTACTCGAGTACTCGAAATACTTTCAACAGGAGTGTTGTATTAGGGTTGTAAATGTCCTCTTCTTTTGCAATCTAGAGACACTACTAGCATAATCCAAACACCTTTAGTTGGAGTGTTGTATTGGGGTTGTACATGCCTTATTATCTAGCCATCTACAGACACGACTAGAGTGCTCCAGACACTTTGAATTTGAGTGTTGTATTAAGGTTGTAAATCTCTATTATTTTGCCATATAGAGACACTACTAGGGTGCTCCAAACACCTTCAATTAGAGTGTTGTATTAGGGTTGTAAATGCCTTATTTTCTTGTCATATGGAGACACAACTAGAATGCTCCAAACAACATCAATTGGACTGTTGTAATAGGGTTGTAAATTTCCGACTATCTTGCCATCTAGAAACACAACTAGAGTGCTCCAAACACCTTGAATTGGAGTGTTTTATTAGGGTTGTAAATGCCCAATTATCTTATCATGTAGAGACTCTACTAGAGTGCTCCAAACACCTTCAATTGGAGTGTTTTATTATGGTAGTCAATGCCATATAATCTTGTCATACGGAGACACTATTAGAGTGCTCCAAACACCTTCAATTGGAATGCTGTATCAGGGTTGTAAATGCCTTATTATCTTGTCATCTACAAACACTACTCGAGTGCTCCAAACACCTTCAATTCGAGTGTTGTTATAGGGTTATACATGCCCTATTATCTTGCAATCTGGAGACACTACTAGAGTGCTCCAAACACCTTCAATTGGAGTGTTGTATTGGGGTTATAAATTGCCTATTATCTTGTAATATATGTAGACTTTACTAGAGTTCACCAAACACCTTCAATTCCACTATTGTATTAGGGTTGTCAATGCCTTATTATCTTGTCATAATGAGATAGTTCTCGAGTGCTCCAACAACCTTCAATTGAAGTGTTGTATTAGGGTTATAAATGCCCTATTATCTTGCCATATAGAGACACAACTAGAGTGCTCCAAATACCTTCAATTAGAGTGTTGTATTAAGGTTGTAAATGTCCTATTATCTTTACAAATAGAGACACTACTAGAGTGTTCCAAAAATCCTTCAATTGGAGTGTTGTATTAGGGTTATAAATACCCTATTATTTTGCCGTATAGCGACACTACTATAGTGCTCCAAACACCTTCCATTGGAGGGTTTTATTAGGGTTGTAAATGCCATATTATCTTGTCATCTAGATACACTACTAGAGTGCTCCAAAGACCTTCAATTGGAGTGTTGTATTAGGGTTATAAATGCCCCATTATTTTGCAATATAGACACACAACTAGAGTGCTCCTAATACCTTTAATTGGAGTGTCGTATTAGGATTGTAAATGCCCTCTTCTCTTGCCATATGAAGACACTACTAGAGTGCTCCAAACACCAACAATTGTACTGTTGTAATAGGGTTGTAAATGCCCAATTATCTTGCATCCAGAGACACAACTAGAGTGGTCTAAACACCTTAAATTGGAGTGTTTTATGGGGGTTGTAAATGCCCTATTATCTTTCCATCTGGAGACACTACTAGGGTGCTCCAAATACCAACAATTGTACTGTTCTAATAGGGTTGTAAATGCCCAATTATCTTGCCATCCAGAGACACAACAAGATTGGCCCAAACATCTTAAATTGGAGTGTTTTCTTAGGGTTGTAAATGCGCTATTATCTTTCCATCTAGAGTCACTACTAGAGTGCTACAAACACCTTTAATTGGTGTGTTTTATTAGGGTTGTCATTGCCACATTATCTTGTTATATGGGGACACTACTAGAGTGCTCCAAACACCTTCAATTGGAGTGTTCAATTACAGTTGTAAATGTGCTATTATCTTGTCATCTACAGCCACTACTAGAGTTCTCCAGACACCTTCAATTGGAGTGTTGTATTTTGCAAATGCCCTATTATCTTGCCATACAGAGAGACACTACTAGAGTGCTCCTAACACCTTCAATTAGAGTATTGTATTAGGGTTGTAAATACCTCTTGCTGTTTGGAGACACTACTAGAGTAGTCCAAATACCTTCAATTGGAGTGTTGTATTGGGGTTGTAAATGCCCCATAATCATGCCATATAGAGACACAACAAGAGTGGTTCAAACACCATCAATTGGAGTGTTGTATTAGGGTTGTAAATGTCATCTTCTCTCGCCATATGGAGACACTACTAGAGTACTCCAAACACCTTCTATTGGAATGTTGTATTGGGGTTGTAAATGCCCTATTATCTTGCAATCTAGAGACACCACTAGAGTACTCCAAACACCTTCAATTGGAGTGTTGTTATAGGATTGTAAATGCCCTATTATCTTGCTATTTGGAGACACTACTAGAGTGCTCCAGAGACCTTGAATTGGAGTATTGTATTAGGGTTGAAAGTGCCCTACTATCTTGCCATATAGAGACACTACTGGAGTGCTCGAAAGACCTTCAATTGGAGTTTTGTTATAGGGTTGTAAACACAGTTTTATCTTTCCATCTAGAGACACTACTAGAGTGCTCCAAGCACCTTCAATTGGAGTGTTGTATTGGGTTGTAAATGCTGTATTATCTTGCCATATAGAGACACTACTAGATTGCTCCAAAACCTTCAATTGGAATGTTGTACAAGGGTAGTAAATGTCAAATTATTTCGTTATCTAGAGACACTACTAGAGTGCTCCAAACACCTTCAATTGGAGTGTTGTATTCAGGTTGCAAGTGTCCTATTGTCTTGCCAAATAGAGACACTACTAGAGTGCTCCAAACTCCTTCAATAGGAGTGTTTTATTAGGGTTGTAAATGCCCCATAATCTTGCCATAGAGAGACACTACTAGAGTGGTCCAAACACCATCAATTGGAGTGTTGTATTAGGCTTGTCAATGTTCTCTTCTCTTGCCATTTAGAGACACTACTATAGTACTCCATACACCTTCAATTAAAGTCTTCTATTAGGGTTGTGAATGCCACATCATTTTGTCATATGGAGACACTACTAGAGTCCGTCAAATACCTTCAATTGGAGTGTTGTATTAAGTTTGTAGATGCTCTATTATTTTGCCATATGGAGACACTACTAGAATGCTCCAAACACCAACAATTGTACTGTTGTAATAGGGTTATAATGCTCTCCTCTCTTGCCATCTAGAGTCACTACTCGAGTGGTTTGAACAAATTCAATTAGAGTGTTGTATTTGGGTTGTAAATGCCCTATTATCTTGCCCTCTAGAGACGCTACTAGAGTGTTCTAAACAGCTTCAATTTGATATTTGTATTGGGATTGTAAATGCCCTATTATCTTGCAATATAGAGACGCTACTAGAGTGCTCTAAACAACGTCAATTGGAGTGTTGTATTAAGGTTGTAAATGTCCTATTGTCTGTCCAAATAGAGACACTACTAGAGTGTTCCAAAAATCCATCAATTGGAGTGTTGTATTAGGGTTGTAAATGCCCTATTATTTTGCCGTATAACAACACTACTATAGTGCTCCAAACACCTTCCATTGGAGTGTTTTATTAGGGTTGTAAATGCCATATTATCTTATCATCTAGAGACACTACTATAGTGCTCCAAACACCTTCAATAGGAGTGTTTTATTAGGGTTGTAAATGCCATATCTTGTCATATGGAGACACTACTACAGAGCTCCAAACACCTTCAATTGGAGTGTTGTGTTAGGGTTGTAAATGCCCTATTATCTTGTCATCTAGAGACACTACTCGAGTGCTCCAAATACATTCAATTAGAGTGTTATATTTGGGTTGTAAATGCCCTATTATCTTGCCATCTAGAGACACTACTAGAGTGTTCCAAACAACTTCAATTGGAGATTTGTACTGGGATTGTAAATGCCCTATTATCTTGTAATCTAGAGACACTACTAGATTGCTCCAAACATCTTCAATTGGAAACACTACTAGAGTGCTCCACACACCTTGAACTAGAGTGTTGTATTAGGGTTGTAAATGCCCTCTTCTCTTGCCATCTAGAGTCACTAGTCAACTCCTCCAAACACCTTCAATTGGAGTGTTGTATTAGGATTGTAAATGCCCTCTTCTCTTGCCATCTAGAGTCACTAGTCGAGTCCTCCAAACACCTTCAATTGGAGTGTTGTATTAGGGTTGTAGATGACCTATTATCTTGTCATATGGAGACACAACTAGAGTGCTCCAAACCCCATCAATTGGACTGTTGTAATAGGGTTGTAAATTCCCTACTATCTTGCTATCTAGAGACACGACTAGAGTGCTCCAAACTCCTTAAATTGGAGTGTTTTATTAGGGTTGTAAATACCCTATTATCTTGCCATCTACAGACACAACTAGAGTGCTCCAGACACCTTCAATTGGAGTGTTGTATTAGGGTTACAAAAGCCCTATTATCTTTGCATATAGAGACACAACTAGGGTGCTCTAAACACCTTCAATTAGAGTGTTGTATTAGGGTTGTAAATACCCATCTTCTCTTACCTTCTGGAGACACCACTACTAGAGTGGTTCAAATACCATTAATTGGAGTGTTGTATTGGGGTTGTAAATATCCTCTTCTCTTGCTATATGGAGACACTACTAGAGTACTCCAAACATCTCCAATTGGAGTGTTGTATTAGGGTTGTAAATGCCGCATAATCTTGCCATATAGAGACACTACTAGAGTGGCCCAAACAACATCAATTGGAGTGTTGTATTAGGGTTATAAATGCTCTCTTCTCTCGCCATCTAGAGACACTACTAGAGTACTCTAGACAACTACAATTGGAGTGTTGTATTGGGGTGGTAAAAGCCCTATTATCATACAATCTGAAGACACTACTAGAGTGCTCCGAACACCTTCAATTGGAGTGTTGTATTAGGATTGTAAATGCCCTATTATCTTGCCATATAGAGACACTACTTGAGTGCTCTAACTACCTTCAATTGTAGTGTTGTATTAGGGTTATTAAAGCCCTATTATCATGCAATCTGGAGACCCTACTAGAGTGCTCCAAACACCTTCAAATGGAATGTTGTATTAGGGTTGTAAATGCCCTATTATCTTGTTATCAGGAGAAACAACTCGAGTGCTCTAGACACATTCAATTGGAGTGTTGTATTAGGGTTGTAAATGCCCTATTATCTTGTCATCTAGAGACACTACTAGAGTGCTCCAAACACCTTCAATTGGAGTGTTGTATTAGAGTTATAAATGCCCTCTTCTCTTGCTATATAGAGTCACTACTAGAGTGCTCTACCTTCAATTGGAGTGTTGTATTGGGGTTGTAAATGCCCCATAAATCATGCCATATAGAGACACTACAAGAGTGGTCCAAACACCATCAATTAGAGTGCTGTATTAGGGTTATAAATGCCCTCTTCTCTCACCATCTGGAGACACTACTAGAGTACTCCAAATACCTTTATTGAAATGTTGTATTGGGGTTGTAAATGCCCTATTATCTTGCAATCTGGAGACACTACTAGAGTACTCCAAACACTTTCAATTGGAGTGTTGTTATAGGATTGTAAATGTCCTATTATCTTGCCATCTGGAGATACTCTAGAGACCTCGAATTGGAGTGTTGTATTAGGGTTGAAAGTGCCCTACTAACTTGCCATATAGAGAAACTGTTGGAGTGCTCGAAAGACCTTCAATTGGAGTGTTGTATTAGGGTTGAAAGTGCCCTACTATCTTTCCATATAGAGACACTACTGGAGTGCTCGTAAGACCTTCAATTGGAGTGCTATTATAGGGTTGTAAACACCGTTTTATCTTGCCATCTAGAGACACTACTAGAGTGCTCCAAACACCTTCAATTGGAGTGTTGTATTAGGGTTGTAAATGCCCTATTATCTTGCCATATCTACACTACTAGATTGCTCCAAACACCTTCAATTGGAATGTTGTGCAAGGGTAGTAAATGTCATATTATCTCGCTATCTAGAGACACTACTAGAGTGCTCCAGACACCTTCAATTGGACTGTTGTATTAAGGTTGCAAGTGTACTATTATCTTGCCAAATAGAGACACTACTAGAGAGCTCCAAACACCTTCAATTGGAGCATTTTGTTAGGGTTGTAAATGCCCTATTATCTTGTCATCTAGATACACTACTCGCTCCAAACACATTCAATTAGAGTGTTGTATTTGGGTTGTAAATGCCCTATTATCTTGCTATCTAGACACACTACTATAGTGTTCCAAATAGCTTCAATTTGAGATTTGTATTGGGATTGTAAATGCCCTGTTATTTTGCAATCTAGAGAAGCTACTAGAGTGCTCTAAACACCTTCAATTGGAGTGTTGTATTAAGGTTGTAAATGCCCTATTAACTTTCCAATTAGAGAAACTACTAGAGTGTTCCAAAAATCCTTCAATTGGAGTATTGTATTAGGGTTGTAAATGCCCTATTATCTTGCAATATAGAGACACAACTAGAGTGCTGCACACACCTTCAATTGGAGTGTTGTATTAGGGTTGTAAATACCATCTTCTCTTGCCATTTGGAGACACATCAAGAGTGCTCCAAACCCCTTCAATTGGAGAGTTGTATTAGGGTTGTAAATTCTTTATTATCTTGCCATATAGAGAGAGACACAACTAGAGTGCTCCAAATATCTTCAACTGGAGTGTAGTATTAGGGTTGTAAAGGTCCCATTATCTTACCAAATAGACTAGATTGCTCCAAAACCTTCAATTTGAATGTTGTACAAGGGTAGTAAATATCATATTATCTCGCTATCTAGAGACACTACTAGAGTGCTCAAAACACCTTCAATTGGAGTGTTGTATTAAGGTTGCAAGTTTCCTATTGTCGTGCCAAATAGAGACACTACTAGAGTTCTCCAAACTCCTTCAATAGGAGTGTTTTATTAGGGTTGTAAATGTCATAATATCTTGTCATATGGACACACTACTAGAGAGCTCCAAACACCTTCAATTGGAGTGTTTTGTTAGAGTTGTAAATGCCCTATTATATTGTCATCTAGATACAGTACTTGAGTGCTTTAAACAAATTCAATTAGAGTGGTGTATTAGGGATGTAAATGCTCTATTATCTTGCCATCTAGAGACACTACTAGGGTGTTCCAAACAGCTTTAATTTGAGATATGTATTGGGGTAAATGCCCTATTATCTTGCCATATAGAGACACTACTAGAGTGCTCCAAACATCTTCAATTGGAGTGTTGTATTAGGGTTGTAAATGTCCCATTATCTTGCCAAATAGAGACACTGCTAGAGTGCTCCACACACCTTCAATTGGAGTATTGTATTAGGGTTGTAAATGTCCTATTATCTTGTCATCTAGTGTTACTACTCGAGTGCTCGAAAAACGTTCAATTGGAGTGTTGTATGAGAGTTGTAAATGCCCTCTTCTCTTGCAATCTGGAGACACTACTAGAGTAGTCCAAACACCTTCAGTTGGAGGGTTTTATTGGGGTTGTAAATGCCCTATTATCTAGCCATATAAAGACAATACTAGAGTGCTCCAAACACCTTGAATTGGAGTATTGTATTAGGGTTGTAAATGCCCTCTTCTCTTGCCATCTAGAGTCACTAGTGGAGTCCTCCAAACACCTTCAATTGGAGTGTTGTATTAGGGTTATAAATCCCCTATTATCTTGTCATATGGAGACACAACTAGAGTGCTCCAAACACCATCAATTGGACTGTTGTGATAGGGTTGTAAATTTCCCACTATCTTGCCATCTAGAGACACAACTAGAGTCCTCAAAACACCTTGAATTGGAGTGTTGTATTAGGGTTGTGAATGCCCTTTTATCTTGCTATATACTAGAGTGCTGCAAACACCTTCAATTGGAGTGTCGTTATACGGTTGTAAATGCCTTATTATTTTGCCATCTAGAGACACTACTAGAGTACTCCAAACATCTTCAATTGAAGTGTTGTTATAGGGTTGTAAATGCCCTATTATCTAGCCATCTAGAGACACTATTAGAGTGCCCTAGACACTTTGAATTGGAGTATTGTATTAGGGTTGTAAATTCTATATTATCTTGTCATATAGAAACACTACTCGAGTGCTCCAAACACCTTCAATTCGAGTGTTTTCATAGGGTTATACATGCCCTATTATCTTCCAATATGGAGACTCTACTAGAGTGCTCCAAACACCCTGAATTGGAGTGTTGTATTGGGTTTGTAATTGGCCTATTATCTTGCAATCTGGAGACATTACTAGAGTTCTCCAAACACATTCAATTAGATTGTTGTATTAGGGTTGTAAATGCCCTATTGTCTTGTTATCTTGCGACTGTTATCAAGTGTTCCAAACACCTTCAATTGGAGTGTTGTATTAGGGTTCTGAATACCCTATTATCTTGCCATAAAGAGACACAACTAGAGTGCTCCTAATACCTTCAATTGGAGGGTCGTGTTAGGGTTGAAAATGCCCTCCTCTCTTGCCATATGGAGACACTACTAGAGTGCTCTAAACACCGACAATTGTACTGTTCTAATAGGGTTGTAAATGCCCTATTATCTTGTCATCCAGAGACTCAACTAGAGTGTTCCAAACACCTAAAATTGGAGTGTTTTATTAGGGTTGTAAATGACCTATTATCTTGTCATCTAGATACACTACTCGACTGCTCCAAACACATTCAATTAGAGTGTTGTATTTGGGTTGTAAATGCCCTATTATCTTGCCATCTAGACAAACTACTATAGTGTTCCAAATAGCTTCAATTTGAGATTTGTATTTGGATTGTAAATGCCCTGTTATCTTGCAATCTAGAGACGCTACTAGAGCGCTCTAAACACTTTTAATTGGAGTGTTGTATTAAGGCAGTAAATGTCCTATTATCTTTCCAATTAGATACACTACTAGAGTGTTCCAAAAATCCTTCAATTGGAGTGTTGTATTAGGGTTGTAGATGCCCTATTATCTTGCAATATAGAGACACAACTAGAGTGTTGCAAACACCTTCAATTGGAGTGTTGTATTCGGGTTGTAAATATGATCTTCTCTTGCCATCTGGAGACAAATCAAGAGTGCTCCAAAAACCTTCAATTGGAGTGTTGTATTAGGGTTGTAAATCCTTTATTATCTTGCCATATAGAGAGAGAGACACTACTAGCGTGTTCCAAAAATCCTTCAACTGGAGTGTTGTGTTAGGGTTGTAAATACCCTATTATCTTGCAATATAGAGACACAACTAGAGTGCTGCACACACCTTCAATTGGTGTGTTGTATTAGGGTTGTAAATGCTTTATTATCTTACCATATAGAGAGAGACATTACTAGAGTGCTCCAAACATCTTCAACTAGAGTGTAGTATTAGGGTTCTAAAGGTCCCATTATCTTGCCAAATAGAGACACTACTAGAGTGCTCCAGACACCTTCAATTGGAGTGTTGTATTAGGGTTGTAAATGCCCTATTATCTTGCAATCTGAAGACACTACTAGCGTAATCCAAACACCTTCAGTTGGAGTGTTGTATTGGGGTAGTAAATGCCCTATTATCTAGCCATCTAGAGACACGACTAGAGTGCTCCAGACACATTGAATTGGAGTGTTGTATTAGGGTTGTAAATTCTCTATTATTTTGCCATATAGAGACACTACTAGGGTGCTCTAAAAACTTTCAATTGGAGTGTTGTATTAGAGTTGTCAATGACTTATTATCTTGTCATCTTGAGATAGTTCTCGAGTGCTCCAAAGAACTTCAATTGGAGTGTTGTATTAGGGTTATAAATGCCCTATTATCTTGCCATATAGAGACACAACTAGAGTGCTCCTAATACCTTCAATTGGAGTGTCGTATTAGGGTTGTAAATGTCCTCTTCTCTTGCCAAATAGAGACACTACTAGAGTGCTCCAAACACCAACAAGTGTACTGTTGTAATACGGTTGTAAATGCCCAATTATCTTGCCATCCAGAGACACAACTAGAGTGGTCCAAACACCTTAAATTGGAGTGTTTTATTATGGTTGTAAATGCCCTATTATCTTTCCATCTGGAGACACTACTAGGGTGCTCCAAACACCAACAATTGTACTGTTGTAATATGGTTGTAAATGCCCCAATTATCTTGCCATCCAGAGACACAACAAGAGTGGTCCAAACACCTTAAATTGGAGTATTTTCTTAGGGTTGTAAATGCCACATTATCTTGTTATATGGGGACACTACTAGAGTGCTCCAAACATCTTCAATTGGAGTGTTGAATTACAGTTGTAAATGCCCTATTATCTTGCCATCTACAGACACTACAAGGGTGCTACAGACACCTTCAATTGGAGTGTTGTATTGGGGTTGCAAATGCCCTATTATCTTGCCATATAGAGACACTACTAGAGTGCTCCTAACACCTTCAATTAGAGTGTTGTATTAGGGTTGTAAATATCATCTTCTCTTGTTATCTGGAGACACTACTAGAGTAATCCAAACACCTTCAATTGGAGTGTTTAATTGGGGTTGTAAATGCCGCATAATCATGCCATATAGAGACACTACAAGAGTGGTCCAAACACCATCAATTGGAGTGTTGTATTAGGGTTATAAATGCCCTCTTCTCTCGCCATCTGGAGACACTACTAGAGTACTCCACACACCTTCTATTAGAATGTTGTATTGGGGTTGTAAATGCCCTATTATCTTGCAATCTAGAGACACTACTAGAGTACTCGAAACACCTTCAATTGGAGTGTTTTTATAGGATTGTAAATGCCCTATTATCTTGCCATCTAGAGACACTACTAGAGTGCTCTAGAGACCTTGAATTGGAGTGTTGTATTAGAGTTGAAAGTGTCCTACTATCTTGCCATATAGAGAAACTACTGGAGTGCTCGAAAGACCTTCAATTGGAGTGTTGTTATAGGGTTGTAAACACCATTTTATCTTGCCATCTAGAGGAACTACTAGAGTGCTCCAAGCACCTTCAATTAGAGTGTTGTATTAGAGTTGTAAATGCTCTATTATCTTGCCATATAGAGACACTACTAGATTGCTCCAAAACCTTCAATTGGAATGTTGTACAAGGGTAGTAAATGTCATATTATCTCGCTATCTAGAGACACTACTAGAGTGCTCAAAACACCTTCAATTGTAGTGTTGTATTAAGGTTGCAAGTTTCCTATTGTCTTGCCAAATAGAGACACTACTAGAGTTCTCCAAACTCCTTCAATAGGAGTGTTTTATTAAGGTTGTAAATGTCATAATATCTTGTCATATGGACACACTACTAGAGAGCTCCAAACACCTTCAATTGGAGTGTTTTGTTAGAGTTGTAAATGCCCTATTATATTGTCATCTAGATACAGTACTTGAGTGCTCCAAACAAATTCAATTAGAGTGTTGTATTAGGGTTGTAAATGCCCTATTATCTTGCCATCTAGAGACACTACTGGAGTGTTCCAAACAGCTTCAATTTGAGATATGTATTGGGGTAAATGTACTATTATCTTGCCATATAGAGACACTACTAGAGTGCTCCAAACATCTTCAATTGGAGTGTTCAATTAGGGTTGTAAATGTCTCATTATCTTGCCAAATAGAGAAACTAGTAGAGTGCTCTAGACAGCTTCAATTGGAGTATTGTATTAGAGTTGTAATGCCCTATTATCTTGTCATCTAGAGTTACCACTCGAGTGCTCGAAAAACTTTCAATTGGAGTGTTGTATGAGGGTTGTAAATGTCCTCTTCTCTTGCAAACTGGAGACACTACTAGAGTAATCCAAACACGTTCAGTTGGAGGGATTTATTGGGGTTGTAAATGCCCTATTATCTAGCCATCTAGAGACACGACTAGAGTGCTCCAGACACTTTTAATTGGAGTGTTGTATTAGGGTTGTAAATTCTCTATTATCTTTCCATATAGACACAACTAGATTGCTCCAAACACCTTGAATTGGAGTATTGTATTAGGGTTGTAAATGCCATCTTCTCTTGCCATCTAGAGTCACTAGTGGAGTCCTCCAAACACCTTCAATTGGAGTGTTGTATTAGGGTTGTAAATGCCCTGTTATCTTGTCATAGGGAGACACAACTAGAGTGCTCCATACACCATCAATTGGACTATTGTGATAGGGTTATAAATTCCCCACTATCTTGCCATCTAGAGACACAACTAGAGTCTTCCAAACACCTTGAATTGGAGTGTTGTATTAGGGTTGTGAATGTCCTTTTATCTTGCTATATAGAGTGACTACTAGAGTGCTGCAAATACCTTCAATTGGAGTGTCGTTATAGGGTTGTAAATGCCTTATTATTTTGCTATCTAGAGACACTACTAGAGTACTCTAAACACCTTCAATTGAAGTGTTGTTATAGGGTTGTAAATGTCTTATTATCTAGCCATCTAGAGACACTATTAGAGTGCCCTAGACACTTTGAATTAGAGTATTGTATTAGGGTTGTAAATTCTATATTATCTTGCCATATAGAGACACTACTCGAGTGCTCCAAACACCTTCAATTCGAGTGTTGTCATAGGGTTATACATGCCCTATTATCTTGCAATCTGGAGACTCTACTTAGAGTGCTCCAAACACCCTAAATTGGAGTGTTGTATTGAGTTTGTAATTAGCCTATTATCTTGCAATCTGGAGACATTACTAGAGTTCTCCAAACACCTTCAATTAGATTATTGTATTAGGGTTGTAAATGCCCTATTATCTTGTCATCTTGCGACTGTTATCGAGTGTTCCAAACACCTTCAATTGGAGTGTTGTATTAGGGTTCTGAATACCCTATTATCTTGTCATATAGAGACACAACTAGAGTGCTTCTAATACCTTCAATTGGAGGGTTGTGTTAGGGTTGAAAATGCCCTCCTCTCTTGCCATATGGAGACACTACTAGAGTGCCCTATTATCTTGTCATTCAGAGACTCAACTAGAGTGTTCCAAACACCTAAAATTGGAGTGTTTTATTTGGGTGGTAAATGCCCTATTATCTTTCCATCTAGAGACACTACTAGGGTGCTCCAAACACCTTTAATTGGAGTGTTTTATTAGGGTTGTGAATGCCATATTATTTTGTCATATGGAGACACGAGTTGAGTGCTCCAAACACCTTCAATTGGAGTGTTGAATTATGGTTGTAAATGTCCTATTATCTTGCTATCTATAGACACTACTGCTTTAAACACCTTCAATTGGAGTGTTGTACTAGGGTTGCAAATGCCTAATAATTTGTCATATGGAGGTACTACTACAGTGCTCCACACACTTTCAATTAGAGTGTTGTAGTAGGGTTGTAGATACCCTCTTCTCTTACCATCTGGAGACTAATAGAGTACTCCAAACACCTTCAATTGGAGTGTTGTATTAGGGGAGTAAATGCCTCATAATCTTGCCTTATAGAGACATTACTAGAGGGGTCCAAACACTATCAATTGGAGTGTTGTATTGGGGTTGGAAATGTCCTCTTCTCTTGTCATCTGGTAACACTACTAGAATACTCCAAACACCTTCAGTTTGAGTGTTGTATTGGGTTGTAAATGCCCAATATTGCAATTTGGAGACACTACTAGAGTGCTCTAAACACCTTTAATTGGAGTGTTGTAGTAGGGTTCTAAATGCCCTATTATCTTGCCATATCAAGACACGACAATAGTGCTCCAAACACCTTCAATTGGAGTGTTGTATTAGGGTTGTAAACGCCCTTTTATCTTGACATCTAGTGACACTACTAGAGTGCTCCAAATACTTTCAATTGGAGTGTTATATTATGGTTGTAAATGCCCTATTATCTTGCCATATGGAGACACTACTAGATTGTTCCAAACACTTTCAATTGGAGTGTTGTATTTGGGTTGCAAGTGTCCTATTATCTTGTTAAATAGAGACACTACTGGAGTGCTCCAGACACCTTCAGTTGGAGTGTTGTATTAGGGTTATAAATGCCCTATTATCTTGTCATCTAGAGTCCTTACTCGAGTGCTCGAAGCACTTTCAATTGGAGTGTTGTATTAGGGTTGTAAAAGCCCTCTTCTCTTGCAATCTGTATATACTACTAGAGTAATCCAAACACCTTCAGTTGGAATGTTGTATTGGGGTTGTAAATGCCCTATTATCTTGCAATCTGCAGACACTACTAGAGTGCTTCAAACACCATCAATTGGAGTGTTTTATTACGGTTATAAATGCCATATTAACTTGTCATATGGAGACACTACTAGAGTTCTCAAAATACCTTCAATTGTAGTGTTGTATTAGGTTTGTAAATACCCTATTATCTTATGATCTGGAGACACTGCTCAAGCATTACACAATCGATTGGTGTGTTGTATTAGGGTTGTAAATGCCCTGTTATCTTGCCATCTAGAGACACTACTAGAGTGCTCCAAACACCTTCAATTGGAGCGTTGTATTAAGGTTGTAAATGCCATATTATCTTGCCATCTAGAGACACAACTCGAGTGTTTCAAACACCTTCAATTATAGTATTGTATTAGGGATATAAATGTCCTATTGTCTTGCCATCTAGAGTCACTACTCGAGTGGTCGAAACCCCTTCAAGTGGAGTGTTGTTATAGTGTTGTAAACTCCCTTTTATCTTTCCATCTGGAGACATTACTAGAGTGCTTCAAACACCTTCAATTGGAGTGTTGTATTAAGGTTGTAAATGCTCCATTATCTAGCTATATGGAGACACTACTAGATTACTCCAAACACATTCAATTGGAGTGTTGTATTAGGGTTGTAAATGTCATATTATCTTGCCATCTGGAGACACTACTTGAGTGCTCCAAACACCTTCAATTGGAGTGTTGTATTAGGGTTGTAAATGCCCTATTATCTTGCCATATAGAGAAACTACTAGATTGCTCCAAACACCTTCAATTTGAGTGTTTTATTAGGATTGTAAATACCATATTATCTTGTCATATGGAGACACCACTAGAGAGCTCCTAATACCTTCAATTAGAGGGTTGTGTTAGTGTTGAAAGTGCCCTCCTCTCTTGCCATACGGAGACACTATTAGAGATGTTGTATTAGGGTATCCTCTCATATCAGACTTTGATTATTTTAGTTTTAAAGGTTTAAAAGGCCTAAAATCATGTTTTGAATGAACAAGGATTGGTGGAGTTGAGCCAGCTGGTATCCTCCACCAATTCCTTCTAAAATGGGCCTGTCTCACAAAGAAAATCAAGTTAGAATGAGTGTTATGCTACTGAAATTGGCAAAACAACCCTTCTTCATAACCTTTCTTTGTAAAACAGTGAAAGAATGAGGGTTAGAGTGCATTTAGGCTTCAGTTGTACTGAGATAAGCCATTTGTACTTCTACCTAATGATTTGCCCATTATCCAAGTGAAAAAGATGCATAAAAATGTGATTTTGAACAATCCAAGGACCTCCTTGCATAAGGCCATGTTATGGCAATTTTTAAAATACCTTAATATGATGACTTGATGATTTATGGAGCCTTGATTATGTTTCTTTTAATTACTGTCATGAAAAACAGTGATTCAATGCCTTAAATATGGTTCAAAATGGTCTAATTGCTTAACCAGACCAATGTCCATGCCTATGACCCTCTCCAGTAACTCCCTATACATCACTAGGTCTGTACTCAGCAAAACCATGCAGAATAAGCATTGCTGGTACAACCTTGTGCATTGAAATGCACCAATTTGACCACTGCTGGTAAATTAGCAAGTCTGGACTGATCTGTTGACCAAATTGCAAAAATACATCGTCATGTAGAGAATAAAAAAAATACACATGATAGACTCAAATTTTATATTATTTAGACTTTCCTACACAGAGATATGATCTGTCAAAGTTCATATTTTAAAAAATAGAAATTCTGAATTTTAAACTGTAAAATTACCAATATTACCCCCGGCACTATACAAGTCATTTCACTGAGAAATAATGCTCAGATAATTCTAAAAATTGACATACAAATCCATGATATGTATCTCTTTGATCCTATGAAATAAAATTCACTTCTTCTGTAAAAAATTCAGGAAAAATCAGATCAAAAGTCTGAAAAATTTGGGTTCACATGCCCCTCAGTTGATTAGAACTCAATGCAGGTCAAATTAATGCTCTTGTTGAGTTCTAAAACCCTCTAAATGGTTTAAATGATCTCTCTGCATTCATAAACCAGTTCATATCCCTTTGAATTGTTCATCGGTACCAAATCAGTACTGAAATTAAGGCACTAAACATGAAACATGCTCAAGACCCTTCCAGAGGTAAAATTGACATTCTCAGTTGCTTCCATGCATTGACACGATGTCAAATAATCAAATTCCTGAAAGAAATCGCAAGGAAATCGATCAAAATTGATCCAAACTCCAACCAGTACCGACTGACACTGTAGAAGCCTCTTCCATCGTCTCCAGTGATCATCGATAGCCGACAATAAGCTCATTGGGCTCCTGATAGCAAGGCGATCTCATTGGTGTTAATGGCTAGCATCGCCGTGGTCAGAATTAGTCGGACACCGTTTATCAAGATGAACCCTAGCTCGTCAGAGGCAAACCCTCGAGGCTCATCGGGTTGCACGGATATTAAAGCACATTTTTAATACAATGACTCAAATTCAAACTCAATGAACCGTTATTGTGCAAGTGGACCCTTCCTGTTAGTTAATCAGTAAATTTAAATGATCTGACACGAATCTTAAAGTCCATCTGATAAAATTTGAGACTCCGTGCGCTAATTAAAGGCCCAACGCACTCATTAAAGCCCAAAACCCAAATCTTGAGACTTGCTTAATTAAATCCTCCTCTACAGTAATCTTGAAGCCCAATGAGTTTGATCCAATGGCTAGTGCACATCTCAAAGGCCCAAAATCAAATCTTGAAGGCCCAACACCAATCTCAAAGTCCAAATATGACTTAATGAAACCCTTTTTGCATATAAACCCCTCTGTTTATATAAAATTTATAGAAAAGCCCTTGGAAATTTACAAACAAGTCCCTGACAGCATAAAACCTCTTCAAACAGGCCCTTGAAAGCCCAATTTTTATTCTAGACCCTGTCAAAATCTCAAATTACAGCCTCAGGTCCCTGGAAATTTATAAATAGGTCCCTGAAAGTACAAAAACTTCACAGACAAGCCCTTTTCACTCCTTTTTGACCATAACTTCTTTGTTTTAAGTGCAAATCGACTTAAACCAGTTTCAAATGAACCCAAATTCAATTATCTATAATTCTAAGTAGTAATTGAACATGTCCAAGCTTCAGCCATAACCTAAAATGATCAAAATGCCCCTCTCTTAACATATTTTTATAAATAAAAATATAAAAATAATGTTCAAACATGTTTTCTTATATATAAATCATACAAATGATATTAAATGCACATGCATATGTACATAGGACCAAAATAAATGTCCGAATCGTGTTCAAATAATCGAGAACCTACCAAATAACCAAATGAACCTTACATGAGCCATCTTTTAGCCCCAATTACCCAGCTTACACCAAAATAGGCGTAAATCCTGAAATTAACAAGGTATTCAGCAATGATCCGAAGGGTCGTCTGATGTAATTAATGGCGGGGGCTTGCGGTCATCAAGAGTTAAACGTCCCCACAATCAATAAAACCCTGATAGGCCAATTATGAATTGTAGGCCCGTCATAAGGGTGAACCAAGAGGAAAGCCGAGAGAAATCTCGGGACATCTGTTTCCCATTGCACTGAAAGAGATCAGCACATATACAATTAAAAAATATGATCTCTCATTTAGGGTAGCTCTAAGCCACCTATCGAGGGACAATAGTATTTTTGGTAAACCATCTCTTCCTCAGCATAAGTTATGTATACCGAAATGCTACCGTTATTGTCACATCCCGCGGCCACGGGATGCGACAGTCTCCCGCCGTAAGCATACAACGCCGTGTATGCTTACAAGGCTATTCAAATCTTACTCAACAATTCAACAGATAATAATATAAATTAAGTTTATAGATACACAAATCAGAGTACACAGTCTGGTCAGAATATAATACATACTGGGTATCTCATCCGGATACCAACCATAAGGCCTACCCTAAATCTATACAACAAAACATATCTAGGGTTATCAAGTGGTAAGCTACTAAGGCCTACTACTCTCGTGCCTCTCCGGAATCAGTCGCACCAGTACCTGTAAAATAACCGGGAGGGTGGGGGTGAGAATAAATTCTCAGTGCGAATTTTGCCACAGTTTAGACTATTGGACTTGCAATCAAACTCTATATTCAAAAATGAAACCCATACAATAAACAATGCAAACAGATACATATAATCATAAATAACAGAATGCCAATGCACGACAACAGTTAAATCAACCTGCAACACAGTTTACGGAATTTCCAAGATGAATTTCAAACACAACATATATTTTGGCTTAACTTGATTCATAACTCAGTTCATTAGGGCTTGTAGCAATTACAGATGTTCTTTCGAGCTGAACCTTTATCAAACCCACATCTGTAGGGTTACTGACACCTACAGATGGCCAACCGCTGGACCCTTTATCTGACACCCATCTGCAATCGCTTGGCTTAACAGTTTATTAAGGTCTGGTTTGAATCATATAAAGAAAATCCTCTCTGGAATCATTCCAATAGTCGTAATATTCAATTGACCTTTCAAATGCATTAACACGTAGGAGAATGCCACCGAGCCATAGACGTTACACATGTCACCCACGATTTCCAATCACATCTCATAACATAATCACCCTCCCTCGTCCCAACCGGTACTGGGAACATCGAGGGCCGTTCACCTAAGGCCATTTAGGATCCTGGGAATCCAAGTCAGCATACAGCCCGACTTGGCAAATTCATTGGATCCAAGTGCTTAACTTCGTAAATCCATTCACATACATATCAAATCATATCGTGGTGACTTTCAATAAAATCAGATCATAATAGATCGACACAACCTACAACCATACCAGCATGCAAATCACTCAAGTCACATTAATTCGAGTTTAATTTGATTGGGCTATGCAAATGATTTACACAATTCAGATGCAATCAATGATATTCAACATGACAAACGAATACACAGTTTAATTCCTGAAAATAAAGTATCAAACAAGTCCAAGAATCCCGCACCTTAGTATGACGAGCGTACCGCTTAATTTAAGGATCGGGCGTCTCGAATTGTCTCGCGAGATCTTGCTCGACCGAGCCTACACCTATATTATACGTTTACTTGGTTTAATTCGGGTTCAGTGGTCTATACGTTTACTTAGGGTTTGTACAGTCCCAAATCAATTCTCTTCGGTTCCTTCTTTCTTATTAAAAATCTCATAGAACGGTGCACAATTGCATCTAGGCCCTCTAGCCATATACCCTTTCACTTTGGTAACCATCAATCACCGTTTCACTACTTTGGTTCTCGGATCAATTCAATTTACCGATTGGTTAACCCTAATTTGGTCAAAACCTCAAATCAGTCGTTAAATGTTCTAAAAATTCACGATCAGGAGGCAACCCTACCGATTACAAGTCTAATTGGTCCGGTTAAACAAATCAAATCACGATTATGCCAACTTTCAATTTTGGCACGAAACCCTAGAAATCAGATTTCACAAATCGGAAGAAATCGGGAAAACGATTGACAAACAAACTAGTAAGGAGTGTAGAGGAACTAGTCCTCGAGCAATTCGAACACAAATCTCGAGTTTAAAACGAGAATCTGAGAAATCGAGAAAATTCGAGGTTTCGAAAGAAAGAATGAGAGAAAGAATTACCAAATAAGAGGGTTCGGAGAGATCCTCAGCTGCCTACTCGGTTCCAAACTCGATTTCTCGCAACAATCGGAAGTCTGGAAGAAACGGGAACTTCTCACACTTTTTTTCTTTTATTTGGGCGAAAATCTCATGAAAATGGGGAATGGTGAAGAGAGAGAGAGAGAAGGTTGGATTTGAGTTTTAGGGTTAAAATTTCCCTGAATGCGGATGCACCCATCCGCACTGCGGGTGGCTTGACCCGCACTCGAGACTTGGAAAGTTGTCAACAGAAATTTCAGAAAATCCGAGCCTAGTGCGGATGAACTCCACCCGCACTGCGGGTCAACCTCATCCGCACCCAGTACTTAGCCGATTTCAGGAAGTTTAACACAGAAATTCATGAGTGCGGCTGCACCCATCCGCACTGCGAATCCCTCACCCGCACTCACTACTTAGTCAATTTTAGACACAATTCCAGAAAAAGTCTGAGCCAACTGCGGATGCCTTCCACCCGCACTGCGGGTCCATCCATCTGCACTCAGTACTTAGAAAATTCAGACCAACACAGAATTGCATGAGTGCGGATGCACCCACCCGCACTGCGGGTCAATCCCATCCGCACTGAGCCTATAAAATTTCAAAATCTCAAAATTTCGACGCGGTTTCGATTCACACTTAACTTACTTATTTAGGGGAACCTTAATTAAGGTTTAAACTTCCATTTTATTAGTACAATTAGCTTGATTCTTTCTTTTAATTCATTTGAATTTATTTGTAAAAATTTCGTAACGTAACAGTTATAGCTGTTTTTTATGGACAACGTTAGACAACACTCACACATACACATCTCTTTTGTAGGAAAAATGAATGCCTCATACTTTAGAAGTTAACACTGAATGAAAGCATTAATGACACGAACACAATTTCATTTTATGTTTCATTCAGTGTCTGTCAAATACCATGTCCTAGAACATGTTCCTGTGTAATTAAAATGACATCTCATGTCAGTGGTCTGTAAAACTTGACCATCTTTTAATCCACATACTAACCTTGTAGCGGTCAATTAGTGTTCCTGCTAATTATCTCGGTTAGAGACTTTTAAGAGTATATATCATCTATATTATGAAGTTTCACAATTCCAGTCATTAACTCGAAATGATTCATAAATGCAATAATACTCAAGGCAACAAAATGATTAATCATCCAATTCATGAACAAAATATATATGATAAAATTATCGTATTATTGACTTCTAGATTATTACATACTAACAGTTGGATCTCTAATGTTGTTCTGGATCACTTACTCCTTCGATGAATCTCCTTCTTACTCTGTTGGATTTCTAATTTTGTTCTATTACACCTCCACCATCCACGAATCTCCATCTTACTCTGTAGGATTTCTAGTGTTGTTCTACAACACCTCTACCATCCATGAATGTCCTTTTTACCCTGTTGGATATATAGTGTTGTTCATGCTCTCCTTCTCCTTTTACGAATCTTCTACTTGCTCCGTCGGACGTCTAGTGTTGTTCTTGCTCTCCTTCTCCTTATACAAATCTCCTACTTGCCCCGTTGGATCTCTAGAGTTGTTTTTTTTTTCTTTACTCCACCTGTCACAACTACCCTTGTCATTTCTTGGGTCTTCATGGTTGTCCTCGCTCTTCTCCTTCCACAACTCTCATTCTCACTCTGTTGGACTTCAATATTATTATGGCTTAAATGACTCTTTGTCTCATTCCGTTGGATCTCTAATGTTGTTCAGGATCACTTCCTTCTTCCATGACTCTGTTTCACACTATGTTGGATCTCTAATGTTGTTATATATCACTTCCACCTTACACGACTCGTCTTCTCACTCCGTTGGTTCTTTAATGTTGTTCTAGATCACTTCTTTCTTCCATGACTATCCTTCACACTCTATTGGATCTCTAATGTTATTCAGGATCACTTCATTCTTCCATAACTCTCTTTCTCACTACGTTGGATCTCTAATGTTGTTCTGGATCACTTTCTTCTAACATGACTCTCATTCTTACTCTGTTGGATCTCTAATGTTGTTCTGGATCACCTCCGTCTTCCATGAATGTCCTTCTCACTCTATTGGATCTCTTGTGTTGTTCTATAACACCTCCAGCATCCACGAATTTTCTTCTTACTCTGTTGGATCTATAGTGTTCTTCTTGCTCTCCTTCTTCTTCTATGAATCTTCTACTTACTCCGTTGCATTCATTAGTGTTGTTTTTTCTTTACTCCACCTTTCGCGACTACCCTTGTCACTTTCTTGGGTCTTCACGGTTGTTTTTGCTCTCCTTCTTCTTCCACAACTCTCTTTGTCACTCAGTTGGAACTTTAATGTCGTTCTGGATCACCTCCTCCTCCCAAGACTCTATTTTTCACTCCATTGGATCTCTAATGTTGTTTTGAATGTTTTGAATCACTTCCTTCTTCGATAACTCTCCTTCACACTCCATGGGATATCTAATGTTGTTATGGATGACTTCCTCATTCGATGAATCTCCTTCTCACTCTTTTGGATCTCTAGTGCTATTCTATAACACCTCCACCATCCATGAATCTCCATCTTACTCTATTGGATATCCAGTATTGTTTAACAACAAATCTACCATCCATGAATCTCCTTCTTACTCTGTTAGATCTCTATTGTTGTTCTTACTCTCCTTCTCCTTCCACGAATCTCCTAATTGCTCTGTTGGACCTTTAGTGTCATTCTTGCTGTCCTTCTTCTTCTAGAAATCTCCTACTTGCTCAGTTGGATCTCTAGTGTTATTTTTTTATTTACTCTACCTTTCATGACTACCCTTATCATTTTCTTAGGTCTCCATGGTTGTTCTTGCTCTCCTCCTCCTTCCAGACTCTTCTTCTCACTCAGTTGGATCTTTAATGTTGTTTTAGATCACTTCCTTTTTCACGACTCTTCTTCACACTCTGTTAGATCTCTAATGTTGTTCTGGATCACTTTCACCTTACACGACTCTCCTTCTCACTCTGTTTGATCTCTAATGTTGTTTTGGATCACTTTCACCTTACACGACTCTCCTTCTCACTCCATTGGATCTCTAATGTTGTTTTGGATCTCCTTTTTACTCTAAAGGATCTCTAGTGATGTTCTACAACACCTTCATCACCCATAAATTTTCTTCTTACTCTGTTGGATCTATAGTGTTATTCTTGCTCTCCTTCTCCTTCTCCTTCTCCTTCTCCTTCTACGAATCTCCTATTTGTTTCATTGGAACTTTAGTGTTGTTTTTTCTTTCCTCCACCTTTCACGACTACCTTTGCCACTTTCTTGGGTCTTCATGGTTGTTCTTGCTCTTTTTCTCCTTCCATGACTCTCATCTTACTTCATTGGATCTCTAATGTTGTTCTAAATCACTTCCTTCTTCCATGACTCTCCTTCACTATATGTTGGATCTCTAATGTTATTTTGGATCACTTTATCTTTACATGAATCTCCTTCTTACCCCGTTGGATCTCTAATGTTGTTCTGGATCACTTCCTCCTTCGATGAATCTCCTTTTTACTCTGTTGGATGTCTAGTTTTGTTCTACAACACCTTCACCATCCAAAAATCTCCATATTACTCTATTGGATCTCCAGTGTTGTTCTACAACACCTTTACCATCCACGAATCTTCTTCTTACTTTGTTGGATCTCTAGTGTCTACGAATCTCCTACTTACTTTGTTGGATCTCTAGTATTGTTTTTTCTTTACTCCACCTTTCACAACTACCCTTGTCACTTTCTTGGATCTTCATGATTGTTCTTGCTCTCCTTCTCCTTCCACGACTCTCCTTCTCACTTCGTTAGATCTCTAATGTTGGCCTGGATCACTTCCTCCTTACATGAATCTCCTTCTCATTCCGTTGGATCTCTAATGTGGTTCTGGATCACTTTCTTCTTCCACGACTCTCTTTCACACTCCGTTGGATCTCTATTATTGTTCTAGATCACTTCCTCCTTACACAACTCTCATTCTCACTCCGTTGGATCTCTAATGTTGTTCTGAATTACCTCGTTCTTCTATGAATCTCTTTCTCACTCTGTTGGATCTCTATATATCCATGGAAAATAAAAACTTTGCACTTGCTAATGGTATATGTTTTCGCAAATCGTCAAAATAGGGAGAATATTGTTATAAGCAATCTTATGTGTTGTTTGACTAATTTGCAAAACATATAAACTTTGAATTTTACAGTTTCTTTGTTTGAGATGTTTGTAGATTTAGTTGTTATGTTCGAAGGTCAAATCAAGTCAAAGATACATATCATAACAAACTAACGTGACAAGTTGTACAAGATAATCAGTTAAATGATCTACTCGAGCTATAAGGAATGATTTAGTACATGATCATCTGATAGATGATTTACATGAGCCATTGGGAATATCGGATATTGATGAGATGTTGAATCATAAAGATAACAGAAGATCATAAGAGATCAAGATCATAAAGATTATGAAGATCATACTTTATCATTTTTTTATCATAATTAATTTATATCCAAAGGTATCGTAAAGTAGATCTGAGGTTGTGACCGCTTGAGTCTAGCTGTTGCATGGCTGGAAATCCAATTCAAAATTCAAATTAATCAGGCCAGTCAATATTGGAAACTAGGCACAAGCAATATAGGTTAATCCTTTATTCTGTAGATCTTGTGATCTGCATAGAGCCATTGGCAAACCCTTTGAATCCTATTATAAATAGTGGACTCTATCGTCTGTCTAAGATTGATAGAGAATACCCTCACAAAACCTACACTTTAGAAATCTTTTGAGAGGTGTAGCCTAGACCATTGTTGCTTGTGTCTAAACTTCAATTATCTTTCCAACAACCTCAAATATACTTCACCTAAATTGATTAGTGTGAGATTAAAGTGAAAATTAGTGATTGTCTGGAGTTAGAGCCTTTTGTTGCTCGCCTATTCCAAGCTGTTGTGCTTATTTCTGAGCCGTGTGTGCTCACTTATTTGTTTGAGCCTGCAATGCCCATTTCTCTATTTTTTTGGGCCGTTAAAGTGTTGTCTCACCGATTTCAACTTGTATTCATTTCTGTATTGGATAATAGAAAGGCGCATGTAGTTTTGGTTATGTTGCCCCGGAGACGTAAGTCTTTCAGTTGGCCAAACTTCGTCATCAACTACAGTGTCACTTTCTCTAACTCTGTCTATTTACTTTATTGCACTCTATTTATTTAAATTAATAAGTTTTTGATTCCGTCAAAAATTTCACTTAGATAGATTCACTTGAACACAACAACGACTTTTGAACTTGTCTAGCTGACCAATAGTTACAAGTTATAAGGTTTAAATTTTAAACAATTTATTCACCTCTCTCTAGATCAACATACAACGCATACATGTTTCGAGGATTGAAAAATATTATAATATTTCTGCAAATAAAAAAAATTATATATTGTAAGAAACCACGGTTCAAAATGAAAGTTGAAAAATAGGTCATCTCAGACGCCACGGGGTTTTTTTAGTGCGACGCAACTTATATCTTATGCTAAATAATAAACCATTAGAAAAGAGCACTACTGTAAAGCTAAAAACATTTTTTTATTAATTAGAGTAATACAAAGAATCGCTAATTTGTACTATGCACAAATCCTCATTCTATGTTTAAGGAATGGAAGTAAAACAGAGAGGAGAAAAAGAATAATAAAAAAAAAAAAGTAGATTCGAGTTGAGCTGCTGGCTGCCCGGCACAAAACTTCCTGACTAGCCAAATCGACTCTCTGGCAGACAAAAACTTGCCAGATTTTAAGTCCCTACAAAAATTTTAATCTTCAGAATTTCATTCCTTAATTGAAATTCCAAAGAAAAGAGTTCGACGAAAAATTGCCCGCTCCTGGATCCTCAGCTTCTTCCTGTGGTGCTACAGCTGCTAGAGAAAAATATTGGCTGTATGCAAAATCTTCGACAAACGCAACTGGTCTTGTTCCTGCCGGCGACAGCAGATTATCCATATGCATGAAATGCCAGTAATCTACAACTGGTTCATTACTCGTCTCACCCGCTGTATCAGTCGTCGTGGTAAATGTAGTGGCTGATGTAACAGTTGATGCATTATCAGACCGCTGTACTACCGGCATTGACGAATTACGGGCTTTATTTGCATGACTAGTAGCTGCAGCCTGAATTTCCTGCGGGTCAATGAAATGAGGATTTCTACTGTTACATGAAACCTGTGGCGGTGAGTCGGGAAAATTGAGATTGGCACCATCGGGCCCGCGGAGACAGACAGACGCTGCATCAAAAGCACGTGCTGCCTTCTCAGGTGAGTCATACGAACCAAGCCATATACGCTCACGGCTGTTAGGCAGCCTGATTTCTGACACCCACCGGCCCCACTTGCGTTGCCGCACTCCTCTGTACTTCTTCTCTCCATTGGCTGTGTTATCAGCCATCAGCATATTAAAAAATTTTAAAACTAAACGAAAAAAAGAATGAGGATGATTTCAATTTTGATGTACGCTTTTAGTGCAGTTTAGTGTGCGTTAGTGATCGTGGCGAGACCCAAGAGAAATTAGAGAAATTGTGATTTAGTGGGGTGAGAGAAATAAGAATATATAGGGGCTTATAAGAAAGAAGACGCGGTGAGAGACAACTGGCAAATAATGGGATGACAGTTTTTTTATAAGCACGTTCGGAATGTTATAGAAGCACGTTTATTCGCCGCGGGTTTCTCCATCAACTTAACAATCACAGGGTGCCACGAAGGCCTTTGCAATTGGGCCAAGATCATAGTTTTCAACATCGATATCTTACTACGTACGTAATATTATATATATATATATTTTTTTTAGGATACTACGTAATATTTTTTATATATAGTCAGCGTGGATTACTTTTTTTTTGGAAAACATAAAAAAAATCTTCGAAAAAGTGAATAATTATTCTTTTTTCAAAAAAAAAGATATAATCCGGAAATTTTCATTCTTGAAAGTTAAAAAAAAGTATTGTAAAGCATCTACATTCAAGTAACTCAGATGAGTTTCTAAATGACTGTTAATCATTTTTTTAAAAATTACGATATCTAAAGTTTCTAACTCTCACATCTCTGAAATTAAGTTTAGAATTTCTATTAGGTCACGTCAGCAATAAATTAAAAATGAAAAGTAATTTGAGACAATCATTTGGTCATCATGGATTTTATAAACAGTTTCTTAATAAGAAATTTTCTTGCATAGTTTTTAAATAAGAAACTCTCCCACATCTCTAAAACTAAGTTGTGAAACTGTCACGTCAGATTAGAAACTCCAAGAGTTTCAAGAACTTAGTTAAAGTTATTTATCTTTCACAATTTCTTTTTCCTTTTTTTGAAAAAGTGGAGAAAAGCCCATCAGTTTTTATTGAAACTAATAGAGATAACGCTATTACAATCTCCAAATCTGGAGGAGGTAAAAGCTTACAAAAAGGCACTAACATAGTGCATAACAACATACCAGTATCACAACATCCACAAATAAAGGCTGAAACAAAATATCACCAAGCTACAAAACAACAAAGTATACCACAACTGCACATATCAAAAACACTCAGATCAGTCCAGGGCCAGTAGGAGCTAGGTACCAAGTATAAGGATTCCATCTCCTTGATCATGAAGAGCTGGTACTACCCCTCCCTCTTCCTCTTCCCCTTCCTCTACCCTTCAAGAGCTCGTACTTGTCTCTTGTATAATCAAAGCCTGAGAAGGCAAATAAGCAACATCCATTGGCATAATTAGAGGTAAAAAAGGTAATAAACCACTATTAAGAGTATAACATCAAAAAATAATTAAAGAGATTATCTTATAACCTACTGTCTGCAGAGAAGGGATATTAGAATTTTGAAAGCATAATTTATGTATTTCTAACCATAATGTCCATAATACCACTCCTCTAACAAGTTCTATCAAAAGTGGTTCCTTTAAAGGAAAAGGAGCCTCTATAAACCAAATGACT
The DNA here is from genome assembly GCF_964058835.1 of Carex rostrata. Taxonomy (NCBI): domain Eukaryota; kingdom Viridiplantae; phylum Streptophyta; class Magnoliopsida; order Poales; family Cyperaceae; genus Carex; species Carex rostrata. The sequence goes on from NC_135921.1 coordinate 12,197,609, forward strand.
GACATAGTGGAACCAAAAAAAATGAAGTTATTTTGTGCTGCAATCCAAGTTCAAATATGAAAAGCAAAGTAACATGAAACAAAAAGATGATAAATTGTCTCAAAAACACCACAAAATGGACAAGTGGTATCTCAAGTCCATCCCCTTTTAGTAGGTTGTCTTTTGTAAGAATGTTATTTATTTTCAAAAGCCAAAGAAACACCTTAATCTTAAGGGGTAATTTTGATGTCCAAATAGAAGCAAACTCAATATTTTTTACACCCTAATATTCTAGCCACTTGTAAAAAGAATGAACAAAAAAAGTACACACAACAGACTAATATGGGTGAAATAAATAGTTATTTTTCCTATCACTTAACCTAAAATATTGACATTTATCGAACTACAATTGCTTATTTTTCATAGAATCAGATTCATTTTTTTATTTTACTTGATCTTGAGAATTGCAGATTTTCGACGATATTCGAGCTAAAATAGGCATAAAACGAAGCAATTCTGGTACTCAGTCTCAGGCGTGCAGATGCCTTCATCCACATACAACCCAGAGAGCTGCCGCGCAGGAAGTTATACCCTCTGTGCAGTTTACACATGAACCACATGCGACTCAGGCAGCACACAGAAACTGTCAGAACAGTTGTTACAGCTCTAACTTGCCAACCAAGGCCTATATATGCATCTGGAAGCTTGGAGAAGATATCTCTGGATTACCATTCATCATTCCATACTAGAGAGTGATAACGCCAAAACATATAGCGAAAATCACTACTTTTTAGTACGAAAAATGGTGGAAAAGTGTATGCAAAGTATCCATTTTCCCGAATTATTCACCGCAAATGTGTTTTTAGGCTATTTTGGCAGGTTTTGAAGAAAGTTGCGAATTTAGGCCGAAAACGGAGCAAAAATATCATATTTAGGCCAATTTTGAAGAAGGCGTCAAAATAGACACATGGAGTATGCAAACACCTCACACGAAGTGCACAACATGCAACATGGCGAAATTCACTAAAATTCGGCTAAGTACAGTGCCCTACGGCCTCAGATATGTCGCAGGGGCACACGAATTGAATCCGTGGACTATCTAGTTTGGATTAAATCTCAGCCGTTGGACATCAATCTTCTAGAAGGACGCGTTTCCAAATGTGGCAAGCCTTGCCTCGCCTTGGAGCCTAAGTTTAATACTCTTATGCTATTTTTGGCACCCATGATCTCCATGTTCTCCATGACTCCTCACTTATAGGCTAGGCTATATAAACCCCTCTTGTAATAGGAATTAGTGTGCATGTTTTAGCTGTGTAAGTCCATAGTTTAAAGCAAAATATTGCGTGAAAATATTTGGAGTCGTGAAGAAGAAGAGGCGCTCGAAGTCCAAGACGGAAAAAGAAGGAGTCTTCTAAGGAAGAGGTGTCTAGGTTCTAGGTTATGTCTTTCTTTTATTACTTCTTTTATTTTGTCATGGCTTTGAGTAGCTAAGCTCCTCCTCTCTAGGGATGGATGTAATGAATTCTAATTGCTCTTTACTATAATATTTATTTTTCTTTTATGTTTATTTGAGATTTCGTTATACTTAGAATGATATCGAAATATATCCTTGCATACATAGTTTTGTCTACATATGGTCCAATGTCCTTCACATACCAATAGGTGTTATAAGTCGTTATACCTCAGTGTGAGAGGGGCTACATGTAAGTACTATAAACACTTCGGCTAACGAGACCTGGCTGCGGTTCAAAGGCTAGGGTTCTAACCCAGTGGACTCCCTTGGCAGGATATATATTAGATATCATCTCGAGGTTTAATTAGGAATTTATTTATTACTTGTAATGAATAGGTTTTAAGGTTATTACTTAGCAAGTAATAGGGGAATATAATTAATTAGATTGGTGTGAGTGGTTTAATTATATTATATCCTGTGATAATCAGAATTGTCCCCCACAAGCCGACCTTAGAGTTGGAGAACCTTTCAAATATGCATAGAACCGAACCTAAGTAATCCGTGCGGAATTATAGTACCAGTATGTGGCTCTGCTCTGCGGGGTGGTCTATATCGCATACGACAGTGACAGAAGGCCTTAGGCGAGGCCGTATGCGACAGTGACAGTGTCGTATACGAGTAGACATGAGTACCATAAATATTGTATTGAGTTAATTAGAAGCTGTGTTACCCTGACACTCTTAGAAACCCATCGTACCCGTGTCCGACACGTATCCGACACCGACACGCTTCAGACATGGCCACGATACGTGTCAGACACGCCAGTTGGCGCGTCGCCTTACGTGGTGTGTCCTTAGTCCTTTGATATGGTCTCCTACACGCTTTGACTCGTATGGATACGATCTAGACACCGCTTTGACACATCTAGATACGCCCTGGATACGCACGCCTGGTCCATCGCTACACCGTGCACCGCGCCTGCTGTGGACCCCTGCTCTGTGCACCCGGTCTACTGTGAACCCTGCCAAAAACATTTTTTTCCAGCGCTACAAGCTGGATTCGAACTGGGGTTTTGGCTGTAAACGTCGAAGGCCTTAACCACTGAAGCACTTTACATTTGATGTTATAAGCTATTAGCTTTTATATTTAAAGTAATCCAGAATTTTGATATTTAATTTATATAATAATAGTATTATTAAATTAATCATATAATATAATAAGCGTGTGTCGTATCCTTGATTTTTGAGAATTGTCGTATCGCTGTACCCGTGTCGGGTCCGACACGATACCCGTACCTGTATCCATGCAACATAGATTAGAAGGAATTCATCCAAATCCCTAGAGGCTCCCTAAACTTGGTTTACAGCAATTAGCATCTCCACCTATAAATCCAACAATTTTATTTTATTTTATTTTATTTTATTTTATTTAGTATTCACGCAACCCAAACAAACCCGAGGAACCTAGACTAGTGTTATTATTGTTAAACTACTAAGATCTATCCCTGTGGATCGACACCCGACACTACTAAACGGTAGGATTATGCACTTGTAATCCAACAGAGTAGCATTAGGGTAACTAAGTATATATTTATATATACTAAAAGTTAGTAGTCTCATTTCGAGTCATCAAAGAGCATAGAATATTAGGTTAGAACTAGGATTTTCTCTCATTGAGGCTATGTAAAGGATAGATTAGTAAAATAGCAAAGTCTCCATTAGAAGAGAAGGAAGAGTCAAGATATGAAGACGGTGTGCATGAGAGAAGAGACAACATAGTTGTTCTCCTTCCATCTCTCTCTATTGCTCCCTTTCTTTATGTCTTTTGTCTCTTTTGTTGTTGAACCCGCCATGAGCGACTAAGCAACCTTTTTCTAGGGTGAAGACATGTAATCTTGAATTGTTATGAGTTTAATCTAAAGTTTATTTATATGTCATTTGCTTATGATCTGAATTCTTTCTAAGTTTTACTATTTGTATTACTACTTAACTTGGTTTGTAACAACTTCGGATACACATGGAGATGTACACTCCATGGTATGCATATGAAGTTAACCAGTAGGAAAATGATACAATTATCTTAGATCCAAGTAGGATAGACGTAATTGTTGACCACTTGCGATCCGAACTTCAGTTAGAAACATATTAGGATATAGTTTAGAAGATGAACATCACACTCTATAACTAATAGTGCAGTAATTTTAATCGTTACTATTGTGAAAGTCATATAGAAAGTACGTAATTGTGTACTTGACCCTTTCTAATATTAGTAATTAGGGCTTATCATTAATCTTCATGCAATTGGTTAGATACGAGATAAGGTAACGTTCCCTTGCCAGTCTTACTCAATTAGGGTGTTATAATATTACAGTGACTAACACTAGAACAGAATTAGCAACTCTCAGATTGTATTTGATACTAGTATAGGACGTGTGCGATTCCGACTGGAGTGGAAACCAGCCGTGTACAATTTACGCAGTAGCATGCGGATGGTGACAGAACCGTGTGCGACTGCTAAGTTATCCAGAATCTAGATTAAACGAGCTTGAATGATAGAATGTCTGAATCCCTAGAAGCCCATCTTCTAAACACTTAATCAACTACTACTTCACTGTTGTAACTAAACGTTTCAACCAAACAACCAAACAATCAATCAACCAAACAACCAAACCAACCTAAAAGAACCGATAACCTAGACTTGATTTGCGATTAGATCTCTTAATACACCATCCCTGCAGATTGAACCCCGATCTATACTATACGATATATTTATGCGCTTGTAAATCGATTGTAAAGTAAACATTAAGGTTATAAATATTATTAGCTCTAATTTTGACCCATCACAGACCATCTCGACAACAAAGAATCAGATGTAGAAGGGTCACGATTAAAATATATTGAAGTTGAGAGCAAAGATTATTCCACTCAGTCAAAATCACTCATGTCAATTGTCTAGTAAATTGAATATGTAGAAGGCCATTAGAGAAAGCCTCGATAACTAAAAGTTTGGGATCACATGTGATTGAAAATAAATATGGATATGAAGGAGAAAGAGGATAATATGAAATCTATCTATCTATTTTTCCAAAATAAAATTGTTGATCCATTTGCTAATTGCTTTAAAAATCCTAAATCCACAGTATGAGCACCCTTGAGAATTCCCTTCCAAAAAGGAGAACAAAGGGAAGAGTATCCCGTAGAACCATATTTAGCTAAAATGATAGATTTCCAAAGACCTGTAATCTTAGTATCTTGAAATCGAACCCTGATAGGCCTAAATTATATACATATTCGATCTGATTTTTATCACGAAATAATACCAAATATCTTGTATTTTGAATATAAAGTGAATAGAATACACCTAGAATCAAGTTACTATGTTTGCTTGATTTTAACTTGCAGGAAATGAAGAAAAATGAAGAAAACCGAAGAAAAAATGTTCAGTGCCGACACACGGTTTGCGATATGGCCGCACTAAGTACTTAGATGGATTTCTGGACGCGCGCCAATTTAAAAAGGTATAATAAGCTATTCGTCAAAATTCGTGCGGATGCACGAATATTGATGCGGACGCACAGATCTCGATGCAGCCGCACTTTGGTTGCAATGGAAAAGTTCGAGCCTAGTGCGGATCTCGATACAGCCGCAGTGCGGGTGGTGCAGACGCAGTGCGGACGCACTGTAGCAGAACGCATAACTGGAGCCTGAACTTAAAACGGCCATAACTTTTGACTCGTAACTCCGATTAAGGCTTGTGACCACTTTTTGGAAAGCTAGAGAGAAGATCTACAACATGAAAAATTAAATTTCTCTCAGTGCGGATGAGATCACCCCCAGTGCGACCCGGAGCACCCGCACTGGACCCGCAGAAAGCCAAAAATACACATTTTCAACATGGTTTCTATTTTTGGCGCAACCTGGACATGTTTTTACAGCTAAACTTGGACAAGGCATCCTGGGGAAACAATCCAAATATAGCACCCACTAACTCCACTTCCTAGGCTCTTAATTGGGCATGATCCTTGGCTATAAAAGAGGGGGTTTATTCTCCATTCAAGGCATCTCTCACATCATCCCTTCCTCTTTCATTCTCTCTCTATACACACAATACTTAGCGATAAATTCTGGAGAAAAGGAAAGCTTTCAAGCAAGGAGAAGAAGGGTTTCCTGAGCAAGAAGTCGGCAAGATAGAGGTTTTTGATTTGTCAAAGGGTGTAATTACTTCCTTTATTTCATTTCTTCTTACTTTGCTAATTTTTGTAATGGATCTCTCCATGAGGGAGTAGTTCTCTCTCTAGGGGTTTAGGTCAATGCATGAACTTGTTTAATTGTATTTTATTCGATTATTTGTCTTTGTTGTGATTGTTTATTGGGATTTGATGTTAATTTATGTGATTTACCATTTGTGTTAATTACATAATTAGCACTTGAAATCGCAGTAGTCCCGCTTTGGTATCTCTTTGTCAAAGGATCCAAAGAAGTTAGGATGAGAGGAGAGTACCAAATTATGAATACAAATACCCTAGGTTTGGATTAGGATCTAACCAATTTGTAATCTAAGCCGGAACTACAGAAATTAAGGTTAGGAATTTGGTGAAGTACCTAACCGTGAAGGCAAACCCTAATTAGGACATCTCAAATCAAATCGGGTATTGGTATGAAGGACTTAATCGTGAAGTATCAATATTTGAGGAGAGGAGAGACTAACAAGAGTTTATGGTCTAAGTAACTAGGGTGAAGGACCTAACCATGAAGTCCGAATTACTTAGACACGTTATTAATTCACGAAAGTGACCCTTAATGACATATTAGGTTAGAAACCTCATCAAATCATACATGAACTTAAACAAATACCGAATAGATATAGTTAGGAAGGGAATGTAGACCAAAGACCCCTAGATCTCTAAATCTTGAAAACAAATCAATTCCTTTCTTTTTCATTCATTTACTCTTATTGTTTTAAAAACTCTCTATTCGGGTATTGAACCCAAATTTAGGAATTGTTAGAACAAACCCCCCAATTTACTTTTATTGCACTTTACTTTATTTTATTTTCTGAAATTTATTACTAAAGTTTAAACTAAGTTTTTATCATACTCCCTGTGGATCGATACCCGACAATATACTACACGGTGGGATTGTATACTTGCAATCTGAACCAAAAGTGTATTTAGGGATAAAAGGTACATCTAATTGTATTGAAACTTTGTGCATACGCTTTTGCACGCATCAAACCCACTATTTTGCTAAAAAAGACCGGTTAAGTCTTGAAAGATCCAGAACACCTAATCCCCCTTGATTCTTACTTTTGCAACTGCATCCCAAGAAACCAAGCAATATTTTTTTCTTACAGAATCACCCCCATACCAAAGGAATCTCTTCCCTAATTTGTCAATTCCCATTCTAATTTTTGAAGGCATATAGCCAATAAATAGGTATTGTCTATAAAATAAAATTTAAAAGAGTAACTCTCCCTCCAATAGAAAGAAGTTTTTCTTTCCACCCCTGTATTTGATTTTCAATTCTATCAATAATGACTTACCAATCAGCAAATGAAGATTTTTTATAATGTAAAGGGATACTAAGATAAGTAAGTGGGAAGGCAAAGATCTTACAACCAAAGATTTCAGCTAACATGGTACCTTCATTTTCAGATAAGTTTAAAGGGATCATTTCAGATTAAGCATAGTTAATCTTCATATCAGAAATATTTTCAAAAGCTGTTAAATGCAATTTTAAAGCTTCTACATCCTAGGATCAGCTTGTAAGAAAATAAGAGTATCATCTGTAAATTGTAAGTTCAAAACAGGCCCAATATTAAAAACTTGACCCAATCCCTGAATAAAACCTGCTGCCTGAATTTTCTAAAGAGATTTATTTAAAACATCAGCAACTAGCTTGAAAATGAGGGGAGATAGGGGATCACCCTATCATAATCCTCTCTTGCAATGAAAATAAGACCCCAATTCCCCATTAAAATTAATACATATTTTACCACTCAATAAAATAGCATGAATCCAACTAATAAAAAGATTATCAAAACTCCTAGCATGTAATATTTTCATTAAAAAATTCTAATTAACTCTGTCAAAAGCTTTCTCATAATCCAATTTAAAAGGAACACCTTTGAGATGTTTCTTAATAACTTGGTGAAGGACCTCATGAGCACATACAATATTATTTGTGATTAACCTGCCCTTAATAGAGGATATCTGAGAGTCATCAATCAAGGAGGAGCTGACAGTAGGCAGTCTTTCAATAAGTGCCTTTGTAATCAATTTAAAACTGCAATTGATAAAACTGATGGGCCTATAATTGGTAACTAGCTTAGGATCATCCTTTGTAGGTATCAAGCAAATAGAAGCAAGGCTGAGCTTAAAGAGATCAAGGAAATTGTTATAAAAGCCAGAAAAAGATTAACATCTTTTACTGTATCCCAAAATGATTGATAAAATAAGAATGATAACTCATCTGTGCCTGGAGCCTTGTTGGGATTATAGGAAAAGAAAACTTTATGAATTTCATCCATTGTGAAAAGAGATTTTAAGCTAGTTACTTGAGAAATAATTAGTTTTTCAGAAGAGGACCAGATATAGGATCTAAATTGATGTCCCTGCAAGTAGTGGTACCAAGCAAAGATTTGTAAAAATCAAAAACATGATGTTTGAGTATCATAGGATCAGAGCACAGCTGACTATCAATTTCCAAAGAAAAGATAAAATTCCTCCTCTTTCGAGAAGAAGCAGTAACATGAAAAAATTTAGTATTTAAATCACCCTCTAAACACCATTTCAAACGAGCTCTTTGCTGCCAATACATCTCTTCATTCAAATAAATCTTATGGAGATATGATTGACATGACTTCCAAATATCTAAGTCAACATTAGCAAGATTTGTTAGATTCATCTAACTCTTCGTATCTTGAAATTTGAGAAAGTAGATTATGTTTATCTCTCTTTTGGGCACCCATGACATTGACATGCCATCCACGTAATTTTCTTCTTAAGAATTGTAACTTAAGTTGCCATTGTCTACCCAAATCAGGATGAATAGAAAAGGAGCTCCACCATATAAACAATTCCTTAAACCCCTCTTGAGCAAGCCATACTTTCTCAAATTTAATATTGCTTTTAACTTGAAAAATAGCAGAAGAGGTTTCTAAAATAAGAGAGTTATGATCAGACATGAACCTAGGAAGGGAAGTTAACTTATAAGATGGGTAGTGAGTTTCCTAGGCAATTAAGCAAAAGACTCGATCCAATAAAGCTTTAGAAACTGAATGAACAGATCAGGACCAAGTAAAACGTCTATCACTAAGAGGCAGTTCAATAAGAGAAAGTCGAGCTATAAGAGCATTAAATCTGGCACTCGAAGTATAATTAAAAGAAGGACTAATTTTTTTAGATCTGTTACGAATAAGATTAAAATCGCCACACACAATCCAGACTGAAACACCATAGCTAGCAATCAAATAATATTATTTGAGAACTATAATATTATAGATCATTTTCAATGAGTAACAACAATATATATTAGTATGCAATTTTTTTTCAATTACAACTATAAATAATATGCAACTTTTTTTGGTGCAATTTCATCTATCATTTGAAGAAAAAAAGCTATCAATTCTTTTTCTGAAAATTTAATTTTTATTTTTAGTTTGTAAAAAGTCGTCATTGTGTCGTCTTTCTGGTAGAATTATTTGTCTTTTGCTTCTTCTTTTTTAATGTTTCTATTCCTAAAATTTAAATAATTTAAATTTAGATGCCGTTAAATGTACAATATATTACTTTTTTAAAGTACACATAAAAGTTTACGATAGTTTTGACTTATTTCAATTATATTACATCAAAGACGTATAATTTTTTTTTATATATGAACATTTTCTGAACCTTTATGTTATATATTCATGTACAAGAAATAATACGAATCCTCTCTAACTTTATTATTTTTATATTTAAGTTTTAAATTTTGGTAATTGAAGAATTTATAAATAAAGACATCATGGATGAACTAGAACCCTCTTTTAATAAATACAGTGCTCATATAATGTTTTCCACGTTCAGCATATATTTTTTTATTTATTCATAATTATATTCTTCTCATTTCTTCTTTTGAAAACGTTATTTTTTTCAAAGTGGAGCAACAACATTTTGATAGGCATGAGCTTTTATTATGGCCCCTTTTTTCTAATAAAGTAGAGTTTTAGGTAGCTAGCTCCTTTCACTGATTATACTTATTGTTGATTTTGATAAAGGATGCAATCGGTTCCTTAATTGCTAAATTGTCTCGTAAATCTAAACCATCAATATAAATTTTAACACGAATCAAATTAATGATTTAAACTTAACATCATATCGAATTTAATCTGATACATGCCTATCGAAACCTCTTCGCTCTCCAGAATGAGATCGGTTGATTAATTTGCAACATTGTTATTATAAGCATATTCTATTGATCTGATATCCGAGGTGTCGTAATCATGATGTGGCCCCAAAGAATCAATGAGGTTGACATGCTAACCTACTGTTCTTAGAATCTAGTCTATTACTTTTTTAAAGTTACCTATCAAATCTTATAACTTTGACAAATCCTTGATCATGTGATTGATGTGGGGATAAGACTTAAAGAGATCCGGATCTGCTGAAATTTCAGGGAGAATTTCAGAATCCCTGCAATCCTCTTCTCTTTCTTGAGAAGAGAATTGCAGGAACTCTGAAATTCTCTTAAGAATTTCAAGAAAAATACCAAGAGGCATTTTGTTAAGGCTAGAAGGTCTTAGGTCGTGGAAAACGCAGGGCTTCCAACTTCGGCTTGTGATTCCTTGCAGAACTAGTGATACTGCTACGCTCACAAGATCCGTTACCGCACGAAGATTAACGGAGTAATTTGTAAGTTATATCCTTTAATTAACAATCATATCTATTGACTAAAGAAAATTATAGGTTTAAAATTTATACTAAAATAAGTTGAAGAATTTCAACCTACTCAACATGACATTCATGTTAAAATATATTTGAAAATCAAATTTTATATGTTTGAAAAATTGCTTACTATTTTTTAAAAATATACAAAATCATTGTTTTTCATGTAAAAAAATTATTTTATATCTATCTAAAAAATTATTTTATATCTATCTAAAAAATTATATAAAATTTGGTTTTCCAATACATTTTAATACGGAGATCATATTAAGCAGTTTCAATCAACTGTTTATGTTTTAAAAATAAAGATAAAGATATAAGTGGAACGTGAAAACAATAAGACATTCTAATCCAATCCTTAATTGAATACTCATATTTTCTGAAAATATTAATTTTGTATCTATCTAAACTAATAATAAAAAAATTATAAAATTGATTTTGAAATATATTTTAATACAGAAATCATGTTACTATTTAAATTTTCTAAACAAAAATTAAAATATAAAGTATGATTATGACACGAAAATCACATTTTAATCCAATTCTTTTGATCTAATACGGCACCAATTTAGAGTCCAAAGCCTAGCGGCTAGCGCATCCGTCTTTGACTAAAATTGAGATGAAGCTGTACAAATATTTAATTAATTAAATCATACTTGTGATGTATTCGTTGGAATAGAACTGAGTGTTCTTGAGTTTATCAAAAAAAATTTTAACTTAACTCTAAAATCTATTATATTTGTTTCAAATAAGGTTCTAAATAGCAATTATTGCATCATAGCGGAAAAGTCTAAAAAAAAGCTATCGCGAATATCGTAGCTATAATATAAGCTATTATACATAGTGTTTTTTTATTTAAAAAATATATATTTTATATTTCTACTAATTATCAATGTTATCTAAAGTCTTATAAAGCAAAAAGTAATACAAAATTGATTAAGGAATTAGAATATTCATATTGAACCAGTACAAAGTTTAAATTGTTATTCAAAATATCCCTAATAATATCATAAACTATTTATCTTTTTTCATTCAAAATAACCCAAGTATCATAGCATAATCTATATATTTGTTTCTATTAAAAAACCTAAACATCATGGAATAAACTATCTATCTTTTTCTATTTAAAATCAAAATCAATCTGGACCTTGAAAACATTGATCTTTAAAAATAATTTTTAGTTGGGTCTTTATATAAAAAGCTATATAGCATAGCGTGTAGCGCAAATAGCAAACTGTTATTACCGCTATAGCGGTCGTAGCTGAAATAGCATACTTTTATCTCATAACTTAGCGTTAAAGATCCGAAAACGCTATAGCACGCTATTTAGAACACTGGTTTCAAACAAGAAATTTTAGCATTTGAAAACCTATTCACCTTATGAGTGATGCATCTATATACAAAAAAAAAAAAAATTGTATAAAGTCTAGTGGTAAAAATACATTTAAAAAAATGAATGCATTAAAAATAATTTATAAACCTTTTAATTTTGATGACGTGACTTTATACTAAATTAATTTGAAAATTAAAGATTTTTGTATGTATATATATAAGTTTTAATGATCTAAATTCGTAGTTTGAAATTAATTTAATAGATTTTAAATTTGACCGAAACAGCTTAATAAACTTAAGAACACTCTAGTTCCACTCTCCGAGTCTCCGCTGTTGTCATGCAATTTGTTAATGAGACGACTAAATATTCACCGAAACAGTTTATGGTGCGAAGAGTATGGGTTTCTTTTTAATATTATTTAAATCCTTCAACTAATATTTAGTATAAGTACTGAATTTTAAATATGCTATTATTTAGTTTTGAGTATATTAAACTTAGAATTATTTTTTGAATAAAAGTTAGAAGTCTAGCCACTCAACTATTTAATACATTTATTATTATAACAAATAATTTTTTTCATCTTAATTTCTAATTCATGACCTCTCACATTAGAGATCCTCTACTTTTGCTACTAGATCAAAAGCTAGTTCTTAACTTAAAATTATTGATTGATTGATTTTAGTATAATTAAAATGTTAATCCATTAAGATTTTGTAAAATCACGGATTTTATCCAATGCAAGTATTACTATTCAAATGCAAATCCGTATCCGTATCGGTATCCATATCATATAATATTATTGTAAATCATATCCTGATCATATATATGAGGAGGGATCCATTTGCATCATTTTATAATGACATCTTTTGACATTATATGTTTATAAGTCATTTTTGCAGTTCAAAATTCAAACAGTCGATCTGAATCGTTCAACACAATCTCCATATTAAAATGTGCTTGGATACCAAATTTTATATTTTTTTTTAAATAGTTTACTATTTTTAGAATTTTTTAAAATCGTTATTTTTCAATGATCTAGAATTGTTTGAAAACAACAATTTTGTACATATCTTATTAAATACTAAAGAAATTTCAAAAAAAAATATAAAATTTGATCTCCAAACACATTGTAATATGGCGATCATGTTGAATGGTTCAGTTTGATTGTTTAGACTTTGAAATCACAAAAATAATTTATAAGTACGTGATGTCAAGAAGTGTCACTATAAAATGGTTTAATTGGATCCCTCCTCATATATGAGATGTGTTAGTTAAAATGTTTAATTTTAAATAATAAAACACATGCTTAACAAAATTGAATATAATAATTATTTAATATTAGAAATGTATTGTTTAAAACTAGGACAAATTACTTAATTTCTTTGAACACGTGCGAGATACTAATACACATGATTTTGAAATAACAAATCATATTTAGTATATTAAAATAACATGACTTATCGGATATTTAATGGATTCTGGATACGTATCGTTTAAGATTCCAAATAAGAATTTTCTCAAAAAAAAAGATTCCAAATAAGAATCAAATAAATAAAGTAAATCTCTTTAAAAATGTATACGTACGATAGTTGCTTTATAAAAATCTTCTAGAAATATCTATACATGCAAGTGTTAATATATAATATATTAAATATTTTTGAAAACTAGACATATCAATTCTTTATGAAGATTATACAGTTAGCACTAGTTGGGATTTAATATGAATTAGAATTTTCAATAAATACTTTGAATCAAAAGTAGAACTAGCTAATATAAAATATTAAGAAAATCATTGATTTTATACATAATTTACAAAATATTTATACCTATATACCTTTAAGTCTTCTAAATCTGAATACTTAACCTTTCAAGTATTTATCAGGCTTCTAAATAGCTAGTTATAGCGGCGCTATAGCTACGCTATAGCTTTTCCGGACCGTAAACGCTAAGCTATGAGATAAAATTGCGCTAACTCAGCTACGACCGCTATAGCTATAATAGCTTACCGCTATTACCGCTATATGAGACCCGCTATAGCTACCGCTATGCTACATGATTTTTTTTTTGCAATTTATATGGACTTCTGTAATTCTATTCTTATTTCTAATGTTACATGGTCTTCTACGATAAGTATACTAAACCAAACTATATGCTTCTATTTTTATTTGTGATTTATTCTATCATTCTATATCGAGAAATATTCAAATACTAATTATTCATTTTGATTACTCTTTTTATAATATTCATTTGTAAAATTATTATCGTTCGTTTCAATTGAAAGCTGATTTTGATTATTATTATTATAATTATAAAATGTTTAAATATGTATATTGACTTCATTTACCTTATAAAATTAATTGCTCTTTGTCTATTATAATATGTAATACTATGAAGTATAAACTATTAAATAATGTTACTTTTTAGATTTTTTTTTTCTTATTTGCGTAATTGATAAAAAGTATAGACTTGGATTAGTTGTCATTTAATTGTTACATCAATTCTCTAATATTGATTATGTTGATAATTAGTAGAAATATAGAATATAAAGTTTGAAAAGGAAAAATCGCTATGTGTGATAGCTTCCGCTATAGCTACGCTATTCGCAATAGCTTTTTTTTTTTTGTCTCCCCGCTGTGCCGCTATAATCGCTATTTAGAACCTTGGTATTTATACTTAGCATATTAAGTATTTTATACATTGAAAGAGAAAATCGAGTACAAAACGTTCGTAGTTTTAGATTCGCAAATTTCTTAAAGATGTATGAAATATGAGTGAGATTGAAAGACGAAAAATATGTAAAAGATGAATAGATGATGAGAAAAAATAAAAAAAAAAATATTTATGATCTAATGTTAATACATATATGTACAATGTTATATATAAATATTAAATATTTATATCTAATATATCAATTGTGCATAAAATAAAATAAAATATGAAAGTTGAACGAAATTAAAAATAAAATTACGGAAGTTCAAAAAAAGAAAATAAACTAAGAGAGTTTGAAGAACCGGAAAACCGATTTACATATTTATTCATGCAGTCAAATTACGACCGTTTGCATAAGCAAAATTTGAACTCGAATATGTTTTCTACAAGATGGAATTTAAATTTTGCATTTTGTCATTCCTTTGATAAATTGTGGTCAATTTTAGTGAAAACAAATGAAATTATTCGGAATCTTTGACATTCTGTTTCGGGAAACAAATCTGCTGAAATCTATGGGAATTTCAGGGTCCTGAAATTCTCAATCCAATCATCTATATATTTTATGATTTGTGCATAAAATTTTGTCTGCTTTGAGATTCGTGTATGGAAAAACTTGAATGGTTGGATTTGAAATTTCAGGGTCCCTGTTTCGAACATCCACATACGACAGTCTGATATTTTAAACTGGTAGCTCAGCACACCATAGAAAGTTCTAATCTTCGTCGTTTTTGTCGTTGTCGTTTTCAAGTTCCAACAAGTTCCAATACACATCGAAATGAAATCTAGGATTTCAGGGACCTTAAAATTTCAAATCCAACCATTCAAGTTTTTTCATACACGAATCTCAAAGCAAATATAATTTAATACACAAATTACAAAATATGTTGCGTTTGGATGAACCAAGAATAGAGCTAATCTTGAGTTAGCTCTACTATTTTCAATTCTTGTTGATCCAAACATAAATTAGCAATTTGGGTTAGTTCAAGAATAGTTCTATTCTACTAACTCATAAAAATGTTGGGTTAGCAAGAATAGAGCTTGTGGGGTTAATGATAGTAATAAAATATTTGATTCATCTCAATTAGAGTTAGTTTAAATATTAAATTAGTATTAAATAACACATCTGATTAGTATTAAATATAATATTATATTATATTAGATTAGTATTAAATAAACTATTAGTTTAAATATTAAATTAAATATAATATTATTTTAAAATGTAGATTAGTATTAAATAAATATAATATTAAATAAAATGTTAGATTAATATTAAATAAAATGTTAGATTAATATTAAATAAAATGTTAGATTAAATGTAATATAATATTAGTTTAAATGTTAAATGTAATATCGTATTAATTTAAATAATAAATGTAATATAATATTAATTTAAATATTAAATTAGTATTAAATAACTATAATATAAAATTAGATTAATATTAAATAAAATATTATATTAAATATAATATAATATTAATTTAAATATATAATGTAATATAATATTAGTTTAAATATTAGATTAGTATTAAATAAATATAATATCTTGTAAGATTAAATTATTATTAAATAAAATATTATAAAATATAATATAATATAATATTAGTTTAAATATTAAATGTAATATAATATTACTTTAAATATTTGATTAGTATTAAATAAAATATAAAATATAAAATTACTTTAAATATTAATATAAATAAAATATAAAATATCATATTACTGTAAATTTGAATTTAATATAATATTAATTTAAATATTAAATGTAATATAATATTACTTTAAATTTTAGTTTATTATTAAATAAAATATTATATTAAATATAATATAATATTAATTTAAATGATAAATGTAATATAATATTAGTTCAAATATTAGATTTTAAATAAAATATTAAATTAGCAATAAATAAATATAATATAATATTTAAATAGATTAGTATTAAAAAATATTAGTTTAAATGTAATATAATATTAGTCTAAATATTAAATGAAATAAGATATTAATTTAGATATTAAATGTAATATAATATTTGTTTAAATATTAGATTAGATTAATCACTATTTTATTTATTCTCTCCATCGCTATTCTAAACATACAATTCAAACAACATTTTTACTAACCCAAATAGTTCAAAGTTATTATTCTCAAACCATTCGGATTAGCACTATTCTCAACCACTAATCCAAAAATCGCTATTCTTACACTAATCCTTACTCGATCCAAACGTATAGTTGAATTAGAAATTTCAGAGACCCTGAAATTTCCGGATTCCAGCAGATTTGTTTCCGATTAGTAGACATGGAACATGCTTTTTAAAATTTGCCACCTACTCCGAAGCCTAGCGCGTTGCTGCGCAATTTTTTATTTATAGAAATTTATTAAAAATAATGTAAAAAAATAGATAGATTGTATGAAAATTATAATCTGTTAAAAGAAAGCGAATCTTAAATATCATGTGACATGACATGTAATCGGTGTTCTTCTGTCGTGCGACCCGGTGGCTTATGCGCGACATGTGGCCTACGCCTCCTCTATTTGTTCAGGGCGGGCGGTGTGAACTCTGATTCGATCCAGATATTCAATCCCGCCACTGAGATGCTCAGTTGACTCCTTAACCTTGATAGGAAACGAGAAAATAGCGTGACGTGATTAACATATAACTTTATCATAAAATTACATCACAACATGTAATCAAATTTTTTTCACGTGGCATTACTAAGTTAGTTTATAAAAATAATGATAGTAAAAAAAGAAATTTTTTATAAACTTTTATTATAATAAATAAATAATGTTAGAAAATTTGATCAAGTAATGTGTCACGTGACATGTTGTGACTTAACTGGATCGGTTTGTATGACGTGTTGTGATGTTGTTTTTCAAACTAATTTGAATCATAAAAAAACAACGATTTTCAATCAATCTAAAAAAATAGTAAAAAATTTCCAAAAAATATAATATTTGGTCTCCAAATACATATTAATATGGAGAACAAGATGAACGGTTTGGATCGGTTATTTGGATTTTGAATCCGATGATTTATAGTTCAAGGTACAAAAATGCCTATGCATTGTAATATATGGTAATTTTACTATATATATATATATATATATATATATATATAGGGTCTGTCTAAATTGCTGCTGGCAGCATTTCGGCAGAGGTGCTGCCGGGGCTATATTTAGCCGTGTGATGTCCAAACAACAAATCCAAACCGTTAGATGTTTAATCTATATTATAATCTACTTGGAGACCAAATTTTACATTTTTTTGAATTTTTTTACTATATATTAAGCTGGTTTGAAAACCGCTGATTTCAGTAAATTTCTGCAGCATTGAAATCAGCGGTTTTCAAACCAGCTTAATATATAGTAAAAAAATTCCAAAAAATGTAAAATTTGGTCTCCAAGTAGATTATAATATAGATTAAACATCTAACGGTTTAGATTTGTCGTTTGAACATCAAAAAATAGAAAAAACAGTGGCAGCATCGCCGGCAGAAATGCTGCCGGCAGCAAATTAGCCACAGCCTATATATATATATAGAGGTGGGCTACGGTGAGTTGCGAAGTAAAACGCGTTCCTACTTCACGCCGTATTTTTATTTTGAAAGTCCAAACGACCGATCCGAACCGTTAGATGTTTAATCCATATTGAAATGTGCTTGGAGACCAAATTTTACATTTTTTGGAATTTTTTTTACTATTTATTAAGCATTTTTGAAAATTGCTGTTTTGCTGTGAACAGTAAAAAACAGTAAAATTTTCTGGACCATCAGATCAGCGACATTCAAAATTTCTTAATAAATAGTAAAAAAATTTCAAAAAATGTAAAATTTGGTCTCCAAGCACATTTCAATATGGAAAACAAGATGAAGGGTTCAGATCGACGTTTTGAACTTAAAAATCGCAAAATATGAGCGTGAAGTAAAATAGTCGCTTTACTTCGCAACTCACTGTAGCCCATCTCTCTCTCTCTCTCTCTCTCTCTATATATATATATATATAGAGTATGGCTAACGCGCTTCCTCTAGCATATGGGCCGAAATGCTTCCGATGGAAAGTTGAAATTTCAAAATCCAAAAAGTCGATCTGAACCGTTCATCTTCTTCTCCATATTAATATCTGCTTGGAGACCAAATTTTACATTTTTCTGAAATTTTTTACTATTTATTAAGCCATTTTGAAAATCGCTGATCCAACGGTAGCTTCTGATTTTTACTGTTTGGTAAGCCACCGTTGGATCAGCAATTTTCAAAGTGGCTTAATAAATAGTAAAAAATTTCAGAAAAATGTAAAATTTGGTCTCCAAGCAGATATTAATATGGAGAAGAAGATGAACGGTTCAGATTGACTTTTTGGATTTTGAAATTTTAACTTTCCACCGGAAGCA
Organism: Carex rostrata; assembly: GCF_964058835.1. NCBI lineage: Eukaryota > Viridiplantae > Streptophyta > Magnoliopsida > Poales > Cyperaceae > Carex > Carex rostrata. The sequence goes on from NC_135921.1 coordinate 12,216,395, forward strand.
TTTCGGCCCATATGCTAGAGGAAGCGCGTTAGCCGTACTCTTATATATATATATATATATTGGTCTCGAAGCACATTTTAATACAGAGATGATGTTAAGCAGTTCAAATCAATTGTTTATGTTTTAAAAATTGAAATAAGATATAAGACATAATTGGAACGCAAAAACAATGAGACATTTTAATCCAATCCTTAATTCAATACTCAAAGACATTTTAATCCAATCCTTAATTGAATACTCATCTTTTCTGAAAATATTAATTTTGTATCTATCTAAAATAATAATACAAAATTATAAAATTGATTTTGAAATATATTTTAACACATAAATCATGTTACTATTAAAATTTTATAAACAAAAATTAAAATACAAAGTATGATTATGACACGAAAATCACATTTTTATCCAACTCTTTTGATCTAATACGCCACCAATTTAGAGTCCAAAGCCTAGTGGTTAGCGCATACGTCTTTGACTGAAATTGAGATGACTTTATTCTTGACTAAATTGGGGCATGCGCTATGTACACTGGATGTCTATTGGAACCTGTCGGAACTTGAAAACGACGAATGCTGAGCTAGCGGTTTAATAAATCTGATTGTCGTATGTGGATGTTCGAAACAGAATGTCAAAGATTCCGAATAATTTCATTTGTTTTCACTTAAAATTGACCACAATTTATCAAACGAATGACAAAATGCAAAATTTAAATTCCATCTTGTAGAAAACATATTCCAGTTTAAATTTTGAATTAATTTAGTATAAAGTCAAGTAGTTATTTTTATTTATTTTTTTACCACTTGATTCTATACAAAATTAATTTGAAATTTTTAATATTTTACATGTAAACGCATAACTCATAAGGTAGATAGATCTTCAACAGCTAAATTTTATTGTTTGAAACTAATATAATAAACTTTAGAGTTAAGTTTACCAATAAACTCAAGAACAAGCTAGTTCTAGATTTCATTAATTGAATATTTGTACAGCTGATTAGTAGACATGGAACATGCTTTTTAAAATACGCCACCAAATTTACAACTCCAAATAATGTAGGAAAATTTATTAAAAATAATGTAGAAAAATTAGATAGATTGTATGAAAATTTTGATCTCTTAAAAAAAGTAAATTTTATATATTTTGTGACATGACGTGACGTGAAGTAATTAATATGTAACTTGATCAAGTAATGTGTCACGGGATATGTTGTGATATGACTTGACCAGTTTGTGTGACGTGTTGTGACGTGTTATTTTCGATCGAAGTGAGATACGTCACACAATTCATGTCACATACTTTGCACGCATGATGTGATGTACGTACCCATAACAAAACTGATAATAACGTAACTTTTTTGCTATCTTTAAAAATGAAATAAAAATAAAATGAATTTTTTTTATGACAGATCATGTTCCTTATATTTAGCATGGAAATACAGCCGTCAGTCCGCCATTCATATATTTTCTTATATAATTTTTAATTAATTTCTGTAAATTAAAAAAATCTGTATCAAGTGAGAGAGCTATATTTAACGCGTCAATGAGATCACAACAGATCACATACGATGACAATCCTGCTTCCGTATTCGAGTTTTGACACGATTAAATTAATGCAACAGGATTTAGGTTGCTTTCCAGAAATAACTTTGTGTTTGTGTTTTGTCTCTTATTTCGTCCCGATATTTTATTAATACCCTCAATTAAATCAAAATTAACGAAAATGCCCTTAGTTTTTTTCATTTTGAAAATTGCCCTAGCTGTCCCACAGTGGGGTGGTTCTCTTATGAAGTGAACTGTCATATTATAGAGCGGTTAGGTATGTTTTCTTTTTCTTTTCTTTTTTCTCTGACCGCTTCACTGTGGAGTAGTTGGCTATGAATTATTATTTTTTTAGATATTATTTAGTATGTATAGAATGATTTTGGTCTCACTGCTTCTATGATTTCTATTATTTGATCTCTTTTTGGAGATTCTTATTATTTGATTTTTGTCTATATTGATCTCACAGTAAATCTGATATAATCTAAATCCAAAATCTATTAAGAATAAGTAAATAAATAAATAAATATTATTTTAGTTATTTAAAAGTTAAATGTATCACGTATATTCAATTTGAAATCTGAATGTATCTCTCAAAAATAACTCAAATTGAGAGGGCACTAACTTTGACCAAACTTTGACCAACCATAACTTTACGTGTGAAACTCTGCTTTGAGCGTTCAACTACTTTTCAAAAGGCTTAGAAGGAGAATATATGAATTTTGAAGTTAAACTGTTCACATTACAGAAACCATTTAGGGCCTTAAAACTACAATCGAAGTATCTGAAAAATAACAGTAAGTCAAAAACCTATCGTATAAACTTCAAACTTCGATCTAAGTAACTCAATAAATTGGTTATATAATGAACTTGTAGAATACTATTTTTTACTATTTTTATGATTTATGAAAGTTGGTAAAAAATGGCTTAAAAATAAAAAAATTGCCAATATTTTATGAAAGAGAACAATAGTATATTTTTATTGTTACATGGATTCTATACAATATCTAAGGTTCAGCTTTAGTTTCACACACATATATTTTCTTTGTCATATATTATATTTACAAAATCAAAGAATAAGAGTATCCAAAGCGAGAGGAAAAAAAAAAGACAACAATCATGGCAGCAGTGAGACCAAATTATTGTTAGTGTCTATATGTAAAAAAAAAAATCGTAAAAAAAACAAAGGATAGATCCTCAAAACTTGAGTTGAAGTTTCTGATAAAGTTTATCATTTATGATTTTTTTTTATTTTTTTGTCATTTACAGTCATTTAGTTTACTGTTTTCATTTTAATATTTTATTTTTAAAAGAAAAAAATAAGATAACCGCTCCACAGTGGAGCGGTTCACTCTATAAAAGAACCGCCCCACTGTGGAACGATCAGAGCAGTTTTCAAAATTAAAAAAATAAAACTGAGGGTATTTTTGTTAATTTTTATTTAATGGAGGGTATTAATAAAAAAGTCGGGATTTCGTCTGTGACCTTAACCGCCAAACTTTTTTATAAACGCACCATTTTTACGTGTTAATTTTGTTTATATGATTACGTAGGTGCGCACAGTTCTTGTTCGACCTTTGTTCCTTTCACATTTTAATACTCCACATATAAAGACCGATCAAGTAGAAAAAAATTAGTGAAAGAAAATAGAGTGAGGTTGCGTTAATTTACGATACGCACATAAGTCCGTCATAAAAATTCATATCTTTGTTTCTTTAAATTCAAACAATTAATTTAAAAAATCATTCAGCATGATTTTCATATAAAAATCTATCTGAGGTCCAAATTTCATATTTTGAGAATTTTCTTTTTTACTATTTCTTTTAAATAAGTAGAAAATCATGTGATCTAAAGATTGAGGATCACTGAAAGTAGTGTTTTTCTATATATCCAAAAAGACTAGTAAAAAAAAATGATCTATAAGTACATTTTAATGTGAAGATTATGCTAAAACTTGAAAGGTTTAGATTGATTGTTTGAATTTTTAAAACATAGATATTAATTCATAGTGCAAACTGATGTGTATTGCATAGTATCATAACCTCACTAAAAAAATAGAGAAAATTGGTTATTTGTTACTCCAAAACCTTCAAATTTAAAAAATATCACTCCGAAATTTGAAATTGTAATAATGTCACTCTAAATTTAGTTAATTTTTAATTTTGTCACTCCAAATAATTAATAACTAAAATATCCTCCATTTTTCTCCTCTTCTTCTCATGTCTCCTCTTCTTCTTTATGTTCTCCTCCTATGACCATGACCATGTCGAAAATGGAAAAAAAAAAAGCTCTCAAATTATAAAACTGAAAATTTGCAATATCGTGTTCTATTATGATACTGGCAGTGTACCGAGCTGATATTGTACCCGTCATAAAATACCCAAAGACTCAACAGGAATTGCATCCCACACCCTCAATTTTATGAAAACTCAAAAGCACAATGGCACAATGTACAATTAGACAACTAATTCTTTCTCTTGGTTCAGTAATAATACACTGGTACCAGCCTGTACCAGTATTATTTTGTCTATTGTGATTCCAAGGCTTTGTTTGCAAATTTCCTAAAACTTTGAGTGTCTGATTGAATAAACCACCATTGATCACAAAAAAAAAAGATGCAAACTTTGTTTAGAAAATCACCTTCGAAAGCTGAGTTATGAGAGAAGGCGTCGGAGGTCCGGTTGTTTTACTTGATCTCCAATTAAGAGGAATCCGGATCCTCTAAAGTAAAACTAATTTTGCGTTGGATTTAGACCGTCAGATCTGATTTAGCGCGAATATTAAAGGATCCATTCACGGGATGGGCACTCTGAATTAAATCTCAAAGTTTGAGGTACCTCATAGAAGGTGACTGGTAAATATATTGAGAGATTGGTGTTCGCTTTAGGCAGCGCATCAGTACCATATTTTTTTATTTTGTCTTTATTGATTGTGCTCTGTGTGAAGCTATATTATTACTGTTCATAGATTAGCTGGTTTTGCGCCGCTAGCGATTACTTTTCTACCATGTTTGATATTTTTATGTGCAGAGGTCTAAAATTATTAAGATATGTACTCGTCACATGTAGTCATTCCATACAAATTGTATAATATTCTCGATTGGTCATAATTTATTTTCATTTTTTTAATATATTTATGAATGTTTTATTTCATTTAAAAATATTATTTATCATTTAATATGCCATTTTGTATGAGTTTTGCTATGAAAATAAGTATACCAAAAAGATTAAAAAAAAATCGTATAGATGTTGTTTAATATGTTATTTAAGGAATATTAATCTATCATTTAGTCCAATTTTTTTTTAAATATGTTATTTTAATTTTAATGACCAATTTTCATTAATAAAATTGTTTGAATTTTTTTTATTCTTTTATAATATATCTTTATTGCAACGTCCAGACACAATATTATTTAACGAGTTAATTGCTCTAATAAGTAATCTAAACTAAAGCTCATTTGGGTTCTTTTTTTTCATTAAGGATCGAATACAAGTCTTTTTGTTTGTATCCATCGGGAACTAGATTTATTTGTAACTCATAATCTTAATGAAGACAGATAAAAATAATTATTGAATAAAATAATAATAATATATAATCTTATCGGACAAATAATAAACAAATTATTTTATTAATGTAAACTATACATGTATCCGAAATTTTTATTTATACTGTAATAAAAAAAAAATCAAAACATCCTTGTTTAATGCGAATTTAAATTTTATTCAGGTCGTCAAACCATTTAGCGCCTCCAAAGACTGAGAACCGCTATCAGCGATCGGTTTTTTATTGGTTAAAATTAGCTTCATTAATATCTAGCTATCAGCGACCGGTTTTCACCGGCGCTGATGCATTTACATGACGTTAGCAAAAACCAACAGTGATCAAAAAAATCGGTCGTTGGAAAGTCATCAGCTACCGAGATAATGTCATTCAGCGACTGATGACGTCATCGGACGAGGCCTTCAGAGACCGGATTATCAGCGACAAGGCCTTCAATGACCAGACTATCAGCGACCGATTTTGACTATCAACAACCGATTTTAGCATCAGCGATCGGTGACGCGATCATCAGCGACCAATTTCATCGGTCACCGATACTCCGATCTGCTGTAGTGAATCAAATAGAACATAAGTTGGACGACAGGATGGACGGATTTCATTAATACATTAAAAGAAAGTAGTCTTTACTTGAAATATTTTATGAAACCGATAAAAATACTTACATGATTTGGGGAGAAATGTTAATAGAAGAAAAAAATCATGGAACTATAAAAATAGTCAGGTAATTATGAGATAATCACTTGTAAATCGTAGAGTTGTAAGGCACGCCAATTGCGTTCGTTCAATGATTCCCAGGTTGGGTTGTTAATGATTTGAGTTCGAGCAAGTTGAGATATGCTCGTGTTTGGAGTGAGTTAATTTGAGTTGAGAAGATAATACTGAGTTGACAACTTTGCTCGTGCTCAACTCGTTAAATGCTCGAGTTGACTTATGCTCGTTGAGACAATTTTAAATTTTGTTTTGGATTTTTTGTTTCAGAACTAGACAAATGATAAGTGATAGCTAATTTCTCCAATCAAAAATATTATCATACTGACATGTCGAGTTATACAATTAGGCGTCAAGCATCAGTGTTTTATAGGTACCCACATAAAACAAAATATTTGCAAACTGTTTTGAATTTATTACACAACATGCTTTCTGCATAATTAATGAAATTACTTGAGATTGGATGTTATATGATTTCATGTAACTCAGTTCTTAATGAGCGAAATGGGATCTGCTCATGCTCAATTTATTAAGTTAACGAATGAGTTGATAATGAACAAGTTATGAACGAAATTTTAGCAAGAAACTAGTTATGAGCAATTTCTCACCCAATACCAAATGTAAATGTGAGGCCAGACCAACGCCAATCACGCCATGTTGAACTAATGCTTGTACTATAATGAATGAATGAATGAATGAATGAAGGAAGGTAGATCTATATCATCTCACAGAGTCCAAATCTGCTGTAATTCCGGGAGGAATTACAGGGTCCTGAAATTCCAATATTAACCATCTATTTTTTCAGTGCACAGATCTCAAAAACATTATAAAAAAGTAAGTTTTCATGCACACATCTCGAGAAAGACCAATGGCTGAGATCGGAATTACAGGTTCTTAAATTCCCCAAGAATTACAGCAGATTTATTTTCCATCTCACAGGGACTCCAGAAGTTTTCCACTAATTAACTATGATACCGTTTCTATTTTTGGTGAATAAAAAAGCACAATCTTATACTGTGATAATACCATCTGGCAGAGGCCATAATTTTAATTAGCTAGGAAGTGTTGTACCTGGCATTTTGTTTCCACTGGGGAAGTTTGCTGATAGGAATCCCATGTTTAATTCTGGCCAGAAAATTTTTTTTTTTAAGCCACCTAATGGGACCATGGTATTAACAATTTTGGACTACAAACACGGCCCATTGAAAAGCCCAGACTCAGAATTAAACAGATCAAACATATGGACTTTTTGAAAAGCCCATTGAAAATCACATTAGACCGTATAAGACAACAAAACAATTCATAATGTGATTTTTCTAATGGAAGAAAAAATAATTCATAGTTTAACAACAAACAATAATGTGATTTTGCTATTGGAGCAACAAAATAATTCATAGTTTAATAGTAAATAAAGGTTGCTGGTCTAGGTCTTCGGCATAAGTCCAGGCCCAGCCCGGACTTGTGTGTTGATGGAATGAACAACACTTTTGTGTCGAAAATGGTTCGACCAAATGCCGCATTACAAGTCGTCATAGAATCCCTCATCAAAGGCGGAAAACTGGTGTTTATTAGCGAACGATCGATCTTATCTAGCACCTAGGTGAAATTGGTAATGGTTAGATATGTTTCGATGGCTGCTAACCCTCAACATCAGTTAATTGACTTCCGGGATAATATGATTTTTTATTTTCTAAAAATAAAAATGGGGAATGTTGCCAAACAAAACTCGTTGTCCTCTGCACTACTGTCGGAAACTAACTTTGAATGTTTGCTCCCAGGAAGCACGTATTCATAAGAGAAGGAGAAAAGAGAGAATGGGAAGAGAGGCTTTTATTTTTTATTTTATTTTTTTTCATCAACTTTTGTTGGCACTTCTTGCAGTAACATAAAAAAAACAGTTGTCAGAACTTATTAGTGCAATTACTGATCTCTGTTTTCGGTAATACTTAATTTAAAACTTGGGTAGAATGCTAATAATTTCTTTCTGACATAGCGTTCAACTAATTAAGCCAACCCTTTAGATGATTGTATACTTTTTGGAAGTGAAATTCATGCCTTGTGTTTTGCTCCTGCCCGTTTGATTTAGCAAATGGTGAAGACTGAAGATATACTGAAAAAGAGGAAATTGACGGGCAACCACTTGCTAAATTAAACGGGCAGGAGCAAGTCACGAAGAGCATCTACCCCACAAAATTTGCAACAAGAACATGCAACCATTAATAGGCTCAGCATATCAGAGTTCATATTTCATTAATGTGATTAATAAGAAGCATCTGTATATTACGCAGTACAAATTAAAGCGTTCTCGTTCACTTTTTGGAGACCTTGATTTTAGACAACTGAAATTATATTTTCAGAGGCGCCAAGGCTCAATATCATTTTGACAATAGTAGTTGATATAATACTACGATATAAATTACCATTATTTCGTTCAAAGCCAGATGAGCGCTCGAGTGATATTTCTCATATAAATCAGTTATCAAAAATATGTACAATTAGACATGCAAACTGTTTACTAAGAGTAGAAATTTATCAGAACCCACCTATAAAATACAATTTAATAATCCTCGCAAATCAATTACACCGGTGTGACTAACTAATCTTACAAACAAAACAAAAATTAAAATTTGGGTCAGTTAACCCTGAAAAGAATCTCCTTCGTGTCGTGATTATCATCCAGTTCCCCCCTTTACAAAGTATTTTAATCTAGTGCACTTCTACAATTGCATAATTATATTATCTATGGTAAGAAGCACCCGAAGTATCATCATACATACCCCGCCATGCATTATTACCTTCATCCGACCCGCTACATGCTTGGTTTTGCACAGGGATGTTACCAAGATCCACTTCTAGGCTCATCTGCTGCACTTCAGCTGCAGACAATATTTTGATACTCTTCACACAACTCACAAATTCCCTGCCATACAAAAAAAAGGATATCAGTAATTAAAATAAGAACAAATTTATGGTTCAAAACCCGGTTTTGGCTGGTGTTTATGAAAAGAAGGGGCTTGAGTATGCCCTTTAATCAGAAATGGGATCCCTAGAGAATGAAATATTTTATAATCCTAACAAACTTCTTCAAATACCGGTTTGGTACAAAACAAGACTTTGGAACAATAAAAAGTTCAGGAGTAAGCTTTTTAGAAATGAAGGATCACTTGACAATGGTTATTTTGACAATCTTGACAATAGATTGAAAAAAAAAATCAAATAAAGTTGAAAATTAGTACAGAAAAAACTTATAGGTATGTTATTGGACATATATATAGAGGCCCACGATAACATTTTATGCAATTTAAGTATAGTTTGACAATGCATCAAAGACCGTCAATTACCAACTGTTGAAATTTCAAGTCACGTGATGTACATGCACGGTGAAACATTAATCAAAATCTCATCACAATATACATGATATGAAGCCGATGATATTGCATTTCAAATTTAAGCTTTATTTATGAAGATTGTTAAAATAAAGAATTGTCAAGTGATCCCCCCTCGACATGACATATAGATAGCCTATATACCAGTGGATAATGCATCAAGGATTGATAAAACTCAGATCATTAAAAAAGTTAAAACCGTTCAATGTTGGATTTCAAATTGGAACTTTATTTTTGACAATTGTCAAAGTTTTCAAGTTATTAATTCATAAGAAGATCCAAAAACACAAAAAGATATCAAACAGAGTAACATAAAGGATATATATTGGCAATGTGAGGAAACTTACTCCCATGGGTCATCTCCAACAAGTAAGATATCATTTTCATGGTCTACATAGACCAGTTTCCAATCGGTTCGATAAGGATCCTCAAGTTGTCCCTGAATACCAAACATGCATGCCAGATCGTGCCGTAGCTCATCATATCCTCTGTATCGTGTCACATCAATCGACCTCCCCACTGAGCCTCGCTTTTGCACCTTCACCCAATGTAACACAATAAAATAAGTTTTCTGTAAAGATATATTTACAAGTAGGGGTGTTCTTTGGGTCCGGGTTATTTGGTTCAACCGAACTAAAAAGGTTTGGATTGATTGGTTCAGTTTTTTAAATGGATCGGTTCAGTTGAATTACTTCAGTTTTTTATGGCTCTATTTTTACAAAACCGAAAAGATCGAACCGACCAAACTCTATATGATTCAAATCCATGCTTTATATATAATGTAAGTAATATCAACAGCTTATATTTTTGGTTTGGATATTTTAGAACATCTACATATTTTGTATGGAAATGAACAATGTATGTGATGTCAACAACTTATATATACAATCATATTTTAAATTTTATGATTATTAGATGTATTTGTGTGTGTATTGAGTTCTGATCTTTTAAACTTTAATCTCTTATTTCGGTTGAACCAAACAAACCGAAATTTACTTTGGTTATATTGGTTTGGTTGTTACTCGGTTGACAAGTTTAATACAGTTAGTTCGGTTATATTTTTGAAAACCGAATAAAATTTTGGTTTGAATACTTTAATTCGGTTTTAACCGAACCAACCCAATGAACACCCCTATTTACAAGGGGAAAGGTAGTAACCCACAAACCTTGGTGAAAGTTCTGCGTTGTGTTTGATTATTATTCCACATGCCTTGACTAGGCATCCCGCTTTCCGGTAAACCGACATCACTTGAGCAACCTGGCTTGAACGATATATCAGGCAAACCAAATGACTGAGAACTGATATCTGCAGTAGAAATCTCAGTCTCGACATCCATGTAAGGTTTTTTACCAGAATATAAGTTCTCCACCTCCTTCCCCGATGCCACACCTCTCGCCATTAAGGCATCGGGCATCAACCCATCCATAAATATACTGTTTGCATTGCTATTAATGTTATTAACACTATTCATGTTATTGTTATTATTTCTCGTGTCAATTTGTACACCACTTCCATCAAGGCATCCTGCAGGCATTGAGAAGCTATCCTGGTGGGGCCCATCATCCAGACAGAAAGAACTTGCAGAGGATGCATCGAGATCTGTTACTGTGTTTCGGTTTGGTTTTAGTCGGGAATCGGGTTTGCTTTGGATTTCTTGGAGAAAATTCTCCACTGGTGATTGCATGAATGCCACTGCAGCGACATCTGTCAGATTTGCACTCCCTTGGTGACCCCGACTCAAGGAATTGACAGGAGGAGGTGGGTCAGTGTTGGGGCAGGATTGAGATCGGCTGAGTTGCTGGGCCTTCAGTTGCTGTATATTGTTTTGCTGTAGGTGAATTTCTGAGGTTTTCTGGCCGACTTGTTGCACTACCTGAGATTGGTATTGTGGGTTTAACTGGGACAAAATTTGCTGTTGCTGCTGTTGGTACTTCTGCAGTAACTGAATTTGCTGGATTTCCTGTTGCGACAGTTGTGACAGTTGCGGCAACTGCTGGCTCTGCAAGAGAGCCTGCTGGTAATCTACTGGCAATTGGTTTTGCAATACTTGCGGCAATGCAGACTGTTGTTTAACTGCAGTTATAATATGATTGTTGTTGTTGTTGTTGTTGTTGTTGTTGATGTTGTTGTTGTTGTTGTTGTTCGGTTTTGCTATTTCATGTTGTTGGGATTGATTAGATGTGGGACCCATGATCAAATTTTGTTTCAACTTTTGTTGTTCAACAGCCTCCAGTTGCTGTAACTGCTGTTGCTGTTGCTGTTGCTGTTGGTGGAGTTGCATTTGCTGTCTTTGTAGTTGAGGAAGCATTTGGATGGAGTTTGGAATTTGAATGGAATTGGGAAGTTGTAACGGGACCTGGTTCTGTAGTTGGGGTTGCTGTTGCACAACTTGCGCCTGTTGCTGAGCTGGAACCTGATGCTGAGGTGGCAGTTGCTGCTCATTAGGCAATGCGGATTGAGGAGTTACAACTGGTTTTGTGCTGAATTGCAAATTTGGTATAGGCATCCCTTGCGATTGGAAATTCTGCAAAGGCGGATTAGAGGGCATTAAATTCCCAGGAGTCTGTTGTTGTTGCATGGCCATCCATTGGACGAGACTCAGCCCAGGAAATATCGCATTTTGTATATCCTTCAATCCAAAATCATCAGATAGCCATGGCATGACTCTTCGAAATGCACTCTCCACTTCCGACTCGTCATCTGAAAAATACATTACTTCCAGTGAACTTTGGTTTCCATAAAAAAGGAAAAATCAGAGAACTAACTGCTCTTTTCATTTTCTTCATTTTTTTTCCCTTTATTCATTGTATTTTGTGTGTGTGTGTGGAGTTGGAGGGAGGGGTCAACCTGGCACGCCTGGTTGCTTAGGAATTTTGGGTCTAAAGATTGGTGGAGGGCATATATAAAATGGCGTTGCCACAGGCTCGATTTCCCATAATGACACACGGGTTCGTCTCTCGGTGGCTGTTGACTCGTCCCACCCAACCTAAGTATTATCCAAAAAAGACAAGTAAAAAAAAAAAACAAATTTAATACCAGCTTTGGTGCCAGAATATGCTTACTGTAAATCATGTGAGAAATAGCACTACTCACCTGGAGATTTCTCCAATGAGAATTTTTCCAGCGAACAGGGTCCAAGTCGCTGATGCCAGTTATTGTACCCATGTACCGGCGCACACTAGAATCCTCTGTCTCAAACAGCATCCTGAATCGCATGCCGAGTGACACTTGCGTGTACAAGGCCTTGTTGTACTTGGCCAGTGGGATTACAAACTCTGATGGGCTTGCCCTGAATTGCCAAATCATACAAGTATCAGCAAAATGTCTTTTTGTTTTCGTTTTTCAAAACTTTCACACTCGAGAAAATGATGAGATAGTTAGTACTACCTAGGATTGTAGAATATGGTGAATTGGCTGTTATTTTGCGCAGCGTGTGCAGCTGCAGCTAGAAGTCCAATGTGCATGCTGTCACTTGATAGAACTGAAGAAGAAAGAGCTGGCTGTTGTCTGTTTGCGCGTCTTATTCCTAAAAGAAGCTGCGACTTCTCATCTCTGAACAAAATGAGGTGCATAAGCTCCCATTTTTCAGCAAGAGGAGGGTTGAAGTGCCTCGTGTCTTTCATGCCTCACTTGTGCCTCCCATCCTTAACTCCATTTTCAAAGTCCAAACAGTCGATCCGAACTGCTCAACACGATCTCCATATTAAAATGTGCTTGGAGATCAAATTTTATATTTTTTGGAAATGTTTTACTATTTTTTTAGATCGGTACAAAATCACTGTTTCTGGACCATTCAAAAACAGTGATTTTGTACCAATCTAAAAAACTAGTAAAACATTTCCAAAATTATAAAATTTGGTCTGCGAGCACATTTTTATATGGATATCATGTTGAGCTGTTCAGATCGACTCCTTGGACTTTGAAAATGGAGTTAAGGACGGAAGCACAACTGAGGCGTGAAAGACAAGAGGCATTTAAACCCTACTCTTTCGGCAATAACAACTGAGAAAGAAAAATGTAGTACCAAACCTGATAAAGAGAACAGAGTCTCCAGCTATGAGCCTTTTCGTGCTTACAAATACACTCCAGCCTGTTGTCAGAAGATGCCTCTTGGGCTGACCTGGATTTATATCAGATCATAGACTAAAAGCGTCATAGTAAAAACTAAAATAATTAAATACAATTAGATGCTGTAAAATAAGAAAACATACCACGATAAATATGTCGAAATTTCCATGAAGAATCGTGTAGATCCTTGGCCACCAACTCTTGAGCCGGTGGTTGCATTGTAAAGTCCTGTAAGTAACAATGTTTTCATCAGGTAACATAAGATAAATTGCTTAACCAGACAAAAAAGGTTCTACTCCATAATTACATTTCATTTTCATCTCCGTTCAACAATTATTTGGTGTCCCAGTGAGTAAAAGGCACTATGGGAACCAAATCATAAAGGTAGGGGTGTTCATTGGATCCGATTTATTTGGTTTTCGACCGAACCGACAAATTGTAGAATAAATGGTTCAGTTTTTCGCTTCAAATGGTTCCGTTCAGTTGAATTTTTGGATTACTTTGGTTTTTCATATTTGGCTTGGTTTAGTCTTCTCTTATTTCGGTTCAACCAAACAAATCAAAATTTACTTGATATTTACTTGATATTACTTCGGTTTTTTATATTTGGTTGGGTTTAATCTCTCTTATTTCGGTTCGACTGATATCTATCTTAATACCTATTCTATGATTATATTAAATATATTTGTGTATCTGTTAAGTTTTGACCTTTTGGAATTTAATCTCTTAATTCGGTTCAACCAAACAAACCGAAATCTCCTTGAGTTTTTTTGGTTCGGTTGTTATTCTGTTGACAAGTTTAATTTGGTAGGTTTAGTTAGATTTTTGAAAACCGAATAAAATTTTGGTTTGACTATTTTAATTCAGTTTTAACAAAACCGACCATCTGAACACCCCTACATAAAGGTCAGGTCTACCACCAGTGCTGTAGAGGTTTGATACGCCATGTCAATATGTCATATGTAATTAATACAAAGAGAAAGTCAACTTACCAAAGGTGGAAAAATCTTCTCAGCAGCACGGCGGGGCACTGAAAAGCCTCCATGTGTACTCGTATCACTTGCTGTTAATGTTTTACAAAAGAACTCGGCTGGCTGTTTGTTTTGTTTCAGGCCCATTTCTGATGCTAGCATTGCCTCTCTGTCATACTACAAGAAACTTAAGTAAACAACCTATTCAAGATTCTCTTAGTTAAACATAAACAAAATATAAGGAAACCCTAATTAGTCAATAACTAAGATACAAGCTCGTACATACTTTATTGACGGGTTGAAGGGTCATTTGAGCATAAACCTCGTCACTCTCCAGATCAGCCTAATAGCACAAATTTTTATTATAGAACAAATTAAAAACATTATACAGAGTTAATTGATAAGAAGCAATTGAGATAAGAAAATTTCGTACAAGTAAAGTACAACTATGAAGCCGACAGATAAGCTTAGAAGGCAGATTTGGATAACTCGGGATACTGTCTATCTCTTTATGCATAGAGGCTGCTACCTATTTTACAACAAAAGAAAATAAACTATGAAAGAAGCTTCAGTGACAAAAAAAATGATTATGAAAATTTTCCTTTTTGAGTTTCATTGACATTAAATTTAGAAAACCCATACCTGCTCACTGTGGCCTTGGGGAAAGTATACCACGAGACTACCAACGGGCGGTAATGAGACAAGTGGGCCCGCACAAGCGTGCCATAGCTCTGAATTTATGATTTTCTTTTCTCCTATAGTTCGGAGAAAAAATGTACACATTAGAAACTTGCAGAATAAAAACATCGGCATCCTCAAAATTAATATAAAAGATAACTACAAACATTTTTTGGCACTACAGAGAAGATATACGCCCTTTTTAGGAAAATTATATTAATACAAGTTTTAAAATTACATATTTTGAGTTTGTATATCTGAATCAAGCCAAAATTAAATTGTGATTGATTCTTTAGTTAGAGTACTATACTGAATCCCAAGTCCCAGCACTAGCAGCAAGAGCTGAGGAGCATGGGGCCCACAGCACAGTGATACGGATCACACAAGGGGCTGCACTGTAAGCACTTTAGCAAAACACAACTTTGGATATAAAGTACAGCTACGGTAAGCTCTTAGCTCCCTGTTTCTTCATTCCAAACCGCAAATTAATAAAAGAAGATGCACAAAAGATCACAAAAAACAATACCTACATCCACCATTGAATGTACTGAATTCTTCAATTTCTAAAAAATAGAGGGGGGAAATAAGATTTGTACCCTCTGCTGAATTAGCCGAAGCTCCATTTGAACTAGGAGCCTTCATTTAACTATCTCGAAGTACTTGCAAAATTCTCCAAAGGTGGATACCTCTTAAAGCGAGATTCTCCCGTGTTGAGTTCAGCCCCTTATACCCACTTTTTAACAGAAACCCCCTTTTGTTTTGTTTAATCACGCCGAGATCCTTAAAAAAGTATTTCCCAAATGCGTTACAGAGAAGCAACCCATGATACACACCACACCTCTTTCTTCTCTAGCCTCGTGCAAGGAAACTTCACCTCAAAGTGTGATACCTCTTGGATATTCTATCAGCCACAAAAAGCTTATATACCCGCAAACATACAGTAATTCGATATCAACCCGAATCTTCAAATAGAACCTGTCTCTCTCTCTCCCTCTCCCCTCCTCTATTACGCGCTACTACTTAGAATGGAATAAAACTTCAAATCCCATTAATCCACAAAAAACAAGATTCGAACTCCAATTTACCCAAATCTCTGCTATAGGATAACAAGCTATAATGGTAGCCCACCCAACACAAATTGTAATTTGATACGCACAAATCCAAGCTCCAAGTTGAGAGGTCACAGCAGTTATTCGTCGCTTTATCAGACTTCACCTGAGAGAGGTGTTTTACCCCCTTTGTAATGTTTTTTTCTGGATACGGCGACGGTTGGAGAAAAAGTGTTGGGGGAAATGAGAGAGTTTGAGCTGGTTCTCCTGCTCTCTTTCTTTTCTGGGTTATGTGTTTGGTGTGCTGGTGTGTGTTTTGTGTGTGTGGGTGTGTTGGTTTCTTGCTGGGATCAGAGAGGAGAGGGGCCGACACGAAAGCGACCGCTGCGAGTTAAAATACAACGAAACCATCGCCTTCTCTCTTCTTTCTTCAACTCGACTGAGCCGCTTCAGAAAAATAAAGAATGTACCTTTTTAAAAAAATAATGGGTTGTCTTTTGCATGTTTACACTTATAAACATTGATATGTCATTTATAACCCTAGAAAATTAAAACACGTTTTGACAAATAGGTGAAATTTATATAAAAATTATTCTACTAATTAAATCAAAATTATTTAAAACACTAGAGTCTTCAGCCTCTTCTCGTGCATAGCAACATAAAGATATAAATCACAAGTTAAAAGAGTGATTGGCTGATTGCTTCATCTATTTTGTTGTGTTATAGATTTCTTGTACTTCTTTCTTTCTGAGGTCTAGAACAATTTGCCATTTAAATACTCATTTTTTTTATTTTTTGATAAACATCTCCTATTTTTCTATAATTTGTTTCGGATTTCGTATTCACTTGTAGACCAACAACAGTTACTAAAAAATATGTAGACTGTATGAATCATAATAATCATAATTCTGTCTTTCTTATCTATTCATTTGTACATTTGTCTGATTGCTAAAATTCTTTATCGTACAATTAGAGTAATTTTTTTTTCTTAGATTGTATTTTTAAACTTCTTCATATTGTACAATGCAAAATATACTTCAAGAGTTAGTTTGTGAATTCAGTATCATAGCACAAACAAAATTATGTATAAATCAATCTACTTTTTTACATACGTTCAAAAGAAAAGATTTCCAAAAACAACATATTTCCTAGCCGGATCAAATTAAGACCTACACAATTGTTGAGGTTATATATGCAAAAGAGTAAGTGGTTTAGAAAAACCACTCCGCATTAAGTGGCATGTTTATTTGGTGGGTAATTGTTCCGAGAGTGGGATGAGTAGGAGAAATTATTCGGCTTTTTTTTTTTCTAATTGAATAAATTTAATTCCGTATAACCCGGACCGGCCCACATGCACTTCTTCCTTCCCATACGTATCTGCTCTCTCACTCGTTTTGGAAATTGCTTTGTTGACCAAAAAGAGCTTGTACCAATAATCCAGTATATATAATCGTGCCAGAATATACCAGCTCCGGCCGGATCCAAAACCGGTACAGAAGACACCCAACAAGCTGGGAATTTGCATCCTCTGAGTTAACTCAAATTTTGAGTTTAGATTCAGACCGTCCGATATCAGTTTACACAATATTAAAGGATTATAAGCAGAATTGATTTGAATTCTGATCGGACAGTTCCAAGCTAAACTCAAATGGTGTGTGAATATGGAAAATAAATATGTTGTAATTCCAAAATCAATAAACAGTGACTCTGAAATTCCTCCAATCTGAATTCAGACATCGAATTTTTTTCAAGAATATATCTTGAAACAGCTGGTTTTTCCTTGCATGTATTTCGAAACAGTTCAACGGCTGGATTCAAATTTCAAAAATTTCAGAATTACTGTTTACTGGTCACAGATTTTAGCAGATTCACGAGAATGTGGACAGACAAGCTGGTCAATACAAAGGCAGTTGATTGGTGAGTCAGGTCATCGGTAGTTCGACAAAGAATAACAGGAGAAAAGGCAATGAGCAATATTGTGTGTTGTTTTCTTCAAAAAAAAAAAAAAAAAATGTATTGCTTTTGTTGCATGGGAGATGGGACGCCTGAAATTCATTTCTGCAATCCGGTTTAACCATGTTGTGATTTTAGATTAATATTTGAATAAGTATTATTTCAAAAATAATATTATGACATTCTTATGTATTGCAATAAAACAAAATGACCAACAAGTATATAAAAAAAATCCTTTACAAAGAAAATTATAATTCTCTGCCATAGATGAAAAACATCAAACAAATAAAGAAATAAAAGAGATGTAATGAAACTGTTATTTATGTAATGTGAGTAATTAAGAGACTTTGCGACTTTGCATTCGTTTTTCTGTTTAGTAAGCAAAGAAAATTTTACATTTTTTTTTTCCTTTAGAAAAAAATATAACAATTGGCACTAATTTTCAATGTATCATAAAAAATAGGTCTTATAAAAAAAATCATATAAAGTCTATATACTTAAAAAAGGACCGAATCTACATGCACTTTATCATCTGATTGCTTTATGTTGTTGGTGATATTGTAATTATAATAGCCTTTAATCTTTAACTTTAACTAGACTTGTTGGTCACTAGTGTCGCATCATGGAAAAAAACTATTGAGTTGCGACTTGATTTTATTTCTTTTCCATGATTTTAACCTACTTAGGAAGAAAATACTAGAATAAAATCAAAACCATTTCAACTAAAAATGGTCATCAAATGGATCCAAAAAAAAATATTCCAACTTGTTTAAAATCTCATAAAATTTGTGTTAACCGAACAGGTTCTTAATATTTTTCACATTTTCAAAAACAATGTATAATTAAAAAGGCTTTAACATTTTTAGCGGAAAATTTTAGAAGTCGGTGTATTATAACTTTATGTAAGAACCGCAGACTTAGTATAGTGGTATGAAGTATGAACCCTCATCTCTCTTTCAAGAGGACGTAGATTCAATTTTTGCGAATAATATCTAAAAAATGTTAGAATTTACCGAGATTATTTAATAAAATAAAAAAATTATGTGAAAATTTAAGGCCAATAGAGCTTTATCGGCTCCACCATTAAAAAATATTATCACAAAACCCTCATTAAGAATAAAATTATAAACAGGACCATGCGCATGGAGTTTGGTAACAAGGTGGTACAGCTAATCAGAATTCTCTGTTCCTGGTACATGATCCACAGTACAAGGCGCTATTAATTTGTTTAATCAATCACATTCAATTATCAACCAAAGCACCGATTAAGTGAAACGTGTATTAGAGCTAGAAAGGATTAATGCAGCCTATTATGATTTAGCAGATTTGAATGGGCATTTATTAAAATATATTTTATTAATTTCTTTGCACCCAAAAAGTCTATAAATTGTACAAAATATAATTTCATAGCATTTTTTACTGACACCACTGATTAAACTTACCAGCTACCAATAATATACATTACACAATTAAACTTATCAACAAATATCTCTCCTTCCTCTCCACTTGACAAGATTATTAGAGCATCTACATCCCAGCAACTCAAATGAGTTTTTAAATAACTGTTAACTACTTTTTAGAAATTATAGTCTCTAAAGTTTCTAACTTTCACATCTCTGAAATTAATTTTAGAGTTTCTATTAAACCACGTCAACAATAAAATTAAAAGAAGAAATAATTCCTGCCAATCATTTGGCTAGCATAGAGTTTATAAATATTTTTTTAATAAAAAACTCTCCTGCATAATTTTTAAATAAGAAACTCTCTTAAATTTCTGAAATTGAATTAAAAACTCTCATAGTACCCAGGAATGTAAATGCTTTTAGAAAAACATATTTATCACAGATCAATTAATCAATTAATTGACCTCACTCAAATTTATGAAATTCTCTTGCAAATGTAGGAAGTTACTCCAAAAAATATTTTAATATTTTTTTTACTCCGCCACTATTTGTTGTGTTGCTGACTTGCTGTACAGCCTGTACTTACCAATGTCATGCAACTGTAGTTGCAAAAAATCCGGGTTTGAATCCTAGTTCCTTACCAACAGACCTACGTACTCATAGTCATAGCAACCAATAACCCTAAAACATATATAGGTATCGTGTCTGTTTGCTATTCAAGTATACAAGTATTCCCAATATATTGCTACCATGAAATTAGGAGAACATGACAGATCTACCAGATAAGTTTATTAATTATTATTTTTTTCAATTGTTCTACGTGATTAGTCTTCAAAAATTATCAAGCACTCTTTTACGTGTTGGAGGGAGTTGACATGCAATTAGGGGATTTTTTTTTTTAAATATAATCAATTTTAATTGTTTTAATAGAACAAGCAACATTAAGAAGATTTTTTTATAAAAAACAGCTCTATCAATTTTAGGGATCGATGGAGGGAAGAATAAATATAAATGACCAACACAGATTCTGTAGAACAAAATTTTAATTCTTCCTCCACCGATCCCTAGGATCGGTGGAGCTGTTTTTTTGTAACAAGAAATCAATGGTACATGTTCTATTAAAATAATTAGAATTTATTCTATTAAAAAAAAATCCAATTAGGGACACTTGATATATTAAAGTTCTATTTATAAAAAAATTAGTCCGAATTGCTTTTGTATACAGGTTAAGATCTTGCGGATCCAGAATTTTCGTCAAGGAGTAAAAAAATATCGAATTGGGTTTAAATAGCTAATTAAATTTAAACTCATTAACTAATTGGGTATTCGATAAAAAAAAAAACAATGTTTTTACTTATACTTTTCAATGCTCTGGCTTGTAATTTCTGATGCTCTAACTTATAATTCTAATTATCAATCATAATTTAAGAAATTTATTTTGACTTTAACACTAAATTTAACACGAATTACAATTCGAACATCTAGACGAAGGCAACAAAAATTTCAAGGAAACAAAGTCGATCGGGACTGATAGATCACTACTAAAACTCAAAATCTGACCCCCTAAAACCATACAGGTCCACCCCTGAAGATATAGATGTAATTAATATGCCTGACATCTTATATTGGTAGAATTAAAAATGTAATATACCAAACTTTTGAGGTTGTCTTTTAGGATATTTAATAATTAATTTACAACTACGAACTCTTGTATTTCGCTGATGCCTATTAATTTAAATGTCAATCCTATAAAAAGAGGGATTAATAATAATCTCGACGATGATATTTGAAATTAATTTAAAAATATCGAAAATTAAAAAGTAAATTTATAAATATATTATTATAATTTAGATATTTAATAATCAAATTATATATAATTTTATAGAAAAATGTTCTCTGTCCACAAATTGTCCATCACCTGATCCACTCTAACTGATTTTAACGACTCTACTTTCCTTTTATAAATCAGATCTCTCTTTCAATCCGTATAACCGTATTCTCTCCTCCTTTACGAAAACCACATCTCTTTCTCTCTCCACAGCCTCGATCCGTCGATCGATTAAAAATCAATAACAACGATGCTCTGATCCTCCTCCGCCTTCGTACGGAGGCTTCTCTTCCTCTACTGTGCCACTTATTTCTCCTCTATCGGCCGGTACACTTCTTACCGTACGATCCTTACTGTTGTTTCCTCTCATCGTATCTTAGGTTCTACTCAATTCTCCTTCTCGATTTTTGTTTTGATGATATTTATCGTTT
The DNA here is from genome assembly GCF_964058835.1 of Carex rostrata. Lineage (NCBI taxonomy): Eukaryota > Viridiplantae > Streptophyta > Magnoliopsida > Poales > Cyperaceae > Carex > Carex rostrata. The sequence continues at coordinate 12,237,970 of NC_135921.1, forward strand.
TTTAATCGAAATTAAATAAAGTTTCTATTCGTTCAAGACAGAAAAAGACAACGAATACGAACGACAACAGATATGAGTAAAATGAAGGCACAGGCCTTGTTCTATAAAATTTGATTCGGATATATCTCCTGTGTGAATGTGAATAAAAGAAAAAGACAAAAGGAAGGCAAAAATGTGGAGAAACAATCAAAAAAATCTCACGCAACATTACTTTTTTCATATATGTCCCTGAAAATAATCGTATTTAGATGTATTTGTTATGTTAGTTGGAACTTGCAAATGATGTCATTAAAGATTGACACATTTAGATTTGAATCTAAATAGACATATTTAGATCTGAATTTAAAATTTAGCACTTTTTATCTGTTTCACTTGATCTGTTTAGGTTTTAAAGTGTCGATTTGTTATGTTTACAGTTTGGATCGGTTAGGATTACAGTATCTATTAAATAGTTTTACAGGATATATGCAATAGCTTACATGATCTATGCAATAGTTTTCAGTTCTTTATTTTACATATCTAGATTGATTCATGCAGCTTGTTAAGTTAGTATTCCAGCTGATTCAATTGTTTTACATGATTCTTGCACTAGTTGTACATGATTCTTGCAATTATTTTACCGGATCCTTGCAATTTTATTTTACATAATTCTTGAACTAGTTTTACAGGATATCGAACTGTTATGAAAGTTTATGGATGTTTGAAAATGTGAAGTACGTTTTTTGTAGGATTTGTTATTTAAGTTACAGCATTGAATGATGAATTTTACAGTATTGGTGCATATTGAAATGTTTTCATATTACAGGCACTCCTATGATTTTCAGTCAGGTAAATAACTTGTAATATTATTTTATAATTCTTATTTGTTATAAATCGAATTTGTTTCATTCTATACAGTATTATGTGAAAATTTTACAGTATACAAGATTCAATTGAAAATTTACAGTATTATTTGAAAATTTTACAGTATACAAGATTCAATTTTACAGTATACAAGATTCAATTTTACAGTATATATTTTACAATATACAAGATTCAATTGAAAATTCTACTGTATACAAGATTCAATTTTACAGTATACAAGATTCAATTGAAAATTCTACTGTATACAATATTCAATTTTACAGTTCTACTGATTCAATTTTATAGTATACAAGATTCAATTGTAAATTTTACTGTGTAGAAGATTCAATTTTACAGTATACAAGATTCAATTGAAAATTTTACTGTATACAAGATTCAATTTTACAGTATACAAGATTCAACCCAGTGCGAAAGCTAATAATTAACTCTAACTGCCAATAACCGCTAATAACCGCTAATAACTAACTCTAACTGCCAATAACTTCCTATAATTGTAATTTCTGAAAGTACAATTTGAAAGTACATTTATTTTGTCCTGTTGTGCAAGTTGCAATCTTTTTCTAACTATCATGGGACCACTTCAAATAGTTGCTGGATGTTTTGTAATTAACTGATATATTTTATGTGATATATTGTATAATTATACAGCATGTAGAAGTAATTTTACAGTATTCGCGCAAGTCAAAGCTGTGGACAAATGGTGGACAAAAGGCTGTGGACAATTAGACACTTCCAATTTTATATTATTTAATAATGCATTGAGAATTGTTAATTTTGAACCTTAAAAAAATTTAATTACTTGACGTACAATAAAAACACACATCATATTCCATTATTTTTTATAAAGATAATATACGTATTATATAAATTATTTCTATAATATTCAAACTTTAACATTTAAAAATTGTTAAAATTATCAATACAAATTATGATCAATGCCTTCATTATCTAAAACAAAACAAAAAAAAGACATGTTCGGAGTTTTAACTGGGTCGACGAGTAAGATAGATTGGGATTGGCGAAAAAGGGCCTACGTGGCACAGTACGCTTTCTGTTGTCGTTTCCTCCTCCTGTCGCTGCGACGGCCGGACTTTCAGGACCAGGGGTAAAATCGTACTTTCAAATTACCGACGGGATCAGAGGATTTTTTTCCGTACAGCGAGTTGCGGCGTGGCAGTTGGCCTCGTTTCCCGCTCCCTGCTTCTCTCTTTCTCTACCTGCTACTAGTACTAGAAAAGTGCTTTTCCTCTCCGTTTTTTGACCTCCATTACAAATGGAGACGACAGAGGGAGCTTGACAGAATGCTAGGGGTGCAAACGGGTTGGATATTATCCAACCATATCCGACTCTGTATTCGAAAATTTAATACGGATATCCGATATCAGAATATCCGTGCGGATACGGATACAGATATGATTTTGAATTTTAATTATCCATATCGGGATAATAGATATATATTATATAATTTAATATGAATTATGAAAAAAATTATGTTATTCACTATTATAAAAAGCGGATATTCGTATCCGTATCCAGTTAATATCCAATCCGTATCTGTATCCGTCTAATATTCGATCCGTATCTATATCCGGAAAATAAAAATGGATACGAATATGGTTTTACTACTATCCGATCCGTATCCGATCCGTTTGCACCCCTACAGAATGCTAGAAGAGGAGAATCTTGTTGTCGTACGATAACGAAGGACTGGAGAATGTCAAGTCTTTTGAATTCCTTGTATTTTTTTTGATGAATTCCTTGTAGCTAGGTCTTCGACGATAGAGAATCGACGCTCTGGGGAACAGAGATTTCTTCGGATTCAAGATGGTTGGAGAGTTTGTTGAAGAGGTGTAAACGAATATTGTTGGTCTCTTTGTTGAAGAGGTGTAAACGAATATTGTTGGTCTCTTCAATCTTCATACCTTCATCTACGTATTGTTAAAAATTAATTAAAAAAAAGCTAAAACATATTGTTCAAATAACATTTTTGGGAACAGAAGTGTAAATGAAACGAATACAGATAATAGAACTATGATGCTTTTAATCTCGTTATTATTATTATTATTATTTTTTGATAAATTTAACCCCAAAATATATCATGTTGACTTTGATAATATATTTTTCTGTTAAATCTAATAATAGTTCACAGCAGGGTTGTAAATAACGGTATGTACTTGTTGAATGGATAGAGTACTGCCGAGTAATTAATCGGTAATAATCGGTCGTAATCAGCCGATTAGTCGAGAAAATTTGTAACAATTTGATCACCACTAATGATTAATCGGTCGATTAATCGATCTAAATGGACGTTTTTAACAACACTGCTTAAAGATAGTGTGTTACATATAAAATTTATAAAGTTTCAAATTAATTGTTCACACAAAAGCGTATGGACAAAATTTCAGTATAGCAAGCTATACATTTTAAACCTTGGTTACACCTTTCGATTCAGATTGCAAGTGCACAATCCCATCGAGCAGTATATTCAGGTATCAATTCAGAGGATGGTTCAAATCTAGACTGGGTTTCTACCTAAATTAATTAAATACTAGAAGTTCGAAAATGTTGACTTTTGGTATTTATATTCCTAATCAGTTCAATGACAGTAATTAAATGCAAAAAAGTAAATTAACTTGGTTTTTAATCAATAGTAAAAAGACATTTCCAGGGTTATGACTTTATCTCAGTTCTGCCTTGAGGTACCCGGTCCGTGTAGTGTCCTACACGGGCCATGTCCAGTGTACACGGGCCAGATACTGTCGTACACGGTCCGTGTAGCCCTTGAGTGAATGCAGCAATTACTGTTTCTCTGTATTGTTCCTTTGTGTAAGGTTTTACTGACCAGACCTAATGTTCCTAAACCTCAACTGTCGTCTGTTGGTTCATTAACTTGGTATGGAATTGCAATATCTGCCTTCGTCGGGTTCTAGACCTCAACTGTTCTGTATTGGTCTGAATTACCTATTTGCTTGTTTGGTATACTAAAGGTAACCTCTATCCGTCGATATGAGAAAATGTTCATCTTTCAGCTACTACTTGGTTTCACCCTTCGGATCACTAATCCTATATCATGTACTTAGTTTGGTTGAGAGATTATAAGGGCCAATATACCTTCTAGATGTGGCCATGCTGTTACGTTACGAAATTTTAATAATTAAAGTTAAAGGATTTAAAAGCAAGAATCGAAAATTGTGCTAATAAAATGGAAGTTTAAACCTTAATTAAGGTTCCTCTAAGTAAGTAAATTAAGTATGAATCAAAACCGCGCTGAAATTTCGAGATTTTGAGATTTTATAGGCTGAGTGCGGATGGGTTGACCCGCACTGCGGGTGGGTGCGTCCGCACTCATGCAAACATGTGTTGATTTGAAATTCTGAAAAATTGGCTAAGTATTGAGTGCGGGTGAGTGACCCGCACTGCTGATGGGTTCAGCCGCACTCATGAATTCCTGTATTGAACTGAATTTTCTGAAATCGGCTAAGTAGTGAGTGCGGATGAGGTTGACCCGCACTGCGGGTGGAATTCATCCGCAGTACGCTCGGACTTTTTCCTGAACTTTTGCCTAAGTCTCGAGTGCGGGTGAGTGACCCGCACTGCGGATGAAGCCACCCGCACTGCGTATCATTTCTGTGTTAAATTTCACTTCCGAAAACGACCAAGTGCTGAGTGCGGGTCAAGCCACCCGCAGTGCGGATGGGTGCATCCGCATTCAGGGTAATTTTAACCCTAAAACTCAAATTGAAGCTTCTCTCTCTCTCCCACTTCATATTTTCCCCATTTTCTTGTGATTTTCGCCCAAAGAGAAGAAAAAAGAACGTGAGAACTTTCCGTTCCTTTCAAACCTCCGATTGTTGCGAGAAATCGAAATCGGAACCGAGTAAGCTGCCGAGGATCTCTCCGAACTGTCCTATTTGGTATTTCTTTCTCTCCTTCTTTCTTTCGAAACCTCGAATTGTCTCGATTTCTCAGATTCTCGTTTTAAACTCGAGATTTGTGTTCAAATTGCTCGAGGACTAGTTCCTCTACACTCCTTACTAATTTGTTTGTCAATCTTTTTCCCGATTTCTTCCGATTTGTGAAATCTGATTTCTAGGGTTTCATGCCAAAATTGAAAGTTGGCATAATCGTGATTTGATTTGTTTAACCCGACCAATTAGACTTGTAATCGGTAGGGTTGCTTCCTGATCTTGAATTTTTAGAACGTTTAACGGTTAATTTGAGATTTTGACCAAATTAGGGTTAACCAAACGGTGAATTGAATTGAACCGAGAACCAAAGTAGTGAACCTGTGACTGAATGGTTACCTAATTATAATTGTGTAGGGTTTGAAGGAACCCGAGGTAAATGGTGTGATTTGAAAGGTTGTAAGTAAGAAATCAGGAATTGAACGGATTGGTACCAAAGGATAGAAAATTGATTTAAGGTGTAAGCCTGATGTAACTCGAGTAAATGTTTCCAATAGTGAACCAATGTTAAACCAAGCATACGTATAATATAGGTGTAGGCTCGGTCGAGCAAGAACTTGCGAGACAATACGAGACGTCCGATCCTTAAATTAAGCGGTACGCTCGTCATACTAAGGTGCGGGATTCTTGGACTTGTTTGATACTTTATTTTCAGGAATTAAACTGTGTTTTCGTTTGTCATGTTGAATATCATTGATTGCATCATTGAATTGTGTATAGCATTTGCATAGCCCAATCAAATTAAACTCGAATTGATGTGACTTGAGTGATTTGCATGCTGGTATGGTTGTAGGTTGTGTCGATCTATTATGATATGATTTGATTGAAAGTCACCACGATTTGATTTTGATATGTATGTGAATGGATTTACGAAGTTAAGCACTTGGATCCAATGAATTTGCCAAGTCGGGCTGTATGCTGACTTGGATTCCCAGGATCCTAAATGGCCTTAGGTGAACGGCCCTCGATATTCCCAGTACCTGTTGGGACGAGGGAGGGTGATTATGTTATGAGATGTGATTGGAAATCGTGGGTGACATGTGTAACGTCTGTGGCTCGGTGGCATTCTCCTACGTGTTAATGCATTTGAAAGGTCAATTGAATATTACGATTATTGGAATGATTCCAGAGAGGATTTTCTTTATATGATTCAAACCAGACCTTAATAAACTGTTAAGCCAAGCGATTGCAGATGGGTGTCAGATAAAGGGTCCAGCGGTTGGCCATCTGTAGGTGTCAGTAACCCTACAGATGTGGGTTTGATAAAGGGTTCAGCTCGAAAGAACATCTGCAGTTGCTACAAGCCCTAATGAATTGAGTTAAGCCAAAATATCTGTTGTGTTTAAAATTCATCTTGGAAATTCCGTGAACTGTGTTTCAGGTTGATTAATTGTTGTCGAGTATTGGCATTCTGTTATTTATGATTATATATATCTGTTTGCATTGCTATTGTTTGGGTTTCATTGTTGAATATAGAGTTTGATTGCAAGTCCAATAGTCTGAACTGTGGCAAATTCGCACTGAGAATTTATTCTCACCCCGACCCTCCCGGTTATTTTACAGGTACTGGTGCGACTGATTCCGGAGAGGCACGCGAGTAGTAGGCCATAGTAGCTTACCATCTCAGGACCCTAGATATTTTGGTGTATAGTTTTAGGGTAGGCCTCATGGTTGGTATCCGGATGAGATACTTATGTTGTATTATTTACTGTCCAAACTGTGTACTCTGATTTTATATTAGAAACTTGTTTTGAATTGCGTGTTGTTTGGTTTGAATTGTTAATTGCCTTGTAAGCATACACGGCGTTGTATGCTTACGGCGGGGGACTGTTACGACCCGTGGCCGCGGGGTGTGACACATGCATCTAGTGGTAAACCAATAAAAATCAAACAATTTAATCTAAGCAATTAAAATCAAACACAATTAAGCAAAACATTCGATTACATCACAACCCTATAAACTAAAAAGTATACTCAAACATAGTTCTAAAACAAATAAAAGAAATAATAAAAGAAGTAGCCATGACAAAACCCAAAGAACAAAGGAGATCCGTCGAAAATTCGCGTCTTTCGCTTTTCAACTTCGTCTCCAAGGTTACCTGCTAAGACCAAAACCTAGAAATCTCTTCCTTAGCTCCAGAAACGTCCAAGATGCCCTTCTGCTGCTAATAATCCCGCCTATATAGCCTCCTAGCCGACCTTCCTTCTTTCAGCCTTTATTTCCAAAATACAGTTATGTTTCCGGAAATGCTTGACACGGCCCGTGTGAAAAGCTACACAGACCGTGTGCCTGTGTTTCTTCTGCGGTCAAGTCAGCAGTCGAGTCAGTGGTCGTGTCATCAATCGAGTTGAGGTTGACACGGTCCGCATGAGATGGTACACGGACCATGTAAAGACTTCTCAATTCCAAATTCTTCCTCGATTTCGTCCGATTCCTGCAAAATAAGAACAAACTTGCAGCAGTACCACATTCTATAGATATTCAATGAAATACGACCGATTTAATAGTTTTAAACACAGATTTTGGTACAAAATATGGGTCGAAATATAAATGAGTTTGTGAGATATCATTAATTTACAATACAATTAAAGAATCAATTTTATAGGTCAAATCAAGTTGACATGTGAATGGATGGGTGAGGCTTAAGTCTGACTCAATTGAAAACAAATAATAAAGTACTAGTATTGTTTTCATACATTGCAATTGCAATGATAACATATTATAAGTTAATTAAAAAAATCTCATAAAAGTAACATATTTTCATATAAACCAATAAAAAATAATTATTCAATAATATTCATGAATAAAATAAAATTAGTTCTAAATTCAAATTATAAATTAAAAGTCAACCAGTATAATAAAGTTTGATGAGAAATAATGTCAACTTAGTGCAAATTAAAGATGTTAAAGTAATAACTATATTATGCATCTTGTATCTGTCAGAAAAAATAAATATTTAATTGCTACAAATGAAAACATATAATAAAATTAAAAATGTTAAATTAATATGTTCATACTTTATTTCTTGCTCAAGACCTTCCGGTAAATTATATTTTGATATACACTACTGAAGCATCATGTTTTTCTTTCAACTAATAGAATATTAACTAACAAAAATATTCTTTTGACTTTCAAATTTATGTTCTAATTATATAAAATCAAGTTAAAACACAACACATAAATTTTGATAGGGGCTAATTTATTTGTAAAAAAAAAGTCATAAGTTGTGCACCTCTATCTTTTGAATGCTTTAAAATATGTTACAGCTTGCTAATATTAATTATTATCATGTTTTAGGTAGATAAGATTCAACTTATTTAAATAAATAATTAAATAAATAGTGATGATAATAAATGTGGTGTATTATATATATTAATTTGAACGACATAAATCTTAAATAATATAGAATCGTATTACTTAAATGAGACAATTAAATGACAAATAACATTCTTTAAATAATATAAAAAATGAAGGAAATAAAGACATAACCAATCAACTATCAAACAATTCTAATTTGAAAATCAAGCATATGACAATCAAATAAAGTGTGACAAGTACGTGTCTAAGCAAATTTAGACTTCTACATCAAAAAAAAAAAAAAAAAACATAAACACGATGCATAAAAAAAGGCAAACTATTTAATTAGATAGTTGATATTCAATTCAAAATTTGATCTTTTACTCACAAATAATTGCGAATCAAGACATCTACATGTTCAATAAGAGAAGATATTTATAACCATATTCAAATCTGATTGGACTGAAATTTTGACATCCCATAACAACTTGAAACTAAGAAACCATGCTGGCTCGCTATCTATCAATCTGAGTACGAGTACAGAAAACCATACATGCTCGCTATCTACCAATCTGAGCACGACAACCCGGAGACTCATCTTTTTGTAATTAGAGTACGGTTTTGTTTTTCAGTTTTTTTCTTGTCTAGTTTTAAAGGAGGTTTTGTTTGTAATATTTTGAGTACTAGTACGGTTGCTTTATGTATACTTATGTACTGATACAAATAAATGGATGTAATCAGTTTTTGTAATAATTAATGAAATACCTATGGTTATTAATAATAAAAAAATACTATATGTGTGCACTGTGCAGTGAGTTTCGAACCTTATTTTATTTACAGCTTTAAATTCAACTATTCCATAATTTTTTTTTTGTTAGTGCAGGAGCAAGAGAAATGGAGAATGCCCGTACAATGAATTACTGTACTGCGGTACATAAATATATTGATTGAGCCATAAAAAAATCAACAGTTCTAATTACCATCTGATTTCTTGCACTGTTTCTAGAATGGCAGATGATGTATGTACTTTTGAGGCGCATCATGTGCGACCGATTTTTTTATTAGTCAAAAATAAAATAAAATAAATATTATAAAAGAGATCGTTTTGCTAAAAAATTAAAATATAGAAAAAACAAGATGGTCTATTATGTTCAGATGCACTGTAGTTGAACCGAAATGTCTATTTCGTCCATCAGTACTATAGCAACTTTTTTTTTGAAGTTTGATTAAATATAAGAGAATGAAAAAAAATATCAAACCAAACTCCAAAAATTGCTACATTGATGGACGGAATAATCTCTCCCGTTTATATTTTTTTTTTCTGCTTAGCGGAGTATTAATTTGGAGGGAACATTTTGTAGAGATAATTAATCTCATTTTTTCTATATTTTAATTTCCTAACAAAACGATCTCCTTTTGCGATAATTTTTTATTTTATTTTCAATTAATAAAAAAAAACCGGTATGTGCGGTGCTCTGTGCCATTTTATGGCAAGTAAATGGAGACGAATGACAGGTTCCGTTGTGATAACAAATAATAATAAAAAAAATACAATCCCGTACGGAGCACGCTTTTGAGGACGAGCCTGCGCCGTGCGGATGGATGCACGAGCGTCCCGCTGCCCGCATTGTCTCTTGTGTTCGCTCCATAATCCGTTGCTCGTTTCCCGTAACGGACTCCCGTACAAACTTAGAAATGCGTGGTAACTATTTAGTTACCTCAGAAGTAATACTTCAATTAATTACCCTTACTGGAAGAGACCCCATCTACTGTTTCATTAATAGATAAGTAACAAACAACATAGGCAACGGAGGAGCCACATACATCCAGTAGGCTCCTATTTGGGATTTTGACAAACAGTATCAGATTTATGTATAGTTGATTTATATTTGGCTTTTGTCTATTTCTGAATTTGAGTTTTGTTTATTTCTGATAAGTCAGAATCAAAGCTCTCAATCAGTTAAATTGACCATGAATCATATATATACTAATTAATAGATCATGCTAGTTATGGGTCACTAACAAATCTAATATTTATAAATAAATAAATAAACAAGCTCAATGAGGATGTTCGGCAATGAGACTTACAACCTTGTAGCTTAAGAGTTTAAGCTATGCTAAGAGAAATTGTTTGGCTGATTTTGGCTTAGAGGCTTAGAGCAATGAATTAAGTTTAGAGTGTATAAAGGTGCTAAGGAGGAGCTCTAAGGAAGCACTATGCCTTAAGCTTGGGTTTTTTATAAGCTTAAGAATTTGCTCTAAAAAAGTTTAAGAAAGGTGCTCTAATCTAAGGCACAACTGTTTGGCCAGCTTAAGCAGCTAAGGAGACTAAAGCCTTGTAGTCGAATACCCACAATGAGATCATACATATATAAGAAGAAACATGAGTTGTCAGCATCTCAGAAAATAGTGACTCGACAAAAGATTTGCAGTAGAATGTTTCTAAGTTTACTAAGCTTTTTTTTTTATAAGCTTAACTCTAAAATATATTGAATTGACTTCAAATGAGGAATCTGAACTGTTAAAATCTGTCTACCTTATGAGTGATGCGTCTATATACAAAAATTTTAAAATTTCAAATTAATTTTGTATAGAATCAAGTGGTCAATAAACGTTAAAAAATTTAATGCATTAAAATTAATTTATAAACCTTCTAATTTTGACCGCTTGACTTTATATTAAATTAATTCGAAAGTTAAAATTTTTTGAATGTAGATACATCACTCGTAAAGTAGATTAGTTTTAATGGTTCAAATTCATTATTTGAAGTCAATCCGATAGATTTAAGAATTGAGTTCACAAAGAGACTCGATGAACGTAGAAAAACCTTAGTTCTACTCAAAGATTTGACTGTTGATCCTTTGATAGGACAAACACTGACAATTTATATGGAATAAAGAAAAATAATTACAAAATTATTGAAATAATACCTAGAAATTAATAAGAGGTAGAGAAACGGGGAAAAGAGAGGAAAATAAAATTGTAGAAACAATTATTATTTATTTGGAATTTTAATGAAAGTTATTCATTCAACCTCATATAATATTGTAAAGTTTATCTATTTACTATTATACAAATTAGAGTGTATCAAGAGAAAAAAATTAGACCAATCAAATTAATAAGATAATGGAAAAATATTATAACAACTCTCTTTCCATATCTAACAATTATAGGAAGTTAAGCTTAATAAAAGTTTGACCTAATCCATAAATAGTTTATTTATTTATTAGATAATTAAAAAAAAAAAGGTTTTTGATGAGGTGGTACCGTGGTAGCATAGTTGATTAGGAAAAAAAGTCCTATGATCATAGTGACAAGACTCGCGAGAAATTTGCGTTTTATTCGTTTTTTTTATGTTATCGAACAGAACTCCGAATAAATCGCAAAAAAAATGTATAATACATTTTATTCGTGAGAAAAACATGAAAAAATGTCAAATTTATTTATTTATTTTTTAATTTTTTTGGGGTTTTTTTGGATTTTTTTTTTCTTTATTATACCGAATCATTCCCAAATTATATCTGAATCATAAATTTTTGATCCCGTCAAACTGAATCCGAACTATTCATTTGTCACTATGCCTATGACTGTGGCTATCCAAAGATCAAGAGCTTGAACCCTTACGACTTCGTAGTCTCTGCGAAAGTTTCAAAAAGAAAAAAAAATAGCTTTAACAGGTCATTTGTGGATATAATCCAGACAAATTTAAATTAGATCAAACTTAATACATATCATATCTATGATAAAGGACACGTACATCTTCTGCTTTGACTTTTTAATTTTTAACTTAGATGATATTTCACAAGGTTGACTAAATGATTAAATGGTGGTAAAATAAAAACGGATGTATCGTCAGAGCACCCAAATTTAAAAATAGTTTCCACAAGATTGAATTAAATATGTTGTTGTTAATATAGCAAGATATGTGTCTAGTTTTTTCTGTTCTAAAGAAATGCATTAAATCATGTAAATTTTTTGCATCACATATTCACATTCCGTTTTTGTTAGAAAGGCCAAACTTCCCGTTCTTTGGCTCCAGAACGTAACTAACAAGAAAACGAAACAAACACAAAACAAAAAATAAAAATAAATAAATCCCACTCTCTGACTAAAAAACAATAATCATTTGTCATTATTCGCTTTCTCACACATGCGGTAACAAAGCATAATTCAGAGTTCAGAAACTGTAGGCATAAGAGGTAACAAACCTGGAGTACTTAAAACCCTCATTACATAACGCCAACATGTGCAATGGTTCTTTTTCTCAAAAATAAAAAAAAATGTGCAATGGTTCCCTCTTTTTAACACTCAAGAAATCCTTTAAATAATAATAATAATAATAATAGAGTTTGGCTAATGTCATAACGTTATAATTTAATAATAATAATAATAATAATAATAATAATAGAGTTTGGCTAATTAATGTCATAACGTTATAATTTCAATCTAAATTATAACAAGCTAATTTTTACGATTTTAAAGTATGAGCAGTTGATCTGAACCGTTCAATATGATCTCCATATTAAAATGTGCTTGGAGACCAAATTTTATAATTTTTTTTGAATTTGTTTCCTATTTTTTTAGATGAGTACAAAATCATTATTTTCAGATAATTCTGGACCATCCAAAATAATAATTTTATACCTATTTAAAAAAATAGTAAAAAAAATCTAAAAAAATATAAAAGTTGGTCTCCACGCACATTTTAAAATGAAGAGATCAACTATTTGAACTTTAAAATCTCAAAAAATAACTTGTTAGAACTTAGACTGAAATTATAATGTTATAACATTAGCTGTACTCATAATAATAATATAGGATCCGCCACAAAAAGATATTTCTTCCTCATTTGAAATAGTTTGGAATTTCTTAGGTCGATCATTCAAGTTATATAGTATACTAGATTGCTAGAAACTTAGAATTAATTTTCAAATTGCTCGTCAAATTAATGCGAATTGCAATCTTAAAATTAGACTAATTTAACACATTCTATAACAAAATAAATTATAATTCTCATTTACTTCTGGATCTTTTTTCTTAATTCTCAAGTAATTAAAAAAAAATATATATATTAATCATTGGTTTATTTATTTATTTCTCCAATACATGACAACTTTTACTAACCCAAGAAAAAAAAAATGAAGTGCACATCAAAAGGTTCTTCCCATAAGATAAAATATAAATGTTGAGGCAAATTCTGATATCGTAGAATCTAAATAGAACGCCTTTGCCTAATTTTGTCTACCTACAAGGCTACAACCATGCCTCGGTCAAAGCCAACACAAATGATTTCACATACTCATTTGTAAAATAAAATTACGCATTAATTTTAAATGCTCCTTTGCCTTAACATTTCTTCCAAAAATAACATGGATGATTGTCAATGCACATGTGTAAGAGAAAAAGGTATCTTTAAAAAGTGCATCATAAATTTGTAACATGAAGGTCACCACTGAGTTACACGTGTCCTCTAATCTTAGTAGTCAAATGAAAATCTCTATTTAGAATTTCTCACAAATGGTATCGAGTTATTTAATGCAAAAATCGTCAAGCAAAATGAAAATTATTTAGTTGATTCCAAGACAAGGGAACCATGCATGTTATGCGTTCTAACTAGTACACTGTTCATGTACAGTTTATAATCAATGTTGGCTCAACCATTAAATGATATAAGCTCAATCATGGATTGACATTCATTGAACCTCTACATAAAATCTAAACATGTCGGACAAATCATGTGGAGAAATAATTCACTCAGAAATTTCAATTGAATTGAGAGGAATTAATTATCCTACAACAGGGAACAGCAAGATCATTTAACATCCTGAGATCTTTGTAATATTTAATTGATGAACAAATGATTAAAATTAAATAACTAATTAAGGATATATATATACAAGTACTCTACAACTATGTATGTTGACAACACATGCAGTGCAGATACCCATCGGATAAGATTCATGAGGTCCCAGGCAAGGATAGTGCATGGCTCATTGCATGTAAGGAGATGTGGCTATCAGATAAAAAAATTGTTATCGGATTAATTATATATCCTCTCCATTTCAAACAATTCATGTAAAAAATGAAATGCAATGCAAGACGTCTCTAATATCGGATTAATTATCCTCTCCATTTCAGACAATTCTCGTAAAAAATAAAATGCAGTGCAAGCAAGACTGCACGGACTGCCTAGTACAAGTAGACACCTAATTAGGAAATTATATATCTTAGATGGATTCTAATTAATACATGCACATTGGGATTGTTTCCCACTTCTCATTTCGAAATAAAAATATTTGTTGAAAAATAATTTGAATTAATCCTTATTGGTTATAATTTTTTATTTCAATAAAAAAAAATCATCAAAAGATTAATGATAAGTTAGTGATATCTATTCAAACTTGCCTTGTTTTTGTTTGTTACGATGAAACAGACACTTTGAAAATATGTTTAACTCGATTTAAAATTCGAAATTATGATTTTTATTGATTAATAAGTCCAATATTGATCAAATATGTAAAAATATTGACATTCATTTTCTGTTGCGATAGAATATTACTACTTGTTGTTTTACTGTGATCATTCTACCATGTCAATTGTATGAAACATTACTACAGTCTCTGTTATTGAAATTTTCAATTCAGTAAATAATTCTTAGTTGTTCAATTTGTGTCATGTGCTTTTTGAAACCTTAGCCGCAGTTGTCAAGTATAATTTTCATTAAATAAAAGTAAAATTACATTCATCACCGTAACTTTACAACATCATCACAATATCGTCCAAACAACACAACAAATATATATAAAACACACAACATGCATCTAAATAACACAACACAACCACTAACAACATAGCAATAACATCTAACGAATTGACTTCAAATGATCGTCAATCTCCTCTCTCACCTTCTTACTCTTCGCTGCACCAGGCGGCTAACAACACTAAGATAGAGGCATCTAGATTTTTTTTTTTAAAAAGGAAAAAAGAAAAGGGGTTGGTGGCAGGTGGGGGAGGTCGGCACTGGCTGCGACCTCCCCCATCTCTGACTAGGATTCCGGTGTAGAGGTTTTAGAGATCGAAAACAAGGTTAGAATGACAGTTAAAAAAAGTGGTGGTTGGAGGAAGCAGAGGGAAGAGGCGGAGGGGCTACGCCTCCTCTCCCTCGCTTTCTATTTCAGATCTAGACTTTAGTGGTGAAAAAAAAGGAAGGAAGACTGGTGGCGGCCAGAGAAGACACTAACGGAGCAAGAAGATCGGAATTGACGAGAAGAGAAAGAAGAGAGAAATGGCAGCTGAAGAGGTCACAGAGCAAGGCTGATGGCTGACTGACGGGGGGGGGGGGGATTGTATGGCGGCTTCTAGGTTTAGGTTTTCTCATGGTCAATAAGAATCTATCATTTCAGGGAGTCAATTTGTGTCATGTGCAGACAAAATGGTAGAAGACAATTATGAAGGAAGATGTCTGGAAAATTTACATTAATTGCTATCTATTGTTTTACTTCAAATTATTTGACTACCATAGATGTAAAAGGCATTGAAGCAGACTGGAGGGCTTACCATGAAGTGCATCAAACATGGCAGCTGATGAAAAAACACAAGGGATTCTCATGCAAACATGTAAACAGAAATCACAATGAGTTGGCGGATCTGTTGGCAAAAAGTGGAAGAATTCATGAATGGGATAGCATAGGATCTACATATCCAATGTTTAGAGATGCATAGTTTAAATTTCAACGAAATTACTATCTGCTGTTTTAATAATATTTTTATGTAGCATGTAAGACTTATAAGGCGTATGGGCATTTTCACAAGAAAAAAAAAAGGCATTGAAATTTGAAGCAGTGTCTCATACAAAACCAATCTAGCATTAAACTAACAACAGTTCCTAACACAAAATACACAAACAAAGCTAAATCAAAGCAGCAAAGGTCTAACTAATCATGATTCTCTTATTTGTTCTCAGAGACGGATTCAGAATTTTCATCGGGGAGAGGGGGAATAGCAAATCAGATTTAAATAGCTAATTGGGTTTACTCATTAACTAATTGGACACTCGATAAAAAACAATGCTTTAACTTATACTTTTTAATGCCCTGACTTATAATTTGTGATGCTTTAACTTATTATTCTAATTACCAATCATAATTCAAGAAATTAATTTTAATTTTAATCTAAAATTTAACCCGAATTACAAATCAGAAATTCAAAGAGGCAAATTTTTTTCAAAAATGAGACAAAGTCGGAACCGGTAAATCTCCACAAAAAACTCAAAATCTAGAGAGAGACCGCCTCCCGGTATCATGTGGGTCCACCCCTGTCCGTGTCATATCAAAAGATAATATAGCAGTAAGTGCGCCATATCGAAAGGTAACACAAGCTACAATTTGAATAAAGTGCCATATCCCCATGCCTGACTCCAATATTTATTTTACTGTATTGATTATACCCCCTGCTAAACTTGTAACACTTTTACAATCAACACACTAAACTTTTTTCACAAATGCTTTTTCTCTTTAATTGTGTATACATCTGTCATTGTCACAATTCTCCAATTGAATTACAAATTAAAAAATTATTGTAATGAGATAACAACTCACAAGACAAACAGAAATAGAGCATAATAAAAAAAAAAATGGTCAATTGTTGCAGCAATATTACAAAAAACACAAGTTGGATTGATTACCTTGTCAACCTCTTCTAATGAGATTATCTTCAGTTATTTTTTTAATATCCTGTATTAATCAACAAAAACCTTAATTTCTTTTAACCCCTCAAAACTCAAGAAAATTATAATATGATTGTACACTAAAAATTCCATTAGCATCCCATCTATGTACAATACCTTCATATAAGATTACGACTTAGAGAACTAAAAAACAGAAAATGAGGTTTACTCCTTGACCCGAATTCCGAATTCATATTTTTTGCCGTAACTTAAATTTTGAGTTTTTACAAAATAAATTTAGACCGTCTAATTCATATTGGTGCAATTATTAAAGGGATCTCGTGCAGGGGTAGCAAAAAAGTTCGCAGCTCGTGTCTAGGCGGACCTAGGATTTTCGTGAGGAGGGGGATATCGAATTGGGTTTAAATAACTTATCGAAT
This sequence comes from Carex rostrata, assembly GCF_964058835.1. NCBI lineage: Eukaryota > Viridiplantae > Streptophyta > Magnoliopsida > Poales > Cyperaceae > Carex > Carex rostrata. The sequence continues at coordinate 12,255,202 of NC_135921.1, forward strand.
TTAAATTCATTAACTAATTGGGTACTCGATAAAAAAATAATGCTTTGACTTATATTTTTTAATACTCTGACTTATAATTTCTGATGCTTTAACTTATAATACTAATTACCAATCATAATTCAAGAAATTTATTTTGATTTTAACACTAAATTTAATTCGAATTACAAATCAAACATCTAGAGAGGGGGCAAAAAAAATTTCAAGGAGGGGCAAAGTCGATTGGTATCGATAAATCACCACTAAAACTCGAAATCCAGGGGTGGCGGCTGCCCCCCTGGTTCTATAGTGGGTCCGCCCCTGCTTGGCTCGATTGTGACTCGCACCTGACTCGTTCGTTAACGACTCGCTCGTTACTAGACCGAGCTGTTAACGAGCCAGCTCGCTACTAGCTCGGTCGAGAATTAACAAATTCAAGCTGGGGCCTAACTTGCTCGCCAGCTCGGCTAGGCATCAATTTGTGAATTTGTATGAAATTGTGTGCATTTTATAATGTCTAGCTCGGTTCAGCTCGATCCAAAAAATTTGTAAAATTTATTTTCTTTTTAAAACAAGAGCCAGCTCTTCAGCTCGCGAGTTAGCTCGGACTGGCTTGTCACGATTTCAAGCTGAGATTTTAGCTCGGATGCCCTAGATCCAACTTACTCGGCTGAAGTTCGATCCAGAATTAACAAACCAAGCTAAGGTGAAACTCGAACTAAACCAGCTCGTTGCGACCCCTACTCGTGCGTTACAGATTTGAACTAAATTGTTCTGAATTTGACCAAAGTACCAAACTATCGAGATTCCAAATCTAAAATATGAAGTAATCCATAGGATAAGGATTCAGTCTCTACCATTACCAAACTGCAAACATGCATGCATGGAAGAATAGGAATCAATCAGAAATCACAGATTTCATCAGCGCTCTCTCTTGACATAATTAGCTGCTCTCTCTGCTTTCATCCTTTTTGAAAAATTGCGTGTCAGCTTGTTATGCTGTACTGGAAAGGGACGTAACGACGTAAGGACTGGAGGGGAGTGGTTGGTCAAAGGAGACCAAGTCAAAGGGCGAGGCAATGAACAGCTAGAGAGCGTCATAATATTTGAGATTTTGAGTGAAAGGATATTTGGGGAAACATGTGAGGCAGCGAAGAAACAGTATTTGCCAGCTTGGTGTGTGCTTTGTGGGACCTGTAATAATTTCCTTACCCAACCAATGACACCACCAAGTACAATGGTACTTTATCCGACTCGGCCCCACATGTATGAATCAATTTTTTTTATTTATTATAGAAATAATAAAAAGTTGTTATAAATAAAATAAGTTATAAATGGATGTTCTAGAAATAATTACTTTAATTTTTTTTTTAAAGATTTATATTTTATCTTTTCTTATTTATCAATACAATTAATTTATGTTCTTCATCCGACTCGGTCCATAGGTTATGAATCAATTTTTTTCAGAGTGAGTCTATGGTATTATGCATATTACGATTTGGCCCGTAATACGGCTCAATATTTGACTTTTCAAAACTCTAACGGTCGATCCAAACCGTTCATCTTGTTCTTCATATTAATATGTGTTTGGAGACCAAATTTTACATTTTTTGAAATTCTTTTACTATTTTTTTAGATTTATTGAAAATCACTGTTTTTGGATGGTCCAGAATTTTCAGATCAAGTGATTTTCTAAATATCTAAAAAATAGTAAAAATTTTTCAAAAAAATGTAAAATTTGGTCTCCAAACACATATTAATATGGAGAACAAGATGAACGGTTCGGATCGACCGTTAGGTTTTCGAAAAGTCGAATATTGAGCCGTATTACGGACCAACCCGTGATATGCATAGTACCATAGACTCACTCTTTTTTTCATTTATTATAGAAATAAAAAAAATATCGAAAAACAAATACATTATTTTTCTGATGGAACCAAATTAATGATTCGATTTTATTGGGATATCTGGGATCAAATTAATAATTCAGTCTCATTAATTTCCAAAGATTGCAGCGTGGCCAAAAAACCCAAAAAGAGATGGACCGAAATTATGTAGAAATTGTGAATTTAATGTATAAATTAATTTACATTAGAGTTAACAATTAATGAAACTGAATTATTTATTGATTTTTCACATTGTGTGATTGTTGGTGTGGAGTTAGTCTGTCCGCAATGAGACAAAACTATTGATTAGAATCCATCTATTTATCACAAAAGAATATAATCCATATATTTTTCAATAATTTAATTTTTTAATACTTAAAAATAAATAAATAATGTGGGGGGGGGGGGGGGGGGTAGCTCCTTTTAGCGACAGATCCTAATGGTTTAATTGAAATCATGCTGCAAGGAGAGATGAATGAGCTAAAATCTTATGTTAGATTTTAAAATTTATTTTCAAGAGCAATTATGAACGCCTGATCTTAATCAAACAATCAGAGGATGGCCAGAGCTCCAAATTTATTTGAATGTACAAGAGATGAGTATGTATTGTGATAATCCCCATTAAAAATTATATGTGATATAAGATATGAAAGGGTTTATAATTCAGAAAGGTTTATTTATTTATTCTATAAAGGTAGATTCCATGTGCTTGGTTGAATCCATAATTGAACGTACGAAGTATGCCAAATCGATTACAATTACCAGAGCTTTAAAGATTCCTAAGCTTTTAGAAGTTGACATGATAAAATATGCTTAATTAATGATATAGAGCTTCTAATAAGGATTGATATTAGGTAATGGATATACATGCCGTGACTAGGCCGCATCTATCCTTTTAATTTCTCTTTAAATGGAAGATGGTGCAGAGATATGTAATTGAATGTTCACATGGAAAACTACATGATTGATTGATCATTAATTACATAACCTTTTTAAATGCCAACCTATGATCATTGACAAGGACACGCCTAATTCAAATAGCATGGCATCGGTCTATTTAAACTTCTTTGTTTGGAACCTTAATTTATGAACTATGAATCTCATAGCCTGGTTAGACTTCTTGCATCGGAAATAGACATCGTGTCATATATTTTGTCCATGGAGCAGATGTTAAATATAGAGTAGAACTAGTGTGTTATGTCCATCCATCCATCCATTCTTTTTTTTTTGAAATACTAATAGACGGGTGAAAACAGTATGGATAATATCCAATCTGTATTTGAAAACTTAGATGTGGATATCCGATGTTTGAATATTCATGTGGATAAGGATACTGATATGGTTTGCGTTTTAATTATCCGTATCCGAATAACATATATATACCATATATTTTAATATATATTATAAAATAATTATGTATTCACCATTATAATTAAATAAATATTACGAACTTTAATAATTAAAAAAATATTATTTTAATAAATATCCGATATGATCCGGATCCGTATCTGTATTCGGAAAATAAAAAAAAAGGATATGGATATGATTTTACCACTATTTGCTCCGTATCCGCTTCATTTTCACCCCTACTGATAGTGGCTATTAGGTGAATACAACTGTTATAATTAAGAAAAAAACAACTTCAACACAACAGAATGAAAGATAAAACAACAACAACATATCTCAACAAAATCGGAGCCAAAGTTTTGCTTCCTGAATAGCATGATCAGCTCCCCACCTTGGATCAGTGCTTCTCCCTTCAAAAATTGTGCTGTTACGATTCCTCCATATGTACCAGCAAGCAACAAAGAAAAAAAAAATTCCCCATTCGCGCCTTCTGATGTGTTGCCTGATTTCCAAGATTTGTCCGCTTGTAACCCATTACCATAGTAACTCTTGACCAAAATGCCCTTGCATAGTTACAGTGAAAAAACAAATGCAGCTGCGTTTCAATCCTCTCAAAAAACATACTTCGCACTTCAAATCACAGTGCAATCCTCTTCTCTGGTCCATAGCCACAGTAACCAGTCTTGATAGGCCTTCGGCTCTTCTCTGGTCCATAATTTGAGACCAATTTTGACCGAATATGTTAAGGGGTTAAAATTCCAATGGGCCTAAATTCTTTCAATTCTCATTGGAAAAATGAGAATTAAAATCCCAATAGGCCCAAATATATAAATCCGAATAGGCCTTCACATTATTCGAATGTTAGTGTGTTGTGGACATTCTTTATAACTATGACTCAGTATTGGTGAATATTATTTTGGTACTTTTTTTGATAAGAAATAATATAAATATAAAGTACAAATATTTCATTTATACTGAGTTTGAAAAGTTAGAGAGTACAATAATGATGCTTACATAACAAAGAAAAACTAAAAACTAAATGACATGAAATATATTAAAAACTAAAATTTCATTTATAATTGACTATCAACATAAAAAAGGTTAAATATATCAAGTTATAAGGAAAATTGCAAGACTAATCTAAAAGGATAAATTTTAAAAAATAATACTCTAAATGTTGGATTTGGACTATGCTTGAGCTAAAATTATTTCTCTTTATTGTGTATATTAAATGGGTGAAATTTTGCAAGATTCATTTTTTTTCTTTTTGAAAAACTTGATAGTAGCTATCAGTGATTACAATAAATAAATTGAAAATCCCTAATGGCCAACAAATGAATATGTAGCATTCCATTTCCATTTCCATTACAATAAATAAACTGATAGTAGCATTCCATTTCCATAAATGCAAGATTCATAATTTGAATATGTTGCCATACTCGGTTAATCCCACAAATACACCCTCAAAGGAAGATATTTTCTCCCCACCAACCATGATTGTAATTTACGAATTTGCATTTCAAGTTTTCAACGACATTGTTCAAAAAATGTTATCAATCAATTCATATTTTTTACATGTTGAACAACTCTGTTCAGTGCGGAGTCAAGTTTTTTATACTTGTCAGACAAAAGATTTTACTGATACGATCAGTTAATTAATTTAGATTGCGAGTTGTTTTGATATAAGTAAATTTTTTTCTAAAAATATACAACAATCCGATTATATATAGATTTATATATGATTTTCTAGATAATTGTCTATCTCTGACTTAATGTGGCTCTGCTACTTACTCTCTCTGTTCAACCTTTGCTTTATTCTTCTTTTTTTTTTTTCAAAAATTATTGTCTTTAATTACAAGATGAAAGACTGATTTTCCTCTTCACTCATTTTCACTGTATTCTTTTTTTTTTTTCATCATGAGCTTCTTCATCTCTCTAACTCAAGAAAACTATAAATCACTCTAATTACATATCTTGTAAATTAGCAAAATCATTTTAGTATATTCAACAATTTTTTGAAATGAAATATGTTTCATTTATTCTTAATAAGCATGTTAAATTTAAGAATCAGTCTTTGTTCTACTGGCTAAAAAAAAAAAAAAAAAAACATCTGTTAAATTTCAATACGAATGGAGCGATTCTTTATCCAAAGTATATTAGACCAAAACCTCAACTTTTAGTCTGTTTGATCTGCCGCTATGTAAAGCGAATTTAAGGCACCCAGCGCATTAAAAAAGTTCAATCATGTCTCTGTGTTATCCTGCATGATCAGTATCTTTTATTAATTATTATGCTTTGGGATGCCAAGTTCCACCGACATTTTTATAAATATCTAACTTCAAATATATTTTATTATATTTACTCAGATTTTTGAACTTTTATTAAAAATACCCAAACTGCAATATTATATAACGATTTGAGATTTTAAATTTTTTTCTCAATTTTTTTCACTATAAAAACTATGTTTCTCTCTCCTCTCTCTCAAAACCACCAGATATCAAAGAAAGAAAGAGAGGAAGATAAAGAGAAAAAAAGAAGGCAATTTCGGAGGTAAAAAGGGGCAACAAAAAAAACATTTTGCAAAAAATTAGAGTTATCCCAATCTACATGGGTGCGTCATCAATATTTTGACGTCATTGATGTTTTGACAATAATAAAGTTATAGTTGTTTAGAGATCATGGATGCGTCATCGATATTTTGGCAATGAAACATCGATGCACTTCTGTCGTTGTTAAGCTGAGCATAAAACATTGGTGCGTTATCGGTGTTTTTGCACGGAAGCATCATTTTTGTTTTTAAAAATTGTAAATAGTCATAACTTTGGCTAGGAAAGTCGGATTTGCACGTATGACCCCAATTCGGAAAGGGGGAGACGAGACGTTGTTTAGTGCCTCAAAAATTTAGTTCAAGTTTTCTATCAACGATAGACATACAACGACCGGTATTAGTTTTTTTTCAAAAGCCTCAGAGATTATTCAAGAATTATTCATATAATTATTTTAAAATGCATTTACTATTTATTTTGTATTTGCTTATTTTTCTTAATGGATTACGGTTTCATTTATTATTCAAAGATCATTAAAATTATCTATGATGTTCTTTACATGATAAATTTTTTTTTTCAAAATTCAAAGAGATATATCAAGAATTATGTATTGAAGTTCAAAATCATTTATTATTTTTTTTAGAACTCGCCAACAGATTTTGACCCAATCGATTGTCTCTGTAATCTCCCCGACATGTTGCTCATTACAATCATCTCCTTCCTTCCCATTCATTACAATCATCTCTTTCCTTTCCTCTCAGACAATCAGAAAACTCAAACTAATTATTACTTACAGTTTTAAAATACATGATATTGTGGGGTTCTGAAAAACATGATATAGAGTTCATAAAAAAACTAAAAAGACATGATATTGTGAGATTCTTGTGATTTTGAGAGAGAGGAGAGAGAAACGGGGTTTCTATAGTGGAAAAAAAAATTCCAAACCGCAATATTTTATTGCGGTTTGAATATTTGTAATAAAAGTTCAAAAACTTGATTATTTATGATAAAATATTTAAAATATTGGTTATTAATAAAAATGTCGGGAAGTTCTATGTATCCAATTAAATAGTTGACGTGATCTGCTTTCCGTGCAAGAGCATCTATCCATTAATTAATAGATGCGATTTTGGCACTTATGAGGAATTGGTGATATGGTACTTCGCAATCAGAAGATCAAATCGTACTAGAAAACATATTTTTTGTTTATGAAGATAAGAACATCTAATATTTTCATATGAAAGTGTATTTAAATAGATAGAAAATCGTTGTTAATTTTTTAGATAGATAGAAAATTATTATTTTTGAATAACTCAGAATTTTCAAATTAGATGATTTTCTACTGAGCTACAAAGATTACAAAAATTGTAAAAGCAATAATACAAAAGCTGAAAAAAACCAATAGTTGATCTTAAAGTATATTTGTAATGAAAATAATACATGACGTTGTTTTAAAAAATCAAAAGTTCTTTTTGATTTTACAGAAAAATTCCATTTTTGTTCTCCGAAAATTCTTTTTTGAACGAAAACGAAAACCAAATTGAAAGTTGTCTTTTAACCACTATTGAATATCAAGTCCATTAAATCCATCAATTACCCACAGGTACAAATTTAAATAATGAATAGAAAATACCAAAAAAGTCTAGCTTTGTCTTTATCAGCAAAAAAAATAATGTACAACTTTCTTTTATATTAGCTTCCTCCTCTTCTCAACTCTTATTGAACCTTTCTATTTGAAAAATTGGAAGATGCTACGTACCGTGTCATTCAAGATGCGCACCATTAATTAGGTGCTGCCATTAATTTCATTCAAGATGCGCACTATTTGAATAATCCCTCTCTCTGCATGAAACGGCAGCATCTTCCAATTTTTCAAATAGAATGGTGCAATAAGAGTTGAGAAGAGGAGGAAGCAGATAATATAAAATAAAGTTGAACTTGCTAGACCTTTTCTATTTTCTATTCATTGTTTAACTTTATACCTATGGGTAATTGATGGATTTAATGGACTTAATTATTTTCTGTATTAGTTCCATTTTTTTATATTTTTACCATCCATTCCGATTTAATTTTTATAACACTGATCGTAACTGTTCAATTCTCATCAAGATTTGTACGAGAAGCTTAATTTAAGATTCTCGAGGATCATATATTGTGTGAATTTTGACATGGATTGAGTGACTTCAATCGAACATCAAACTGAATTTAACCTAATGATGTCCATCCGACTGCCTCCAATCACTCCATTTAGAAGTACAAACTGATCAGATTTTATCCGTCTAAGAAAAAAGACACTCCCACCATTTTCAAGTTAATAAAAAGGCAAAAATTAAGAGAAGAAAAGGAGAATCCAGCTAACGTTGCTTAGTGATTTGTGTTGTTAGTTAAGTCCAACAAACTTGCTTCAATAGGTAGTTTTAATATTATTTTAACTCTAGGAAACATTCAAATCAACTTTTTTTCTCTTTTAAAATTGTGATTGTTGATTCTAACGGCACCTAGAAAGGGGTTGCATACGGTGTCTTAAAGAATCTTAGATGTTTTTCGTGATGGTAGATAAAACAAACAAACAACTGGCAATCAATTAATAATGTAAAATAAATAGATATAGTAAGAGAGATTGACACGCAGGATGTTAACAGAGTTCAGCTTAAAATGCCTACGTGTTCGGGGCAATGCAACCTCGTCGGCACGTCTTTTCTATTATCCAATGAAATAAAGGATACAACTCGTGACACGTGAGCCTGACACACGTGGGAAGTCACAGCCTTCGTGTACAAGGTTGAGCCTAGAAGCTTGAGTTGGAGAATCTTACGCAGAGGATCGTCACACAATTATGGATATATTTGAGTGGAAAAGCTCGAGTCGGTGAGCCTTTAATGCCCTACAAGCGGAAAGTCACGTGGCTATTCGAAGGGAGCACTAAAGTAGATCTCCACACTATAGAACAACGAACCTAACACTCTGACTAAATCAAGGAGTATATTAGTCAAGTGGATTTGAGATTATCAAATTAGTATTGAAGTTTTAGCTCTCTCAAAGATGGAAGCTCCAAGAACACATAATAACTTTTTGAAATTTAGAGGCGGCTAGCTTAAATCTAACTTTATTAACTCTATTTATAGAGGAAGCTTCAGATCTAGGTATTTGAACCGATCCATTCAATACAGTGACCTTCCGTTCAAACGGATAGTTCAAATGTAATTGAAATTAGGGTTTTTGCCCTTTTGAATTATATACTAATTAATCGTTCGGTATGTTTATTTCCGTACTGAACGGATAATATATTTCTTTCCAATTTTGTGTAACTTGAATAGCGTACAATACGGTTAGCATTCGTTCGGAATGGAGACAATATGTGGAATCCCTGACTGGAATAGAACTTCCGTTCGGAACTTTTGCTAACCGGAATATTTATTCTGTACTGAAATGCTTCTCTATGCGTCTGGTACCATTCAATACATTCCATACTAAACGGCTTGCTTCCATACCGAATGGATAGTTCCATAAATCAACAATCTTAAATTTACTTTACTTCTGATCTTTACAATTTATAATCTTAATCTTTGTAAAGTCTTGTTTATTTAGTTGGTTCTTCAAACTTAATCTTGCAATTATAATGTTCTTAAACCTACAAACTCACTCATACAAAGAAATTGTTAAATTCAATTATTTTATGTTTTGCAAATTAGTTAAACAACGTAATTAGAAGTTGCATATGACAGCAGTAATGCCATCAATAATTTAGTATTTAATTTCGGAATTAGGAATATATTAGTGATTAATTAGTGAATTCTCATTTTGGCATTAATTAGTTTTTTTAGAACGTTCGTATTATAATTTGAGATTTTCATTTGATAAAATTGACATAGATAAAAATTCAAGCACTATTTGTGTTGTTGAATTTAAGTAATTTACATCATATATTTAACTTGGGATATACTTAATGAATGGTTCATACTTGATAATCCAAATAGTGGTGTTTAGAAAATGACCAAATTAACTTATTAGCTTCTGTAATTCAAATATTAAGTTAGCTCCACTTGCAATGTGGGAATTAAATAATTAATTAATTAACCATTTTCAAGGTACATAATTAGGAGATGCTGTAAGTCAAGACTCAAGTCTCATGTGTGATGTGAAAAATAATGGGATTGTGAAGTAATCAAATTAAGACGTCTGATCAATTTCAATAATTAAGTCAGCGAATTATTTTATAGGAGTAGAATTAGGATGTTTTTTTTAAGTTTATCAAGTTTATTTGTGAACTCAACTCTAAATTTTATTGAATTTGGCTCTCAATGACAAATTTAAATCGTTGAAACCTATCTACTTTACGAGTGATACATCTACATGCAAATTTTTTAATTTCCGAATGTATTTAGTATAAAGTCAATCGGTTAAAATTAGAAGGTTTATAAATTAATCTTAACGCATTCAATTTTTAAACGTTTTTTACTACTTCACTTTATACAAAATTAATTCAAAAATTTTAAATTTTCGCATGTAGACATATCACTCGTAAGATAGATGAGTTTTAACGACTTAGATATGTCATTTCAAACTAATATGTTAAATTTTAAAATTGAGTTCACAAAAAAACTTAGTGAATTTAAAAATACTCAAGTTATACTATAGTGTAGAGCTTCTTTTTCAAACCCTTTAGCTTGACTAGTCAAGTGGATTAACGAAATTATTAAATAGAACTTGACAGTAACTTCTTGTAATTTCTGCAATATAATCTTATTTATTGACATTATAATATTTTTTGAAGTATTTCTTTAGAATTGTTCTGTGGGATTTTTTTATTTTATTTATGAATCATGAAAATACTTGTATAAAAAGGATAAATATAGGAACGTGTGATACTGGGAAACAAATCTGCTGTGATTCCAAGGAACAGAGAGCCTGCAATTCCAAATCCAACCATTCATCTGTTTTGAAATTCGTGCATAGAAACTATCTTATTTTGAGATTCGAGCATAAAGAACAATGATTGGTTGGATTTTGAGATTGGAAGTACCTTTGACTAGAAGTTGAATTCGAACAATTTATTTTAGCTTAATAAATTGGAAAAAATTCCGGTGTGCCCATTCAAATTTTCAAAATAGTCAATTTCTCCATTAACACATCATAATATATAGCCAGTATACCCATATAAACTTAAATTTATTTCTTCTATACCCTTCTATTTATTTGACTTTTTATTTAATTATTTTAATAAATTAATTGACAAATATAAAATGGAGGGTCTTTTAACTCAATTGAATAAGAAATAAAAGAAGAAGACTAGGCTTGAACCCTAGTCATGGCTAATGGTCTGAATTTAGCTATTGGATTCTATTTTATTTTGAATACTTAAAGAGTTTATTGAAATGCAACATCTTAGTCTGCAAAATCATCAAGAACAACACAAGAAAACAAAAGAAAATGTCTAACATATAAAACGTATGTAAGGGAGACAGACGATTAATCATTCGCTTTGGTCATTTTTATGGATTGGTTCTAATTTCGTAATTGGAAATGGGTCTAATTGGGTTGCCAAATTGGATCAAATCATTCGCTTTGCTCACTTTATGGATTCCAGCCATATTTTGACTAACCATCGATGACCGGATTTCAACCATCACAACGTTCGGAACTATCCAAAATCTATATCTAAGGTGTTTCATTTTGATAAACTATTTTGGTATTCAAAATAAAATAGGATCCAATAGCCAAATACGGACCCGTTAGCCATGGCCAGAGTTCAAGTTCACTTCTTCTGTTATTTCTTATTCAATTGAGTTAAAAGACCCTCCATTTAAAATGGAAGGGTATATTTGTCAATTCATTAATTAAAATAATTAAATAAAAAGTCAAATAAATAGAAGGGTATAGAAGAAATAAATTTAAGTTTATATGGGTATACTGGCTATTATGATGGTATTGTAAGTTCCTTGCGCCAAATGGTAATCAAGATACATGCTAAATAGTAAACAAGCCATCTCCACTCCTGAATAGCTACCCAACCAAATAAGAGTCCGGATCCTCTGCATTACCTCAGCGTTTGAGATACCTTAGGTGATATGAATTACCAATAAACCGCTTCTGTATACAACTTCAATGCACATAGAAATTGAGAGAAATACCAACACAAATACAGTACAACAGTGGTCTCTTTCAGAGAAAAGCAAAACGGACTAACTATCTAAAAGAAAACAAAAGAAATGGAAAGAAGAAGAAATCAGAAACAAAACTACATATGATCTTTACTACATATATACTAGAGTGAGTCTATAGTACTATGCATATTATGATTTGGCACCGTGCTACGGCTCTATATTTGAGTTTTCAAATTCTAATGGTCGATCCGAACCGTTCATCTTGTTCTCCATATTAATATGTGTTTGGAGACCAAATTTTACATTTTTGAAATATTTTTACTATTTTTTTAGATTTATTGAAAATCACTGTTTTTGGATGGTCTAGAATTTTCAGATCAAGTGATTTTCTAAATATCTAAACAAATAGTAAAACAATTTCAAAAAAATATAAAATTTGGTCTCCAAACACATATTAATATGGAGAACAAAATGAACGGTTCGGATCGACCGTTAGGATTTGAAAACTCAAATATAGAGCCGTAGCACGGTAACAACCCGTGATATGCATAGTACCATAGACTCACTCTATATACTATATAGGATGTACTGTATCATCAATGCATAAAATCACCACCTTTCCTCCTCGTTCATATCGCCATAATTCCATCCTCTCATAAACCAACCCATCAATCCTTCCAATCTAAGAAAAACAGCATATCAGAAAAAAATAAAATATTTTTTTAAAGAGAATCAGAGAACCTCTTTTACCTCATCTTCCCTCCATTGTCTCCCCTTGTTAAACCTCTCAATTCCACCATGCACAATTCTCTCCTTTTTTATCAACCAATTCTCTACACCCATCCGATACACCGTCGTCTCCAATGCCGTGCATCTGCCTCAGTTACTGTCTCGGCGTCGCGCAGAGAAACCAACCCCAAAAAGCGAGTCGTCATAACTGGCATGGGGCTAGTCTCTGTATTTGGAAATGATGTTGATAAATTCTATGACAGGTTGTTGGAAGGAGAGAGTGTTGGAATTAATTTCAATTAATTACAACATATGTGGGCTTATATGTAATATAAATATATATTGAATAATAAACTGTCAAAATTAGACCCGTTATGAAGTGATCAAATTAAGTATTATTTATCGGGTTCAATATGTGTCATGAGAAGTGGGGCCTTTAATGTGTAGAATGCGTATTAATAACTTTATGATTTAGTGATGGTCTAAATTATATAAAGTTTGGTAATAATACAATTATGCTATTGGTCCCTGGGGAACACAATCAAATATGACAATGTTCCGTAAATAAGGAAATACCCAATAAGGCAAGTTCTGAATTCAGACCCGCTAAGGATCCAATAAGAAAATAGGCTACAGATTTAATAAGAGAAAAGGTTAATTAATTAATTAATTAATTAATTGATGTTACGCCTATTCAATTGGATAAAGGGGTGCACCTATTCAGTTTTCAGGTTGCGCCTATTAATCAATCTATTTATATACGGCTTAATATAAAGGGGTCTGTATCCGATCTGATTAGGGTTACGGCACTACTCTCTTTCTCTAATTTCTCTCTCTATAGAAGAACAAAAATAAAGATTGATATTGAGAGATTGATCTAGAGTGATATTGAGAAGGGATTTTCGGTAAAGAACTTGCAATTCGGGCATCTCTCCTTGTGCAGAACAGAACGTTGTCGTTACCGCCTCTCTCGCTCTCTCCATCGGACTTGAGAGGGATTGCTTGGAAAGGAAAGGCTTCCGGTGATCAACAGTGATTGTGCATCCCTGGAAGACCATGGCTACCGATCAAGGTAACTTTAAATTTCAGATTAAAGTTCACTAGAGGATCATGGCAATTTAGGGTTTATATATGCAATACGGTTCTGCATAAAATAAATCCAACAGAGAGTGGAATCGGGCTGATTGATAGATTTGAAACATCAAATTTTCCTACCAGGATTGGTGGTCAGATCAAGGATTTCTCATCTGAAGGTTATATAGATAGTGAGAATGATATGAAATTGGATGATTGCTGGAAGCAGGGGCGGATCTACTGTAGCACAGGGGGGGTCAGCCGCCCCTCCCTGGATTTTGAGTTTTAGTGGTGATTTATTGGTACTGGTCGACTCTGTCTCTCCCTGAAAATTTTTTTGCCCCCCTTTGAGTGTTTGAGTTGTAATTCGGGTTAAATTTAGTGTTAAAATCAAAATAATATTTTTGAATTATGATTGATAATATTAATTATAAGTTATAAAATCAGAAATTATAAGTCAAGGTGTTGAAAAAATAAGTCAAAACATTATTTTTTTATCGAGTACTCAATTAGTTAATGGATTTAAATCCGATAAGTTATTTAAATTCGATTCGATATTTTTTTGCCCCTTCCTGACGAAAATCCTGGGTCCGCCCCTGGCTGGAAGTACTGCCTTGTTGGTGGCAAGAAGGCTTTGGAAAACGCAGGACTTGGTGTTGGTACAGCAGAGCATAAGAAGGTTTGGTTTTATCTTGTGCAAGATTTCATTTTTTTTTTCTTTTACAATTTTGGTGGTTTTTTAGCATGAATTTTTTCTTTTAGTTTTGGTTGAGTTCAAAATATTACTATTATTACATTCCCATGTTGTCTTGCCAAGAATGTTTGCATTGTTTAAAAATAAAAACATGCAGAATTATGTGGACGTCATATATTTTGGTAATTCTATGTTAGTGTCCATCATATTTTTCTTGAAGGATAAAAAAGTTTCAATAATACCATTAAATTAATTAGTATCTTTTGTATAAGAAAATTTGTTTCATAATCTCATTTGTTAGTCAAAAATCTTATTATTGCACACTTTTTTTCCCCATCTCCCAGTGAACAAATTAATAAATGACACTTCTCAAAATAAAAAAATATTATAATTTCCAAATTTAAATTTTAGCCATTAGATGTATGTCAAACTATAATGTATTTCAAAATTGGATAAATGCTAAAATAATCCTGTGAATTTTATTTTTCCTCACCATCAATTAAATCATTTGACATATTCAATGTAGATCAACAAATCGCGTGCGGGAGTACTAGTAGGTTCCGGCATGGGAGGCGTTGGTACCTTTTCTGAAGGGCTCAAAGTCTTAAGAGATGGAGGGTACCAAGAATTGTCAGCAAATCTCATTCCAAACACGGTGACCAACATGGGATCCGCATTGCTCGGGATTGATATCGGGTTTCTCGGTCCCACCTACTCCATCTCCACTGCATGTGCCACCTCCAACTACTGCTTTCATGCAGCTGCAAATCATATCAAGAAATGCATTGTTGACGTAATGCTGGCTGGTGGGACCGAAGCATGTATTCTTCCAGCTGGTTTGGCTGGCTTTGTTGCGTGTCGGTACGTATGCTTTCTGATAAAAACCTGATTATACAGCAATTTCAATATAATCCAGACCTGGTAATGAACCAAGGTATAGAATGCTCTAAATAATATACTGTCCACATATTTTTTGGGTAATTACTTGTTCAAAAAACTATTAAGGGAAGTATTCATGTACACATTAATACTGTCCACATAAATCCTATGCTTTAAATTACCACCACAAATTAACATCATTTTCATTTGCAGGGCACTTTCACAAAGGAATGATGACCCTGCTACGGCTTCAAGGCCATGGGACAAGGGGCGCGATGGATTTGTCATGGGAGAAGGCGCCGGAGTTCTGGTACTTTAAATTTTAATAATTCTTTGATTGTACATAGTAGCAAATCAAATGTAACACCAAAGGATAAATCAGTCTCTGTACTGGTAAAAATGATTCAGCTAACTTTGTCAAATTAAAGGTGATGGAAAGCTTGGAGCATGCCATGAAAAGGGATGCCCCGATAATTGCAGAATATCTAGGAGGTGCCGTTAATTGTGATGCATATCACATAACTGATCCCAGGGCTGACGGGCTCGGTGTCTCGAACTGCATCAAGCAAGGTTTGGAAAATGCAGGAGTTGCTCCAGGAGAGGTAATCAATTAATCTCCCTCTTTCTCAATTAATAAATGAGCTAATAACATGAATTAGTGTCACTCTTTTTATCTTTTTAATCATGAAAGAAATAACAAATACAAGAAGAGAAAATACAAATTTTTGAATCCTACTAGAGTACTGGTAAATTGAGGGTTAATTAAAACAGTAAGAAGATATTAAATAATTTTGGATTTAAATTTTATTGAAAATTGGATTTATAAATAACGTGTATTTGATCTAATTTTGATTATTTATTATATTTTTTAAGGTGAATTACATAAATGCTCATGCAACCTCAACTCTTATGGGTGATTTGGCGGAAATCAATGCACTAAAACAGGTGTTTAAAAGCACAACAGAGATTAAGATCAATGGAACAAAGGTTTCCTTTTCTTCTTCTTCTTCTTTTCAAATTTCATTTAATCCAGTTATCTCTTGTTTAATTTCATCCTAAATTGAGGTTTCACATTAATTTAATTTGTATTAATATTTTTTGTTTTTCTTTTCATCATTCATATATAGTCTATGATAGGGCATTGTCTTGGTGCTGCTGGAGGAATGGAGGCAATTGCAACTATCAAAGCAATAACAACTGGTTGGTTGCATCCAACCATAAATCAATTTGTGAGTTTAAACTTGCACTAGCTAGTCTATTTAAAGGGAAACCTTTTGAACTTGTGATTTTTTTGAATTAATACTAATCATCTGTAGCCTGTAGGTACTTGCTAAATTAATAAGATGGTATAATATACTGTCTTGAAGCTGAACAAGAGTTGCACCTAATTAGAATTTAAAAACCAAAAACTTTATTGATTTGTCCAATTTAGAGATGCAGCAGTACTCAGCTCTTACTGCATGTTAACCAAGAAGATGGATTGAATAGACACAAATTGTTCAGAAATTTAACCAATGATATAGATTTGCTACTTGGCCTATATATCAAATACACTTGATACTTTTTGTTTTTTATGATGAAGTTTTTATTTTTGTTCTACCAAAAATTGCAGAATATAGATCCTAATGTGGAACTTGATACAGTCCCAAACAAGAAACAAGAACATGAAGTTAATGTTGGTGAGTAGATTAATTAATTATTGTCATTTAAGATAATTCTCTCTCCCCTGTTTCACTATTTCCCCTTTAATATTTTTTAACATTTTTTTCCAGCTATCTCAAACTCATTTGGATTTGGAGGCCACAATGCAGTTGTTGTCTTTGCACCCTTTGAAGCATAATTATATCTAATTAATTACCCTTTGTTTCTAATTAATCTAGATTATGATTGGCAGTGAATTTCTTTTCATGGACTAGTAATACATGAAAATATGATAATTAGAGGTTATCTTTGAGCCATAATAATTAGCATTAATTCACTATTTTTGTTATTGCTTGTCATATACCAGTAATTCCATGTTGCAGAGCACAAACTTTTTCTTTGTATAATCCATATTTGTTTTCTTAAAATCCTTGATATTATGGTAGTAAGAGATGTGGATGGACTTAATTTAATTGTAATTCACTAACCAATTCAAAACCACAGTTTTAAGGAGATTCTGGACAACCCGAAAAAGTGATATTGTACCTACGTAAAAAAATAGTAAAAAAATTCTAAAAAATATAAAATTTGGTCTCCAAGAATATTTTATTATGAAGATCATGTTGAGCGGTTCGAATCGAGTGTCCAGACTTTGAAAACGGAGATAAAGGATGTAGAGCATATTAGAGCACAAAATTATGGTACATTTGAACCCTCCTCTAGCTCATATTAATTTGGTGAAAAATATCATTTTAGTTCATTTATACCATGCCATGTTCGTTTGCAAGAGTATTTTTTTGGTCACAATATACAACCATCAAAACATACCAATATCATTTAAAATTTGTCACAATATATAGCGAACAGATAGAATTCAAACTCAAACGATAAAGTACCTTAGGTGATATGAACTCATCAAATAACATGTCAGGATCTTCGACATTACCTCACTGTTTGAGTTTGAATCTGAACCGTCATATTTGAATTCGGACCAATTCGGCCGAAACCAGTAAGTAATACACAGGTCTGATTCAAACCCACTGTTTGAGATATATATAACGAATGGATCGGATTCAAACCCACTGTTTCAGAGAAATACCAAAACAAAATACAACAGTGGTCTCTTTCAGAGAAAAGCAAAACGAACATAAACTATCTGAAAAAAGCAAAATAAATGAAAACAAAAGAAATGGAAAGAAGAAAAAAAATCAGAAGTCAGAAACAGAACCATAAATGATCTTTACTACATATATGCCATATAGGGTGTACTATTTTCTCATCATCAATTAATGTATGAAAAGCACCACCTTATGTCCTCCTTCATATCGCCATAAATCCATCATCTCAGAAATCAACCAGTCAATCCTTCCAATGTCACAAAAATAATAAAAATATAGTACAACATATCAGAGAAAATAAAATAATTATTTTAAAGGGAATTAGAGAACCCCTTTTACCTCATCTTCCCTCCATTGTTTGCCCTTGTTAAACCTCTCAATTCCATCATGCACAATTCTCTCCTTTTTTGTCAACCAATTCTCTACACCCATCCGATACACTGTCGTCTCCAATGCCGTGCATCTGCCTCAGTTACTGTCTCAGTGCCGCGCAGAGAAACCGACCCCAAAAAGCGAGTCGTCATAACTGGCATGGGGCTAGCCTCTGTATTTGGAAATGATGTTGATAAATTCTATGACAGGTTGTTGGAAGGAAAGAGTGGAATCGGGCTGATTGATAGATTCGAAACATCAAATTTTCCTACCAGGATTGGTGGTCAGATCAAGGATTTCTCATCTGAAGGTTATATAGATAGTAAGAATGATATGAAATTGGATGATTGCTGGAAGTACTGCCTTGTTGGTGGCAAGAAGGCTTTGGAAAACGCAGGACTTGGTGTTGGTACAGCAGAGCATAAGAAGGTTTGGTTTATCTTATGCAAGATTTTTTTTTTTTTTTACCAATTTGGTAGGTTTTTAGCATGAATATTTTCCTTCAGTTTTGGTTTAGTTGAAAATGTTACGATTATAACGTTCCCATGTTATCTTGCCAAGAATGAATACATATTGTTTAAAAAAAAAACAAGCAGCAGTATGTGTCCATCATTTTTTTTTTGAAGTATATTTTTTTTTAAATAATAGCATCAGATTAAGTATCTTTCATATAAGAAAATTTGTTTCATAATCTCATTAGTTAGCCAAAAATCTTATTATTGCATACAATTTTTTCCCATCTTCTAGTGAACAAAATAATAAATGGCACTTTTCTGAATAAAAGATTATTCAAATTTCCAAATTAAATTTTAGCAACTAGCTAGATGTACATCAAAGTAAAATGTATTTTGAAAGCTTAGATACATGATATAATTATCCTATGAATTTTATTTTTCCTCACCATTAAAGCATTTGACATGAGAACCCGTCTTTGGTTTGATGACAAAGACAATGCTCTCTGTGTATGAAGCCACGTGCACATATTCAAAACCCAAAAGAGATAATTATTTGTGGATATTAAATAGTTTGGTGGCTTTACCTCTAACCTTTACCCTAAAAAATTAAATCATTTGACATATTCACTGTGTAGATCAACAAATCACGTGCGGGAGTACTAGTAGGTTCCGGCATGGGAGGCGTTGATACCCTTTTCAAAGGGATCAATACCTTAATAGATAGTGGGTACCAAGAATTGTCACCAAATCTCATTCCATACATGGCGACCAACATTGGATCTGCATTGCTCGGGATTGATATCGGGTTTCTCGGTCCCACCTACTCCATCTCTACTGCATGTGCCACCTCCAACTACTGCTTTCATGCAGCTGCAAATCATATCAAGAAAGGCACTGTCGACGTAATGCTGGCTGGTGGGACTGAAGCATGTATTGTTCCAGCTGGTTTGACGGGATTTGTTGCGTGCCGGTACGTATGCTAGCTTTCTGATAAAACCTGATTATTATACAGTCATTTCAAATACATCCTCTCTTGAACCGGCACAATATGCTAGGTGGCACATGCTCTCTTGAACCTTAAGCAAGCAACCATACTCTCTTGAACCGTAACAATATGCTAGGTGGCACATCCTCTGCCTTGAGTCACCACATGCAACTTGTCAACATCATTTTTATTTGCAGTGCACTTTCACAAAGGAACGATGACCCCGCTACCGCTTCAAGGCCATGGGACAAGGAGCGCGACGGATTCGTCATGGGAGAAGGATCTGGAGTTCTGGTACTTTTAATTTGAGTTATTCTTTGATTGTAGATAAATCAGTCTCTTTACTGATAGAAATGTTTCAACTAAATTTGTCAAAAGGTAATGGAAAGCTTGGAGCATGCCATGAAAAGGGATGCCCCGATAATCGCAGAATATTTAGGTGGTGCCATTAATTGTGATGCATATCACATAACTGATCCTAGGGCTGACGGGCTCGGTGTCTCAAACTGCATCAAGCAAGGTTTGGAGAATGCAGGAGTTGCTCCAGAAGAGGTAATTAATTTAATTAATCTCCCTCTTTCTCAATTAATAAATGAGCTAATACCATGAATTAGTGTCACTCTTTTTGGAAAAGTTTTCCAAAAAAAACAAAGAAATAAGAAAAGATTTTAAAAGTTTTTGGATGTAAATTTTATTGAACATAATATGGCAAGGGATTTATAAATCATGTATATTTGATATAATTTAGAATATTAATTTGTTCATATTTTAAGGTGAATTACATAAATGCTCATGCGACCTCAACTCTTATGGGTGATTTGGCGGAAATCAATGCACTAAAGAAGGTCTTTAAAAACACATCAGAGATTAAGATCAATGGAACAAAGGTTTCCTTTTCTTATTTTTTAATTCAAATTTCATTGTTTCAGATATCTCTTGTTTAATTTGTTTTTCTTTGCATCATTCTATATAGTCTATGATAGGGCATTGTCTTGGAGCTGCTGGAGGAATGGAGGCAATTGCAACCATCAAAGCAATAACAACTGGTTGGTTGCATCCAACCATAAATCAATTTGTGAGTTTGAACTTGTACTATAGTCTATTTAAAGGGAAAACCTTTGAACTTGTGATTCTTTTGAATTAATACTAATCATCTGTAGGTACTTGCTAGACTAAGAAGCTATATGATGGATAAAGATATTGACAGAACTATTTTGACTTCATGCAACACACGACAAATAGAGACAAAATAAAAATAAAAAAGTATACGACTGGTGCGTTGTGTGAAGCCAAAATAGCTCTGTCTATTTTTTACACGTATATGATATACTGTATTGATGCTGAAACAGAGTTGCACATAATTAACACTAGAAAACAAAAACTAGGGTTGATTTGTCTAATTTAGAGATGCAGCACTCAGCATGTTAACTGAAAAATATGGATTGAATGTTCATAGATGTTTCAGAAAGGATGATATATGGACATGACACTAAATTTAACCAATGATACACCTGAAGCCTTTTTTTTTTTTACTTTTTATAATGATTTTTTTTATTTCTGTTCTCCCAAAATTGCAGAATATAGATCCCATTGTGGAACTTGATACAGTCCCAAACAAGAAACAAGAACATGAAGTTAATGTTGGTGAGTAGATTCTTGTGTTTTAATTTTAAGATAATTCTCTCTCCCCTGTTTCTCTATCTCCCCTTTTAATATTTTTGAACATTTTTTTTTTCAGCTATCTCAAACTCATTTGGATTTGGAGGCCACAATGCAGTTGTTGTGTTTGCACCCTTTGAAGCATAATTATATCTAATTAATTACCCTTTGTTTATAATTAATCTAGATTATGATTGGCAGTGACTTTCATTTCATGGACTAGCAAGGGACATGAAAATATGATAATTATATGTCATATTTGGACCAGTACTTCCTAGCTGCAGAGCACAAATTTATTCTTTGTATCATCCTTATATTGGTTTTTCTTTAAATCCTTGAAATCATGATAATAAGAGATGTGGATGGGCTTAATTTAATTGTAATTCATTAACCAATTCAAAAATTAAAAATAGAACCAATCACAATAAGTTTGACAAATTAAAAAATACAATCAATCACAATTGATCCCAAATAAGCGTTAAGTGTTATTAATTTAGAACATGAAAAACGCATATAAATGCACTATAGTAAAAATTTGTTTATCATATTTGATGCATCATTTTTTATTTTGTACATAAAAATTTAGAGGACTTCTTAGAATTTTATTAAGTGTATTCCAGCATTCCGTAATATTTTTTGACCCGTTTGATTCAGAAAAATGAATATAAGCACGTCAGAATCAGCTGTCACAAGCTCATAACGAGCTCAGCTCAAACGGAATTTGTTCAAAATTGATCCCAAATAAGCCCATTCAACAATGCTAGGCCTCAAAATTTACCCATTTTTGGTGAAGACAGAAAGCCTTTTAAGGCCGATGTAGAGAGAGTATGTATACAACCAGGCCTGGGTTTATTTCACAACGTCCGAAATAGATGAGGTCTGCTTTGATGGCCCGGAATTGTAGAAACCAAGTAGGTGACTGTCTGATAGGTCCCACAAGCAGGGGCACATGCAGGATTTTCACTGTGATATGATAAGGAATTATCGAATTGAGTTTAAATAGCTAATTGAATTGAGTTCAAATCCATTAAATTGAAACTAATCCTCAAATTTTCTAATGAAATCACGATTAGCAATCGAATCCATTTTAAATAGCTAATTAAATCATGATTGGCAATTAAATTCGTTTTAAATAGCTAATTAAATTGTGATTAAGCTTAAATTGAAACTACCGAGCTGCGCTGACAAATTGAATTTACGAAGGAAAGAGGAGTGTCTGACGGCCTGAGATCATGAGCATCTGAGGAGAAATTGCGGCTGCAGAGGAGGCGGCGATGCATCGCCAAGATGAATTTACCAACAGAGCCAAGAGAAAGGAAATCGCAATAGTGAGTTGTGCGATTATTTTTCGAGATGCGCTAATTTTAAACAAAATAGGTTGTTACTTAATTTCTAAACAAAATGGGTTTCGCCTGCATAATATTTTTTTTTTCTTTTCTAGAGCTGCATTTTGGATTGAACTGAGCCCGGAGTAGAGCAAACTTGACTTTCAAGGTAGGGTAAGAACTCAAAAACTCATATCTATAAATTAATTTTCAAAATTCAGAATATGGCAGTTGCCCTGCATCATGCTAGATCTGCTGCTGCCTACATGTGAGAAAAGTTTGCATCTAATATCCATCAGAAGTAAATTTAAATTTGAAGGATATTAATCCTGTCAGATTCGCTTTAAAATTTGTACACATTTTGTTTCAAAATTTGTGGCACAAATGTTGAAGTAAATTTAATTATATTGACTTTGTTTTAATCAATATAATTATTGTCTACGGACTTTCAACCAATAAAATAAAATAACGAATCTTCAATATTTTCGCATTCTTAATTTTGTCCTCTTTCACATTTGTTATTTGTTCTCTTTGAAATTGATTGGCTATAAATGTTGAGGCCCATTATTATCAAGTCGGCAAGCCCCCAGAAGGGAAACTTATTTTAAAGGGAAAATTGCTGTCAAATGTTCACCAAAAAAAAAAAATGATGTCACTATCGAAGACGGAAGTTCTTTTTTTTTTTTTTGCGGAGAGAAGACGGAAGTTCCAACACTATAAATGGAACGGTAACTTTTTTCATGTTTACCCAACAGAAATGAGAATTGTTTTAAAGACCCTACAATCCTAAAAGTGTCAAACATTTGTTTCTTTGTTTCATTTCATGACGCACATTTTTGTGCCTTACACCGAATTAAGCTTGTATTAAGAAATTAATAAATTAATAAATCTATGCCCAATTTTTTTTTTAAATATTAATAGCGATTTAATTAAACAACTTATACAATATTTTTTTTAAAATATTAGTATGTTGTTAACTTTATACGTTGGCTGTGTATTATTTTTCATAAAATAAAATTATCGGTTAATTATATTTCATCAAACTATCGTTAATATGAACAATTATAAATTTAAAATCATCAAAAACTTGTATGAAGCTTAATTTGTCATTTTTCATGTGTGTGGGTAAAAAGTTCCTAATTCTATGAACTTTCAAAATTATATTTTTTTGTAAACAGTTGTCAAAATTTATAATGCTACTCCAAAAGGTAAATAAAACAGCGATCTCCTCAAATAAAAAGAAAACCAAAAAGAATATATAAAAGAAAATGAGAAATGAGAAAAACATATACATACGGAAGTAGTGTACATGATGATCTTTACTATGTAAGATTTCCTTGAAAGAAAAATATTTACTATGTAATTTATGATTAAAATTAGGATGCTCTTTAAGCTCATTAATTTTTTTAGTGAGTTTGAGTTTAACTTCAAAATTATTAGAATAATTTTAGATGATAACAAATTATCAAGACCGGTTCATTAGAAGACTGTTGCATTTACACGTTAAATATTTATAAACTTTTAAATTAATTTAATATAAAATCAAGTGATAAAAAAAATTATAAATTTCTTTTAAGTAAAAGTTAGTATGTCAATTTTAATATCCATAAATAATTCTATTATCCGAATTTCGAATCAATTTTAATGTATTTATTTTTCATCGTTTATGAATGCTTCAATTAATTTATAAATTTAATATGTAAATATATATTCATGAAATAAATCGGTTAATAATTTCATTTTTTAAATCAATTTGACAAATTTTAAAATTAAAATTAAAAATTATTTAATTATCTTATACTTAGTATTTTATTAGGTCACGTTTCACGTTCCTTCTCCATCAGTTTACATATAAAAGCACCATCTTCCCGCCTCGTTCATATCGCCATAGTTCCCTTATTTCATGAATTGACCTCTCCAACCTCTCCAATCATACCTCCAAAACCAGCTGTTTCATGATGCACCATTCTCTCTCTCTCCCGAACCCTACTCTTTCTGCCCGGCCACTGTCGCAGCCTCTTCGGCCCCGTCTCCACCGCATCCATGCCGTCTCCACCACCGTTGCAGCGCCACGCAGAGAGACAGACCCGAAAAAGCGAGTCGTGATAACCGGCATGGGGATTGTGTCAGTCTTTGGTAATGACGTTGACAAGTTTTACGACCGGTTGTTGGAAGGTGAAAATGGGATCGACATGATTGATCGGTTTGATGTGTCGACATTCCCGACGAAGTTTGCGGGTCAGATAAGGAACTTCAACTCAGAAGGATACATAGATGGAAAGACTGATAGGAGGTTGGATAATAGTTGGAGGTATGGTATTGTTAGCGGGAAGAAGGCGCTTGAGAACGCCGGGCTTGGTCTTAAAACAGAAGCATTCAACAAGGTGCGCAATTTTAGTAGCATTATTTTATTTCTTTCTTTTACATAATTTTATTTTAACTGGCCATGCAGATGCAGTTATATATCATTTCTTTTATGGCGCGTAAGCAGTGTTTAATTTTGTAGCGGTATATATAATAAGCACACGTGAAAAACTTTGTATCTTATTATATTCAGTAATATATCGTAAAATATATATAGATGAAAATATATTTTCATTAACATATATAACGAGTGAATTACCTGTTACGCACAAGGAAAGAATTTCGTTAGTTAATTGGATAAAGCCATGACAAAAAGTTACGAGTGACTTGAGTGAGGCTATCATGGTAATATGTATATTATGTATCGATGTGTGTATTGAATACATATATATCTCTAAATTTCGAACGGTTCAACATAATTTTAATATCAACTATACTTGTAGATTAAATTTTATATATTTTAGTATATATATTTTTATTATTTTTTTTAGATAGATAGAAAATCGTTATTTTTGAATGGTCTCAAATTTTCAATATATCTAAAATAATATTTTTTTTTTGAAAAATATAAAAATTGGCCTACAAGTACACTTTTATATAAAGATCATGTTGCACGGTTTATATCGACCGTTTGAACTTTAAAAATTAAAATATGAATACTTTTTGCAGACCTTTATGTAATATAATATGCATATTAACATTAATATTTCATAAACCACAGACTTAATGCAGTGTCACAAATCCTCATCCCTCTTCTAAAAGGATGCAAGTTTGATTCTTCAAAATAACATCAAAGATGTTGTTTGTTAACTAATTAAGGTTAACTGACATGCTAGGCAGGAGTGAACCCACATGTATTTAGGAGAAAGGGGCACTCGCCCCCTCCTGAATTTTGATTTTGTATAGAAATATATAGGTCCGGACCGACTTTGCTCTCTTGGAATGTTCTGATTTGTAATTTGGGTTAAATTTCGAATTAAAATTAGAATAAATTCTTTGAATTATAATTGATAATTAGAATTAGAAGTTAGAGTATTGAAAATTATAAATTGAAGAATTAAAATTATAAATCAGAACATAATTTTTTTATCTAATATTCAATTAGCTAATAAATTTAAGCTCAATTAATTATTTAGATCCAATTCGCTATTTTTTTTTTTCCCGAATCCGCAACAGATCCTAAGGTTTTTGGGAGGTTATCAGTTTCCTCGGAGCTGAGGTTGTGATATAGGCCTGTACAGGCCTGTTAGTTAATTAAGGCCGGATAGATGGGGAATAGTATCGGAGCTTTTAATCTGATTCGTTTATTTCGGATCGGATGGAACATATCAGATTTTATCCGAATTGAAAAAAAAAAAAATCTCAAAATTTGCGGAGCTTTTAATCTGGTCCATCTGATCGGAAACGAACGGACCAGATTAAAAGCTCCGCACGGAACGACTCCGCAGAGGGTACGCTTCCGGATAGATGGGGTTTTGATGACAGATTCATTTAAAAGGGTATAGACTATAGACCAGGGTTCTAAATAGCGCGCTATAGCGTTTTCGGATCATAAAAGCTATGGCGCTATAGCGCGCTATTCTGCGCTATAGCGGTGCTATTTGGGAATAGCGCTGGTTTTTCAGCTGGCATGCTATGACGCGATAAACGCTATTTAAACCTTTGGTATAGACTAAGGCCTGCTATGGTAAACTGTGGGGAAAGCTCCTTTTATTTCTCAGCTTATTTGTCTCTTGTTTTTCTAAAGTACTTGTTTTGTAAACTTAAGATAATTACTTCAGAATAGCAGGTGGTCAACATTTGGAGTACTGTATTAAAAATCATGAGCTGGATCAGATAGTTTGAGGTTGAAATGCATAAATTCAAAAAATTTAATTAAAAAATTACATGTCAAAATAAAACTGTCACATATGATCTTTATTATTTTTTATACACATGTAAAATATTACAACATTTCTATTTTATTTTGATTGGTACTAAGAACTTCTAAAATACACTTATGTAGATAATTATAGATGTTAATTTTTCAACTTAATAATTCATAAAAATTAAAAAATGTTAAACTTTTATGTGCATGTAGAGAAAATAATATATGTCACATCTAACAATTTGTTTTGATATGTGAACTTAAATTTTTTTGTTATCAGAAAATTAAGAATTAGAGAAAAAAATGAAGGAATATTAACCCTTCTCAACTTGAATATATCAATCAAATTTATAGTCTTAGGTTGGGTTAAGCAGCTGGCATGATAAAGGTTAGGTATGGAAAGTCAAAACCAGAAAACAGAGTAGGTTAGGTGCAAATTATGGAGGGACATTGAATTAAACATAGCAATGTTGTATACAAAATGACTATAATTTTTCAATTTCCATTTTGAATTTCCCATTGGACCCTTTCATGATCCTCAGACAGGGGATCAGGAGCGGATCTATAGCCTTCGTATGGGGTGATTATAGGGGTGCGGATACGGATATCCGAATATCCGTGCAGATACGGATACGGATATGGTTTTGAATTTTAATTATCCGTATCCGAATAGTAGATATATATTATATAATTGAATATGAATTATGAAAAAAATTATGTTATTCACTATTATAAAAAACGGATATCCGTATCCGTATCCAGTTAATATCCGATCCGTATCCGTATCCGGAAAATAAAAATGGATACGGATATGGTTTTACTACTATCCGATCCGTATCCGATCCGTTTGCACCCCTAGGTGATTAGCAACCTCTATGATTTTAAAATTCTTAATCATGTGTATTAAAATTTAATTGAATTTTTTTCTAAGTTTTACGTTTCAGCTCCCAATCTAAATCTAATTATTCCCCAGTGGGAATTAGATCCTATATAACACATCAACTGTATGCTGCATAGTCCACAGTTATCTGATCTCATCATAATTCGAACTTGTACGAATCTCGAGGAGATCAAATGGGCGTGGGCTGTGATGCAAACGGTTGCTGAGTCATCATATCATAAAGCATCATTACATGTGGTGTTAAGGTGTCCTTATACTAAAAAATACATAAAAAGAAACAATTATAATTTATAAAAGGGAGCGAAGTCCAAAGTATTTGAAGTTTATATGTTGCAATCAAAGTTCTTCACTTCATAAAAAAAATGAATTGACCCTTTCAAAATATTTTTGATGTGTTTTTCAACACACTTGACATGTTTTTGATATCATTAAAGAATAAATTTATGACATAAAACTTTTGCTTAAGTTTTTCTTTTCATGTTCATACTTTTTATTTTTATGGTCTCTATTCATATGGTCACATAATGTAATTCAGATCAACAAGGAACGGGCCGGTGTGGTACTTGGCAGCGGCATCGGTGGGATGAGTGCCTTTTCTGATGGCATTGAAAACCTAATAGGGAAGGGTGTCAGAAAAATGAGCCCCTTTTTCATCCCTTACATCATAACCAACATGGGATCGGCACTTCTCGCCATAGATATCGGATTCATGGGCCCAAACTACTCCATATCTACCGCATGCGCCACCTCCAACTACTGCTTTCATGCAGCCGCTAATCATATCAGAAGAGGTGAATCTGATATAATTCTGGCAGGTGGGACCGATGCTGTTATTGTTCCTAGCGGCATGGGTGGTTTCAGTGCATGCAGGTAGTATTGTTTGTAAAACTTACAACCATAACAGATTTGCCTAAATAACCATGGTTTTGTTTCTATGTAATTATTGTTGTATATAAGGTGATTATGTTTATACAATTGTGTCCTAGATAATTTTTCTAGAATTATTAAAGTAAAAAATAAGAGACATAACATTTTTTCTCATGTAGGGCTCTTTCAACAAGAAATGATGATCCGAAAACTGCTTCTAGGCCGTGGGACATTGATCGTGATGGTTTTGTTATGGGTGAAGGGGCAGGTGTTCTGGTAAATGCTAAGTTAATTACAACACAGAAATATCTGAAATTTTCTTTTCTGTTATTGTAACACCATAACATTTGATCTCAAATTAGTTGATGTAGTATAATTAACATCTTTCAACTAATGTGTCCAATTTGCAAAAGGTAATGGAGAGTTTGGAGCATGCCATGAAACGGGACGCACCAATAATTGCAGAGTATCTAGGTGGGGGGGTTACTTGCGACGGATATCACATGACCGAGCCCCGGTCCGATGGGCTTGGTGTCTCATCTTGCATCCAACAAAGTCTTCAAAATGCCGGTGTCGCGCCAGAGGAGGTAATTTTTCTTTCTGTTAAAGCATGATGAAGCACCAGAGGAGGTTCATTCAACATTTTTTCCATCTGTACAAATCAAGCTTCTAAATAGCTAGCTATAGCGGTTTTGGACCCAGAAAGCT
The DNA here is from genome assembly GCF_964058835.1 of Carex rostrata. NCBI lineage: Eukaryota > Viridiplantae > Streptophyta > Magnoliopsida > Poales > Cyperaceae > Carex > Carex rostrata. The sequence continues at coordinate 12,284,699 of NC_135921.1, forward strand.
AAGCTACGGGCTAAAACTGCGCTAATCAAGCTACGACCGCTATAGCGGTAATAGCGGTCCGCTATAGCGCGTAGCGGCAATAGCGGTCCGCTATGCTACATGGGTTATGATTTTGCAATTTTTTTTTTCTGAAAACATGATTTTGCAATTTTAATGGGCCTTAATATCTAGATTGATTTTTTTTTTCTACTTTATTAAGCTATATCAATACAATGGAACATGTGCGGGCTATACCGCTATATCAATTAAATTTTGTATCATGCATTAATATATGGTAGTAGTATATTTTGAATATAAAATATATCGATAGTTTTTGAATTAGGGATATTTTGAATGACAATTTGAACTTTGTATTGGTTTAATATGAATAATATTAGAACTTCTTAATTAATTTGATATTTTTTTTCTTGATGAGACATTTTTACTAGGCAAAGCCTTCTATGGACATAAGGACCTATTTGTAAAATGAACATATTTTTATTTTTAAAGTTCAAACAGTCGATCCGAACCGTTCATCTTGTTCTCCATATTAATATGTGCTTGGAGACCAAATTTTACATTTTTCTGATTTTTTTTACTATTTATTTAGATGGGTACAAAATTCAATGGTCTGAATTTGATATTTTTTATACCCATCTTAATAAATAGTAAATAAATTCAGAAAAATGTAAAATTTGGTCTCCAAAGATATATTAATATGGAGAACAAGATGAACGGTTCGGATCGGCTGTTTGAACTTTGAAAATAAAAATATATTCATTTTACAAATAGGCCCTTATGTCCATAGAAGCATCACTCTACTTACTATTAGTAGAAATATAAAATATAATTTTTGAAATAAAAAAACGCTATTTATAATAGCTTTCGCTATAGCTCCGCTATTCGCTAAAGCTTTTTTTTTTTTGTCTCCCCGCTACACCGCTATAAACGCTATTTAGAAGCTTGGTACAAATAATTAATTGGTTATAAAATTATGAATATCAGGTGAACTATATAAACCCTCATGCAACCTCCACTCCTCTCGGTGATTTGGCGGAAGTCAACGCTATAAAACAGGTTTTCAAAAATACAACAGAGATCAAGATGAATGGAACAAAGGTAGTCACTCATTTTTCAGTTCAGTCCCTGCAGAATTTTTATTCACAAAACATCATGATATAAATCAAGAAAGAAAGATAAGGACAAAAACATATATTATAATTTTTCTAGGTACATCATATATAGAGGATTAATGAAGATACTAGGTAGAAAATGATATTGACAAAGTCTTTTTTAAATTAATTGAGGAACCATAAACATGACTTGCCCATTAAAAGTACTCAGTTATAATAGATGGGGACAATAATGTAATAAATTTTTCAGGACAGGAGAAAGTAGTTGAAGCATTGTACCTAGAGCAATTAAATTAGGATGCTGGTGGTACATATTTTAGGTTCTCTCTTGTGAAATGCTATTTGTCACGTCACAAAGACGACAACTGGTACATCTGTTGACCAGTACGCATCTGGTTTTCATTGGAGTTTCGGGTTGTCCAATGTAAATTATTTCATAATAAGTGTCATGGCCACTGACTTAATTACTCAGAGATGCTAAAAAAACCTCCAAATTATTGAACTTTCGGTTCAGGCCACCTGATTTTGAGCATACTGGTTCCAAATGAACAGCACACATATTGCTGACATTATGCGTAACACTTTCTCTTTGCCATTTTTTTTTATATAGTCTATGATAGGGCATTGTCTAGGGGCAGCAGGAGCATTAGAGGCTATTGCAACCATCAAAGCAATAACTACTGGTTGGTTGCACCCAACCATTAACCAATTTGTAAGTATACCTTTTAATTATAATTTATAAAACATTGATGATGAATTAAGTACTGCAGTTGTTGTAAAATGGTGATATTAAATGAAACTTGATAAAGAGAGAACTTCAATGAGAACTCCCTACTGCTCAAGTGCTCATTTTTTTATGTGAATTAAGTATTTTATTACTGTTCTTCCTATACATTACAGAATATAGAGCCCTCAGTTGAAATTGATACTGTACCAAACAAAAAAAAGCAGCACCAAGTTAACGTTGGTGAGTACTTGTATCTTTAAATCTTTTTATTTATTATTACCTTTTTTTTGCATTTTCCTCTGAATTATCTCCCTAAAACTTGGAAATATGCATTTCGGCTATCTCAAATTCATTTGGATTTGGTGGCCACAACTCGGTGGTAGTTTTCGCGCCTTTCAGGCCATAATTATTCTCAAATTTTCTTTTCAATAGTGAACATTGTTCTTCCTTCCCTTTGAATAATTAAGATCATAGAAATGAGGGAGGCTCATTTGTTGCAAGCAAAAGACTTGGCAATTTTACAGCATTTTTATAGACGGTTTTGGTAGCAGTGTACCTCTTTTATGTTCAATCTTTTTATCTGGATTGTTTCCTTTGTAATAATGCTGCTTTTTGTTTGTTTCGTTTTGTTTAGCTTAATTAAAGAGACTCAGCCGTTTAATTTTCTCAATTTTTTTCTACATCTCACGGTTAACATAGGATTTATTTTAAGTTATATGGATTGATTCTCTTTGGAAGTATACAAGTTGATTAAATTAAGTTTAGAAAAAGAAAAGATACTGCAAGCTACACATCCTTTTAAAAGCCATGAGAGCCTTTCTTTAGGTAGTAAATAAGAATATTTTAACAAGGGGAATTTATTAAATAGAGGGACTGAATAGCTGTTTATTTAGTCATAATTAATATTGAATCTGTAGTCCATACTCCATATCTATGTTACTTGGTCTTCTCGAATCCGTATTCTCCCAGGTACCTGACTGAAACGGACGGTCCAGATTTACTTTCAGCTTAGATTTTTTAATTTTACATTTTTACTTTTTTTTTTTTATGCAGCTCAACTGTTTTGAGCAATGCTTTTGCTTTTGCTTATTTTTGTAACTGAACCTTTTCAATCAATACAAATGCGGACATGACCCACATTTTGCTAAATATATATATATATATATATATATATATATATATATATATATATATATATATATATACTAGTATCATATCCGTGCATTGCAACGGAGACATATTATAAGAAACAAATATATCAATGAAAATAATAATTATCTAAAAATTAAAACACATGTTAATAAAAAATTTATATAATTCTGTATTTTTAATTAACTTTAATCGTGATCTCTGATAACAATTTGATAATTTGATGATTTTTTATTTTTAAGTACCAATGATATCAAATAATAGCTCGATTCGAATCTAATATCAAATATCATACAACAATTCAATATCAACATATAATATGATATCAAAAAACATAAATAAAAAGTGTTATCGTGTGTATATATAGGATATATATACACACACACACATATTATAAGAAAAATATATATTCACACACACGTTCCAATTTATATTCTTCTTTGTTTCTAATTTAGAACACACACATACACACACATTGATATATTCTATATCGGAAATATATTCTAAATTGCCCACACCAATATGTATAGAAACAAAGAAAGAGAAATAAGGAAATAAAAAAAAATTGATTTACATTGTGATCCGTATAGAAACGAAGAAGTAAGGAAACAATAAATAAGAAAATGGAAGGTGAAGTCTTCTCAATTGAAGAGGAGAAATATGGAAACAAACAAAATAAGAAAACAGATAAATATATCGCTAAATTTCAAAATTTATTCAATTTTAATTGTAACATATCGTGTGGCAGCATATGTGGTGGGTATGTTTTTAACTAAATTTAGACTTCCATACATAAAACAGATGCATTTAATCAAAAGAAGACAAAATATGTAATTGGAGAGCTGAGATCAAATCCGAAGTTTCATCTCTCAATCGTAGCCGTTGGCGGATCGGACACCCAACGTGCTTAATAATAGAATAGAGATATATATGGAATTGGCCGTTATGTATTTGTACTGAAAACCAGGGCCGGTCCTGAAGATTTTGGGGCCCGGGGCGGAAGAAAATTTGGGACCCTTTATATATACAAAATTTTTATGAGACCGTTCAATATGATATCCATATTAAAACGTGCTTGGAGACCAAATTTTACATTTTTTTTGGATTTTTTTTGGATTTTTTTTTACTTTTTTTAAGATAGTTAGAAGATTCTGAACCATAAAAAAAATTCTACTTACCTTAAAAAATAATAAAAAATTCAAAAAAAATATAAAATTAGGTCTCCAAGTACATTTTAATATGGATATTAGGTTGAATGGTTTGGATCGACTATTTGGACTTTTAAAACGCAAAAACACTTATAAACATATGGTGCTGAAGTACTTATGGAAGCAATTAGGGGTGTTCATCGGTTCGGTTCGGTTTCAATTGAACCGAACTAGGCAAACGAAAGTTATAATTTGGTTTTAAAAATAGAACCGAACTGAACTAAAGTTTTATTTCGGTTTCTTCGGTTCAAATCGAAAGATATTAATTTTTTTATTTAAAGCAATTGATTTATAATAAACCGAAGTATATTAAGAAATAAACCAGGGTATTAAGAAATAAACCAAAGTATATAAAGCAATTGATTAAGAAATAAACTGGGGGTAGACCGGACCAAATTCATAATATATAAAAATTCGACCGGTTCGGTTTTTTCGATTTTGAAAATTTTCAAACTGAACCGAACCGAAGTTATAATTCGGTTTTGAAAAGCAAACTGAACCAAACCATTAAACCGAATAAATCAAACTGTTTAGTCTAAACTAATTTGATTTGGTTCAAAACCATTAAACCAACTAAATCAAATTGTTTAGCCGATCAGATTTTTTATTGATATGCCAATAAATCATATTTATTTATAGAAAAATTTGAATCATTTATATATACAAAATTTGAGCTCTAATAGTTTATTTATTTTTAATACATACAATTTTTTTTTATATATATACAAACTAATTTTTTTTTTTTGAGGTCCCTAGAATTTTGGGGCCCGGGGCGGTCGCCCTGGCTGCACAGCCCCAGGGCCGGGCCTGCTGAAAACTTGGTATTTTTTTTTTCCATTACTATGTGCTATGTTATACTGAAAACATTTTTCTATATCACTTGTGCTGTATTCAAAACATAACATTCTTGATATACTAAAGTTGCCAAATAAACACAAATTAAAAGAGTGAGGCTATACCGTATTATGCATTTTACTTTTTGCTAGACTATTGAAAAGTAGTGATTTATTTATTTATTTAGAAAATAGTAAAAAAATATAAAATAATGTAAAATTTAGTCTGCTAGTATATTATTATACAAAGATCATGTTAATCAACTCAGATCTGATTATCTGAACTTTATTTTCAAAGATATAAATTCATAATATAAAACATACATGCTATATATTCAAATTAAAGAGTTTTCTATTTGCAACTGTCCCTCCGTGTATATTATATTACTTTAGGTCTCAACAACCACTGATTTTCACCATTTGGTTAACCTGTGTCGCATATGTCAAGTTATTAATTGGATATCATGTTGAGAAAACTTGCAACACAATTAATGATAAATTTGGACCAAAAAAAAGGCAAGTTCTTGTGTCATGCTTTGGAGTGTGTTTCTTATCATTAGTTATCAACAATCATGTATGAATTTATTTAAGTAAATAGATTTAAAACAAATGCGTATGTAGGCTTCTCATGGTATTCTATATAGAGGTATGATCACTTGAATGGTTATTTTGAAAATTAATAATGAATTTTCTAAAAAAATCTAATCAAATCGGAAATTAAACAGTAAATTTATAGATATGTTATTGGACTTTTAGATAGCATGACAATCAAATTTTATATGTTTAAGTATTATTTGATAATGCATCAATAACCCTTGATTTTGAAATTTTGAAATTTTGAAATTTCAAATTATTTGATGTATAGTGAAACATAAATCAAATTCCATTATATATTATAACATGATAGGAACAATATAGATCATACATGTAATTTAAATTCTAAAATTGAATTTTACTTTTCAAAATTGTCATTATTGTTAAAACAAATAATTGTCAAGTGATCTCTTTTTTTTAAAACATTACAAATTATTTGTCAAGTGTAGAAAACTAGTGTTAATTTATGAAAAAAAAATTCAAATTATTTGTCCTAATTTGAATAAAACAATAAGTCCATGTACCATGTACGGGTGGTTTCCCACATTTAGTCAAATAGTATAAGGTTGGTGAAAATTATAGAGCCTGACCTAGAAAATTGTCATGTTTAGAAATAATTAGGTAGATATATTAATAACAGTTATGTTAGCTTGATCTTTAATGTTTAAGAATTATTTATGTTACAAGTGTGAACCTTCCAAACTTGATATTGCACAAGTTTCGTATCTATTCGCATTAGTAGCACAAATATTAAAAAAAAAAAAAAAACTTGCTATGTACTGCGTGTTTGGATGTTCTCATAATAGCGGTAGCGCTATTCTCAGATTAGCGCACTATTTTTAAGTTAGCAAATATTCAAACGTGAAATAAGAGAAAAAAAAAAAGAAGCAGAAAATTAGGGCTATTTTTTTAACCCATTAAAAAAGTGGGTTAGCGAATCTAGTCGAAAATTGGAGTACCGATATTAATAAAAAAATGGCTCTCCCATCTGTTTTTAATTTATTTTCTCAACCGTTTGTTCTCTCTCCATATCTTTAACTATTGCAATTCATTTTCTATTACAATTCTTAGCTAACCTAAAAACCACTATTTTTGCACTAATCCTTGCACGATCCAAACGCATAAAAGATATCATCTGTTCTATATTTGAAATTTTCTATAAAAATATAATTTTAAAAATAATCTACATCACTTGAACAATAAAGAAAAAGAAAATTTTGTGAATTGAAAAACTGAAAACTTGTGATGCAAAATTGCCAAAATTAATTCTTCTATTTGTAAAAACAAAACAGCAAATTAAATAACACAATGCAAGCCTGATACCTCTTGAAATGAGAGAATAAAACATAAAACTTGACAACAAGATTATGCGATAAAAAAAAAAAATATATTTGCTAAAACAACATGACAATTTTTCTAAAAATATCTTGAAGAAAAAAAAAACTATTACATGCAATATTTTTTTCCCCTATAATAGACTTGACAGAAAATGTTAAACATTAGCTAAGAATTGCAATAGAAACCTTTTAATTCTAGCAACTTGTAATTGAGTGAGTCTATGGTACTATGCATATTACAATTTGGTACCGTGCTACGGCTCTATATTCGAGTTTTCAAATCCTAACGGTCGATCCGAACCGTTCATCTTGTTCTCCATATTAATATGTGTTTGAAGACCAAATTTTACATTTTTTGAAATTTTTTTACTATTTTTTTAGATTTATTGAAAATCACTGTTTTTGGATGGTCCAGAATTTTCAGATCAAGTGATTTTCTAAATATCTAAAAAAATAGTAAAAAAATTTCAAAAAATGTAAAATTTGGTCTCCAAAAACATATTAATATGGAGAACAAGATGAACGGTTCGGATCGACCGTTAGAATTTGAAAACTAGAATATAGAGCCGTAGCACGGTAACAACCCGTGATATGCATAGTACCATAGACTCACTCCTTGTAATTTGCATTTTAAGTTTCATATATAAAACGGGCACCGGATGCCTTTTGTAAAAAAAAAAAAAAACTTTTAATTGAGTAGAACTAGGGTGTTCTTAAATTCATCCTTAGTGATTTTAACTCTAACATCTATAAAATTGAATTTAAATGTTGAATTCAAATGGTTGAAACTGATTTTACTTCACTAGTGATATATTTTCATGTCAAATTTATAAAATTTTAAATTAATATAATATAAAGTCAACTGGTCAAAAACTAATGAAAAATGAAAATATTAAAATTAACTTATAAATTTCTTCTTTTAATGCTTAATTTTATAGTAAATTAATTCGATATCTAAACGTATCAAAGTATATTAATTTCAATAGTTTAGATATTTGTCATTTCAAATCTTTATGATAAATTTTGAAGTTAAGCTTGCCAAATAACACCTAGTTGTACTCATATAAATTCGTACACTAGAGATTTGAAAGTTCATTTTTTCTTGGAACTTCAAAGCTTCCGAGAGATTTTTAGAAAAAAATAGTGAAAGGCGAATATTGGATTAATGCTTTGTTTTTCTCTACCTTAATGTAGAAAATTTACAAATTATACATTAACAGTGTCATATTTCATACAAACAAAATTAAGAGAAGTCAGGTTTCTCTCTAAAATTAAGAAACAAATTCTGACAGCAATATTTGCCCGTAATTGCAGTAAAAAATAGGTGGAATTAGGGGTGAGTAAATCGCTCATAACTCGTGAGCCGCTCATAACTCGCTCATTAAAAGCTCGCCTAAACTCGCTCATTTATCCGCTCATTTAAACTCGTTCATTAACAACTCGCTCATTTACTTAATGAGCGAGCACGAGCATGACCCAACTCGCTCATAACTCGCTCATTAAGAATTTGCCACATTTAATCCTGTATAATTCTGTGTAATATCAATCTTGCCTCATTAAGATTGATAGATAGTGAGCATAGTTATTTTATTTTTGTAATATGTTGATTGTTGTCTGTTGATGCTACTGTGAAAGTATTACACTTTGTTGGATGATACTGTTGATTTTTGTAATATTTTATTGTTGTTTGTTGGACGATGGCTGTGAAAGTATTATTGTTGAAGTGTTGATGATACTGTTGATTTTTTAATATGATTATATTTTTGTTGGATTTTTATTATATTTTATTTCAATGAATTATGATAATTTGTTGGATTTTGTTATGATCACTTTTAACAAATTTTGTTATGTTGGGCACACTATATAATTTTGTTATGAGTCATAAGTCATAACTCGTGAGCTGCTCATAACTCGCTCATTAAAAGCTCGTTCATTTACAACTCGCTCATTTAAACTCGCTCATTAACAACTCGCTCATTTACTTAATGAGCGAGCATGAGCATACCCTAACTCGCTCATGCTCGCTCATTAATCACCCCTAGGTGGAATCACATGTACTTTACAGCGTAACAAAAAATTTCGTATAAAAGTTTTTTTTTTTTTTTATGAGATAAAAGCTCCTTTCTAGGATAGTTTAGAAATGAAAAGGAAAACATCTGGACCGTTTAGTAAATTATAGGATATTAACTTTGCCAAGGGGATGCATGTCGAATTAATTAGTCTGCAGTACCTCAATATTTGAGTTATTTCATAACGAATCTGGACTGTGCGATAAGTATTTGCACGAATATTATAGTATTCGTGCATTACGGATGTGGATAAGATTGGCCTGTTTTATCATCGGACAGTTCACATTATAAATTCAAGATCTGAGTTACTGCAGAGAAACATGTACTCATATCAGGTGCGTCTATAATTTGTGAGAAAGAAACCAATTAGCTCTGCTCGAGGCTCCATTTCCAAGTGTTCAGTTTCAGGCTTACAGCTAAGCGAGTGAGAGAGAGAGAGCCTTGTACGATGCATCAATCTCTCCTCCTCCATCCCCAGCCTTCTCTCTCAGCGCGCCCAATTCGCCGGGATGCTGCTCCACCGCCACTTCGCCGCCGTCTCCACCGCGTCTCCGCGTCCGCCGCCACCGTCGCGGCGCCGCGCAGAGAGACGGATCCGAAGAAGCGAGTTGTTATAACTGGAATGGGGCTCGTTTCTGTCTTTGGAAACGACGTGGATACGTATTACGAGAAATTGTTGGAAGGGGAGAGTGGGATTGGGCTGATAGATCGGTTCGATGCGTCGAAATTTCCGACGAGATTCGCTGGCCAGATACGGGGCTTTTCGTCGGAGGGATATATAGATGGGAAGAACGACAGGAGGTTGGATGATTGTTTAAGGTATTGTATCGTTAGTGGGAAGAAGGCTCTAGAAAGCGCTGGGATTGGTCTTGGTTCTGAAGAGCATAAGAAGGTAATCTTGATTCGTGTTTTGTTGTTCTATTTTTGGTGATTTCAAGTTATTGCGCTTGAAATTTAGAAATAATTTTGCAAATTGAAGGTGCATGTCTGAAAATGTGGATTGAGTTCTGGAGCTTCATAGATTTGATTGTAAAGATAATGAATCTGTGATAGATCTGTTTGGGAAAATTTTGAGTTCTTTGTTTATTCATTTGTTATTATCATTATAATGAATTGTTAAATCAATAGTCATTAATACAAATTATGGAATTGTGATGATGGGGAACTAATAGTTTTTCAGTGGTCAATTTCAGGTAGATCTGATCCGTACTTTAGATTAAGATTTTTATTTAATTTGTGTATACGTTGTACCCTTGCATGTCACCTTCAACAGGAATCTGGTTCACCTATCTCCACCAATAAAGGGTCCCGAAGATTTAGTGAACTCTTTCAAGTTGTCTACTTTACAAAGACAAAGTTTTATATTATGCCCATATAATATTGATAATACCAAATATAGTGCATTCATTCATTCAATGATTTTTTACGTCTGAAAGTATCATTTTGCTTTATAATCATAAGCTTCAGTCTTTAAAATCATATAATTTCTCCTATTTCAGATCGACAAGGTACGTGGTGGTGTACTAGTTGGCACTGGTATGGGAGGCCTTACTGTATTCTCTGATGGAGTGAAAGCCTTACTTGACAAGGGATACCGCAAAATCACCCCATTTTTCATCCCCTATGCGATTACCAACATGGGATCTGCACTTCTGGGTATGGATATTGGGTTCATGGGGCCCAATTACTCCATCTCCACAGCATGCGCCACCTCCAACTACTGCTTTTATGCAGCTGCAAATCACATCAGGAGAGGCGAGGCTGATATCATGCTGGCTGGTGGGACCGAGGCAGCCATAATTCCTATTGGTGTGGGAGGATTTGTTGCATGCAGGTAAGGATATGCATGAATCAATCAGTATGGAATAAAAATACTGTTTATATTACTCCAAAACCTAGTTATGCAAATTGTGCCAACTTCCTATTCTCATGTTTTAGTATATTTAATTGATCCTACAAAAAATTAGACTTTATGCACAATTGCTGTTAGATTCCTCTTAAATTGAATCCTTGATTAGAAAAAAAGAAGTGACATGCACTTGTTTAGATTCTAATTAAACGTGGTTGGTAGGGATCATCCTATGCAAGACTGGACCCATTAACACCTTACTTGCATGCAGGGCTCTTTCTCAGAGAAATGACGATCCTAAAACTGCTTCGAGGCCATGGGACAAGGATCGTGATGGCTTCGTCATGGGTGAGGGAGCTGGAGTTCTGGTACTTCCTACATATAATTAAAATAATTAACAAGTCATCAATTTATGGATTTTAAATGTGTTATTGACATGGTTTTCATTTGTGAAAAAGGTAATGGAGAGCTTGGAGCATGCAATGAAACGGAATGCTCCGATAATTGCGGAGTATCTAGGCGGTGCAGTGAATTGTGACGCATATCACATGACTGATCCTAGGGCTGACGGACTTGGTGTTTCTTCTTGCATCAAACAAAGTCTTGAGGATGCTGGAGTTGCACCGGAGGAGGTAGCATTTTCTCTTATTCTTCCGGTAGACATTTTTATTATTATTTTTTTTCTTAGAACTAAGGTGCACTTGTGGATTAATGTTCAGGTGAACTACATAAATGCGCATGCAACATCGACTCTGGCTGGTGATCTTGCTGAAGTCAATGCAATCAAGCAAGTTTTCAAGGGCTCGTCTGAGATAAAGATGAACGGGACCAAGGTTTCTTTTTTTATTTTGCTATTAAGGCTCGTCATTTTTTTTCTGTTATTAATAATATGTAGTTCTTTTTAATTTTATGCTTATTTTGTTTTTGTATGTGATTTTTTTTTTCTATTTTGTATACATAGTCTATGATAGGGCATTGCCTTGGGGCAGCAGGAGGATTAGAAGCAATTGCAACTATTAAAGCAATAAATACTGGCTGGTTGCACCCCACTATCAACCAATTTGTAAGTTTTTTGTGTATTACTTGTATTTGATCGCCTTTCAGTAGTTATTGTTAAGTTATACATTATGTTTTCATCTCAACTGTAGACTATCATCTTTTAGAGAGCTGAGAAAAGATATAAGCTCACTTTCACCATCAAACAAAACAGATATGTTAGAATATTGAGATATTCTTTTTATTCGGATTCAAGTTTATTGAGATATTCTTTTTAACAATGTAGAATATTGAGTCTGCTGTTGAATTTGATACTGTACCAAACGAGAGAAAGCAGCATGAAATCAATGTTGGTGAGTAGCTGATTTATCTTGTAATTCTTCGTCTTTCTGTAATTCTTTTTACCTAAGATTATTATCCAATAATTTAACATGCATTTTTTTTCAGCAATCTCAAACTCATTTGGATTTGGCGGGCACAACTCAGTGGTGGTTTTTGCCCCTTTCAAGCCATGACCGGGTCTCACTTAATATATCTCTAGTGAATAATTTGGTCTGTTTTTTTTTTTTTTTACTCTTCGCGTAGCAAAATTCCATGCAAGAGGGGTAAGTAATTATCTCTCAGTATTTAATTCTAAAGCCACCTTTGTGCACGTGATGGCTGTGTTTCCATCCGCATGCATGTGTTGCTTGGGTGGATGGGAGAGTTGTTTGGTAGGTTTTGAGAACTTTATAGAGGCAATTTTTGTAAAATTGAGGATCAGTTTGGATAGTCTATCGCGGTTAATTTTTTTTCCTCTCTTTTTGGATCATGATCTTTATCATTTGTTGGCGTTAACCCCCCTACTCTTTCGGATGCCTCACGGATGCCTCATGCGCGAAGGTAAGATTCACCAAACCCCGGTCCAGTGACCCTATTTAACCCTCTCGGCCCGGCTCGGCCCAAGGCAATTTGGGATCCCCTCGGGTACCTGACGTGGTCAGGTTAAATCTGAACTGTCTCTCACCATGGGCCGAGTTCCGTTAAATGTCTACACTCCCTCACCTCTGATTCAAAATTTTTTTTTTTTTTTAATCAAATATTACCTCATCTACCATGGGCCGTAGCACACCTGGACATGAAGAATTCTGCATTCCACTTCATGCCGGATTAGTTTAGATTCTGATCGGACGGTCTGGGTCTAAATAGAAATATTATGTTACCTCAGAGGATATGGACAAACATGAATTCCCCCTCCCCGGGTCCGGATCTCCTAAAGTAACACAATCTTTGGATTTTTGATTGGGGCCGTCCAATTTGAATCTATCGCTCGAGATTGCTTTGCGATTCGAATTCATCTCTTGTGATTTGTACGCTCCACTTCGGATAGATTATTGCGGATTTGAATCGGACGGTCCTGGTTTAAAACTCAATCTTTGAGTTACTTCACTGGATCTAAATTTTCTACAACTTCAATGTTTTTTCAGTTTATCAACATCAGAATGTATAACATTAAAAAAACTATACCAGATTAGTGCATCAAATAATCATCCACGTCTCATAACTTCCCATGACATAATGACCACAACCTATTACCGAGTTAGGCTACTATGACATTGGTGTTATTTGAAATTAAATAACACCAACTTTTAAACCCTTAGATCTGCCTTGAGATTCGTAATATCCGCTTTTACTGTTCAAGCACTTTATTTTGTACGAATCTCAAGGCAGATCTAAGAGTTTAAAAGTTGGTGTTATTTAATTTCAAATAACACCAATGTCATAGTAGCCTAGCCCCCTATTACCTCCCTTTGCAATCAAGCCACCCCCCATACAGCTATAAAAGGACTCTTAGGTTAACCCAAAACAGTAGCCACATACAGCGACAAAGCAATGTCAAAATAATGTTGAAATGAAACTGCTACTCAACTAAAAAAGAAGAAGATAAAAGGTGTATAATTTTGACCCTTCTCTTCGGCCGCCTCATGGTCTCCCCATTTATTTTATTGGCTCGCATCCATGTTATTTTTTCCTCTCTGTATTAGAACGGAATTCAGTGTACTCGGTACGGAACTAGGGGTGGCAACAAGCTTGTTCGTCTGAGTCACGCCGAAATTGTCTTGAACTGAGCTAGTTCGCAAGCTGGTGAGCTGAACTTGACTTAACTTTGTTTTAAAAAGAAAACAAATTCTACATACTTTTTTGACTGAGCTAGATCAAGCTGAATCGAGCTAAACTGAGTTGGACAGTATAAAAATACACAAAAACATACAAATTCAAAAATTGATGTCTAACCGAGCTAGCTCAGCGAATGAGCTAGATCTCAGCTTGAACTTGTTAATTCTGAATCAAACTAGTGATGAGCGAGCTAAGTCCTAACTCAATCTAATAACAAGCGAACTGTTAGCGAGCGAATCAGCTGCGAATCACGTGGCGGCCACAATTTTTTTAACAGCCCTATACGGAAGAAGGCCGTAAAGCACTAAATGTCTATACATAATCCAATGTACTTGATACGACGAAAGGCTGTCAGAAATCACTTATGTTGATTCCAATATATTCAGTACGGAACAACAAGGCCGTATAGCAAAAACAAGAAGAAAAAAAAAAAAAGGGATATCAAGGCGAAATGATGTCAAAATTCTTTAATTTCTTGTGAAATATAAAACATAAAATCTAATTGAAATGACTCACACTCTCTAGACTTAAAATATGACCTACCAAGTCTGATAAAAATATAATAAATTTATTTGGAAAGATCGTAAAGGTCAACTTTTTTTTTATTTTGAGTGTTTACATAGTCCGAACTTGTGATATCAAAAAATTTATATTAATTGCATACTCAATAATTCTAGACCGGTATGTTTTGAACAGTGTGACATGTGATAGAATTTAATTTAATCATAATTCTGTCACATCAAGTCCAATATGATGAAATAAAATTCTCTAAAATATTACTGTTAAATCGCTCAAGAACGATTCGTCTGCAGTGAGTAGTCGGTGTCTTTAGTTGCAATATTAAAATAGTTAGAATAGTAAAATTAGGATTTGTCTTATTATAATAGTTTGTTTTAATTTTTTTAAAAATAGTTTGTTCTAATAAGACAAACAAATTTGATTTTTTATTCTAGCTATTATAATTCAATTAAACATTTATAATAACTTGTTCTCAAGAATAGTCTATTCTCATTGCAACCAAATTCAACTTGGGAATTATGATTTCTATCGTAGCAACAAGGTTTTTAAATAATATTCGGATTATTCATAAAATTAATGAATGAATTTATAAAATGTATAAAAAAATATTTTTATTATTTGTATTATAAAAATTATATTTTCTTTAAAATTATATCTATTTTATAATTTAAACTTTATTGATTTATTTTCGCATTATGTACTTGATCTGTAATCTATATTTTTGTACCATTGGTCCAAGACTAAGGCTATGCTCCAGAATCGAGAGGGAAAACCCTCATTAAAGGGAAGAAAGGGGACTGGTCGGAGGTGAGGCCATCTCCGAACAGTGTTTTTATACTCCGATTTGGAGGTGACAAAAATCAACGTTTCGTGACCTTTCTCTTTCCTCTGAACAGTAGACTTTTACCTCTGCTTCCTCTTCCGTTCACCTCTTTTGGAGTAGAGAAAATTATCGAGCATACCGCACTCTTCTCTGCGCACAGTGTTTTTTCCTTCCTCTCTCTCCGCATCCCCTGAGTACCTCTATTTGAAGCACAGCCTAAAGCTATGAAAACAAGCCAGAGACTGGACAAGACCGGACGAGTTCATCACCTATTAATTAATTTTTTTAGAATCTATTAAATTGTGACAAGCGCAACCCGGGTTTTCCATTAGACAACAACGTAGGTAGTTCATTTCACTTGTATAATATTTTGTTTGATTGGCTGTATGCCTGTATCTATTAAATTTTATAATTAAAAAATCTTTTGAGAATCTATTAATTTTGAAGCTGTAAGCCTGTAACGGTAAGGGTTGGTTTCCAGTATTCAATTTTTTTAATACAACTTACGTTTGGCTGGACCTCATTTTTATGGGTCCGGAACCCCGGAAGTAACTCAAATTTTGAGTTTGCATCCGGACCGTCAGATCAGCATACGAATTTAAATATTCGTGCTTGAGTAGATCTGACGGTTTGGATCCAAATTCAAATTTTGACTTACTATAGGGATCCGAAATTCCAATTTTATACCCTAGCGTCAGACTCAGCGGCATAACACTAAAATATTTGGTAGCCGTACGAAAATTAAAGAGATTCTGTGCATTCCACCTAGGCCGGATTGATCCGGATTCTAATCGGACGCTCCAGATCTAAACAGAATTATTATGTTACCTCAGAGGATATTGAACTAGGTAGTTTCTTTGTCACTTTGATTTTCCCCTGTTTTCATTGCGCTTATTTATAAAACCCATTAGCTCTGTTCTAGTCTCTCTCTCTCAGCAGTTCGTTTCAGACTTCCCGCTAAGCGTGGGAAACTTTGAAAGTCTGAAACGATGCACCAAACCCTCCTCCTTCCACAGCCTTCTTTCTCCGTGCGCCCACTTCGCCGGGATGCTGCACCGCCACCTCTTCGTCGCCATCCCAACCGTGTCTCCGCCTCCACCGTCACCATCTCGGCCCCGCAAAGAGAGACTGATCCGAAGAAGCGAGTTGTCATAACCGGAATGGGGCTCGTCTCGGTCTTTGGAAACGACGTGGATAAGTACTACGAGAAGTTGTTGGAAGGGGAGAGTGGAATTGGATTGATCGATCGGTTTGACGCGTCGAAATTTCCGACGAGATTCGCCGGCCAGATTCGGGGCTTTTCGTCGGAGGGGTATATAGATGGGAAGAACGATAGGAGGCAGGATGATTGTCTGAGGTATTGCATTGTTAGTGGGAAGAAGGCTCTAGAAAGCGCTGGGCTTGCTGTTGGTTCTGAAGAGCATAAGAAGGTAATTCTTGATTTGATTTTTTATTGTTTGAATTCCAAAGTTTCATCTTTAATTATTGAGAAATTTGCAAAACTTTAGCGCACTGTCCGAAAATTTGGAATTAGCTATGGAGCTTTGCAGAATTGATTGTAAAGATGACAGTTTTTGTGATTGGTTTGTTTGATAAAGAAGTTAAATGAATTGTGTTTTTGTAATTGACATTAATTGAATCAAGATTAGCAAACTGTGATGATGGAAACTAATTTTCAGTTCTTCAGTGGTCAATTTGGGGAAGAATTGATATGAACTTTAGCTTTCTATGACTTAAATAGCGATTAACAGTTGTACAAAAAAATAATTTACATATCGTACCCTTGCATGTCAAATTCAAGCCTTCAATCAAGCTCACTTATCTCTACCAAAAAAAATAACTCCTGAAGAATTAGTAAATTTCTCGAGTTGTCTCCAAATCGATTCAATCTAGTACAAAGTTTCATACTATTTCCACCTAAGATTTGATACACTGAATATAATAAAATCTCATTCAATGATTGTTTAAGTCTGAATGTATGCTCATTTAATTCTAAAATCAAAACTTCAATATTTGCAATTCTGAACAGGTCCTTAAAAATAGACTTATTTATGCTATTTCAGATGGACAAGGTACGTGCTGGTGTGCTAGTTGGCACCGGCATGGGAGGCTTGACAGTATTCTCTGATGCAGTGCACGCCTTAGCTGACAAGGGATACCGCAAAATCACTCCATTCTTCGTCCCTTATACAATCACTAACATGGGATCGGCACTTCTTGGGATGGATGTCGGATTCATGGGGCCCAACTACTCCATCTCCACAGCATGTGCCACCTCCAACTACTGCTTTTACGCAGCGGCGAATCATATCAGGAGAGGCGAGGCTGATGTCATGCTGGCTGGTGGGACCGAGGCGGCCATTATACCTATTGGTGTAGGCGGATTTGTTGCATGCAGGTAAGGACATCCCTAAATCTGATTATTATATTTGATCAACTGAATCTAACAACTTGGTCTAATTATAAATTACAAAAACTATACCCACATGAAATAAGACATACTGTTAATATATAACTTTAATTAAAGCCTTACTATGCATATTGTGTCAACTACCGATTGTGATTTGTTAAGCTCATTTACCTAATCCTAAAAAAAATCACACACTATTGCTGGCAGCTTCCTATGAAATTGGATCCTTAATTAAAAAAAAATGTCATGCACTTGGTAAGTTGCTATATTAAAGGTGGTTGGTATGGATCATCCTATGATGGACCCGACCCATTAACACCTTACTCGCATGCAGAGCTCTTTCACAGAGAAACGATGATCCAAAAACTGCTTCGAGGCCATGGGACAAGGATCGTGATGGTTTCGTCATGGGTGAGGGAGCTGGAGTCCTGGTACTTCCGACAAATAATTAAATTAGTTACCAATTCATGAAACTAAATTAAATGTTATGTATTGATTTGGTTTTAATTTGCAAAAAGGTAATGGAGAGCTTGGAGCATGCAATGAAACGGGATGCACCGATAATTGCTGAGTATCTAGGTGGTGCTGTGAATTGCGATGCGTATCACATGACTGACCCTAGGGCTGATGGGCTTGGTGTTTCTTCTTGCATCAAACAAAGTCTTGAAGATGCCGGAGTTGCACCTGAGGAGGTTTCCTTTTTATATATTCCTTTTCTTTTGATAGAACTTTTATATATTAGTTTTCTTTTCTTAGAACTTAATTAGATGCATGTGCAAATTAATTTTCAGGTGAACTACATAAATGCACATGCGACATCAACTCTTGCTGGTGATCTTGCTGAAGTCAATGCAATCAAGCAAGTTTTCAAGGCATCATCTGAAATTAAGATTAATGGAACCAAGGTTTATTTTTTGTCTTTTCTTTTTTTAATAACAGTTAGTGTTTTTTCAATGCTTATTTTGTTTTTGTATGTGATTTTTTTTTTTTTTTTCTATTTTGTATACATAGTCTATGATAGGGCATTGCCTTGGGGCATCAGGAGGATTGGAGGCAATTGCAACCATTAAAGCAATAACTACTGGCTGGTTGCACCCAACTATCAACCAATTTGTAAGTTCATTATATGTATTTCTATATTGATACTACTTATTAGTTACTGTTAAAATTTGTTTTATGTTTGCATGTCAATCAAAATCAATACGTCAGAAAAAGATTTGGTGATGTTACTGGTAGTTTTGTTTAAGCAAAACCACTATGTATCATATATTAGCTTTTATTATTCTGATTTTAGTTTATTGAGATATTATTCTGCCAATATTTGTAGAATATTGAGCCTGCAGTTGAATTTGATAATGTACCGAACGAGAAAAAGCAACATGAAGTCAATGTTGGTGAGTAGTTTCTTAATCTTGTAATGCTTTCTCTATTTTTCCTTTGTACTATTATTTTCTAATATTTTGACACATATTTTCAGCTATTTCAAATTCATTTGGATTCGGCGGGCACAACTCGGTTGTGGTGTTTGCCCCTTTCAAGCCATGATTGGACTCCTGTAATTTAGTTTATCTCTAGTGAATAAGTTGGTTTTTTTCTTCTCATCTCATAGCAAAATTCAATGGAAAGTCGAGTAAGTAACTGCCTCGCAGTATTTAATACTAAATTAAGCCACCTCTGTGCTTATGCACTCGCTATGTTTCGATCAACATCTGTGTGTTTGGATGGCTGGGAGAGAAATTGTAGGTAGTTTTGCAGAATGTTTTTATAGAGGCAATTTTTTTTTTCTGGTACTTGATAATCAGTTTGGATATCATATATCGCAGTTCAATTATCTATTTGGATCATAATTTTCTTCTCTTTTGCTTTTTTTTTTAATAAGTCTTGTTCACTTCAGCATTGTTCAGATGTATTATATAAAAATCGAACCTAAATGAATATAGAAAAGCGAGATACATCATGATATGATCACATTACTTTGTTTATTATTTTCTTTCATTTGGTTCTAATCCGTTTATCTACATAATGCCTTTTGTACGGATAATGCCTTTTTAATGTGTACAAATAAACTATGTGCATTTTAATGATATGATATATAGATTTTTGACGGTTTTGGTAATTGTAATTATGCTCAAATGGACCAAAATTTGTTGAAAATACAAATTACATATCATATATATATATATAGCACGCAACATTATGTAAATATATTCAGCAAAGCTGATGCATGTAAATTTCAAAATGAGCACAAATGAGCTTTTTTTTTTTCCAAATATTTGATTATATTCTTAGATTATTAGTTATTTCTAGTGAATTTATGATCTAAAATGTGGCTTAAATTTACTAACATGAATAAATACGTGCATCAATACACCATAAGGGTATTTCAGGTGATTTTGATCTACTTTTGAATTAGCACTAATAAACTAATTCCCTAAGAAAATGATACATTTTATATATCATATACGCAAATTTTGGTAAATTTAAAATCTCAACTGAGCTAAGATTGATTAAAGGCACATGACAGGTGTTGTAAGAGAAATTTAGCAAATTTGTTAATATGCACAAAAATAAATATACGTTTCAGAATAAGTAGATGAATTTAAAGTCCAAGTGTTTGATGACTTCAACATAATGTACAATAAGTCTAAGAGTAGATTAAAAACATGACAAATTAAGACACACATAATATGTTTTTAACAATTCGAGAAGATTTTCATGCATAAATGAAAGATAATAAGAGCGTGAAGAAGGTAACATGATTTGCATGTTCTATCATGCATATGCATCTTTTTTTTTAAGTATCTCATATGTTATATCAAAAGAACAAACTATATATCATGCATTGAAACATAAAAAGGAGCAAAAAATTATCAATAAAATAAAATCTACTTCTATTTTAATATTAATTTTGATAAAAAAAATATATATTTATGATAAATGCACGGGCAACTTCTCATATTTGTCTCAATATTGCAATGAGATATCAAAAAAAAAAATCAACAATTATATATATATAAATCAATATATAATATCGAGTATACACTCAGTAAGTACCCTTATTTGTAAGAAAACAATTACAAACCAATTTCGAAACCATTAAAACAATAAAAATTGTGTATGAAATAAATATGAAATATCAACCATTACAGACCTAGCTAAACCAACTTGACTGTAGCAATTATTGCTAGACACAAATGAATTTCACCTATATAAACTCGACCTAATATATTCACTCTAACCTATATTCACTTATTGAATTTGTAAAACTCAAATATTCAATATGTCAGACACCCATACACTAAAGCTGTGTGGTAAAAACCTAACTATTCCTCCAGGACAAACTGATGTGATACAGGAACTCGTGGGCTTCAGTGACATTCACTGTAATCTCAAAACATTGGTAGCAAGCTTCACAAATGTTGCCGTTGTCAGGATGGTATTTTGCAATAAATTCTAATAGTTGAAACATAAAAATTAGCAATAAATTATACTTCTATTCTAATATGATGTTTGATAAATATATATATATATATATCTATCTATAATAAATCACTCCGTAATTTTACATATTTGTCTCAATATTGCAGTGAGATATCAGAAAAAATCAACAATTTTATATAGGGTTAATTTTATTATAAATCAATTTTTGGTTATTAACTTAAGGATGACAGTGTACAACTTTGTAGGTAGGTTTGCATAATGTTTTTATAGAGGCAATTTTTTTTTTCTGGAACTTGATAATCAGTTTGGATATCTTTTTTTGAAATCTTGACAGTGGCCGTCAAATATAATTTTCATTAATTAAACGTAAATTACATTCATTGTACTACATCCAGAACATCATCAACATCAAACTACATCCACATCTAAACAACATCGACATCAAAAATCACAAACAACTAAAAACAACAAAATAAACAAATCATATCCTTCGATAGTAGACACCAACGACCTTCAACATCGGCTGGCTAGCGATCATAGGAAAATGAGGCATCATTTTTTTTTTTTTAATTAAGGTTGCGGGTGGAAGGGTGGAGGCGTCAAGAGACAAAAAGGCTGATGACTAGGGCTATTATCATCAACTTTTTATGATTCTCCCGACAGAAGTGGAGGAGGATAGAAAGGTGCATCAAGATGAGAGAGTTGATGGCTAGGGCTATTGCTGTTAACTCTCTCTTCTTTCAACGAGGAGGTGCAGAGGTGGGAGTGGCTAGCTTGTGGAGAGGGGGTTCTCAGTGGCTAGAGTTTGTCGGAGAAAAAAAAAATAGATGGACGAGAGTAGAGAAGGGGGGAGGGGGTGACCTGCTGACAAAAAGAGTGGAGCAATGCCAGTTGTCTCCTCTCTGCAGGATCACTCCGCACCCCCGGAGGAGAGCGGAAGACGGAGAATACTGCTGATGGAGGGCAGAGGATCGGAGTTGTTGGTGGAAGTGTTGCTAAGAAGAGCGTCTAGATGCTGCTAGCTAACTACTGGAAGGGAGCTGTTGAAAAAGGCGGCTATAATCAGTTTGGATATCATATATCGCATGCATTTGATTTATCTATTTGGATCATGATTTTCTTCTCTTTTGTTTTTTTTGGAATAAGTCTTGTTCACTTCAGCATTGTTCAGATGTATTATATAAAAATCGAACCTATATGAATATAGAAAAGCGAGATACATCATGATATGATCACATTACTTTGTTTATTAATTTCTTTCATTTGGTTCTAATATGGTTAATTTTGGCGCAGAAACCACATTACAAGTGTTTATACACAGAGAAGGAAATTGGCAGGCTCATCGACTGGCTAATCTGGCTCTGGTTCTTGTTTAAATATGATGCTTATATTCCCTGAAGGCACTTTAAATATGATGCTCTCATTTGTAACATGCATATGTAGAGTAGAACTAGGGTGTTCTTAAGTTCTGGGACTTGGTGAACTCAAGTCTAAAATCTGTCAATCGATTTCAAATAACGAATTCAAACTGTTAAATCCGCCTACTTTACGAGTGATGCATCTACATGTGAAAATTTTAAACATTCGAATTAATTTAATATAAAATCAAGCGGTCAAAAAACGTTGAAAAAAATGAATGCATTAAAATTAATTTATTATCATTCTAATTTTGACAGATTGACTTTATACTAAATTAATTTGACAATTAGGGAATATTAATGTATTCATATGGTAAATAAAAAAAATAAGCACCACTACAAATCCGGATTTTGAGCCTGAAAATAGAATAGAGGTGGATCATAGTGTAAGCTGGAGATGCTGAGCACCCTCCAGCTTTACATATCCCTCCTATACTTTACATAGCTTCCCTTACTAATTTATTTGTTCTATAGGGTAAAAACTTCCCTTACTAATTTATTTGTTCTATCTAGTATGTATTACAACCTCTCAACTTTATGTAGCTCCCTATGCTTAAATTCTGGTTCCGCCGTTGAAATAAAAGTTCTTTAAAAATGAAGTAGAAAAATGCGTTCAAAATAATAACAAGAACTGATCTGGGTTACTAGAGCTGATGAGGAACCTCTGTTTCAAAAAGTAATTCATGGACAATGTCATCAAATCAACAATTCAAGAACAAGAGCAGTTTTGACTTCATACAGAGCAGTTTTGACTTCATACAACGCTCATACTATAAAATTAGAACGGCACGCATATGGTTTATGCACTGCATGAAGCTAAAATTGCTGTTTTAAAACCTTTGTCACAACGAATAGTAATAATAATTTTCTTTCAATATTTTGATATGTTCAAATTAAAACAGGTATAATGACTCCTTATATCGTTAGACTCTGTACATAAAACAGGGGATTTTCCCACAATTTCTCGTGACACGACCTGAAGTCTGATGAACATGCCACCCGTGTGAACCTTTTAACTGAGGTGATACTTCTTTTTAGGGAACATCGAATGCGAATCACGCTTCACGTGATGTTGTCACCAGATGCTCTGGCTACAAGGGTTCAATATAAAAGAACCTAAATTAGTAGAGAGGAGAGGAGAGTGCAAATGTCTGCCTTGAATTCGTATAATCTGCATTAACTAAAAAGGAATCTTTTGACTTAATGCATCTGGACCGTCCAATAAATTTTAAGATTCATACGAATTAAATCCGTACTAATATTAAAGACCTCCCCTATATTTTAGGCCGGGGCCGGATGAGCTCCGTTTACAATCGGACGGCCCATATGTATTAACTCAAAAGATGCTCTTTTGAGTTAATGCAGACGATGCGGACTCTATTTTTTTGTGCATTCATCATGCTTCTATTTTTCGAAACTCTAATAACTCAACATTTTAAACTAAAAATCAAAATAAAACCGTTGGATATGATTTATACCATTTTATCTATGCATTGCAAAAAAGTTATGACATTTTAACTTTGTTTTGGTTGTTATCAAGAGCATGTAAATATGTATTAATGTGGATAATTTCTAGACACTGATTTTTTAATTTATTGATTCACATAAAAACAAAGCCGAAATGTGGTAATTTTTTATAACCACAGAGAAAAAATAACATAGATCATATCTAACGATTTTATTTTGACGTTTATGATTTGAACTTTGAGTTATTAACGTTCTAAAAATGAAGTTAAAAAAATGGAGGTATTTGAACCCTCCTCATTAGTAAATAGAACTTTTATATTTTAGATAAATTATATGTGCAATCACTTTTCTCATAAAATAAAAAATGAACCTAAATTAATAAATAAAACTTTTATAAAGTTGATAAATTGTATATGTGCAATCACGCTACTCATTTTTTTTTACGCTATTATATACTTGGCATTTAGTAGGGGAAAAAAATTAAAGGTTAAAATTCATTAACAATATATGCATGTGAAAGTTTGAAATAATTTACAAATTAAGTAAAAAAAAGTTTAAACAATTATTTTTGTGAGAATATTAGTAATCGTAAAAATAGTCATATATTTCAAGTTTCATACAGTTTGAATATAATCTGGTATTGATCGCTGTAAATTTGAAGTTATGTAATAAACAATAAAAAAAAATCCATCAAATTATATTATTATTCGTATATATAATGTCCACAATATATAAATCACCTTCAATTATTGAATTTTAAAATTTAAAATTATTTATTATCGTTAAAATTATTTAAGTTGATTCAAACCTAGGAGTACAAATAAATTTTTTTATCCTTAACCATTTTTTAATACGGTACGGGTCGAGTAAACGGATAAAAAAAAATACCATTGATATTTCGATTTGTGCTTTTGATAAAATATTTTTCAAAATAAGAAAAAAAGAAAGAAAATAATAATAATGAATACAACTAATTTGTATTATGAAAATTTAATAAAATACAAAACTTTATTATATCATTTATCAACTTCATACAAATATATATCTATATATATAATTTTATTTTTAAAAATTATCTTATACGAAAACGGATAAGATAACGGGAAAAAAAATCATTTCCTTATCCGTAATCGATAAGTTAACGAAATTTTTTTTTTTTTTTATCCTTGTCCGTATTTTCGGATAAAATACGGGTCGAATAAACGGGTAAAAGCGTGCCAATGATACCCCCATTCAAATCCAAGACTAAAAGGTACAGCAGATTGAAGCCATTTCAGAGGAAGGTGGGCCTCATCTGCTTGATCTGACGGATGGAGATGATCGCAGTACCCGGTACATGATGGGTACGTATCCTCTGAGATATCTCAACTTTTGCGTGACCGACGTGTCCGGTGCCTATTCGGGGAAGATGTAGGGTCAGTATTATGTGTGCTTTGAGATTCGTGCAGAACGTAGTTAAACGGTTGGGATTTTCCATAAAGTCACGCAAAGTTTGAGATATCTCAGAGGATACGAATTCGTACATGATCCGGTAGAGAGAAGTTAATGCTCTAAATAAATGAGCAACTGAAGAACATTAAAATTTCCCACAAGTTTGCTGACATTTGGTCAAACTTCCTCTCCAGTTACTTTTGTTTCCTCTCTTGCCATCTTGCCAAATTGACAATTCTCCAGATTTATTTACTCATTTACATGCCGCAAGTAGGCACGCCTCCCATTTTTTTTTTCTTAATTTTTAGAAATTAAATAATTTTATTTGTTGGAAGCAAGATTAATTATTATTTTTTTCTCAAAAAAAAAAAATAGTAGAACCTTTATACAGTCTAAGTGTGGAGAGATCAATATGAACTATTAGTTCGACCAACCATTTTTAGTTATATCCGAAACAGATTAGGTAAGTACAATCCACTAAAATCACATGGGTAAGTGAAATTAAAAGATCATGTGGGTCCTTTGAAATCTGATCCGGTTAACAGGTTCTAACTCAAAACAGATTTTATTCATTACCGATTATATCCGGTTTCTTTCTTAAAATATATTTCCGTTATAACCGGTTATTTTCTTTTATGCGACGTGAGTAACCAAATGGCATTACGATAAGTTTTTTGAGTAAGGGCGTGTTCCGCAGACAAACGGGAATAGGAATAGGAATGAAATTGCAAAATTTTTGAACTAAATTTTACTGTTTACGTGGGAAAAAAAAATTCAGTCTGAGTGAATTTTTTTTTCCCACGTGAACAGTAAAATCCGAACACGCCCTAAAGGTTAGAGATCAAGCCACCCAACTATTTAATATCCTTGTTATTACAACAAAGGATTTTCTCTATTCGAGTTTTGAATCCATAACCTCTTATATAGAGACTATGTGTTTTTGCCACTAGACAAAAAACTAATTCTCGACGTTATGATAAGTTGAAGAGTGGAGACATCTTTTGTCCCAATTCTACCACATGTTCAGGTCTTATTTGATAAACTTTTTGATGAATTTTCTTGCTTGATAACTGAATTCATTGATGCCTACGGGCTTGTATTAACAAAAAAAAATGAATTGATTGAAACTTTGAATCAGTACTATAGGCATTATTCATTTATTTTTGTATTAAAAATTTATTAATTAATATTTATATTTTACAAATACATACAACTCAATTATTTGATAATTATTCATTTTGTATATTTATTCGAATCAGTATTAGGTACAAATTTTTGACATATGAACTATTTACACATACATTACGAGATATATGATGACTAGAGTGTGAAAAATGGCACAGCGGAGCTGGCTAGCTCTGTCATGCACGAAATGGCACAACACAGCACGTGTGTCGGTTACGTGTCGTGACTCACATGTTCCGTGTCATGACTTTGTGTACCGTGACCATCTTTAGAAAATTTGACACGGCACGACACGGCACATAGCCACGCGAGTCACTTATAATTAGGATCGTTAGATCTTGACTAAATGGTAAATCTTGAATAAATTCTAAATTATGATTAAATGGTCATGCAAGTCACGTGAGACACGTTTGGTCACGGTGTGACTCACATGGCGTGATCATTCGCGTGTCATGACCACCTCTTAACATTATAGTCACGGCATGGCATGGCACGACACGTTTTCTCCAAATCATATAGCATAAATCACTATCTTTTTATTCGGAAAATAGCAACAAGCAAATGCAAAGTAGTCATTTTTTCGATTTATTTACCGCAAATGTATTTTTGAGTCATATTTAGATTTTTTTTCGGAAAAGACATCAAAATATAATATTACATGGAGTATGCAAGGCATCAAAGATCCTGCGGCCTTCAGCAAGATATTAATGGCAAATTTGAGTTTTAAATTTCTCAAAAAGGAGGAAATAAAAATAAAATAAAAAATAGCTTAAGATTTCTGCTCGAGATATATCATAGGCTTGTTAATTAAAAGATATGAAGAGAGATTTGTGGGTTTGGAGTTCCAAATGGAGATTAGTTGGAATGAACGGAACCTGTTTGGTGAAATGCTGGAATTTGGCCATTTGACTATATGAGTCTTAGAATTTTTTTTTTTATTTTCATAATTGGAGAGAGAAAGAAAGTTTAGTTCTAATTTATGGGTTGTATGATCTGAGTATGACGACTCAGTTAATATTTTTGTTTCTTTCATTATGTTATTATTATGTTTTCTGTTATTTTGATTGTTTGATATTTTAGATATGAATACATGATTTTCTATGTATTAATATTTGCACGCATAGGCATCCATACTTGTATGAAGTTATGTTAGAAATATGTTAGGTACCTTAGATATGAATATTTGCATTACAAATATATAAATATTTGATCGATGTGGTATGACTACTTGCATTCTAGATTTTTGAAAATTGTCGTATCGTCGTATCTATATCATATCTGATATGGTATCCGTACTTGTATCCATGAAACATAGTCTACAACATAAATATTAGTACATAAATGCACAGGTGTAAATATTTTCCATATTACGTATCAATACAATCAAGTACCAAACAGAATAATTTGTAAAAAAAATATTAAATTAAGATAATTTTCAACGTAACAATTCATACTTCAGTTATAAGTATTAATACTTACATTACAAGATATAAATACTTACAATACTTGATATTAATACTTTCAAACATCATCTAGTGGCACAAGGAAAAAAAAATATAATATGTTAGATACAAACACTTGATACATGAACTATTCATACTTGCTTGACGAGGTATGAATACTTGCAATATTTGATATTAATACTTTCAGACATTATCTAGTGTCATGTGAAAAAAATTAATAGAATTTGTTAGATACATGAACTATTCACACTTGCATGACGAGATATGAATACTTGCAATACTTTATATTAATACATTCAGATATCATCTAGTGTCATATGGGAAAAAAAATTAACATAATTTGTTAGATGCATATACTTGATACATGAACTATTTACACTTACATGAAGAGGTATGAATACTTGCATACTTTATATTACTTTCAAACGTCATCTAATGCCATAAGAAAAAAAAACTATTGATAAAATATTTTAGATAAAACACTTGATACATAAATTACATTTGCATGACGAGGTATGAATACTTGCAATATTTGAAATTAATACGTTCATACATCATCTCGTGTCATATGAAAATAAAAATAAAAATTTCATAGATTTTGTTAGTTACTAACACTTGCAAGACAATGTATAAATACTTGCATGACAATGTATAAATACTTGCACTACTTAATATTAATATTTTTAGACGGGATCCAGTGTCATATGGAAAAAAATTGATAAAATATGTTAAGTACAAACACTTCAGACATGAATTATATACACATGCATTACGAGATATGAATACTTTCTTGACAAGATATGAATACTTACACAACAAGGTATTCACGACGATGTATGAATACTTGCACGACGAGGTATGAATACTTGCACGACGGACAACTCAAAAGTACGTCATCATGGATCTCATTTGAAAGAGAAAAATTACGTAGAAGACATCTATGATTTTAGATTTGCAAATTTCCTCACAGATCATCAGAAATATTGACGAGATTGAACGGAGAAAAAAAATTTCAACTCTAAAAACGTGTAGAAGATGTGTGTATGATGTGTCCATTTTTTTTCGAAATACTTGGTATCTTAGGTACGAATACTTAATATATTATATATTAACACTTGCGCGCATGTGTATCCATATTTGCACGCGTCAGTTATAAAATCTATCAAATATTAGGTGGTCCCTCAAGTAATTAATGAAGTTCAGTTAGTTAACGGTCCCCACAAGTAGTTATTGACTGGGGGATGAATGGGGGAAATTGATAGGAGGATAGTTAGTCGATCCATTTTATAATTTATCACACCAATAATCACACATCATGAAAAATCAATGGAGCTGGACTATTGATATGGTCTCATTGACCTCTCTCCAATGGAACTGAATCTCTTGTCCCCTATAGGTAGGAAATTTTTGCCTCTAAAGTCACTAACACGTGAATCTGAATGGGTTTTGATGCAAAATTATATCCAATATTTAAATATCAAACCTACCCGGACCCACGTATCAGTGACTTTAGAGGCAGGTGGTCTGGTTCCCTCTCTAATGGGATCTCAAATCTAAGACAGAAAATCTCTACAGAAATTGAATTATTGATTCGGTCTTAATTATTTTAGATTTGTTTAATGACGAAAACACGCTACAACTTACATAACGTATTGGAACCCATTGACCTCACCCTACTAGGGCCGTATCATTGATACGGTTTCATCTATTTTTCAAAAAAAAAAAAAAAAAACACAATCAATCTTGTTTCCGTCAAATTGATCTTTTAATTTCTAAATATTAAAATAATTGCAGGCCTCCAATTATAGAAAAACGGAGAAAACTATGAGGACATGAAAATCCTCCTGACAAACCTCTGGGAAGACAGGAAGCACTGAAAGCAGTAGCAGCACCTGGTCCCAGAACCGGTGAACCGGTATTGTAAACCATGCCTTGAACTGTAGCACTGTCAGGATCAAATTGACAAAGCATTTGCATTTGTGGTTGCATTTGCCATCAGATAGGCTTAGCTCAACTAGTCTCCATCTTGACAAGCAAGCTACAGTAGCATAGAGTCTAAAATTTTCAATGTGTAACAAAGAAAAGAAATATAACTATAAAGAAAAAAATATGTTAGTATTATGTTAAATTATTATAGCCAATCAGGACCATCCTTGAAACTAATTACTCGTTTAGAAAAGAATGGAGAATAAAAATGCCGGTACTGGCGGAAGGTGGAAGAGAGAGCGGAGGGCGACGAGATTGTGTAGGATTGTGAAGGGAGTTCACAGATACCTAATCTTCTTAATTAGATTAAATTCAAACCCATAATAAATTAGCACGAATTTTAAAGCTGATATTTTCTTATTAATCTATCAGGGAAATTTCATGTATACTTGAATTTTTTATTAGGAAATGGATGTCCTTTCTGATTAGTTTATTTAGGATGAATAAATATGACAGATTAGAACAGTATGTCCTTATCATCTTGATTTTAATATCAGTAGAATCGTACCAGAATATCTTTGAATGTATTACAGGAATGAAGTTCTAGTCAATAAATCACCTTTTGCACCCTTTTTTTTGTTTGTTTTTTGGTTAAACCTCTTGCACTTTGTAGGTTGTCAATTACCAAATTTGCAGCTGTAGGTTGATTGCATTAATTGGGTATAGTTATAAGATAATCCTCCAATAAAATATTTCCTTCCATTAAAAGAAAAACATAAAATTTAATTAACATCATGGCCAACATCCCAACTGTCAGAAATTAAATAAAAAAAATTCAGCAAATTTAAACATCAAGTTTGGTACCACATTGATATGCATCAAATACCTCATAATATTTTCTGTGTATCAATTAAACACAAAGTTAAGACATAAGGAATCTCAATCCTGACTGCATGCTTGGGTCTATTTAATTGAATTTCTATTGAATCTTAGGTCTATTTATTTTCTGTTTTTATTTTGTTACTTAATTTCAATTCCAAAAATTTTCAGGGGTTCTTGGGTTATTTTCTGATTGTTGTTCTATGACTCGTTAGTGAGTTAGCATTTGTAAATAGGGACTCAAACTCGATCTCTATTTAAAAAAAAAAAAAAAAAACCTGATTACATGCTGCCGTTGCGTCTGGATCTCCTAAAATAAATCAAAATTTGGGTTTGAATTCGGACCGTCCAATCAGAATTTAGACCAATTCAGTTGGTCCAAGTTAGAATTTACATGGCTTCTTTATTATTCGTGCGGATTCAAATTTAATGGTCCGGATCCAAGCTCAAACTCAAGGGGGTTTTAATTCTGCTGTCTTAAGGTCTGTTCGTTCTCATGAGAATTTATGAAAAAAAATATTAGATTATGGATATCTTTTTCTTATTTAGAATAAATAAAATCAACTCGGATTTTTGTTTTTGTTTTTCAAAAGCAAGAGTTCTCTCAAATCTCATCTTTATTTCTAGAAATCAGTTTCCACAAAATAATATCATCCCCTCGTAAATAATTATATTTTAAATTTTCAATCATTAGTTTTTGATCTAGTGGTAAAGACACATGTTTTTTTATGTGAGAGATTATAGATTCGAAACTTTTTATTTTGAAACTTTGGTAGCGGGTACCAAATTAAAGTAATATATGTGTTTAAAACTTCTAAACATCCTTCTATAACCTCACTACACTACACAATATTGCCCATTCCAAACTGTCTCCATTCAGCACCCTCAACATGATCTTGTCTACAACAAGATAACCACAACTCAGTCTCTTTTCAGATTCTGGTTGCCAGTACCACTGGATGCTTCTCTTCTCTTTGAATATGGTCTCATTCCTTTGCTTCCAAATACTCCACAGTACCGTCATAAATCTTGTTGTCCAGATCCTCTTGCTTTCTTTCACCATTCGCTTATATCCATCTCATGATTTGTCCCATATTTCAAACATCGAATCAGCATGAATAATGATCAGTCCTATACAATTCCAAACTCGCGATAAGTGCTTGCATTGGAACCAGGGGCGGATCCAGGATTCTCATCAGGGGGGCAAAAAATGTAAAATTTGGTCTCCAAGCACATCTTAATATATAGATTGTATCTAACTGTTCGGATTGACTATTTGGACTTTGAAAACGGAGAAAAAGAATTTGAAAGATATGATGCATTTTGGTGTACAAAAATTTGGGTGCATTTGAACCCTCCTCTTTAAAAAAACTATGTTCTAAATTTTTCATTTTTTTTAACTTTGAAAATTATCAAATTAAAATCAAATCATTCATAATAAAAATGAATTTCCATGAGACTTTTCATTGCCGAACAGTCTATTAATGATATGATATGTAAATGCATTCTGCGAGAGCTACTTTTTATTTATTTTTGTTAAACTTTGACAGTAGCTGTCAAGTATAGTTTTCATTAAATAAATATAAAATTATATTCATCATTCTACGTTCAAAACATCATTAATAATTTAATATCAAAAAAATCCACATTGCTCATTTTAAAAAGCTATGTTCTAAATTTTTAATAATATTTTTTTCTTCGAAAAATTATCAAATTGAAATCAAGACATCCATACTAAAAAAATTAATTTAAATGAATGCTACTGATCAACTGTGTCCATTTCAATAATTACTGGTGATTGCTTTTGATGATCAGTAATCAAAGCCTAACTTTGTAATATATTTGGAGCTGGGCTTATATGTCCATTTTTTTTCATAACTTTAGATAATTTGAACAAAATTATGTTACACTGTACATCTGTATTGTTTACTATTTCCTATTTGGTGCCCGGATTTATAGAAGAAATTTTTATGTCTGGATTTAAATATTGTCTTTTACTATTTTTGAGAAGTACATTTATTCATCCTATCATTTTTAAAAAATTTAGAACATATATTTCTCATTTTCTTGTCCTTTTCTTTATAAAAAGACTCTGAAACTTCACAATTTAGTTTTATGTTTATAGGAAATTTTTGTGGATATACAATTATTGAGTGTGGAGGGATCAAGTTACAACAATTTTTGAGTTACAACAAGTTACCACAACTA
Organism: Carex rostrata; assembly: GCF_964058835.1. Lineage (NCBI taxonomy): Eukaryota > Viridiplantae > Streptophyta > Magnoliopsida > Poales > Cyperaceae > Carex > Carex rostrata. The sequence goes on from NC_135921.1 coordinate 12,317,900, forward strand.
TTTTTTACATTTTCAAAGTCCAAATCATCGATCCAAACCGTTAAATGTGATCTTTACAATAAAATGTACTTGGAGACCAAATTTTACATTTTTTGGAAGTTTTTTACTATTTATTAAGATGGGTACAAAAACTAGTCAAATTCAGACCATTGAATTTTGTACCCATCTTAATAAATGTAAACAAAATTTCAAAAAATGTAAAATTTGGTCTCCAAGCATATTTTATTGTAGAGATCACATCTAACGGTTTGAATTTGGACTTTGAAAATGTAAAAAATGGTTGTGATAACTTGTTGTAACTCAAAAATTGTTGTAACTTGATCCCTCCTCTTAAGAGATTTAGTATAAACATTTATTTCAATAATATAGATACATAATTCAAAAGTAGAAATATATTGTAAAGTTTCTTATGAAAACGACTTCAATATTGTTCCCTTACATTAATATTATAATAATATGATACATGTCGTAATATGTATAAATACATGATTTAAAAGTATAAACACAAGTCTAAGTTTGTTAACATAATAACTTTCCTATTGTCTACTTTCACCAGCATAAACACTTGTTGTAATAACCAGTGTTGTAAATAACAGTATGCGGTCGTCGGACGGACAAGGTGCCGTCAAGCGATTAATCGAGAATAATCGATTATAATCGAAAATAATCAGCTGATTAGTCGGAAAAATCCATAACGGTTTAGTTACCGCCGACGACTAATTGGCCGATTACGGTCTAAACAGACGTTTTTTTACAACACTGGTAATAACATAAGCACATGCTGTGATAGTATAAACGCCTACCTAATTAAAAATGAGCACATAAATGTCTTGTTTAAAAAAAATAGTTTAAACGCCTAATTTAAAAGTATAAATATCATCCTAAGTTAATTTGTTAATAAAACAAATTCCTAGTTTTTTACTTTAAATATATGTCATAATACATGTTGCAATAATATATATGTTGGAATTGGAGGATCATTACTTGTTACTCTAAATGATATTAATACATAACTTGTATGTAAAAAGAGACAAAATCCATTCACGTCTCTCTCTCCTCTCTCTCTCTCTCTCTCTCTCTAATTAACTTGACAGGGCTGTTAAGTATATCTGATCTCTCCCCTTATACTTCAATGGGCCATTAACGGTCACGGCCTACCTTATTTAGAGTAAGGTCTAGTCATCTCAAGTTAAGCCAAACTGGATGTGTCCATTAATTTATAATTTAGTCTATCAACATTTACATATTCTGACCTTTTTATAGATATAATTAGTAATCGCTGAAGCTTAATTTGTTTACCTTTTCATAGCTGTTATATTCTTATAGAATTCATACAGTCACATCCTTAATTTACAATTCAATACAAATTAATTTCTAGCGCGTGTAATTAAATTAAGTTGACCATATACAAGAAATAATTAAATCAGAGATATTAATGTGGCCAAACAGAATTTGAAATCCCACAAAACAGGAGGCATATTTATAAAACAATAGTGTACTATAGAAGCCTTTTTGCCAAAGAAGTCCATTAATTAACACCTAATTAATATTCCATTTCAATTACTGTTTTTTCAAGCAATGGAAACTTCCATCTTACGCAATTTTACAGACTAAACCCTCCTATATAATCCCCTGGCATGAAGTTATTCTACTGTGACTTCTCATCTCATATTTTATAAAAAAAATGTATACATATTTCCACACACAAAAAAAAAAGTATCTTGTTTAACTATATATATATATAGATGAGGTATAAGGAATGGCAGTTAAGAAGCAAAACCGCAAAAGAAACATATTGCTTTTCCAGCGCTGGCGAACGGGTCCCACCACTCAGAAACTTCCACGTGTACAGTACAGTACCACTACGACCATTTCAAGACAAAGCACGCACGGAGCCATTAACCAAAACTGTACAAAACCATCCAACATTAAAACCATCATCTCCTTACAAAACTATACAATACCACAAAGAAAAACTTCAAAAGAAGAACAAAAAAGAAAAAAAGATGATGCATCAACCGCGGCGTCAGCAACTGACTGCCGATCTGTGGGCGAAGGCCGGAGAGTTGGAGAAGCAGTTTGCGAGCTACAAAAAGAAAGTCGAGAAATCAGATCAGGCGAAAGATGAGTCGACACCAAGGGAGAAGAGAGACGATGGCAGAGGCGAGTATTACGAGAGGTATATGAGGATAAGGGATGTGAAACTGAGACAACAGTTGAGTCTTCGAAAGCAATCCGAGATGACGGCCATGTGGGAGCAACTTGAGAAGAGCCGGGCTGAGATGACAGTGCGGTTTGGTGGAGGCGCCGTTGGGAGAGCGGGACCGGGACCGGTACGGGTACGGACGCCATCTCCGTCTGCACCGAAGAAAACCGTGCAGGTACGGTAGCTAGCTTGTGAGCTGTGATATATCTTGTTACATCTTTTGTGTGTTTTTTTTCTGAGTAAATAATCAAATCAAACTGTATTCATGTGAATGTTTTCAAATTTGTTTTATGAAAGTTCAATGTATACATGCATATTGCATAAGAATGTGTCTCCAAAGAATAAAAGTTTCTCTCTGTTTCTATTTTCTACCAGTTGACATTACAAATATAAATTTTTGTGTTTTGTTTAATTATTCTGTTTATTAATTTGATGAAGTCAGCATATATATATTCTCATTAATGCATGTCTCTATAGAACCCCACCAAATCCTAAAACCATTGATGTCTTGCAGCAAAGAATTTAATGTTTGCTCTTGAACAATCACATTTTTTTTAAATTTGTTCCTTTTGTATTTATTTGGTGTATTTTATATTTGGTTGGATTTATTTATTTGAAAATAAAGGTGGTGTTTGTTGTTTATAGCTGACAAAATGTTGACAGCGACAATTTTTTTTTTTATTATTATTGAGATAGTTTAAAAATTAACAAAGGATATGCCTTGATTATTAATTACCTATGGTTAATTTAATCTCAGATCTATTATTCTATGCTTGAACACTGGTTTGAGATTTGTCATCTGTCTACGAAAAGTACACTGGTTGATTCAGTTTAATGGAAAAGAACAATTAAAGCCTGCTGGCTAATTGCTGCAATAGGGAAAAAAAAAAGTACAATTAGAATATGAATATATGTAAAAAAAAAAAAAAAAAGATTCTTGCAATGGTTTTTACCATGTAATTTATGGTATTTACCATGCACCGTCATAATTGTGAAAAAAAATTAATCTTGCATTACAAAATTTAATTTGTAATAGATTATTTTTTATTTTAAAATTTATACAGTTTAAAATTAACATATTTCCAAATTTTCATTTCCTACATTCCAATTTTGTTTTGAGTTTAATATATCCTCAAATCAAAATACTAAATCTAAATTTTTTAATCTTCAGTTTAGATTATACTACTAGAATGGTTTTTGGCATTAGAATTAATTGATTTGCATAATTTGAACTATTTAATATTGGAACTTGTAAATTAAAATTTGTTACTTTTATACTTGAAAATTTGTATTTGTTTATTTCAAATTTTCATGAATAAAATTGTCAATTTAATATAATTTTAAAGTTAATATTTATTATATGAAGTTTCATTTTTTTTTTTGTAATTACCGATTTAGTTGATTTAGATATATAATATTTCCATAAAAAAAACACTTCTGATTGCGTTGTGGAAATTTAACAAAAAGAATATTAATTGATTTTAATATTTCAATGTTAATATGTATAATTAAAAATTAGGAGGAGATAAATGACACTGTTTAGCTCCCAAATCATCTTGAATCTGAAACAATTGGAAAGAAGAAAAAAAAAAACATATTTTAGCATTAACTTAATTAATATTTAAAAATATTTAAAAAAAAAATAGGCGCCTATATAATATGTGGGATCCTCCAACCTTTTCCAACTGTTTCCTTAATTATTTTCAACTATAAAACTGGCATTAACCCAACTAAAATATTACCCTCTAAAATAAAAATTCAAATAAAAGATACATGGCTATGCATAAACACTAACCCAGCTATACACAAACTGTAGCAGCTATTTTATTACCTGATATCTTTTTCTTCCACCCCAGCACGATTCCTAATCCTATTTATCTATTTTTTTTTTTTAAAAAAATCATTAGAACACCTCGCTAAATAAAATGTTTTTACATCCAATCAATTGACTGTTTCGCAATCAAGCTGTTAGCCCATGATTTCAATTTAATTTGGGCTGGGCTTTGTTAATTGATTGGAACTTTAATGATTAGTTAATTAATTACTTAATTTTAAATGGAACACCTTCATTTTTATACAAACAATCCAACAGTCTAAGAATTTTTCAGAATTTGTTATTGTTAGATTTTTTTTTCATATATATAATAACAGTTTTGTTATTTTACCAACATTTTTTCCCTTGACACTAACAGTTAAGAAGAGAATTCTCAGATGAAAAGAAAGGCCAGAATGTGACACCTAGAAGTACAAACACAAGCACAAAAAGACATGGCACCCCCTCTCAAATTACACCATCAAGCTCTCAATCCTCGACCACTCGCGCCTCTACCTTACCGCAAAGCCCGAAACGATCAAACATGAACTCAACCAATCAAACAAGAAGCGTACCAAGGCTCAAGTCGCCTGCCCGTTCACCTGCTATATTTTCGGATTTGCGTAAAGAAAACAAAACACCGGTAACTCCTAGAACAAGGGTTTTAACCAAGAGTCAGAGTTTAGTGTTGGAGAAGAGCAATGCTAGAGGGGCACCGCAAAAAAAGGCGCCTCAAACCGTCAAAATTAGCTCAAGGTTTAATGATACCGGTGCTACCATTGAGTCGAAGGAAGACGACCAAATGACCCCGACTGCCCTTGAAGAAACCCCACAAGCCGCGATCGACACATTTTTTGACCCGGACATTACAATTGAAGACGACATATTGCCTAAATTACAGGAGACTTTAACCGAGATAGTGTTAAATAAAAAAACTGAAGAAGAAATTCCGAGTGTGTGGTCCAGTTCGAGCCACGAAATGCTTGATCATGAAAATAACAACAAAGATGATAACACGAACATTATTGAACCTGACATTGCAAATAACAGTCATATTGATTCAATCACTGTGAGCAATATCAACAGCATATTGAATCCCGCAATCGATGATGATGAGGAATCATCCGGTGGGAGTTCGAGATCATGGTGCTCTAATTTCGAGACATCTTTTTCGAGATCAACTGTTGATCCGGCGATTGATTCTCCAATTCTAAGCCCACGCGGGAGCGGGTCCACTTCCTTCAGGTTTTTGCCTGAGCCAACCACCGTTAGAGTGAGAAAGAAGTGGGAATCACGGTCGATAAATTCCCCGAGAGGCATAAAGAGATTTTTAAGTTTCGGGAAGAAAAACAAAGGAACCGAGATATTAGCCACTGACATGATCTCGCCTCATGGCGGCTTAAGTTCAATTTTCATGGATGATGAAAGTGATAATGCTTCAAACGTGATTAATCAAATGAGCTTGGTGTCATACGAGGCTAACGGGTCCAAAAATGAAATCGAGTCAGAGAATAGCGATCGACTATCTGTCTGCCAACAAGGTATGTTTAATTTCTTTCCAGCAGTAGAATTGCACAAATATGAGAAATTTTAAATGAATCTTTTGGTCGTCGTGTAGATACAATCTCTCAACACGAATTCATCAAAATAACAATCTATCGACATGGTACCATTGTGGGGGTCTTTTTCCCAGTAGTATTTTCTTTAAGGTATACTGGCATGCAGCATTGAAATTCGACTACTGTTAATTGTTCTAAGTGTGAATTTCTTTTTATTTTGAGTGTGCTTATTAGTTACTGGTAATGAGTATCAACTAGACAGCTCTTTAACTGCTTTGAACTAATTATAAAATGCCAATGATCTTTATTATTAACTTATCGAAACACCGGTGTTATTCATGTCATACTGGTTAAATTCTACGGGACTGTCAATATTCAGTTTCAATTTTTCTTGGTTTTAAAATGAGTTTCCAGAAATTAACCTTTTTTATTTGCAGCTCATGCTTTGACTGGCTCCCTAGCTGCTTCTGGTGCAAAGTATGATCAAAAGGAGGATCTCTTATCTATAAATTCTCAAAAATGTAAGTATTCAATCTTTCTAAGATCAATTAACTCTTCAAATTATACTATCTTTATACCATTTTACATTTTTTCATGCAAACCTGTGACCTGTGGGTGCTTCTGCTAATTAATCTATAAATTTTGCTTATTTCTACAGCTCATCGCTCGTTCTTTTCCTTCCCACCATTTCTTAATTTTCAAAGAAGCTGAATCCAAGATGAGATCATAAAAATGGCTAAAATGAGCTAGAATGTATTCATTCATTAACTGAGTGTGCCTTTTTGTTATCAATCAGTTTCTTTTTCTATGTTCTTAATTTATTCACATCTTCTTTTCTAATTTTATGCCTTTGCTCTGTTCTAGGATCTTTGTTCTGATTCTCTGCTTACAGTTATACTCATCAAAACAGAACAATTATTTTAGAACTTGAGCATTAATTCTCCAAATTGACCATTATTGGTTTGTTATTCTTTACTTCATTTTATTTATATTTAATGAATTAATTATGAAATCTTCTATTTAGATGATTTATGCTCACTTTTCCAAAAGCAGTTGCGCGCATGTACCAATTATATCTGTAGAAACATATTTTTATCAGATGCATTGTAAGATGGTTGAACTGACCTACATGATATTTTTGCATTCAAATGCTTTGTTCATTGACTGTGTAACAGTACTTCTTAAATGCATGAATTCTGACTGAGTTTTGCACTGTAAAAAGTCATAGATGGACCCCTTTGAAAGAATAGTTCATGTCTCAAATTCAGGTACAAGACTGATCCAGTCCATTCTAAAATAGAAGGACCAGATGTACACGCCTGATATCTTGTACGAGACTAATTATGGGCGATCAATAATACTTGGATCTGAATCATAGCGCACTGTATGTGTGTCGTTACTTAATTATGTACCACCACTTTTGGGTGGTACATACATAGTACACAAAAGCGGAGCCAGTGTCAGATTATCGAACTATGGGTAAAATACACAATAAGAGTCAATTATATAAAAATAAAAATCAATTTTATAATACTATAATATTTTACTCTTTAAAAAATCAATTATAGAAAATTATAAAAAGATACAAAAAAAAAAAATCAGGGTCAATTGAAATTAGTTGACCCCCATTCCTTTTACGAATCCGTATCCTCTCTATTACTACAGAGATACTGTTCCGTAGAGTTACTAGATCTGAACCGTTCCTTTTAACTTGGCACGAATCTCAAAGCCCAAAAATACTGCCCCTATTGCGATCCGAATCTCAAACCGATTGAGATTTAATCTCAAACTGTAAAGTGAGAGTGATCCTCTACAATACTATAGAGGATACGGATTCTTCCTTTTACTTGGTCCGCCCGTGATAGTACATACATCCTACAATTATGGTATCAATGGCACCCTTCTATTTGTTTATTGATCGATATCGTATTCGATAAGATGAGTATAGTTAAGAATTTTTTTTTTCGTTGACTTATTGAATATGGACATAGATAAAAATAAATTTATTAGCTTAACGAGTAAGGATACAGTTAAAAATTATTTTGTATCCGTTACTCTATAGGTATTTATAAAAAATTAAATTATATATAGATATATATCATATAATAATTAGTTATGATATGATATAGTTTTTTCCCTAATCTAAAAATATATGATGTAACTCTAATAAAATATTCTTTTCTTTTTCTTTTTCTTTTTCTTATTTTGAAAAATATTTTATTAAAAGCATAAAAAGAAATGTCAAATAGCACTATTTTTTCATATTTGATAATATATCAATAAAAAAAATTCATTAATTTATCAGTTATAAATATAAATATAAAAAATTCGCTAATGTAATGAAAATGAGTAAAAAAAATGCTTCCACTCAATTTGTACTGGATCCGTTGGCACCACCATAGTTACAAATGAATTATTCGGATTCGGTTCGGCGAGTTCAAAATTTTTGTGATTCAGGAATATTTCGGGTATAATTCGGGAATGATTCGGAATTATCCAGATCAAAGATCTCTGTCCTGTAAGAGAGAAAAAAAACCAAAAAAATATATATTTAGGGAAAAGTTTGGGAAAAATTCGGAAAATTTGGGAAAAATTCGGAAAATTCAAGAAAAGCTCATAAAATTCATGAATTATTCGGATTTAATTTGATCAAAGTTTAGTCAACCGAATAATTCGATATTCGGTTCGACATTACCAAAAAAATGAATTATTCGGATATAATTCGAGTATAATACGCGAATCTTGTCAGTATGGTCACCACTGACTACAAGCAGAGACAATAAACGGACAAAAATGGTTTACTTTGGTCAAACTTCATCGGGTTTTGATTACAGTTTCGGTTCGGATCTAGTCCTTTCTCGGATGATCAAGATTCCCAAAACTAAGCCCAAAGAAAACAGCACTATGGGCCTCCGGCCCATTTTACAATGGGCCCAATAGCTGTGACGGCAGCCAGCAAAGGGTCAGAATGTGGCCACGTCCGAGGCGAACCCAATCTACGGGTATATGTAATGACAAATCATAATTTACTTCAAGCAGCGCATCAGTCAATGTAGTGCTGCTTTAACTTTATTGTCTGTGTGCTGCGTAAAGAAAACACTTCTCTGTCAATATTTTTACCCCAATCTGCACCCAGTCACCCAAACCCAATCCCCAACCCCAACCCCAACCCATCTTCTTTCTCCAAGACTCGAACCAAACCAAAATTAATAAAAATAGAAAAATACTCATAGGAATTGCTACTTGCTACTCCACCATGGCTTGTGCTTCACTCTCTGGATACACCCTCCTCTCAGCGCAACCCACTTGTTCAAGATCAAGAACGAATCATATGGTGTCTAAGCCGTTGGATTCCAGCTTCAACGGCCACAGATTTCCGGTGCTTGTTAAGTCTCGCGCCTCAACTACATTGGCGCCTAGGAGAGTGCCTCTGATATCCCCCATTTGTGCCAAGGTAGTTCAATTCATATGATGAAAAAAAATTAGCGTAATGTGGCGTCGTGTTGTGTTGTTTGTTCATTGTTACTGTTGTTTGGATTCTTGCTGTAAAAAAATATGATTTATTTTTGTAACAGAATTCAATATTTAATCACTCTATGTCTTATCATGTAGTTTATCATCAACTAGGTGTGATAAAACAAATACATAAAGGAATATTCTTGCTATGATTCTGGCTTGCAGCGCCGTATCAGATTATAAGAATATATATAAGAGCAACAAAACAAAATAAGATGCCTTGGTATCAGATTATAAGAATATATCATGCAATTTCCTAAAGGGAAACCTTATTTAATGTGTATAATTTATAATTTCTGGGGAACTGGAAATCAATATCTGTTCATAATTCTTATTTAATTAGCATCAAGCAAGTTATTAATATTGTTGATTTTGGGTCTTTTTAGGTAGGCAAAGGTGATGTGCCGCCTAATTTCACATTGAAAAATCAAGATGGGAAGAATGTATCTCTGTCCCAGTTTAAAGGAAAACCCATAGTTGTATATTTTTATCCAGCTGATGAGACACCTGGCTGTACCAAAGAGGTAGATGTTTATATATATAACTATATTTTTCTAATATTTCATATCATTTTAGTATCAGATCCTCAAATCATGCATGTGGGTTTGGCCTTTGAAAATGCCCAAGTTGCTTCTAGTTAGTATTATATTGAAGAAATTACAGATATGCATGTGTGGAAGTGGAATGGATCACAATTTTGTTTATTTTACAGTCATATATGATAATTGGTACTAACAAAATGCTAAATTATATTTCTTCAGGCATGTGCATTTAGGGATTCATATGAGAAATTTAAGAAGGCCGGTGCTGAGGTTGTCGGCATCAGTGCTGATGATCCTGATTCTCACAAGGCAAGAAACTAAAATTAATCACATTTCACAGTCACTGTTTTAGTCTATGTTACTGATGATATACAGTGGTTTACTGGCAATCTGGCATTAATACAGGCATTTGCAAAGAAGTACAAGTTGCCATTTACATTGCTAAGCGACGATGGAAACAAGGTGAGGAAGGATTGGGGGGTACCTTCGGACTTGTTCGGTACTTTGCCGGGACGACAAACGTACGTGCTCGACAAGAAGGGGAAGGTACAATTGGTGTATAACAATCAGTTTCAGCCCGAGAAGCACATCGATGAGACCTTAAAAGTTCTCTCCAGCATATGAGCTCTTTTTTTTTTTTTTTATGTTTTGTATAACTCTGAAAATGTACTCGTGCATTTGTTATTTAGTGTTAATATGTATAGACAACTGAGGAAATGTAATTTCTCCTTAGAGCATGTGTGAAAACATGTATAATTAATTATACGCGTATTAATTTGTTAATTAAGTGTGATGTTTTGTATAATTTGATGATGATATCTTAATACAATAAAAAAGAATGTTATGGAAATGATTTTTCTTGTACGATAAGCTACAAATTATTTTATGAAAACTCATGTTTATAGGTATGCAAAAGAATGTGCTGAAATAAATATTTGGTTGTATCATAGGAATAATAGTGAAAAATACTGTTTTGTTTAGAAACTATTTATATCTATTTATAAATTTTTATTTATATTAATACTGAATTTACTAATTACGTAGAATGGATTATGAACCTTGAAGGGGATACACATGAGTGGTCATCGATCCACCAAAATCAAAATATGATATGGATTCTGGATTCTGGATTCTTCTAAATTTTCCACTTTAGCAAATATTATTTATCGTGAAGAGTGAAGACCATCACCCAATAAATTATAGTATGAAATCAGCATACAGAAACCGACTCAGTTTCAAAAGTCTGGTCGGTTCGTATTTGCAAGCCCAAAAAGATATCTGGCCGGCCCATTAGTATACCTGTGACGTCGGTTGTTTGTATTTGGGGAAATTTTATGCATGCTTCATTTTTTAAATATGATTTGGGTTTTCAAGTTATCTAACACATTTCAAACTCAGATGAATTAATACAGATAATTTTCTCACTTTGTAGATTAAGAACATATGACCTCTCTTATGAGAGTTATGTATCTTTGTCACTATATCAAAGTAGATTATTTTAATGCATACTTCTTAAAATTTTCAAAATTACATTTTTTTTTTGTAATCATATTTATTCTTCTATTTTTTTTTTTTTTTAAACTTATCTAACTTAATTTATTCCTATTAAAACTCATTTTAAATTTATAAAATATTAATTTGTTTTTCTATTACAAATTAAAAAATATATATAATGTTTAAGACAAATGTTCAATCACTATTGTGACATACTTACAGGTGTATAATTAAATATCACTATTGCTTCACAAGTAAAAAATATATATTATCTGCTCTCAGAAACTAATTAATTAGAAGATCTATATAGACAATTAATATATCTTTTAAAAGAGAAATTTGTGATTTTTAAATTTAGAAGAATAAATATGGTATTATGAATTTTAGAAGATTTCAAAAAAATTTGAAGGATATACGTAAAATACCCTTTTTTGTATTTTTATGTTTGTTTGTATCGTCTACGCCACATCACCACAAAGTCATATCATACTTCATGATTTCCATGCTACGCTTATTAGCCACCAAAACAAGATTCAATTAATTAGTGGCCAGCAGAACAAGTTTCTGGATATTAAACAAATGATACAACAAATAAATAGAAAATGAGGGGGGCCACTCACATCATACAAAGACAAAAAAATAAAAAAAATGGCGTAAATTAAACCTATGTCATCCATTCGTTTGATCACGACCCCACCAACCATTAGGAATTTTTTTTAGAAACTATAAATAAAATAAAAAATTAGTTGCTTTGTTTTTTAAAAAAACTACAAGAACCGAGATGTCATTTCGGTCCCAGCCGTTTTCACAAATTTCGAAAAAAAAATATGTTGAAAAATTGTGAAAATACATGGGATCAAATTGTGAAAAAATCGGGACCGAAATAGTATTTCGGTTCTTATAATTTTTATAAAAAAAATATAATCATGTTGGTTTCATAAAAATCTTTTTTTTAATTATGGTTTATAAAAAAATTCAACCAATAGATCAAAATCCTTGAGTCTGGCTGTGCTGGCCGTACACGTGTCCAACTTATCATCCACTTGGGATGAAAGAATTTGATGGGGAACTAGGTATATCCGGTTAACTCAAAGACAAATTTTGTTTAAAACATTGTAGGTGCATTGAATTGAAGAAATTAAGAAATTTCACCGAATACAATGGATTGACCAATTAATCCAATCCGTCTCATAGAAAATTGATAAGTCAATAAAATGTTAATCAAGGAGCTTTTTTTTTATTATTGTAAATGAAAGTATCTAAGTTTTTGTAAATGGTCAAGGCAATATTTTTTAGTACTAATTTTTTTATATATGAAGAAATGTAATTAATAAGTACTTACCAATGTAGCTTCCATCTAATTATTGACATTACAAATATTTAAAAAATATATATATTGGCATTACAAAGTATATAATTGTGTACACAATATGATCAACAAAATAATAATCAATTATTAACGCATATGGTTTTTATTTATAAAAGGTTACTACATAATAAACATGTATAAAATGTTATTTTTATAAAAAAAAATTATCGCTTTTAAAATTGTCATTAAATAAGTACATGTCGGTATTCGTCCTTAAAACATATAAAAACATATATTGTAATTACTAAAAACTTAAAGTTTGATATTAATGTATTTGATGAAGTAAAGATTGTGTTTTGCTTCCGCTCATGAGATTTATTTTCAAAATTCAAACAGTTGACCTGAACTGTTTTAAATTATTCTTATATTAACAATTAATGAATTTTCTACCTATCTAATAAAAAATTAAAAATATATAATTTGGTCTTCACGTTCATTTTTAAAATGGAAATTCCGTTTAACAGTTTAAATTGACAATTTAGATTTCAAAAACAAAGACATAAGTGATCCGACTTAAAAACTTAAATTAATGATTATATAGATTAAATGATTAATAGATGTATTTTCGTCAAACAAATATCACTAGATAAAATAACATGTGTCTTTACTCTTTTGCAACCAGAGAACCTGCCTTATAAAATTGTACCTACTACCTTAGTACCTACCAATAAGCCCAAACAATGACAAACAATTTACTAAATCCTAATTCCCAATCAGGTCCAAAATTAAATTCTAGACCGTGTCTAGGCAACTTAACTAAATCCAGTGGTGAAAAAGATTTCCAGCGATCGCATAGCATCTACTTGGCATCTACCGATTCTCCCGCCTCCGATTCTTAGCATCTCTGCATTTTGATACCTCCTTCAATATCCGAATTTATATTCCCTTAGTCAACTCAAATTCTGAATTTAGATCAGAACCGTCCGATCTACTTCAGCACGAATATTAAGAGAACCGGATGGTCCAGATCTAAGCTCATAATTTGAGTTACTTCAGAGAAACTTGAATCTCACTATCCAACGTCTCTCGTTGCTCATCTCTCCATCCAACGGCTTGCAGCATTGCTTCTCTCTCTTCAAATACCCCACGCTAGTTAAACCAAACCAAGCTCAGCCATCAGACCTCAAACTCAAAGCACCAAACCTCACAACTTTTGCAACTCTTTCTCCAGCAACTAGACTTACAAGAAATGGAGTTCCTCGAATTCCAATTATTCGAACCCATTTCCTTCCGCATCTACGCTCTGACAGCCTCATCCACTGGCGGTTCTTTTTTGACATGGATTGCTGTGTTGGCAGCAGCCGCAGTTGGTTTCTGGCGAATTCGAATTGTCGGGTCGAAAGCTGATGGATCCGATGCTTCTACCCTCTTCACCGCCCCCGTCCCCTTGGAAGAAGCACAACAAAAGGTGGTGCCTTTGGTACAGAGTACGAAGAACGAGGCCTCGCTCTCTTCTTCTTGCTCTGTCGACCGATCCGTTGAAATGGTGGATACGCCTAAAGTCAGGTTCACAGCTTACTTTCAAGAAGAGGATGGTTGCATAGGATGCTTCCACGTGGAGGATGAAGAGGAGGAGCCGACTGTGGATGTTGCCGAGGAATTTGGTCACCGGGAGGTGGAGGTGGAGGTGTCACGGGAAAGAGAAGAAATGGAGGTGAAATGGGAAGACATGGTGGTGAGGAGAAGAGGAGATTTGGGGTGGTATTCTTACCAGGATATGGCCGTGTTAAATGGTAGTGTGGTTAGATTATGGGATGGAGATAGCCCCAGGAGGAGGAAGAGCTCAATTGCAATTTCCTCCTTTTAGAGGGTGGATTCGGGAATTGTAGGAAGTTTGTGTAGCATTTGTTGTTGCCGTAAGATGGCAGCAATTCAATTCATTGCCATAAATTTGGCAATGGAGATTGTGCGCTGTTGCTTAGTCTTAGGAATGAAGGAAGAAGAAGAAGAAGAAGAAGAAGAAGAAGAAGAAGAAGAAGAAGAAGAAGAAGAAGAAGGGTAGAAATTGGATTTGCTTATTTTAGAGGGCGAGAATGAAAACGTGTATATATAAATTCTTATGCAAAATTGCAGTTGTGCCCTTTTTCTGTCTTGGGTTAGTTTTTTTGGTGATTTATTTGAATTATTCTATGTTGTACTCAGCAGATAGCTATATTTTTTGGAATAATTAGTTGATGGAAACTTTTTGTTGGAATTGATGTTTCTATATTCAATTTAGTAAAGAATACTTTTGTTATTAAGCATTTAAACAAGTTATAATCAATGAAGCAATATTTATTAAACAACTGTTCTATGAATTTTAACGAAAAAGACATTTGTAGTATTTTTTAAATCTACTTTTCCGAAAAACAATATTTTTAATAATTAGAGATTATTACAATTTACAAATACATATTGAGTTGGATATGATTGTCTTGGAAAAAGAAGATTGAATTGAATGCTGGTCAGTACTAGGATAAGGGCTCTGTACAAAATTTTCATATCAACAAGGTTATTTATGCAAGAGAACCTTCGCTCTATGTTATGGAACAAATGTTTGTCCTACCTACCTTGGTTTCTAGCTGAAGCACCGATACCGATATGTAAAAGAAAAACCAAAAAAGATACATGATCCATCCACATTCAAATGTTTTTACCAATTGTGTACATATAAACACCTCTCGTTTTTTCAATTATATATTAATATTATAAAATAAGAGTTGGGCTAAAATGAGTTATGGAGTAAAATAAGTTATTGCTCTATGGCACTATATTTTTATTTTGAAAATTCAAACAACCGATCCGAGCTGCTCAACACGATCTCCATATTGAAATGTGCTTTGAGACCGAATTTTATTTTATTTTTGAATTTTTTTACTATTTATAAAGCCACTTTGAAAATTACTGATCCGATAGTCTAGAAATTTTTACTGTTTTTTACTGTTCACAGTAAAACAACAGTTTCAAAATGGCTTAATATATATAGTAAAAAAATTTCAAAACATGTAAAATTTAGTCTCCAAGCACATTTCAATATTGATAACATGTTAGAAGGTTCAAATCGATTGTTTAGATTTTCAAAATAAAAATATGACGTGAAGTACAAGCGCGTTTTACTCCATAACTCACCCAAGTCAACCTCATAAAATAATAGAATACGTTAATACTTAATACCATAGGAGCCTTGGATTTAAAATTTTAAGAATAAAACTAAATAAAAAAACTTATGTTATTAACAGAAGAGGGATATATATTTATAAGTAATGTATATTTATTAATCAAATATGGTAGTGAAAACGGTATATTTGTTGATATCTCAAAAAATTATCCCGACAGATCCGACAAACCTTATTTTTTTTTCCCATCACAATTGTCTAATATAACGTCACCTTTTAAATTGTAATTTTTTTTTGCAAATTATGAACATATTAATTTCCGTTCTTAATATTTAACTAGTATTACTAACATCTAACTAGCTAAAATTTAAATTTTAGATATTAAAAAATAGACAGCAGTAGATGAATAGGATTTAGATAAACTTACAAGGAAGATACGAACTTTAAATCGAATGTCTTTTAAAGTTCAATAAAAGCCGCTAATTTGTGATCCTGTCCAGGCTGGACTAAAATGGAATATACTTCTCGAATGGCATATTTAATTATTGGAGCCCGATAATTGCACTCCAAATAAATCTCCAAGCGAGTCCCTCAACTATTTAATGTATAACTTTTATTTTCAGCATCCATATTCGATCTTTTAAAGTTTTGTTTCTAACATTTTAAAATGCTACTCACAAGTATTTAAACCTCTATCTACAAGCAACTAAATTCTAAATATGTGTAGATATAACTTCTAACTATTTTTGAATTCAAGCTAAAAAATGAAAGATTTTTTTCACCTACGATTTTTTTTTATCATTCTCGTCCATTTTTTCGATAATCTGTGATGAATTTTGCAATTTCAAAATAACTCAAAGATATTTATTCATGGATCTCATTTGAAAGAGAAAATCGAGTAGAAAACACTCGTATTTTTAGATTCATAAAATTCATCACAGATTGTTGAAAAAATATGTGAGAATGATCAGAGAAAATTAAAAAATAGTGAGTAAAAATAATCTTTCATTTTTTGGCTTGAAGACAAAAGTAGTTGGGAATTAAAACTACACAGATTTAAAATTTTATTACTTGCGTATAGAAGTTTAAATGCTTGTGAATAGCATTTTTAAATGTTATAAATAAAACTTTAAAAACTTGAATATGAACACTAAAAATGGAAGTGAAACAAAATTGAAAAATGTTTTTTGTTAAACTAATTGAGGAACGCGCTCGGGTATATGGGTTGGAGAACTTGAACATTTCTCTTAATTATTTATTGTCTAAAATATAACTTCGTGGTTGAAAATTGAAACCCTCCAAAGAGTCGTATTTGGAACGGCTTCATGTGCGCTGAATTACAGTCACTGATAATATGATATGTAAAAGGAAACCAGAGCCATTCATATTGTAGTCTTTTTATCTAATAGAGAAATATTTAGTCTGTTTTCCAAATAGAGACAACCACTATTTTTAAATGGTCTAAAATTTTAGATCAATTTTATCTTTAGTTATGACATAAGTTATGGGATGAGTATTTTATTCTGTTATAGGGTAAGGCTAAGGTGCTATGGGTTGCATAGAGACCTACGGTGCTACGGCTCAATATTTGAGTTTTCAAAATTCAAACAGTCGATCCGAACTGTTCATCTTGTTCTCCATATTAATATGTGTTTGGAGACCAAATTTTACATTTTTTTTAAAAAATTTATTATTTTTTTAGATGGGTAGAAAATCAGTTGATCTAAAAAATTCTGCACCATTCTGATATTTGATTTTTTACCTATCTAAAAAAATAGTAAAAAATCTTAAAAAAATGTAAAATTTGGTCTCCAAATACATATTAATATGGAGAACAAGATGAACGGCTCGGATCAACCGTTTGAATTTTAAAAACTCGAATATTAAGCCGTAGCACCGTAGGTCGCTATGCAACCCATAGCACCTTAGCCTTACCCCTGCAATTTTATGCTGTTAAATATGAATAAAGTTTTATGAAATAGAAAATTACTAATGTCGTCATAAGTAACACGTCTGGAAAATCACTCATTCCACATTATTATTAATGTTAGCATCATTATTATAATCATTATTTTTGTCAACATCATCATCATCAACATCGTGGTCGTCATTGTTATTATTATTATTATTATTATTATTATTATTATTATTATTATTATTATTGTTGTTGTTGTAATTAATAAAGCTTGCTAATTGTTATCAAATACATAAGACAAAATATATGGATTAAGATTAAGATTAAATTTATTCCATCATAACTTTAACTCACAACCAAATAAAAATATCTAAGTCATCTTAACTTGAAATAACCAACTTATTCCATCATAACTTTAACCCACAACCAAGTGATTTTCTACCTATTTAAAAAAAAAAAGTAAAATAAACTATAAGTATGTAAAATCTAATCCACAAAGTACATGTTCATATGGAGATCATGTTGAACAGTTTAGATCAACTAATTGAACTTTGAAACGTAGAAATTGATCCATAGTACAGACCAATCTGTGCTATGCAAAGTACCATAGCCTCACTCTAGAATTATGTAATTATTAAATAGAGAAATTAAACCGTCTAGCAGTTTAAAATTTACAAATGCAAAATTATATTTAATAAAAAAAAAAGTGTTATTAACAAAAAAAAATAACTATATATCTGTAAGTAATGCATATTTGTTAACCAAATGTTATTATATTTACACAAAATATCATATTATTAATATTATATAAAAAAAAATTGATCCCTATATATCTGACTTGTATTTTTACCACGATCATCTAGAAGAAATGACGATCAAGGATGTGAGGTTCGTATAACACGCCAGTTATTTTTTAATTCAATTTTTTATGTAAATTTTGAACATTATATGATTGACAAAATATATTTGTCCAATAAACAATTACTTGTTCTTACATTTAAGCTCGTTTCATTATCATGATTCATGAAACATCTTTTTTTTTTCCGAAGAAAAGTGGATTTTTTTCACCGATTTTATTACTGAAACCATGACAGTACCTACCAAGATACCCAAAGACAAGGACATAACTAGAAAATATTAATAGGGAGGGGTTAAAAATTAAAATATATTTAGTTAACATGTGTTTATTTATGAGGGGAACTTGACTATATAAAATGTTCTAAGAAAATAAAATTTAATTAAATCTTAATATATATAACTAATATTTTAAAATCATAGAGATGACTTAGCCACCTTTTGATTGACTGACTTAAGATCCGCCTTTGTTCAAGGAGGATACCTAAACACAAGCACATGTTCTTACATCTGTTTTTCTTACAACATAACCTACACAAAAGTCAGATGAGCAAAAAACACAAGATAAACTGTATATCATTCGAACAACAAAAGAGCATAACTAAAATACTTAGAAACTAGTTATCTAAATCACTCCAGTCCATAGAGTGAGCATCTTCACTGCTTAGGGCGCTTTCAGACGTTGGACCTGTATTGCCAGCTCCCGCAACAAGCTCCTGTGTGGCACGAGCAGATACTTGACCCTCTTCCTCCATTGCTACCATGGACAGGAGCAATGACACAGCTTCCTCCTCCTCTGCCAGGAACTGATCTGGTAGACCCTTGACATCAGAGGAAAAAATAATTGATAATTTTAAGAAAGAGTTATCTCTACTTGATTGACACCAAAAAAATGTTAAAGAAAGAATTTTTGTCCCTAAAACCTTAGCTAAGATAGGTATGGTATCATTAAAACATACACAATTTCTTTCTAACTATACCACCCAAAGAATGACTCCTCTGATTAATTCCAATAGAAGACAATCTTTTAATGGAATTACAGCATCCAAAAACCACAATTCTTCCAAGGTAGTGCATGAAAAAGAAAATAAATTAAAGTCAGCTATCCATTGATTCATGAAACATTTAACTTACACAGTAAATGTTCAAGTATCTAATCTCACCTATGATGCAATTTTAACCTAATTAAGCATAGCAATTAATCCTCCTGCTCTCCATTTCAAGGTGCCACCTGAGAGTCTGCTAGGTCCCACACCTGCAGAGAGGTATTCTAAAATTGAAAAATAAAATATTAAAAAATAAACATTGAATCGACAAAATTTAGTGGACGCTAAGATAAACTCTTAAAGGAAAACATGAACTTTAGATGACTTTAAAGTTCAATAAAAGCCGCTAATTTCTGATCCTGCCTAAGCTGGTTTAAAAAAGGAATATACCTTTGAATGACATATTTATTTATTGTCCTAACTGATGATTAGTCCAAGGTTTAGTGCCCTCTCAATGGCGAACGGTTTTTCATGTGCCATGATCCACTTATATCCATGTGTGTGTGTGTTTTTTTTTCAACATTTACTCGAATCCGTATCATCCCATGTACCTGAGGTGCAAGTGGTAAATTAATTCAGACCGTTCATTTCACTTGGCACGAAATTCAAAGAAGACCCCCTACGGCTTAACAGACACCAAATTGAGTTTAATCCAGCTGAGATTAATCTAGACCATCCATTTTTTTCAACTGCACCTCAGGTATCTAAGGGGACACAGACTCCATTTACTTGTCATAGTACGAGAATGAATTCACTTTTTTCTTTGCAATCGCTTCGTTGTTAAATATTTATAATGAGTGAGACTATCAGTTTGTCTCTGATATTTTTATTTTAAAGTTCAAACAGTCTATCCAAATTCTTAAACGTGATCTTCATATGAAGGTATATTTACATATTAAATTTTTATTTTCTTTAATTTTCTTACTAATCTAAAAGATATATGTTTTTTTTTGCCATCTCTTTTTAGAAACTATTACAAAAAATATTCTTTCTGTTTGAAATAATTATACAATTATGTTCTATCATAAAAATGTTGTCCTAACCTATTATATTTACTGGTCCTATAGATTGTATGTTGTCTTCATATCACAGCAGTTTAGTTTTCAAAATATTATGAAAAATTTCAAATTTAGAACAACACCTTAAACACATCATTACATCAATTAAATAAATTACATATACAAAATACAAAAAATAATATAACACACTACATGTTTTGCATTATATCTATTTCAATCGACTAGATTATAAAGAAAAGAGAAAGATATTAGAACTCATTAGTCAAAAACAAAACAAAAAAAGATGAGAATCAGTCTTTAGTTTAGTGGTAAATGCACATGGTCTCTATATAAGAGGTCATGAGTTCGAAATCCGAATGGAAGAAATCATTTATTGTAATAGCATGGGTATTAAATAGTTAGATAGCTTGATCTCCAATCTTTACTTAAAAAAAAAAAATGGTTTCTCATTGAGAGCGCTATATAAGCTACCTATTTGTTGCCAAGGATGAGAACATTTATAATTCCTTCATCAATAGACACACGCCATGTTGTCTAACGTGTCAACCTTATTTATTTTAAATGTGAATTAAATATAAATTTGTAGCAATCACAATTATTATTTATTTTCATTTATCTCTAATTATAAAAAGAAGGATCCATACTTTGTTTGTTGCTTACTAAATTGGAGAGTAAAAATGAAAGAAAAAATATATAGTTGCCAACCAATTAAGAAAAGAAAAGAAACTTGATGTAATGGTCATTAGTCTCAAATGGTATCAACTTTTTAACACTTCAAATAGGTTTTTTTTTAAATAGAACTAAATTTAATAATTTTAACGAAACGAGCACTATTAATTTGGATTCTACAAGAAATTTAATGTAATGGTCATTAGCCTCAAATGGTATCAACTTTTTAACACTTCAGTTAGATATTCTTTTAAATAGAATTAAATTTAATAATTTTAACGAAATGAGCACTATTAATGGATCGGTGGAGGCACAAAGACATTTGATGTACTGATCCAGCGTATGACCTATCTATACAATCTGACCACATAAATCAATAGTAAATAGCTCCACCGATCCACAGAGAAAATATGTTTGTGCCTCCACTGATTCTGCGGATTGGTGAAGCTGTTTTTTATAAAAAACAAATTAATACTACTTGTTATCTTAAAATATTTAAATTGGTGTTATTTAAAAAAAAAAATCCTTCAAATATATCATGCGAGTCATATTATGTAAGATGCGTCAATCCTGAATTCCTGATCCTCCAAATTTGTATACATCTAATTTGAAAAAAAAAAAAAAAATGAGGTCTTCCTATATTATATCAGGATAGCAATACATATGGATATAAGAACATTTTTTTTCTTGTGCCTTCACATCATAATTGGAATTTACACTAGCTTCTATCCTGAAATTGCAAAGTTTCTCGTGTGATCTATTACGTAATGGAGAAAAATGTTTTATTTTGGTAGAAAAAGGCCAAAAAAAAAAATTTTGATTAGCTGCTCCTAATTAATATTTGGTGCATCATCAGTTGTACCAACTGATTACGCCACTAATTTAATGATTGAAGGTGCTTTCCCTGCTATTTTCTAATTACTTTATATTATTTTAGGTGTACATTATGGAGCTTTATATATCTTATATTATCATATGTTAGCAAAACTACCCACATAAGAATGTTGACTCTTCACCTCATTTTATTAGATGTTTTTGACAAATGGGTATGATTCATCTATAATTGTTTAGATAATATAATATATCTAACTAGAATAGCATTTTAGAAAAGATTAACAAAATCATATCTATAATGGTTTAGATAATATTATATAGTTAATTAGCCGCCCCAACTAGTTCTAAAAAGGATAGAACTAGAAAACAACAAAATAAACAACTGGCAATAGAAAAGAAACAAAAAATATTTTTCCCCTCTACTGAACAATTGCTTTAGTCCCATGATTAACAAAAAGACCTATACCTAGCTTGCACTACTTCTTTTTTTTAGAGATAAAAAAAAAAAGGAAAATCTACCTCTTTTTCTTGATTCAATTTTCTGTTTTCTTGGGTATTTGTTGTAATTCCTTATCATATTTAAGGATGGATTCTTTGATAGATAATTACTTTATAATCTTTGCAAAAGTAAAAAAGTAAGGTTCTAAATAGCTAGCTGTAGTTTTTTCGGACCTCAAAAGTTATAACACTATTAACCGTTTTTCTTTTATAATGATTCTAAATAGATAGCAATAGTTGCGCTATGATTTTTTTGAACCTCAAAAGCTATAACGCTATTAACCGCTTTTCTTTTATAATGATTCTAAATAGATAACAATGGTTGCGTTATAACTTTCTTGGACCTTAAAAGCTATAACACTATAATCGTTATTTAGAACCTTAGTAAAAAGTAATTAAAATTTGAAAATCCGACTAATATATACATCATAGGCTATGATTCATAGCATATCATACACGTAAAAAATGAAAAACTTTGGTACAAGTTTTGACATTTATAAAATGACTTAAAATTTCCAGCAGTTCATATTTAATAATATTTGATAAATATCAAACCACATTTCAATTATATGAAACTTGATACACAATCAAACTATAAGGCAGACAATATGTTTATATTTTTTTTTACTTTAATTTAAAAAATGTTATTAATATTGTTCAACTAAACTATTTCGGTTGATTCCAAGTTTCCAACCCTTTAAATGGACTCAAGGACCAAAATAATATAATAAAAGAACTAATTTGTTTTTATCAAATGATTGGAGTGCGTTAGTTAACAAGCAACACATTATCTACTAGGCCCATGGATAATATTTGTATATTAATTATTAAAAAATATATAGTATGTTTTTAATTTATTTTTGTTTCCTATGCTATCTATCATTTATGGTTAGTGGCTCACTATTATGTATAATCTCTTATAATGCAAAAGGTAAAACACGGGAGGGTATATATTGTCAGTGTCGTTGTTTTTAATTTATGCAGCGAATATATATATATATATATATATATATATATATATATATATATATATATTTTGATTTTATTGACAAGAGCTCCATATGTTAATATCTTTGATTTTATTGTCTATAAACTATATGAAGTCCAAACGACACTGTTAATATCTTTGCTCAAAACATGGAGCAATGTATTTGTGATCATTATTAATAATTAAGCATATTGTAAATCATAGATTTATAATTAGTGAAATGATAATTGACAAGAGCTCCATATGTTCCACAAACGTGGATTAATATAAATTTTTGAATTACTAAGAAATTTATACTTTCGCAGCATAACACACCAAGGCGAAATTATCAGGTTAAATTATATATATTTCCAAGTCAAATTCATAACGAATTTAAGACCTTGTAAAACAAAGAATTTAGTACAAAAAGTGCCAACTGGTTTTGGCAGCCCGGTCAATAACGAAATGTATATTTGTATTTAATTTGAACTTGTTTTCTTAAAGAAATTGTTGAAAAAAGACCACAATTTTTGCGTGTTACTTAAAATAATGGTCAAGAGTAATATGTGGATAAAACAAAATAAATACCATTCAACAGATAATAAGATAAACAGGTTGCGTCTTCTTGAAAGACTAGAAAGAAAACAAGGGGAGAAAAACACAGGAAAAGAGTAACTCATAAACTATGACTGTTTACATTCCTAAACTAATGTTGATAATTTATTAAATCACATATTCATGCTAATGATTTATTAAACTGTATATGCATATATATATTTTGGTGAATAATATAACACTATGATATGGTAAGTGACACATATTTTAATAATATAAAATATGTTTTGTAATCCACAAACTTATTATGAAAAATATTAGATCTAATTTATGAATGAAAAAATTAAATGTTAATAATTTGGTATGATTAGTGACTAATGTTTTAATAATATGATATATGTTTTGTAATCAACAAACTTATTATGAAAATATTAGATCTAATATCCATATCCATCTGATATCTGATCCATATCCATAGCGCTCAATATCCGATCCGTATCCGTATCCGTATCGGAAAAATTATAACGGATCTAAACTCCTTAGGGGTGTAAACAGTCGGATACGGATCGAATAGTGGTCAAACCGTATCCTTATTTTTTAGATTGTATATTTTGTTAGTTTAAAAGGTTAACCTATTTTTTTTTAAATGCTGATTTTATAATTGATAAAGTTATAAGTTTCTTTATGCTTAAATGAATCAAAATTAATTGCTTATTTTACATTCTTTAAAAATTTAAAGTGATTGAAAATAATAAAAAATAATGAAAAGTTAGGCCTCATATCCAATAAAATTAAATTACCGGAGAGGTGATTTAGTTTAGATCAAGTTAAGTTAGTCTAAAGATCGGCTTATTCTATATTAATCTGACTCAATTAAATCACATTGAAAAGAATAAGTGAGACTTATAGCCCTTATTTCACTGTTTAGTCCACAACCAAATCACATTTGACGTAAAGAAACTAACAAACACTCTATTCAATTCTTTAAAATTATAGAAGTTATGGGTAGTGAGACTCACTGAGCATTAATTACCTCTAAATTTAGAACTCTCATACATATATAATTCATTCAAGTCTCACCGCACCGGTTCTCAAATCTCTCCTCCGGTCTCTCTCCATCATTTAATCTGCATTGGAGCAACAATGCATGGTTATAGACTTATAATATCGTCAATCCACAAACTTTTTCCACATTTACAGGGCACGCTTGTTGGATTTTCAATGTGATGCTAACAGGTCACTGAAGTCAGGAGGTACCATTTTAAATATGATTGTTGCTTGGTTGGTTTGAATTAGCTCCAAAATTAATTGATTGCCACTTGATTAGGGCTGTAAACGAGCTGGCTCGAATCGAGCTGGGCCTTAACTCGGCTCGTTTATTTTGGCCCGAGCCTGGACCGAGCGAGCTGGACCTAGGTCACCAGAGCCAAAATCTCTGGCTCAGCTTGTGACAAGCCAGCCCGAGCTAGCTCGCGAGCTGACGAGCTGGCTCGCTGGGCTTTATTGGGCTGCTATTATACAAATTCAAAAATAAAAAAGATAAGAAAGTTCATTCAAAAAATTTAAGAAATTGTCCAATAGACACATCTTCAAGCAACTAAAGCCCATATCATTTCTTCCCAAACCGAAAATACATCAATTTTGAATAATTACGCCTTTGAAAATGAGACTGAACTTAAAATTATACATGACTAAACCCTAAATCCACTGTAGCTTAACGAGCCGAGCTGACCCCTGGCTCAGCTCGTTTAGTTTGACCCGAGCCTGAGCCGAGCTGGCTCATTAACAGCTCGGTCCATTACCGAGCGAGCCACGAGCCGCAAGCTTTTTTGACAGCCCTACACTTGATTGATCTGAATTACCTCCAAATTTAATGGACAAGTTACTCACGATGTAGAGTTTGATTGATTCGGAATAGCTCGAGTTCGATAACTCGGTTAATTTTCAGTTCAAGCTTAACTCGATGTTTAACTTGTAATTAATTCAAACCAGAATTTAAATTAGCTCACTTGAATTCAACTCGTTGCAAACCGTTAGGCCCATAATTGGTTACCTTGGGCTGACAATTGCACAAATCAGGCCCAATTTTCCAAGTAAAAAATATTTCATGTTGATAGAGGAGAAATTAAATTTAGATAAAATGAGTTGGTAACTTTGTATGGTTGTAGTATTGGTTCAAGAGTGAGTCTATGGTACTATGCATATCACGGGTTGTTACCATGTTACGGCTCTATATTTGAGTTTTCAAATCCTAACGGTCGATCCGAACCATTCATCTTGTTCTCCATATTAATATGTGTTTGGAGACCAAATTTTACATTTTTTGAAAAAAATTTACTATTTTTTTAGATATTTAGAAAATCACTTGATCTGAAAATTCTGGACCATCCAAAAACAGTGATTTTCAATAAATCTAAAAAAATAGTAAAAAAATTTCAAAAAATGTAAAATTTGGTCTCCAAACACATATTAATATGGAGAACAAGATGAACGGTTCGGATCGACCGTTAGGATTTGAAAACTCGAAAATAGAGCCGTAGCACAGTAACAAATCGTAATATGCATAGTACCATAGACTCACTCTTTGTTCAAACCCAAAACATTTTTGCCTCGCTAAATCAGAGAGATGGCAATTCTTATCTGACGGCCCAGTTAGGGACCAGCAGCTGGGCCTGGGCCTGGACCTGGGCTACTGAAACGATGTCATGGGCTCGAGCCATATTCTATGCTAAGTTTCCTCCTTACGTGAAATCAAGGGTGCAAGCAGATCGGATATTATCCGTTCGTACCATATTCGTATCTAAAAATTTCATACATATATCAGTTATCTAAATATCCGTATAAATTTTTATACGAATATGATTTCAATTTTAATTATTCATATTTGAATAATATAATATATCATTGGTTTGATATATATTATAAAAAAAATAGTATTCGTTGTTACAAAAAAAATAGATATTTGATTCATATCTGATCCGTAAAATAAAAACGGATACTGATACAATTTTACTACAATTTTACTACTATCCGATCCGTTTACACCAATATATAAAATATAAGGTCTGCGGATTAAAGAAGATAAGAGACAACGGGGAGTGGATAGCGGTCCGATGTCGGTGGAAGTCTTTGGTATGTACTTAATCTGCACAAATTCGGTTCCATCAGGCCATCCTGATTCCTTCGTAGTTCGTACGAAGCCTGGACCAAACGCAGGGAGACAAAGGGACTGCACGTGGAATTAGTTTTCTTAGTTTTTAATTTTAATTGAATACATAATTAGGCCATGTTCGGCCGCGTTACTTTTTTCGACTGAATTTTTTTTTCTCACGGAAACAGTTCTTTTCAGTTCAATTCGGGCCTGTTCGGCATTTAAATGGGCTGGGGAATGGGCATGGTAATTGAACTGATTTTTACTGTGCTCGTGGGAAAAAAAAAATTCAGTCTGAGTGATTTTTTTTTTCCCACGCGCACAGTAGCGCACCGAACAGGCCCTTTCTATGCCCATACCCATTCCCAATTGGAGACCGAACAGGGCCTTACACAACGCAAAGGATACTAACATGCTGTATAGCCCGCTGTAAACTCAAAACTTTATCGGTTAGCTAAGCTCTACTAGTGTCTCCAATATATTTACATCCCTTTTTATTTATAGATTTCCTCCTTTCTTTTTTAACATACTAGTCAAGTGTCCGTGCGTTGCAACAGAGATATATTGAAATATTATTTTCAGCACTTTTTTTAATGTGACTAATTTTTAATTAATTTTTTCATTATGTGTTCATCAATAATAAGCAAACGATAACTTTAGAGCTTAATACTATATTATTTGTGGAGAAAATTATAAGTGTATGTGCATATTAAGGAAATTAAAGGTAGAAAATAAACAGTATGTGAAAAGCAAACTCTATGAAGATACATCTCGGCATTCTTGAGGAGTTAAAATTGATGAAGATATTGACAGAGTGGATATGTGAATATATATAAATTCAAAAGATCTAAAATAGTTTGGTTTCTGGTAAAATCTGAATTACGGTACAGGCTGAATCTGTTGTCTTACTAAAGCTGTGGAGTATTAAATTGAATCATCTTATTAGGAAATTTGTATGAGTGTTTTGTTAATAACTCACATGTGTAATGTTTTTTTTTTTTTTCAATTCTCTCCTTGAATTTAAATCGTGACATAGAAGACGGGTTAATTTGATAGAGCTTACAATTTGAAAGATATTATAGCATTAAGAAAAAACTACTTCACATTGATTATTAGTTTTTGTTCCATACTTTTCGGATATAAATTGAAAAATATCACATGTCTGCTGGGCATCTTTAAAAAATTTCTTATTTCTGAGATCTAAATAAAAAAAACTGATTCACATTGATCAGTAATTTTGTTCGTCTTATTCTTAAATTTTATAAGAAAAATTTGCATGTGTCAGAATAAAACTTGAAAGCTAACAAACATTTGCCATTTATCAAGAAAAATAATAAAAGGACACCAGGGACTCAAAAATAATATAATTGGAAAATAATAGGAAATAAACATGATGAAAAAAATTAATAAATGGAGGTGTTGAAATGGAGAATATCAAATAGAAAAATGGTAAAGAAAAAAAAAATAGCACCATAGGTCCAGAGCATGTAGCCCAGTTAGCGGTAGGTAAGGTAGTGGTATCTTTTGCTAAAATTACCTTTAGTTTCAAAGTCAGAATTTAAACAAATTTGAAATGAAGCGTCGGAAGGAGGAAACCGCGTGGTCGCGTGGAGAAAAGAAAGGAAAACGCGTGGTTACCTGTGTTTTTCTATGTATCTTTTCATGTAGTGGATACGTTGTTAATTAAATTTAGATTTCTACACGCTTGACAACATGAAATATATGTATAAAATCAAAATCATTTATTAAAGGCTGAAATTAAAATGTGTTTTGATCAGTGGCTGAGATTTTGTTTTGGATTCTAAAAAAATTTGCGTGCTATTATAGTACTGAGGATGAGGATGGGGATAAGCATCAAAGAGAGGAATTTTAATCTGGTAACGCTGTAAACTGTAAAGTTATTATTTTCAAATCTGGTAACGCTGTAAAGTTAGTTCGCCTCTCACATTGAGTCTGGATCCTCTGCATTACCACATGTTTGAATCCAAAATGTTCGATAAAAATTCGGATCAATTCAGTCCAAACCTGTAACGGACAGAGCCCTTTATGTTTTGTGTCAATATACAATGAACGAACGGACCAAATTCAAACGCAAACAGTGCGATAACTGTAGGTGATAATGTGATATGAATTCCTCTCTCTTGCGTTGTCGAATGAACGAGTTAGGTAACAGCACTCACCATCCCCTTCCCCAAATTATCTCATATTGTCATCTTCAATTTAAATCAATTTGTCAAGAACACGAGTGAGGTTATCATACTGTCGTTCCTCATTCGCGAAGCACTCTCCGTCAAAACAACTGCTCCTAGAAGCGAAGGCGACAAGACAAATTCCACAAGCCAATAAAAACTTTTATTTATTATCTTACATGTGAATAAATCTTAAAAGTTCTACAAACATGAATGAAATAGTCCCAAATTCGATGGCTAGTTGCTTCATTAGTCCAAGATGTTACTTTTGGTCGTTTAATGGAGAAAGGAACATGTACCTTTTCAGACCACCATTTACAATGACATGACATTATGACATACTACAAATTGCCAACTTGGAGGAACTACTAGAAGATGATAATACTGCAGATGGGTCCCACCAATTTTGCCTCCAATCAATGAAAAAAACGAAATCATTTTTTTCTGGTAATTGGTGGATATGATTTGGCATAATCAATTTGATGAACCACTAGGCTAGAAATCCTCTCCATTTGTAGAGAAATGGGACAATTGCACGGATCAATTCTAAATCATTATATAAAATCATAGTAGTTACTTTTTTTAGAAATTAAAAAATCAAAATCCTCGGTTAAAAAATTAATTGTTTTTTTTTAACAATGGATGAAAGGTGGTGCAGTTTCAGTAAGGACAAACGGATAAAATTGTATTAATGGATTAGTTTCAGCAATTTTTGGACAAATCAATGGTCAATATGGAACTTAATCTGCATCATTGATAGAAGTTGCACCTAGTGAAATCGCGAAATGATATCCTCTGCGGAGTTTTTCCGTGCGGAGCTTTTAATCTGGTCCGTTCGTTTCGGATCGGACGGACCGGATTAAAAGTTCCGCAAATTTTTTTTTTTTTAAATTCAGGCAAGATCTGATCTGGTCCGTTCGATTCGAAATAAACGGACCAGATTAAAAGCTCCGCACAGAAAAACTCCGCAGAGATACGCTTCCGTGAAATCGCACCATTAGTACGGTTTAGGGGTGTGAATGGTACCATTTTATCCCTGCTGCTACCCAATCCGTTTCAGGTGTCGGTTCCATCTATTTTTTTCGAAAAAAAAAAAAAATCATTCCCTTCCCGGGAAATGCATGATTCTTTCTAAAGAAATTCCTGTATTTTTTTTTTTTTTGTTGTCATTTAATAGAGTCTTGCGGGGAATATCAGAATATGTACCATCACTTATGTGACTATGTCAGACCCAACTGGATGTCAACATGTGAATTGCACGGCTGGATCTGACACAAACATGATACAACCAATTATTTCCTGCAAATGGAGAGGGATCCCTATCGAAAGAGATAGACCCCACTGGTGAAAGTTATAGCACACCAAATGAGATTCTTTGGTACATTGTTGGTTCATGCACCAACAAATGAATGAAATTGGTAATCCTTCTGCTTTCCAAAAGTTGGACAGACCCAATCAAATGCAACCCAAATCAGCACACAGAAACTGAATAGATACACAGCAACAGAATAACACTAGAGCAATCAGACAGCCTATTCCAATCCTGAGAAGCATTACATAAATGATAAATCTAAAATAACGAATTAAAGAAAAAAAATAAAAAGAAGAGAGAGAAACAGGGAGATTGATTAAAATACAATTGAGAAGTTAGAATTATGCCTAGGATTATCTAATTAGATCTCTTTCATCGTTGTTTCATGCCGCTCCTTTGCTTGCTATTGCATCGATTTCTTCCGTTGGAATCCCCAATACCACTAGCCTGTAATTTAAAAAACAAAAAATTAGCAAGAACAATTGACAATTTTAAGTTTCATTAGAAATGAAATTGAGCAGTTCCCACAACCCAATTTCAGAAAAGAGATCAATTGACATTTTTAAGTTTCATTAGAAATGAAATTGAGCAGTCCCCACAACCCAATTTCAGAAAAGAGATCCTTATTAGTGCATAACAATAGGGTCCACCAGTAATTTGATAAAGAGAGGTGGTGCTGCAAGGCGAAAGGTCAGATTGCTGGTATCAGATCAGTTCAAATAAATCACACTGAAAAGGTATTCTGTTCCATTAAAGACAAAATAAGTTGGAGAAATTTCATGTATGTCCTCCAAAAATCTCAAAATTATGTATTTATTGCCCTTACTAAAACTAATTTTATATAAAGTACCCATTTACCAATAATTTAAAAAATAAAAAAAATACGTAGCATGTTTGAGATAAACTTCTAATTGGCTGTTTTCCGAGCCCAAATGGTTCATTTATTTACATGTAACGCATTAAAGACTGACATTTATTGAGGGAAATACATAATTTCGAGATTTTTAGGGGTATACATGAAATCCCCCCCAAAAAGGTCTGGGATGGAGAGCTCTCAATACTGGTCCCTCCCAAAAACTGACTTTATTGGATGGTCCCTTCAAGATCTGAGCCACCCATTTCATATCAGCTGGTCCATATAGAGCATGACAGTAATTCTGTCTCCTGCCTGGCCGTTCCACTGGACTTCAATGGCAACATGTTGAGTGTGATCTAAACTGTGTAATCTGAAATAGACAATGCCAGATCTACCAGGAACCAGCCAATCATTTATGCACTACTGGAGAGAACCTGATCCCTCAAATGCATCTTTAGATAGGGTATCATAACAAATAACAGCCTAGTATCATGTGCCAAAGTGAAATCCTATGGATGCAGCCAAAAAGACAGAGATCTGTGAAATATTCCACGAATTGCAACATGTCGAGCCAGAATTTGGCAATAATGTTGGTTGGTTCAAATTCGGGTAAAAATTGCAACAAGAACACAGCCACAAAAAGTAGGAACTAAAAGGGGCAAAACGAATATATATAAAGAGCAGCGGACGATTCTAATTGAAATGGGCAAAATCCGGCTACCATGATATCAGTGATATTTGCCACCATCTCCAAAACTTATCGAATCAGCTTTAAAGGACAAATCCAAACCGATCTATTTTTTGAGTGATGGGTTTACATGCAAAATTAATATTTTTTTGAATTATTTTAATACCAAATCAAGCAGTAAAAAAATAATGAAATGAATGCATTAAATAACTTGTAAAACTCCCACATTTGAATGCTTGACTTGATCCTAAATAACTTCAAAAAATTATAAATTATGCGTGTTTAAGCATCAGTCATGAAGTAGATCGGTTGGAACAGTTTTGATTCGTCATTTGAAGCCAATTCGATAAGTTTTGAAGCTGGTTTAAGCTGAAATACTACCAATGTCATGGTAGCCGGACTCTAGGGAAATGCATAAATGTGCAAAACAAAATAAAATGCAACACTTTTATCAGTCTTTTGACTGGGGAAAAAAGAAGTTTTAAGTGATACAAGGGAACAGACCAATCCATGACGTGTGGTTCAAATTTAGCAACCTCCGACAAAATTTATCACTATGCTTGTCTACCTTAGAGGACCATAACAGAGTTCAAATGGACTAACCCCAAAACAAAAGGTGCCTGTGACTGAGCTCGGCATCTCAAAACCCGACTTCGCCTGGTTCATATCCGAGCAGCTCCTCTTGTTATTCCCGTTCACGCCCTCATTACAAAATTGAAATGAAAATGACGATGAAAATGATGGTGGTGGTGGTGAAGAAGACGATGATGACGAGGATGACGATCCGGCCATATCAAATTTCGTCTGGGTCCCGCAAAATCCCGAATCCAGATCAGTCTGAAACATGTCCACAAACAGCTGTTGCAAGTCCTCAAAGCTCTCTTGCTTGTTTTTGTCCTGTACATCAGTCGGTGAAGAATGCATCTTAAATCAAATCAATTCAACGAAAGTTTCAGATCAGATAACACCACAAGTTTTGCATTTAATTGAAAAGGATGCATTCAATCGTATTTTTCTTTCTTTCTACTTACATTGTGAGAAATTAGTACATAGGACCACATTTAGAATGAAATTGACATGAAAAAAGGTAATAGGTTCGTACACTGGGCTTTATTTGACTCATCATTTGAGCCATTTCCCCAAGGAAATCTCCCATTGCCTGAAAAAAAAAAAAGACAATAATTAGCAGTTCACAAGATTAACCTAATTAAAAATCAATTGATGTTAATATTTATGCAATTTGAGACATACATCATGATCCTCATCATCACTGTCGTAGGCTCCAACATCGTACAGGAATCTCTTGTTGGAATCTGACAGCACTGCACATGCACTCCAAAGCCACAAAATGATTATCTTTTATGTCAATTTAATTTTTTTTTATGTTTTAAAACTGCAGTAACCAATTGATTATAGACAAATCTATGGTTATTTTGTAAATACAGTCCAAATATCTGAGGGATTAAAAATAATAAACAAACCCGAGTAGGCGCCTTGGATTTGCTGGAATCTCTCCTTGGCTTCTTCAATGCATCTGGAGTTTCCTGAGGCTGTGCATCTATCAGGATGCCATTTCTGCCATTAATTAAAAAAAAAAAAAATTGAAGTACAAAAATTATTATTTTTGGTACTTAGTGTGAAAATAATTAGGTGAGCTGTAAACCTACTCTGTAAAAAATGGATTAAAAGATTGTAGAATAAAGAATTCTTCCCACAACCAAGCAGAGAACCAGAAGGCAAACATTTTTTGCAAGGTATTCTAACATTGACATTGACCTCTCAAATTATACCTTGGGGTTAACAATTGATCAAATTAGTCAGTATAATTTCAAACCAAATAAACCAAATCCCAAATAAACTCATTGAAAAATTGAATTTGTCCCAGGTGTGAAAACCATGACTAAAACAGAGAAAATTTAAAATCGAATCAGAACAAAATACCATACCAAAGCTAGCTTCTTGTACGCAATTTTAAGGTCAGCTTCTGTGCACTCCTTCTTTAGCCCAAGGACAGCATACAAATCGACGGCTCCGGCAGCAGCGTCGCCACCTCCCACGCTCTTCTCCTCTGCGGTGGTCATCACCGTCCAGACAAGCCACCATAAAACGGAGAAGAAACCACCTTTTTTAGATTGTTAATAGATTAAAGCAATATAGCCGTGGGATATGGGATTCAACAAACTTTCACACGCAACGCAAACCCACGGTTGTTTCGAGAGAAGAGAGAGAGAGAGAGAGAGTTTAATGGTCTCTACTCCTTCCTAGGAAGCCTCCAGAAACAATTTCTTTCCTCCTTATTTGAGTTTCTTTTCGAATTTTTTTTCTATATTTCTTTTTCTGTTTTTAGTTGTACTACTGGAGACTGGAGAGGTTGGTGGCAATGCGTTACTGGGATCCGAAAGAAGATAGCGCCATTCTAATGGATAAATGTATTGGCAGAGCAGTCTTTGTATCATGCAGCGCACCGACGATAGAGCAAAAACAGACTACTGCGCTGCATGAAGTAAAAGTTACTATGTCAATATCTTTACCTCTTACTACGATTGATTTCTCCGCATTCCTTGACAAATTTGTTTTTTGATTTTTCTATTTGGAATTTAAAAATATTAGGATGACGAGTTCAGAACAGAAAAGTATTATTGAATTATTATTTTACATAATGGAAGAGAATCTATTAATATATTAATAAAATTATTACTATAATGATGATTGTAAATTGAGTAGAACTAGGGTGCTCTTAAGCTCACCAAAGTTTGGTGAGCTTAACTCTAAAACTCATCAAATTGATTTCAAACTACAAATTCGAACCTTTGAAACCCGTCTACCTTACGTGTGATGCATCTACATGTGAAATTTTTAAACATTCGAATTAATTTAGTATAAAGTCAAGCGGTCAAAATTAGAAGGTTAATAAATTAATTTTAGTGCATTCATTTTTGGGACGTTTTTGACCGCTTGACTTTATACTAAATTAATTCGAATGTTTAAAAATTTCATATGTAGATGCATCACACGTAAGGTAGGTGGGTTTCAACGGTTCGGATTCGTCATTTGAAATCGATATAATGAATTTTAGAGTTAAGCTCACCAAAACTTGGGTAAGCTTAAGAGCACCCTAGTTCTACTCTTGTAAATTTATTATTGGTGGATTTTGTCGACAAACTTCGTTACATTTAATAGTTGTTTAAAATCATAAATGTTCACGTGCAAAATATAAAGTGTCATTTTTTGTTGTCATAATTTTTGTTTTTGCATATAAATAACACACAATGTGTGGTTTCCTCTTTCTAGGATGTTGTCGCTAGATATATATCATTAATTAATTTGTTGTTCAAACCAATGAGAAGCTGAAAATAAAGATGATATTTTCTTTGAACACGTCAATAAAATGTAGATAAATATAACTCACGTGCTTATTAATACATATAGTTATCTAAGTTAGTTGTAGTAGAATATATTGAATACAAATAAAAAAAATTCGGATGTAGACAAAGATTTAAATATATGCACTTTCTTTTGACACCTATTAGCAATTTATAAATATGCATATCAATACAAATTGAAAGTAATAAACAGATGAAAACAATATTTATTAATCATACAATTTCATTGGTGCTTTAGATTTTTGCATGTTACATTTTTCATCAAAATAGTAGTGTTAGCTAAAAATATTAAATCGAAATATGCATTGAGCTTTTCACAAAAAATCTTTCACATAGTAATAACATTTTTGTAATTTATTTGTAAGTGGTGTATTATTCAGCTTAAATCTTAATTTGTATAATAATATAAAAAAATAAAATATGAAAATTTTATTACTGATTGATACATGATACACCAATAGATCGCTTGTGTTTGAATGGCACACGTAGTCTTTTTTTTCTTTTTTGAGGCACACGTAGTCATGCCTGGAGTTCAGATTGGAGGCTTGAATCATAATTACCATACTTTGTCCGTTTATACGTCCTACCCGATCCATTAGCGCCTTTTTCTCAAAGAGGAAAGAACAGTGAGCATACCGCGGTGCTCCTGATCAACACTTCATCTTATCAAGATTCGTGCTAACCATCCAACTGTCCAGATTCCACTGCAAGAAGATATTTTTGCGCCTCCAATTCTCTAGAAAGTTCTTCCAACAACTTTATCGCTAGTAAAAGTGTTCCGCAGATTCCGATAAAGCGCGGCCTAGGACGATATCATGTGGACCCGATTCCGGACCCACATTCGTACAAACAAACAATGCACCGAATATGAACCGGGTGTAAACCTGTGTCGCGATTTTCGAAAACGGAAAAAAGTGATTGGCGCGCTGGACCGCATGCAGTGAACCTTTCCGATTTAGGTAATATTGCTGACTAGGAAAGACCATCCAGAATGATCAATTACTTTACCGTCTCTTCTCGAGTTTTGACGACAAATGGAGATTTCCATCATTCAACGTCAATGGTGGCTAGAGTGGGAAAAATGACACGGCCACACCGTGGAGCCGGCTCTGTTACGGAACAGTATGCGTGTTAGTTACGTGTTGTGACTCGTGTGTCCTGTACCGTGATCACTTGTGTATTGTAATTATTTTTTAAAAATTTGACATGGCATGTCACGAGAAGTATCTAGTTATGGCACGGCACGACACGTGGTCATACAAATTACGTGTAATTAGAACCGTTAAATCTTAATCAAGATTTTTTGAATAAACTAATTTAAATTATGATAAAATGGTCACGTGAGTCACTTTTAATCATGACACATTTGAACATGGTGTGACTCACGAAACATGATTATTTACGTGCTGTGACTATTCTTTGACATTTTAGTTACAGTATAACACAGCACATGAAAAATTAACTTAATCACAACACAGCACAAAACTAAAGTCACAATGTATTAATCGTGACTTCCCGGTACGATACAATTTTTTCATGCTAATAGAAGTGTCAACAAGCCGAGCCAAACGTTATATAAGACAAGTTGAGCTACTTCGTTAACAGCTCTCTAGATAATGTGAGTTGCGTAAAGAGTAAATCTTTTTGTTAATTTAATATTTTGAGCTGCAGATAAATCACAGGTTGCAAATAATTTTATTTCTTTCTTGTAACAAATTACGTCCTCTTATAATAAATACAAACAAAAATAGTAAAAAGGTCAAAAAAGAAGAACTTGTTCTAATTTTTGCATCAAGGTATGAAACTGGAACAAACTCGAACTCATTAATAACAAGCCAAGACATATATTCTCTACTTTTGAAATGGTGGTGGCAATTTAAGGACCCTCGTTACTCCAATATTTGAAAATCCTCTCTTCCTATACCTGTGTCCCCTTTCTGGAAAGAGATCCAAGCCCTCTCTCATATATGTAATTTAGGGGTGACTTACTAACCAGGTATGCAGGGGGGAGTCCAGTTTTGGGAGGATACCTGATATGAACACTGTCCTTTAAAAATTATGTTTTCACAACTATATGAAATATGCCTTACTCCTCAGGTGACAGTACAGGAAGTGATAGCTATCCAAGGACAATATTTGAAATTTAGGAGATTGATCTCTTGGTGGTGTATTATTTCAAGAATGGCACCATGTGTTACACATTATTAGTTCTACTGCCTTTACACATGATTTAGATCAAATATCATGGCTTTGGGATAGTAAAGGACACTACACTGTTCAGTCTATGTATTTATTTGTTAATTTTCAGGGTGAGCAACCTACACAACCCTTTCTATGGTGGAAATTACCAGTTCCACCCAAGATATGGGCCTTCACGTGGCTCATGAGTAAAAATAAAATTCTTACCAAAATCAAATTACGGGAAAAAAGGATGGCAAGGGGATACCACATGCTATTTCTGTCATTCACCAGCGGATAATGACCATCTCTTTTTTCAATGTTTTTTTGCTCAAACTATTTGGTTCTATATAGATCAATGTCAGAATGTCCGACACCAATGACACTCAATGGATGATGTGCTGCTGTTTGCTAATACTTTAAATACCAAAGCTAGAACTGCCTTTTTATTAGTTGTTAGTGCTGTCGTCTGGTGTATTTGAAAACAAAGAAATGATCTATGCTTTAAACAATCTATTGTCCGGTCATGTCGAAATATTATTCTAACTATTATTTCTATTGTTGTTTACTGGACAGGACAGTTGAAGGAAGATTTGCAGGAGGAGGTCAATGCATGGCTCCCTCAGGACTTGGATGCGGTACTGCTGCAAGTGTCTCCACCAGAAACAGAAAGACTTGTGGGCTGGATTTCTAGCGACTCTGAATAACTCTAGTAGTGTTCTAGTTTGTATGATCATTCTCTGTTTTGTTTTCTGTCAGAGAGTTGCTTTTTACTAATCTGCATTGTTATGCTGTGTGTTTGTTATCTAAGGCCAGCTGTGCCTCTTTTGGTACTTGCTTTTAGATATCTGTTGAATAGTTTGTAAGACTTTTATGTCTTATGGCAATGAAACGGGCTTTTCTGCCTTCTAAAAAAAAAAAAAAAAGCCAAGACACAATGGAACAAGCACGAGCTATCCACCTGTTACGACTTCCGAGTTCTTTTACTGACCCTTTTTCCATCACATAAGTGGGCCATCAGAATTATTTTCGAGGCCCAGGTATTTTATAGGGCCTGTTCAAGTTGAAATTCAGACCACAATGCAAAATAATGTTAAATAGTTCCTTCTTCGTTTTTGAAACCCTGGCAGGAGCTTCCACTAAATAGTTAAAACTACTCAATAACAAGTTCTCTCAATAGCCAGCTCAGCCCAATTTCCTGAAGAGTCCATATCCTCTGAGGCAACAGAATATTTCCGTTTAGATCCGGCCCGTCCACCGGCCCAAAAATGCACGGGCCCCTTTAATATTTGTGCTATTCTGATCGGACGGCCCGGTTCTCAACAGAAATATTCTGTTAACGCAGATGGGAGATGGATTCATTTCTGAAACGATCGGGATTCTTCGCGAAGCGACAGCGCATCTCCTTCCCCGATTTTTCTCGAACTTTCTCTTATTCTCTTTTTATTCCTCCCGCTTCACTGCTGAAGCCATCCACTCATCCAGTCAAGCTCTACTCTGCATTGCGTTTCGCCAGTTGTACGCTCACACTGTCACACACTCTTAACAACCTCGCAAGGCTAGTAATCGGGTAATGGATTCGGGTTTATTTGATGCTGCGGTTAGCCACCTCATCCACATACCGGAGACGATGGAGAGGCTTGTCTTCCCGTCTAATCATCAGCACGGCGGTGTACAGGAAAATGGCAAGGGCCGGGTTCACGGAGAAGGAAGGTCCTTTGCGACTGCCCCAGTGGATATACTAGAGATGCCCAAAGAATACACATTTTTTCTCGATGTGCCTGGTCTTACCAAAACAGACATTCAGGTACTGCACGATTAGAAAATTTTGCTTTTTTTGTAAATTGTTACTGTACAATGCAAATTTGCAATCGAACTATGAGTAATCGTATTTTGGTGCATTTAATTCTGTGAAGGTGACATTGGAGGAGGAGGGGAAGTTGCTGGTGATAAAGAGCAATGGAAAGAGAAAGAGAGAAGACGATGAAGAAGAGAGCAAGTACCTCAGGCTAGAACGCCGGGCCCCGCTGAAATTCACGAGGAAATTCAAGCTGCCTGATGATGCAAATGCCGAGGCAATTTCGGCAAAGTGTGAGAATGGTGTGCTCTCGGTGGTGGTGCCGAAGCTGCCTCCCCCAGAGAAGAAGACAAAAACCGTTGAGGTCAAGATCGGTTGAGAGAGAGAGAGAGAGAGGGAAGGTGGTCTGCTTGTTTTGCATGTTTTAGTAAATTGTGGTTTAGGATTAAGTGTTCTCTAACAGTAAGTAATTTGGGAAGTTGGTGCTTTTGTAATTAGTGCCATAGTTAGTAATCGCTAGGAATCGTTAGCGTTAGTCTTTGTTTTGAAATTAAGCGCGCGCTTATTCTAATTGACTCTTGTTTTATAGCTTTGGTCAATGCCCGAACTTTGTGATTGTAAAGCATAATGGCTTTAAGAATGGTACCAGTATTTCATCTAAATATACATGCATGGTACCAGTAAGTGTGATGATACAGTGTCTCAGTAATTGCGCACTCGAAAAAAAAACCAATTGAGGAAGATTTTCACGCTGATGCCTGATGGATTATCGGGGGCAACTAGGATGACAACTGCTAGCGAATTAAAACAGTTTTTATTTTATTTAT
Source organism: Carex rostrata (assembly GCF_964058835.1). Classification (NCBI taxonomy): domain Eukaryota; kingdom Viridiplantae; phylum Streptophyta; class Magnoliopsida; order Poales; family Cyperaceae; genus Carex; species Carex rostrata. Next base: position 12,358,234 of record NC_135921.1, read on the forward strand.
TTTTGGAAGTTAGTGGCTGAACCCACTAACAAATATACTTATAAAGAAAAAATATTTACAAAGTGTTGACATCTGTGTAGTTACTAGTTAGTAGTCAATCTCTAGTGAAAACAGGCTAGACAAAAGAGAGCAAAATAGTTTAAGGCTACGGTGCTATGGGTTGGGTTCTATGTTGCATGGATACGGATACGGGTATCGTATCGGATACGATACGAATACGGCAATTTTGAAAAATCTAAGATACGATATGTCTATTATATATATTATTTTTAATTAATTTATATATTGTATTTAGATAATTATAACTTAAATCAAATTTGTAGAAAAATAAAGAATTCGTGAAAATTTAAGATAAATATTATATTGACTAGATCTTGTCACATGTGACGCTCTAGTGTAGTGGTTAAAGCTTTTGACCCACACTTGGGAGGTCTCAAGTTCGAATCCAGCTTGGAGCGGAAAAAAAAAGAATTATGCTCCGGTCCACTGGCGCGGTCCACACGCTCGGGCGCGGTTCACACGGTCGGACTAGTCCACGGGCGCGGCTCGCGAGTTTGTGGATCACAGGCACGTATCCCGCCCGTATCTCGCTGAAACAGACGTATCGGATACGAGTCAACGCATATCGTGGCCGTATACCGATACGGGTACGGTGCCTAAGTCAACGTATCCGAGTAACATAGGTTGGGTTGTATAGAGGGCTACGGAGTTACGGCTCAATATTCGAGTTTTCAAAATTCTAACGGTCAATCTGAATCGTTTATCTTGTTCTTCATATTAATGTGTTTGGCTATCAAATTTTATATTTTTTGAAATTTTTTTTACTATTTTTTAGATAGATAGAAAATCAAATATATGAATGGTGCAGAATTTTTTAGATCAACTGATTTTCTACCTATCTAAAAAAAATAGTAAAAAAATTCCAAAAAATATAAAATTTGGTCTCCAAACACATTAATATGGAGAAAAAGATGAACGGTTCGGATCGACCGTTAGGATTTTGAAAACTCGAATATTGAGTCGTAGCACCATAGCCCTCCCATAGCACCGTAGCCTTACCCGGCATGTACTAGCAAAATCCCTCACCCATGCTCTGCTGGAACTAGGGGTGTCAATGGGTACGATACGGGTTGAGTGGAACCATTTTCATACTCACTAAAAATTGATTTTACCCATACCCGTTAAGAATTTGTCTTACTCTACTCTACCCGTACCCATTAAAATTAGTGGATAACAAAACGATAGTGGAGGAATAACGAATAATACAAATATAATAGTTTTATTACTTTTACAAATAAATTATCAAAACTTATCATATCATATATATGCAATCACAATTACTAATATAAAATTAAAATATAAATATGCAATTAATTCTAAGTAATAGTTTTTTATTAAAAAAAACAAAATCATAAATATCTCTTCTAACAAATTCAATTTCTTTAACTAAATAATAAAACATTCAAATAAAAAAATAAAATGTTTAACATAATATTCTTCTTATGATATAATATATTTTATATAATTACCTGTTACCTAACGGGTACGAAATAACATTTATCCGTACCCATACTAGTTTATCTAAAAAAAATATTTTTATCCATACTCAATAAGTTAACCAAGGTAAACATAACCAAGGTAAACAGATAAACGGGTGTCATTGACACCCCTAGCTGGAACCGTATAAAATAATAAAACCCCTCAACTATACTGGCGCTACCGGTGCATTTCGAGTGCAATATCATTTATATGTATTTGCTACCGGTGCATTTCGAGTGCAATATCATTTATATGTATTTGCACCTCACGGTTTGTTTGGGAAAAAAAAAATTATATTCCTTTCGCCGAGTGCCACGCAGCCTGCGAATTCGGATCCCCCAGGCCCCAGGTACTTGACTGAGAAAAATTATATCTAGACCGCTTTTTTAACCTGGCACGAATCTCAAAACCGACTCCTTTCTAATTTTCTATAGGCACTGGATTGAATTGACCCGACTATGATTAATTTGTGCCGTCCGTTGTTAAATTTCTTGGTCAGGTATCTGGGAGGATGGATTCAGCAGCCTGCAGCCCAATTAAAACAGTTAGATGCCATACCAGTTGGTGAATTCATATAATCCAAGCTAACTAAAAATATTGGTACCAATTAAAGTGATTCTGATTGTGATCGAACGGTCCGGATTCAAAGTTTCACACCATAACGGTGAGGTAATACAGAGGATCTGGATCTGGACCCACTAAATTGACTATTACCTACTCGTGTTTTCGAGTTCATGCTAGAGGTGTGTTGCTGTCCACACAGATGATTAGATTCTTTTAAAGCTTGTCATTTGTCAAGTGTCAACACGTGTTTTGTGTGTGAGGTTTTACAATTCTGATAGACTGGTACTCTGGTAGTAGTTGTCGTAGATAAACGTATATTTTTTAGATAATTTTTATTTGCCTAAGATTTTTAAGTATAAGATTTAATAATGTGTACTTGATGTTTGATGTGAATTCAGTCAAGTAAAAGATACCTAAAAAATATACTCTTATCTACGACTACAACTAGTCTTTATATCAGAATTATATAATCTCACACATGAAACACGTTTGTCATTGTCAGTAAACTAAGATTTAAGAATGTATATTGATTGATAAATAAACAAACTATATCCATCTCGACAAATGAAATCAAGATATAAACAATCCGAAATGCAATTTTGAAATCATCAAAACTTAAGCGCATCTGCATCAGAAAATTAACAAGAAATTAAACATAGTCAAGCATTAAATATAAATCAGTTAATTTTAATTTGTAAATCTCTAACAATTAACTTTTAATTGCATTTGATAGTCACGTCAGCAATTATTATTACATAAGAGAGAACGATATGAACGAGAGTCAATAACACAGTTAGAAATCGATTTTTCTAAAACAATATTTTAAAATTAAAAATTACGCTACATCCCAAAAAGAAAAATAAGAATTACCAACGTTTATCTAAAATAAAAAAAATTCAATACATATTAGGGGTGTCAACAGGTACGATACGGGTTAGGTGGAGGCATTTTTATACCCGTATTCATTATGACAATGAAAAAAATCTTTACGCTTATCCGTCTTTTCGAATACGTATGGGTTGAGTAAACGGATAAAAAAATGCTATTGACATCTTGATTTGTGTTTTCGATATAATATGTTTTAAAACAAAAAAGGGAAAAAATAATAATTAATACAACTAATTTGTATTTTGCAACTTTAATAAAATACAAAATTTTATTTGTATCATGCATCATTTTCATACAAATATATATCTATATATATAATTTTATTTTTAAAAAGTATCTTATACAATAACGGGTGAGATAATGAAAAAAAATCGTTACCCTTGCTCGTATCCAATAAGCTAACGAAAAATAATCTTACTTTTACTCAGGGGCAGACCCGGGATTTTCACCAGGGGGCAAAAAAATATCGAATCGGATTTAAATAGCTAATCCGGTTTAAACCCGTTCACTAATTAGGTACTCGATAAAAAATAATGCTTTAACTATATTTTTCAATACTATGACTTGTAATTTATGATTCTCTAATATGTAATTCTAATTACCAATTATAATTCAAAAAATTATTTTAATTTTAACTCTAAATTTAACCCGAATTACAAATCAAATATCCAGAGGGGTGCAAAAAAAATTTGGGGGGAGGGGGGCAAATTAAGTTGATCGGAACGTCTAAAACTCGAAATTCAGGGGGGTCACTACCCCTCCTCTTGGACTACATGGGTCCGCCCCTACTTTTACCCTTGTTTTCGTATACGATCCGGGTCAAATAAACGAATAAAAAGGTGCCATTGACACTCCTAATACATATATATTCATACACAATAATAAGATCCATGCTGATTACATGGATCAGCCCTTACTTTTAACTGTGTTTTCGCATACGATATGGGTCGGATAAATGAATGAAAAGGTGCCATCGACACCCCTAATACATATATTTATACACAATAATAAGTTCCAATTACATCTCTCTCTATGAAGTGTGTGGACAGGGAAGATCCAAACCGATTGTACGTAATAATATGGCATTTGCCAATTGCCACCTATGAGCAGCTTGTATCACATGATTTGTTGTGGGGCTCACATGCCTCAGCCGCTACTTATTTTGATTTTTGTTTGATAATAGATAGAATGATAGATACAACATTTTGGGTCTTTATACAGAGAAAGTAATTAAGCTCTCTCTTTCGCAAAAGCCATTTGGAGCACTTGGTTTGTCTCCAGTTTATAACACTGGACAGCTCCATTGAAAGACTTAAATTTCGTTCGGAAAATTTTAATAGCACAAATTGAGTTTAAATATTCGACCGCTCACGACTTCACATCCTCTGTGAAAACTAAGAAAAAAAATACGATAATTCAATAAAAAAAAAAAAAAAATTTAAGTACCTCCATGGCAACACCATTTTTTTTTTTTGACGCTTGATGTAATGATGCTATGTTAATTCTTGTTAGTTATATGTGAACAAATTAAAAATATATTATGGCAGCACACAGTACAGTAATTGCCCACGTGGCAGTTGGTTCAATTTTTGCCATTTTAGATTTCACAAAGTTTAAACACGCTAATTGTATGGTTATATATATACGTCATTGATATTTTTAATTTTGTTCAATAAGTCATGGTCAAAGTCGTCCCTAAGCAAGCAACAAATTACATTTAATAAAAATATTTCATGTGTAATCCGTCATTTCAATAGTTACCTCTTACCTTGTCCTTTGGGTTCATTTGATTTTTTATTATTTTTTTTGGTATGATTGGATAGATAATAGATTTGATGGGTGAATCTTAGGGCCTGTTCGGCCGACAAATGGGAATGGGCACGGACACGGGAATTGAATTGAAAAACATTGTATCCATGGGAAAAAAAAATTCAGTTGAACTGAATTTTTTTTTCCCACGTGAACAGTGATTCGGCCGAACAGGCCCTTAATGTTTAAATTTGAGTTCAATCACTTCAATTAGTTGTGCATCTAACTTTTGTCTACCTCATTGTTCACATCTTCATTATTTTCATTATGGCTACTTATTTGTTAGTGATATTTGATTAAATGCTAGTGAACGATAAATTTGATTTAATGCTATTAACGATATTTGTTACCATTTTTTTAAATAAACCATTTAACCACTTTTTTTTTTTTTTTAAAAAAAATCATTTTTATCAGGTTCACAAATTGGTTCCACAGTACCAAATTAATACACTTCAATGCTATATCTAATGCACTGCTAGTTCCGCATGTTTAAACTGCGGAACGCAACTTAAACCTATAAGCCAGTTAGATATGAAAAAGTTTCAAAAAATGGTTCTTTTGTTTATCTTATTTTTAAAGATGGTAAAATAAAAAATCGGCATGATTGCTCTTATACAGTCGTGATGACAGATTCTATGTCAAATTTATTGGAAGCAATTTTTATGATATTACAAATATAACATGAGGAGGGATCCACTTAACTCTTTTTTGGTGATACCGAATTACGCTCTATATTTTCAAAGTTTAATAGTTGATTCAAACCGTTCAACATGATTGATAGTAAAAAAAAACGGGCTTGCATATCAAATTTTACATTTTTATGATTTTTTTTTTTTACTATTTATTAAAAAAACAAAAATTAAATGGTCTGAAAATAACAATTTTGTAAAATATCTAATAAATAGTAAAAAAATTAAAAAATGTAAAATTTAATATGCGAGCACATTTTAATATATCCATCATATTGAACAGTTTGGATCAACTGTTTGAATATTTATATTCATCTTAATAAATAGTAAGTAAATTAAAAAAAAATGTAAAATTTGATTTGCAAGCCATTTTAATATATCCATCGTGTTGAACGGTTTGGATCAACTGTTCGGACTTTAAAAACTTTGAAAATGTAGACTGTAATTCGGATTTTTTTTTTAAATAGAATTGCATTGAAATAATTTAATAGAACAAGCCCAGACTGTTGGAATTTTTGAAAACTAGCCTCCACCGATCCCTAGGATCGGTGGAGCAAAAAAAACACATCCTACACCGATCCCTAGGATCAGTGCAGCCCATTTATCACTCCACCATTTCCTTGCCGCAGAATATCACAGAATGTCACAGAAAATCAGAAAATCAAAACAAAATAGCCCTCCACCGATCCTGTGGATCAGTGTAGTTTTTTTTTTTTTTTTTTTTTTTTTTTTTTTAAACAGAAATTTCTAATTTTTTTATTAAAATATTAGAAATGTTGAATATATTTCTTTGAAAATAGATGAAATACAATATAATTTGATTTATTAGAAAGACTGCAACAAATAACCCGGATCAATATTTTTCAGGCCGGATTTTTCGCGGCTGTAAGAAAAATTAATATATTTCTTTATGTGTTATTGGAAAAAAAATAAAAATGCTTAGATTCTGAGTTATTGATCCCGGTTCAAAAGTCACTTCTATGTAATCCAGAAAATATTGTGATCTTTATAGGACATTTAATTTATAAAAAGTTGTATCTATTTTTGAAAAAAAATAAAAACTTTAATTTATTTAATGATTGTTTTTCAAAAAGAATTCTCAAAATAGAAACAATTTTTTATTAATTAAATGTACTAGATGGATCACAATATTTTCTAGATTACCTAGAAGTGACTTTTGAACCGGGATCAATAACTCATAATCTAAGCATTTTTATTTTTTTCCAATAACACATAAAGAAATATATTAATTTTTCTTACAGCCGCGAAAAATCCGGCCTGAAAAATATTGATCCGGGTTATTTGTTGCAGTCTTTCTAATAAATCAAATTATATTGTATTTCATCTATTTTCAAAGAAATATATTCAACATTTCTAATATTTTAATAAAAAAAATAAAAAAATTAGAAATTTCTGTTTAAAAAAATAAAAAAATAAAAAAAAAAACTACACCGATCCACAGGATCGGTGGAGGGCTATTTTGTTTTGATTTTCTGATTTTCTGTGACATTCTGCGGCAAGGGAATGGTGGAGTGATAAATGGGCTGCACTGATCCTAGGGATCGGTGTAGGATGTGTTTTTTTTGCTCCACCGATCCTAGGGATCGGTGGAGGCTAGTTTTCGAAAATTCCAACAGGCTGGGCTTGTTCTATTAAATTATTTCAATGCAATTCTATTTTAAAAAAAAAATCCTGTAATTCAGTGTCACCAAAAAATGATATAAGTGGATCCCTCCTCATATGACATTTTGACTAATATATATGTTTGGTTACATTATATTAGATTAAGGTGGTTTCTTTTGTCACCAGGCCAAATATAGTGTATTTCCCCTTTCTAATATGATAATTTAGAGGAAAAGAGAAATAGAAAATATACATATCGTTAAAATTATACGCCCCCCTCCCCCCCCCCCCCCCCCCCCCCCCCCACCCCACACACACACACATTAATTAGGATGTGCTTTAAAAGTATATGCATTTTTCGCATAAGCAAAATATGAAAGTTGGTTTTTAATTCGTCCATCCCCAATTGTTTTTAACATTGACAGAGATCACACAATGACAGAGCTTTAATCATTGTGTAAACAAAATAATATTGGAAAAGACAAGATAAATAAATGCCCCCTCCTTTTAAATTAAAGTCATATTCATAAGCCATATATTAAGTGTCATGGATGACCTTAAATGTTGAAAATATCTGTATATATATATATATATATATATATATATATATAATATCATATCATACAAGTTATAAAATTGCATCATTATAGGCGTGGTACAACCATATAGATTATATTTTGCTTTCAGATGCTATTATACAAAATAATTTATCTAATCTGTAGATAAGATCAATTCTACAAAATTGATACCCAACATTTTAAAATTGCTTGCATGCGCCTTCTCATTTTTCTTTCGACGAATTTTCTTGGAATGGCGATATATATTATTTAAATTTTGTCAAAATTATAGTTAATAATAGCTGAAAAAAAATGCACCAAGTCAAAAAGTGAGTTAAGAGGATGCAAAAATAATAAAAGGATGAAGAATAGGTGAAATTCACCGATCGCAAAGTAAGGTTACGATACTTTGCAATGCGTAGATTGGTCCGTGCTATCAAGTGATATCTCTATTTTAAACATACAATTCACAAAATTTTTAATTTTTTTTTTACTATTTTATTAGATATCTCTAAAATCATACTTTAGAATGGTCCATAATCTTTAAATCAGTTGATTTTCTATCTATTTAAAAAAAATTAAAAAATAATAAGAAAAATCCTTTTTTTTTAATTTTCATATAAATATTATGTTAAACTATTTAAACTTTAAAAACAAAAATATAAATTTATAATACAGATTTAAATGTGCCTTGCTAAGTACGGTAACCTCATTTGAGTTTTCTCAGTGATGTTATAAAATTTTAAAACACAATTCACAAAATTTTGTATTGTTTTACTATTTTGTTAGATATATCGAAAAACATTACTTTAGAATAGTCCAAAATCTTTAAATCAGGTGACTTTCTATATTTTAAAAAAATATTATAAAATAATAATAAAAATACAATTTTGTTTCTAAATTTTTATATAATGATCATATTAAACTGCTTTAATTTTAAAACAAAAAATTTATAAATTTATAATGTGACTTGCAAAGTCACATAACCTCATTCGAGTTTTCTGAGTGATGTTATAACGATTTGTTGGCATTGCTTGTTGGAATTTCTTAATTAATGATGCATAATGTGTTGATTAATTTATCTTCGAAGAACCTTCTTACAATATCTCCTAGAGTGAGTCTATGGTACTATGCATATCACGGGTTGTTACCGTGCTACGGCTCTATATTCGAGTTTTCAAATTCTAACGGTCGATCCGAACCGTTCATCTTATTATCCATATTAATATGTGTTTGGAGACCGAATTTTACATTTTTTGAAAATTTTTTACTATTTTTTTAGATATTTAGAAAATCACTTGATCTGAAAATTCTGGACCATCCAAAAACAGTGATTTTCAATAAATAAAAAAAAATAGTAAAAAAATTTCAAAAAATGTCAAATTTGGTCTCCAAACACATATTAATATGGAGAACAAGATGAACGGTTCGAATCGACCGTTAGAATTTGAAAACTCGAATATAGAACCGTAGCACAGTAACAAATCGTAATATGCATAGTACTATAGACTCACTCATATCTCCTATCGTTTTCTTGCATGCTACGCGTGCAAAATATTTTACCTCCCGGGATTTAATTTTCTTTTTAAATGGCGAGACTGAATTAATTAAGTAGAGCGACGAGTTTTGAGTTTTCACATTATATAGGTCTATTGACGCCGACGCACGGCTAAGCACAACAACGCCAGCAAAATTCTCAATCAGACTTGCGTGTGTACATATATATATATAGAACAAAATTAACATGTGATGTGTTCATCAAAGAACTTGGTGAGCATAATTTCAAAACCTATCTCATTATTTAAATTTGAAACTACATGATTGTTCATTGTGCTTAGTGATGTTTCTTGAATTATTTGAAAACATAGAAATGACTTGTGCTTTAATGATTGCTCACCTAAATCAGCAAGATCTATTATTTTACTAATTAAATCTACTGTTAACTACTGAATAGGTAATTTGAAGGAAACGACTAAGGCAACTGCTACTAGTTGTTAGCTGGCGTATCGGAGCCGTATCGGGTGAGTATCCGTATCCGATACGTGTGTGATACGGGTACGGGACCTAAACTGGCGTATCGGGATAACATAGTTAACTACTGAATAGGTAATTTGAAGAAAAGACTAAGGCAACTGCTACTAGTTGTTAGCTGGCGTATCGGAGCCGTATCGGGTGAGTATCCGTATCCGATACGTGTGTGATACGGGTACGGGACCTAAACTGGCGTATCGGGATAACATAGTTAACTACTGAATAGGTAATTTGAAGAAAAGACTAAGGCAACTGCTACTAGTTGTTAGCTGGCGTATCGGAGCCGTATCGGGTGAGTATCCGTATCCGATACGTGTGTGATACGGGTACGGGACCTAAACTGGCGTATCGGGATAACATAGTTAACTACTGAATAGGTAATTTGAAGAAAAGACTAAGGCAACTGCTACTAGTTGTATGGCTATCATAGAAGATACAATACTTCTAGATGTCATCCCCTTGACTTGGAGATAGTTCTCTATCAACCACATACTGGAGTAACTGCCAGTGATGAATGAAAGCACACTATCCAATCTTTTTTTGTATCTAGTTTACCTCTTAGCACTTTACTGAGTGGCTTAGTATTAGCTTCTATGGAGTAATTTGTTGCTTGCTTGGTTGTTTTGCTAATATTTTGATGAACAACAAGTCCATGGTTTCTCCCTAGCTGAATTGGCACCTGTAATTATACTATTTTTTTTGGTAGGTATGATGGTTTGTAATTTTTAGATCAAGTGATTTTCTAATTGTCTCAAAAAGTAGTAAAAAAGTTTAAAAAAAATATAAAATTTGATCTCTAAGTATATTTTAATATGATAATAATGTTGAGCAGCTCGGATTAACTATTTGAAGTTTAAAAATAAAAATATGAATTGAATACACGGAACCATCCGCGAATTGCAAAGTACCATAGCCTCACTCTATTTTATTTGTTATACTTTTGTGAAAGTTGTAAATATAAAAAAAAAAAAAACTATGAATGCTCGGATTTCTATTTTATTTTATTTTACAAACTCTTTAACGTTTATTTTATTTATAAAATTGTCAGTCGGTAATTCTATCTTAAAGTAAGGAAATTATTAATTGATAATCACCGGCCAACCTTCAAAGGGATAAAATAAAAATTACGTAGAGAGTCACGCTTTGTCAGTTGTCACAGTAATTTTTATTTTCTTTTATGGTAAATAATGTCCAAGCTGCTTAGCATTCTAGCTGAGTTAAGATTATTATAATTTTACCTCAAAAAAAAAAAATAACTAGCTTTTGATTTAGTAGCAAAAACACATGGCATATGATGTGAAAGGTCGTGGGTTCGAAATCCTGATAGAAAGAAATTATTTGTTGTAATAACCAAGTGTATGAAATTTAAAGGTTTGACTCATATGAGAGAATCTCATTCCTTTAAAAAGTATGAATTTTAAAAGTTTGACTAAAAAAAAGAAGTTAGCTCACTAAATAAAAAAGTGTAAAAATAACATCATTATTTTTTTTTCTTTAATTTCAGAACTTTAGAAAATAAGAACATGAATTAGATTTCTTATGGAGTGTTTTTATTTTTTCCTTTTTTATGTTTAATTTCATTTTCATGTAGCCTTCATAAAAGGCATCAACTATTAAGGCTAAGTTTCAGAAGAGGCTATGCAGAGGAAAGGGAAGACAAAAACACTGTGTGGAGGTTACAACATCGCCAGACCGTATCTGACAGAGGGTCCGCACCTACTTCAGAAGGGGAGAATTGAAGAGGAAGCGGAGGAGAAGAGAGGGGAGCGCCAAGTTTTGTTTTGACGAAATCTATACTCTCCGATTTGAGGTGTAAATTTACTGTGCAGAAAATTGACCACCTCCGTCACATTTCCCTCCCTTTCTTTTAAATGATAGTTTTCCCTCTCCGCTCTGAAACACACCCTGAAAGTCTCATGCTTTGCGTATCCAGCAATTATACCTTAAGCCAACAAGTAAATCAATCAATCATCTTTTGCAACTTGCAAATAAGCACTGCATCCATTTACACCTCCATTACTGTTTTGTGCTAATCTGATTAGATTTCTAGTTGGGGATGTTAATCATTTCGTCAATTCTTCCTAATAAAACACAGCCATTGCTTTTTCCAGGCAATTTACTTCACCTCACCCGTGCACTCAACATTGCCACCTGCCCACCTCATCAAATTCACCAGATTTTTTTCTTATAGAAATTATTTAAAAATAATAAAAGAAAAGGATGCATTGCATGAAGATTTTGATAACGTAGAACCGTTTTTTTTTTTTTAAAGGAAGCAGCTAACAGTCTCCGGTCTTCAGTACTTCGAAAATTTCCGGACTTTTTACACTAATTCTATAAACAAGTTTATTAGATCCTGTAATACTATGAAAACAATCCTATAAACAAGTTCAATGGATATTCTGCAAATGAAACCGCGTGGTCCCAGATGAAAACGCGTGAAAGCTGTTGAAAACGCATAACAGCTGTTGGGGACTACCTTCTGTGAAAATACATAGTATCATGTGAACATACACATATTATCTTGTGAACATACACATATTATCCTGTAAACATACACATATTATCCCGTGAACATACATATTGTACTTGAAATTATGGCAGTTGAAAGCGCGTCGGAATTAAGCTAAAAAGGGAAGGCTTTTATACGCGGAGATTTTCAGGGGACTGTAGCCCGGGGGACGTTACATTTTCTCTTTTTTTTAATCGTCACACAGTTACACAAAAGACCAGTGGCGGAGCCACCATGTAAAATAAGGGTGGACAATTGCCTACTCCTAAAATTTAAAATCAGATATAAAGTAGTATAAATATGTTGGCCTGCTTACTCTTAAAAATTAAATTGTCTATCCTTGTACTTTGACAATTCAATACTTCAATTCAATCGAATGAATTAAATTGCAAATTGCGACTGATAATTGACTAAAATTGTTAAGTGTTAATGTTTTTCTTGATTTATGTTTAAATCTGATTTAAAATTCGGTGAGATTAATTAAAATGATTCAAGTATATAAGTTAATTTTGCCCACTGATCTGGTAATCCGAAACTTTTTGTCCATTCCTGACTCAAATCCTGACTATGCCACTGTAAAAGACTGCATTACAAATTCGACTTCTAAATCTTTTAATTTCATACAGACTTGTGTATCGCTATCAGATAAAATCCAAATAAACTGAATTAATGTTTGTTTTCTTTAGAAATGTCTAAAGAAACTGTTTTATTAATTCGGTTCTTCTTTAGATTAAAATTTTCCTACACTCCATCTAATTCTATATATTATTTTTACATAATTTCTATAAATAAAATATTATGCAAATTTAGAGCAACTAATGTGAAGCGAAAGGGTCATTTTTAAATTCTATATTAGCCGCCAGAAATGTCTAAACTGTACGGATGCAATTTCTAACAAGTATTCTCTTCTCAGATGTTAATAATTTTTAATTAAAGCGACCTTTCATTATATAATGAATTTACAGATTTTCTCTTTCTAGAATGTTACAGATATTACTTTGCTTTTCTTGTATCTATGGACAAAAGGGAGAGGTCAACTGATTATGTATATTTATAGGGTTTTTCTGCAAAGCTAAAAAATAACTTAATATAATTTTTTTTTTTACCCAAAAGATAGTAAAGTTTAACATCCAAGTACATTTTTACACAAAGATTATGTTAGACGGTTTAAATTGAATTTGAGCTTTCAAATAGTGATACAAATTCATAATACAATTGATGGATTGATGTGGACAGGACATAGTATCATAGCTTCACTTTTCTTGTATCTAAGGACAAAAAGGAGAGGTAAACTAATTAGGTGTATTCGTAGGGGCTTTTTTGCAAAGATGAAACTTCAGGCTATACTGTACAACTCGCCAGCTATTAATTATTGGTGTATTTGAGGAAGTCAATGATAAAATAAAAGACAAATATGAGATGTAATGTAACGACATGTATTAAAATTAAAAGCATATTCGTTCGTCTAAGATGAAATGATTGCGCACCCAAGCAGTCAAGCTCAAGCACAGACAAAGGGTCTCTTTTGTAACCATTTGATTTTGATTTGGATTTGGATTTGGGGATTCTATCAATTAAAACACCCCAAAACCCGTCAAACCAATGATTTGACATGCTGTTCCAGTTTAGACATGATTATCTCTCTCTCCATTGGCGTTTAGACTGGAGAGATGAACCTGATAGTTGGTTAATAATTAGAAGTTAAAAATATTTACAATGTTGTTTTAATTTCATGTTTTTCATTTTCATTTTCATTTTATAGTCTGCGCACTGTGTGATGCGAAGATATTGATGTCTATATCTTTATCCAAATTTATGGAATATTATTTGAATTTTTTTTTTTTTTTTTGAGTAAGTTGACAAAAAAATTTAATTATTATCGTTGTTGTTATTATATTAAGCTACCAACTTAGCTCTCAACTGTTGTAGCGATTTTGTCTGATCTCTGAACGATAATTGATCTTATACATATCGTAGATGTCAATTATGATTAACTACATCTAATTGAAAAAAAGAAAAGAAAAGTATCATTACTTAATTATGGAGAGCGACCTTGGAGAGAATTACCTTTCAGTATTAAAAGCATCCTTGGATTTACGGCAAAATCAGTAACAAGTTGGGAATTGGTAATGGACATCTCCAGTAAGTCAACCCAGGGAATCAGGTTCCGTGTTCTCCAGTTGTAATGCTTTTACCCAGTGTTTTAAAATGCGGTTTTGTTCATGCATGCGGAAGGCCACTGCATACCGCATATGCGGTATGCGGATGCATATGCGGATTTTAAAATAAAAATTCACGTATATATATATATATATTCATATTCATATATTTGAATTTATTTTTACATAATAACATAACCAACAATAATTTTTTGATTTTTTTAATATAAATTTTAATTAAAATACAATCAAATTATCAAAACCGCATGTAAGACTGCATGGCCGCATATTTCAGTCCGCATGGCCACATATTCAGACCGCATGGCCGCATTTTCAATCCGCATGACCGCATATTCGGACCGCATATGCGGCCGCATGGAAAAACCGCATAGGCATTCTGAGCACGGCTGTCGACCGCATACGCATATGCGGCCCATGCGGCCGCATTTTAAAACACTGCTTTTAACAGCTAACTGAGATTTTCCTAAAATAGTAAACCATCTTATTCGCCATTTATTTTATGATATCTCAATCTTTTTTTCTTTTTTTTTTGATGGTTGGCATAAATAAATGCCAACAAATCCATTGATAAAAAAAATGTATACACAAGGTTCTAGGGTTATCCTTGTTCAGCTACTAATATATATATATATATATATATATATATATATATATATAGAGCTAGGCTACGGTGAGTTGCGAAGTAAAGCAACTATTTTACTTCACACTCATATTTTACGATTTTAAAGTTCAAAACGTCGATCCGAACCATTCATCTTGTCCTCCATATTGAAATGTGCTTGGAGACCAAATTTTACATTTTTTGGAATTTTTTTACTATTTATTAAGCAATTTTGAAAGTCGCTGATCTGATGGTCCAGAAAATTTTACTGTTTTGTACTGTTCACAGCAAAACAACAATTTTCAAAAATGCTTAATAAATAGCAAAAAAAAAATCCAAAAAATGTAAAATTTGGTCTCCAAGCACATTTCAATATGGATTAAACATCTAATGGTTCGGATCGGTCATTTGGACTTTCAAAATAAAAATATGGCGTGAAGTAGAAATGCGTTTTACTTCGCAACTCACCGTAGCCCACCTCTATATATATATATATATATATAATTATACAAAGATCTCCCTATATTTACACTGGATGTGTTCAAAGGATAATCTCCATAGTCGTATCATTGATAAGACCATGCACTAATTTTCTTTGTTAGAGAATGACCTTCTATTCCTTTCCCGCCAGAGAACTCATATTCCAGCAGCCCGAATTATACACCAGCGAGCGAATCCTTTGTTTTGGAGACCGATAACAGTGACTCTGAATCTCAATTAGAATTGTGCATGGCCTTTTGGCCATATTGTACTCGGATAATATATTGTGCTCTAGTGCTATTTTTTTCATGAAATAATATTTTTATATTCAATAATCATGATGTTATTGGAAATTACACTGATAGATGGTCTATCTAGGTCATAGCACATATTATATATAGGTTAATTCTGAGTATTTCACGGTACGTGGATTTACTCAAAAATTTAAATTATAAACATGTTAGATTTAATTTAAATAAAGCGCGTATCAAGTTCAAATTAATTTATTATCTATAAAAAGTTAGCTAAGATTTTAAAAAAAATTACGAGGGAAAGCAAAATGAGTTTAACATTGTCCAAACTTTAATACATATCTTATTTAAATAATAAAACAAAGCAACAACTTTATTTTAATTTGGTTTGAACAATATTTTTTAATTTTTAAATAAATGTATCACAAAAAAATAGATGTACATTAGAATTATCATTTTATGTAATACAACTTCACAGTGTAATTAGAAGGATACAAATATTTTAAAGGGAATAATTTATTGAAAACAAGATTGATTCGGTGGTTGCAACAACTGACAAAACAATTGTCAAAATACAAAAGGTAAAATTGTTGATGCTCTCAACATAATTTAAATAAATTGTACATTAATTTTGATGTAATTTGAATGCCATTTAGTTATCAATCATAACGGTAATGTCGAATCGTCAATAGATAAAATAATTTAAAATTTAAACTATAAAGAAGATATTAGAATTTAAATTTTATATAACTAATTGCTGTGATTGAAAAAAATATAAAATAATTTGAATGCCATTTAGTTATCAATCATAATGATAATGTCGAATCGTCAATAGATAAAATAATTTAAAATTTAAACTACAAAGAAGATATTATAATTAATTGCTGTGATTGTGAAAGAAAAATCAATTTCCATTTAACCCATAAAATAATTTAAAATTTAAACTACAAAGAAGATATTATAATTGAAATTTTATATAATTAATTGCTGTGACTGTGAAAAGAAGAAGTCAATTTCCATTTAATCCATATTTTTTAAATCTTAATTTCTCCTTCTCTTATTTGGAACAAATCAACAAACCAAACCGGCGCAAGATTTGGATGCCCATCACGGCATCACCTGCTAACAGGTCAGAACATACAATAATACTTCATGACTTTCTCCAGTTTATTGAAGACTGGAGAGCATGTGATTATATTTTTCCCTAGTTCTTCTCCGCTTGTCTCTCCTAGGATGCACAGAGCAAATAATTTTCAATTAATCAGGGAGAATCTAGCCAGACGCAGCACAATGCAAGCAATCACTGACACAGGGGCCCCGCATGTCCAGGTACTTACAAACAGAGCCAAGTCAGCAAATGACCTCTCCAAATTTGGTAAAAGATTTTAGCAGTGTAATTTTAGCTTCATACAGCTCACTGACTATAGAATCAAAACAGCATTACATATGTTTATAGCGCTGCATGAAGTCAAAAATACTCTGTAAAAATTTTGACCCGAGTTTTTATCTTGACGCAGTATAAACGTGAATTATCACATGTAATTTAAACTTTCAAAAAGCTCGACGTTTCCTTTCTCCATTGGACAGCAGCTATTGTCTCTGTTGTTTTAATGATATTTTTATATTTTAATTTTTCTTGCCTTGATTTTTTTTGTGGATCGAGGCAACGACGCAGCTCTGTGGTTTTCCTTTGTTCGCACGGGCCTCTTTCTTTCCAACTCCTTTCCAAATTATACAATTAACCATTATTGCTGAATCTTATTAATATATTTTTCTCCTTGTGTTTGCCGATTCAAACAGCCAAATCCACCAGGGATTTATAACAATCTTCCCATTTTTCCTCCGCAATCCTCTCTCTTCTAAGATCCTTCCAATTCTCAATTCCCCAACAAAGAATTGGAAGGAATTTGAAACGAAATTCGGGCGATTTCTCTCTCTCTCTTTTTTTTGTTTTGAAAAATTCCAAAACTCTACAATTTTAAAGCTCAAATCTTTCGAAAATTCCTCCAAGTTCCCCATTTCGGATCTCATTCCCAGCTCAACTTGAGCCATTAATTTGTTCAAATCTACCTACCTTGTTGCCATTTTGGGTTCAATTAAGAATCAAGTATTGTTGGAAGAGAAGGAAGAAGGAAAGAGATAGGCCAAGAGGTGGCGAGAAGAGAATGCTCTATTTGAAGCAACCAGTTGGGGATATAGGGTTTTGATTGGTTGCTAATGGCAGCACAAGAGGTCATGCCGGAGCCCGGCATGGGGCCGAATTATTCTAACTCTTTCCAGAGATTTCAGCTCTATGAGAATAGAGCGGTTCGTGTTCTCTCTCTCTCTCTCTAATTTTTGTATAAATTTTGTAGTAAGTTGTTTAAAATGGTGAATTTCTTTGTTGATTTGTGATCTCGTCCGTTTTTGCTTTTTATTGAATTTTTCAATGTGTGCATCTCTCCTGTTCTTTTGATAGTCAATTGGTAGATACTAACTTGATCACATAATTTCATTCCTCTCAAGCAACAATTTCTAATGGTTATGATAGAATTTAATGATGATATTAGATTATTTGTAAATTTCTGGTATTAATTTGGTCGATAGTTCTTCTATATTAAAATGTTCATTTGGCCATTTTATATTTCTCGAAAACCAGTATTTTATTCTGATATATGTGTCCTTTTTTTTTCAGAATTTCTTCATGATAGGGACTAACAATGACCAAAGTTCGTATAAAATTTTGACAATCGATCGGCTCAAGCCGTCAGAGCTTGACATACGCGAGGATCCAAATACATACAATGAGGTTGAATATAATGAGTTAATAGAGAAAATCAAAGAAGAAAGTGATCCAAATGGGGGATTCAATTTTGTCACTGATTTCTATGGCATCATCGGTAGGTCAATCTTTTACCTCAGTTACTAACTTTAAGTGGTCAATATATCATTACTATTATGACAAACGATGTGTCTTTTCAGGTTTTATCAAGTTTTTGGGGCCATACTACATGTTGCTAATAACCGAGAGGGATCAAATCGGTGATATATTTGGGCATGTAGTATATAAACCTGCTAAGACCAAGAAGTTTGTTGTCCCATCCACTTCCTATAACTTTTCTGATACTAAATACGAAGAGTGAGTCATTATTTCATCTTTCAAAAGATCATTGTATTGAACAATACCTAGAATGGGTACACCAAAAAATTGAAAATGTATGCATTTATATATTGCACGTGTGAAAAATTCAACCACTACTACTTGACTAATGGATGTTAACCAAGGACTGTAATCTTCTAGCCAAGATTTTGTACCTACGACTGTACACACATGTAGCTCTCTAAAAATTTTCTATAAAATTTGATAAAAACTTTCATGTTTCCAGCCGCTACATGAGACTGTTTAGCATGATTGATGTTACAAAAGATTTTTACTTCTCATACACATACAATGTGATGAGGAGTCTCCAGAAGAACCTGCTCGGAACACTTTTGGATGAAAATGTGTACGATTCAATGTTCGTCTGGAATGATTACTTGACGCAACACCTTCGTGGACGCGCCAAGAGTGGCATTTGGACCGTGCCCCTTGTTTATGGCTTCTTCAAGCAGGTGCTGTTATTTTATTTTCGTAAACCTGTTTTTGAAATGTCAGACATGATTGTGTAGTGATTGTGTTGTTAATTATGTACCAGGAAAAGTATTCTGCATGTGGGAATAATTTTGTCTTGACGCTTATAGGAAGGCGCTCACGATATTTTGCAGGAACACGGTAATTTAGTAGTTTTTTTTTATATTTACATTTTATTTAGCAAAGCTAATTTATAAACTGCAGCTGGTGTGCCTATCTAACCTGTTCTCAGTTCAATGTCAGTGAATTCTGGTTAGAAGACCCTTGCCAGTAGCCACCTGCCAAATATCTTAATTAAAGATCGCAATGTTGAGTCTGTAAGAAAGATTCAAATACTTTATGCCCATGAAGTCCTATACTAAAATAAAGGAAAGGAACTGAAAAACCAAAAAAAAAAAGAACATAAAGACTAAACCCAATTAGTGTTTTAGTTTGATGAGTGCTGTACCAGTATGTTCTGGTTCAGTACCTTTATAATACGTGATAATCCTCTTGGTCAAGAGATTGGACTGACCCAAACCAGCGTGGAGCCAGACTTTCAGCTATGGGGCTTAAACACGTAATACGGGGGTCAATCATATAAAATGTTTATGCCGAGTATGGGGTTCAATTTTACAATACCGATAGCATTTTACTCTAAACTATATAGAAAATCATGTATAGGCACAGAAATTTTGAAAATAAATGGGGGTCAATTGACCATTATTCACTTGGAGTGGATCCGTCCCTGGACCCAGACCTACTTTTGCCGTTGATAACAGTTGTTTTAGTGGTATTGTAGCTTGTTAATGTATATTAAGTTAAACAATTTTTGAAACAGATACTTAAGGAGAGGTGTAAACATGACGGGGAGAGTTGCAAATGATGTAGAGACTGAACAGATTGTGGCGGAGGACGTACCAAATCCTACTCGTATAAGTTCCATCTTACAACACAGGGGCTCTATTCCTCTCTTCTGGTCCCAGGAGACCAACCTATTCAACCCCAAACCTGACATAATATGTAAGTTCAAATATAAAAATTGTATTAGGTAGATTTCGACCAATAATTGCAGTGCTGCATTTAGTTGTGATACCCGCACAATATACACAGATAGGCGTACAATATGTATTAGGCACGTCACCTGGTGTATCACATATTATAACATTGTTTTCTAAGCCAATACAGTCAATACGGTCTGATACATATATCGGTGCATACAGGGCCACATGGAGTGGCCCCACACAGGCTCCACCTAGTGAAGTGGGAAGTATCACCTGAAACATTTGAAAAGCATCTTAAATTTGTGGTTACTCCTTGAAGCTTTCGTATTTAATCACTCCTTATCCACCTATGAATTTATGAATTTCTGTGTGTGTGTGTGATAAAAATTATGTAGTTTTTTTGCTCAACTTTATCCTATGCTTCTGAAAATGGAAAGTCCATCTTTAAATATTCATTTTAAGACATGATTTCTAAGTTCTAGTGCATATAAATTAATAAAAGAAAATTTATAAAAAAACCCACCATATTCTAGGATTCTGCCATATTTTGTGTCGCCCTATTATGATCATATTCATATCAGATGCAATACTCAAATCTGTACGGGACTAAGTTGACTAAGTAATTCCTTTTGTTTCAGTGGGAAAGAACATGGGTTATGAAGCTACCTTGCTCCATTTTAAACACCTCGAGAAACGGTACGGAACTCCAATAATTATCCTGAACCTTATTAAGGTGAGAGTCTTGTGACTCATAGTTACTTACATAGGTGTGGTTACTCAATACTACCTATTATACAATTTCCCACTCACACATTGTCTCTGCCAGCAGAAAAAAGAGAAGAGGCCTCGGGAGTCGTTGCTTCGTAGGGAATTTGTGAAAGCAATAGAAAATATAAACAATCAATTACCGCCCAAAAACCAACTTCAATACCTTCATTGGGATGTTCACATGAAACCTCGCAGGTACATACCTCTCATTCCTATATTACTTTTGTTGTTACTGGCAATATTACCAGGGTTGACTAGATAGGGGGGACTGAACCGTAAAATGCATAATATGTGAAAGTACATAATGTGTGGTCACTGCGATTTGAACAGTTCTTAACAATCACTAATGGGAATTCTAACCACTAGGATACAATCACATATTTAGCATTTCATGAGGGGGGCTAAACTATATAAAAACAAAAAAAAAATGAAAATTAAATTAAATTTCAATATACATGATTAAAAAATTTGAAATTGTGGGGGTGGCTAAGCAACCTCTGTGCTATACCTAGATCCGCACCTGAATATTACTGATGTAATTTATAAAATAAAAATTAGGAACAAGGTGGTTTCTGGTAGTGGCCATAATATCGTGTCAGTACCAGGCTTGATTGGAATGTACCGAGCTCATTATACTGTATAAGGTGGAAACTAATGTTTATTCAAAACACGTTTCTCTTTATGATTTGAAACTGATATTTATCTCCTTTCCCTGATTAGCTCCCCGGCTGTGGAGGTGCTTGTTCGGTTAGCTAGAATAGCGGAGGACGCATTAAAAAGGACAGGCTATTTTTACTCGCGAGTACCATCTGCCGATGGACCTGATCCTCTTCCCTGTTGGTCTGCTTATCTGTAATCTCTCTCTCTCTTCGTGTCTGTGATTTCAGTGTTAGATAAGAATGGAAGTTCTGTGTGTCAATCAAGTGTCAACTCTCAACGCTTGTCAAATCTGTACATGTTTCTCAAAAAAGATTAAGATAAATAAATAAATGGAATGATAAGGTAAATAAATTATAAAAATTAAATAAAAAATCTCAGCACCTTAATTACAATTTGGAAAATTGACAATCATTGGTTAAAACCAGGACAGCCACCTTTGATTTCGATGTTAAAACCAGTTAAATTGAGGCTTTAATCCCCTCTGATGCAGAAAGAAGCACATTAGTGATGAAAACAACAACAGTGACCACACAAATGGCGACAACACTGACGACACAGAGACACTTGGTGAGGGATCCCAGTGCACGTCAAGCAGCTCTGACACCTCTGCCGTTGGGGCAACAGAGGAAATTGAAATCCTCAACCCGGAATCTCCGATGTTCCAAAAGGGGATCCTGCGCACGAACTGCATTGACTGCCTTGACCGCACAAACGTCGCTCAATATGCATTTGGGCTGGTTGCACTCTGGCACCAGCTGCATGCTCTTGGTCTCGTTAATGATAGATACATTGATTTGGACTACCCTGTGGCTCGTGATTTAATGAGATTGTATGAAATCATGGGCGACACCCTAGCCCGCCAATACGGCGGCTCTGACGCACATAATAAGGTAAATACATATAAATTGGGAAGAAGGGGAAGGGAAAGCGGGTTTATTTGGCAGTTGCGATATTAAGCAAATCAGTTGGATTGATCTGAGAAATCAAAATTTTAACTGAATAAAGAAAACTTTAATTGGAGGTACTGAATAGAGAAAACTTAGGCTGCTTTTTGTTGGTTAGGCGGGTCCAATCGGCCACGATATGAAATGTGTACCCTGGACCTTACACCGGAGGAAAAAAAAAGTAACTTTTTCGAAAGATTAGATATTTTTACTACTTTTTGTTCTCATTACAGATGACAAGCTGAAATGCTTAAAAAAATAATCCAGGTGGCGTAAGGCCGTAACCTGCTGGCTCAAATCTGACCTGAATAGCCTGTGGAAATCCGCACTTGGAATTGACCTGCTGAGTCCCTGGTTGGTGGGTCCAGATCCCCTAAAGTAACCCATTTTCTTAGTTTAGATCCGGACTGTCTGATCAAAATTTGAGTTACTTTAGGGGATCTGAATTCCTGATCTGTTTGGTTGGGTAGAACTTCACTAGCTTTTTTTTTTTTTTTTGTGTGTGTGTGTGTCAATATTTAAGTTATTTAACATGGCCCATTTTTCATGTTAAGTAGATATTCTCGGAGCGGAGAGGACACACCAAGTTTTTGATTCGTACACACGAGTTTTTCAGGACGATTCAAAGACATTACAGCAATGCATTGATGGATGCTAATAAGCAGGCTGCAATAAATTTGTATGTTTTCCTTGAAGCATGAATTGTCTCAAGTACTTGCGGTTTGCAAAACATATCTTAAATCTGCATAGTGACCATGATAACATTTGCTTTTCATATTTTTCAAATTCAAGCACATTCAGGAAATATAAATTTGGTTGAAATTGTATATAGAGTTGGGTTAAAATGCCCCATTGTTCTGTGCCCCAATCACGCCTCACACCCTTATCTCCATTTTCAAAGTCCAAAAAATCGATCCGAACTGCTCAACATGATATCCATATTAAAATGTGCTCGGAGACAAAATTGTATTTTTTTTGGAAATTTTTTACTATTTTTTTAGATAAGGTACAAAATCACTGTTTTCAAAGATTTAAAAGATTCTGAATCTTCTAAAAAACAGTGATCTTGTAGCTATCTAAAATATTAGTAAAGCATTCTAAAAAATATAAAATTTGGTCTCCAGGCACATAATAATATGTAGATCATGTTGAGCGATTCGGATCGACTGTTTGGACTTTGAAACGGAAATAGGTTTGTGTGGCATGATTGGGACACAAAAACATTGGGGCATTCTAACCCTACTCTAGTATAAATTTATTCACTTACCATCACCTTTTGTTGCAGATTCTTGGGATACTTTGAACCACAGCCAGGCAAACCAGCAATTTGGGAAATCAGATTCAACAAACCTCCACCTGAAGATGATCAGGTTCTTAGTCGCACCACAAGGTACCTTAAAATTGCCTCCACTCTCTATCTAGAGTTATGTCTTCTTATGCGCATATTTACCTAGAGGACGGTTCAGATGCCTCCAATTTTTGTGCCTTCATTTTAAGACTACAATAACTTAAAATTTAAAACTTTAATGTCAAAATAAAACCATTAAATATGATCTATATCATTTTCTCTATGCACACGTAAAAGATTATGACATTTTGAATTTGTTTTGATTAGTGTCAAGAGCTTGCAAAAATACACTGATGTGGATAAATTTTTGACGTTGAATTTTCAACTTGCTGTGATTCATATAAAACCAAAATAAAAAAGTGGTAATTTTTTACGTGCATGTACATAAAATAAAATAATATAGATCACATCTAACAGTTTTATTTTGACATATTAATTTTAGAACTTTTTTTATTAGAAAATAAAAATGTGGAGGCACAAAAATTGAGGCACTTGAATCCTCATTTATCTATTTATCTGTTGTCTATCTATCATCATTGTTTATTTTTTCTTCCTCATTTCGATCTTCTTCTCTTTCTCCCTTTTTTTTCCTTCACTTTTTTTTTTTTTTTTTTCTCTAGTACCTGTACAATCATGCCATATGATCTTAAAGAAAAAGTTCTTATGTACTAATTACGGATTTAAAAATATTTTTCTGAGAATTATGCAATTCAACTAAACAGTTCATATATGAGAAGGGCCTTGTCGGATGGCAGCATTATAGTCAAGAACCATTCAAATTCGTGCCCTATGGGACAAGGTGGAGCCAGCAGCAGCAGCACGTGGTCTTGCGTGTAAGCATCCATTTTACATCTATACCCAGCCAATACTTGGTATTGCTGTGGCTTTGAACCTTTGACCTCACCTTGCCCCAAACCATAATTACCAAGACTTCATTTTTTCTCAATTGTTTGAGTTACCTTACGATTCCCTTTTTTTTTTTTTTTACTTCAAAAGGTGTACACCATCCGAGCCTCAGAAGCACTTTGTATCCGACAATGAGCTTGCAACAGAGAATGAAGAATACGAGGAGTCAAATTTTTTTGACACTTCTATCCTTTATGGACAATTGCCTCCCATGAGGTAGGGTTCTTTGCCTTTTTATGCACTAATTTCAATATT
Source organism: Carex rostrata (assembly GCF_964058835.1). Classification (NCBI taxonomy): domain Eukaryota; kingdom Viridiplantae; phylum Streptophyta; class Magnoliopsida; order Poales; family Cyperaceae; genus Carex; species Carex rostrata. The sequence continues at coordinate 12,383,432 of NC_135921.1, forward strand.
TTCCTTTGCTCGGTTTCATGGATGTGAGTATTAGTAATATAATATTTCCTTCTTCTTTTTTATGATTGGAGTAGTTCTCCTATTATTTATTCGCCAACTGTGAACACGCCAACTCGATCGACTGGTGATGTAAATGATGTAGCGAGTATCGGAGAAGCTTCGATTAGTGAAAGTGGAGAAAGTGGGGATGTGAGTTTTTTTCTTTTTGGGCTACATGTACATAAAAATGATTTAGATTTGTTATTGTAATCCCACTCAGTTTATAGAAAAATGGAAAACACAAGAATTATATTAGAAATCATTATTGGATTTGGTTTGTTTCAGAAATGCATAGTACTAAAATAATTTCTGGCTGTCTTTTGTTTTCAGGATGTTTACCGTGGGAAAAAACTGATCAAAGCACCGGGTTTCTCGGACAAATTTCGTTACTGGGTTGATCACGACGAGCTGCTGGGTTTCTACTAATATAAGAATTATTATTCCATTATTATACATGAATACTTCTTTTTTCATGCTTCATCTGACTCCGGCTTTAGGTTAAGCACGTATTTATGAGGAACTACTAGCAGTCAGAGTTTTCCGCGCTGTGATAAGAAAAGAGACCAGGCCAGGCAGACGGGACCCACGGTAAACTGTGAGATACGTATTTCCACAACCAGATACGTATTTTACTACTTTAGGAAAAGTACAATTCTGTTCATTATTTGTTGTATACATGTGTATGTTTACTTTGTAGCTAGTAGTACCAGTACATAGCACAATTCTTTTTTTCTCTCCCCTCCTTCAAAAGTTGTATAATTATTTGCTCATTGGAAGTGTCAAAAAAAAAATGTTGTAACAATTTCAGTGTGTAAATATTTTTTTATTGACGGGATTGTGGTGGTTTTTATGGTTTCTGGCTTTGATTTATTTTGTTTTCATATTTCATTATTTGAAAATAATAAACGATCATGGTAATGACACATTGAGGTCCTATATATATATATATATTTTTTTTTTTTTTCTTTTTTGAAATTGTTCTTTTTCTTATATTCAGCTCTTTTTGTATAAATTTGATTTCATTTTGATACAACGGTGTGATTCCCGTACGGACAGGAGCCTCCCAATTTTTTTCTCATATTGATGCAAGAAAAGATATGATGATGATATATACACATTTGTAATCATATAACCCTAGCTCTAAAGCAAGAGGCTTCAAAAATCTAGAAGCTCCTCGATTTGTCCAGTGCTTCCTAGTTCCTACTGTTAAATCAGTTGGTTAGACATGAACATCAACTAATAAAGGCGCAATAATTGCTTAAAATTATATTTCTGCATGAGGACAAAAGATAAAAGGCAAAATATAAGAAGTTGCTGTCACTTGTCTCCAAATAATTAGCCGAAAAGACGAGCATATAGAATGACCAAATCCTAGCCATTTTAACTGTAAAAGCTGTGCCTTATGAGATAAAGGATTTTCGATGGACGTCAGATGAAAGACATCCAACTTCTGAGCCCGGCCCATTAACTGTCGGTCCGTTTTCTTTTTAGTTTACCTGAGAGATTTTCAGAATACAAAAAGAATTCTGATCCCAATAGGGAGCCCGGCCCATTAACAGGAACTCTGATCCGGGTTTTAAATTATCGCTGTGTTGATGTTACTGGGCCGTCAAATACGCGGCGGTGTTGCATGAAGTCTACATGGTAACATTTTGTGCTGAACTAAAAGGTAACAGAGGAGGGCTCAAATGTCTTATTTTAACATTTTTATTTTTAAGTTTTAAGTTTAAATAAAATATCTGAATCACTCAATATGATATTCAAGATAAAATGTATTTAGATATCAAATTTTATATTTTCTGAAAGTTTTTTACTATTTTTTAAAATAAGTACAAAATCACTATTTCTAAGAAAATTGTGAATCATCTAAAAACAATGATTTTGTACTTATTTTAAAAAATAGTAAAAAGTTTTCAAAGAAAATATAAAATTTAATCTCTAATTATATTTCATCATGAATATCATGTTGAGCGGTTCGAATTGTCTGTTTGAACTTTGAAATTGAAGATGAAAATGTTAAAGTACATTGTGGCATGAAGTAATTGGGCATTTGAGTAATATTAGTTTTAGACGGAGAAATTTGGCATGAGTGAATCCAGTTATCCAGTCTCTCTCAAATAATATTTTGACAAGAACCACCTGCACATAAAATATTTCTACCCTCCCGCATGCGACTTCATGTTGCAAAGAAATTAACAGAGCAAGCAAGAGGTGATAGATCCAGAGCACTGAGCAGTGATCTAATGCAAAACACAATAAAGGAGCCTGTCCCCAACCTGTCAACGCAATATTACTACTTTAATACGCAAAGACCTTTATTTTTTTTCTTTGTTTGGTGGTTAGGTTTATGTGATATCAAAGTTTGGATAAGTGCTACATCTAAACTGGGGCCCATCTGACATGGCATTTTAATATCATATCAGCAGCACTGTACAGATAGGTTAGGTCTAGTCTTAACTTCATCAAGGTTTACTTTTTCATTCATTCGTTATTTCATTATTTGCTTTAAAAATATTTATATCACTTGTTGAGAAAGCAGGTACTGTGACCTCAGTGTTTTAAAATGCGGCCGCATGGGCCGCATATGCGTATGCGGCCGGCAGCCATGCTCAGAATGTCCATGCAGTTTTTCTATGCGGCCGCATATACGGTCCGAATATGCAATCATGCGGATTAAAAATGCGGCCATGCGGTCATAAGGTCTGAATATGCGGCCATGCGGACTGAAATATGCGGTCATGCAGTCTTCCATGCGGTTTTGATAATTTGATTGTATTTTAATTAAAATTTATATTAAAAAAATCAAAAAATTATTGTTGGTTATGTTATTATGTAAAAAAAAAATTCAAATATATGAATATGAATATATATATATACGTGAATTTTTATTTTAAAATCCGCATATATAAATCCGCATGAAAATCCGCATATGCATCCGCATACTGCATATGCGGTATGCAATGGCCTTCCGCATGTATGAACATAACCGCATTTTAAAACACTACTAACCTCAATAGGCCGTGATTTTTAATTTTATCCATTTTAATAAATATTTTCAGAATATTTACGGTCCGAATTTTTTTTTTTGGAATTGATTGAAGTTTCGTACGAAAATTGACCGACATACAGTCTTGATATCTCATGATCTGTTTGGAGATTTCGTACGAAACTTCATAGCCTTGTTCTATGATCTCAAGACTGTATGTCGATCAATTTTCATAATTTTTGGAGATGTTTTGCTATGTTAACCAAGGGTGCAAAGTTGGGCTCAAAATGCACTCCTTTAGCAGTTCGGGTAATTTTTGAGACCTGATATCTCACGATCTGTTCAGAGATTTCGTACGAAACTTGACAGCCTTGTTCTATGATGTCAAAACTGTATGTTGGTCAATTTTCACGATTTTTGGAGATGTTTTTCTATGTTAACCAGGGGTGCAAAGTTGGGCTCAGAATGCACTCCTTTAGCAGTTCGGGCAATTTTTGAGACTTGATATCTCACGATCTATTCAGAGATTTCATACGAAACTTCACAGTCTTGTTCTATGATATCAAGACTGCATGTCGGTCAAAAATTGCCCGAAGAAAACAAGGCTGTCAAGTTTCGTACGAAATCTCCAAACAGATCGTGAGATATCAGGTCTCAAAAATTGCCTGAACTGCTAAAGGAGTCCATTCTGAGCCTAACTTTTCACCCCTGGTTAACATAGCAAAACATCTCCAATAGTCATGAAAATTGATCGACATGCAGTCTTGATATCATAGAACAAGACTGTGAAGTTTCGTATGAAATCTCCCAACAGATCGTGAGATATCAAGTCTCAAAAATTGCTCGAACTGCTAAATGAGTGCATTCTGAGCCCAACTTTGCACCCCTGGTTAACATAGCAAAACATCTCCAAAAATAATAAAAATTGACCGACATGCAGTCTTGACATCATAGAACAAGGCTGTGAAGTTTCGTACGAAATCTCCAAACAGATCATGAGATATCAAGACTGTATGTCGGTCAATTTTCGTAGGAAACTTCACTCAATTCTAAAAAATAATAATAATAATTCGGACCGTAAATATTTTGTACGGTCCAGAATTTTAATTCCGGTCCGCAAATATTCTGCACGGTTTGGACATTTTTATAATTTTTTCTAAAATCTGGTTACTTTTAATAAAATATTTATTAAAATGGGTAAAATTAAAAATCACGGCAGAAAGTCTATAACAGGTACCAATAGTATTCCAAATTGGATTGTCGTACTACTAGCAATTATTCCAATTGGTACGCATCCCTTTCGATTGTAACCAAATTGATCATTCATTCATAAATTTTAGTCCTTTAGTACCTAATTTTGGTACCGAATCTTGGTACCTGATGCTGAGATGTTCTAACACTTCAAGTTAATTTGATTCGTTGTTCTTTTCATAGAGGTAGCTAGGGTTGGCAATGAGCAGGCTCGTTACGAGTTGGATCTAGTCTGAACTCATTACGAGCAAGCTCGTCCGAATCACGAGCAAGCTGACTTTAAATCTCAGCTTGAAATCATCATGAGCTGGACCGAGCTAACAAGCTGGGTCTGACTATATTTTGTTTTTAGAAGAAAATAAGTTATACGAACTTTTTGGACCGAGTTGAACTGAGCTGGACAGTACAAAATGCACAGAAATCCATACATATTCATAAAATTGATGCCTGGCCGAGCTAGCTGGCGAGCAAACTAGATCCCAGCTTGAACTCGTTAATTATGAACCAAGCTAGTGGCGAGTTAGATCGTTAACAGCTCGATCTAGTAACGAACGAGCTGTTAGCGAACAAGTCAGGTGCGAGTCACAAGCTACGAGCTTTTTTGGCACCCGTAGAGGGAGCTGATTATTACAGTGCTTGATGAGAAGATATATAATACACAATTAAGCGACCAATCATCATATGACTTATTAAATATAATTAATTAGTCGGATAAAATATTTCTCAAATATTAAGCAATATCTATTATGATTTCATTATACAAAGCAACATCTATTATAGTATTATTACTGCTACCGCTGCTATCATTTTTTTTATTATTGTTTGGTTTATTGTTATTATTATATTTATTTATATTAAAATCTACCCTTATATTATTTTAACTAATATTTTACAATACAGCATTTGTCCTTCCAAATAGTACAAAAATAGCACTATTCTATCTACTATTTGAAAGGGTATTCATCTATTATTCTTCATTTATTATTCAAATAGTACTACTTATTCTATATGATATACAGCGTTACAGAGTGAGGCTGTGGAATCTTTTATTGACTGTTTGAAATCAAATTTTACATCTTTAAATTTTAAGCATCTTTAAATTTTAAGCGTTACAGAGTGAGGCTGTGGTATCTTTTATTGACTGTTTGAAATCAAATTTTACATTTTTAAATTTGTTATTACTATCTTTTTATATAGGTAGAAAATCATTACTTATCTAACAAAAATGTAAGAAAAATATAAAATCTGATCAATAAGTACATTTTCATACCGAGATCGTATTGAGTGCGGATAGACTAAATAGATTGATCATGCACATGATAAAATGGATAAAAATTGAATTCGATACGGTAGAAAATCAAGCGCAACACCAATTTGCACATGACTCCTAGGTCATTAGCAAAACTATGATGCGCACTTAGTAGTTTTTAATTTTACAAAAATCATTGATAAAATCAGAATTTTGAAATATTGAGGTGGTAACTAAAAAAATTTCAGAACTATTAACAGATCAATTCGATATTAGCATAAGAAAAAACATTTAATTTATGTCTTAATTTGTACATATATGTAGATATTTATAACAATAACCCTCTATTTTAAGATTTTACTCTGTGTAACTAAAATTCTATACTATCATAATTAATCAGTTTAAGTATAGAAAATTGAAATCTTTATTATTTATACAATTTTCATTGCCTGTAATACATGGCGGTATCCGAATTATTTATACAATTTAAAAAAAAATACTGATTGACAGATTCGGATGGATCTATTAAAATTTAGAGTTTAATATATATTTTTAGTTACATAATTATTTTTAATCCCTATAAAAGTGTGAGAATTATTTCATGAGTAACCTACATAATTATATTATTAATAATAATATTTTATATGACAGTTTACAATCATTCAAGATTCTTTCAAATTTTTTATCATGTTAATAGCAGCAAAGCATGCATGTCAGCGTCAATTTAGCATCTTTTTGTCAGATGTCGCTCTACTGCTCTAGTTGAAATAGTGGTTCTCTTCTCTCTTTCTTTTTTCAACAGAGAGAGAGAGAGAGAGAGAGAGAGGTGGGTGGTACATGATGGCAACTTGGTACAATAATTGCTTAAGCAAGCTGCACGATGGAGGGTCTCAGCTTTATAATCTCTGTGTTTATTATTTATTATGTGCCTCTATTGTTCCCGCTTTTCTAACAAAACTTTTACCTTTTCTAACATTTTTCTTTTCTCTTTTACTTTAGTATATATCGCACTCGTTCTGTATTGAAAAAGCCATGCAATGTGGGGAATGGGGGGAAGCATATCCTCTGCGGAGCTGTACAGAGTTTTTAACTTGGTCTGTTCATTTCAGATCAGATCTTGCAAATTTTGATAATGTTTTTTTTTCAATTCAGACAAGATCTGATGTGATCTGTCCGATCCGAAACGAACGGACCAGATTAAAAGCTCCGCAGAGGATATGCTTCTGGGAATGGGGACCGGTCCCAAGGATATCGAATCAAATTTGATCTGTTGTTCGATCTATGTCAAGATTTGTTCGTACTTGATCTGCACGAATTTTTAAAGTTGTATGCACAGATCTTCAGTGGATCGCACGGTTTCGACCGTAATTGTACAATGTTCATCATATGAAATGTTCACCTATGTTAGTTTCATTCCCAAAAACCAATTAAATAAAGATTTGAGAACTAATTTTGCAATGTTGTTCGTATGAAATGTTATATGTTTTCTATAAGTATTAAAATAGTTGATTGACTTGTTGGATTTATTGTCAATTTCGTTGGATTTAATGCCAACATTGAGCATATATGTAATCTAATTATGCATTGTTTACTGTCATATATGATTGTCAATTAAAGTGATCAAATAAGGTAATAGACAATTAATATATTCATTAGGATGTGGTCTATAAATGTGTAGAACAATTTAGGCAAAGATCAAATCATTGATGGACTGATTCTGAATTTGCAATTAAGGAAACCGATTCTCTAGCTGCTGCACGGATTTTGATGCAGTTGCACGCTTTTTGATGCACATTTTTTTTTAAGTTGGCATGTGGCCAGAAAATCGATTTAGGGTTAGGGTTTGGCAATATGTTGACTCTACATCTCTATATATAAGGATTGGTCCCCAAGACACAAGGTAACCAAGAAAAGCACAGAAATTGAATATATGTTTTTCTGTTAAGAAAAATACAGTTCTGTGTGTCTTCTCTTCTTCTTCAACTATCAAAGAATAGAGAAGATAAATCCATTAGAAAAATTTGGAGAGGATTTCTCAAGGGTCATACCTTGCTGTCTTGGAAGACTTATTCCTCGACCCGACGACAAAAGGTGAGAAGGGCTTCTTGCCATTGAAGACTTGTCTCGTGCTCACGGAGACGGCTTGCTCTACTATGGCTTTGGTTGTTCCATGACAAACGACATGGAATCAGGTATTATGTTCCGCACTTATGATTTATGTTTTGGGTCTCTTTGGCATATGACGGTCCTTAGGTTAAGCCGTTAAGGTGAGAACTGTTCCTCCTTCCCCGGGGTGTAAGTGTTTGACCACTAGATGAGATGTAATTGTTTGATCTTTAGATAAGACGTAATTGTTTGGCCTTTTATGATTCCCCAACATGACTTTGATCTCAAACTTAAATGAAAAAAATAAGCAAAGGATCAAAAGCAGTCAAAACATTGATTTCAGACTAAAAAAATTCAGACTGTAATATGACAATATGATTATAGTGATAGAGGAGGGATTTACACTGTTTTTTTTATGACACCAAATTACACTTTACATTTTCAAAGTTTAAACAGTCGATCCAAACCGTTCCACATGATGGATATATAAAAATGTGCTTGCATATCAAATTTTATATTTTTTTTGAATTTTTTTACTATTTATTAAGATGGGTATAAAAATTTAATGGTCTGAAAGCAAAAAAATTGTAAAATACTTAATAAATAGTAAAATAAATTATAAAACAATAAAATTTGATGGCAAACGCATTTTAATATATTCATCATATTGAACAGTTTGAATCAACTAATTAAACATTAAAAAATTAAAAAAATATAAAATATAATAGAGTGTCAGAAAAAATGCTGGTAGATCCTCGGCGATTTTTATTAATATCCCTAAAACAAATCAAAATTTTAAAAATGCCCCTGCTCCCAATTTTTTTTAAAAAATGCCCTGACCGCCTGGGCTTCGGGCGGCCCAAAAAAGCCTGTGAGGCGCCACCCCCTAGGGCAGCCCAAAGCACAAGTGAGGCGCCACACAGCAGGGCGCCTCATGTGTGTGTGTGTTTTTTTTTTTTTTTTTTTTTTTTAGAGAAATGTTAGTATTTTGATTTGAATAATTTTGTGAAGAAAAACGGATTAAAATTCATAATAAATCCAGGAATTTAAAATTCAAATACATTACTAAATAATACAGTACCGTCGAGTCCATAGAATAAGGTAACATAAAATTCATACAGCAACAACCAGTTCAAATATCAATTATACAAACCGTTACAGTTAAAACATAAAATACTACAACAACATACAATTGGGGTCTAAGCCTTACGAGACGAGGAGCTTGCTCCCTTTTTTTCCTCAGCCCGACGGACGCACGCAGGACACTCCCACGTAGTGAGACGAGCGTCGTTCAGCAGATCTGCATGCGGGTCCATGCAATTGGGATGAACAGCTTTGCCACATTTATAACAGAAGAACATATCCACCATATCTCCGTTCAGCTCACATAAGCAGCACTGTCCCCATCTAGGTGGAGGGACCCTGTCCACCCAGCCTTCCATCAGCATTTTTCTAATTGATGGATCAAGAGTGCTTAGAAATTCTTCATTATTTTTGGGTGAAAACAATCTTTCCAAATTCCTCATCGCGTAGGCTTCAGCCGTCCAAAAATTATTAATGAGTGCTCTTTTTGCTTCGCGTTCGGTTTCAGTTCTTCCTCTATTTTTTTCAACTTTGGGTGCCATTATAACTAGGGTTTCAAGTGACAGCAATTGATTAGGAAGGCTAATTATGTGCGTAATTAAATACTAACTGTACAGTAATCAACGGCTAATTAGAAAATAATTAGAAAATATATAAAAAATAATTGAAATAAATATTTTAAAAATAATTAAAAGAAATATTTAAAAAATAATTACAAAAAATATTTAAAAAATTATTAAAAAATTATTTAAATTACCTGTAGCTGTAGTCGCCCAGAAAATCGCCCGAAATCGCCTTGAGCGCTTTCTCCCTTCTTTCTGCCTTTGAGGTGGAAGGTAGACTGATGTTGGAGTGAGAAGAGAGAGAGAGAAAAAACGAATAAATAGGCATCCCTAGTGGACCGCCCGTGGCCCAGGCGGTCAGGACCCTAGCAAACCGCCCCTGTCACAGGCGGTCTGCTGGGAGTGTGGGTCGCAAATAGTGAAGAAATTGTAATTACTTGAATATAATTTCTTAGTTTGAATGTAATTACTTGAAGTATACATGTGCTGCTTTTAATTATATTGTTGAACTTTAATTGTATTGTTGAACTTTAATTGTATTGTTGAACTGTGTTATAATAATGAAATGTAAAGTGCAAACAACATAATACCAACATGAACATAAAATAAAAAAACGTAATGTCAACATAATACAGCAGTCCCATAGTCAAAATACTACAGTCAGAAATATATCACAATAAACAAAAACTCTACAATCATCATCTTCGTCTCCTTCCGGATAGAGACAACCTAGGAGCCGCTACGCCCTTGCCATGCCTGTGCGGCTGCACGCGCCTCTGCGGACTCACATCTCGGAGTGCATCCTCTCCCAAATCCTCCTCATCGTCCCCCATATCCTCATCCTCGTCCCCCGTATACATGTGCTGCGTACCTGTCCTGGCTGCCCGTGGATCAAATCCAGCAGCTGACTCTGCATTGGCGGGCTGTGTACGCAGCTCCCATGGATCTTGCTCCCAGCTTGCAGAATACGTGGAAGGAGGCGGTGCGCCAAATAATGCAGAGACAAAGCCATCTGCAGTCTGAGATGAACTCCCACCAGCCTCAAAGTCATGCTCCATCTCCACTCCATATCGTGGTCTGTGGGAGCCATACGCCTCTGCATCTGTATCTGCCGGGTCCAGCTCATTTATGCTAAATATGGGATCGGCATTCCAACGAGGTGCTCCATCCTAGATTAAAATAATGTTAGTTTTGCTACATACAAAGAACTCTGCAACAAATAATGGTATAATTGGCGACTGACCGTGCCAAGCTCTACTGCAACTCCGTATTTATTTTTATAAGCATCCCATCCTTAGGTATTCAGCACCCAGTCGTGGAACGCCCAACCTGAGTCATCAGCTGCATAATTGGAAGTTAACTGAGTTAGAACGAACAATTCAACGGAAATAAGAATATTGTGTGCGTCGTACTTTTAATATTAACTTGTAATTACCTGCAGGAGCTTGCGGCATCTCATCGCCGTAGACAGGGACTCGTTGATAATCTGGATTTCGCGGTGCAGACTGTATCTCCCGCCAATTGATGTTCTCCCCAGCATCGCGCAGCATGCCAACGAGGCGGCCTTCAAAACCGCCTGTCTCCACGATTGGTGCAGTGTGCTCGAGCATCTGGCATCCTATATATCGCCAAGCATCCTTCGCCATGCACGCCAAGCTGTGTCCAACTCCTCTCATAGCGGTCAACAGCTGCACACAACATGATTATGCCTACAGTAAGTAATCTGGATTTGCACTTTAAAATTAAAGTATGTTTCGGTTTTACTTACCGCGCGAGCATTGATCGGACCCCAGGGCATATAATTGCTGGATGAATCCATCAGCCTACGTCGTAGGGTCTCGCCATAATGGCCTGTCAGGTAGACTGACGGCATGCCCCATCTCTGGTACCATACGGCATATCTCAGATCCCCGGGACCAGCACCCAACGATGTAGTATCTGGCGGGCTCCATAAGTGCTGCTCCGGATGTCGAGCCCAGTTGTACTGCATGACGAAATGCTGGCTCCAGTCGACTTTAGCCTTAGTGTGCGCCGTTCTGCAAATGCAATTAATTAGAAAGTAGAGAAACAGTGGATATATTAAAGTTAAAAATTAATTAAGTAGAGAGAACTTAATTGTGGAACTTGTCGGTAGCATCCTTGCCCATCAACGGGTGCTCCGGGATGAAAGCATCCAAGCCAAACTGCCGGGATACCCGATCGGGGTAATGGTACTCCACGATCCAGAAACAGACGACCGGTCCCCGATAATACCATAGATGTGTCTGCTCTAATGTCAGCGGGCTCAGCCATATGCGCTGATACCATGCACGATACGGAAACCAATCGATATTCCCATCTCGGAGCATCTGGAGCTGACCCCGGACATAAGAAATCCCCCTGCCCCTCTCTTCATGATCGTGATGACTGCCCCATATGGCGGCGTATGCGGGGCATCTGGCTGGCTCAGGGCCTCCCCAATCGGGATGCGGCAATGGTATGACTGGCCGGTTTATGGGCAGATGTGACCACGACCAATGCTGAAGCAGAAGCAGTGGTCCAAAGAGCTGTTTATTCTTGACCTGAAAATTTAACTTACAATTCAATCTGGGTGCTTCTTATCCATCCTTCAATAACAACGTATATTAATACAGACTTACCAGACAAGCATGGCAGAGGCCTCTGTATAAGTGGGCGAGGACAGCTCCACCCCAGTTCCATCTCGATTCTTTCTCCAGGTCCCTCAGCAGGGAGAGGTACATCATCGGAATCGCGTCACCGCTGGAATCCTCGAACATGACAGCACCGCACAAATCCAGCACATATGCTCTAGTATACCTGCAATATAAAATAATCAATGTAAATAATTGAGACGGTTGAGCAACTACTAAGTTAATTTAAAGAGTGTAATAGTACCTCCTGACCGCCTCAATGTCATCAGTATCAACATCTATCTGATTATGGAAGAAGTGAGACCGGAGTGCCTTTAGAGAAATGCAGTACCCGGAATAACGAAACTCCTCCTCCTCCCCCTTCTTCTTCTTATATTTCTTCTGCAGAGTCTTCGGATCACACCCTAACAACTCCGGTATCATCCTCTGCAGCTCTGGATGGTCTGAGATGCCGCCTATGGGGTCGCCATCGATACGTAAACCCCATAAGGCGCTCACATCACCAAGGGTGACTGTCATCTCCCCGACCGGGAGATGAAATGTATGAGTCTCAGGTCGCCATCTCTCCGCTAGACCTTGCATCAGAGACACATCGATCCTACTCTGCGGCATGGTGGCAAGCTGATACAAGCCGAGGTTCAAGATGTATCGCTGCATTTCTTTATGGGGGACGTACGGAATCTCAGACCTGCGGTGCCTCACCGTAAGCATGACATCGTCCTGTATTTATTATCAATTTGTCAGACTCAAATCGTGCATTTTTTTTAATAACTCAACAGAATGTCATTTTTTAAAGTATAAAATTCACGTACCTCAAGAGATGCCAATGAGACGCGGTGCTTAACATGATGGGTCCATAGAAGAGGACTAAATGTGTCAGGATCATGCACACCATCTGGAAAATCGGCCTGAGACGACGGATCCGCTCCAGTCGGATCCTCAAAACCCCTGCCAGTCGTATCATCATACGACGACGGGCCCTCTCCAGTCGGATCCACCGAGGACGTGCCAGCTCCACTCGGATCCACAGGATCTGCACCCTCTGCAGGCTCAGCTCGTACTCCCCACCGTCTAACTCTAGGCATACTACATTTGCCAAAAAATATTAATCAAAACATACAATTTATATAAAAAAATTTTAATAAGAAACATATACAATTCTGGGTTTACTTTTTTAATAAGAATTGCATGTATATAATCCAAAAATAATTGTATGTAAATAAATTGCATTTATATGATGTTCAAAAATATACAATTAATTTTGTTGCATGCATATGCATTTGCATGTATATACAATTAATTTACACTTTGCATGTAAGTAAATTGCTTGCATACGCATTTTTTTTTTACAAAAATTAATTTTGTTGAAAATAAATAAACTTTACAAAAAAAAATGCATATACAATTCTGGGTTTATTTTTTGGGTGTATATGCAATTTGTTTACAAAATTAATTTTGCATGTACATGCATTTTTTTTTGGTAAACAAATGCATGCAATTTACTTACAATAAAAAAAATGAGATATAGATGCAATTTACTTACAATAAAAAAATATATATATCATTTTTAAACAAATATTGATATACTTCAAAATAATTAGTTTTACTTCAAATCTTTTATATTCATATATACATGTTTTTTATAAACTATCACAAAAATAATTTTCAAAAAATAAATATGCATATTTTTAAATCATAAACCCTAAATTGAAGTGTAAACCCTAAATTTGTAAGTAATTCACAATTGACAACCATAAACCCTAAATTTAACTATAAACCCTAAATTTAAAAAAAAATTCACAATTCACAACTACAAACCCTAAATTCAACCATATGTCATTCAAGCAATTTTACCATAAATCATAATCCTAAATTCGAGCAATTGCACCAATTCAAGCAATTCAAGCATCCAATTCAAGCAATCAAGCAATTCAACCATCTAATTCAAGCAATCAAGCAATTCAACCATCTAATTCAAGCAATCAAGCAATTCAATCATCTAATTCAACCATCCAATCGAACCAATTCGACCAATTCAATCAATTCAACTAATTACTAACATTTCACCCTAAACATCGAATCAAACAAAACCGAATCACATTATATCATTTAATCACATTTAACCGAAACCCTAAACCCTAATCAAATCGAAAAAAAGAAAACTCACTTGTTCGATCGAGAGAGAAGCGAATCGAGGAGCGAGGCAGAGAGGGGTCGGCTCGGAACGGCTTCTTTCTTCTTCTTTCTTCTCTTTTTTTCTCTTTTTTTCCTCTTTTTTTCGGCAGAAACAATGGGGGAGAGAGAGGAGGGGCGGCTCAGATGGGGGGTTATAGATGGGCAGTGGGGCGCCAGATGGGGGGGCGCCTCACTTGGCTTATGAGGCGCCAGATGGGGGGACGCCTCACTGGTGTTGTGGTCCGCCATTTGGGCCGGCGCCTCACAGGCTTTTTTGGGCCGCCCGAAGCCCAGGCGGTCAGGGCATTTTTAAAAAAAAATTGGGAGCAGGGACATTTTTTAAATTTTGATTTGTTTTAGAGATATTAATAAAAATCGCCGGTAGATCCTCCTCATAGTAATACTAGGTACCAATACTAAATATCGTCTACATTCGTAATTAAATTGAATAAGATGGCATCCACGCTCCTTCCTTTAAAATAATTCAAGTCGTCAGGTTGTCAGACTTGCCTTCATTTAATGCAAGTGATCATCCACTGTTCGATAAAATCTTTCGAATATACTCGGCATTAAAAAATAATTTACGCTAGATTTACCTAGTTTAGTACCAACATGGTAAAATAAAAATATATAAAATACTCTGGTATACACAAGTTGATAGTAATTAAATAACAAAAAAAATAAAGTCGGGCTCTAACGTGTGGAAATTAATTTTAATTCTGAAAAGAATATTCTACAACCAAAGGAGCACACTCCAAAAAAAAAAAAAGTAATTCATGAATTTGCACGATCTCTGTTACATTTTTTTTTTTCTTTTTAGTATTTCATCTCCATTCAATTCTTAACACCTGAAAAAATTTGCACCATCAGTCGTACTTTTCCCGTTAAATACAATTCAATTTGGAATTGGCAATGAAAATCGAGATACATTTTTATTCAAGTTTGACCTTGGAATTGGCAATGAAAATCCAGATACTTTTTTATTCAAGTTTGACCACGGTACCTTTCGTCATGAGATTTTTATTCTGAAAATAATATTTCAAATTTTTTAATTATTTATATTAACATTTATTTAATTTTTAGCTTTTTTTTAAATTATAGAGTTTAACTACTCTTATAAATTATCACATGTGTTCTCGTAACTCAGCAATTAGAATTATAATTTATTATTGTGGAGATTTGAATTCAAACTCTGTTATGTATTTTAAATTTTAATTTCTCTTATTCAATTTTTTTAGTTCTGTCCATGCAGGTATTACAATTTGTATTAGTTCTTCTATTACAATAAAAAATAATTTTAGAAACTATAAGCATATTTTTATATTAATCATTTTGGATCAGCCATGACATTATAAAGTTAAATATAGAATTGTTCTACAAGAGATCATTAAATATATGTGTATCGAAGTCAAACTTTCTTTGTAATATGACATTATGACTATATTTATTTGTAATGTTTTCACGAATTATATTACACATGAAAATATCTTTAATAAATTGCAAATAGTAACTATGTAAAATTGTCATTATGTTAATAGAGGGATCCACTTACATTCTTTTTTAATGACATCAAATTATACTCTATATTTTCAAATTTTTCAAAGTTCAAACAGCCGATCCAAACCGTTCAACATGATGGATATATTAAAATATTCTTGCAAATCAAATTCTACATTTTTTTTGTTACTATTTATGAAGTATTTTACAAAAAAAAATATTTTAAGACCATTGAATTTTTATACCCATATTTATATAAATAGTACAGAAATTAAAAAAAATGTAAAATTTAATCTGCAAGTACATTTTAATATATATATTGAACGATTTAAATGGACTATTTAAATTTTGAAAATATAAGATATAATTCAGTGTCACCGGAAAAAAAGATGTAAGTAGATCCCTTCTCATATTAATATAACAGTATGATATCCATTTGTGTTGGTTTCACGCTCGTTATATGTTATTCGGAAATATTTGAAGTCATGCTCATGAGTAGGGGTGGCAACGAACCAAACTGAACCGAACTTACCTTAGGTTTGAGTTTGGTTTGAATTAATTTCGAACCGAACCTGGTTTGATTCGTTTCGAACCGAACCCATTTTTCGAATCGAACCCGAATCGAATCACGAACTAAATTATTTTTTAGCAGTTCTAGTTATACCGGTAGTTTATACATTAATTTTTTCTCGCGGGACAATTCACATGGCTTCTTTTTACTGGTATGAACTATGAAATGAGTGTTTTTAAGTTGAAAAATTGTTCATGAAAAAATACATCAGAGACGGCATTCCTGGTATGAACTATGAGAGAGGACCGAAGAGAGAGGAGAGACAGTCATCTAGATCGGAGACAGGAGTGACAGCCGGAGAGACAGCCAGTCGCCGAGAGCGTCAGCTAGATTTTAGAGCTAGAGGGAGAGTGAGTTAGGGAGAGGTGGAGAGAGAACTAGGTTATTGAGATTTGAGAGCGAGGGAGTGTCGGCTAAGTTAAATTATGACTCTCTATCTTGGATTTTAATTTCATCAAGTAAATGGATGGCCGATGTTATTATGAGATTCGAACCATAAAAATGATCGAACCCATTTCGATCGAACCAGGCTAGGTTTGGGTTTGGTTTGAATTAATTCCGAACCGAACTTGGTTTGGTTCGTTTCAATTCGAACCCATTTCGAATCGAATTAAACTCGAATCAAACCCGAATCAAACCCGAATCGAATCACGAACCTCAAATTTTTTTGCCAGCCCTACTCATGAGTCGAATAAAATAGTAAACTACAGTACAATTCGGAAAGTACAAATATATTTGAAGTCCATGCGTTATTTTATATTACAAATAATGACGAAAGTTAAAATCTCTCATTAGTCTTGTGTTTCAACAATGTTTCACATTTTTTTTTTTGTTTTTTTTTTTTTAAATCTTCGCAGTGGCTGCAAAGTCGTGAGGAATCACTTATATCCGTTTTTTAATGTACAAATAGTCGTGAGAAATTAATACAATCCCTGGAAATTTCTTGTCTTAATCTAACATAAAACATAAAGTGTCAACGACAATGTAGAATCAAAGTCTTCTCTAGTAGACGCTTGCGTGGCGCCAGCGCGGCACACGGAGCGGTCGCATTTTTTTCCCTTTTGTTTGAGACTTTGAGTTGAAACCCGATGCAGTGAATGCGGTACTTGACAGTTGATTCGTCGTTTTGGACCCAAAACCGACACCGCTAGGCGCTAGCGGCAGCACACGGTATTTGATCGGGCATTAAACATCACGACTATCACGCTTCGCTGTGGCGGATCCGAAATTTGCGTTAAATCCTATTTAGAAAATGGCGCGAACTCCAGTGGAGAAGGGAAATGTTAAGCATCTCCCTGGTACGTCTCCCCGTGTCTCCAGCACCGACACGGAGACACGGAAATGCTTGTCAAAAGTACTTGTATAGTTGTACGTGCAAACTGGGGTGTCGACGTGTCGTAGCAGAGTATTGTGACCAATGGGCAATATCCCTAGAAGTATTTACGAAGTAGTTCTAGTCCAAGCGTGGCGACAAGCAAACGCGCGCCCCGAGGAAATAGCTGCCATTTGTGGCCACGTGGACAAATAGGAAGAGGCCTTTTGACATGTCTTTTCTGGTTTTGATTGGCCAGAGAATCCAATCCTAAATTATTTTTTTTTAACAGCCGAGTAAATGTCATCGTTAACAACGGTCAAATTATTACGGATATACTAATTGAAGGTCTGTTAACAGATTTTTTTTCGATTAATAAGTTGATTATTTCTGATTATTTTGTTTATTCTCGTTAAATTATCTGTTTATTTCTGTTTATTCAAGTAAATATTTATTTTCGCATTATTTTTTTTTTCCAATGACTGTCGGTGTGTGATAATAAGTTTTATAAATCTTGTATTGTAGTTTTATTGGTACTTGAATATACATTCAATATTTTTATATATGTTTTTTCTTCCTTCTTATTTTGAAATTGATTAATTCTTCATTTATATAGCATATATTTTACTTACTAATGTAATTTTTTCAATTAGTACAACATGTTTATATATAAAATTTATTTGTTATCATAAACTATATTTGTTGGAATATCTGATTTCTTTCAAATAATATGTTATTGGTATTTTACTTACTCGTGTAAAGTGTGTAGGTATTGTTAAGAATAAATAACCGTAGTGTCATGTTATAATAATATTACTAAGTTAAATTAAGTTTATTTGATAAGTTTGATGTGTTAAATACATCATTTTCAATCAATTATAAATATATACAAATAATTTTAATGAAAATAATTAAGTGGCTGTATAATTATGATTAATCGATTAATTGCTTGACAATACTCCGTCCGTCCGATGACCGTATACCATTATTTACAACACTGGTGATCACCGGCTCCCTACAATCGACCACGGAATTCATTCGAGGCTACAAATTTGTACATATTTAATCGTCTGTATGTGATCAATCAAATAGAATAAATTATGTGTTTGAACTCTTGATAATTTTTTTTTAAAAAAAACATAAATTATATTCAAAAGCTTTTGTGAATAATTTATATATACATTATGTGTTCTGCTCGAGACGATAAAAATAATCTCTTTCTAGTTAGGGGTGTTTGTATAGATGTACATTTATAGTCGAAGCTTAATTAAAAGTTTAGAGAGAGAGAGAGAGAGAGAGAACAACCTGTGCTATTTGAACATTAATTTTTATTATTTTGGATTAATATTCAAATATTTAGAAGGAATTGAATTAATAATTTTTAGCATGTAATATTTCACCTGTGTATTCATTTCATGTCTACCGGTAAACTTGCTTTATTGGTTAGTGAAATTATTTACATAGACTTCTCGCCCACTTAATTAATTTTTTTGTTTGATAATAATTTTTTTATCTGCTATTAAAAGGATTTGTTACGTATTAACTGAGGCAAATAAAATACAGTACATCAAAGTTTACTTTTCCAGAATTCATAATTTTTTTTACTTTCCGTACACAATAATAGAACGGGGGAAAAGATTTCAAATTATAATTAATAATTAGGAATTATAAGTCAGGATATTAGAAAGTATAAGTTAAAATATTACTTTTTTATCGAGCACCAAATTAATTAATGAAATTAAATCCAATTAATTATTTAAATTAAATTCGTTATTTTTTTTGTTCTCCGACAAAAATTTTGAATTCGTCCATATGAGCAATAATATATGTTGTAAGTTGATCTTGTCTATTATTTTATTGGTTGGAGCAAACAAAACATATTTAACATTATCACGATTTACGTATCTTTGATAACGAAAGAAAATAAAAATAAAATAAAAAAAACTTACGAAAGTAGGCGACCTGATTTTGAAGGAGGCAAATATTGTGCTTTATAATCAAAT
This sequence comes from Carex rostrata, assembly GCF_964058835.1. Taxonomy (NCBI): domain Eukaryota; kingdom Viridiplantae; phylum Streptophyta; class Magnoliopsida; order Poales; family Cyperaceae; genus Carex; species Carex rostrata. The sequence continues at coordinate 12,402,918 of NC_135921.1, forward strand.
AGCAAAATTCTCTACGGCAGTCCAACAATTCTTACGAAATCAGAAAACGACGCAATTTATAAATAACATCTAAGAAATTAATCTGAGCAATTCGACCAATTTGATTTAATGCGGAACTAAATTGTGTTTGATGAAATATAGATAGAATTTTAATTGGGTTTTGAGTAAAATTTGACAAAAAAAATGGTGAATAATATTACTAAAAATAAATTTGTTGAACTTGAATTATGTTATATTTTGTTTTTGTATGTTTTTCATTTAGTATCGTTGCTTAATTACTTTTTTTTTTATGACATTTTCTCCAAATTCTCAAAACATTCATACCCAATTAATTCTGCTTGAAATTCATAAAGAATAAATGTCTTTAGTGGAGGATAAATCAGGTTATGTTGAGCACACCACCCAAAAATAGTTTTAAAGTTTTTGTTTTGTTTTGTTTGCCTGATGCAAATTAACCACCAAATAACCCCCCTGCATGAAATGAAGAGTCAACTAACGAAGAGAAATCAAATTAGTCCGACTATAAAATACAAATTTTTAGGTGGATTAATGACATAACAACCTGATTTTTTTTAAAACAACCCTTTAGGTTTTTTTTTATTGTTAGATCTATCAGCAGGTAGGTTTTTGTACTACTACATATGGATCAAGCTTCTATCAATTTTAGTGGAGAAGCAGGTCAAATTTCAGATTTTAAAAGGGAATAAGACAGTAGGATGCAACTTTCCCTTTTTATTAAATTTAGTGGCACATGCACTGTATAAAATTCTATGCAGGGCAATGAATGCATGGTGCATCAAGGGATTATGTAATTTTAATCATTGTTATTTTTATATTAGCTGACGATGATTGAAGCTTTAAAATTACTTCAATTTAGAGTTTTAAAAATTATCTGAATTAAAGATTTACTTTGCTAATTAAAGTTGAGTTGATAACTTTAATTGGGAAAGAAGGTAACATTTAGTTAATATCTATGTTGCAAGTTACTAAAGTTTCTATTGTTTGTTTGGTTGTTCTATGCATTGGATTAAAAATGATAATTAAATTGATAAAATTTACTGTGATGGAAAGAAAGAAAGAAAACATCTTTCTAGCTTAAAATCAGGACCGTCTGATCAAAATCCATGTGGAAGTTATTATTTGCAAATGGGGTAATACTGTAATAGGGACAATTTTAGGGTATATTCTCATTATAATTGGCCAAATTTTGAGGGGGCATAAAAGAATTGTCTTTTGGTCCCTCCAAAGATCAAAGTTCTTTTAGGGGACATAAAGAAAGAAAATATTAACTTAGCTAGGAAATCAGGATCATATTTTTCTTTTAATGACTTAGATACAGTAGATAACTTTTTTCTATTATTAAACATAATTAATTTGGAGTTGAATTTCAGAATATAATATTTTTTTCTTTTTCTTTTTGATAAGAATACTATATAAGACTTATTGATCATAGAAGATATATTATATTAAAAACAATGAATTACTATAACTAATTAGAGGAACAGTTTTATGAAGTATTCTGAAATGAAATAAATAGATTTATCTTTTGAGAATATAAATGTAAAATTGTCAGTTCCATGTAGGGGTGAAAACAGAGCAGATACGGAGCAAATAGGGGTAAAATCATATTCATATCTCTGTTTTCTGATACTACCAAGGAACAGAAATAAGACATATCAGACCGATACAGATACGAATCCGAATTAGATTGGATATTTATTAAAATAATATAAAAAAATATTAAAGTTCATAATATATATTAAAATATATGATATATATCTACTATACAGATATAGATAATTTAAATGTAAAACCATATATAGTAGTATCCTTATCCACACGGATATTCAGATATCGGAAATCCGCATCTAATGTAAAAACCATAGTAGTACCAGCAGCGGGTGAAGGCACTGCTGTACCAGTACCAGCAGGGGGAGACGCTGGTGTACCAACATAGAAAAACTCATGAAATCAAAATTACCCTTCTCTTTTTGTGTTAATCCAGTATTAGAATCTTATTTCCTCAGCCCCATAGCCAGAGGCTTAAATCCAGACTCATTTTCAATTACTGTGTTTTGGTGGGTAGTTAATGTTGAGCTTTTGTGTTTTGCTCTTTGCTGGGAAGTATGTTTACTTATGTTACATAACGAACAAACTCAATAGTATGTAATTTACCTATTGTGTTTCATATATGAAACGAGCACTTGTATGCCTTTTTACAAAAAGAAGAAGAAGGAATTTAATAATTCTAGTCTGGTATCAATCTTAAGGGCCCTCTTGTGTTTGATTGTATACCAGCTTTGCATGGCAAATATATCACACAAATTATTTTCCGAACAAAACTTTTATTCTAAAGAAATTGAGCATCGCTTGGCATAACCGTTAAAAGAAAACCCAGACAGAGAAAAAGGGGGGTGGTGGCCTGGTGGGGTATACTGGCTACAGAAAATGAGTGCACCCTTTGTCTCCAAGCAAAAGTGATTTACCAATTGCCATGTTACTACCAGTACTGGCATAGACCAATCTAATTAATAGCAAGGTACCTGAGTACCTCAATTTCATCTTATATATTTAAAATTGCCATTGGGTTGCGCTCAATCAAAGCAACCATAATGCACTATCAACTAGATGTAGATGTTATTAATTAAACCAGCATTAATTTTTAAGAATAATTGTACGAAAAAAGTTTGATAAATCTAGTTTGGTATGGTATGGATGGGACATGGTACCAGGCTACCAGCGACTATAGAGCTATTTAATTTCACATGCTTAGGCATGTGTTTGTTTCTCCTATATCTAGTTTCTTCTTAAAATTAAGAGAGAAAATTCTCTAACAAAAAATAAAATAAAGGAGAAGTTCAATGTAGAAAAGGCTCAAATTTATTTGATGATATAAAAATAATAAATTAAATATATGAAATTGCCGACACTTATTTACGAGTAGAGGCTGACAGTGGCTCAAAATAGGGAAGTTTATAAGCTTGTAAGTTTTATGTGTAATTTTTTTGCTAATATTAATAAAATTTTATATTTTTTTTTACTCATGTATTTATTAATTAAAACAGTAATTATGTTTTGGTCTAAAATATATATTGTTGAATATTGTTTTCTTATCAATTCAGTTCATGTTATAGTAATTTATTAGTTCCGTTTCTGAACGCTAACAATGTTAGTGTTCAATTTTAAAGTTGAAAATTGTTAGCGTTCAATTTTAAAGTTGAAATCGATATATGTGAAACTTGTTAGCGTCTCTACCTTAACATGGAAGCTGTTATTACGTATAATGCATCTGCATTTTATTATTAATTTATTTATTTTACGTCAAGAAAAAGTTGGATCGAAAGCAGCATACAGAGTGAAAAAAATGGCACGCCGGCTCCGTCACAGAACATCATAGCACGCGTGACCCATGTCAGTTACGTGTTGTGATTCGCGTGTCCCCTGCCGTGATAATCTTTTAAAACTTTGACCCAGCACAGCACGTCAGGTGAAAAATCTAATCACAGCATGGCACGACACGTAGTTACGCGAGTTATGTATAATTAGGACCATTAGATATTGATCAAATGGTTAATATTGAATAAACTACCTTAAATTATGATCAAATAATCGCGCGAGGCACGTTTGAGCACGGCGTGACTCACGTAACGTGACCATTCGCGTGCCGTGACTATCTTTTAACATTTTAATTACGAGACACAGCACAACACGTGAAAAATTAATTAAACCACAGCATATATCGTCAAGGGCACAGTGCTGGAAAAGATTTTGGGGTCCGCATCTTTGGATCCTTAGAAAAAAAATGGTTTATGAGACGTAGCGTGGGACATATATGATTTTGGATATATATAGGTGCATTCATTGGATACTGGCTGAAACATTTTTTACTTTCCACTGTCATGAAATTGAAGGCTATTAATAATCTTATTTACGAGTAGACGCTGACAGTGGCTTAAAATAAGAAGCTCCTCCTATAGTTTATAAACTTGTAAATTTTATGTGTAATTTTTTTTGCTGATATTAATAAAATTTTATATTTTTTTATTCATGTATTTGTTAATTAAAACAGTAAATATGTTTTGGGTCTAAAATATATATTGTTGAATGTTGTTTTCTTATCAAATCAGTTCATGCTATAGTAAATTTTTAGTTCTGTTTCTGAACGCTAACAATGTTAGTGTTCAATTTTAAAGTTGAAATCGAAATATGTGAAACTTATTAAAGCTTTAAAACTTGTTAGCGTCTCTAATTTAACATGGAAGCTGTTATTACGTACCAATATTCAACATATTATTGAAATAATGCATCTGCATTTTATGCATTATTTTGAAGGGTTTAGGTCGGTTATATGTGCAATAATTCGAATCAGTTCATAATTTGTTCACTATTCGAAAATCAAAATCCATGTATAAAACTAATCCCAAGATAAATAGAGTTTACCACTAGACATATAGCGAAAACTTCAAGCTTTAGCGGTAACATTTTTCACTTCATACACCTCGTGTCGGATCCACGTAACAACAACCGCAACCACATCTTTACCGATATCCACAAGAACAGGTTGACAAACAACTGTGAGTCTGAATGCTAGCGCCAACTGATAGTCCTCTTTTAGACTTTCCCTTTCTCTCTCGATTTTTGAAGTAGTGCGAATTCAGACAAATCAAATTTTTGGTTTAATCTAATAAAACTAAAAATAATGTTCTTCTATATTTCTGTTTTTTTTTTTATTTATGTGTAATTTTGGATAATGAACTGAACAACCAAAATTGAATTGTTGCATATGTATTTATAATCAAACACATCTGTTTAACAGCACCAGTTCGTTCATACCGGTCATTCGTACCTAATCATATAGGTCTTATCTTATTAGATCAGATCATAGAGAGAACAGATATTTCAGACCCATATTTTGATACAGCTCAATAAGACTTAATCCATATTACAATTTCATTAATTATGGTCTAAAATAATATTCTGTTCTAACATAATTTATTTATTTTATGTCAAGAAAAAGTTGGATCGAAAACAGCAGATATCGTCGAGGGGATCAGGGGACTGCTGGAAAAGATTTTGGGGTCCGCATCTTTGGATGTTTAGAAAAAATGCTTCATATATAGGTCCATTCATTGCATGCTGTGAATACCAATAACCATCATATTTTGTAAATAATGCATCTGCATTTTATGTATTAATTTATTTATTTTATGTCAATAAAAGTTGGATCAAATGCAATAGATAGAGTGGGAAAAATGGCACGGCAGAACTGTCTTCGTCACGGAATGACACGGCATGTGCATGTGTCAGTTACATGATATGACTCGCGTATTCCGTGTCGTGACCATGTTTTGAAACTTTGGCATGGCAAGGCATGTCACGTGAAAAATCTAGTCACGGCACGGCATGGCACGTGGTCACACAAGTCACATGTAATTAAAACCATTATATATTGATCAAATAGTGAATTTTGAATAAACTAGCTTAAATTATGATTAAATAGTTATACGAGACATGCGAGACACGTTTGGACACAGCGTGACTATTCATGTGTCGTGACCACCCTTTGACATTTTAATCACGGCACAGCAAACATGTTAAATATTAACTTGGTCACAATTCGACACAGCACAGCACAACACGTTTTTTCCCCCTCTAACAACAGATATCGTCAAGGGGACAGTGCTGGAAAAGATTTTGGGGTCCGCATCTTTGGATCTTTAGAAAAAATGCTTCATATATAGGTCCATTCATTGGATGCTGTTAATACCAATAACCATCATATTTTGTAAATAATGCATCTGCATTTTATGTATTAATTTAGAGGAGGGTTCAAATGCTTCCATGTTTTTGTGCCTCCATCATGTCTCCATCTCTCTCTATCATTTTCAAAGTTCAAACAGTCGATCCGAACCGCTCAACCTAACCTCCATACTAAAATATGTTTGGAGACCAAATTTTATATTTTTAGGAATTTTTTTACTATTTTTTTAGATAGGTACAAAATCAGTAAATCTGAACCATCTAAAAACAGTATTTTTGTACCTATCTAAAAAATAGTAAAAAAATTCCTAAAAATATAAAATTTGGTCTCCAAACATATTTTAGTATGGAGGTTAGGTTGAGCGGTTTGGATCGACTGTTTGAACTTTGAAAATAATGGAGAGAGATGGAGGCATGATGGAGGCACAAAAACATGGAGGCATTTGAACCCTCCTCATTAATTAATTTATTTTATGTCAATAAAAGTTGGATCGAATGCAATAGATAGAGTGGGAAAAATGGCACGGCAAAACTGTCTTCGTCACGGCATGTGCATTTGTCAGTTACATGATATGACTCGCGTATTCCGTGTCGTGACCATGTTTTGAAACTTTGGCATGGCAAGGCATGTCATGTGAAAAATCTAGTCACGGCACGGCATGGCACGTGGTCACACAAGTCACATGTAATTAGAACCATTATATATTGATCAAATAGTGAATTTTGAATAAACTAACTTAAATTATGATTAAATGGTTATACGAGTCATGCGAGACACGTTTGGGCACGGCGTGACTATTCATGTACCATGACCACCCCTTGACATTTCAAACACAGTACAACAAGACACGTGAAATATATATTAACTTGATCATACCACGACACAGCACAGCACAACACGTTTATTGTCGAGGGGACAGTGTTGGAAAAGATTTTGGGGTCCGCATCTTTGGATCTTTAGAAAAAAAAATACTTTATGAGACGTAACGTAGGACATAGTTGAGATAATGTTAGGAAATTTCTGATCTGCTTATATTGGAAAAATATATTTATATATGTACAGATTGTGCTGTTTAACCTTTTTCAAAAAGTTGTTATAAATTAGAACGTTTAGTTCAAATCAACATCTCTAATTATAAAATGTTAATGAAATATGGAGACTAGACTTCCACGTTGTCTTGTCAAAATAGATTAAAAAAAAAACACCTTTTTACAAGATGGTCAATGGTACCAACAGAAATTTTTTGAATGAATATCTTATTGGATGATATGTGGCTCTGTTTATCTTTATTCAGGGCGGAGATATCTCATTTTTTTTAATATTTTTATTTTTGTGATTTTCTATATAATTTAGAGTAAGATGTCACTAATATTATAAAATTGATCTCATTCTCATAATGAAAATTTTATATGATTTATCCCGTCCTAATTATTTAATTCTGTGCTCTGATAAATTTTTTTACAGGAAGTTCTCAATATTAATCATTGATCATGCATTGACAATATCTGTAACGAGAGAGAAGCATTCTTATTCAATTTCATTGCGTTCAACTGGCGTGTTTGGAAAAACAGGGAGATTTTTCTTTTTTTGGCTAATACATTCCACAAAACGACGAGAAATCCTGTAATTCTTGTAATTTGTGTTTTGCTGCATTATTGACCAGGCAGTCGAGATTTTGAGACAAGGGGTCCCGCTAAGAGATGGATTTTGATGCTATTCTCATTCAAGTATTGTAGCCAAATGCAATTCTGGGTAATGGTAAACTAGGATGTAAATACATCCGATATCATCCGTTTATGTAAGAATTCGTCTTGAAATATTTAATATTTGTTCAGATGCTGATACAAATACAATATATATAGAGATGGGCTACGGTGAGTTGCAAAGTAAAGCGACTATTTTACTCCACGTTCATATTTTGCGATTTTTAAGTTCAAAACGTCGATTCGAACTGTTCATCTTGTTCTCCATATTGAAATGTGCTTGGAGACCAAATTTTACATTTTTTGGAATTTTTTTACTATTTATTAAGCAATTTTGAAAGTCGCTGATCTGATGGTCCAGAAAATTTTACTGTTTTTTACTGTTCACAGCAAAACAGCAATTTTCAAAAATGCTTAATAAATAGTAAAAAAATTCCAACAAATGTAAAATTTGGTCTCCAAGCACATTTCAATATGGATTAAACATCTAACGGTTCGGATCGGTCATTTGGACTTTCAAAATAAAAATACGGCGTGAAGTAGAAACGCGTTTTACTTCGCAACTCACCGTAGCCCACCTCATATATATATATATATATATAGAGGAGGGATCAAGTTACAACACTTGAAAGTTACAACAAAGTTACAACATCAATTTTTTTCATTTTGAAAGTCCAAATCGTCGATTCAAACCGTTAGATATTCAATCTATATTAAAATGTGCTTGGAGACCAAATTTTACATTTTTTGAAATTTTTTTGCTATTTATTAAGATGGGTACAAAATTGCTGTTTTTTAATGGTGCAGAATTTTAATAAAAACAGCGATTTTGTACCCATCTTAATAAATAGCAAAAAAATTTCAAAAAATGTAAAATTTGGTCTCCAAGCACATTTTAATATAGATTGAATATCTAACGGTTTGGATCGACGATTTGGACTTTCAAAATGAAAAAAATTGATGTTGTAACTTTGTTGTAACTTTCAAGTGTTGTAACTTGATCCCTCCTCATATATATATATATATATGAGTACGGCTAACGCGCTTCCTCTAGCACATGGGCCGAAATGCTTCCGGTAGAAATTTGAAATTTCAAAATCCAAAAAATCGATCTGAACCGTTCATCTTCTTCTCCATATTAATATCTCCTTGGAGACCAAATTTTACATTTTTCTGAAATTTTTTACTATTTATTAAGCCATTTTGAAAATCGCTGATCCAACGGTAGCTTCTGATTTTTACTGTTTGGTAAGCCACCGTTGGATCAGCGATTTTCAAAATGGCTTAATAAATAGTAAAAAATTTCAGAAAAATGTAAAATTTGGTCTCCAAGCAGATATTAATATGGAGAAGGAGATGAACGGTTCAGATCGACTTTTTGGATTTTGAAATTTCAAATTTCCACCGGAAGCATTTCGGCCCATATGCTAGAGGAAGCGCGTTAGCCGTACTCATATATATATATATATATATATATAGAGAGAGAGAGAGAGAGAGAGAGAGATAGGCTAATATCAAAACGTTTGCACCAACCCCTCCCGTGCAACCAAGTCATTTTCCGATTTGCAAAATCCAAACGACCGATCCGAACCATTAGATGTTTAATCCATATTGAAATGTGCTTGGAGACCAAAGTTTACATTTTTTGGAATTTTTTTGTTATTTATTAAGATGGTTTGAAATCGCTGTTTTCCAGTGGTGCAGAATTTTAATAAAAACAGCGATTTTCAAACCATCTTAATAAATAGCAAAAAAATTCCAAAAAATGTAAAATTTGGTCTCCAAGCACATTTCAATATGGATTAAACATCTAACGGTTCGGATCGGTCGTTTGGACTTTGCAAATTGGAAAATGACTTGGTTGCACGGGAGGGGTTGGTGCAAACGTTTTGATATTAGCCTATCTCTCTCTATATATATATATGAGCTAGGCTGGGGTGCTATGGATAGCATAGTGGCCTCTATGCTACGGCTCAATATTCGAGTTTTCAAAATCCAAAAGGTCGATCCGAACCGTTCATCTTATTCTCCATATTAATATCTGCTTGGAGACCAAATTTTACATTTTTCTGAATTTTTTTTACTATTTATTAAGTATTTTACAAAATTGTTGATCCAACGGTGGCTGCACAAAACAGTAAAACCGTTGGATTAGCGATTTTCAAAGTGGCTTAATAAATAGTAAAAAAATTCAGAAAATTATAAAATTTGGTCTCCAAGCAGATATTAATATGGAGAATAAGATGAACGGTTCGGATCGACCGTTTGGATTTTGAAAAATCGAATATTGAGCCGTAGCATAGAGGCCACTATGCTATCCATAGCACCCCAGCCTAACTCTATATATATATATATATATGGCACGGCTAAATTGTTGCCGGCAGCATTTCTGCCGATGGTGCTGCTGCCGTTTTTTTATTTTCTGATGTCCAAACAACAAATCCAAACCGTTAGATGTTTAATCTATACTATAATCTACTTGGAGACCAAATTTTACATTTTTTGGATTTTTTTTTACTATTTATTAAGCTGGTTTGAAAACTGCTGATTTCAGTAAATTTCTGCAGCATTGAAATCAACAGTTTTCAAACCAGCTTAATAAATAGTAAAAAAATTCCAAAAAATGTAAAATTTGGTCTCCAAGTAGATTATAGTATAGATTAAACATCTAATGGTTTGGATTTGTTGTTTGGACATGAGAAAATAAAAAAAATGGCGGCAGCACCGCCGGCAGAAATGGTGCCGGCAGCAATTTAGTTGTGCCCTATATATATATGACTTGGCTACGGTGCTATGGGTTGCATAGAGGTCTCCCGTGCTATGGCTCAATATTTGAGTTTTCAAAATCCTAACGGTCGATCCGAACCGTTCATCTTGTTCTCCATATTAATATGTGTTTGGAGACCAAATTTTACATTTTTTGGAAATTTTTTATCTATGATTTTCTTTACTTTTTGAATGCGTGTATGAGATTTGCATCATATCAATCATGTCATAATTTTATTTTAATATCCGAATATACTATATTTGTATTACATTCATATTTTTTTAATATTTAATGTATATCCTTACTCGTTTAAACTTTACTAATATCCTTTCCCAAAGAAGAAATCACATTATTAATGTCATGTTTTCCAAAACATCAAAATAGAAAAAAATTATTGAAAAAAAACTCGTAAATTCTTGTTATAATATATTGACATTACATATAGAGAAAATAGTTTTTTATTTATTGGTGAAATAAATATTTAACCCATTCAAACAGAAAGAAAGATTAAAAAGTACGATATCTTCTTTTACAAGAAAGAAATTAAAAGGGAGGTAACCCGTGATTTCGATCATACTTAAAAAGAAATTATATTTTTATTTCTGAATCACGAATTTTTGATCTCGTCTTATCTGTCACTATAGCTGTAAGCATGTAAATCTGTCACATCCGAGAAGAGTGCGTATCCTCTGAGATATCTCAACTTTTGCGTGACCAATGTGTCCGGTGCCTATTCGGGGTAGCGCAGGGGCCCAGTATTATTTGAGCTTCGAGATTCGTTCAAAATGTATTTGAACGGTTTAGATTGTCCAAAAAGTCATGCAAAATATGAGATATCTCAGAGGATGCGAATTCATCCGAGAAAGGAGAGGTAGCACAATTGGTTAGAAAAAAGTTCTACAATTGTTGTACTCAAAGGTCGAAAGTTCGATTCTCCCTCACGACTTTGCAGCTTCTGCGAAGGTTTTCAACAACCGCTATCTTATCTGGCCACAGAGATGACTGCATCGCGAGAATTACAGCAAATCTTACCCTAATTTTATTACCCCTCGAGCAAGAAAAAGTGGTCCAGCTCAGCAAGCCAGAAGGGAAATAATTGCCATCAAATTTCTTTAGTTCCTGCGTCCCACTCAGCACCCGCCTTTCCCATTTTTTTTTTTTTTTATAAATCATTAGCCGTTGGATCTGAGACGAATAATAATAATAGGGAAACAAATCCAATTGCAAAACCGGGCCCGCATGGTAGAAAAAAAATTGAGATCCATGCACCGACCTACCATAGAATATAGATCTCACGCTTTTTTACATCACTGCCATGAACCGAGTCTACGGTCAATTCTTAATTCACACTTTCCGTACTCCAGAAGAGAAAAAAGAAAAGTTGAAGAAAAAAGAATTTGAAACAACCACTTTGGGTTCCTGACTTGCTGTCCATTTGTGTTAAATTTCATGAAAATTGATTTCGTAACGCATCGTTGCAAAACTAATTTCTTAACCAAACTTTAACCAACTGTGAGAATAGCACATTTTTTGTAATGTTTATCCTCTAGAAAAGAGAAGAAAAAGGCAATATAATGACAAATATAATCACGATTTCTTAATTGTTATAAATTTTACATAGCTTGACGCATAAATATAATAGCCGTTACGGATATATCTATAATATAAATACTAAATGTCTAAATCTAATGTTTCTTCAAATAATTTAACCAAAACCAGAAACCTTGAACAGAATTGGAAACAGTCGCAAAGGGAAAAAATATTCCTTTTCCTCAGGCTCCATTAATAGACGTGCATTCTCGTCAAAGATCTCGAATCTCTCCATTTGTATACCAAAATCTATCGAATATTGTTCAACAAGGACATCTCCAGTTTGGTAAAAATGGAGAGCTTATCGACGAGGTTTTATACAGGGTTTAGTCAAATCCAATGGAGAGAGAAAGTAACAAATCGACGGCGATTGGATTTGAAGGCGGTATGGGGAAGCATTAGCATATGCGTTCAAAAACAATGCAATTTAACTTTAAATAACTGGTACGCGTAAATATTTAAATATTAATTTATTTCCACTGATGCTCTCTCTCTCTTCGCTTGTGTTATAAAAGGCGCATAATCTCTTACGGTTTCATTCATCCATTTCCTTTACCCTTTATACACCCTTCTTTATTTGCGTTTAGTTCGTCTGTTAATCAGAGCTTCTCTGATTCTCTCTATTTCTCTCTCGAGAGGTAAATACATTGTGTTTGCTGTTTAGAATTAGATTCTTTCTTGCTTGCATTTAGATTTTTTGATCTGCACAAAATGCTGGCTGGTTGGTACGATCATAGTGCTGATACTGGTACAATTTGGGACCATTCTGAGTTTTGATCCCACATTAGCCCATCTGTAAAACCCACGTTGAGATCTGAAATTATTATGTTACACCATCTTTTTTTAGATCTAGTTATACTTTTCTGTTGTAACAGTAACATCTAGTAAAAAAAAAAGTTACTTTCAAGTTTCAACACGGCAAGCATATTGTTTGGCTGTAATTTTTTTCTTCTAACTTTTTTCCTTGTCAAGTGCGCTTTCTCTTGTCAGTTGTCACGGCATAAAACCTTTATTTATTTTGTAATTTCTTTTTGTTTTCTTTTACAAAATATAATTTTTTTCTCTAGATAAAGGTAACTTATGTACTGCTAATAGGTATACTGATGAAATACTTAAGTTAAACAGTTGATGTGGATAAGGCAGGAGCATATACCATTATACCAACAAGATTCTAGATTAAAGAAAACAATTCTACTGTTACTTTGAAATCTTTAATGTTAAATTTTCTCTTTCTCATTGGTGAAACATCAATTCAAAGTCTCTGATTGGTTGATGCTACGTCATAGATTGAAAATCTATTGGTTAGACAATTCAATATTTTTAATCAGTGAATGTTGAGATTGGTAATTATCCACATTTCTGACACCATTGAATATAGCACAGTATATAAAATTGTAACAAATATTTTTTTAATTACAATTTGGGTCCCAGTTCTCCATTGACTTTGCCTATATATTGGTCTCCTTTCTCAATTCCATTCTCTCCTCTCCTCTCCTCTCCTCTCCTCACTCTCACAAGGTATCTCTTGTGGTCTTTCTAAATCTTTAGTTTGATAATTTCACAACTGTCCTCTCATTTAAGTTTAAACTTTTCATTTCTGGGGTTAATCTCCTATATAATCTTGAACTTAAATGTGATCCTTATATTTTATTTACCAATCTCTAAAACCCTGTGCTAAAACCCATAATGGTTAGATCTAGAAAAATTAACATTATCCTTGACAGTTTTTCTACCTAATATAAGGCTCTAATATGTAAAATCAGAAGCACCTTTTCATTTTTCTACTTATCAATTAATTTGTTTGTTAATCTTTTGATCTCTAGTAAGATGGCATCCAGCAAGTTGACCCGCATCCACAGTGTCCGGGAGCGCCTCGGCGACACCCTCTCAGCTCACCCCAATGAGCTCATCGCTCTTTTCACCAAGTACTTATTTAAAACCTTTACTTTGTTTAATTATTTTTAGGTACACGATTATTGTGTTCATATTCTGTTTTAAGTCAACACCCTTGATTGGTTATCATTAGATCTGGTTTAAATCTGAAATTAATCTCATATCTTAATACTATCTGAGGAACATATTTGTTCTGGTGTTAGAAGTAACTGTTAGTTATCTAGCTGAAATTAAGGGGGATCAGTTGACATGTGAGTCTGTGACTAAATTTTTTTATATTATAAAAACTAGGTATGTGAACCATGGCCCGGGGATGCTCGAGCGTCACCAGCTGCTTGCTGAGTACGAGGCTGTCAGCTCCTCTGGCGAGATCCAGAAGCTTCCGGTCTTTGACGATGTCATTGGTGCCGCTCAGGTAACGCTTGTTTTGTTAATGGTTTCGGTTTCATTTTCCAGGATAACAAGTTACGGTTGTTTCGATGGCGCGTCGGTATGAATTATAGGATCTAAATCTACCTAATCAGTTGCACTATCTAACAAACTTTTTATTTCTCTATTGCTTGTGTAAATCAGGAAGCAATTGTTAGTGCTCCATGGGTTGCCCTTGCAATCCGTCCTAGACCCGGTATATGGGACTATGTCCGTGTCAATGTCAGCGAGTTGGCTATTGAGGAGTTGACCGTCGCTGAGTACCTCAAATTCAAGGAGAGCCTTGTTGAAGAAACGTATGTATTGATGATTACCAGTTGTGCAACTTTTACTATTTTGCCTTTTCTTTGTAATTGATTTGATTTTATCTCATGCCTTTTAATTCCAGCCCTGACGCATTCACCCTCGAGTTGGATTTTGAGCCATTCAATGCCTCCTTTCCCAAGCCTTCTCTGTCGAAATCAATTGGTAATGGTGTGCAGTTTCTCAATCGACACCTGTCATCCAAGTTGTTCCAGGACAAGGAGAGCCTTACCCCTCTCCTCAACTTCCTTCGTGCACACAACTACAAGGGCACTGTAAGTTTATAAACCCTTCATTTCCAACAGTGTTATTTTTTGAATGTGTATTTGTATTTACTTAACTTATAAACTCTTTATTTACAGAGCATGATGGTGAACGACAAGATCCAGAGCCTCGGCGCTCTTAGATCCTCGTTGAGGAAGGCTGAGGACTACCTCTTGAGTGTCCCTCAGGAGACACCCTACTCTGAATTCGACACCAGGTAAAATACTAGAAAACAGTAACAACTTTTTGTACCACGAATTCGTATCCCCTGAGATATCTCAAACTTTGAGTTGATCTGTGACAATTCTAGACCGTTCAAATCATTTCTGCATGAATCTCAAAGCACAATAATACTGTCCCGAAAAAAACTTGGCCTGGCTTTAGATAAACTGATGCCTGGATTTGATTTTCAGATTCCAAACTCTTGGACTGGAGAAGGGATGGGGTGACAATGCTCGGCGCACCCTTGAGAACATCCACCTCCTGTTGGATCTCCTTGAGGCACCCGATCCATGCAACTTGGAGACGTTCCTCGCCACCATTCCCATGATGTTCAATGTCGTCATCATGACCCCCCACGGTTACTTCGCTCAAGACAATGTCTTGGGTTACCCCGACACTGGTGGCCAGGTATGAAAAAGTTTTGTTTTTGTTTATATAATTGAGCAATAATGTGTTATTTGCAAACAAATACTTATGCAAGACATCATTTATGTTTTATTAGGTTGTGTACATTCTTGACCAAGTTCGTGCTTTGGAGAGTGAGATGCTCCTCAGGATCAAGCAGCAAGGCCTTGATATTACCCCCAAGATCGTCATCGTAAGTTCAAGAATTGAAGATAAAACATAAAGTGATATTTCATATTTGTTCAATGTTTTACTAAGGTCATTTTGGTGATATATGATGAATTAAATAAATGTAGATCACAAGGCTTCTTCCCGATGCCGTGGGAACAACCTGTGGCCAGAGGATCGAGCCAGTTGAGGGCTGCAACCACACGATCATTCTTCGTGTGCCATTTAGGAACAAGGACGGGATCCTGCGCAAGTGGATCTCCCGTTTTGATGTGTGGCCCTACCTAGAGCAATTCACCGAGGTTTGTACATAAATATGCAATATATATTTGAATTTTAATTTTAATTGATTATAATGCCCTTACTGTAATGTAACTTATGTTTGGTAGGATGTTGCTGTGGAAATTGCTACCGAGATGGAGGCCAAGCCTGACCTCATCATTGGCAACTACAGTGACGGCAATCTCGTTGCAACATTGTTGGCACACAAATTGGGTGTGACCCAGTGCACCATTGCACATGCCTTGGAGAAGACTAAGTACCCCAACTCTGACATCTACTGGAAGAAGTTTGACCCCCAGTACCACTTCTCGTGCCAGTTCACCACTGATCTCATTGCCATGAACCACACTGACTTCATTATCACCAGTACCTTCCAAGAAATTGCCGGAAGGTACAACATAAATTGTTAATGAATTTCTTCTTATTGTTATAAAATTGAAATTATCAATAGGAAACAATTCAATATCATCTTTATTTCTTTTAAATTTCACAGCAAGGACACTGTTGGACAGTACGAGACCCACAATGCCTTCACCATGCCTGGTCTGTACCGTGTGGTGCACGGTATTGATGTGTTTGACCCTAAGTTCAACATCGTCTCCCCCGGTGCTGACATGACAGTGTACTACCCTTACACTGAGAAGGAGAAGAGGCTGACCCACCTCCATCCCGAAATTGAGGAGCTCCTCTACAGCAAGGAGGACAACACTGAGCACAAGTAAAAAAAAATGAAAATATTTCTAATTCAGCAACCAAATATATAAATAAACAAAACCTAACTTTGAAATTTCAAACAGGTTCTACTTGGAGGACAGGAACAAGCCGATCATTTTCTCCATGGCCCGTCTTGACCGTGTGAAGAACTTGACTGGATTGGTTGAGTTCTATGGCAAGAACCCTAAGCTGAGAGAGCTTGTTAACTTGGTAATTGTGTGCGGTGACCATGGCAAGGAGTCGAAGGATAGAGAGGAGCAGGCTGAGCTCAAGAAAATGTACTCTCATATCGAACAGTACAAACTCAACGGCCAGATCCGCTGGATCTCTGCTCAGATGAACAGAACTCGCAACGGTGAACTCTACCGTTACATCTGTGACACCCAGGGTGCCTTCGTCCAGGTAATTTTCTATCCATATTCTAAAATTTTATTTCATAGTTAAGCAACTCCACATTTATAATTTCTCTTTGTGTCTTACAGCCTGCGTTCTACGAGGCATTTGGTCTTACAGTGGTTGAGGCTATGACATGCGGTCTACCCACATTTGCCACAATTAACGGTGGTCCCCGTGAGATCATCGTCGATGGTGTATCTGGTTTCCACATTGACCCGTACCAGGGTGATAAGGCAGCCGAGACCCTAGTCAATTTCTTCGAGAAGGTCAAGACTGACCCGTCTCACTGGGACAATATTTCCGCTGGTGGTCTCAAGAGAATCTATGAGAAGTATGTATATCTTTTTCTTCCTTTTTTTTTTCTGGTTGTCAGATTTCTTTGGTTTTAAGTTGGTTATAAATGAAATGTGCATTTTGTAGGTACACCTGGAAGTTGTACTCTGAGAGACTCATGACCTTGACCGGTGTGTATGGTTTCTGGAAGTACGTCTCAAACCTCGAGAGGCGTGAGACCCGTCGCTACCTCGAGATGTTCTATGCTCTTAAACTCCGCAGCCTGGTAAACTGAAAATTAAAATCAATTTTTTTGTTCACATTCTTTCTTTTTGAATTGGAGGCAAATAAAACTGATATTTTTGTTTCATTTCTTGTGATGCAGTATGACACCGTGCCATTGGCCACCGACGCTGCACCAAATGGTGTTTAAACTTGCGGGTTGATGCATGTAGTTTGACTCTCAAGGCAGAGTTGAGGGAGGAGAGGCTCTGATTGTTTGTTCCCCAATTTAAAATTTATCTTTATTTCTTGATTTTCCTCTTTGAAGTTGCTTTAAGTTTGTTTTCATTTTGAAGTTGGCTATTTGGGGATTTTTGGGTTTGAACAATGTGTTGATGTGCTCATGTTATGATTCAATAATAAAAGGGTTAATTTGCCAATCTTGTCTCCTTATATATATTTTTATTCTCTTATCTTGTTTCATTCTGTGCTAATTATTAGGTAGTATATAAAATAATGAAAAGATGCAATCAAAGAAGAAAATCTTATCCAATCAACCCTTGTTATTTATACCAAACAAGGGAGGTTGTTGGGAATCTTTTGTTTTGGTTCTAAATTATTTGTGTACTAGTTGTAGATGGCAATAAATAATTGTTTTGGTTAGCTAGCTGTCTGACGTGCATTTTCTAAATATATATGCGCCGTTATATGACAACTATGAACCTACCCTTGTTATTTTCCTGAAAGAAATTGTTTGGAATCTTTGATTGGAAGAGTAGTAAATTTAGGCGGCTTTCTAGAAGATTTAAAAATGTATTAGTCAAGGAAAGAAGGATGATTTTTGTTTATGGAAATGCAATTACTGCGGTAAAAGTAAAATGGAACACAGCAAGATTGTGAAATGTTTGCTGAATTTAGCGGTTGGTTAAATTATTGTGCTTTTCATCTCAAATCCTTTATAGATCTTGACTTATAGTTTCTGGTCCCGTCAACGTCAATTGTGGCGCATGGTTCAGTCTGCATTGGGATACAGCGCTAGATCCACTTCAATTTTTTAAATTTATATTTAAACCTTACTCGTTTATATATGAATAGTATTTTCTTTTTACCAGCTTATCGGATATAGGTTTAGATAATATATGAGTAAATACTATTTCCTAACCGTTAATTTATATAATACTTATAAAAAAATTAAGAGGAGGGTTCAAATGCACCCAATTTTTTGTGCACCCAAATGCACCCTATCCCTTTTCTCCGTTTTTAAAGTCCGAATAGTCAATCCGAATCGTTAGATGCGATCTATATATTAAGATGTGCTTGGAGACCAAATTTTACATTTTTTAGAATTTTTTTACTATTTATTAAGCCACTTTGAAAATCGCTGATCCAATGGTCCAGAAAATGTAAAATCAGCGATTTTCAAAGTGACTTAATAAATAGTAAAAAAAATTTTAAAAATGTAAAATTTGGTCTCCAAGCACATCTTAATATATAGATCGCATCTAACGGTTCGGATTGACTATTCGGACTTTGAAAACGGAGAAATTTTTTTTGAAAAATAAGGTGCATTTGGGTGCACAAAAATTTGGGTGCATTTGAACCCTCCTCAAAAATTAAATAATATATATTCATATAATCGATGAGGCATCATATGATATGTTTTTATTCATGATCCAAATATAGTACAGGGTATAACTCAAAAATAAACCTTTTTTTTATTCATTTGTTTCTTTCTTTCTATTGTTTTGTAAAATATTTTATTGGAAGCATAAATAAGCATGTCAATGACATCCTTTTATCTATTTATCTTATCAGTATCGTATTTGAGAAGATGAGCATAGATAAAGATTTTTTAATTAATTTATCATATATATAAGTACGGATAATATTTTTTTTCTTCTCTAGTGTAATGAATATGAGTATATAAATAAATAAAATGCTTTTATCCGATTCATATCATATCATTTGACAACCCTATTTAGATAGTAAAATCTCAAAGAAATTTAATAGAGGTTGGTGCCAGATAAAAATGGCAGAGTTAACACAACTTGGGGACTGCTTTTGAGAGGAGCAGAGCCTTTGGGACCTTGACACAGTTTGTTGGTTTTTGGATCCAAGCAACTTGTTTTTCACTTGATTGCAATTGTTTCTTTCTATTTTGCTATTTGTGGAAGTAGAACCAATCTGATTGCATAGAATAGAATCTCTATGAAAAGAAATAGCAATTTAAACCCCGTGGGTTTTAACTTTTTTGTGGATTCACAGAAGTTGATGACAATTTAATCAATATAAAATATTTTAAAAAGCCAAAAATAATAATTTACAAGTTGTCCTTCAATTGATAGATGGATGACGTGTCAAATGTTATTAAATTTAATTATCATTAGCAAGTGTTGAAAGTTATTAATTTAAGCGACTACAAAATTCAAATTTATATTATCTTGTGGATATTAAATAGTTAGGTGGATTGACCTCTAACGTTTTATTAAAAAAAAATTAACTAGATTTTAAAAATAATATTTTGTTCTAACTATTACAACGGTTAGAAATTGAGCCATCGTTGTATTTCAACTATTGTAATGGTTGTCGGTTATTAAATAACCGTTATGTATTATTTTTGAACCGTCCACCAATTAATATAACGGTTTCTGTTTCAAAATGTAGGTCATCAAGTCTTTTCTAGCGTTTTAGACATTTTTTAAATTTTACTAAATTTTTTTTTTTTTAAGTTCTCTTGCAGAGTCAAATCTGATGAGTTTAGTCTCAATTTTATTTTACCAACATGGGTTCAGCCGTGTGTTTAATGCGAGTTTTGAAGATAAATTAATCTTTTGTGTAGGTTGTTGTGTGAATTTTGCACTTTTTTCAAGACAAAAATGCTCTCTGTTTAATAATTATAAGGGACAATTAATTTAAAAACTATGAAGATTTTTCTTTCTTTAGAAAATAAAGGCATTTAACAAGGCGAATAAAAATATGAGCGTAACTTTGTATCACAACTACAAGTTTAAATCTAACTTAACAAATTTATGTGTCTTATGCTCTTTCATTATTCCTGTACGTATATAAAATGCATAATGCTATTACCAACAAAATCTAAATTGACATTAAGTAGATAGGATTTAGAATTTAATTCAATAAGGAATCAATGCGCTTATAAATCCATTTAGGCCGGCTTTCAAGACAAATAACAAATCTGTAAAAAAAAAAATTTAATAAATTTAGTCGGCTATTATGGATGTCAGCTTATCCTTTGCAAGAATAATTAAAAATATATTTTGATGAAATCATAACCTCAAAGATTTTATTATTTTTTTCGTGAGACTTATGCCAGACTGATTTTTTATATTGACCTGTCATATCATCACATTAGCAAAAATATTATATTTTGTTTTTTTTTTAAAGGGGATCGACTAAAGTAACACAAAATTTGAATTTTGTTCCGGACCCTCCGAGCTACTATAATTAACACAAATATTACAAGGGCCGTGGGTTCCATCGCGGAACAAATTGATCCGAATTTATAATCGGACGGTTTGAATCAAAACTCAAAAGTTGTGTTACTTTAGGGGATACAAACTCCCTCCCCCTCCTCCGGATTCGTAACCTTCCAGATAGTTGATTGAGTAAAATTAGCTCTGATTAAATCTCAGCCGAGTGATTGAAATTCAGTGTCTATATAAATATAAGGAGTCCGTTTTGAGATTGTGTCAATTTAAAACTGACGACTCAGATCTAATTGTACTCAGTGAGGTATTGCAGTGTATACAAATCCCGTTCCCTTCCGGACCTACATTCTCTGTAGTGCCACACAATGGGACTCACAACTTTATGGTTTAAATTAATTCTCAGTCAAACCAAACTCAATGAGATATCTATTTAAACTATCAAGGTTTTCTTTAAGATTCGTGTTAGGTTAAAATAACAGTTCGGATCTACTAACTCCACGGAACAATACATCTATAATACTCAAAGAGGATACGATTCCCTCTCCTCCCCCGTCCTTATATGTTGTTACAGCATTATAGTATTATTTTTTTTAGCGTGCCACAAAACACATACGAGGAATGAGATTAATATACAATGGATGGACACCGCAACAAACAATTATCCAGTAAAGTGATATTAATACATAATCATAATCCGAATAAATAGTAAACAACTAATCTACTAATGTAAATTACAGGTTCATAAAAATAATAACAAAATGTGTATTTAAAATAGCTATATATAACCAATTTAAAATATTACAAGAAATATTCTATAAATCATTTTCAAAGTCATTATAAAAATGACGTAACAAAGAATAATATTTGTCAAAGATGACAAGTATTTATCAGTTATTAGTAATCTTCACCAAAAAGGTAAAGATTTTTTTTTTAAATGCACCTTTAGGTCATAAATAATAAAATATCTTTATCCATAATTGTGCAATAACAAACCCCCTTTTGAGCTGAAGATGATTTGAAGAGATTGAAAATAGGCTTGTTTTTTGCACAATGATAAGAAATTAAATAAGGACGGCTCGGATTCGGAACCTCTTTTTCGTAACACTATCTCAGTCATGACTCGTGAGCACGCGAAGTAAAAAAATCAGATACCAACAGAAAGCTAAATCGTATTTATGTTCGATTTTAATTTTCGGATATGAATACAGATATTTTGAATATTATAAGGATGAAATACTAAACAAATATAAATAAAATTTAATATCGATTAGTTGGGACCAATGCCAAAAAAAACAGGGAAGACTGAGGATCTTGGATTTAGAATATCCTCTGATTAGTTGGGACCAAATCTGTCTGCCAAAAAAATAGGGAGGACTGGGGATATTGGATTTAGAATTGATGAATGTAGCTTTAGTAGGCAAATGGAGATGGAGATTTAAAGACCCCTGCTGTCAAGGGATCTGTAAACAAGTCATTCTACTCAATTATTTTTCCCCACCTTCACTTCCTTCCTTTTCTCCATTTTGGGTGCTGTTCAAAAAAATTAGTCTCTATGGTCATGTTTGGTTGTGGAGTAAAATTAAACCGGATTAAATTTCTTACTCCAAACTAAACCGGAGTAAGTTAATCATGTTTGGTGGAGTAAGCTAAACCACCTCTCTAGGTGGTGTAAGTTACTCCGGTTTAGCTCAAATCTTACTCCATCTTAAACTGTCTATGTTACTCCTCATTTGACTTCTTAAACGTGGAGTAAGGGGTTTACTCCACCTCTTACTCCACAACCAAACATGGCCTATATGATAACAGCATCAGCTATCATCCTGGAGTGCATAGTTCAGTTCATTTCTGAACTGATATCTGGATAGGAGACTGTTCCTTAGCTACCACTTACCCCTTTCTCTTTGAGCTTTGTAGTAATCCCCATATATCTCTACCAGAAGTAATTACCTCCAAAGGTCAAAGTGTTCAATTTATTAGAACTCTCACTGGGTAGTGAAATTTGAATGGCAAGAGGTTTTGCATATCCTAGATACATTTAATGTAGATGCTTCTCAAGATCAAATCACATGGCTTTTGGAATCTAATGGGAAGTTCTCTATGAAATCTCTATATCAATTTCTCAGTTTTGGAGGAATTCAGGAACTGCATACTATGGAATGGTGAAAGTTGAATATACCACCAAAAATTAGAGTGTTTATGTGGTTGCTTAGTAAAAATAGAATATTGACCAGAGATAACCTAGCTATCAAAGGATAGTTAAGTAACTAATTATGCCAATTCTGTCTTGATGAGGAAACAGTTGACCATCTCTCCTTCAATTAATTGTAGTAAAGCTAGACAGGTCTTGCCGATATTTTTAATTTTACCCAAAAAATAAATTATTTTATTATAAATAACCAAAATGATGACAAAATTTTATTTCTACCCAAACCGTAAATATTCCTTACGGTTTGAATTCTTAATTCGAACCGTAAATATTATTTACGGTTTGGGTAGAAATAAAATTTTGTCATAATTTTGGTTATTTATAATAAAATAATTTATTTGTTGGGTAAAAATAAAAATGTCGGCAGGTCTTGTTTTGGTTAGGCAACATGCCAAATTTTTTACCTGAATGGTTCACTTTTCAAGATATCCTTGAATTTGGATTTGCACTACCCACACAAACGAAACCATACTTCATAATTACTCTTAGTGCTTTTGCTTGGATAATTTGGACCTCAAGAAATAACATATGTTTTCAACAAGCCCCTGTATCAGCTGTTAGATCTTTAGTTACTCACATACTGGACAGGAGCTTTGGTTGAAGAAGACAAGTAGGAAAGAGATGCATGGTTGCCAGCCAACATGGATGACATCCCTTTGCAGGAATGGGATCCAACAGTTACAGGGCAAATTATTGATTCGACTGTGATGAAGATACTGATAGTTAGAGCACCTTAGGTTTATTAACATAGTGTCATTTTGTGTTTGCCCTGTGTGGCTTGCTATCTGGAATATTTTGGTTAGACTAATGTAGTTGCCTTTACATTGCTGGACATTGATGTATGTTTTGATTAGAATCTTTTCTACTTAGATACTTATGTAGGATGTAAGTTACTCGGTTTCTATATGAAACGGGTTTTATGTCTTATTTCCAAAAAAAAAAAAAAAAATTGAAATATCGACAGTACATATACAAACATAGTTTTGATTTAAAAAAAAAAAATTATGATGATAGTCAAAATGTATCAAAAAATTATAAATGTTAATAAAGAGTCCGGCTAGTATAACATCGGTATCATATGACACTAACTTTAAAATTAATTAAATAAATTTCAAACGACTAATCCAAACTATTCAAACCGATTTACTTTATGAGTGATGCGTTTACATACAAATTTTTTATATTTTCGAGTTATTTTAGTATCAAATTAAGTAGTAAAAATGTTGGAAAATCAATGTATTAAAATTAACTTAAAAACTCACACATTTGACCGCTTGACTTAATACTAAATAAATTCGAAAAATTATAAATTTTGATGTAAACACACAACTAATGAAGTAGAACGGTTTGAACGGTTTGGATTCACCGTTTAAAATCGAGTCGATAGGTTTTAGAGTTGATGTTATATGGGTTGATATGACACTGATATTATACTAGCCATACTCCTTAATAAAAAATAAACATCAATGGATCTAGAAAAATTAGATCTAAAATCAATTAAGATTGTATTAAAATCGTATGTTATACTTTAAAGCCCAAATCAAAACGTATATATAAACCTCTAAAACGGATATTATATTTTTTTTAAATCCGTATTCCAGTAGTTATCTATATCTGTATCGATATCCACTTTCAAATTAAAAACTGTATCCGATTCACATCCATTAAGATAATATCCAAACCGATATCTGCAAAATTTCAAATCCGCATCAGTCATATCCCAATATAAATGGATTGCACCTGTCACCAAGGCTGTGCTCCAAAAAGGAATGAAATGGAAACGAAAGGGAAGAGGAGAAGATAATGAACTGCCCACATCGCAACTCTACTCCAGGGGACGGTAATCTGAGGTAAGGAAAGGAACGTGCTACTGTAACAAGAGTAAACTCATGTGAAAAGCTACAAAATTCGTAACCCTAAATTATACAAAATTCGTAACCCTAAATTATACAAAATTCGTAACCCTAAATTTGAAGTGTAGGATTTACTGTAGCGAGAGAAACAACGCCCTCCCTCACCCTCTCCCTCTCTGTCCCTTCCCCTTCCTCTACGGAGGCTGATTCTGGAGCATAGCCTAAGCCACAAAACGACCATATGCACGCATTAATGCGACCTTTCAGCTCTACATAATTCTAATAGAAATAATCATAGACCATCATCACTGAATCTGCTCTCTGCTTAGTGTTGGTCATGGATACTAACGTTACAGGATGGACTATTTATTTTATGGCACAGTAGGTCGAAGGTCCAATAACCATACTCAGGCAGCACGGTGCACCAACAAGCAGCAATAATTACAACCTCTTACAGCTTCAAAACAGCTTAAAGCAATCCCAAAGCACACTTGAATTTGTCACTGATGAACTGACCACACCATTAGTGACACAAGCAGCACAAACCAACAATGTTCATTACTACAATCCATTGATATAAAGATTAACTAAAACAACCATTCATTTAATTGCAATAAGAGCCATCGCTCAGGACTGCTACAAGTTTTTGGACTCTCTAGAATACTACAAAAAACATAAAATGCAAAACATACAATAAAGAAACATGAGAAGGATTGCCGGTTCAGAAAAATCAACAAAGGATCTACACGTTCTTCTTCCCACTCAACTACCACCTGCAAGAAAGAAACTACTCAAATACAAAAAGGGGAGGCATAAATTATGTATTGTGCAAATTGACATACACATACATACCAGATTGGAACAGCCCGGTATCAGTAATCAACAATCTTGTATTTTTCAGTCCAATAGTTTAGTTAGTACACACATTTGTCATCTTTGCAACTATACTTTATGGGAATTCTCCACATTTATAAACAGGTTCAGGTATAATACCAGTATACCGCATGAATCAGGTACCAAGATGAATTGGCAGCATCCATACAGTACCCAGATGAAGTACAATTGATGGACAGGACCAGTGGTCAACATTCTTTACAATGTTACTCGGATAAGGACTAAATGGTAAAAATAATTATCAGAGAAAACAACAAAGTTTGCGTGTGGACCAGTTAACCAGCATAAGAAAGTATACCTTATTTATATACAAAAGATATTCCAATAAAGTACCAGATATGATTCTAATAGAACACGTCATCGAAGGATGAATCCAGCATGTCACTGAAGCTCCAGAAATTGACCATGTCAGAGAAGACATCCTGGCCCACATCACCACTCAGCAAGTTCTCAATAGAATCATCTGACCCATCCCCATTCATGTTTGAGTTTACCATCAACCATGTGCCCTGGTCAAGCTCCTGATCGGGTCCCACTTGCTGACCAGCATCGACAGCAGAGGTTATTTCAGGGATTAGGGTTTTTGACTCATTATCAAAGCTGAATGAATTGCTGCCCTGATCTGATGAGAGCACAGGTTTCTTCTTTGTGATTGGTGGATTAGGGTTTGCACGATTCCTCCTCTTCTGGCATGCGGGGCCCGGGGAAGAAGTGGGGAAGTTGACCTTGGCCTTGCTACCACGGATGCGCCGAGCCTCGATGTCATAGGCACGGGCAGCTTCCTCAGCAGTGTTGAAGGTACCAAGCCAGACACGCACACCTTTCTGTGGGTCCCGTATTTCAGCAGCCCACTTGCCCCAGGGGCGCTGGCGGATCCCACGGTACTCGTTCTTTCTCTTGCGCTTGCTAGCAGTTGAGCTGGCCACAGATGCAGGTCCCTTGCTTGTATATGATCCTTCTATTGAAAAGGAAGATTACATATATTTAAGGTATACCTATTGAATGATATTTATTAATTGAATAGAAAATTTCAAAGTTCAACAGCATAGAGAATGGAAACACTGGGGAAAGGAAAATAAAACATTAAGGAAAAAAGAAGGATATTCTGTCAACCAACCAGGCGTTCTGAAATCTTGAGATGATTAACAAGTTTAATTTGAGTGTCTTGATCCTTTGTGGTGTGAACTTTTCTTTATCTATGGTTCTTACCAGTGGGTTTAATATGGAAATTAATGAAGAAAATTAATACATTGAATGCGAAGATTAAAAGAGTAAGTTTCTTTTATGTAAGATTTGTGAGTCCTATACATGGGGTTTTTAATTTATTTTTAAATGTTTCAAATACTTAATGAAGGATCAACTTCAAAAGAACAATAAAAAATGTAGAAGTCATTATTAGATACAGGATCAAGAGAAGTGGACCATAACAAAACAGCAACCTGAAATAACTGAAGGGACCTTTATCTGCAGGAGTCCATAGGTTTTAGTCATTTTTTTTGTTAATTCCACTTAATTTGCTTGAAAAAAGACAGCCAGGTAATTGTTCCCTGATAGTTCGTCTCTAGTGCAATTCTTTGATTCAGAGGCGATAGAGAATGGGGTCAATTGACCCCCATTTTTTTTTTTTAATTTTTGATAATTATGTATGATTTCTATATAATATAGGGTAAAATTGACCCCCATTCTCCGTAGAATTTTTTATATGATTGACCTCCATAGTTCGAAAGTCTGGCTCCGCCCCTGCTTTGATTGTAGTAACATTGATTGCGCAAAAATTTTTCCAAATAGCAATAATCATGTTTTAGACATTTTTTTTCAGGTTTTAAACATTAGATTACACAAAAAAAATTGAAATAACAATAATCATGTTATAGACCTTTTATCAGGTTTTGAAGGCATAAAGCAAAATAAGAATTCAGAAAATTGTATCCATTCCCTTTTTGTTTTTCCTTATGTTTTACATCACAATTTGGTTTCGTTTCTGGTTTAAAGTTTGCATCATTTTTTTTTTTTGAGAGAGACCATGCCTAAATACAATTATGCTAACAGTATTTGCTCCACGTATGGAGGAGTTCCAAGATCCAATCTACCAGAAGTTCACATCGTTATTTATGTAGATTTAGTTATAGTTTTATAAACAGGAGAAGTTTTTTTTATACATGTAATCAAAGAATCCAGATATAATTTTGTGAAATCTTTTAATAAACCATGTATGCATCTTTATTTATTTGAAAAATGTGAATAGAGAATGTCACAAAAATATCATACTTTTTCCCATGATATATCAAAATATCAAGTATCTCCTTAAAACCTGAATCCCTTAAATCTAATTGCCAAAATGTAAATGTAACCTTCCAAATATGAAAAACACCCTACTTGCCACTTGTGTACTTACCTACTTCAAAACGGATACATGACCATATATAGTTATTTATTAATCCCTTTTACCCTGTATCATTAGATTTGACTATTGTGTCTTTAACTAATGAAAGTTGCGGATGAAATAGATAGAATTCAATGACTAAATGTGACGAGCACCTAAGCGGCTAAGAAGAGTTAGGCCTTCTTCTCAATGACTGTAGCAAATTATGTATAACTCCCAAGCTTATTTTATTTTCTTCCTATTGAAATTATGAAATCATGACAATTATTGCCCTTTATCATAATTAGGAAGCTTATATCCTACATGAAAAAACCATTTTACCAGCTGACTTATTTAATATAAATATATCGATTACGGTCTCTTGATGTAAAAATAATAGTGAACACCGCACCTAGGATCTTTATTTCTTTGTACTAAAAATTGAATGTATGATTGTTGAGCCTACTTCTTTTAAAAAGTAAATAACCTTTATCCTTAAATAGACAGAACTAAAACATACAAAACTGAACAGATCTAAACACTGGCAAAAAGTTAAGAACAAAAACTATAGTCCAGATGTTCCAAATTTGTTTGAAGTGGTTTATTTCGCTAAAGAGAAAAGAGTTATTAATACCCATGTCACCAAACCCCAGACTCCTGTTTTCAGTTTCCTGGACAATGCGATGCAAATGAAACAATAAGTCGATCACAAATAAGAAAGAAATTGTTGTTATACCCTGAGAAATTGTGCTCTTAGATTCGAAAGAAAAGGGTTTCACATCGAGAATCTTTTCAAACTCGTTTTCATCGAAATCGTCAAACTCCTCGAAATCCTCGGAGTCCTGCTCAAACTCTTCGAAATCGGCCTCAAAATCTTCGAAGCTCCCGATCTGGTCGGAAATAATCCTCCCCTTCGGGATTTTGCTCGATGCCTTTGCACGCTTCAGATCGGGCCAGAGGTAGTCAGCGGTGACCCGCCTTGATCGACCCGCCGTAGGGATGTAATCCGATAGAATCGCTCCGCCGCACATCTCGCTTTGCTCTCTCTCTCTCTCTCTCTCTCTCTCTCTCTCACTTTAATTATTTTCTGATGTGTTTTTTTTATTAAAAGATAATGGAACTGGTAATGAAGGGAAAGTAAAGAATGGGAGAAGTGCAAGTGAAGCTGGCAGTTCGGCAGATAGGACAAAGAAGTGAGAAGCTTACATGTATGATCTACTAATTCTGAAGCTTAAAATGAAACGAGTCAATATCATGCAATAGAAGTAAACTCACTACATGTAAAATTACATAAAAATGACAGGGTGGTTAGGAAGGAATCATAAAAAACCGGGTTTGTATTTTTTCTCCCGCCAGACCGTGAAGGGTCTTCTAGAAGAAAGATTGGTGATGGATTGGATTTGGGGTAAAGATATTAACAGAGTAGATTTGGCTCCATCCAGCGCACTGATTATAGAATCGAAACAGGGCTGCACATGTTTGTGCGCTGCATGAAACCAAAATTACTCTGTTAAAATATTTACCCTTGGATTTGCAGCGCGTATCTGGTTTGACCGAAGACCGATCCGGAAGGTAAGGAAAGATTTACTTTCAATTGGAAAAAAACAAAGAAAGAAAGAAAGGATTTAATAAAAGATTGTCAAATATGATTCCAAGCGAGAAAAGAGACGGCCATTTTTTTTAATACCCCAAAAAAAAAGAAAAATATTAAAAATAACCTCTGTTTTTGATTTTTTTTATATATGCCCTGACCGCCTGGAAACGGAGCGGACCAAAATTTTAGCAAACCGAAATTTTAGCAAACCGCCCATTGTATGGGCGCTTCATGCCATTACCAAACCGCCCATATAATGGGCGGTCCACTTTTTTTTTTTTTTTCTTTTTTTTTTAAGTTTTTTTTTTTTTTAAACAGAAATTTTTTTATTTTTTTTATTTTTTGTATTGAAATATTAGAAATATTGAATATATTTCTTTAAAAATAGATGAAATACAATATAATTTAATTTATTAGAAAGACTACAACAAATAACCAGGATCAATATTTTTCAGGCCGGATTTTTCGCGGCTGTAAGAAAAATTAATATATTTCTTTATGTGTTATTGGACAAAAATAAAAATGCTTAGATTCCGAGTAATTGATCCCGGTTCAAAAGTTACTTCTATGTATTCTAGAAAATATTATAATCCTTCTAGGACATTTAATTTATAAAAAGTTGTATCTATTTTTGAAAAAAAATAAAAACTTTAAGTTATTTAATAATTGTTATTCAAAAAGAATTCTCAAAATAGATACAACTTTTTATAAATTAAATGTACTAGAAGGATTATAATATTTTTTAGATTACATAGAAGTGACTTTTGAACCGGGATCAATAACTCGGAATCTAAGCATTTTTATTTTTGTCCAATAAAACATAAAGAAATATATTAATTTTTCTTACAGCCGCGAAAAATCCGGCCTGAAAAATATTGATCCGGGTTATTTGTTGCAGTCTTTCTAATAAATCAAATTATATTGTATTTCATCTATTTTAAAAAAAAATATTCAACATTTCTAATATTTCAATACAAAAAATAAAAAAATTTATGTTTAAAAAAAAAACTTTCAAAAAAAAAAAAATGAACCGCCCCAGGCTTGGGCGGTTTGGGGTTCTAATTTTTTTTTTTTTTTTTAAACAGAAATTTCTTTATTTTTTTATTTTTGGTATTGAAATATTATAAATGTTGAATATATTTCTTTAAAAATAGATGAAATACAATATAATTTGATTTATTAGAAAGACTGCAACAAATAACCCGGATCAATATTTTTCAGGCCGGATTTTTCGCGGCTGTAAGAAAAATTAATATATTTCTTTATGTGTTATTGGACAAAAATAAAAATGCTTAGATTCCGAGTTATTGATCCCGGTTCAAAAGTCACTTCTATGTAATCTAAAAAATATTATAATCCTTCTAGTACATTTAATTTATAAAAAGTTGTATCTATTTTGAGAATTCTTTTTGAATAACAATTATTAAATAACTTAAAGTTTTTATTTTTTTTCAAAAATAGATACAACTTTTTATAAATTAAATATCCTAGAAGGATTATAATATTTTCTAGATTACATAGAAGTAACTTTTGAACCGGGATCAATTACTCGGAATCTAAGCATTTTTATTTTTGTCCAATAACACATAAAGAAATATATTAATTTTTCTTACAGCTGCGAAAAATCCGGCCTGAAAAATATTGATCCGGGTTATTTGTTATAGTCTTTCTAATAAATTAAATTATATTGTATTTCATCTATTTTTAAAGAAATATATTCAATATTTCTAATATTTCAATACAAAAAATAAAAAAAATTTCTGTTTAAAAAAAAAAAGAAAAAAAAGAAAGAAAAAGTGGACCGCCCATTATATGGGCGGTTTGGTAATGGCATGAAGCGCCCATACAATGGGCGGTTTGCTAAAATTTTGGCCCGCCCCGTTTCCAGGCGGTCAGGGCATATATGAAAAAAATCCAAAACAGAGTTTATTTTTAATATTTTTCTTTTTTTTGGGGTATTAAAAAAAATGGCCGGAAAAGAGACCTTTCATGTGCGAACAATTTTTTTATTTATGTATCAACTTTGATATATTTTATATATCCTAATAACTTTTAAATTTTTTCATATATATCAAGAAAATTAAATTGATATAATAACTCTAGTTAATTTATAATTAATGTGTGATTTAAAAATAAATTGGTATTATTATATTTTTCTCTCTCTAAACTTAATTAATATTTCTAAAATATTTTTATTTAACTTCTTAAAAGTTCGAAAACTATTAATTAGAGATAATTAAAATTATTTGAAAGAAGAAAATACATACAACTAATTGGTAAGTTCCCAAGGTGTTTTTTGGCAAGGCCTCTTTTAAGTCTCCTTCAACTTTGTTAGCCGTTTAATCATACTGAATACCAGTTCCTTAGATTAAGATGACGTATTTTAGTCTCTTTTTGTCTGTATCTTAATCATTGCCCAGGTCTTAAGGCATATCTACCAATTATTTTAGCTTCCTTAGCTATTACTCACGAATTAAGACAACCGAACATCGGTTTCTTAAACCTCAACCTCCTTAAGACTTAATTGCACTGCATATTAAGAGATGTTGCCGAACAACCCTCAAAGTGAGAAATTATCAAATTCGCTTGCTGGACGAGAATAAAGAAGAAGAAAATGTGCGATTAAGACACTAAATTTCAAGGACTTTCGAAACATGAATTTCATAATATAGCATTTTTTAAAAATCAAATAATCTATGGAGAAAACAAGTGAGTTTTCCCCGCAATACAAACTAAGGCTATATTTAATTGTGAAGTAAAAAGTAAAGTAAATTCCTTACTCTACGTTTAAAGAGCTCAACAAGAAAATAAAAATAAAAGAAGTAACATGAAGTAAAAGATGAGTTAATATGAAATAACTCAAGTTATTTCATCTTTCTAAATAGAATCCATTATTACAGAGTATGGCTAGTATAACATTAGTGTTATTTCAGTCTATATAACATCAACTCCAAAATCTATTGAATCGACTTCAAATGGTGAATCCAAACCGTTCAAACCAACCTACTTCACTAGTTATGCGTTTACATCAAAATTTATAATTTTTTGAATTTATTTAGTATAAAAGTCAAGCGGTCAAATGTGTTAGTTTTTAAGTTAATTTTAATACATTCATTTTTCAAACATTCTTAGCGCTTGATTTGATACTAAAATAACTCAAAAATATTAAAAAAAAAATGTATGTAAATGCATCACTCATAAAGTAAATCAGCTTGAACGATTTGAATTAGTCATTTGAAGTCTATTTAATTAATTTTAAAATTAGTGTCATATGACACTGATGTTATACTAGCCGAACTCATTATTACAAGCATAAATTTATTTTTCAACATCGCACTTCTATCTAATCCATAACTTAAACTAATGAATAAATAAAATATGAAATATGAAAAGGAAAATAAAATAAGTAATTTAATTCCCATTAACATGACCTGACCTAAGATACTTTAAGATGAGTCAATATTTTATCGAAACCTGTTCAGAATATAAGAATATATCTGGTAAGTGGTAACCACGGTGGGTCAACCTTCTAACCCACGCCCTTTCTCTGATCCTCAGGTGCACCGAGGAATTGTTTACAAAATTACAAGTGAAGGCGACAGAATACATAAATTTGTGAGAAGGATTCAGACGCCATGTGCCCATGTGCATGAATTATCTATATTCTATACCAACGACCGAGTTCCTGACAGGCGGTGACCTTACCCAATAGGTCTCTGACACGAGATAGGAGTAGGTCCGACGGGCATTGGACCATTTTTAGATTTAATTAGCTCTAACACCGTATAATTAGCATAAAGATTTGTGCGCACGGAAATTGATACATATATGCACGGAATTTAATACTGAGCGCATGAATCTTGATACAATCGGATGGGCATCGGACCTACTCTGAACTGCTCTGACACATGACACTGTGCGGCAATGATAGAAGATACAAGACTAGATTACGCGAATCCTAGAAGGCTAGAATGATCATTCTCTTTTTAATTATTTGAAATTCTGCGTTAACCCCAGAACCTTCGGTTAATGCGCCGCTCTAATTAATTAATGAATTGAGCTAACTTATTCACAAGGTCGGAAGAATTTTCGTCAATGTCAAATTAAATTTAAATAACTTATCAGATTTAAACACATTAATTAATTAGATATTTATAAAAATAATAATGTTTTGACTTATATTTTTAATACCCTGACTTATAATTAATATCACCAATTATAAGAAATGAGCTACGCTACTAGTAAAACACATTGATGCTCCATGACACTATATTTTTATTTTGAAAATTCAAATGACTGATCCGAACCGCTCAACATGATCTCCATATTGAAATGTGCTTGGAGACCAAATTTTACAATTTTTTGAACTTTTTTACTATTTATTAAACAATTTTGGAAATCGCTCATCCGATGGTCCAGAAATTTTTACTGTTTATAGCAAAACAACAATTTTCAAAATTGCTTAATAAATAGTAAAAAAATTCCAAAAAATGTAAAATTTGGTCTCCAAGCACATTTCAATATGGAGATCACATCTAACGGTTCGGATCAGTCGTTTGGACTTTCAAAATGAAAATACGGGATGGAGTACAACGTGTTTTACTCCATGGAATAGTGTAGCTCATCTCCCAATTATAATTCAAGAAATTCATTTTGATTTAACACTAAATTTAACCCGAATTACAAATCAAACATTCAGAGGAGGGCAAAAAATTTACAGGAAAAAAAAAATCGATTGGTACCAATAGATCACCACTAAAATTCTTGATACCGATCACCAATAAAATTCAAAATCCAAAGTCCAAAGAAGACGGCCCATCCCTATGCTACAGTAAATCCGCCTGTGCTTATTCAACTCAGTGCGTTACCACTTGGCAGTTAGCAGAATAATCTCGATACAATGTTCATGTCCTGTAAATACGATGAGATGGGAATTCGTATCCTCTGCATTAACTCAAAAAAGAATCTTTTAATTAATGCATCTAGACTCCGATTTAATTTAAAATTTGTATAAACTAGATCCACACTAATATTAAAGAACTTCTGAAAGCTGTGATCGAATTGGCTCTGTTTAAAATTAGACGGTCAAAGTGGATTAACTCATGAGATGGGTGTAGATACTGAAATTTTTTTAGTTAGTATCTCATAAAATCAGAATTAAATGATTATCACCCAATCAGTCATATTTAAAATCATACCACTCGTGCATATTTAATCGGCACATCAAATTAAAATGGTACGCAAATAAGGATGCGCACCAATTTGGTCCGCTAACTGGGTATGCTCACTAAGTTTTTTTTTTTTTTTTGCAATAAATTCATATACAATTCATTTATTTCTTGAAAAGTATGCACGATAGGGGTTTTTTCTTTTATTCTGATTACCGAGGTGCATGTGCTCGCACCGAATTATATATCATTTATTTGGCAGATATGATGTGCACCATTACCGAGGTTCACAATTCATTTATATGATTCATCTGTACTGAATTTATTACAAAACAAAAAAATAACGTTGTGCGCATCTCCAGTCTGTGCACCAATCCAATTTGGTATGCCAACTGAATCAACGTGGGCGGTAGATTTTGAAATATGACTTAAAGTGTGATAATCATTTGAGATGCTAATTAAAATTTTTTTGGTTGCAGATATTCACGGTGCATTTTTTGCCCACGCAGCATTGCAGTGTTCAAGTCGGATTTTAAATTGGACTAATTATTGTTGTGATCATAAAAACTTCTAAATATTTAATTTCTCCATCAAGATTTAAAAATTGCTTATTTATCCTCTAAAACAAACCACCTTTTTCGTTTCTCCCTTATTAATCCAATCGTATACTTTTAGGTGAGCTTATTTTAATATATTATCTTAAATGAAATCATAAATAGTTAGATTAAAGGAAAAAAATGTTTCGTGATGTCATAAATAAAGGAGCATAAAGAGCAAAATGATTCATTAATTATTCTCGTACAAATAAGACATAAATGAATAGAGAATGGCAATGAAAATGTATAAAGGTACAGTAAGACTAGGCAGAAGATAATCAGGAAATATACGTTATATAACAAGTTTAAATAAAAATTTAAATTAGATTAAAGAAAGAGAAAATGAAAAGGTTTATTTTTAATGGAGAAATAAATAATTTCAAATTTAATAGAAAAACTATTTTTTTATTTTATTTTATGGATATGGCGAGTAAATCTTTTTTTGGGTTGAAAATCTGTAGGCAATTACATTGTTACAAAGTAGTTATTACATAAGGTTAGACAACGAGTGTCTGTGAAAACATACAACTAGACAAAACTAAAAACACATAGAGGTACGTGCATTATGTGGATGCAAATTTGATCATTCTTGCTTGATTGGGGTTATAGGAGCCTAGTGATGGCATCCTCTGTACGCATATCACAACTGAGAAGGCGCTGAATCCAAACCAGACTAGGAACTGAATTAATCAGCTAAGAAGGCACTGAATCAAATCAACAAGCTCAGGATAATCATCTCTAAACAGAAAGAGAAAAAGAAAGGCAGAGGAAGATGCACAAAGTAGTACAAAACAACACAAACATTCAAACTAAAAACTGAAGGTATACATACTGTACACAGACGGAAGACCACTCGCTCTTCAATCACCGAAGAAGAGAAGACAACCACAACTGATCCATTACTTAAGTTTGATCTTAAAAGATAGAAACAAAACTTTTTTTTCTCTTTTCCAATTAGCTCAGATCGCTTTTCTTATCTCACTGCCGCTTGGGCATCCCTTTATTCTTATGTCCAATTTTTCAAGTAAATCGGAAATCCGGTGCCGTAGTTTAAAAGAAAAAGGGACCTAAAAAATTTAACTTCAAATACAGGCTAACGTTTAGGTGATAGGATTCCAGCAAGCCCAAGAGCATAAAATAGGCCCATCTCCTAAATAAAATCGATAGCCCAAAACCTTTCTATTGTTTTGCCACTATCATTTGTCCCAGTTCAAGCAAAAGAAAAAGAAAAACGAGAGGAAAAATGGCGGGAAGTTGCCTCGTTTTCGCTCTTTTCCACTAGACCCCTACAAACCCAATCTCAATCGAAACCCTAACCTGAATCTCCGATGCTCTGGAGTTTGACTACGAGCTAAACCCGATTACTGCTAGATCCAATGGGAAGAGAGGAGGAGGAACTGAAGGCCGCTAAGAGGGGGTACAGAGATGCAGAGAGAGAGGGAAACCACGAAGAGGAGGCTAGATGGGCGAATGTGATTGGAGACATACTAAAGCGGAGTGGCGAGTACGTGGAGGCGCTGAGGTGGTTACGTGTTGACTATGAGGTGTCGATCAAGCATCTTCCACAAAAGCAGTTGCTACCTACTTGTCAGTCCCTCGGGGAGGTTTACTTGCGGCTTGATCAGTTCAAGGAGGCTCTTATATTCCAGGTATTTTCTTGTTTTTTTTTCCATTTCTTTTTTGATAGATTTTACTCCAGAACCAGCCTCGTGCATACCATACTGGTTCCTTGAAATGTGTTTCTTTCCATTTACTTGCATTACCTTTAATTGAGGTTTTTGTGCTGGATTAAGGCTCAGTTTGGACCTAAAAAGGTACTAAGCCTATTAAGTACAGTGCTTGTGTGTATCCTTATTCCTTAGTCCTTACTCCGTGTTCGGTAAACAATGAATAAGAGGTTTAAGCCTCAGTTAAGCTGCCAAAATGTGAATTAGATAGGCCAGCCTAACAGGGCTTAAGTCTAATTTTATTTTAGGCCTCCAAATTATCTAGGTGGTTTAACCTTTATTCCATCCTGTGACATGTGAAATCCATGGCATGTGCTGGTTTATGTCATGAATCAACTTTAGGTCTGAACCAAAAATGAATAATCTAGGCCAGCTTAAGTAGGAGTAACTAACTTGGGCCTTTTTAACTTTAGGCCTCAACGAAACACCAACCGTATAGTACCAACTCGGCCTGTATTAATCTGCACTGTTACTTATTTTTCCACTACGACCTGGTTTGGCATTTGACTTGATTGTCATTGCTTCCCCATTCTAATTCAATATTCTGCGGAAAACAAGTTAAGATCTTCTATTCCCAGATTTAACTAGAAAGCCCCAAATAAACCTAATTAACTGATCCTCCTTTGTACTGGAATCCAATTGTTTTCACACATTGCTTTCAACCAGTTGCTATACATTAATCAGCCTACTAACTCCTATCACACAATAGAAAAAGCATCTCCAACTGGCGAAAGATTCGGACGACCTGATTGAGCAACAGCGAGCTAGCACACAGCTGGGCAGGACGTATCATGAGATGTTTACTCACTCTGAGAGTGACCACTATGCAATCCAAAATGCAAAAAAGTACTTCAAGTTGGCCATGAAACTCGCCAAAGCCCTAAAACAGAATCCCCCTCCTTGTGCTAAATTCTCTTTCTTTCTGAAAGAATTGATTGACTCCTACAACAACATGGGCATGCTCGAGATGGACCTTGATAACCTTGAAGAGGCTGAGAAATTTCTCCTTCGCGGGCTGAGAATATGTGATGAAGAGGAGGTTAATCAGAATGACGATGCAAGAAGCCGGCTGAACCATAATCTCGGTAGTCTATATACTACACTCCGTAATTGGTCCAAGGCAAAGGAGCATATAGAGAGAGACATTGTTATTTGTCACAACATAGGCCACTTACAAGGGGAAGCAAAGGGGTATATTAACTTGGGAGTGTTGCATTACCAGGTGCAAAAGTACGCTGATGCAGATCTTTGTTATCAAAAGGCGTATAAGATAGTGAGATCTTTAGAGGACGAGGATGCATTGATTAGGCAGATAGATGAAAATATCGAGACAGTTAAAAAGGCGACAGTGGCTTTGGAGGATTTAAAGAGAGATGAGCAGAGGTTGAAGAAACTGGAGAGGGCTGTAGCTGATGCAAAGGGCGCATCAAGCGAGAGGAAGTGGTTGCTTGAGGAGCTTGCTTGCCTTGATGGTCTGATTGATAAGTCCTTCATGATTAGTGCTTGGGTTAAGGTAATAATACTACTTGAATTGTTTGGAGGATTAATTGTTGATTGTTTCACTTTGAAGTGTAAATTTACCTCTGTAGTGTAGTTGCCGAATAAAGCCACAAAAGTAACAACAAGCTGGTGTTATTTTCCATTTATTATTTGTTCAATTAGGGCAATACCATGTCAGACCAATATTTAGCTGTGCTTCTTTAACTAGTGTATTAGTCCAAGCAATTTATTTTCTCCAAATGAGATATCTCTTTATGTGATTCAGCATAGAGATTTTGCTAAAAAGAAGAAGAAAGTGACAGAGTTGGTTTGTGACAAGGAGAAGCTGGGTGATTCCTACTTATGCCTTGGAGAGTCTTATCAGAAGCTCAGAAATTTTGCCAAAGCTCGAAAATGGTATATGAAAAGTTGGAACATTTACAGATCCATTGGAAATTTCGAGGTACGACTCCAACAATGGGATTCACATTATCAAATAAAAAAAATAATATTTAAATAAACAATGAATGTTGAACTCTTCCAGGGACAAGCATTGGCAAAAATAAACATAGGAGAGGTTCTAGACAGTTCTGGGGACTGGGCTGGGGCATTGCAAGCCTTTGAAGAGGGCTACAGGTAAAATTGCTGAGCTAAACTCGTGTTAGTATTTTTCTTATAATTTGTATGTTAATTGTGCATGTACATGTGCATATTCTAATATAGGCATTATCCTAAGATGTTTTTGCAGAGCAACCAGAATTTATGCCACATTTAAGTACCTTTTTTTTTTTTTATAAAAGGGCCCCGGTACACCTCAGCGTCTTTTAGATGCTATTCTCGAGAATTGAACCTGCGTTTCTCTATAGAGAGACGAGGGCTCTTGCCACTGCACTAAGCCTGTGGTAATAATCTACTTCTGGCAGTAAGATGTCTAACTGTGGTTTTAATATATTACAGAATGGCAGCTAAAGGTAACCTACCGTCAGTGCAGCTCTCTGCACTAGAAAACATGCACTATAGCCACATGATCAGATTTGACAATGCCAAAGAAGCAGAGTAAGATTGTCTACCCGAGCGAAGTTTTCTATTGCTTGGATTATACATTAGCCTTTTATTTTGGTTTCCTTCCATCCAAATAGTTCCTTGAACAGTTTTGAGTGCCTTTATTTTACTCATGATTTAAGGACTACGGTATCCCCCCTGTAATGGTACCTCACTGTATATACCTTCATTATACCTTCACTTCTTGAAATCTCAATGGTACACCTAAACAAAAAGATAATAGTCTCATGTAAAATATTTCCTCTTTTTTTGTATTGCAGGAAGTTGCAACTCGAAATAAAAAACCTGAAGCAAACAGTAAATGCTGGAAACATATTACAAGACACCAACAAGGATCGCTGCTCAGAAACTTCTACCGATGGTGACGAGTCTGACGGGGCATCATCCAGTGGGACTCTTGGTCCCTGTATATCATCCCCCACAAATAAAGATGAGCTGAACATAGGCAGACTTGGTACAGAAGATATTGTTGTCGATGTTCCTCTTTCTTCGCTTGTTCAAAGGAGAGGCAAGAGTAGGAAGCGCAAGGTCTCTTTGACAGAAGGACCCACAGAACCTGCTTTACTTAGAACCTGCACTGAAAATGAAATTGGCCGAAAGCGGGTTCGTGTGGTGATATCTGATGATGAATCTGATGATGAATCTCATTATAAGATGGATTGTGTTAGAAGGGATGTTACGTGCTCAGTTGAAGATGTGGCTACCTCTGAAGGAGGTTGGTTATGCTTCTTACATTAGATCAGTACCAATATATAAATAGGTCAGTTATCCAAATGGAAATGTAATCAAATTACAATTATGCAGAGTCTATATTGGTACCAAATGTCTGTAATTTAATTAAATCCTTCCCTACATCGTAACACTATACTGGATCCTATCTGCTAAATAATTCTACCTCAAGCCCGGAATCAATTGTTCTGCATATGCATTCATATCTAATCAGAGTTGGTAATGCCTGAGTTTTTATCATTTTTCTTTATAATGATTATAAAGCAGTTCTCTTTAATTTTCAGTGAACGGGACAGACATACCAAATTGCACTGACAAAGAGCAGGTATGTTACAGTTCCAATTAACATTCACGCGCTCCAACCATTTATCGATACCATAAATTCCCCCAACTTGAACTGTACTTGTCATCTTTCCTTTCAGATGAATCATGTCTCTCAACCAAAAGATGCGATAAGCAGTGCTAGCATGCCTTGCCCTGGTGAAGAAAGCATCTGCTCTTTCAAAAGCCCTGTTTTCACCAGAGAAGACGACACAGAATTCAGGGTGTCAGGTGGAGCATCTGCATCTGCCTCAAAATCCATAGCAAGTGGTTCCAAGGCTGACAGAACCCAAATTTCCAGTAGCTTTCCTCAAAGGGAAAACTCTTCAGGCTTTGTTCCACCTGCTCAGGGACACTCTGTAAGTTTCTGACACTAAAACTGAAAGAAATTGAATTTTTATATATATGGAGACTTCACTTGTTATTCTGCCTCATTTTTTTTATTCTTTATATTTTTAAATGTGTAAGTAGACTGATTGTGGCAGCTTGTCATTTGGTGGAAGGAAGATTAATCTATAGGTGGCACTAACCTTTTAATTTTAACTGATGTAGGAATTCTTGGCTTTCAAGATTGCGGATGGGATGATTTATGTTGACATGAGTTCTAGCATGCAAAATGGGAGTCTTTGCATTGAGGATCTAAAAGCTGAGGTGGCGTGTGTATACTTTCTTCAACTATCTGATGACAGGAGGGTCAAAGGTATTTTTAAGATGGACTATTTACCACAGGAAATGCACCTTGTTGTTGTCATTGTACTCTATTGCGTCTGATGATTAATTGTGATTTTTTACATGTTCTTAGGTTTGCTTCCTATTATTGGGCAGTTTAACTGTTGTGGGACGGAGCTAGAGCCCTGCCAATCCATTGAAGATGTGAAATCTATCATATCTGAGCAGAAGTGTATCGAACTATTTATCACTGGTAATGTTTCTTTAATTGTTTTGCTCGATTTTCATGCTCGTATCTGAGGATTTAATAGTTGTATTTCACCAGTTATGTAATTTCTCATAATTGTTAGGATGGGTGCCAAAGCGGCTGATGAAATTGTATGTTGATTCTTGCACAAAGCTATCAGAGGCTCCTAATGTGAAGCTGCTGAAGAAGCTGTACAATCTGGAGGCATGATTTTTGTATTCTGAAATACTTTACAAGTGGATAGTTAGCGTAATTTTATAGTTTGTTTGTAATACAGTAGATAGTTAGTGTAATTTATAAGTTCCCCAAGCTCCTGTTTCAGTCTCTGGACATACCGACTTGTGTAAATGTGGTTCTCATCATCATCATTTTGGTCAACAAGTGATGGAATTCTTAATTAGCATTTTTGCACAACAAGTCATTTGGTCATGAGTCAGTTTGTTTGTTTTTTTTGACTAAATGACTTATTCACTATAAGTGCTAACTGTGAAATTGATGATCATCCTACTAAAAGAATGGGCAGGGCTGACAATGATGTACTAAAGGACCAAGGTGGCAACTATTGAAACTTTAGGGACTAAACGGGAAAAGATATTGGACAATGTGTAATTTAATATTCAGAAAAATAATTGTAATGTAAATACTAGTGGTGCTTAACCAATAAAGCTGAGAAAGCCAACTCTGCATTTGACAGGTGTCAGAAGACGAGATTGTAGTATCTGATTGCTGTTTACAGGACCTCTCTGCCGTGCCTTTTGTGAATGCATTGAAGGCTCATAAAACAATTGCAGTTTTAGATATTTCTCACAATTTATTAGGTAAGTTGATTGCTTTAGCTATATTTACTTGGTTTATTTCTTACAATTTACTAGGTAATTGTTTTGACAAATTTAATTTCTGTTGATTTTTTCTATAATAGTAAATTGTAAGTGTGATTTTAATTTTTTTTTCCAGGAAATGATACAATAGAGAAGCTGAAGCAGATATTCATTTCCTCCAGTCAGAAGTATGGTGGTTTGACTCTGGACATGCATTGTAACCGATTTGGGCCCACAGCTTTATTTCAGGTGTTTGAACTTTTCCCCAGTTGTATCTTGAAGAATTATTTATAAAAGAAAGTTTTTGATATTTGCAAAATAAACCTTTTGGTGTTGAAAAAATTCAAAGCATCGTTCTTGCTTAGTTAGACTTTACCAATGTTAGATCATACTTGACCAAGACGGTTAGGAACAAGATAATTGTTTCTTGTAAACTATATTCTGTGCAAAGACTTTGTGATGCAACTTTGTCAATGATTAACAAAATAATAAATTAAAATTATTTTTTGTCCCACAAATGCTTCAACTTCTATTTCGGATTTATATTTCAAATGGAATCCAAATGTCAAATCCAAGTTTCGATCATTTTTGTGTACATGTAAGATTGTGTGATTTTTGGAGCTCATTTTCTACTTGATCAAGAGACCAAATAAGACTGAAGCTAGTTAACTGTGATAGATTGAGTTTAGGGTTTTTTAAAAAAGTGAAAAACATTGGGGTGAATTGATCCTATTCTTCTTTATTCTATCGACCACTTGATGGTGAATCATTTTTATTTACCT
The DNA here is from genome assembly GCF_964058835.1 of Carex rostrata. Taxonomy (NCBI): domain Eukaryota; kingdom Viridiplantae; phylum Streptophyta; class Magnoliopsida; order Poales; family Cyperaceae; genus Carex; species Carex rostrata. Next base: position 12,446,266 of record NC_135921.1, read on the forward strand.
TTTCCATTGCTTTGTTTTTGAATACTGAATAATCTGGAGTCCTTTTGCAATTTACAAACGACTTAAAATGTTTTTCTCTTGAATTCCTATTTAAGCTTCCAAGTATGGTGGACCATGTGGCACATATATAATCATGGGTATTGTATCCAATAGGATACTGATACGGTGATACGTAGGTTTTGGGATAAATATGTTTTGACCCCTTGACTAACGCGCGCGGGGGGGCTGACTAGAAAATTTATATTGGTGGTGCTGAAATGTAAAATGTTTAACGTGTGGTAGGTGAGATTTGAACCAAAGTTGCCACAACCAGTCAACAACAATGTGGAATTCTAACCACTAGGCTACAAGCACACATTTGATATTTCATGAGGGAGGGGGGGGGGGGGGGGGGGCTTAACTATATAAAAACTTAAAAAGAAAAAAAATAAAAACTTAGAAAAAAAAAAGTTGCTTTATAATATTTATAATTAAATTTTTTAAAACCATAGGGGTGGCTAAGCACCCTTTTGGTTGCATTAAGATCTACCCCTGATGACTAAGTACCAATATGCAGATATGTGAGTGTCCTGTGTTGTATGAACGACTGGAAGTACTTAACCTCTCTCAAAACCGCCTTACAGATGCATGCAGTTCTTACCTTTTCACCATCCTGCAGAATTGTAAAGGTATCTTTTTTTTTTCCTTTCTCTTTTTCTCTCTTGCATATTCTCTTATGAATAATCCCAACTTCACTGCTGATATACCTCTAATGTTGTTCCAGCACTTTATAGCTTGAACATAGAACAGTGTTATATCACATCAAGAACAATTCAGAAGGTTGCTGATGCACTGCATGAAGAATCTGTCCTTGCACATCTCTCCATAGGTACTGTTCCAACTAAAACAAGGGCTGTTGGATTTTTCTAACCTTTTTTTTCTCTCTTAGGTTTAGTTGCATGTTTTTCTTTCTCGTTTTCAGAAACATCTATGAATCTTGGTATTTGCAAAAGGCACCCATTTTAAATCGTAAGGAGCAATCTCACGGAATGTTTTGTCTTTAGAATTGTTTCCAGAACAATGCTGCCTCTTTGGCTCTTCCATTATCTTTGCATAAGCCACTGTTCATTGTAATATATACTCTGATTAATAAGTGATTAGTGTGGCACTACTAGTGCAATGTAATTAGACAAATTGTAAGAGGCGAAGAACTAGGACGGGAACTTGATTGAGGAGAACATGCGTATAATTGTCCCCCATCTGGGGTCTAAATGGTTTAAAATGTTGAAATTAGAATAATGGCAATGAGATCATTTGTAATATTTTTGCACACCCAGGTACTGGTCATTTAGTTATGGACCTTGTCCCTGCTTCTTTTGTGCATGTCACAAACCATTTTCAAACACTGTTGAGCTGTGATATTTTCTCGAAGTTCCTTACTATATATATTTCACCTATAAATTTTATTCATTGGCAGGGAAAAATAGCCCGATATCTGGGAATGCCATGATCAATCTACTCTCCAAAGTTGCATCCTTGAAAAGGTCAGCACAGTAAATTTATTTGTTATAATTTTGTGGTGTGCTAGCACGCTTTTAAGTTGATTTTGTATGAAATTTCCGATTATTACTGCAGGTTTTCAGAACTAAGCCTTACTGGTATTAGACTCAACAAACTCATACTTGACCAATTATGCAAACTTGCCAACACAACAAGTCTTTCTGGCTTGTTTCTAGGGGCTACTTCAATTGGAACTGTAAGCTTTCTTTTACCTTTTCTTTATCCCTTGTTTGGTTTATGTTTTTGATAAAAGCTAGTTTTTTTCTGCAGACTCTAATTTTGCCGTGTATTGTAAAAATCGGAAAAAGTTTTGTTCCATGATTTCATGCTAGAGTACCATTTGACCCTAGCTCAGCTGTAAAATCCTGGCAAAGCACATGTGAGCAAAAGAAACTGGTTACTTGGTCTCTACTGACTGGTATATAGAGGTGCTGTACCTGTACTGGACCCAATGGTGACATACCGGGGTTTATTGTAACATGTGTATATATCAACTAGGGTAGGATGGAGCTATAATGTTGATAGATGCACTATCGAGTGGGTCTCAGGAGCTGCTGAAACTGGATATGTCCAGTTGTTGCCTGAACTCTCAAGCTTTTGCAAAAGTATGCCGTGATTTCTCAGCACTAAACGGCATTGTTCATTTGGACCTCTCTGGGAATATCTTAGGTCAAGAGGTTAGTTTTCAGAATTCTTTGAGAATTTAGTTCATATAGTTATGAAAAAGAAAAAGGTTGCAGTCTTGTGATTTATTATCAGATGTAAGTAAATGCAGCACGTGTCGATCTTTATTCAGTATTTTTTATTCTTTGTATTATGCCCGACTTTCTTTTGATGACTATTGCTGCATTTCCTGCTAAAAAAAATTGTGAACTACTTGGTCCACTTCAGTATTTCAGGGCAATTAATTGATTCTTCATTGGTCACAGATCTTAGAATCGAACAATTTATTTTGCTGTTGTATGAATATTAATTGTTTGCCGATGCTAAAAGCCAGGGATCAGAAGGGATGATGTCACTACTGGTGAATTCACTGAGTAGTTTGAGAACACTGATTTTAAACCGGTGCAACCTCGGGTTATCTGGTATTGTATCATTAGTTCAGTCTTTGTCAGGTCAGTAAACTCTTTCCAGGGGTAATGTGTGAGTTTGGTAATTTCACCAAGTAAATTTTTTTCTAGGTCATAAATACTATTATTACTTTGCATGTTCTTCTGAATCTTTGGAGATTCTTTGTGGCTTTTTGGTATTCTACAAATAATTTGGCAAAAGGTCATCTCACACATTAATGATTTTGTTTGTATTATGAGGGTTTTAATTATTCTTAAATAATTTTATACTCCAAATACTTGTGTGTGGCAATTTAATGAACATCAACTTAGAAAATTACTCTATCTAACACTTTTTTCATTCAACTTTTAGACAATTACTCTTTGGAGGAGCTACACGTGGCGGAAAATACAAGCACTGCCTTGAAAAAAGCCTTACCACGCACTCCCAGGCTTCATTGTTTATCACCTACAAATGAAAACCATAAACCCAGCTCTAACCGAGAAGAAACAACTAATTGCATAACCAGCACCAAGTTTGACAATTTGGAAGTTGCTGATAGTGAAGATGATGAACCTGGAATCAATACTAGCAACGGTAATACCAACAAAAATAATAATAATTTATCCAAGTCTGATGCGAGCTGTGCCAGCTCATTCCATGAGGGACCACATGCGAGCTCTCAGGTAGTACAAGAACTTTGTGACGCTATAGTGTGCGCCAAACAGTTGAAGATGATTGATCTGAGCCGAAACGGGTTTGAAAATAATGCAGTCGAGTTGTTGTACTCTGCATGGGGTTTGGGTTCGGGTTCGAGAGGTGACATCTTGACCCGCAAGCATATTGCCAAGGATTGTATTCATTTTTATGTTGATGGGGTTATGTGCTGTGGTGTAAAAACATGTTGTAGAAAAGAGTAAGAAAAACATGGAGGTTTCGTAAGTTGAAAAACTAGTTTTATGGGTTAGCTAGATTTGAGATTCTCCATTAAAGTGCCTGCATTTGTAATTACTGGTATAATTGTTCTGGACCGGTAAATAAATGGGTTATAATACTACTAATATAATGATATTCTACTATATCTGCAATGAGGGAGGGAAGTCTTGTATCCTTGAATTCTTATCCAGTCAGGTACCTGACCTAGTAGAATGAGATCTGGACCGTTTATTTTAATTAGACATGGATCTCAAAGATTCCTCATGCATCACAGATCCGAATTATAATCGTTAGGCTGGGATTATTAAGAACCAGGATATGGGCTCATTTAATCCTTGTAAGACAACACGGTGAACAGGAAATTAATTTTTTTTTTCTTACATCAAGCCCGTAGGAAAATTACAACGTATATGATACTCCCTCCCAATTACAATTACTCAGAACCTATAAAAGAATTTTGTAAAAATAAAGAAGTAAAACCTGAGTAGTCCCGCCCATTTTCCCTTCCTAATTTTACTAAACTATCTGCTATCATATTACTCTCTCTATGAATAAAAGTACAATCAAAATCCTTATATTTATATTTATAGGAAATTAATTCTAGAGTCTGTCTATATTTATAGGCCTTAATATGTAAATACACTGTTGGTACAAATTTGAGACTTTCTTAAAGGATTGGAGATAAATGGGACCTAGTAAGGCTCTGTCCAATTTTTTCTTTTTTTGACTACCTTAATGAAAATGCAATTTTTTTTTCTTTTTTTGACTACCTTGATCAAATTTATCTTTTTTAAATTTACTAACATGAATAAATACATGCATCAATACACCATAAGGGTATTTCAAGGTGATTTTGATATATTTTTGAATTAGCACTAATAATAAACTAATGCCTATGCAAATGATACATTTTATATATCATACAAAAATTTTGGTAAATTTAAAATCTCAACTGAGCTTAGATTTTTTAAAGGCGCATGACAGGTATTGTAAGAGAAATTCAGCAGATATATTTACACAAAAATAAATATATGTTTCAGAATAAGTACAAATGAATTTAAACTGTACAATAAGTCCAAGAGTTGATTAAAAACAACCCATATAACAAAGACACCCATAATATGTTTTTAACAATTAAAGAAGATTTCCATGCATAAATGAAAGAGAATAAGAGCGTGAAGAAGGTAACATGATTTGCATGTTCTATCATGCATATGCATCTTCTTTTTTAAGTATTTCACATGTTATATCAAAAGAACAAACTATATATCATGCATTGAAACATAAAAAAGAGCAAAAAATTATCAATAAGTATACTTCTATTCTAATATAAAGTTTGATAAAAATATATATATTTATAATAAATGCACTAACAACTTCACATATTTGTCTCAATATTGTATTGCAATGAGATATCAGAAAAAATCAACAATTATATATTATAAAAATTAGCAAATTCCTCTCAGCAATTGCCTTGGCCCTCCGCTTGGCAGCGGAAGGCCGTTAAAAGGCATAAATGGCAAAACAAAGGCGGCTCAATGGAAAAAGCCTTAAAAAACCATATGGTTCAAGTCTTATCGGAAGGCACAATTTTTAAAAGGCCTCAAATGCTTCCAGATTGTTAAAGACAAAACACGAGCTGCTCAACAGTTAACAAGAAAGTCCTCAAATGGAGGGTTATGGACTTATATATTTAATGAAATAAAAATAAAATATAAGTAGAAAAATAAATCATGAATCTATTAAAAAGTGCAAAAGAAAATCTTCCAAATAATATGTGTCTAAAAAAATAATAATAGAAATTAAAAACTCAACCATTTTCAAAAATAGAAATTGGGAAGTATGTAGACTCAAATGTCAAAGAAAGTAGATATAGGAAGAGAACTCCAAATGTAGGAAAAAAAATGTAGTTAAATAACTTCATCATATAAATTAGGGGATGATTCTTATAAAGATTATAAAAATAAAAGATGTAGATGAATATGCTTTTTAAAAAATAATAGAATTAATCATCAACAAAAACAATAGAAATTAGGGATGATATTAAACTTGTATGAATTGGATTGTATCAAATTTTGATACAATCAACAAAGAAATAAAAAATAGCAGCTTGTAAATCATGGTGAAGGGGACAGTAGCTGGGGAAATTAAAGAAGAAATGAAGAAGGCCTTCAATTTTGGTTATTAACTCACGGATTGCCAGCTTAATTTGTAAATACAATGTTGCTACAATTTGAGACTTTCTTAAAAGATTGGGGATAAATGGGACCTATTAAGCCTCTGTTCAATTTTTTTTTTTTGACTGCTTTAATGAAAATGCAATTTTTTTTTCTGCTGACTTTCTGACTTATAACTGCTTTTCAAAAAGTTTGTTTGCATATTCTGCTTTCATATGCCAAATACAAATTGATGCACGGATCTGAAATGTATTGTAAAAATACGGTGTGTCTAATACACATGTTGGCACATACAACTAAGAGCACACCACAACATGACACAGTTTGTTAGATGTGTTTGTGTCTTGTTCAGATATATTTTGTGCCTGAATTTTGTGAAACCGACATGTAGAAACACGATATTTATTGACAAGTCTAAGACACGGCATGTTTTGACACTCACCAGTTTTTTTTATTAATTCACTTCAATTGCACTTGAAAAATTATTTACACCCATAATATATTCTCGAATTATATCAAAATAAAATAAAATGAAAGAAAAAATCCCGGTCGGATATAAAAAATTTGAAGAAAAGATAAATTTGATTTTTTTTACTTATTTTCTAGACATTTTTCTTTCATCGATTTTTTTAGCAAAATTTCAAAAAAGAGAAAAAAATTGACACAACACACCTAAACACCGGTATGACACATCTAAACACATCTTACCAAGACGTGCTGTATTGATATCCATGTTGTGCCTATTGCCAACATTATGTGACACAACACGACACAACATGTTTAATTTTTCAACGTGTTAGTACGATACGACATGTGTTCCGAACACGTCTAAACATGGCACCTATAGGAATATATATTTAGTTTTTTCAGTGGGAGAATCTCACGCAAGAAGAGAACGTCAGCATTTCCTAATAAGTCCAGAAGCCAAAAGGAAGGTAGTTATGAAAACCTAGAATTCTGTTCTTCATTTAAATTTGTATTATTATTTTTCTCTCCCATACCTTTTCTATCGTTTTGAAAGATGGCACTGCTATTGTCAAGGAGCCATACTTTCACCCATCACAAAACTTATTGGTTCAAAGTTCAATTGCAACAATTTGTGCCCTCAATGCGGTTTAAACGTAAAATATATGAGAAAAGAACATTAATAAATACAACATGAACCAGCCTGATGTTTTACTGGTCGTGCCATTAAAAGCAAGAGAAGTCTCTAATCTGTGAAGGGGTCCCCATGATATGTAGACCCCCAAAATACGGTGGTTAATTTGTCTCTACTGTCTCATGATATATTCCGTGTCTTTGATAATTGTATTATTGTCTCTTGAAATTTAACATATCATCACAAATGGCTATATTTTGATTGGAGATCACATAGCAAACTGTGTACTACAAGCAATAACGACTTCGTCATGTTAATTAATTCAAGAAATTTGATCTTTTTTTTTTTTCTTGTCAATTAATTTTTCTTTTGTCGTCAGACCCAATATTGACTTTGAATGCTACCATCTCATTCTGTTATTGTTCGCACAGAATATATGCTACAAAGTTTCAGTATAGCAAGCTATACCTTTTAAACCTTTGTTATACTCTGTCAAATCAGATAGCAAGTGCACTATCCTATCGATGAGTATGCTCAGGTATCGATCCACAGGGACGGAAGAAAATGACCGGACTCGTCTTAAAATTACTTGAGATTCTAGAAGTGAGAAAAATTGGTTTGATTTAATCATAACAATTCTACTGATTTATGACAAGTTTAAAAGACAATAAAAAGAATTAAAGTTGTTTTCAAATGATAAAAAGGCGTTTCCAGGGTTCAGATTTCATTTCTGTTCAGCCCCGAGGCATACGGCCCGTATGGGAATCCATACGGCCCGTAGGGGACCCCGAGTTAATGCTGCAGCTACTGTTTTCTGTGTTGATACTAATGTTTAGGGTTTCTATCGACCAGATCTAGATACCTAACCTCAACTTTCGCATTTTGGCCTAGTACCCGATTACCGGACTCAAATACTTCCCTCTTAGATGCGTTAAACCTCAACTTTCGCATTTTGGCCTAATTTATCTAAGTTACTTGTTGGTTTACTAAAAGTATCCAAGGACTTTCGCCTCAAGGAAAGTTTCACCTTTCGGGTACTCCTTGGTTTAACCCTACTTCATATACTTTATTCGGTTGGATTAAATGTCATAGACTTGGCTCCTAACACTTAGATGTGCGCATTCATCTAACGGGATGACTAATCAATTCAAGCAAGCACAAATAAAGCAATCAAAATACTACTCAACAAAGTAAAAACAAAGCATTCAACACAAAATCCAAGTAGCATGCAAACAAAACCAAACTAGAAACTACATCTTAACCCTAGAAACAAAGTAAATTAGCTACTCATGTTCATAAGATAACACAAATAACAGAAAATAAAAGAGTTCATGACAAAACAGTGGAGAAATCCGAAGATCCGTTGCAAACTCGCGTTTTTCACTTCTCTTCCTCTCCTCCTCTTGTCTTTTGCTCCAAGAAAGCTTGTCTAAGTTCCAGTTGTGAATCCCCTTTTTTTGGTGAGAAAATATCTCATTTAATGCCCCAGATCGCGTCTCCAGAGGCTTCCTTTTCGGCCTCCTTAAATTAAGCTGATTTCAGATTCCAGCTGGATTTTCCGAATTTGTGCCCTACGGGCCGTAGGGGACCCCGTACGGGCCGTATGGGACCCCATACAGGCCGTAGGGGACCCCGTACGGGTCGTATGCCTGTGCTTTGTCTTGGAGACTTTGTGCCTCTGTTGTGGAACCTTATGTGTAGTTGGGCAGATCCTGTACGGGCCGTACAAAATGTCATACGGGCCGTATGAAAAGTAGTCAGATCCAGTTTTTCGCCCTTTTTCCTGCAAAATACCAAACAAAGCATAGCAGTACCACATTTCATCGAAATATAAGTAAAAAGTCCACATTTATAGGCTTTAAAGCACAGGTTTCAGTATAAATCAGGGCTGTAATTTAGATATAATATGGAGATATCAGTTATATGTTGGAAATAATTGTAGATATTTTGATTTTGAATGATGGTACAAATTGATAAAAAGTTATACGTAATGCCCATAACTTTTTATCAATTTGTACCATCATTCAAAATCAAAATATCTACAATTAGACATTAATTGATGTATCTGTTAGAATCAACACAAGCAGACTTCTAATGAAGCTTTTGCTTTCACATCGAGCTTATTTGACTCTTAACAATTTCAGGATGTGAAATGTGGTTCAAATTGATTTAGAGCAGGGTATGTCACGTGCAACACTTTGTACATAAATATATTGTAATTGAGTTATTAATTAGCGCAATAGCTGATGTATCTTTTTAATTGTGTACAAATAAACTATGTGCATTTTAATGATAAGATATATAGATTTTTGACGGTTTTGGTGATTGTAATTATACTCAAATGGACCAAAGTTTGTTGAAAATAAATATTACTATATCATATATATAGCATGCAACTTTATGTAAATATATTTAGCAAAGTTGATGTAAATTTCAAAATGAGCACAGATGGACTTTTGTCCAAATATTTGATTATATTCTTAGATTATAAGTCATTTCTAGTGAATTTAGGATCTAAAATGTGGCTTAAATTTACTAACATGAATAAATACATGCATTAATAAACTAATGCCTATATTGCAAATGATACATTTTATATATCATATATATGCAAATTTTGGTAAATTTAAAATCTCAACTAGTTTAGATTTATCAAAGACGCATGACAGGTGTTGTATGAAAGGCACATAACAGGTGTTGTAAGAGAAATTCAGCAGATTTACTTTCACAAAAATAAATATACGTTTCATAATAAGTACAAATGAATCCCTTAAAGTCCAAGTGTTTGATGACTTCAAGACCATGTTATTCGGATACTTCATATAGAGCTCCGTGTCCGTATTGGGTGAGTATCGGATACTGATATGCGACCGATACGGCTCCGATACGTATAGCTAGTGTATCGGCTTACGTGACTAGGGATGTTCATTGGGTCTGGTTTATTCGGTTTTGAACCAAACTGAATTAGTTTGGATCAAATAGTTTAGTTTTTTCGGTTTAATGGTTCGGTTCGGTTTGCTTTTTAAAACCAAATTGTACTTTCGGTTTAGTTTGGTTTGAAAAATTTCAAAACTGAAATAACTGAACTGAACTGAACCAAATTATTTCTTAATCAATTGCTTTAAATACTTCGGTTTATTTCTTAATATACTTCGGTTTATTATAAATTAATTGTTTTAAATAAAAAAATAATATATTTCGGTTTGAACCGAACAAACCGAAATAAAGCTTTGGTTCGGTTCGGTTGCAATGCTAATTTGATTCGGTTCGGTTCTATTTTTAAAAACCGAATTATATTTTAGGTTTGCCTAGTTCGGTTTGGTTTCAATGAACCCAACCGATGAACACCTATACGAACCCATGTACAGTGTTCCATTAGCTAAAAATTACTTTTTTTATTCAAGACCGAGAATCGAACCCATGTACAGTGTTCCAAACTACACATTACTACTTCATAATTGTTGTTAGAATTTAGTTTCTTTTCTATTTAATATATATCTGGGCTACTGTATCTTACCAATTTTTGATATTTAATTTATATATATCTGTTAAATAAAAAATATAATTAAAATAATAAAAATTAATGTATATAATAGCCGTATCGTATCATTGATTTTTTAAAATTGCCGTATCCATATCGTATCTGATACGATATCCGTATCCGTATCCATGCAACATAACTTCAAGATAATATACAACAAGTCCAAGAGTTGATTAAAAACATGACAAAGACACATAATATGTTTTTAACAATTCAAGAAGATTTCCATACATAAATGAAAGAGAATAAGAGCGTGAAGGAGGTAACATGATTTGCATGTTCTATCATGCATATGCATCTTCTTTTTTTAAGTATCTCGTATGTTATATCAAAAGGACAAACTATATATCATGCACTAAAACATAAAAACTAAAACATAAAAATAAAGTAAAAAAAATAGCAATGAAATATACTTCTATTATAAGATAAAGTTTGATAAATATATATATAGAGTACGGCTAACGCGCTTCCTCTAGCATATGGGCCGAAATACTTTCGGTGGAAATTTGAAATTTCAAAATCTAAAAAGTCGATCTGAACCGTTCATCTCCTTCTCCATATTAATATCTGCTTGGAGACCAAATTTTACATTTTTCTGAAATTTTTTACTATTTATTAAGCCACTTTGAAAATCGCTGATCCAACGGTGGCTTAACAAAACAGTAAAACCATTAGATCAGCGATTTTCAAAGTGGCTTAATAAATAGTAAAAAATTTCAGAAAAATGTAAAATTTGGTCTCCAAGCAGATATTAATATGGAGAAGAAGATGAACGGTTCAGATCGACTTTTTGGATTTTGAAATTTCAAATTTCCACCGGAAACATTTCGGTTCATATGCTAGAGGAAGCGCGTTAGCCGTACTCTATATATATATAATAAATCACTCACAATTTCATATATGTGTCTCAATATTGTAGTGAGATATCAGAAAAAATCAACAATTCTACATATTATAAATCAATATATAATATCTAGTATGTACATTAACAAATTATTTTCATCTTTACTATCTCTTTTCAGTATTATGTACGAGGAATAGTTAGATTTTTACCACACAGAGCTTTAGTGTCTGGGGATCTGACATATTGAGTATTTGAGTTTTACAAATTCAATAAGTGAATATAGGTTAGAGTGAATATGTTTGGTCGAGTTTATATAGGTGAAGTTCATTTGTGTCCAGTAATAATTGCTACAGTCAAGTTGGTTTAGCTAGGTCTTTATTGGTTGATATTCCATTTTATTTCATTTTCATTTCCATACACAAATCTTATTGTTTCGAGATTTATATAGTAATGGTTTTGAAATTGGTTTGTAAATGTAGAGATCGTAAATGTAAATAAATTATTATCGCATACAAATGCAATAGAGATCGTAAATATAGACACAAAGTTCAGGAAAATAATGGCATAACTCATCTGGCCAGTTGTACCGATTCCACTTTGGTGAGTTGTACCGATTCAATATCAATCGCTGAAACATTACAATACCCACCAATTATATATACATTACCAATATATACCCGATTAAAAAATTTCTTTATTTTTTGCATTTCTAATTTCGTTGTTTTTGTTATGTATAAATTTGTACTAGGATCTGATGTGAAATCAAGTGATAATAAATTAAATATACCACAATTTAAGCCAAAAACAAATGGCAAGGATACAACCCAATCGTTTGAGTGTAATTATGAGTGGCAAATTCACATGAACAGTACCAACCCTTATTCTATTGAATAATTATTTCAATCCCCACACTCTAGTACCCTCATCTCTTAAACAGATTTTAACTTCCCATAAACTAACTTAACTAACTAATTTATTCAAAACACTAGTATAAATACTTGGAAGATAATAAATTAATACTTGCAAATTAAGATATTAATACTTGCATGTCTAACTTGATATAACTATATGGAGAGACCACTCAAACTATATGGGGAGAAAAATCATACACATTTTTAGAGGTGGGTTTTTTTTTTCTTTTTTTCAATATCTTCCACATTTCTCACGTTCTATGAGGAATTTTGCGAATCTAAAACCACGAATGTATTCTACGCAATTTTATCTTTCAAATGAGATCCATGATGACGTACTTTCGGATTCATCGTCACACAAGTATTTATACCTCATTGTGCAAGTATTTGTACCGCATCATACAAGTATTTATACCTATACTTGTAAGTATTTATCCCCAATCGTGGACCCCGCATCTCCGCATCACATTTCCCTAATCGTTCATGCGTCAACTTTTCTCTAACAAAAATAGTTGACCACATAGGTATAAATACTTCAGTGCATAGATATAAATACTTGTAATACTTGATATTAATACTTTTAAATGTCAGCAGTGTCATATGTGAAAAATACTAGGTATAAATACTTAAATGACGAGATATAAATACTTGTATGATGACGAATCCGAAAGTATGTCATCATGGATCTCATTTGAAAGATAAAATTGTGTAGAAGACGTTCGTGGTTTTAGATTCGCAAAATTTCTTATAGATCATGAGAAATGTGGACAAGATTGAACAAATAAAATTGGGGGTACAATGGGGGGATGAGAGTGCGGGTACTCATATCATCTCCCTATTCTATTTAATTATCTAGATAAAATTCAAGTTTGGAAAGAGTTTCCAATTATAATACTTCACCATATTAACTGAAAATTTAATATGGAAAGTTATTCACAACCTAGGAAATTTGACTTACCACAATACTTGATAATAATTTAATTTATTCTACTCGTTCTTAAACCAAGTCAAACATTAAATGTTCTTGAGGGTCTTTAATATTTAAGTGGTATCATCCACTTTCTTGGCTTAATAATCTATTTAGGGAAGGGTTCCGATTAAGGTTTGCTTATCTAAACGATCAAGTTCTAGTCAATACAATAACAAAATTATTGGATTCCCAATTACGTTCCTCACCTAAACCCTAAAAGTTCCTTAATTTCTATGCAAATAAGACCCAATTTTTTGAGTATTTTTTTAAGTAAATAAGACCATAATTGAAATCCTAGATATGGCCAATATCATATGTATGTATATATATATAGAGAGAGTGTGGCTAAGTTCAAAACGTTTTTTCTTAGCCCCCGAAACAAACGACTCAGTTTTCTGATTTTTAAATTCCAAACAGTCGATCAAAATCATTGGATATTTAATCTATATTAAAATGTGAAAGAGTGTGTCTATAGTTTTAATACTTGTATTATGTTGTATTAGTGAATTATTTGATTGTAATAATTTATCTAAACATAAATTATTGACAAATTAATTTTTTCCTATTTTTTAGTGTAAAATAAACTTCTGGTCAAAAAGTCCGATTTTCTGATCCCAATCGACCGATACCCCGATCCCGAATCGGTATCGACCGGGACCGATTCCGATCCCGATACCGATATTTCCTACTATGCTTTCATTCATGTTTGACCCTTGATGACTCGAAATGAGACTACTAACTTTTAGTATATATAAATATATACTTAGTTACCATAATGCTACTCTGTCGGATTACAAGCGCATAATCCTACCGTGTAGTAGTGTTGGGTGTCGATCCACAGGGATAGATCTTAGTAGTTTAACAACAATAACACTAGTCTAGGTTCTTCGGGTTTGTTTGGGTTGCATGAATACTAAATAATAATAATAATAATAATAATAATAATAATAATAATAATAATAATAATAATAATAATAATAATAATAATAATAATAATAATAATAATAATAATAATAGGTGCAGGTGATTTTACAGTTTACTCTGGCGAATTTATAGCTGAAGATGCTAATTGCTGTAAACCAAGTTTAGGGAGCCTCTAGGATTTTGGATGAATTTTATCTAATTAACTCAATACAATATTTATGGCACTCGTGTCTACCCGTATACGTCATTGTTATTACCGCATACGGCCTCGCCTACGGCCTTCTGTCACTGCCGTATGCGATATAGACCATCCCGCAGAGCAGAGCCGCATACCGGTACTATTATTCCACACTGATTACTTGGGTTCGGTTCTATGCGTATTTGAAAGGTTCTTCGATTATAAGGTCGGCTTGTAGGGAACAATTCTGATTATCACAGGATATAATGTAATTAAACCACTCACACCAATCTAATTAATTATATTCTCCTATTACTCACTAAGTAATAACCCTAAACCCTATACATTACAAGTAATAAATAAATTTCTAATTAAACCTCGAGATGCTATATAATCTATGTCCTATCAAGGGAGCCTATTGGGATCAAACCCTAGCCTTTGAATCGTGGCCAGGTGTCGTTAGTTGAAGTGTTTATAGTATTTACATGTATCCCCTCTCACACCGAGGTACAACGACTTATAACACCTATTGGTATATGGAGGACACTGGACTATTTGTAGACAGAACTATGTATGCAATGACATATTTCAATATCATTCTAAGTATAACGAAATCTTAAATAGACATAAAAGAAAAATAAATATTATAGTAAAGAGCAATTATAATTCATTACATCCATCCCTAGAGAGGAGGAGCTTAGCTACTCAAAGCCATGACAAAATAAAAGAAGTAATAAAAGAAAGACATAATCTAGAACCTAAACACCTCTTCCTTAGAAGACTCCTTCTTCTTTCGCCTTGGACTTCAAGCGCCTCTTCTTCTCCACGACTCCAAATATTTCACACAATATTCTGCTCTAAACTATGGACTTACACAACTAAAATATGCACACCAATTCCTATTACAAGAGGGGTTTATATAGCCTAGCCTAAGAGTGAGGAGTCATGGAGAACATGGAGATCATGGGTGATCATGGGTGCCAAATATAGCATAAAATGCTATATTTGGAGTGCTAAACTTAGACTTCAAGGCGAGGCAATGCCTGCCACATCTGAAAATGCGTCATTCTAGAAGCTTGCTGTCCAATGACTAAGATTTAATTCAAACTAGACAGTCCACGGATTGAATCTGTTTGCCCATGCGGCATAGGCATCTATGTCGCATGCGACATAGCTGAGGCCGTAGGGCATTGTACTTAGCCGAATTTCAGTGAATTTCGCCATGTTGCATGTTGTGCACTTCGTGTGAGGTGTTTGCATACTCCTGATAAGCATAAATTATATACACATTCGATCTAGTTTTTATCATAAAATAATATCAAATATCTTGTATTTTGAATATAAAGTGAATATAATACACCTAGGATGAAGTTACTGCGTTTGTTTGGTTTTAATTTGCAGAGAATGAAGAAAAATGCTCAGTGCGGACGCACGGTTTGTGTTATGGCCACACTAAGTACTTAGATGAATTTTTGAATGCGTGCCAATTTTAAAAAGGTATAATAAGCTATGCATCAAAATCCGTGCGGACACACTGTAGCTAGCAAGAACGCATAACTGGAGCCTGAACTTAAAATAGCCATAACTTTTGACTCGTAACTCCATTTTGGCATATGACCACTTTTCAGAAAGTTAGCAAGAAGATCTACAACATGAGAAACTAAAAAAAGAAATTTGGGATTAGTGCGGACGCACTGGACCCGAAGACAGCCAAAATTACACGTTTTCAACACGGTTTCTATTTTTAGCGCACCAAGGACATGTTTTGACAGTCAAATGTGGACAAGACAATCTGGGAAACAATTCAAATATAGTACCCACTAACTCCACTTCCTAGCCTCTTAATTGGGCATAGCCCTTGGCTATAAAAGATGAGGTTCATTCCCATTCAAACAGACAACTCTCATCTCTCTCTCACCCTTGGTGCATGTCCATTTCCATAAAATATAGCGATATATCTACAACAATTTTTGGAGTTCCAGAGGCATTTCAAGGAGGGAGAAGAAGAAGATCCGAGCAAGAAGTTGGCAAGATTGAGAGTTTTGATCCAAAAAAGGGTGTAATCATTTCTTTATTTTATTTCTTCTTATTTTTGTTAATTTTTGTAATGGATCTCTCCAAGAGAGAGTAGATATCTCTCTAGGGGTCTAGGTCAATGCATGAACTTGTTTAATTATATTTTATTTGGATATTTGTTTTTGTTATGATTGTTAATTTCTGTGATTTATCATTTGTGTTAATTACATAATTAGTGCTTGAATTGTAGTTATCCCGTTTTGGATTCGAAAGAACCAAAATTGACTAGGATCAATAGGATAGTACCAAATTATGAATACAAATACCCTAGGTTTGGATTAGGATCTAACCAATTTGTAATCTAAGCCGGAACTACAGAAATTAAGGTTAGGGACTTGGTGAAGGACCTAACCGTGAAGTCAAACCCTAATTAGGACACCTCAAATTGAATCAGATATTGGTATGATGGACTTTATCGTGAAATATCAATATTTGAGGAGAGGAGAGACTAACAAGAGCTTATGGTCTAGGTAGCTAGGGGGAAGGACCTAATCGTGAAGTCCGAATTACTTAGACACGTTATTAATTCACGAAAGTGACCCTTAATAACATATTAGGTTAGAAACCTCATCAAATCATACATGAACTTAAACAAACACCGAATAGATGGAATTATTAAGGGATTGTAGACCGAATACCCCTAGATCTCCTCAACTAGAAAGCAACCAACCTTTATTTTATTTGTTTTTATTGTTTTAAATTCCTTTCTTTGGGTATTGAACCCAACTTTAGGATTGATAGAACAAAACCCCCCAATTTACTTTATTTACTTTACTTTATTTTATTTTCTGAAATTAATTATTAAAGTTTAAGCTAAGTATTTACCATACTCTCTGTGGCTCGACACCCAAAGTACTACAATGATAGGTTGTGCGCTTGCAACTAGCCTTTCTTTGAGTATTTAGGTTTATAAATTTAAAAGTCTAAAGAGTATAAAAATAATCACAATTCCCTATCTCCAAAATACTCATCAACTCCATGTGTTGCCCTATTTTGATGCCTTCTTCAGAATTGGCTTAAATATGACATTTTTGTTTCATTTTCGGCCTAAATTTGCAACTTTTTTCAAAACCTGCCAAAATAGCCTAAAAACACGTTTGCGGTAAATAATTTGGAAAAATGGATACTTTGCATATGTTTTTTTTGCCATTTTTCGTACTAAAAAGTAGTGATTTTCGCTATATATTTTGGTGTTATCAACCCTTATTGTCTAAAAGTGTCTCCACAATTGTTGGAATTCATCAACACATTAACGACACTGCACGCACCAACAAAGATAAAGTGAAATTCTAGATAAAAATCACCCTCTCAACCTCCTCCGATGAAAAGTTCTACCAAATAAATGGCTGGAGGGTTGGAGGACACATAACGGGAAAGCGCTGTCACCAAAATCCACCGCTTTCACAATTTCACTGTTATTTTTTTTTCTTTTTGAGGATTAGTGGAATATTCCACTAAAAAATATATTGATAAAAAAAAGTATTTACAGTGGTACTATGTTAACTCAGTGGTTTTCGTAGTGCCGCCTATATAATTACAATAAAATCAAATACTAAATGCTAAAAAGCTTCGTCAAAAGAATATAAAAAGCCCCAAAAGCATCAAGGTCTCCTCTCTCAGACTGAGATTCACGCAAAAAGCGTCTAATTGTGTACATCGATTGCCGTTTCATTAATTATGATGTGCTCTGATTTTCTCTGCTTTGAGAAAGTTCTTCTATTTCTCTCTTTTCATATGGCCCATGAGGTTGCCGCCCACGCTAAGTCCCATCGTTTTTTAGTTTGGCCTTGCAGGCGGCCATCCACCAATTGTCCACGAGGTTGTTGAATTTCACTATTATTGCATATCACATTTATAAGTGTGTTATAAGTCACGGCATGTCTTGTACAAAATTCACGGCTTTCTCAATTTCACCATTCTTGCACAAATATAAGAGTGCTACGGTCACAACATCAGACTAATGCCCATAGAAATCATGTAAAATCCATTGCCTTCTTAATTTCAACTTTCTTGCACAGCCTGTTTATAAGAGTGTTATAGGTTATGACATTTTATCTTTTAATAAAGGGTAAAATAGCTAATTTATAAATTTAAAATGAGTTTCAATAAAAAAGTCAATAGATTAAGTAAATTTGTGAATTATTGAACTTTACAAGTGTAAATATGATATTATGAATTTTAGAGTGAGAAATACGTAATTTCAAGGTTTTTGAGGGGATACATCAAATTTCCCCTTAAAAATTACAGCATCTGCTCTTAAGTTTGTCTTTTCTGTTGGCTTGACTCTAATAATGGAGCCTGGTAGGCGGTCTATTAATATTTGACAAAGAAACGTGAGCATGCTCCCCAATTGTTTTATTATAAGAAATAGTTTTTGAGAAATATTTAAGGAAAATATGATAAAAGAATGATATTTGAAAAAGTGATGAAAAAGCTGTTATCCGAAATAGTGAATGGAAAAGAAAATAAAATTACCGAATTTATACTCTCTATGCTCTTTTCCACTTCTGATCTATATAATATTTAAATATTCTTTTAGAATATTATATAAGAAAGTGGATTTTTGATACTATTTCATATAGCAAATTATATCCAGCAGCAACTTTTGTCCAAAAAAAAAAAAAAAATTTCCTTTGCAGAATAGTGAAATAAAAGAAAATTAACAAATGGTTAGAGTGTAGGGTGAAAACGGTATAGATAATATCTGATCCATATTCGAAAACTTAGATGTGAATATTCGATATCTGAACATCTGTATAGATAAAAATACTTAGGGGCAGAACCAAGGCCTGGGCCTTGGCCCAGAAATTTTACAGATGATTCATTAATTTTTTTGTTAATTCTTCCTTGGCCCATTAATTTTACACCAAGGCCTGACCCTCCTTTGACTCAAAAGTTTTACAGAGATCTCTTAATAAAAAAAAAAAATGCTGGCCTGGCACCCTTCTCTTCACGCGAAAGGCGAAACCTTGGTTCCGCGGCTTCCGCCTCTGATCCTTGCTGTTCTTGGCCCCCCTATCAATCATTTCTGGTTACGCCACTAAGGATACTGAAATAGTTTTGCATTTTAATTATTTGTATTTAATAGTAGAGTTAGGCTGGGGTGCTATGGATAGCATAGTGACCTCTATGCTACGGCTCAATATTCGAGTTTTCAAAATCCAAACGGTCGATCCGAACTGTTCATCTTATTCTCCATATTAATATCTGCTTGGAGACCAAATTTTATAATTTTCTGAATTTTTTTACTATTTATTAAGCCACTTTGAAAATCGCTAATCCAACGGTTTTACTGTTTTGTGCAGCCACCGTTGGATCAACAATTTTGTAAAATACTTAATAAATAGTAAAAAAATTCAGAAAAATGTAAAATTTGGTCTCCAAGCAGATATTAATATGGAGAATAAGATGAACGGTTCGGATCGACCGTTTGGATTTTGAAAACTCGAATATTGAGCCGTAGCATAGAGGCCACTATGCTATCCATAGCACCCCAGCCTAACTCTTAATAGTAGATATATACCATATATATTAATATATATTATGAAAAATTTATGTTATTCATCTTTATAATTAGAGAAATATTATGAATTTCAATAATTTCTTAATATTTTTTATATTATTTTCATAAATATTCGATCCGATCTAGACTCGTATCTATATTCGTCTTATATCCGCTCTGTATAGGTATCCGGAAAAAAAAAGAGAGATGGATATGGTTTTACCACTATTCGCTCCGTATCCGCTCCGTTTTCACCCCTATTGGAGTGTCATAGGAATCAAATAGCATCGGATCAAAAGTGAACTTTGCAAGTGTTTTATTTATAGTAGTTAGATAAGCAAAATAGGTCAGAAGCCTTTGCCTATTAAATTTATAGGAGATTTGTTAGTCTGTGCATCATATTGCAAGAGGCGTTGCTCTGGCTGAAATTTTGCTGAGTTGCCTTCTCTGATCAAGAGATATGTTTACTGGTTGCTTTTAGTCATAATTTCCTCCATTTGTTTTTTTCCTTGCTGTAATAGTTTATTCATGCTGTTGTAGTAATGGGGTGAGATTTGTCAGGTCTGGTACAGAACAGACGATGTAATACTGCAAGTTTTTAAATTATATCACCTGTGACAGTCTCTGCCAGGGAATTAAAAAATATATATATAGGAGATTTGGCGGTCTGTGTATGTCCAACAGCTAATATCTCTTTTAAAATTTAAAGTATGTAACATGTGCAAAGCAAGATATATGTAATCTCTCTTTGCCTTTGCAAGTTGCAACCGATCCGTTCTCAGTTACCAAGGATCACACACAAAAGAATTCATGGGAAAAAGAGTGCTATTGTTTCCGCTGCCTTATCAAGGCCACATCAATCCCATGGTAGAAATTGCTGCAATTCTTCATTCTCGCGGCTTCTCCATCACCATCTTTCACACCAACTTCAACTCCATTGATTCCGCCAAATACCCTTCGTACCGCTTCATCTTGGTCGAAGATGGAGAAATTTCAAACCGGTTAATATCCGGGGATGACACTGCTAGCAAACAAAGATCAATCTCATAAATTTCCAACAATACTTAAAAACCTACTAGCAAACAAAGATCTCAAATACCTGTACCTAGCTAAACACATTTTGGTCAGAATAAGTTCTTGAAGTTCTTGAATTGGTGAACACTCAATAAAAATGTCACAATTCTAATTTTATTAAACTTTTGAAACCCAAAACATTGATTAGGAAATTAATTACCCATCAATTTCATAAATTAACCAAAACACTCCGGAAGCAAACTTAAACTTTAAATTTACAAAATTAATCATACATTAATTTCATAAATTATTATAGAAGAGATACTTAAGTCTATTAGGTTTTATTATTAGCCTATCTCTCTCTCTCTTTATATATATAGAGCAGTGTTTTAAAATGCGGCTGCATATGCGTATGCGGTCGGCAGCCGTGCACAGAATGCCCATGCGGTTTTTCCATGCGGCCGCATATGAGGTCCGAATATGCGGTCATGCGGATTAAAAATGCGGCCATGCGGTCTGAATATGCAGCCATGAGGACTGAAATATGCGGCCATGCAGTCTTTCCATGCGGTTTTGATAATTTGATTGTATTTTAAATAAAATTTATATTAAAAAAATCAAAAAATTATTGTTGGTTATGTTATTATGTAAAAATAAATTCAAATATATGAATATGAATATATATATATATATATAGGAATATGCTAGCATGCTATGCATAGCATAGAGCCCCTCCATGCAACGCCTTGGATTTCGACTTTTCAAAATTCTAACGGTCGATTCGAACCGTTCATCTTGTTGTCCATATTAATATGTATTTGGGGACCAAATTTTACATTTTTTGGAATTTGTTTACTATTTCTTTAGATTTATTGAAAATCGCTGTTTTTTTATGGTCCAGATTTGCTGAAAACAACGATTTTCAATAAATCTAAAGAAATAGTAAACAAATTCCAAAAAATGTAAAATTTGGTCCCCAAACACATATTAATATGGAGAACAAGATGAACGGTTCGGATCGACCGTTAGAATTTTGAAAAGTCGAAATTCAAGGCGTTGCATGGAGGGGCTCTATGTTATGCATAGCATGCTAGCATATTCCTATATATATATATACGTGAATTTTTATTTTAAAATCTACATATATAAATCCGCATATGCGTCCGTATACTGCATATGCGGTATGCAGTGGCCTTCCGCATGTATGAACAAAACCGCATTTTAAAACACTGATATATATATATAGAGAGAGAGAGAGAGAGAGATGGGCTATGGTGCATTGCAATGCATGGGCACCCTTGTGCATTGAACTATAAATCACTGATTCCAAGTCCAAATGACCGATCCAAACCGTTCATCTTGTTCTCCATATTAATATGTGCTTGGAGACCAAATTTTACATTTTTTGAAATTTTTTTTACTATTTATTAAGCCACTTTGAAAATCTGAAAATCTGGGTCAACAGTAAAAATTTCTGGACCACCGGATCGGCGATTTTCAGAGTGGCTTAATAAATAGTAAAAAAATTCCAAAAAATGTAAAATTTGGTCTCCAAGCACATATTAATATGAAGAACAAGATGAATGGTTTGGATCGGTCATTTGGACTTTGAATTGGTGATTTATAGTTCAATGCACAAGGATGGCCATACATTGCAATGCACCATAGCTCATCTCTCTCTCTCTCTCTCTCTCTCTCTATATATATATAGAGTACGGCTAACGCGCTTCCTCTATTATATCAACAATATGCTTCCGGTCTCTAAAATCTATCGAATTGGCTTCAAATAACAAATCTAAACCGTTCAAACCAATGTCCTTAACGAGAGCTTTGTTTCCATATAAAAAAAATTTCAGTTTCGAATTTATTTACTATCAATTCAAGCGGTCAAAAAAATGACCAAAATAGTGTATTAAAATGCGCATAAAATCCTTCATCTTTTGACCGCTTGACTTGATAGTAAATAAATTCGAAACTTAAATTTTTTTTATATGGAAACGAAGCTCTCGTTAAGGACATTGGTTTGAACGGTTTAGATTTGTCATTTGAAGCCGATTCGATAGATTTTAGAGACCAGAAGCATATTGTTGATATACTAGAGGAAGCGCGTTAGCCATACTCATATATATATATATATATAGATGGGCTATGGTGCATTGCAATGCATGAACCCCCTTATGCATTGCACTATAATCACGGATTTAAAGTCCAAACGACCGATCCGAACCATTAGATGTTTAATCCATATTTAAATGTGCTTGGAGACCAAATTTTACATTTTTTGGAATTTTTTTACTATTTATTAAGCATTTTTTAAAATTGCTGTTTTGCTGTGAACAGTAAAAACAGTAAAATTTTCTGGACCATCAGATCAGCGACTTTCAAAATTGCTTAATAAATAGTAAAAAAATTCCAAAAAATGTAAAATTTGACCCTCAAGCACATATTAATATGAAGAACAAGATGAACGGTTCGGATTGGTCGTTTGGACTTTAAATCCATGATTTATAGTGCAATGCATAAGAGAGTTCATGCATTGCAATGCACCATAGCCCATCTCTCTCTCTATATATATATATAAGGATTAATTAAGTTGTTGGGATCAGTTAATCAAGGGCAAATAGACAACTTTAAATTCTGTTTCTAATGCCCAGTGTTTACTTGGCATAGCTAAAATGAAGGGTTATTTTGTATATATTTCTAAATAGTTGGTATTGTTAATTGCAATAATCAAATAAATGGAAGTAAACTGAACTATTAAACTGAAAGATCTGAACCGTTTGATCCAAACTAATTTGATTGAGTTCAAAACCGACTGAACCGGATTCAATGAACACCCGTACCTCAGCCTGGACAAATTCTCAACTTCCATTTATATATTAGAATTAATGAAAATATTTTTAAGTTTACGCGAAAAGAACAATCATAGACTTAAATAAGACTGATAGAATCGAATACGTCATTCATGTTTGATAAAACCCGGCCCACCGGTCCGATCCATGTTCTCTCCTAATGTGACATGATAAGAAACAGCTGGAAGAAACAAGTTCTCTAATATAAGAAGTGATAATGTTATGAATGACATAAGTCACATAATGTCAGTTGTCAACCAACCACCATAGCTCAGAAAATAAATGAATCACCCTTTGACAATGAACCATGCATAATACTTTAATTTCTTCAAATCTTATGGCAACTCAGATTCTATGAGAATACGGAAAGGAGATTAACAAATGGAGACATAATAATTTCATAATTTCAGAGGAGGAAAGAAAGGAATTGAGGAGCTGCAGCAATATTCAAGTTCTGAACCAGATCAGACTACTTGACAGTTTAATTCCAGATGAAAACAACGCACAAAACTACTGTCAAGATGATGGAATGGGGACTGGTACACATTGGACCCGGTACAGGTACAGGTACAGCTCGGACCCGGTACATCACCAAGAAGACACAACATGATGAACTCGTAGTGGACTGGTATTGGAAGACCATGGCATGTGCTTGAGGCAAACTTGATCACTCCTGAAGTAATCTGCAGTTTTTCTTTTATTTGTTAACTGTTAGGGACTTTACTGCTTATTTTTCGTACCATTTTTCTTCCTCATTTTAGCTCAAATGTATTGGACACTTTTTGTCTTTACCTTAATTTAAACTTTAGTTAGAAATTCTGTAACTACAAATCATCAACCAAATGTGGACTATACGATACGAGTACTGTAACAAAAAAAAAATAAAATAAATAGATCTATATTTTTTCTAAAAAAAAAAAAATTAGAGCTCAGATGTTATGTAACAAAATCTATTTTTGAGAAAGCAAGTACGATACCAGCATATTTTTGTCTCATTTTTACCTCGATTACTTGTTGACTCTCTTCTCGTTGTGTCATTATTGGACGATCTACCTCAGTTGCTAATGTTCATCCATTTTGCCTCCGAAATCGCCTTTCTTTTCTGGTGAGTTTGAGTGAATATTTATAGGATTTGAAACATACAAAAAAAATACCTGACCGGCCAAAAGAGGAGGAGAGAGAAACAAAATATTTAGGGCCTGTTCGTTAGTGAGGGTTTAGGTGGGTTTAGGTGGGAAATGGCAAAATTTCTGTATATGTTCCTATATGTGTTCGACATCTCAGGATTGCATTGTATGGGTTCCTATATGGGTATTTGATGGGTTTGCTTTTTGCCTTCTAAGAACACTATTTTCATGGGAAAAAGCAAATTGAGTTGAAGCTCATTTTTTTTTTCCAATTGGCTTAACTGCTACTTAATGTGATTAAGTTATTTTATTATAATTATTAATAATATTAAACTAGATTTAACTAATAGATTCAAATTTTAGTGCTTCTTGATTTGTCCGTAGAGTGTAGTGTTATAAATATTAATTTAAAAATTATTAATATCTTAATTTTTATTTGTTTATAAATATTTTATAATTTATTTGTACTCGTCCTCTTATATTCTTATTTTATTTAATTATAAAAATATTTATATTTTATAAAATAATAAGTAATAAGTAGTGTTATGTTAATTTTTAATCTATATTATTTAATTACATTACTAATAATGCTATTAACAATAATAATTGTAAAATATCAAACATTTTAGAAATAACATAAGACTTCCCACAATTAATTCTATGGTACAACCGAACACCAATTTCAACACATTCCCACAATTATTCCTATGCGTTCCCGCACCCATGGATTCCCGCTTTTTCAAAAATGGATTCCCATCCCCATCAAATCCCATCCCGTATAATTTCTTGACATCCGAACAGGCCCTTATAGGATCTAAAACATTAAAAAAAAAAAAACTGACCGGCTAATTTTAGGCCGGTCCTAATTTAAATTCCAACCAGCCACTTTTTGGTTGATTTGGACATTTTTAAAAATATCCAGCAAACCTGAATGTATTTCATATTTTTTATTTAATATTGGATATTAATAAAAGAAAAAAACGGTCATAAAATTGATGTCGGCCCCACTAGTACTTCTGTGTTCTTCAATATATTCTTGGATATCTATTTATCAAAATCTCAAATCTAGTTCAAATATTAAATTCTTTTTCCTCAAATGAAAACTCGGTTGGTGTAATGGTATCCCATGTTATGTGTCTATTTACTAAATGGTGGAATAAAGAGTTTAGGTCTCGTTATTCCACCAAACGTGTCTTAAATGAGCCGGCCTAAGATGGCATAAGCCGATCTTTAGGCCGGCCTAAATTAAGGCACCTCACATGGTGGTTTAATTTTTATTCCATCTCGTGGCCTAACTTGAATTATTATAATAATAATTTATTTGTATATAATAAATATATTAAATAATTAATAGTGTATAATTATATATATATATATATATATATATATATATATATATATATATATATATAAAAAAAATAATTAATAATTATTATTTGTATATAATTATATAATTAATATCTTATATTATTAATATATTAAATAATTATTATAATAATATTATATAATTAATATCCTTTTATTAATAATTATTATTAATAAATAATTATATAATTATTATGTTATATTGTTAATATATTAAATAATAATTATAATAATATAATAATATTTTATAGTTATTATTAATATATTAATATTATATAATTAGTATCTTATTATTAATAATAATTATTAATATATAATTAAAAATAATTATTAATATATAATTAATACCGTATATTGTTAATATATTAAATAATTATTATAATAATATAATATTATATTAATATTATATAATTAATATTTTCTTATTCATAATTATTATTAATATGTAATTATATAATTAATATGTTATACTGTTAATATATTAAATAATTATTATAATAATATTACAATATATTATAGTTGTTATTAATATATTAATATCATATAAATATATAATTAGTATCTTATTATTAATAATTATTAATAATTAATAATTAATATTCTTAATATAGTAAATTATTATTATAATAATATTATAATATATTACAGTTGTTATTGATATATTAATATTATATAATTAGTATCTTATTATTAATATATAATTATATAATTAATATTTGATATTGTTAAAATATTAAATTATTATTTTAATAAGATTATATAATTAGTAATTATTATTAATTTATAATTATACAATTATTTTTTATTATTTATAATAATTATTAATATATAATTAATATTTATATTGTTAATATATTAAATAAATTTTATAATAATATATAATATATTACAATTATTATTAATATTATATAATTAGTATCTTATTATAAATAATTAATCAATTTAGGCTTTTAAAACTTTAGTCTTCCACCAATTCTAACCAAATAAGGAATAGTTTAAGCTATGATTTAACTTTAGGCCTCAACCAAACATGAATAATTTTGACTGGCCTAAGTTGAAATAACCAATTTAGACCTCCTTAACTTTAGGCCACAACCAAACATGAGTAAAAGTAGAAATTCATGGCAATGTATATTATAAAAAATGGAATTAACAAATGACGAAGTCTAGGCGCCTAGGCTGTCAGGCATGGGGCCCGGATCATAAAATAGATGTTGACCTAACTATATTAATTAATTAAAGAACACATCAGCAGATAAGAGATAAGGATTAAGAGGAGCCACCTAAGTGTACGTCTTATTCGTACTTATTTGTACTACAGATGTGTTTATGCATGGGGAAAAAATATTTATATCTTATCTTACTAAAATTTATATTTTGAAATTCTATATTATTTTTTTTAAAAGCCAGTGATAAATAATTGGTATACTATATATAAACAGTTTCAAATTTTAGATAAAATAACATCTATGTTAAATTAATATAATATTTTCGGAGTAAAGATAAAAGAAGCAAAACTTAGGATACAAAAATATTTTCTTTAGGATTATAAAAACTAACAATATTATTAATAATAGCTATAAATAATGCAATCAATCCACAATCAAGTACTCGTTTATAAATTAAAAACGCAATGCAATACAATACAATACAATATAGATGCATAGTTTCAATACAGATAGTAAAGAATATCAATTTTTCTTTTTACGGTGATGCAAGTTCCATTTGTATAAACTTGCGTAAAAAATAAAAATGAACAAAACTCATAATATTGTACTGAATCATAAAGAAACCAAACGGTGTATGCAGTAATTAATCAGGGAACCAAATCTCCTGTTCCCTAGAAGAAATTTCTGCCTCTAAAGTCATTGACATATGAGTCTAAAGTAGATTTTAAGACAAAATTATATTCAATATTTAATGTCAAAATATATTCCAAACTCACATACCAGTGACTTTAAAAACATAAATTTAAATTTTCAGAGAAAACAGGTGATCCAGTTTCATCAATCGGATCTGAATAAATTTTGTTGCTTTTGGAAATAGTCTCAATAGCGGTGGCCACAGCGCCAAATTTGTCATTTTCATTTTAGACGTCATGACGTGCAATCATAGCTAAGTTTCTTAAAATAATAAGAGATAATGTTATTAATGGCATAATGTCAACCAACTACCATATCTCATAATATATATTAGGGTAGGGCTTTTGTGCAAAGGGTTTTGGACAAGATAGTTAAAATATATTAAATTCTAATTTGTTTGCACGAATCTCAGCACAAATCAGACGGTTTATATTTGACTTTGAATAATTTCTATCCAAAGCCGTTTGGATAAAACCCAATTCCTAAGCATCCTTTGACAATTAACAACAATATTTTTCTTCTATGTCCTTAAATAAATAACTAATCCATCATTGCTACGCACTCAGTCTCCATTATTGTTCCCCCGCCAAATTCTCTTCCCCTTCCCAATACAAGAAGTGAAAAGCTCGCACATTTTCTAAATAGAAAAAAGGGGAAAACCATACAAAAATGGCAACAAGTTGTGATTGTTCTACAATTTTCTCTCTAAAAGTGCATAATGCAAAGAGATCGATTGTCTCCAAGGCATCGATGGCAAATAGAAGCCATGTGCAAGTAATGAGTTCATCTTCGGCTTCTATCGCAAAATCGATCATTGTCAGAAGAAAGGTCATTACTCTTTTTAAGAAATTTTTACTTCCCCACCAATTTGTTTACTTTTTTGGTCTCTGTTTTAGTAACCAAATGTTTACGAAAACAGAACATCAATTCTCGTATTTTCTCCGCATTATCCGGTGCTTATCTAAATAATTCTTCAGTGAATTCTAATAAATTCACTTCTTATTTTTTTCTGAATGTAACAAAGAAAGTAACTTCATACAAAACTTTTTGAATAATTAGGTATATGAAGATGAAATGAGGGGCATAGTGTGCTACCGTGATGAGAAAGGAGAGATGATTTGTGAAGGATATGATGAGGGGCCGCGTGATTGCGAAGAATCTTCTGAACTTACAAGGTTATATATACAATTTTCTGAAAATAACAAATATATTAACTACTTCAGTTGAAAAATTAATCAAAGATAGGAGGGAAGGAACAAAAAGAAAACAGAAAAACAAGAAAAGAAATTTGGGTCTCTTTGAGAGTCTAAAATTGGAGATAAACATATCTTCATTTCTCAAAGAAATGGAAGAACAAAAATTATGTAATCCATTCATTGACAAATAAAAATTTCTGAAAATTTCTCATAAAAATGATCAATTAACAAACCAATTATTCACTTGAATATTTCAAATGGTTTCAGGCAGCTAGAGCATCACCTCTGTGGTTTTCTTCAAACAGGAAGGGTTGCAGTTTCTACTGATATGGATCTGTTTCAGTTAGTACAAGAGAAAAACAAACTTCATTTTTGAGAGGAAGAGAAACAAAAATATGGAGTCAATAAATTTCTCGGCCAATTCATGTATGAAACTTTAAGGGATATAATTGAAATTGGATGTATTTGATTCTAGTTATACATTGCACTTTATGTAATTATAAAAATATACAGGATACTTACTGAATTGAACAAGAAGCTGAATTCCAAGTTGGTTGAATTTTTGGCCAAACCCACAAAAGTAAAAAAAGTAAATTGGCAATTATATCCCTTGGTGGGTCAGTGTGTGCTGTTCTTGGACTATAGTGTGAATCATCGACTGAGTTCAAAGAAAAAAGAGCATCTAGTGTTATGATTGTTTTTATGATATAATGGTTATATCGCACCAGAAAACTATACCTTGAAGTGCCTATAATAACAACCAAATTACTTACAACCTCTCACTTCTCTATCAACAGAGGTAAAATTAGCTACAAGCCTACAATCTCTTTCCTCTCTTTTTTTTTCGTCTAGTTCGAAACTAGAAAATTTAGATAGAGTTACTAAAATTTAAAATGCGAGTCCGTATCATACATAGTTCGGGTTCAAGTTCCTCTTGGACTATACATAGATCCATCCCTGCAAGTCCGTATTCCCTGTGTTATCTCGTATTTTGAGTTTTGAATCCGGATCTATTAATTAGAATTCGAACTAATCCGATCCAATATATATGATGTATGGAACCTATAATATTTGTGTAATATTAATCGAATGATCTGAATTCTTTTTTAGTTACTGTACATGATGTGATTCCCGTCTCATCTGACCGGGGTCAAATCATTTCCTTTGAGCGTGTTCGGCAGGACACGGAATAGGAGAAGAAAAGAGGAATATGGAATAAAGAATTGACCCTTCTTCTTATTAGTTTCAAACTTTCAATTGTGTTCGGTGAACTGAAATAGTGGAATTAAACTTTCTCTTTGAAGCGTGCACACTAAAAGAAATGGATGTAAAAAGGAATGCCACGTCAATCCAATAATAGTAAAATAGTCTCATCTAATTCCTTATTCCCCTCCAAAATCAAATTCCATGTCCCCATTGAAATTAAAAGTTTGAAAGAGTGCTCTATAATTCCAATTAATTCCAGATGCATTCGACGGGAATAGGCAGCTAATTCCAACCAATTTTCCTTATTCTCTCTCAGCTGAACAGGCTATTTGTGTCTAAATTGACACACCTAAAAAGGCAGGAGGTGAATATTTGGGATAATAGAACCCTGTTATTCCTTATCCAGCCGTTGAACTTCGTTAGGATTTGTGTATGATAAAGTATCATTGTTGAAATTTGCACATAAAAAAAATTGAATGGCTGGATAAAATAACATACTGGTCTTGAAATGGATTTACTATACAGTTCATTGGCTGATATTTTACCAATTTTGTTGTCTGATTAAAACTGGGCCTGACGGTGACCAAAGAATGGGCCAGAAGTTAAACAGGACCCAATACAGATCCCAAAATCATGTTTGCGATAAAGGAACCATACCCAAAAAAAAATGATACAAGTTTGTCCACAATAGAAATTAATTTTATTGACAAAGGGTCATCGAATTGTCCATACCAGCATTAATGCTTTGTAGATCAATGAACAAGACAAGACCTTACCAAAAGAGCAAAAATTAATTATGTCACATTAATTACTATTTTAATCCAGTTTTGCTTCAAACGATGTCTGAAACAAACCAAATAAGGTATAAAATCATAGCCCTGAGGTAAAACTCACACCCAAATTCGGCAGCCACTCATCACCAAAGATGAAATTTCCAACGGTAAATTTGGAAGCCTCCGACGTAGACATCGACGAATGGATCCCTGCCCATTGAACCCGACCCGATATCGAGGACCCGGGACCTGTATTACCATACTCACCATAGTAAAGAGTACTCAATGCAAAATTACCGCTCCATTTGTCCCAACCCTCCGGACGTACCGACCCGTCCAAATAAGTCATCATCACAACTGTGCGCGAGTACTTCTGCCACGGCCTGCCGAGGTAGACTGCTGTACTGCCCAAGTCCGAGGCACCGATTATCCTACATTTGTGGATTGAAATGCCGGTGTTCTGGTTCGGGTCGGTTCGGCCTTGTGCTGTGACAATGTTATGCTGATTGCTATTCGGCTTTCTAGGTTGGATATAACAGTTTTGGATGACGGCAACTGCATTTCCAAAGATGAAATCCACAGTACCATAGATGTCGGTTTCTGCGTAGAATTGCCGGTTAGAGTGCACATAGAGTGTGTCCTGATAGCCCTGAAGGGAGCATTGGTATATCGCCGACTTGTCGGAGCCCACACGCAGGGCCACTGCCTGGTGCTTGGAGGGGCCCGCATTGTTGATTATTGTCAGGCCTTTCGCCAAGAAGCCCGATCCCACAGCAGCTGAAAGAAATACAAATATTTAATAAAAATGTAACATTGGGGGTCAAGTTTAATATTTTCTTCAAGTAAATGAAACAGAGAGATGTTAGCATTTCTTGCTTGCAGTATCTGTGTCGTAATTGTACCAGCATATGGCTACCTAGACCCTAGTGCTGTTACATGGTGCCCTGTTGTGATCAGGAATACCAGTCGTACTGAAAAAACTTTACAACATCTTTTAATTTTTTTTATTTTTTTTATTTTGGAATCAGGCATAGAATTGCTTTTTCTTTTGCCAGAAAAAATGATATACGGAGGAAATATTGGGTAAATATTTTAATAGAGTACTCTTGGCTTCATGCAGGGCAAGAACCATATACAGAGCTGTTTTGAATTTTATTGTCTGTGCAGGGTGCGCTGCATGAAGTCAAAACTCAAAACTACTCTGCTACAATAAATACCCGAAATATTGATGTTTTCATCTTGTATTAATGCAAATGTGCGACCGACAGTGCTACCTTGCTAGTGGACATCATTCAACGTGATAACATCCAATTAAATTCTTAATCATTGTTTTGCACTTTGGTGGTCCTTACAGTTGGATAAGACCTCTTAACCATGCAAAACGCTAGGTATATTTTGAAACTTCTGACTTGTTATTATCTAAGAAAATGGAAAAGAAAAGAGAATCTAAATATGAGCACTGAGGTGTTAATTTCCGTTAAGGTATTATGTGGTCCGCCATAATTTGCCTACATAGGATGAATAGAAAACCAATATAAAAAGCAATTAATAGAGACTAGACTAGATATATATGAAAACCAATAGATAAAGCCATTAATAGAGACTAGACTAGATATACATGTAATATGTAAGAGATAGGGGTATCGTGCGTACCAACTGTGGCCGAATCATAGGTGCTGTAACCATCACCCGCACTGCGGTCACCAACAATGATGGATTTGCCCTTCCCGTCGCCCATCAGCTTGACATTGGTTTGCTTGTTTGTAATTCTCAGAATCTCTTTATACGTCCCAGACTTCACATAAATCACGTTCTTGCTACTGGTACCACCACCATCTGCGTCGGTAGCAGCCAGCCCACGGGAGGTAACAAAAGCAATTGCTTCGTTTATACTCTTGTGGGTCCCAGTTCCATCTAGTGCCACCACAGCATCGGCTTTGATATCTGCAGGAGAAGCTAATAGAAACCTCCGGTCATCAGCAGATAGCCAACTGGGAAGCTTGTCAGAAAGAAGGCGGCGGTTACCAGTTCGACTTGTTTCGTCGGTGTCAGTACGGGCGCTGTTGACTCGTACATGAAGCGCGAGAGCAGTGCTGATATACTTGACAAGACTTTGGACTTGAACATTCATAGCGTCACGACTGTTTGATGATTGTACTGTTTGAAGGCTCTCAGAGCAAGTGGCCTGTAATAATTAATTTGAAAAATATTTACTTGCATTTACAGGATTATATTTGTTGTTGACTTGTTGTGGTATGTAATTAATATTAGCACTATATTCCAATTAAGTTCTAAAACTTTTATTAAATATATACTTTAATTACTTGTATTCATTTAATTCCAATAGAACTTTCAACTTTTATGTCTGCCATCTTACCTAATTTTTTTTGGCAAATTACATTTAGTCAATGTCAATGATTACATACCGTTATTACTAGTAATTAAGAGGTACTGTGTAGTAATTAATGTATGTCGCGGTGGTATAAATAAATATAATTTAATTATACAGATAAAAGATCTAGCTACTATTTACTATTTTCTTCAGCTAAGAGAAAAGTTAATTCTCTGACAATAAAGTTAAAACATTCAGCTTCCACTTATTTATTATATGGAAACTTTTTTACTTTTTCTGGTCAACTTAATAATACCTAAATTTGTTTATTTAATATTAAACATATTTTATAAGCTTAATGAATTAGCTTATAAAAGAACTGCAATGTATACTTGTTTCAAAAACAAAATACAGTGTATACGCATCCGTGTATATATATATGTTTACCTGATTAGTAAGAGCCGCACTAAGCCATGTACTGATGTCTTCATGGTTTCCATTCTCTGTGTTTCTCACATCATTCAACTGATTCAAACTAATATCTAGAAGCTCAAGGCAGTCTTTCATGCCAGACTGTCGGCCAGAGCTCAGCTTTGGACCTGCATGCGACAAGTTATATGCCATGGCACGGGCTGACTCAACCCGTTTCATTGCAAATTGAACTGAGACATCAAAAAGGTCTCGGTTCGAGGCAGTTGGAGTTCCAGCCGCTGATGCTAGCACCGACTCGCACACATCCGGGTAAACCGTGGTTTTACAAATGTCGCCTATAGTGGTGGCAGCATCGGCAGCGGTGGCATTGGTGTCAGAGGCGGTGGTTGCTTTGGACACAAGTACTATAGTAAAGATGGCACAAGCCCATGTGATGAGAATTCTTTGTGGTTGCATTTCTTGTGTGCTCTAGTTATTTGATTCCCCAAAAAAGAAAAGAAAGAAAGGGAAAGGAAGGACTAAGTTGAAGAGAAAACGAATGCATAAAGTACTGTTATTATATAGCCACATTAATTATGCATGGGGGTGTAAAGATTGGATGCATGTCCAAATCATGTAATTCAGTGCTATAGTCGACTTCACGTACGGGACCGAGGCAGTGCGTACGTAGAGAAAAGAAAGCGATCGAACGTCTGTGTGTATATATATATATATATATATATATCAATAAAAAAATAGAAATTATTTTATTAAAAATTATTGTTTTTTTGTTCATAAGATATAGAATCATGCCAATGATATATACAGTTCCACCAAGGACATCTTTTATAGGATCACATTAATTATTAGTGCAATTATATGTAGTACTTTTTAGACGTTAATTAAGTTCTATCTGTTGATCGCATATTTATCCGAAAGCTGGTGGGATATATCGCATCATATATAAGTACAGCTAATTCATCAGCCTGTCCAAATTAACTATGAAAGTGTGGAACTACACTATTGATGTATTAGTTTCATTTTATATCCCTTTCTATTTTAGTGTTTACTTTTAGGTACGTTTAAAATTTAGTTTTTTTTAATAGATATAATGTTTAGTACTTAAATATTTAATTAGTTGTCAGTATACTTTTCACGCGTTAACAATTAATAATTAATGAAGAAAAATTAATAATAGAGTAACTGTGTGTTTTTTTAACATTAAATTAGTTCTTCTAATAAAAATATTTTTTTTTATAAATATTTAGTAACTTCCATTATATATAGAGAGAGGTTGGTTATTCTACTTCCATAAGCATATGAGAGCATATGCTTATAACTTGTTTTTGCATTTTCAATGTTCAAATGGTCGATCCGAAGCACTCAACATATTCTCCATATTAATATGTGCTTGGAGACCAAATTTTGTATTTTTTGGAATTATTTTACTATTTTTCAAAATAATCATAAAAATTATTAAAAAAAAAAAAAATGAAAAACCCTGATTTGAAAAATTCTGAAAAAATAGTAAAAAAATTCCCAAAAAATGTAAAATTTGATCTCCAAACACATTAATATGGAGAACATGTTGAGCGCTTCGGATCGACCATTTGGACATTGAAAACGCAAAAACTATTTATAAGCATATATATGTTCACATATGCTTATGGAAGTAGAATAGCCAACCTATATATATATATATATATATATAGGACTTGGCTACGGTGCTATGGGTAGCTAAGAGGCCTCCCGTGCTACGGCTCAATATTCGACTTTTCAAAATCCTAACGGTCGATCCGAACCGTTCATCTTATTCTCCATATTAATATGTGCTTGGAGACCAAATTTTACATTTTTTGGTAATTTTTTACTATTTTTTTAGATTTATTGAAAATTGCTGTTTTTCAGACAAATCTGGACCATAAAAAACAGCGATATTCAATAAATCTAAAAAAATAGTAAAAAATTTCCAAAAAATGTAAAATTTGGTCTCCAAACACATATTAATATGGAGAACAAGATGAACGGTTCGGATCGACCGTTAGGATTTTGAAAAGTCTAATATTGAGCCGTAGCACGGAAGGCCTCTTAGCTACCCATAGCATATTAGCCAAATCCTATATATATATATATATATAGGCTAATATACAATCGATTGCACCACGCCTCTCGTGCAACCAAGTCGTTTTCTGAATTTTAAAGTCCAAATGATCGATCCAAACCGTTAGATGTCATCTCCATATTAAAATGTGCTTGGAGACCAAATTTTACATTTTTTGGAATTTTTTTACTATTTTTTAACTCACTTTGAAAATCGCTGATCCAACGGTGGCTTACCAAACCGTTGGATCAGCGATTTTCAAAGTGGGATAAAAAATAGTAAAAAAATTCCAAAAAATGTAAAATTTGGTCTCCAAGCACATTTTAATATGGAGATGACATCTAACGGTTTGGATCGATCATTTGGACTTTAAAAATTGAAAAATGACTTGGTTGCACGGGAGACGTGGTGCAATCGATTGTATATTTGCCTATCTATATATATATATATAGAGAGAGAGAGAGATCAGAGAGGGGGTTGGCTAATATCAAAACGTTTGTTCCTAAACTGTGGAACAAACGTTTCAATTTTTATATTTTCAAAGTCCAAACAGTCGATCCAAACCGTTCAACATTCAATCTATAATCAAATGTACTTGGAGACCAAATTTTACATTTTTTGAAATTTTTTTACTATTTATTAAGGCAATTTTAAAATTGCTATTTTCAATGTTCAAAAATATTTCATTATTAAAATCAGTGATTTTAATATTGATTTAATAAATAGTAAAAAAATTCCAAAAAATATAAAATTTGGTCTCCAAACACATTTTAATATGGAGATCGCATCAAATAGTTCGGATCAACCATTTGAACTTTAAAAATAAAAAAACCAATTGGTTGCACCACGGCTCCGAAACAAACGTTTTGATATTAGCCAACCTATATATATATGAGGAGGGATCCAATTACACCATTTTATGGTGACACATCTTGATGACACCATATTTTTATAAGTCATTTTTGCAATTTTAAAATTCAAATAGTCGATCTGAACCATTCAACATGATGTCCATATTAAAATGTACTTGGAAACCAAATTTTACAATTTTTGGAAATTTATTGTTATTTATTTAGAATTTTTTTTAAATGGTTGTTTTTAAATGGTCCAAAATTGCCTGAAAACAATAATTTTGTACACATCTTAATAAATACTAAAAAAAAAATCTAAAAAATCTAAAATTTAGACCCAAGCATAGGGGTGGCAAGAAAGCTCGTAGCTCGTGGATCGATCGTGACTCGTATCTAACTCGCTCGCTAACAACTCGTTCGTTAGTGGACTGAGCTATTAACGAGCCAGATCATCTCTAGCTCGATTCAAAATTAACAAGTTTGAGCTGGGTCCTAGCTCGCTTGCGAGTTGGCGAGCCAACTCGGTCTAAGTATGAATTTGTGAATTTAGTATGCATAAATTTATTTTGTAAACTATGTTTGTATAAATTTGGAGATTTAGCATTTTAGTATGTATGAATTCAATTACAAACTTAATTTATGGTAATTGACTTTATATTACATTATCTAATACATTTGGGGTTTGGCCCACGAGCTGGCTCGGTTCACTCGTTGTCAAAACAAGCGAGTCACGAGCCACTTTTTCAACTCGGATCTGAATGTTGGTTCGCTCATTACTCGCTCGTTGCTAAAACGAGCGAGCCATGAGCTTGGTCTAGCTCAGACCGAGCTGGCTCGTTGCCAGTCCTACCTAAGCACATATTAATATGGAGATCATGTTAAACAGATCAGATCGTCTGTTTGAATTTTAAAATTACAAAAATGACTTATAAAAATATGGTGTCAAGATGTGTCACTGTCACCATAAAATGGCGTAATTGGGTGAGCTATGGAGTAAAACGTGTTTGTACTCCATGCCATATTTACATTTTGAAAATCCAAACAACCGATCCGAACTGCTCAATGTATTCTCTATATTGAAATGTGCTTAGAGA
Organism: Carex rostrata; assembly: GCF_964058835.1. Taxonomy (NCBI): domain Eukaryota; kingdom Viridiplantae; phylum Streptophyta; class Magnoliopsida; order Poales; family Cyperaceae; genus Carex; species Carex rostrata. Next base: position 12,484,197 of record NC_135921.1, read on the forward strand.
CTAAATTTTATATTTTTTAGAATATTTTTTTACTATTTATTAAGCCACTTTGAAAATTGTTATTTTACTGTGAACAATAACAAACAGTAAAAATTTCTGGATCGTCGGATCAGTGATTTTCAAAGTGGCTTAATAAATAGTAAACAAATTCCAAAAAATATGTAAAATTTGGTCTCCAAGCACATTTCAATATGGAGATCGTGTTGAGCGGTTCGGATCGGTTGTTTGGATTTCCAAAATGAAAATATAGTACCATGGAGTAAAAACTTGTTTTACTCCATGGCTCATTTTAGCCCATCTCTCTCTCTCTCTCTCTCTATATATATATATATATGAGGGATCCACTTACACTCTTTTTTGGTGACACTGGATTACACTCTATATTTTCAAAATTTCCAAAGTTCAAACAGTCGATCCAAACCGTTCAACATGATGTATCTATTAAAATGTGCTTGTAGATTAAAAATCTATCTATTATTTCCTCAAAAAAAAAATATGTTTGAACTACAGTGGATTTAGGGTTTAGTTACAGTGGATTAAATTTTTGCTTGTAGAAAAAAAAATGTGCTTGTAGATTAAAAAATATGTGCTTGTAGATTAAATTTTAACTTTTACCCGTTAAGCTACAGTCGATCCACTGTAACTTAACGGGTAAAAGTTAAATTAGGCTAGAATATCTCTCTGTTGAAAAATAGAATGTTTGTTGAATATGTAAGTTTGATTATTTAATGAAGTAATGCAACGCCTAAGGGCTTTTCTCAAAAAAAAAAAAAAAAAAAAAATAGATTTTTCCTAATAAGTAAAGTTCGCAACTTTTTGTCAGTAATGGTGTCAGGTATGAGACAATATTTAGAGAAAAAGTGGATGTAAACTTTCTACAGGGTTTTGCTTGCTTTGCGATATCAGGCTGTGCAGAGTAGGGCTGTCAAAAAAGCTCGTGGCTCGTGGCTCGTCTCTAGCTCGCTTGCTAACAGCTCGCTCAGTAGTGGATCGAGCTATTAACGAGCCAGCTCGGTCCAGGTTCGGGCCAAAATAAACGAGCTGATCCAGGGATCAGCTCGGCTCGTTAAGCTACAGTGGATTTAGGGTTTAGTCCTATATAATTTTAAGTCCAGTTCCATTTTCAAAGGCGCAATTATGCAAAATTAATGTATTTTCAGTTTGAGAAGAAATGATATAGGCTTTAGTTGCTTGAAGATGTGCTTGCTGGACGATTTCTTAAATTTTTTGAATGAGCTTTCTTATTTATTTTATTTTTTTGAATTTGTATAATAGCAGTCCAATAAAGCCCAGCTAGCCAGCTCATCAGCTCGCGAGCTAGCTCGGGCTGGCTTGTCACAAGCTGAGCCAAGACTTTTGGCTCGGGACCCCTAGGTCCAGCTCGCTCGGTCCAGGCTCGGGCCAGAATTAACAAGCTGAGCCAAGGCCCAGCTCGTTTATAGCCCTAATCAGGCATCCATGAATGCATGATTGATTGGTTACAAGGGAAATTTTTTGTCCATAGAAACTATAAAATTTGAACGTTAGAAATAAAAAGAGTATTTCGTTTTTATCAAATATAATAAGATTATATTTATTAATTTTTTTTTAAGCTGCGCAAAGAGAAAAAAAAATATGATAAATAGTGATTTTGATACATAAAATGGTTGATTTTTTGCAGCACAAAATTCTTTGTAATCATTAATTTTCTACGGATACAAAAGGTTTTGTGCCGCAAAAAATCAATCACTTTATGGATCAGAATTACGATTCATGATCCATTCACCAACTAGTTGATTTTCTGTGGCACCAAATCCTCTGTATCTATTAGATACAAATTCTCTGCGCAGTTAAAAAAAAAATCAATGGATTGAACTCAATAAGTCTGATTTTATATTTGATAGAAACGAGGTACTCTTTCTATTTTTTTTCGTCCGAATATTTTAACTTTTATGGATAAAAAATTTCCGTTTATGAGCCCAGTCAATTGTCACTTTGTCAGTAATTAAATTTCGTTTATAATATTTAAACGAAAGGACGCGCGTACCTTACAAATGATTAAAATTTTCAAAAAGATGCACGCGTATTTGCACTGTCATTTACTACTTAATTCCATCGGTTATGTGATAATTAAAAATTCATTTTTCACTTATTAATTTAAGTAGTAATTTTTTGAAAAAAGATGAAAATTTTAGATTAAGTATATTTTTATATAAAAATCATATTGAACAGGTTGAATAGACTGTATAATCTTGGTTAATAGAGATATAGATCCATAGTATGGACAGATATACGCTATGCATAGCATATACGAGTCTTAAGTAATTACCTTAATTTCTTCTTGTGGTATTAATTTTATGGTCATCAATATTATTAATATAATACAATTTTTGCCTCTTTGATCAATAATATATCTATTACTATCTACAATGATAAAACTGTTCTTTTACTATCGATATGGTCGCGGATACTCTTGTTGATACTTTTAAAAATAACAATTTTTATCAGTTCACACTCGACAATAATCACTTTTTTACTATGTGGGTAATGACATAATAGTGAATCAAATTTAGATTCTCGTTATTTTCTAAACATGAGATAAAATTTATTCCTAGTTATATAAAAATCTAACAACTTACTTTACAATAAAAAAAATATAATATATTGTTTTATTATATTTTTATTTTTTGCTTTTTTTATCCTGTATTTTTCATTACAGATTTCAAACTAAAACGTGTATAGTTGCTTGAGTAATTAAGCTACGATAACAATACGTATTAGCTTTGTTTACACAATGCTTACACTGTTCAACCTGTTTTATCTGCTGTTTCATTTATATGAAATTATATCTATTTATCTACATATACATGCGCGTCCGGTTGAACTGAATAAAACAAGACGAAAGAAGACCAATTTCCGAAATTTTTATTTCTACCATTTTCTGAATTTTTTTTTTTAAATTCATGTTTCTAGAGAATTTAACTTCTACCACAGCCGCAGAACACTGATATGGACTTAAAGACTGAGGTCTGCGCTATTCTGATGCGGCCCCGGACAGAAGTTCGCACTGGTGTTCTACTAGGGGTGGAACTAGACAATCTTGATAGAGGGGTTAAAACTTAAAATGCACAAATTGTGATTGATAAAAATTGAACCTAAGTTCTCTATCAACACAAAATAAACTCCAACCACTAGAATACAAGTAGATATGTAATATTTATGAGGGGGGCTAGCTCTATATAAAATTCAAAGGTTTAAACAGCGTTTACCGTATCATAGCGGACTGGCTAAAATAGCAGCGCTATACTCAAATAGCGGCACTATAGCGCGGAATAGCGCGCTATAGCGCTGATAGCGCCATAGCTTTTATGATCCGAAAACACTATAGCGCACTATTTAGAACCTTGATAAAATATTCTAAAAAAATAAAATTCAATTAAATCTTAGTACACATAACTAAAATTTTAAAATAATAGAGTTACTTAGCCACCTTTTCAATTAGTGTTCTGCGGCCCCAATAATTTTTTTTGTTTTTTTTTTTAATAAATGCTAGAAATAAAAATTTCGGAACTAACTTCCTGTTTAGTTTATCTGTTAACTAATTAGATAAATAGATAGATAGATAGATAGATAGTACTTGAGTACTTGACAGAAGAAAGATTAATTGACACAACACCCAACAATAATTAATAACAAATTTGGTCAACTTGTAGCTTTTGGCGTGGCAATCTCTCAAATGACTTATCAGTTATCATGTACAAATTAATTATAACTACATATAATTTACTACAAGGGAATATTCCAGAAAAGGAAAAATATATAGAGTATACGCCTCAGCATTCTTGGTAGCCAGTCTCTTTACTCTTTAGTGAAGGGACCCGTGTTGAAAAGTATGTACACAACAGTACAACACAACACACCCCACATATAATTTCTATTTATCACTTGTTATATGATTAAACTTTTGATCAGAAATAGTAGCAGCACAGGCTTTGTTTCCTTCTGGTCTGAATCCAGATTCCCTACAGCCGCTACACGGCTACACCTGACACAACAATATATTACCAAAATCTGAAAGCAAAATCACATAATGGGGTCCTGAACTTCAACTTTTTTTGTTTAATTTTAGAAATGAAAAAAATTAATTTGTCTATAACAAGATTGAATTTTTTTTCTCGATAAATGGACACAAATTGTTTGATCTCACTAATTTTTATAATTTATCGCACCAATAGTTACGTATTGTGGATTATCAGTGCGATTGAAATATTGATTCGGTTCCATTAACATCTCTCCAATGTGGTCTGGGATGGAAGAGAAAAAGAAAGAGATGAGATGGTTCACAGATTTTATATTTCCTAATGGACAAATTAATTGTTCGGTCTCAATTATTTTTGGATTTTTGTTGCAGTAACAATTGATTCGATCTCAATTATTTTTGAATTTTCTGTAGCAAAAAGTCTGTGCAGCCTATGAAATCCAACTCACCTAACTTGTAGAAAAAACACCTTACATGTCAACATACAAGCAATCAAGATGCACGTACTGTAACTTACGAAAAATTAATAATGGGACCATTGATTCAGTCTCAGAAAATACCCTAACGTGACTAAATCATTGACCCAGTCTCATTTATGGGATTCAAAAAAAAAATCCATCTTCTTTTCGATAATTTGATTCTTTTTTAAATGTCTAAAATGCTTCGGTCAATTGAAAAAAAATCCATCCTATTTTTGATAATTTAATTTTTAATTTCTAACAAAAATTTAAATAGCATTTATCAGAACGATTAAAAAAAAGCGCTATATTCATATTGCGATGCTATAGTGCCGATAACACACAGCTTTTATGATCCGAAAAAGCAATAGCGCGTTATTTGGATCTTGATTTCTAACAATTAAAAAAACATGTCTGAACTCGTTACAGTGAAAATCACTTGATCTGAAAATTCTGGACCATCCAAAAACAGTGATTTTCAATAAATTTCAAAAAATAGTAAAAATTTTTCAAAAAATGTAAAATTTGGTCTCCAAACACATATTAATATGGAGAACAAGATAAACGGTTCGGATCAACCGTTAGGATTTGAAAACTCGAATATAGAGCCGTAGCACGGTGCCAAATCGTAATATGCATAGTACCATAGACTCACTCAAAAAAGAATGTAAGTGGATCCTTCCTCTATTATTACTGTTAATAATAATAATAATAATAATAATAATAATAATAATAATAATAATAATAACAACAACGATAATGAATATGATAATGATGATATTGGTTAATTGATCAATTATCCTGAATTATAAGTGCAACCCAATTTGATAGTTTGTTAAATTGCTTCTGTCAATGGGTCGGACTCGGACAGCAACTCTTAGTCATCCTAACCGAAGACAAGACAGCTTGGATCATATATAGTTGGATTTTCTTTATTGTTTTATTCCCCAAATAAGGCAAATAGTGATCACCTATCCGAGTCAAGCTATGCCTTACTGGTCAACGTTTGACTAGTAGCTAATAAATGAATGGCAAAATTTATAGTATACCCATAAAAATATCATAATATTTAATATGCCCACAAAAACTTATTAATGCTTTTTTCTATTCCCTTTTCATTATTTTTTTATTTAATTATATTAAAAATTAAATTGATTAATATGTCCTTTAATTTTTAATAGAAGTGGCAAGTATTTTAATATCCCCACAAAAACTTGTCAAATATTTCTCAAAAAAAAAAAAAAGCAAAAGGAGAAATCAAACAATAATTGGAATAACTTAACACAGAATATCGTCTTGTCCAGTAAAGCATTGTGCTGCATGTAAATGAAATCAAACATTCCCTCCCTTCTTTACTCTTCTAAATAGCACACTATAGTGGCGTTATAGTATTTTTAGACCTTTAACGCTAAATTATAAGATAAAAATGCGCTATTTCAGCTACGACCGCTATAGCAGTAATAACGGTTCGCTATTTACGCTACACGCTACGCGCTATAGTGCGTATATACTATGCTACATAGGCTTTTATTTAAAGGCCCAAACTAAAAATTTATTTGAAAGATAATTTTTTTTAATATCTAGATTAATTTTGTTTTTAAATAGAAAAAGATATATAGTTTATTCCATGATGCTTATGATTTTTTAATAGAAAATTTTTATAGTTAATGACATGATGCTTATGTTATTTTGATGAAAAAGATATATATAGATAGTTTATGATATTATTAGCTATATTTTGAATAGCAATTTAGACTTTAAAAGGGTTAAATATAAATATTTTAACTCCTTAATCAATTTGTGTTACTTATTGCTCTATGAAACTTTAGATGATGTTGATAATTAGTAAAAATATAAAATATAATTTTTCAAACAAAAAACGCTATGTATAATATCTTTCGCTATAGCTGCGCTATTCACGATAGTTTTTTTAGCCTTTCTGCTATGACACAATAATCGTTATTTATAACCTTGGTTTTACATGCATGCATAATCAATTGATTTTAGAACCATCAAATTTTGAGATAGTATATCTAATATGAATTGTTTGTCACTCTAATAATATGATACGCAACACAAAATTTTGAAAATCCAAAAACAAGGAAAACGTCCAAAAAGAGATACCATAGCATTGTTATATGAAGAGGGTCCACTTATATTGTTTTTTGTGACACTCAATTACACCTTATATTTTTTAAGTTTTTAAGTTTAAATAGTGTCACACCCCGCGGCCACGGGTAGTACAGTCCCCCGCCGTAAGCATACAACGTCGTGTATGCTTACAAGGCTAATCACAATTTAAACCAATCAACACGCAATTCAAAACAAGTTTCTAATATAAAATCAGAGTACACAGTCTGGACAGTAAATAATACACTATAAGTATCTCATCCGGATACCAACCACGAGGCCTACCCTAAATCTATACAACAAAACATATCTAGGGTCGTATACTGGTAAGCTACTAAGGCCTACTACTCTCGTGCCTCTCCGGAATCCGTCGCACCAATACCTGTAAATAACGGGGAAGGTGGGGGTGAGAATAAATTCTCAGTGCGAATTTGCCACATATGAATTATTGGACTTGCAATCAAACTCTATATTCAAAAATGAAACCCAAACAATAACAGTTCAACAGATATACATAATCATAAATAACAGAATGCCACTACTCGACAACAGTTAATCAACCTGAAACACAGCTTACGGAGTTTTCAATATGGATTTCAAAACACAACATATATTTTGGCTTAACTCGATTCCTAACTCAGTTCATTAGGACTGGTAGCAATTACAGATGTTCTTTCGAACTGAACCTTTATCAAACCCACATCTGTAGGGTTACAGACGCCTACAGATGGCCAACCGCTGGACCCTTTATCAGACACCCATCTGAAATTGCTGTTTGGCTTAACCATTTCCTAATGGTCCGGTTACAAGTCACCAATACAGGTCAACTTGACAAATGCAATCACATGGAATCAAAGTTACCTATACAGGTCAACTTTGCTAAATCACAAGCAAATATATATCAAAGCCACACATACAGGTCAGTCTCGCAAAATCATAACAGGTCAAACGCATAAGTCAGCAGCGTCACCCTATCCAGCCACCTAAACAGGTCGGTCTGGCAAATTCTACAGATCGACGCATAAGTCAGCAGCGTCACCTGAATCCAGCCACCTAAACAGGTCGGTCTGGCAAATTCTACAGATCGACGCATAAGTCAGCAGCGTCACCTGAATCCAGCCACCTAAACAGGTCGGTCTGGCAAATTCTACAGATCGACGCATAAGTCAGCAGCGTCACCTGAATCCAGCCACCTAAACAGGTCGGCCTGGCAAATTCGTAAACACAGGTCAACGGATAGGTCACCGTCACCTTATCCAGCCACCTAAACAGGTCGGCCTGGCAGATTCATTCACATCAAGAACAATTCACAGAACTAAACAATTAATAACCGTACCAACATGCAAATCAACCTTAACTAAAACAATTCAATCCTTCTCATTTATGCAAGAATCAATATGCAATATGAATTCCAAAATATGCAACAATTAATCATTCAACATGACAAACGAATAAACAGTTTAATTCCTGAAAATAAAGTATCAGACAAGTCCAAGAATCCTGCACCTGTTTGACGAGCGTACCGCTTAAGCTAAGGATTGGACGTCTCGTATGGTCTCGCAAGTTCTTGCTCGACCGAGCCTACACCTATATTATACGTATACTAGGTTTAACATTGGTTCAGGATCGAGGAGTTTAATCGAGTGGTGCTAGGGTTTATACCTTCCCTATTCAATTTCTATGTTTTTGGTATCAATTCGTTCGGTTCATTATTTCTTACCAACATCATCTAAAATCACACAAAATTCATCTAGGTCCTCGGGACCATACAACTCTCCATTTGGTGACCATCAATCACCGGTTCACTACTTTGGTTCTCGGTTCATTTCAATTTACCGTTTGGTTAACCCTAATTTGGTCAGAACCTCAAATCGGCCGTTAAATGTTCTAAAAATTTACGATCAGGAGGCAACCCTACCGATTACAAGTCTAATTGGTCGGGTTAAGCAAATCAAATCACGATTATGCCAACTTTTAAATTTTGGCACGAAACCCTAGAAATCAGATTTCATAAATCGGAAGAAATCGGGAAAAAGATTGACAAACAAACTAGTAAGAAGTGTAGAGGAACTAGTCCTCGAGCAATTCGAACACAAATCTCGGGTTTAAAACGAGAATCCGAGAAATCGAGAAAATTCGAGGTTTCGAAAGTAAAAAGGAGAGAAAGAAATACCAAATAGAAGGGTTCTGAGAGATCCTCGGCTGCTTTCTCGGTTCCAAACTCGATTTCTCGCAACAATCGGGAGTCTGAACGAAACGGAAACTCACGGGATCTTTTCCTTCTCTCTTGGACAAATTTCACTTAGAAATGGGGAATGGTGGAAGAGAGAGAGAGAGAAGGTTTAATTTGGGTTTTAGGGTTAAAATTACCCTGAATGCGGATTAGCCAATCCGCACTGCGGGTTACCTAATCCGCACTCGAGACTTAGTCGGTTGTCAGCCGAATCCAGGAAAAGTCCGAGCCTACTGCGGATGAACCTGATCCGCACTGCGGTTCACCCTCATCCGCACTCACTACTTAGCCGATTTCAGGAAAATTCAGTGCAATACAGAAATTCATGAGTGCGGCTAAACTCATCCGCACTGCGGATCCCTCACCCGCACTCACTACTTAGTCATTTTTTTGGCAAAATTCCAGAAAAAGTCTGAGCCACTGCGGATGACTTCCACCCGCACTGCGGTCAACCTAATCCGCACTGAGCCTATAAAGTTCCGAAATCTCGAAATTTCGACGCGGTTTCAATTCACAATTAACTTACTTATTTAGGGGAACCTTAATTAAGGTTTAAACTTCCATTTTATTAACATGATTTATCGATTCTTTCTTTTAAATCATTCGAATTTAATTGTAAAAATTTCATAACGTAACATTTCTCCCCCCCTTAAAATAGAGTTCAGTCCTCTGAACTAAATTGCGTGCCTTAGTCGTTGAATAGTTCTGGGTACTTCTCACGAATGGTTTCCTCATGTTTCCACGTTGCTTCCTTAGTCGAATGGCATCCCCATTTGACTAGAACAAGCTTAGTCGCCTTGCTCCGAAGTCGTTGTTCTTTTCGGTCCAATATCTGCATTGGCTTTTCTTGATAGGACAAGTCATCTTGGAATAAATCAAAGATCCTTGTAACTGATCAAACAAGTCGTCAATTCGGGGTAATGGGTATCTATTCTTCACAGTTACCTTGTTCAGTTCACGGTAGTCGATGCACAATCGTAGGGTACCATCTTTCTTCTTTACAAATAACACGGGAGTATCCCATGGAGATTTGCTCGGCCTAATTAACCCGCTTTCCAGCATCTCTTCTAATTGCGCCTTGAGTTCTTTCAATTCCGCATGAGCCATACGATACAGACTCTTTGAAATTGGTGTTGTACCTAGTACCACTTCTATGTCAACTCCACTTCTCGTTCCGGTGGTACTCTAACTATTTCCTCCGGAAATACGTCCACGAATTCTGACACCACCGGAATCGTATTCATCTCAGGAACTTCCGTAGTAGTGTACACTATCGCCGCCAAATATGCAGTGCACCATGAGTCGATCAGATGCTTAACTTTCACCGCTGAGATGCACGGTATTAGCCCTTCAACTTTTCTACAGTTCCACATGTACGACATACTACCTCTTGTGGTTACAAAACAAATCCTGCGGTGCGGACAGTCGATTGTCGCGGCGTGTCTTGTTAACCAATCCATCCCTAATAGCACGTCGTACCCAGAAATCTCCATAACCAACAGGTCTATCCCCAGATCTCTCCATCAACTCTGACTTTTGAATTTCGGCATATAGTTATTTTTCGGTCAGTCGAACCGAAAAGGGGTTTGGACCCTAAGGACTTGGTTACCGGTTTCGGTTGGCCAGTTATACTTTTCTACCCAAGCCTTCGATACGATGGAATGGCTACACCCGGTACCTATCAACAATACGCGCACTAGTCCGAGATAGAAAGTATACCTGTCATCACATCAGCTCCAGAATCAGACGGTTGCGAGCCTTCACCTTCCTCCAGAGCCCTCGTTGCGTCATATGCAACCTCTGCTATGCCGAGTGCGTGGGCAGCCACTCGACCTCCAATCCTGCCTCCGCTGGTCTGTGAAGCACCTCGACCACGGAATGGTGGTCTACCAGATCCACGTCCCATGGGCCCTCTGCCATCGCCGTTCCTCTGGAACCCTAGTGCCGCATTCGGGCACTCTCTTGCCCAATGCTCCATGCTGCCGCAGGTGTAACACGCTTGGTTGCGGCGTCTGCAATCGATCTCAGAGTGTGCCTGGTTGCATGAACGGCACCACACGGAAACGAAGCCCGGCCGGAGTACCGGTGCTGCTATCTGCCTCGGAGGGGGTCTAGGTGCCATGAACTGTCTCGGGGGTGATCTAGCTGTCGACGGTCCTCCCCTTGACCTAAATTGTCGGTTTTGGTCCTCCCTCTGCTTGACATTCCTCTCTGTCATCTCCGACCTCCTTCTCTTGCTGTGCAACTCCACTTGCTCAGCGTGATCCATCATGGCCTGCAACTCAGTAGCCATAGGGGTATCCACAATCATCGATATCCCCCCATCCAGTCCATCCAGGTACTGCCTATGGTATCTCACCACATCAGTCTGTACATCAATCGCGTACCTGGACAAGGCAAGGAACTCATTGTTATACTCCGCCACTGCTCGCCCACTCTGCTTTAAGTCTAGGAACTTCCTCCGCAGCGCCTCTCGCTGGATGTTGCTCAGAAACCGTCGAGTGAACTGCAGTTCAAACCACTCCCACGGAATCTTGGCCTCCTCCACGACATAGCTACGTCGGGCTCCATCCCACCAGAACCTAGCACCCTCTTCCAACTGTTGCTCTGCCAGCTCCACCATATCTTGTTCTGGTGCTCTACATAGAACTAGCTTCGCACTCACGCTCGCGAGCCACTCTTCAGCCACAGCATACTCGCCCGTGCCATTAAACCGAGGTGGATTAAGGCGCATGAAGGAGTCGTACAACCTCCTAAAATCTTCCGGACCTCCTCGGGGAGCCTCCGGTGCCACCTCACGTCTTTCTGCTTGGCGACCTCTCTCGTACGCCGCGATCAACCTATCGTCTAGATCTCGGTCCCGGTTCTGCGCACCTCCGGGTCCAAGATCAACTCTTTGGACCTCAGGCCCTGCAGATCCGGCCTCGCTCGCATGAATGATCGGTTCGTTCAGTGGGTTCCTGATCCTAGGTCGTCCCCTACCGCGACGTCCTTCCATAACTTACATGAGAAGAAAATATTCATTTAATTTGCATATACTTATCTCATAAAATTAACAAGTCGTTAGCCGTGACGACCCCAAGTATAACGTACCCCGCTCACGTATCCTATCAGTCTGGTTAGGGCTTTAAACCTATGCTCTGATACCACCAAAGAGAACTGTCACACCCCGCGGCCACGGGTAGTACAGTCCCCCGCCGTAAGCATACAACGCCGTGTATGCTTACAAGGCTAATCACAATTTAAACCAATCAACACGCAATTCAAAACAAGTTTATAATATAAAATCAGAGTACACAGTCTCGACAGTAAATAATACACTATAAGTATCTCATCCGAATACCAACCACGAGGCCTACCCTAAATCTATACAACAAAACATATCTAGGGTCGTATACTGGTAAGCTACTAAGGCCTACTACTCTCGTGCCTCTCCGGAATCCGTCGCACCAATACCTGTAAATAACGGGGAAGGTGGGGGTGAGAATAAATTCTCAGTGCGAATTTGCCACATATGAATTATTGGACTTGCAATCAAACTCTATATTCAAAAATGAAACCCAAACAATAACAGTTCAACAGATATACATAATCATAAATAACAGAATGCCACTACTCGACAACAGTTAATCAACCTGAAACACAGCTTACGGAGTTTTCAATATGGATTTCAAAACACAACATATATTTTGGCTTAACTCGATTCCTAACTCAGTTCATTAGGACTGGTAGCAATTACAGATGTTCTTTCGAACTGAACCTTTATCAAACCCACATCTGTAGGGTTACAGACGCCTACAGATGGCCAACCGCTGGACCCTTTATCAGACACCCATCTGAAATTGCTGTTTGGCTTAACCATTTCCTAATGGTCCGGTTACAAGTCACCAATACAGGTCAACTTGACAAATGCAATCACATGGAATCAAAGTTACCTATACAGGTCAACTTTGCTAAATCACAAGCAAATATATATCAAAGCCACACATACAGGTCAGTCTCGCAAAATCATAACAGGTCAAACGCATAAGTCAGCAGCGTCACCCTATCCAGCCACCTAAACAGGTCGGTCTGGCAAATTCTACAGATCGACGCATAAGTCAGCAGCGTCACCTGAATCCAGCCACCTAAACAGGTCGGTCTGGCAAATTCTACAGATCGACGCATAAGTCAGCAGCGTCACCTGAATCCAGCCACCTAAACAGGTCGGCCTGGCAAATTCGTAAACACAGGTCAACGGATAGGTCACCGTCACCTTATCCAGCCACCTAAACAGGTCGGCCTGGCAGATTCATTCACATCAAGAACAATTCACAGAACTAAACAATTAATAACCGTACCAACATGCAAATCAACCTTAACTAAAACAATTCAATCCTTCTCATTTATGCAAGAATCAATATGCAATATGAATTCCAAAATATGCAACAATTAATCATTCAACATGACAAACGAATAAACAGTTTAATTCCTGAAAATAAAGTATCAGACAAGTCCAAGAATCCCGCACTTGTTTGATGAGCGTACCGCTTAAGCTAAGGATTGGACGTCTCGTATGGTCTCGCAAGTTCTTGCTCGACCGAGCCTACACCTATATTATACGTATACTAGGTTTAACATTGGTTCAGGATCGAGGAGTTTAATCGAGTGGTGCTAGGGTTTATACCTTCCCTATTCAATTTCTATGTTTTTGGTATCAATTCGTTCGGTTCATTATTTCTTACCAACATCATCTAAAATCACACAAAATTCATCTAGGTCCTCGGGACCATACAACTCTCCATTTGGTGACCATCAATCACCGGTTCACTACTTTGGTTCTCGGTTCATTTCAATTTACCGTTTGGTTAACCCTAATTTGGTCAGAACCTCAAATCGGCCGTTAAATGTTCTAAAAATTTACGATCAGGAGGCAACCCTACCGATTACAAGTCTAATTGGTCGGGTTAAGCAAATCAAATCACGATTATGCCAACTTTTAAATTTTGGCACGAAACCCTAGAAATCAGATTTCATAAATCGGAAGAAATCGGGAAAAAGATTGACAAACAAACTAGTAAGAAGTGTAGAGGAACTAGTCCTCGAGCAATTCGAACACAAATCTCGGGTTTAAAACGAGAATCCGAGAAATCGAGAAAATTCAAGGTTTCGAAAGTAAAAAGGAGAGAAAGAAATACCAAATAGAAGGGTTCTGAGAGATCCTCGGCTGCTTTCTCGGTTCCAAACTCGATTTCTCGCAACAATCGGGAGTCTGAACGAAACGGAAACTCACGGGATCTTTTCCTTCTCTCTTGGACGAATTTCACTTAGAAATGGGGAATGGTGGAAGAGAGAGAGAGAGAGAAGGTTTAATTTGGGTTTTAGGGTTAAAATTACCCTGAATGCGGATTAGCCAATCCGCACTGCGGGTTACCTAATCCGCACTCGAGACTTAGTCGGTTGTCAGCCGAATCCAGGAAATGTCCGAGCCTACTGCGGATGAACCTGATCCGCACTGCGGTTCACCCTCATCCGCACTCACTACTTAGCCGATTTCAGGAAAATTCAGTGCAATACAGAAATTCATGAGTGCGGCTAAACTCATCCGCACTGCGGATCCCTCACCCGCACTCACTACTTAGTCATTTTTTTGGCAAAATTCCAGAAAAAGTCTGAGCCACTGCGGATGACTTCCACCCGCACTGCGGTCAACCTAATCCGCACTGAGCCTATAAAGTTCTGAAATCTCGAAATTTCGACGCGGTTTCAATTCACAATTAACTTACTTATTTAGGGGAACCTTAATTAAGGTTTAAACTTCCATTTTATTAACATGATTTATCGATTCTTTCTTTTAAATCATTCGAATTTAATTGTAAAAATTTCATAACGTAACAAATAGTCAATCCAAATCGTTCAACACGATGAATATATTAAAATATACTTGCAGATCAAATTTTATATTTTTTGAATTTTTTTTACTATTTATAAAGTAGTTTACAAAATCGTTGTTTTCAAATAATTAAATTTTTGTACTCATCTTAATAAATAGTAAAAAAAATTCAAAAAAAAAATATAAAATTTGATCTGTAAGTACATTTTAATATATCTATTATGTTAAACGGTTTGAATCGACTATTTAAACTTTAAAAATATAGAACGTAATCCGGTGTCAAAAAAAAAAGTGTAATATACTGGTTCCTGAAATTATTTGGATATATTATCAAGGGATAAGAAGCAAGTGCATTACCGTACGTACTAATCAATAAAAGAAGCGTGCAAAATTCGACAATCAATCAAATTAAATTTGGGAATAATTTTGTGGTCCTCCCTCCATAGAAAGTAGAAAGTTGCATTCTAACTTCTAATTAGCCAAATAAAAGGGCCAGCTATAAATGTGATTGATATGCCCATGCATATCCGTTCCAAGTTGGAAACTTTCTCATTGGATGATTGGATCCTGTTGAATAACAAGTAAACAGGTATGGGAATGGAAAGATATTTAATGTTTTTAGAAGAAAATAAAAACGGAAATTAGGTGTCCGCTGGATAATAAATGTATATTACATGCATATATATTGACATGTGCTATTAATTTATATCTTGATTTTCAAAAAATTCAAATAATTGATCCGAATCGTTTAATATGATCTCTCAGTAAAAAAATGTATTTTGAAATCAAATTTTAGAATTTAGAATTTTTTTTTACTATTTTTTAGATAAATAGAAAATCACTGTTTTTTTATAGTCTAGAATTTTAAATCATGTGATTCTTTACCTATTACAGTAAAGAAATTCTAAAAAAAAAGTTTCCAAATTTTAGTCTTCAAACATATTTTGATATTTAATTGTTCGAATTGACTGTTTAAACTTTAAAAGTAAAAATGTAATTTAATTGTTCGAATTGATTGTTTGAACCTGAATACTCTGAATAGTAAATTTCTTTTATGGTACTCTTACTTAACATTCCCACACAAATTTACTGACATAAATATATCGTGTCAGCATAAAAGTTTTGTACATCTTTGCAAAAAAAATCATAAATTATTATGCCACAAGCAAAATAACCATAACAAAAACAACTGTAATATTCAATTCAAAGTAGCTTTGAAAGCCACACCAGTCTCTGATATCCATTCACTGGCATTGAGAAATGAATCTACTGTGAACCTCTTTGCATCCTCTGTTGAAGCCTTTTTGTACCTGGGCCAGTTAACCCGACCCGCGACATTTGAACCCCAGCCAGTGTTCTTAAACTCGAGATAGGTTGCTGTATCGGGTGGAACCGACCCAACCGTGTATCCAGTCCACCCTTTTGGAACGACAACTGCACTTATATTCGACTGCATAACCATCACTGTAGAATAATTCTTCATTGGCCTGCCCAAGTATACCGCAACCGTAGTGTTGTCATTGTAGGATGAGATAGTGCAACCTTGAAAAGAGAATCCCGTGCTTTCATTCGGATCCTTCTTTCCCTGTGCGGTGATCGTGCTTTCTTGTCCTGGCAATGGTTGTCTGGGACGGATTGTGCAGTTTTGAAAAACAGCAGCTGCATCGCCAAAGATAAAATCGACCGTGCCAGTGATGTCGCAATCACGGTAAAACTGTCGAAGGGAGTGGGAGTACAATGTGTTATGAAAGCCTTGAAAGGAACACCGGTAGAAAATTGACTGGTCCGAACTGGAGCGTAGGGCCACCGCCTGATGGTTCTGCGGGCCCGCTGAATTCTGGAAGCCCATGTCCCTGGCCATGAACCTCTTTCCATCTATAGCTGCAATTTACAAGGCATTTAGATATGTTCATGTCAAAAAAAAATTATAATTGTATATACTTTTAGTATTAAACATTCTGAAATTTTGACAGATATATCAGCAACGATATATCCTAAATAAAATGAATCTTGTTCATTTGGAAACAGTTCATGTACCCACTTAGGATTGATTGTCAACCTGAGCTACTGATGTACATAAAAACAAATGTCAGTTTGTCAGTTGGTACAAGGTATCCATGTCAAAATAGTGAGACCTGAGACCCCATAAGTTGTTCTTTTTGACTAATTATAAGGTTTGTTAACCAAACACTTTCAAACAAATAAGTTAAAAACAGTTAAACGATACCTTACCAAAAGTTGATGTCGAGAAAGTCGGTGTTCCATCATCAAAATTCAATCTTCCATCAACAATTGTCTTGTTCATGCCATCTCCTATCAATACTACATTCCATTTGTTCCTTCCAATTATCACATTTTCATGATAGACCCCGGTTTTTGCGTGAATCACGAAAGGAACATCGCTCCTCTGTGGTGCCAAATGGATGGCCTCTGATATTGTCCTCACTAAACCGGAACCATCTTTTGCAACTGTAACATTTGGTGCCAGTCGGGTTGGATCACGTAAAAGATAAAGTCTCCTCCGAAATTCAACTTCTCTTACTGCCAACAATTTCCTCCCATGCATCCTAAAATTTAGTTTCTGCAAAATACCCAAAATGCCAGTGGCAATTGCAAGACTGTTAATGGTAAGCTTTGTTGATTTTTCCATGGCATCTTGCAGTTTATCCTTGACACTTGAACTCGTGCCATCAAAGCTGTCCAAACAGCTCTCTTGATCGGTTACTACTGCACTTAACCATGCTCTAAGATCACTTACAGTAAAATCAATTAACGGTTTCGAATTCAACAATGAGATAGAATTGTTAACCCAGTAAATTGCGCTATCAAGGAGCTCACTGCAATCTTTGATTGCTAACCCGAGCCTCTGATCATTTAATGGAAAATTTAATGTGCTGATTACATAAGAAATGTTAGCAATTTCATCCATGGTGGCACGAAGCGACATTTTGAAGATCTCAATTGGGTTATTTGGTATGTCAGATCCATTAACCGGAGAGATGGTAGAATGACACAAGTCAGGGTAACTTGTGACGCTGCATAGCGCTTTGATCATATCAGAAAGTGAAGGCGCAAAATCTGGCGGTTGGTTTGGGTACGAGTTGTACGTGTCGTCTTCTTTGGCTGAAAAGGCAGCGATTGTGAGACCAATTGTAACTGTCAGGAGAACAATCACTGAAACAGAAGTGAACAAGAGACGCTGTTTGGTGTCACGGCGGATTGCTCGATCTTCATCAGAGTTTACCTTTCCATAGCCTCTCAACTGTCTAATGGCCTCCATTGCAGCAACCCTTTAATTTCTTTTCACTTGTGATTTGTGACTATGTGGGATTGTTGTTGATTAGTGTTATGAAAGGACAACCATTTGGTAAAAAATAATCAGGATTAGTTAGTCAAGTTCAGTTAAATAACAAGTCAGTATGAGAATATATAGTCTATTATAAATAAACAATGTCTTGGCCATGAGATGCAGAATCTTTGTTCATTTTTTTCATACCTGCTCTGCTCTGTGTTGTTTTCTTTCTTTCCTTTTTTTCCTACATCTGCTCTGCATTGTTAAATAATTTATAACCAAGGCCAATTACCCGGCCCATCCATACCATCTAGAAACAGTACAAGCCCGGCCCAGCCCAAATAAAAACTCTCCTCTCCTCTCTCTCTCACCGCGATTGCCTGCTTGGAATCGTATGGACAAATGAATTATTTGGGTTCGGTTCGGCGAGACAAAAATTCGTGATTCGGATATAATTCGGATATAATTTGGAAATGATTCGGAATTATCTGGATCAGAAATCTCAGTCCTGTAAGGGAGCAAAAAAAAAAAAAACCAAAAAAATAATTGTTCTTGGAAAAATTCAGGATAAATTCGTGAATAATTCATAAAATTCGGAAAAAGTTCGTAAAATTTGGGAATTATTCGGGTTTAATTCGGTCAAAGTTCGGTCAACCGAATAATTCGGTGTTCGGTTCGGCATCACCCCAAAAAAGAAATAAACGGGTATAATTCGGGTATCTTGTCACTATGCTTGGAATATAAAGGTTTCGCTTTAAGATTCGTGCATACTAAAACATACGACTTAGATCTCATTCTACACGGTCAGGTATTGTACTGGATCTTAATTCTCTCACTGCACGGTGCACGCCAAGTCGTCGCCATCGCAAAACCCTTGCCTAAACTTCTAAACCCTCTTCGCCGTGTCAGCGTGTCACCAGTCTCTCTCCCGTCTCCACCTAGGGTATCCACCATGCTCCACCTCCTCCGTCGAAAACCCCAATTCATCTTCTACCTCCGTCCCCTCTTTTCTCTCACCTACTCCACCACCACTTCTTCACAATTGACCCCATCGAAATTCCCAGAGTACGAGATGCCGACCGTTACCTGGGGCGCCATCCAAGGCAAGAAGGAGCGCCTCGTATCGCGCGTGATCATCACCGACTACCTTAAGCAACTTGGTATCGATGTCCCCGACGAGCTGGCGGCCGTCGAGCTTCCCTCCTCAGTCGACGTCATGCGCGAGCGTGTTGAGTTCCTCCAGCGCCTCGGCCTCACCATTGACGACCTTAACTCCTACCCTCTACTCCTAGCCTGCTCTGTCCGCAAGAACATCATCCCTGTCCTTTCTTACCTGGAGAAGTTAGGCATTCCAAGATCAAGCCTAGGCGATTTTATACGCAGGTATTCAATTGATTGAATAGTATTTTAATGTTTGAATAGCTTTAGTCCTATAATGGGTGTAGATAGACAGTCTAGGCTGACAGTTTCATGTATACCCATGCTGAATGTGAGAATGTATTTAAATACAAGAAGTTCGATGAATTCTCTGTACTGCTACTAAATGCTGGTATTAACCTGTCCTTCTGGACAGCATCAGAAAAAAAATCATATTATCCCCCTCTTTGCAGAATTGTCAATTGACTTCAGAAACATGTAGAACTTACAGCTTATTTTACATTAGCGAGGTAGGACAGAGGGATACTAAATAAATTGCAAAAATAAGGGGTATGGCTGCAAATTTTCATCTCAACTCCACTTTTCTACTTTCCACAATTACATTCAATTCCAATTGTGTGAGACCTATTCAAACACAATTCCCCCACAATTCGTCTATTGTTTTCAACCAATCAGGCCCATGGGGAATAGTGATGCTTTCCATGTTTAGAGGGGTATTATCAACCTTCAAGTGTTAAGCATAGTTTTTAATCTTTTATAGGAACAAATATATATATATTTTTCTTAGTTTAATGACCTCACAGCTTCCTCATTACAGGTATCCCCATTGTTTGCATGCTAGTGTGGTTGTTGAGTTGGTGCCTGTTGTAAGATTCCTTCGTGGGTTGGATGTAGAAAGGAGCGACATACCCTATGTATTACAAAAGTATCCTGAATTGTTGGGTTTTAAGCCTGAGGGTACTATGAGTACATCAGTGGGATATTTGGTTAGTATTGGGGTTGGCCCACGCGATATCGGGCCCATGGTGACCCAATTCCCGCAATTATTGGGCATGCGTGTGGGGACCATTATCAAGCCATTTGTTGATTATTTCATCTCTCTTGGGTTGCCGAAGGGAATACTCACAAGGATGCTTGAGAAGAGACCATACCTTCTTGCATTTGATTTGGAGGAGGTCATCAAGCCGAATGTGGAGATACTTGCGAGTTTTGGCATTAGGAAAGAGCTAATTCCCTCAGTTATTGCTCAATTCCCGCTAATTATTGGGTTGCCTTTGAAAGCGAAGTTATCAACTCAGCAGTACTTTTTCAGTTTGAAGATGAAAATGGACCCAGATGGGTTTGCGCGTGTTGTGGAGAAATTGCCACAAATCATTAGTCTTAAACAAAATTTGATTTTGAAGCCAGTAGAATTTTTGCGGGCTCGTGGTATACAAGATGATGACGTGGCAAAAATGGTTGTTAAGTGTCCCCAATTGTTGCTCACGAGAATTGAGCTAATGAAAAATAGCTTTTATTTCTTCAAGAGTGAGATAAAAAAACCAATACAGGAGCTGTATGATTTTCCAGAGTACTTTACGTATAGTCTTGAGTCTAGGATAAAACCGCGGTACGCGAGAGTGACGGAAAAGGGGCTCAATTGTAGCTTGGATTGGTTGTTGAATTGTAGTGATCAAAGATTTGAGGAAAGGTTGAGAGGGGTATACATTGAAGAGGAGGTAGCTGGACCATTTTTTGTAATGGGGGGCAAGTTGGAGATGCCTAACAACCAGTTCGTCTCAGATGGAGAGGAAGAAGATAGTGATGACGAGGTTTTGTATAGGCGAACTGTCTCACTCTGGTGAGTTTTCAGATTTTGGTAATTTTGTGTGCGCACCCTAAAATGTTTACATATCATGATAACCACAAAAAACGCTATCCTTGCCTCTTTTATTTTCGAAGTTATTCAAATTAACGCTGATGTCTGATTTCATTGTTCATGACTGAGGAAAACCTGACAGTTTGGGTAACATTTGGAATCTTAGAAGAGCAAGTCAGTTTTTTCTCATTCATTAAAGTGTATATAATGTTTAACATGTCTTATGTGCACAAAATAAATTTCTTTCTATTTCAGATACTTTTAAACTTTATGTAGAGATTGTATGCTAAGATTAAGAATTACTCTGCTTCCAGACTAGCAAAAGAGGAATTGAGCTGAAGCATGGTGTGTTTCTTCTCAATGTCAAGATGAGATGAGGTGAGCTAGTAATGTTACTTTGCATTTTCCTTATGTCAAACATCTATTTTTCAGGCAAGTGGTATTTGTTTTGTTTTTATTTGTTACATGCTAGAATTTTGATACTGTGAACAGGGCAAAATTTTGATCTTATTGTTAAATATCACAATTCACATTAAATATGCTTCTTGTTTACTCCTTGGAAGACATTAGCTATGCTTGAAACTTGAAAAAGTACTAATAAGCTACTGTAAATCTGTGATGGACCACTTCTAAAATCTGAACTGTAGTAGTTATTAGTAGTGATCAGTAGTGATATGAGACCATGTAACAGTTGAGTCCTTTTACCAGGATTTTATTTTTTCTGCGTGAAAGATATTCTGACCTGATACAAGTAAATGGACAGATTAGTGAAACACAGTTTATCATCAGTAAATATGTACATTTTTGTTGCTCTTGTGTGCAGGTAGCAAGTTGCTGAGAAAGAAGGTAAATTGTTCACCGGGGAATAATTAAAAACATGCCAATATTATTTTGCGGCTCCATGTTACTTGGATTGACTAACATATGTAGTATGGGACGAGGATGATTGGCAAGTGTTATACGACTGGGAAAGAAAATAAAAAATATATTGTATAAAATGGAGAATATTTTAATTACTATCTACCTTGGTTTTGTGACTCTGGTTGGGTTTCATTTATAGCCTACTTCAACTTGTTTGGGACTAAAGGCTGTATTGTTGTTGGTGTCCTTGATAAAAAAAGGAATGATTAACAACTGAACTGAAGAGGGAAGAGGATGGCATGGTGTATTTGGCTTTTGTGGAAAAAGGCGATTAATTAATCAATTTGTGTACAGTGCTGAATAACATTGAATTTTTTTCAACTATGTAAAAACTAAATATATGTTACTAGTGTAATTTTCCCTTTTGCTTTACCTAGGGGCAGATTTACATATATGGTATAGGGTAATAAGCCACCTTATGATTTTAAAATTATTAGTTGAACTTTTGAGTTTTTTAAACTTTTATATAGTCTATTTCCCTCATAAAATAACAAAAGTGTGTTGGTAGTTTAGTGGTTTTAGTTCTAGTTGGTACGTGGAAGGTAAAGAATTAAATTATCTGAAATTATACTATGAAATGAAGCATAGCATTTGTTTTTTTATTCCTCAATTTCAAATGGAAGTGGGAAATTTACGGTCCTATTCCATTACTGTATATAGAACCTACTACAACTGCATTACCAGAATTTCTTGCGGCATTCAAATCTGTTCATCGTATGGAATAGAGGTTGGACCTAACCAGTCATCACCATATATGAAGTATGAAGCTGAGAAATGGGTTGCATCATCATAGTCCATGATATGGTATCCTGGCCAGGTCACTCGTGCATCGGTATTTGACCCTGGTCCAGTATTCATATACTCTCCATAGTACAAAGTATCCAATCCCTGTGTGCCGCTCCATTCGGCCCACCCAGCAGGGTGCACCAACCCGTCAAGGAACGACTCAATGTAAACTGTTGTAGAATAAGTTCTCCAAGGCCTTCCAAGGTACGTTTCTGTACCGGCAAGAGCTAGATCTTCTGATGCCACAATTGAGCAGTTTTGTATAGAGATACCAGTTGCCTCATCCGGGTCATCACGGGATTGAGCAGTGATGACATTATATTGGCCGGCCAGGGGTGCTTTGGCAATGATGTTGCAGCCCTGGAATACAACAGCAGCATTTCCACATATGAAATCAATGGTGCCTAATATGTTGCACTCGCGGTAAAATTGCCGAAACGAATGGACATAGAGTGTGTCTTGGTATCCATCAATTGTGCAACGGTACAATGCTACCAGGTCAGCATTCACTCGAAGGGCCACTGCTTGAGCCTTGGCAGGTCCGGCAGTGTTCTTGATGGTGAGGTCACGTGCCAAGAAGCCTTCGCCGGATACAGCTGCAAATGTATAAATTTAGAATATGGTTAAAAAATTCACCAAGCATCGACTGCTATAGATGAAAGATGCATCATTTTTCCTAACATATTGTTGTAAATGCACTCAGTGAGAGATGCCATATTACCAGACCATTAATGCTTAAGCAGCTGACTAAACCAATATTGCTTTCTCACTAATATATGTACAGAGAACCATGATTTATTTAAAAAAATATATATCTATTTACATTTACTTTTTATAAAAATTATAGAATAAATTAGAATTCTAATAATAACTTGTAGCACCGTATAAAATACAAGCACTCTAATTGTGTATTTCTCCTGACAAAACTTAATCACCATGAATAATTGCTATTCACAATGCATCCGATGGAAAATACAAAAGCATAGTTATTAGTTAATTATAACAAAAATAAAACAAATTGCATACTATTGAGTTTCATATCCAGTCCACAATCAAAATGCAAGTAAATTGCTAAATGGTTAATTTAACAGTCTAAACAGCTTGTTTTATGTTTATAGTCCGCAAAAATTGCTTTTTACATATAGTAATATAGTGTGCGTCCAGGATCCAAATGTGTTACTTTTCTTGAGAAAATTAATGAGCACCCTCATTTTCTTCAAGTACGTAGATGGATGAACCAAATGCTTCAATGATGTCAGTGGACCTCACTTTTTTAGCATAATGGATCTCATGCTCTGTTGTTTTTGAAAAGAGAAAGAGATAAAGGGAAGAGGAAGGTCCTTCTATTCCCAGGAATAGAAGCAGATTTGGATTTGGATCCAGCAGTCCGACATCACAAAAGTGTGTTGTACGAAACTTTTTTTGTTTTTGTAGGAAGGTGTGATGTAGTCATGTAGATATTAATTCATAATGATTGCAATGGCTTGTACATACGGCCTACGGGTAAGATGTTCATTTCATGTAATAGTAATAGCAACTGGATTTTGTACATATATGGACTGCTTCTTGGATCTAATGTTAAACGGTCCCAATAAAAGCTCAGAAAGTTTAATATTGACCTTATACCTAACATTTGTGCTATTTGACAATAATAATTAATCTAATTGTACATCTAGCAGAACTAATAATTAAACAACCTCACATTGTGCAATATTTTGTACATATATCATATCCATATTATACTTAATAATAAATTAGCTGTTCAATTTTTTATATAATATGTAAATAATTAAATATTGGTGATTAAACATACAAATAGATTTATAAATTAGGAATTCGCAATTTATCATTGAATATTTGTATATATAAATTATTCTGAAATTTAGCATACATTAAATAATTCTAGCATTAATTATCCGGGACAATTTCATTTTTTTTCTCTGTTTTTTGCACGGAAGTGCCAGATGGAACAGTTGTTTTAAATTTTCAATTAATGTGCATGATATGTGCATTCCCTGCAGCAAGTATAAATGACTTGGAAAATTAATGCAGTTTCTTCAACAATTACAAATTCTTGTAAAAATGCAAACTTACCAACGGTGGCGGTTCTGAAAGTGGTCCAGCCATCACCGGCACTCCTAGACCCGGTGATCACCGTCACATCACTGCCGTCCCCAATCAGCATAATGTTGGTTTTGTAACTGTCTATCACTACATTCTCCTCGTAAACGCCGGCTCGGACAGAAATTATTACTCGATCGTTGCTGTTATTAGGAGCAAATGCAATTGCATCACTGATTGTGGCGAAGTTCCCAGTCCCGTCTTTCGCCACTGTTATGGTTGACGATTGATCGTACCTATATGTTGAGAAAGAGATTAATTTGGAGCCATAATAGTAGTTAAAACATAACATTGATTATACATAATATATATGTAGTTATTATGAATGGGTATAAGCAGATATTGTTCTTGTTTATTAAATGAGCAACATATACATATATAATTTGTAAGTTTCATATATGATTATATATTTGGAAAGTGTAAATTTATGACTAGAACTCTCTTTAGACAAATTTCGAGTTTGATCAAATTTGTAGGGTATTTTTTAAAGAGTTCTAGTCAGATAATCTAATTTATATTATCTATTTTTTATTTAGGGTATCTAAATTAGATTATCTGACTAGAACTATTAAACATAGTCACATGCCAGCCACGTGCCTTCAAGTTAGCTAGATTCTGGTTCTGACTTGATTAGTACAATCTATATGATAACGGGAAAGGTACAAACTTAATTACTTATTAATTAGCATTAATTACAGACAAACCTATGATAGGTGCAATAAACACTAAACCAAGGACGGGCATAGTATAATTATGGAGCTGCTAGTAACATTGTATAGCTTATAAGATATAGCAGGCTAATGATTAATAGTGCTTATAACATTAATTATCCCGTGACCATATTGCATTAATTAACTACGTACCCGTTTGTATATTCAGATGGTGTGATTTTTGTTCAAAGGATTTAATTTGTATTAGTGTTGTAAATAATGGTATACGGTTATCAGACGGACATGGTACTGTCATGTAATTAATCGAAAATAATCGGTCATAATTGGAAATAATTAGCCAATTAATATGATGGTTTGATTACCGCCAACGACTAATCGATCGATTAATTGGCCTAAACGGACGTTTTTTACAACACTGATTTGTACAATGCCCTTATCTAAAGTCGGCCCTAAACGGTCCGATTTGTGTCAAAATTTATCCGAACGATTTAGATTTACGGAATCATTTAAATTTATTAAATTCTAATAAATTTGCACGAACCTTGATGCATATTAAACGGTTTAGGTCCGAGTATGAATCAAATTTGTCTTATTCAGAACAGAAAAAAAAAAAAAAAAAAAAACATCAATACCCATTGTCACCATCACCATTGTCGTCATTACCAGTACCACCATTGTCGTCATCACCATTATCGCTGCCATCATCATTACTTTGAAGTAGCCGACGGTCTTTTAGTGGGACCCACGCCGGAAAGTCTGATAGCCTCCGTCCCTGTTTCTCTGGTCTACCAGCTGAACCTACATAATTATATTACAAGATCCATGAATCGTTTTCAAAAGGCTAGCTGCTAATTGAATTGTTTTGGATGCATATTTAAATGTAAAATTTAAGCTGTGATTCGTATTTTTTTTTTCCAAATTTCTGTTTTAGTTGATGGCACAATTATATTCCAGCCATTCATGCAAGGATATATATACCCTCTGCTTTATTATGTGGTGGCCCGTTTGTCAGTCTCAGTCCGACCAAAATAGCCTCCAACGATTAATCTCCTCCGCTTTTTTTTTATGTATTTTTTTTTGATGTTATATTTTTTTATTCATCATAAAAAAGAAATTAGTTCAAACCTTTAGGCATTAGAGACAATGCATTGCTAATTGGCTGATAAGCAGACAAGAGAGATGAGAGTAGAGAATTTTTCATGGGTCCGGTGGCTCCAGCAAGTCCTTCAAGACATGTCACCTTGTTTGTCAGCGCTGCTGACAGGTGGGTCCTTATGGCAGGCAAAAACTTGTCCGGCGAGCTCGATTTTATGAAATCGGAAGTACGAAAGAGAGACGAGATCGTGGCAGCATGGAGGTCCAGGCAATCTTGAACCGCACCGCGCTGTGTCTCGACAAGATACGGCGAGTGCGAGACAGCGGCAAGGAGATGAGAGAGAGAAGAGGTGGTGGACATGGCAGAGAGAAGCGATTTGAAAACTAATGATAGAAAGTTGGCATCTATATTGAGAGGAATGGAGAGCTCCATTGAGGAGAGGCATGCGGAGGGGTACGGTGTAGATTGGCATTGGGATTTGTTTGTTGATGATGTGTGTAATGTGGTTGTTTGTTTTTTAATTGAAACAATGGGGGTGTATAAGAGGGAGAGGAAGAAGAAGAGAAGAGAGAGCTTGAGAAGAGGGGAGAGAGATGCCATGAGATAGTTTCTAAAGAGGCAATAAGGAGGCAAGGAAGTTGGGTGTTGATTTAATGCATATTAATGGAATAGAGATTGATTAGAAACAGAAGTTTATTGTTATTAACTGTTTGTTCGTCCGTGACTTTCATCTTTTGGAAGTTGTTCGTATTCAGTGCAACGCTGCACGGGCGCACTTAAGTTCGTGTAAATTGTTACCATTAAAAAAACATGTTTTTTAGAAATTTAAAGAAATCAAATTATCACAAACTAGATGAATATATATATTTTTTTAATCTCATAGATGACAGGTATCTATGTGACCAAATCAATTGATTTGATCTTAGTAGTTTTCGTACATTTAATCTCAATTTACTGCCCCACATGGTGCGATTAGACCGCTTCTTATCCTCAGATGAATGAAACCAGATCTTCCCCAATGCAACACAAATGGCACTGCTAAACACTTCATCTGACCCAGTGGCGGAACATAATAGAGTTTGGGGGTGCTAAGCCTCCCTGTCATTTCAATTATTTTTTGTCAAAGTATATAGAAGTTTGAGTAAAATATATTTTTTGTACATAGTAGCCCCCTCTATGTAATATGACAAATGTATAGGGTCTTAAGATAAAATTTGAAAAATAATTATGCAATATGTTTGCTTCTGTGAATTTTGCTTTCATATGTACTCTTGACTTTTGCACCATCAATATTAAAAAAAATGAAGAAATTTTTTAATTTGAAAAGTTATCAACATGCAAAGAATTGAAATAAAAACATTAAATGTCATTGAAAGAAATAAATCTTCTTAATTAAATATGAAATCTCATGTAGCATCGATCTCCGGTTCATTAAAAAAAAAACAAATCAATCATCTTTTCAGAAGAGTTGTGATGTGCAAAAATTATAGAAAGCAAAGTTAATCAGAAGTGTAGCGAAAATTCAATTTTAATTAAGGTTTGTGTTTGTTTATAGTTTTTAAAATTATTATTCATTATAACTTTGAGATAAAATGATAATTTATTTTTTTTATATATAATTTGTATAGATAAAATTATATCTAAGAGAAAGACATTAGACTTTTATTTCAAGGCGAAGGAAAACAACTCAAACTCTGACATGAATTTCAAGTATTGATAATTAGATTTCTGAATTGATCAAAAGCAACCTTCACATAGTTCTTTAAGATCATTTTAATATGAAAGAAATTTAGAGAAACGCCTCCAACTATCAGATTTCATGTTTTTAGTTTAGTTTTGATAGACATGGTATTTTATTGGTGTTATTTATCTATTGTATTTTTTTATGAAATCAAATAGTGAAAGATTTTGTACTATAAATTTGTTTAATTAATTTTTTTTAAATGATGTTTAGCACCCCCTATATTCAAATTCTAGTTCCGCCTCTGATCTGACCACTATCCCATTGTATACACAGCAAAGACAAGGTACAAAAAAACAAGATTTTTTAGATTCGAAAATTGTTGGCTTAGGTTCCCTCAGTTTCAAGAAATGGTAACACAAAATTGGCAAGCAGTAGGCATAGCAACAACACCGACACAACTACACACCAAATTGATGACCATCCAAAACAGCACCAAAGAATGGGCCAGAAATAGAATCACCGCAATCAAGAGACAGATAGACACATGTAGAGATTACTTAGGTTGGCTTGATTTAGTCAAAGAACGAAGGCAAACAATACCACTGGAATGATTCATAGCAGCAAAAATAAAAAAGAGGTTCACAGAGCTATTTGGAGGCAAGGAGCACGCACTAAATGAGAACTACAAGGCGACAGAGGCACAAGGTTCTTCCATACCATGGCATCAGTAGCAAAGAAAGCTAATACCATTGTACAAATTGAACACCAAGGAATAACTTGTAGTGACCAACGGACAAAAGCACAAGCCTTCTTTCAGTTCTACATGAACCTCATAGGTCAGCAATCATCCGAAGTACCACACATACACTGGGAAAATTTATACGGCAACCAACGCGACCACCGAGACTATCAAGCAGTGGCCTAAGAACAAGAGTCCGGGTCCGAATGGCTTCTCAGGAGAATTCTACATACAATTCGTAGAGATGCTTGCCCTAGATCTTTGTAGGGTCTTTCAACACGTTACAACACATGGCATATCTCTTGAGCCCCTAAACTCCTCATACATAGTGTTACTACCGAAGAAAGAAGCCTCAGCAACAGTGTAAGACTACAGACCCATTAGCTTGCTACATGGAGTGCAAAAAATCTTATCAGAGATACTCGCAAACAGGCTGCAACAAAAACTCCCTAACCTACTTCATATAGCACAAACGGGTTTCATGAAGAATAGACATATATGCGAGAGCTTCATCTATGCGCAACATGTCTTACACGCAGCCAGAAAAGAAAGGTTACCAATAGCCATGTTCAAAGCGGACTTCACAAAAGCTTTTGATACATTGAATTGGGACTTCATCATGAGGGTAATGAAGGCGCAAGGCTTCCCATCAAAATGGCTTTCCTGGATTCAACATTGCATCTTAACTGGAACTTCACAGATCATGATAAATGGGCTGCTAAGAAGGAAAATCATACTAAAGCGAGGTGTCAGACAGGGAGACTCGCTATCCCCACTCATATTCATAATGGCAATTGACTTCCTTGCTAGATATGTGCAAAAATTAGTAAACACGGGTGCCCTCGGGATACCCTTTAGAGAAATGACTCCATGTCTACTCTATGCTGATGACGCAATGTTTTTCGTGAAACCAGAAATCCAACAAATTCAAGTGCTACAAATCATCCTTACGGTGTTCAAGCAGGTCTTGGGCCTTTCGGTAAACCTAACCAAATCAGAGCTATTGGTTACCATGGGTACATAAGCATCACACCAACAGTTAGAAAGAGTCTTAGGATGCAAATTGGCAACTTTACCCTTCATCTATTTAGGTCTACCCTTATCCAACAAAAAATTACCAAAATGCGTCTATCTCCCTTTAATTCAAAGAATGAACAAAAGACTGAGCGAATGGGCGGCCAAACACTTATCCATTGCGGGCAGGATAGTCTTGATCAACTCGGTGTTATCATCATTACCAACATATTTCATGTCATGTCTTAAATTACCTGAATGGGTGATTAAAGACATTGACAAAATAAGAAGATCATTTCTTTGGCATGGAGCAGCACCTATACCACACAAGAAAATGAATCCGGCAAGCTGAACCTTAGCATGTACTCCAAAGGATTTTGGTGGCCTAGGTATCATGGATCTATCGACCTTCAACCAAGCACTTTTACTTAAATAGTATTGGTAATGGGAGAAGCCACACATCACACTATGCAGACCACTGCTGCAACAAAACATCGGACACAACGGCTTACCGGACTCACCAATTTTCAATAATGCAATGAGCAAATTGATAAAATTCTGCAAATTCGCCTTTAGACATCACCCAGGAAATGGAGAAAAGATCATATTTTGGGATAAGTGGAGAGGGGTCACCCTTGACGCACAATTCCCAAACTTATACACATTCACTTTCGACACAACCATAACCCTGAAACAAGCGCTAAACACTACTTCTATAGACACACTCTTTAGAAGCAACCTCTCTGAAATCACACAGGAAGAATTATTAAATCTAAAGCTGCTACTAATGGGTGTCACCCTAGACCCGTTATCCAAAGATGACATATCATGGCCATGGAACGACTCAGGTATGTATACTGTCAGAGAAGGTTACCGTGCAATGAAAAATACCCCATGTACCACCTAGGATAAAAGTCTTTGGGTGGTTGATGCTACTAAATAAACTCTTCACAATAGACAATTTGCACAAAAGGGATTGGCCAATAGTCAATAGATGTGTCTTGTGCAAGGCACAAGGTGAATTGATCAAACACATGTTAGATGACTGCATCTTTTCCAAGGCAGTATACTCTGAACTGCGTAGACATCTACCCGATAGGCTGCCATCAATAGATAATGTCACACCAATTGAGACTAACAGATAGCAGGACGATGAAGAGACAAAAAACAATAATTTTGATAGCACAATTCTGCATATGGAGGGAACGATGCAATAGAACATTCACAGAAGAAAGCAAAGAGGCTAAAGATATCAAAGAGGCACTACAACAGAAAATACTTTCTGCAACCGGTTTTCCGGTCACTGATAATATTCCCGGTCTCAGAAAGCCGATTCCGGTCACTGAAAGCATTGTCGCAGATACTCAACCGATGACGTCACCGGTCATTGAATGACGTCACCCGATCGCTGATATTTTTTCTGCGACTAATTTTTTTTAGGCGTTGTTGTTTTTTTACTGACGTCACGAAGTGGTATTTGCGAGCACAATTAACGGTCGCAGAAAGTCAAACCCGGTCGCTAATACTATTCTGTCAGTTTTTTATTTTATTTTGTTATTTGCATTTCTCCATGATATTTGATAGGAAACATACAACATTACATCAAATAATATAAATAAGACAACAAATAACATATTAATTCCACATTAATTCATATCACATTTACATAATTATAATTCAAATTTTACTAAAGAACACATTATCTTAATGCAAATAAATGAAAAGAAAACTTTCAAACTGTCACAGCAACTGTTCCTCTTCTTTCTATACTTGCTTTGTCGATTTCATACTTTATGTTGCTGCCTCTTGGAACTTCAACAACCTGCATTCATCCATTACTTTATTTATTCATATTATTTGTTTTATATATTTTAATTCATTCCTTGTTCTTTTTATATTTGTCAGAACTAGTATCAGTGACTTACACGGTTGAAAACGCTTGGAGCTCCAGGACCTGCATTAGAATTTGGAAACAACAAAAATCTAATGAAAATCATTCAAAATTATAATCAAGCATTCAAAATTTTGGTATGGAACCAATTTTGGTATGAAAACAACAAATCAGAACCGCAAAGTGCAAAACAGTGGAATGGGTAAAACATGAAAAGCATCAAATTCTATTCAATTCCTTTTAACATTGAGATATGCATTCCTTCAAATGAGAAACAAAGAGTATGGATACAGAACCATGCAAACTTAACTTTTTTGCTGTTTTTCCCATTTCAAAGGCTGAACTTCAAAAATTCATTAAAAATAACAAAAAAATCTAAATTGATCAAAATTTGAGCCTAAACTGCATGAAATTAAAT
Source organism: Carex rostrata (assembly GCF_964058835.1). Taxonomy (NCBI): domain Eukaryota; kingdom Viridiplantae; phylum Streptophyta; class Magnoliopsida; order Poales; family Cyperaceae; genus Carex; species Carex rostrata. Next base: position 12,516,557 of record NC_135921.1, read on the forward strand.
CCTCTATCTCTCTGTCCTATTTATTTTACCAGAATTAGAGTTTATGTTCTCTGATTCGCCAGTTTTTAACATAAGGGTATTTATGACTAAAGGCTATTAAAGTGTATTAGGTGGATTGGTAAAAAAGCAAACCTTAGAAAGAAATTTGGAAAAGAGGCTTAGTTCTAAGAGAGAAGACAGCAGCTCACCACCAAATGATTCACAGATTGGCTCTTTGAATTCCAAGTTATCCAACTAAAAAAAGAATGACTATTACAAATATGAATAAAACAAATGTAGGCCTATGTTATTGTGTGCATCAAATTGAGTATATACAAATAGTACCTGAGTTGGTATTTTGCATGTGTTGATACAAATACCAATACACTTGCTTTCCTCTAGGTATTTACATTTCTCTACAAACACCTACAAAGTTCAATAGCAAGATTTTATTTTTTTTATGCCAGATCAAGATTACAAATGCACTTCAATTTGCACAACTACCTTATGGAGTAGTAAAAATGTATGCAATTTGCTTTTAGATCTCTTAGTTTTTAGTAATAGGTCCACTTTGGCATTGTAAGAGACCTATTTTGTGTTATTTCCATCATTTTCCCTTGTGTGAGGAGGAGGAGAGATGTACCCACTTAGAGCAGGAGTTGCCATCGGGAAGAACAATTGAATTCACCGAACAGCCACTTGCATGAAAATAATGCGGTTGCTCTAGCTGAACAGCAGAGGATTCAATCTCAGACACAACAATTAATGCACAAACACAACAATACAACTGATTCACCACAAATCAGAAAATCAGAAAATTAGGTTTAAGAATTACATGTAGGCAGTAGGCGGCTAGGCGTCTTCTCCTCTGCGAGCACAGATGCACAAGCAAGGCGAGGCGAACAGCAGGTGGCGATGGCGATTCCTTTTCTCCTTCACGCACAGGTGGCAACGGCGATCGAAGAGATGGGTGGCGCGGGAAGAGAGCGCGGGAGGAGAGGGGTGGCGCGTGGGAGGAGAGGGGTAGCGTGGGTTTTGATTTTGGGAAGGGTTCCAATTTTGATTTTGATTTTGATTTTGGGGAAGGGTTTCGATTTTGGTTTTCATTTTGGCGGAGGGTACTGGCGCGCATTTTATTTTTCTGAAGCCGCGTTCTTTTCAGTGATATTATTCAAAAAAAAAAAAAAAATTTGTGCCGGTCGCTGATACCCGTCGCTGATATTATTGGTTGCCTGATTTCAATCAGAAATAATTTTTTTTTGAGAAAAAATTATTATCAGTGACCGGCGTCTGCACCGGTCACTGATACCGGTCTCGGAAAGTTCATTTTGCTGTAGTGAGGAAGTGCTATGACAGTTGCAATTTATCTCACAAAGAAGAAGAACAAGGAACAGGGAGTGATTGCCCAAGCCGCAAAATCAACAGCTTCTTTTTTCACAATTTTTACTTTTTTTTACCCTTCTAGTTCTTATTTCCTGCTTTCTTATTTCCTATTTGTTTTGTACTTGACTACTCAATCTGTTTTGAGTAGATTTTATTTTTTCTTTTATGCAGTTACATATCCAATGTAATAGAACAATCTTATTTCAATCAAATACGGGCTAGACCCCTATTTTTCATCAAAAAAAAATCTCAATTTACTGCGCATAGGGTGTTCAAATGGATTGGTTTATTTGGTTTTCAACAGAGCTAAAAAATTTCGATTTAAATGACTTGGTTCGGTTGAATTTTTTAATCATTTTAGTTTATATGGATCGGTTCGGTCTAGACTTTTGAAAACCGACTAAATCGAACCAACCGAATTATAATATGATTCAAGTATGTTTTATATTTTATGTGGTTCAATAATTACTCTCTTTCTTTTCTCTTAATTTGAATATTTTAAAAAATCTGCATATTTTGTATGAAATTGAATTACCGTGTAAAATGCATATTTTTCAAAGGTTTAAAAAAACATTTATTGCATCATAGCGGACTGTCTAAAAAAACAGCACTATGCTCAAATAGCGTCGCTATAGCGCCATAGCTTTTATGGTCCAGAAACACTATAGCGCCGCTATAGCACGCTATTTAGAACCTTGATATTTTTTGCAAATAATGTTATCAATAGATATACTTTGACTTGAATCAAACGAATCGAAATTTATTCATTTTTTTGGTTTCGGTTCTCTTTTATTTTTATATATAGAAAGGTAGATGTCTAGCCTAATAGCTACCATTTAATTGTTCATAAATGATCTCCCACCTCAAAAAAAAAGAATTCAGATTTCAAACTCATGACTTCTCACATAAATGATAAACTTAGGTCGGCTCTATTTTTTAAAACAAAGAAAAAGTTTAGTTTAATAATTTTACTTCGAATTTCAATCGAACGGACCGTTTAAACACTTCTAACTGGGCAGGTATCTACTGGAAGTCTACGACCTGACAAGGAAACCTATTGGAACTGAACCAGTACGTAATTCGGTCCCATATAAGAATCGTCAAATCTTAATGTCAAAAAAAAAAATAATCGTCAAATCCGCATGCCCTATCCTCTTATTCATTTTTAAATTTGAGAAATTTAGATATATACCCATCATAACTTCTTTAATTAGATATTTACCCATCAAAACTTCAATATTAGTTATTTCTCCATCTAAATGTTACTGTATTATAAATATACCCATTTTTAATTAAATCAATTAAAATCATTGGTTAATAGATATATAACATTAAAAAGACACTTATGCCCTTATTTACTTCTTCTCCCTTCCTGCTGTTCAATCTTCCAATGAGCTGGCAGTGCAAAAGACTAAAAAAAAAAATTGAAGGTTGGGCATAGCCTAACAATTTGTACTAATTCATACTAGCGCTCCAGACCTAATTACAATGGTTGTAGGCTTGTAGCGGCTTTATAATTACACAAATAAACAATAAGCCTACAAAATCTGAAAAACTAAAACTTTCTTTTGCTCCGCCTCTAAACCGCCATCCAGTAATGGATCTCTTCAGCCACGTCATTTATGCAACAAACTCAAAATTTGAGTTATTTGAGGGGATCTGAACCCACAAACTATACTATTCTCGCTCATTACCTTTCTTCCCCTCTTCTCCGGTTTCTGCATCAGCTCCTGGTTGCTACATGGAAAGGCGTTAAAAATTCACAAGTTATCAAGCACTAGCCGCTAGATCACAATCTCCATTTGGTTACTTTTTGTTCTTCCGTGGGGAAAGGATCCCAAGCTCAAAACAATCATGACCTTGCACAGTTGTTCTATTGCTGTGCAACTGAACCTATGGTTCCAAGTTATCCCCGTTATTTCAATTTTAAACAGGAGACAAGGAAACAAACAACAACAATTGATCTTTCTCTCCATTTCAATTACCTTGGAAGATTGAAAAGCGGGAAGGGAAGAAGTGAATAAGGGCATGTTTGTCCTTTTAATTTTTCATTACTACTAATAAGCGTTTTTAGTTTATTTAATTATAAAATGGGTATATTTATAATATAGTTATATTTAGATGGGGAAATAACTAATTTTGAAGTTTTGATGGGGAAATATCTAATTAAAGAAGTTGTGATGGGTATATATCCAAATTTCTCTTTAAATTTTGCCATGTGTAAATTAAGCTGCAGCGTGCCCCCATGGAGTCCGGATCCTCTACAGTACTTCCTCATCATTTGAGTTTAAATCTGAACTTTCCGATTAAAATTCTTGCTTATATACAACAAATGTCAGATTTAAATTCAAATGGCGAGATGCCTTCTTATGTGATATGATTTCTGCTCACATGTTGGCAGGGGCGGACCCAGGATTTTCGCCAGGGAGGGGCAAAAAAATATCTTATCGGATTTAAACCCATTAACTAATTGAGTACTCGATAAAAAAATAATATTTTGACTTATTTTTTTCAACACCGTAACTTATAATTAATATTACCAATCATAATTCAAGAAATTTATTTTGATTTTAACACTAAATTTAATCCGAATTACAACTCAAACACCCAATGAGGGGCAGAGTTGATCGGTACCAATAAATCACCACTAAAACTCAAAATTCAGGGGAGGCGACTGACCCCTGTGCTATAGTAGATCTGCCCCTGCATGTTGGTGAACTCACTACGAACCTCATATAAACATAGAAATGTTTAGAGGCTATTTCATTGTTACAAGCATAGCTAGCTCCTATATATGGAACAGTCAGGTTCTCTGTGTTAAGCTGGCCAATTATTTGTTCCATTTGTATCCAAATATCTTTGCAACTTTTCTTTTAATTCATTTTGACTCACAAGTAGGGGTGTAAACGGATTGGATACGGATAGATAATGATCAAATTGTATTTTTATTCGTTAGAATTTTTCAAATACAGATACGGATATAATACGAATACGAATTGAATATTGAAAGAATACGAATACCAATATGATATAATTTGGATAATTAAACATAAATTACTATATACGTTCTGAGAATGAAATAACATCTAAATATATTTTTTTTAATTCATATGTTAGACCATATATTTTTCATAGAGTAAGATTACGGTGAGTTGCGAAGTAAAACACGTTTTTACTTTACACAATATCTTCATTTTCAAAGTTCAAATAGCTGATCTAAACCGTTAGATGTTTAATCTATATTAAAATATGCTTGGAAACTAAATTTTATATTTTTTGGAATTTTTTTACTATTTATTAAGTCACTTTGAAAATCTGAAAATCCGGGTGAACAGTAAAAATTTCTGGACTGCTGGATCGGCGATTTTCAAAGTGGCTTAATAAATAGTAAAAAAATTCAAAAAAATGTAAAATTTGGTCTCCAAGCACATTTCAATATGGAGATCATGTTGAGCGGTTCGGATCAACATTTTGAACTTTAAAATCGCAAAATATGAGCGTGAAGTAAAATAGTCGTTTTACTTCGCAACTCACCGTAGCCCAACTCTTTTTCATAATAAGTTTATTGGTTGTAAAACAAATATCATATTATCAAAACAATAATCATTAATCAAGTCATAGTATGTTAATCAAACTATACAAACTCAAACTTGATTTTTTTTTTCTTTCTAAGCATATAGGATGAAAAAAACTAAAAGAGCATTAAACCAGCTGCATAAACAATCATGCGATTTCAACTTCTTTTCGAATATCTCAATACTATGCGACTAAAAATATAAGTAATAATTGATTGATATAACAAAAAGAAAATTAAAGTTATAAATTCTTGATAAGTATATGTATGTTAATAAGTCAGTTCAAGAACAAAAAAAGGTACCTTTGTTTGTGGCAACCACAAGGATTGACTTCCTTTTTCAAAAAAAAAAAAAAAAAAATGTAATGTGTTATGATTTATGAAAGGTCCCAAATTTTTAAGTCTCGACAAATTGTTCCTTAAATTTATAATTTGACAATCACCCCCCGAATTACTTAATCAGTGACAAACATTCTCTGGTCTCCCACATTTATTTTATTACTAAATCTTTAATTTTAAGCGTAAAAATGGTCCTAGTACCCTTGAGAAATTAATAGTTGTTTAAATACTTTTACCAATATAATACTTTATAATTTCAACATTAATTTTTAATTAATAATAATTTCTTATTTCATAACATTTGCTATTTTCATGTATAAATAAAATTATTTATCAATAGTAATTTATTATGAAACCAGATTTCTTTTGTAAAAATGAAACAAGGCAATATGCAAAATAAAATTGAAAAATGAAATAGCAAATATCTCATGTATTATGAATATTTAATTAAGTGCTTGTATTATACAAAAATACTGACAGTCTACAAATTAAAAATCCATACATAATACTCTTAAATATTATAATATAAACAACCTTGGGTATAGTGGTAATTTTGTATTTAAAATTGAGCATTAACGTTAAAAGAGGTACAATAAATACTCTTAAATATTATAATACTAACAGTTACTATTTTTATATATATACAAATTTATTGTTTTTGGATTTAAAAAAACAGTGATTTTGAACCTATCTAAAAATATAGTTAAAAAAATTTCAAAAAAATGTAAAATTTGGTCTCCAAACAGATTTTGATATGTCATGTTGAGCAGTCCAGATGGGTTGTTTGAACTTTAATTGAAAATAAGATAAAAATGTGAGGCACAAATGGATCAGATAATGGTAAAATCATATTGTATATGCTTTTATTTTTCTGATACAGGTACGGATCGAATATATGTAGATATATACATAATTATTTTTCATAATATATATTAAACTATATGATATGAATAATACAAATTTTTCTGCACAGATATTTCAATATCAGATATCTCGAATATCAGAGATCTATATCTAATTTTCAGATACAAATCTGAATATAGATGATAATATCCTGATCTATTTGCACTCCTTGCGAATGAGACATGAAATACACTAGACATTTGAATTCTACACAAATTGAGATCAAAGCAGCTCATATACTAGCTCGGTGTACTCTTGCACGCGAGATAAACTAACAAATTAAATTTATTACAATATTAATTGCAATGAGGACTTCCAATTAGTTTAAGATCTGAGCACAGAAATTTAAGGATAATTAAGAATAATCAAATTAGAATTCACAAAATTCAGTGTCCTCGGTGTACGTACTTCAAAGACTACTCTTTGTTTTCCCAAAATCGCTTGTGATTGCAATGAGCTTGGTTTTATCTTTTTTTTTTTTTTTTTTAAAAGCTATCAAGTATAATTTTCATTAAATAAAATATAAAATTACAACCATCATCCATCGTTTCACATCTATAATATCATCAATATTAAATAACTTCAACAATCTAAAACTCATAATATCAACATGTAACAACAACATCTAACAATGTAAAAATATAAAATAGCATAGAGACGATCGGAGAAAGTAATGACATGAGATGACAAATGAGAGAGATGCGGAGGGGCTATGCCTCTTTTCCTTAACCATCTCTTTCGCTATTTTTACAAACTGAGCTCTAGCAGAAGTAACGGCTAAAGAAAATATATGCGAGAGACGACCGGAAAAAATAATGGCTGGAGACAGCAAATGAGAGAGAGGCGGAGGGGTTACGCCTCTTTTCCTTAACCATCCCTTTCGCTATTTTCACGAACCGAGCTCTAACAGAAGTCGTTGAAAATTCAAAGTTGAACCGGAGAAAACGTCAGAGCTGACGGCTCACGATTCTCACCAAAGAGAAAAAAAAAGACGAAGAGAACGGAGAGCTAGCTAGCGAAATGGATTGAGACGGACTTGAAATGGGAGGAGAGGAAGAGAAGGGGGACGGGTTGTTGGCGGCTAGATTTCCCCTCCCTCAAAATCGTTTTTTTTTTCTTTGTCCGCAGCTTAGTTTTCATCTCATTGATTGGGAAATGATGAAGAATTAAATGAACCCTTATCATGAGTATTGTATTGTCAATTGTGGACATGTCAAGAAGGGCAACTGAACGCTGATTTTTTTTATTAATAGCATTAAAAAAATAAAATTTAAATGTAGAGTATCAGTTCTCAATGATATCTAACTTTAATATAATTATTTATAATTTAAAAAACTGACCGGAATAGTTCATTCTTTCTGTGCTATTTTTGCACATTTTTCCGTAACCAGTGTCATACATTTAAATTTTATTTTCTTAATGCTATTAATTTAAAAAAATCGGTGAATGTTATACTCTTTTCTAATAAGAACATAATTTTTAGAATTTATTATATTATTGTACTTAATGCTATTAATTTTTCCTTTTATTTTCATTTTAGCTTTTGATGTGGTACTATCTCTCCTTGTATGCTTTTATGTTTGTTGATGGTGACTTGATGTAAGACTTTTCATATTTGATTTTGGTATCTATTTTATGTACCATATCAAGTATGCTTGATTTCTATGAAATCGGTGGTAATACCACTATTTTTCAAAAAAAAAGATATTGCATGAACATATCATATATTAAAATTCAAATTTAATAATTGAGAATTGATAAGCTAGAACTCATCTTTCTATCTAAAGAGAATAAATTCTGATCAATTCTTGGTGTGATCGACGGTCTGGATTTAAACTCACAATTTATGTTATCTCAGGTGATTTGAATTCTACCAGAAGGGACAAACCGCAAAATCTAGTGTGCTTTTATTAGCTGTTTAGTGCTGACTAGCTACTAAACAGAAATGCATGTCGCTATGTTTGGATAATAACACGTGGTTACTTTCTTTTTTTTTTAGAATATTCACCGAAATTCACGAGTCGGAACTCAGGAGATTTCGCAATTTTCTGATCCCCTCGACAGATTTCGTAATTGTAAGTTCGTCGTTTAGCTTTCTGTATCTTCTGATAATTCGCGAGTCTGGGAGAGATACAAATGCATTTGTTCAACACGATGTAAACCTGACAGTGGATGAAATAATCGTCAATTTTTATCTTACCAGTGCATGAGATGAGGATAGAATATCAGTGCAGTCTGTTACACTTGCATTTGATCTGATTCTTTTGATACGCATCTCAATGCTACACTGTCAACAGTTGACAGCTGATTCTCTGATAGAGCCAATTTGGCGACACAGAGACACCGAGGGGTGTTCACCTTGATCTGAAGCAACGAGAAAGGAAACAAAAAATACCATATATGCGTGAAACTGCGAATACACAGTTCACACATTGGGCACCTTGGGTGCATAAAAAGCTCATAGCTCGTGATTCGATTGAGTTCGATTTGAAAAAAAATTTGGTTCAAAATGAATCAAACCAGTTCGATTATGAAACGAATCAAATCCCGTTCGGTTCGAATCGAACTCGAATTAAGTATGGCTCAGTTCGTAACTCTTCTTTTTAGTTCTAAATCCTGCTTCAATTTTGAACTAGTTCGGTTTGAAACTGGTTCGAATCACACCAAATCAAACTCGAACTCTTATTTTCAGTTCAGAACCCTGCTTCAATTTCGAACCAATTCGGTTCTAAATTATTTTGAATTCGAATTCGACCTAGGTTATGTTTGATTCGTTTGCAGCCCGGCTTAGACCCATATTAATTTATCTTTGTAAATGATAAGGTTAATTTTTAAATAATATCAAAATTGACATACAATTCACAAATATAAATATATATTTGCAATTTCACTAATAACATATTAATCAATTATCACTTTAACAAGGACAGATCTAAGGCTCAGTCAAAGATGACTAAGTCACTCTTGTAATTTCAAAATTTTAAGTCAAAGGGGACTAAGCCACTCCTGTGATTTCAAAATTTTAATTATACTATAGGAATTTAATTGAATTTTTTTTTTTTAACTTTCTATATAGTCTAGCCACCCTTAATAAATGATAAATATTTTATTGTAGCATAGTGGTTAAAGTTCTATTTTATAATTGAGAAGTTTTGAATTAAAATTTCACTCACTACAATTGTACATTTTAATTTTCTGCTACCTCCATCAAAAATTTCTAATTTCACGCCTAACTATTAAATAAATTTATTATCAGTATAACATGAAATATAGCCCTACAGTAAATACCAGCAAACAGACGATGATTCCATGAGCTGGAAAGCTGAGGCAATCCATGTGATCTGAACCAGTAAGTAGATTGGACATCCATCCAAAAAGATATGTTGGAATTTTTGGATAATGGATACCAGACACATATTATCAGTGGGCTGAGACCAAAACCACTGTACCATATACTGATAGAATCCACTAGCCAGATTCTCTTCAATCCAGTTACTTTGTTGCATACTCCTCTGTACAGATTGTGTTTCGAGTCACTCACGTTTTGAATCAACTTACTTTGTTGCATCCATCTACCACCATTGTAACAATATATGCGAATAATTCGCGTTTTATTCGGTTTTTTTTTTATGTTTCTGAACCTAAATCCAAATAAAACGCAAAAAAAACGTATAAAACACGAGTCATGAATTTTTTGCGAGAAAAACGTATAAAACAAGAGTCAAGAATTATTTTTTTTTTTGGGGATTTTTTTTGCTACCTTGTTGTACCGAATCATTCCCGAATTATATCTGAATCACAAACTTTTGACTCCGCCAAACCGAATCCAATCTATTCGTTTGTCACTATGTCTAACACAACTTATTAAATAATTATGTATTATATATTGTCAAATTGATGCTTAATTAAAAATAATTGTAGTAATTTATAATATATTGAACATTAATGTGTTATATATAATGTCGACATTAATGTGCAGAAAATAAGATGTAATTTTCAATAATTATGATAGATGAAATTAAAAGTTACAAATGACTAGGTAGTTCAATGAGTGATTTAGTCATATATTGTAGTTTAGTTATTTTTAGAATATAAGATATTCTGAATTTATTTATGTTATTCTGTTAGACAAGAGCATGAGAGATTTTATAGAATGCAAAACTTAAAGGATCTTGTCATTCTGAAAAAAAAAAAAATCAAATTGGCATCTCTCTCATGCTTAAGAGAAACACGGATTAAAGTACAATTCCACATTTCAGTTTTATCAATAAAAATGGATTTCGTAGATCCAACAAGCCATGTTTTATTTAGTGACTATTATTAGAAACATTACAAAAAAATTTTACAATTCTTTGTGATTTCTTTTTTAACCAGGTGATTACTCATTTTTTTTGTATAGTAAAAATTGATTGTCAATATATATCGAAATTTTTTTAAATACCATAGTAAAAAAAAAAAAAACTAAATCGAGAGAGAATTCGAAAAATATCCGGACCACAGATTCAATCTACGAATCCAATTACAAAGGATCTCATAGACAATCTGCGGTCCCAACACATTTTTTTTTTCCTCTCCATTCGTACAAGCAAAGAGGATGAAACAAAAATTGTCATGCACTGAACCATTCCTAAGTAACAAATGGGAGAAAATACCAAGGGAGGGGGGCAGCCAGCAAAGTGACAAAAGGAAGGGGGCAAAGAGCTTTAATCAATTAAGAAATTAAGATTTGAGAAATTCTTGAAGGGTGCAAAATTATACCTGATGGGTGATGGTTTGGGTTGCAAAAAAAGTTCGTAGTTCGTGATTCGATTTGAGTTTGATTCGAAAAAAATTTGTAATTTATTCGATTCAAAATTAGTTCGTTATGAAACAAATCAAATCAGTTCGGCTCGAATCTTATTCAAATCAAACTCAAATTAGATATAATTCGTTCGAAATTGATTCGTAAATTATTTAGGTTCAAATCTCAAATAATGTAACTAATGAATTTCAACCATCGATCTTTAATAATGCAGGAACCAAACTTATATCAGAGCTCAAAATTGTTAATATAATGGTAACTTGTAATAGAAAAATGTTTCAGCAGCATAACAAATTAACAATAGAATAAGTTCCATTTAACTAGTTACATACTGTGATTTTAATCAATCTAGTATTGTAAAAGATAAGGAAATCTTGAGCTGACTCATAATCCATTAATATGAATTCGTGAAAGATAAAAAGAAACCGTGTGAATTTTGTTCCGCACCAAGAAATTGATGTATAAACTACTGGTATAATTAGGACTGCCAAAAAAATTTGTAGTTCGTAATTCGATTGATTTCGATTCGAAAAATTTGTAGTTCACAATTCATTTATTTCAAAATTAGTTTGTTCTGAAATAAATCAAACCAATTCGGTTCGAATCTTATTTAAACTCAAACTCAAAGGTGAAATAAGTCAGATTCGATTGGATTCGTTTGCAGCACTGTGCTTGTATTTTTATGTTCTAAGTTCGAAGTTCTAACACAAGATTTTTTTTTGTTGTTGTTTAATCGTGGGATAATCCGTCTGGCAACATGCCGTGTTGTCCGGCCACACACTACGGAAATAGTACAAATCTGACACATCGCTTACTTTTAATCTTAATTGTTGGAAATGAAAAAAAATTGGTGGCGCATTAACGCATATGATAATATAACCGATTTTTTTAAAAATAATCACTAAAAAAAATATTTTATTAAAAATAACTAGGTTTCAGCAAAATTTTTAAAAATATCCAAACAGTGGATTTTTTCCGCGCTCCGGAATTTTTATTCCGGACCGCGGAAAAAATTCGCGCCCCGAAAAAAAAAAATAATAAATAAATAATTTTTTTTTCCGAGCGCGGATATTTTCCGCGGCCCAGGATTTTTTTTTTTTTTTAGAGTTAAGAGTTAGGAAAATAATGTTTTTTTGGGAATTTTTTGTCCAACTTTGCACCCCTGATTAACATATCAAAACACCTTCAAAAAACATGAAAATTTACCGACATGCATTTTTGACTTCATAGAATAAGACTGTGAAGTTTCATACAAAATCTCAAAACAGATCGTGAGATATCGGCTCTCAAAAATTGTCCGAACTGCTGAAGGAGTGCTTCTGAGCCCAACTTTGCACCTCTGGTTAACATATCAAAGCACCTTCAAAATATATGAAAATTTACCGACTTGCATTTTTGACTTCATAGAACAAGACTGTGAAGTTTCATATAAAATATCAAAATAGATCGTGAGATATCGGCTCTCAAAAATTGTCCGAACTGCTAAAGGAGTGCTTCTTAGCCCAAGTTTGCACCTCTGGTTAACATATCAAAGCACCTTCAAAAATCATGAAAATTTACCGACATGTATTCTTGATTTCATAGAACAAGACTGTGAAGTTTCATACAATATCTCAAAATAGACCATGAGATAATGAAACATAACAAAACTGAAAACTGAAACATAATAAAACATATACTAAGAAGATAATAAAACTGAACATAACAAATCAAAACTCAAACATAACAAAACTGAACTCTCTCTGAAGGAGTGCTTCTGAACCCAAATTTGCATCTCTGATTAACATATCAAAACACCTTCAATCATGAAGCACTCCTTCAGCAATTCGGGCAATTTTTGAGAGCCGATATCTCACGGTCTGTTTTGAGATTTTGTATGAAACTTCACAATATTGTTCTATGAAATCAAGAATACATGTCGGTAAATTTTCATATATTTTGAAGGTGCTTTGATATGTTAACCAGAGGTGCAAAGTTGGGCTCAGAAGCACTCCTTCAGCAGTTCGGGCAATTTTTGAGAGCCGATATCTCACGATCTGTTTTGAGATTTTGTATGAAACTTCACAGTCTTATTCTATGAAGTCAATAATGCATGTCGGTAAATTTCCATCCTTTTTGAAGGTGTTTTGATATGTTAATCAGGGGTGCAAAGTTGGACAAAAAATTCCCAAAAAAACATTATTTTCCTAACTCCAAACTCCAAAAAAAAAAAAATCCAGGCCGCGAAAAATATCCGCACTCGGAAAAAAAATTAATTTTTTTTTTCGGGGCGCGAATTCTTTTCGCGGCCCGGAATAAAAATTCCGAAGCGCGGAAAAAATCCGCGGTTTGGGTATTTTTAAAAATTTTGCTGAAACTTGGTTATTTTTAATAAAATATTTTTTTAGTGGGTATTTTTAAAAAAATCGGATAATATAATTAGGCCTTCTGAAAATTTAAAACAACGAGACAAATTATCTAGAAAAAAAAAATAGTTGGATTCAATCTGCAGATTCGAGTCTAGGACCGTAGATTGTCTGTGCAGTTTTCTGTAATTGAATCCCCATATTGAATCTGCCGCTCTGGTATTTTTCGAATTCCTCCAAAACAGAAGTGATTTGGTTTTCTTTTTATATTATGGTATTTAAAAAATTCGGCAATCCATATTCTGTAGAATAATCTAAGAATCCTTTCTTTAGCTAAAATAAAAAGATAATTACAGGAAAAAAAATTCACAAAGAATCAATTTTTAATTCCGAATAAAATTTTAGAATCTTTACAACTTTTCATGATTCAAATAGAATTCAAAATAAGCCGCTATGCTAACAAGTGACTTACGACAGCAATGTTGCAGGAAATTTGTATCAGAAAATCCCGACCAGTACATAACCTTACAATTCGGTGCAGGTAATTTGACAGAAGGACATTTCCACGATTAGGTGGAATTATTGGCGCTTTTATAGTTGAATTTTGATTAAATATATTTTTCAGATAAGGAAAGGATTAACGCCAACCTGATCTTGAATTTTGATTAAATATATTTTCAGATAAGGAAAGGATCAACGCCAAGCTGATCACGAGGGTATGAGATTAGAGTAGGATTCACGGGTTATACGATTAAATAGAGAGACAAATAATAAATAGTAATAAAAAAATGACTGCTTTAATTCCACCACTTTATTTTATTCATGAGTGCATATATATTTTTTTAAGGATTATTTGCAGCACAAAAATGAAAAATATATACTAAATTCGAAGAGGAATAAAAGTAAATATTTATTTATTTATTTTCATTCAACACAAACGATGAAGTTATTGTACATATCGGCAAATTAGATCTGAAGTTATTGTACAAACTGATAAATTGAATCATTAAGCTACATTATTATCTAATTGCACTAAAATTTATCTCAGATGCTAAGAGGATGTTGCTTGGCAAAAAAAAAAATATATGTAGAAGTGCAGTTGTAATGGAAGATAAAAATCTGGTACAACTTAAAAGCAAAAATTTAGAATGTTGAAAATTATTAAGACTGCAAATAATTTAATTTTCAATACTTGTCATATAAAAATTGTGACTCTTAAATTAAACTGTGACATTTCTTTAAAAATCAAGTACAACTTAAATGTAGCATTAATGTAATGAAATTGTCTAGCTAGAATTCTCAATTTCATGGCATGTAAACAATCAAAGGATTATGAATTCTTGATAAGTATCATGGCATATAGGAAATATTCCTTATTCGTGAGATTATATGATTGAAGGGAGGATCAGGAAATCAAAGAAAAAATTGAAGGAGGACAAAAAAAAAGTAAGATATCCAATAGTTTTTTCATTGTAGCACCACTAATTTAAGTCTATTTAATTTTAGTTCTAACTATATTGTGTGCACAATATGTGTAGCGAGTACGTGCCTAAATAAATTTAGACTTCTATATGTAAAAAACATCAAAATAATGTATTGAATCTAAAGCAGATTATTTAATTGGAGAGCTGATATTAAATTTGAAATTTTATTTTTTAATCAGAACCGTTGGCGGATCAGAATAACTACATGCTTAATATAAGAATGGAGATAATCAAATGTCAATAAAAGCGTCAAATATAAACAATATATAAAATCAAAAGAAAATAAAATTACGAATGTACATAGAGAAGGGTTCAAATGCCTCCATTTTTTGTGCCTCTATCATGCCTCCATTTTTTAAAACTTTAATAACTAAAAAATTTAAACTTAAAAGTTAAAATAAAACTGTTATATGATCTATATCATTTTATCTATGAACATATAAAAAATTATGACATTTCAAATTTATTTTGGTTGTCATTAAGAGCTTGTAAAAATATATTAATGTAGATAATTTTTAGACGTTGATTTTTCAACTTATTGATTCACATAAAAACAAAACCGAAATGTGATAATATTTTATGAGCGCAATAAGAAAATAACATAAATCACATCTAATGGTTTTATTTTAACGTTTATAATTTAAATTTTGAATTATTAAAGTTCTAAAAAATAGAGATATGGTGGAGGCACAAAATATGAAGACATTTGAACCCTCATATACATATTATTACAACAATTTCAATCTCAATTATTATAAATTTCAATCAAATTCGGATTCAAGAACTCGTGTCTTTCCAAGAAGGAATCTGTTAATAATATCTTATGGGCCTTGCTCTAAAAAGGTCTTATGGGCTTCAATGAGCTTGTATAGATCCTGCTAGGACCTTTTTAATGGGCTTGAGCAGTATTTTGGATTCTTCAACTCGGCATTACAAAATCGCTAAAATTCGTAACTCTCTCGCTAACTGCTCGCTTTAACTCGTTCATTTACAACTCACATTAGTTCCACTCGAGCTGGCTGACTAATTTAGTAAATGAATTGAGCTTGAGCATACCACATTTCGCTCATTGACAACTCGAGTTACACAAAATTTGTCACAGTAAATCCCATGTCCTTCTAAATGACTTATAAGTTGTTGTTTGGAATGTTTATTTTGTTAGTTATATTGTTAATTATCTTTGAATTGTTTGTATTTAGATAAACTATTACTTGTATATAATTATAACTAAAGAAATTGAACCAACTCGAGTTGGTAATGGACTGAATTCGAGTTAGCTTTACAGCTCGTTATTGCCATTCCAACTCAAGTTAACCCGCTCATTAATTAAATAAGCTGAACACAAATTGAGAGTAACTCAATCAAACTCGGCTCATTTACGGCTCTATTCATGGCTGATCTACTAGTTTGACTTAACTTAAAATATTTCTTTCTAGATATTTACCGGTTTAGAACGGTTTGTTATCTACAAATGATTCTTCATCTGAATTTAGAATCTGTATTTCTGGACGGAGTAAACGAAACAAACTGAAAAATTTGATAGAAGGCCACAAAATCACTATCAACATCTTGCAGCAGCAGCACACAGTTGCAAATTTTAAAGAGTATGGCTAATATAACATCAGTGACATTTCAGTCTATATAACACCAACTCCAAAATCTATCAAATTGAGTTCAAATGGTGAATCCAAACCGTTCAAACCAATTTACTTTATGAGTAATGCGTTTACATGCAAACTTTTTATATTTTCAAGTTATTTTAGTATCAAATCAAGTGATAAAAAAATTGAAAAATGAATGGATTAAAATTAACTTAAAAAGTCAAACATTTGACCGCTTGACTTGATATCAAATAAACTCAAAAACTTATAAATTTTACATGTAAACGCACAACGAATGAAGTAGATCGGTTTGAACGGTTTGGATTCACCATTTGAATTCGATTTGATAGATTTTGAAGTTGATGTTATATAAACTGAAATGACACTGATGTTATATTAGCCGTACTCAATTTTAAAATGTGGTCTTTCTTTGAAATACGAAAATCTTGTTATTGAAAATTGGATTCTTCACGTGTTTTGTCCGAGATCTTGTACAGTTGTACTGTACAACTGCAACCACACGTTTATTGCGCGTCTTAAATGCGGGAACTGTTTCATCAGGCTCATCAATTTTGCATGTTTCTATTAGAGAATAAGTTAATATTATTTATGTCTATGTTTTAGATATTATCATTCAATGCAAACTGTATTAATAGTTTTGTTCAATTTGGACCGTTCATCCTAAATTAACTCTCCATATGGACCATTCAAACCTGGAATTAAAAACAATAATCTGCAATAGCAATTAGCACAAAGTTCTCACCTGTAGCCTGTAGGCCGTCAGATCAAACGAAGAGCCGGTCCCCATCCGTCCAGTTTTGAACTGAAATCTTTATTTATACCATATTACAAAAAAAAAAAAAAAAACCATGATTTGCAGAGATTTTAAAAAATATCCAGGCAGTAGAATGGTTTGGCGGCTCCATTTTTGGAGGCCGCTTATTGATTTGGAGATCCTCCCAAAACTCAAAAATGCATTGTGCTATTAAATATATTTAGGTTTTTTAGGAACATCCAAATCATTAGAAAGCCTCTTAAGAATGGAGCCGCCAAATCATTCTGCGGCCTGGGTGTTTCTATAATTTGAGATGTTTTGATTTATTTTTAAAAAATATGATATAAATAAAAATTTCGGAGTTCTGAACGTACAAGGTATAACTGATATAAAAATGGAGACATCAAAATTAATAAAAAAACTATTTTGTGTATTTCGAACTCACAATATCTCATGCGGCAGATTTTATCTTTTTCTACTAGATCAAAGGTAGATTCTTAGAAAAATAGTTGATAGTATTGCATGATTTGAATAGATTATTTAAATTTTAAAAAGTAAAGTCCTTGCCGAACTCATCCGTGCAATACATTTTTTTTTTACTATAATAATAAGAGTAGAATTAAAATTTAAAATGTATTATTGGTTTTGTGCTCCAACCATGGTTCACATCCTTTTTTTGTTTTAAAAATATGAACATTCGTTCCAAATCGCTAAATATGATATTTTATATTAAAATGTACTTGGAAATCAAATGTTATATTTTATTTGGAATTTTGTACTATTTTTTATATAGGTACAAAATCACTGTTTCGATGGTCCAGAATCTTCTGAAAATAGTAATTTTTTTACATATATAAAAAATAGTAAAAAAATTTCCCAAAAAATATAAAATTTGATTTTCAAGCACATTTTAATATGAAGATCATGAGCGATTCGGATTGACTGTTCAAACTTTGTAAATAAAGAAAAAAGATATGTAACATGATTAGAGCACGTACATTTTAACCCTACTCTACAATAATGAACAATTCATATTTTAACTCCTGTCCACTTATATCAACTCACAGCTTCTGTCAGTATTTCAAAAAACAAAAAAAAAAAAAGCTCCTGTCCACTTGCTCATCTCGTATTATTTGTCATTTATTTCCTCACACTATGATCCGTATCAGAACTATCAATGTCTGACCTTGTAGCCGGTACAGTGATGACACTTAATAACCGACATTGATGCGATATTCTGTAATAGTACTGCTACCTTCTGTAATAGTTCATGCAATGAGGGTCAATCAATCCCCATCTAATTTTCAAAACTTTATATTTATACACAATTTCAATATAATTTTGAATAAAATGATATAAATCTGTAAATTTGATCTCCATTTATAGCATAAAAGTTTATATGATTGATTCCATTCATGTAAGACCCTCGTAACTTGAAAAATCTAACTCAGTTCCTACCTCAAACCCAGCAGCAGATTTAAATTTCTTTTCAGAACTTTGGGACAATGTTGTTACGGTTATTCTATAAGAAATAGATCACACAGATTGAGGAGACACGAGATTGAAGATGATTTGTGTAATTTGGAACAAAATTGATATATATATTGTGCCGATTTGCTTCTGATCGTAGCTGTTATTGTCGCTATATAGTGGGTTGCACAAAATTATGACCGAGATGCGACGAAGAAAGCTAAACTTGGCAATGTAGAAGTCCTATCCTTTGATTCTATCGTAAAGACTAATTAATTCAAATTAATAAGGGGAAAATAATTATGAGATATATTGATTTTTAAATTTAATTGAGGTGTTCAAATGGATATTTTGGTGCAATTTGAAGAAAATTTTCAATTTGGCTAATATTTTCAAACGAAAAGCGTGCTGTTATGAACATTAGAAATAAACCATGGAGATAAATATCATGAAAATGCAATTTGATGTAATTAATATTTTGTTGTATTTTTTTATATTTTGATATATACTTTGAATAAACGATAGAGATAAAAGATAGATAAATAAGTTCCTAATTTGTTTCATTAACATTTTTGCTTGAAGGTGCTCTAAGCCATGATATTTTATTTATATTATTGTTGCATAACACTTCCTCGATTAGAATGTAATAAGTAAATATATTGGTGATAAGCTGAAATTGTATCTATTGAAACCTAGGGTTTGTTATGTAAATTAAGTCAAGTTTTGATTAGATTATGTTTAATTAGGTTAGAAATATCCAAAAGTTCAAGTTACTGCCCTAGTTTTGTTTATTCTACAGGTAATCAAGTGTTTGGAGCTTAACGAAGCAAAACGGGTGAGTTAGCACGAAGACTGGAGCTTCTGCCAACATGCATTGCGGCCCGGAATGGATCCTTTGCGGCCCGCAACCAAGCAAGCCAAAACCAAGCAAGTCAGAGCATTTCAGCACATCCATTGCGGCCCGTAATGGGTATGATTGCGGCCCGCAATGACCTCCAGAATTCTTTTGCGCAGACTGATTAACTGTCTCCATGCATTGCGGCCCGCAATTAGGTCGGTTCAGGGCCCGAATTTGCTATTTTTGGTTGGTTATTTCTAGGTTTTGGAGGGGGGGGGTATAAATAGGAACCTGTAGAACAGATTGAGTACGGTTTTTTAGGCAGAATTTATAGTTTTGAACAAGGAAAAGCAAGGAAGAGAGAAGAAGGGAGAAAAAAGATCATTGATCAACCGGTTTTATTATTTTCTTTCCTTTGGAACTCTTTTACTCTTTTTGATTTCATTTGTGTCTTAGCCATGACTGGCTAAGAGCTTTTCTAGGGTTGATTGGGGTTGTACTTGAAACTTTTGTTATGATTTAGTTGGTTTTATTTTATATATTCTTGTTCTTTGTTATGATCTATTCTTTATTTTAATTGATTGTGAAGACTTAATCGAAATCACATGAAACCCTAGGATTTGGTATTTGCAATTGAGAAATTGAATATTAGGTCCAGACCATAAGGAATAGGGTATTTGATAAGCTAAGTACCGAGAGGTGACGCTTGTCTTATACGGGCTTCACCTAATAATTTAGAAAATTGTGCCAAGTACCGAGAGGTAAAAGATAGTTTTCTAGATCAATTGGGACAGTAAGAACTTAATGACTTTAGATTAGAGTAGCCAAGTACCGAGAGGTGACGTTTATTCTAATTGAAAGATGGTATTAATATAGAGATATCACTTTGTACTTACAACACCCAACTATGCCTTCATAAATATAAGAACAAAATTTACAAACTAATTAGTCGTAACACTAGTGGATAGGAACCCTAAGAAACCCTAATTTCTCATTCTTGTTAAAAACCGAATTTTGCCTTAAGACTTTAGTTTAATTTAGTTCGATAACTATCAAACAAACCACTTGAACAAACACAAAACATTTTTATTTCACTTTTACTAAATTAAATTGTTAGGTTAGAGTTAATATTCCAACTTGTTCCTGTGGAGACGATCCCTAAGTACTACTTGACAAGGTTGTACACTTGCAATCGAATTGAGCGTAAATTAGGATTTATTACTTGTATTGTAATAATCTACATCAATTGGTTAGAATTAATTATTGTCCTTAGATTGTAGAAATTTCTTATTAGTATTTCTTTAATTCAAAATCTGAAAATTTGAAGTTATTAGTAAATATTTTATTTATATTATAATCTGAGAATTAATTAATATTAAGAGTTTCTGAAATTATATTTAATATCTGAAAACTTTCTTTTAATATACCGAGCTTAGTTTTATTCGGGATCATATAATTTGATAAATGTTAATTATAATTAAGTATATTAAGATCTGAAAGTCGTTCCTATTAATAAAGTATTTTCTTTAGTTACATTAAAAATTGATTACAATGTATAGCATTATAGATAATTTTGTATTTGATAACTAGATCTAATTAGATATTTGTATAAACTCTCACTAATCGTTGCTGTTATTATTATTATGAGTGATTTTGGTCCATTCCAGAATTTTCCTATTATTATTATAATTATTATTTTTATTGTGTTAATCGTTTCATGTCCGATAAAATCACAGCATAAGGAGATAACAAGTCATGACAATTTTGCTAAATCTAATTTGTAAAGAAGATTTATTCTACAAGTTGTTGATTAAACGGTAATCAAATGTTTATTTAAATCTCATAGATATTATATATATATTATGAAAAGTAGTAGTAAGCATTCATAGTTTAATATCTCCATAGGAAGAATTCCTTAGTCTTGTTTTTGTATTGATCTGTTGTTATATTATCTTAATAATTAAAAACATGTCAAAATAGTACCCTTTTTCCAGATTTAAAAATAAATTCCAGAAAAATATAAAATTTATAAATCTTTGAAACTAAAATATATTCTCATTTATTTCATACTAAATTATTTTATGCCAAATTTAAAATACACAATATTAAGAGTTATTAAAGAATTTTTGGATATGAATACAAGTAAATATTTCTAAACAGAGATATGTTTGTCCACTAGGTTCGGCATTTGATGATTTAAGAGACGTAAGAGACGACCAAGAATTTACTTAGATATCAGGTACGGGTTTTCTGGACCTTGTCAAATTGTACTTACCGTTTTGTGTGCATGTTATTTATTTAATTGTTTGGAATTGTGCATGTTGAATCGAACGACCCCTTTGGCTTGTTTAGAATTACAAGAGGATTATTTCATATCAGTCATGAGACTTGTAAGTATGGTGTGTTGAACATGATATCGTGTAGTGTTAAAGGATGAATGTAAAAGGTAACAGATATGTTAAAGGAAAGGGGCCAACATGTGTTGAATGCATGTTGGAATGTATACATTGGGTCTGGGTTCGACTAGACCCCTTGTCAACGTGGCGTTGGTTGGATTTCCCATCACGAGTCAAGACCTAGCGTAGGGTGGATTCCCCGTCTAGTGAGATAGCCAATATCTAGCGTAGGGTGGATTCCCCGTCTAGTGAGAAGTCTTCCGTTGTTGGATGAATTTCTCAGCGGATTGGCGGTCTTCCAGTGTTGGATGGATTTCCCACTGGATTGGCAAATAAATGGATTAACAGAAAACTTGAAAGATATTTAAAGAAGTGTGTGTGTGTGTGTGTTTTAAATATTGCATAACATATGAGGATATAATATTTATATCCTATTTATATTAATAAGTAAATTTGACAAACTCCAGGACTGGAACTAAATCCCTTACTGAGAGACTGTTCGATCTCTCACCCGTTCCACTTTTATGTGGGTTCCAGGAAATGATGAAGCCGACGAGGAGCACGAATAGGAGGGATGCGGATCAGGAAGTCAACAAGGTAATGGCTCAAGTATCTTTTTAATTTCTGTAGTTAAATTTTAAATTCTCTCTTTAGAAGTGGATACATTGACTAACATGGAAATTATCGGTTTGCTGGCCATGTTTGTCTTGATCTCATGTTGAATGTATTTCATGTACTTGAACTATTTGTAATATTAAAAGACTTTGTTTGACTTTTAAATGTTCCATGAGTATTTATTATTGATAATGTATGTGATGTGCACACGTCTTACGTATCATTACGTGGCGGGTTGTCTCGGAGTGTGACAGAACGCCTACTTTAACAGAGTTAAAATAAACTATTTTAAATTAAATAATGGGAGTCCTCTTAAAATAAATTATTCTAAATTAAATAATGGGAGTCCTCCAAAGTGTTGCTCTTTGTTGCTGAGTTTTAAAAGGAAAAATAATTGGGGGTGTAATTGCAAACTTGTCTTTCTGACAACCTTTCATTTTGATGCCACTAATCTAAGAGTGATGATTCATGTGCAGGCGTCAGGCCCAAGTTTTTTATTTTTTTGTTTGCAATTATGGGGCGCGCTATTGGGGATTTCTTTTATAAATTTTTGTTTTGTTTTATTTCGAATTAAGATCTCGGTCCATAAATTTTATAAGTTGCGCAAAATTAAAACTTCTCTTGGTACCTAAAAGGTAAAGTCGGCCCTCTCCATTTTTACTGAGATATTTCATTTCGGTCTCATTTCATTCCATTTTTGGGTGTCAAAATACCATTTTGGCCCACTAATTTTTTGCTTTGTCCCGATTAAAAATTTATCTTTAACCAAAAAAAGAAAGAAGAGAAAGACCCTCTGTGTCGAATTAAATCATTGGACCTCTGTGTCGAATTTAACCAAAAAAAAACTCTCTGTTTCAAAATATATTGGGCCGATTACTCAATTCGGCACAAAGAAAAAATTGTAAGTAAAAGATCTGGCCGAGTATCTATCTCGACACAGTCAAAAAGCTCAGATAAAAATTTGAAAAATTATGGGACCGAGATAACATTTCGCCACACAAAAAAACTAAACAATCATATTAATTTGTTAATTTTTTATCAACGGTCACACGGGTTTCCATCTCGTTACTTATTATTTTTGTTAAAACTAAAACTATTTTGTTAGTTTTTTTTCTATTTATGGTTTATGAAAAAAAATTCGCTATTGGTGTGCCTTTCTCTATTCTGGTTTAACCTTACCGTCTTCCCACATGTATATGCAAAGTCTCTATTTTTTTCTGTATAGTGCACAGTTCTCTATTCTGGTTTAAATTCACAGTAGGTGGTAGGTTTTTATTTTGGAATCTCTATTCATATAAGCTCCCACCTTATATGAAGCCATTTCCTTCCTATAACGCCATCTTCATTCTTTGAAAGAACAAAAATTTCTCTAAAACTAAAATGACTTCTAACTCTCCCAATTCCATTACACCTTCCATTTCACTCTCAGGAGATGTTGTGCTGAACGACATCTCATCTTCCAGTTCAAGTGGAATGGAGTCCTTCACCTCAGAAATTGAGATTGACGAGGGATCACCGATCTACGAATATCCGCATATCAGAAGAGAACTCCCATGCATACTACTGAGAAAATGCATGGGATGTGGTCAAAATGGCATTTTCGGCGAGATGTTCTGCTGCCTCAGGTGCAACAAGGAGTACCACCAAAACTGTGCCCCGATGGTCATCGAAGAGTGGTGGTGTGTAGGGTGTAAACCCTAAAAACTTAAGATAAATTATTAGGTTGCAGTAGGAAGTTAATGTGGAAGAAAGACATTAGTGCAACTCCTTAATTTTAGTTTGTCATTTTCTTTCTTATTCTCTAATGAATTCTAAAATTATGTATCAAGTTTGTTTTTATTATGTCTGCTGGCTGCTGAAGTAAACGAAAATTTTAGTTTGTTATTTTTCATTATTTTTATTCTTTCTTATTCTCTATCTTAATTTTTAGTTTGTTTTTTATTCTGTCAGCATAGTTTGCTTTTTATTCTATCAAAAACAACAAAGCCTATTGATAATTTGTTTTCAAACTATGCTCTAGTAGGCTTTGTTGTTGTTGATTCAAACTATGCTCTAATAGGCTTTTTGTTGTTGACAGAATAAAAAGCAAACTATGCTGACAGAATAAAAAACAAACTATGCTGACAAAATAAAAAACAAACTAAAAATTAAGATAGAGAATAAGAAAGAATAAAAATAATAAAAAATAACAAACTAAAATTTTTGTTTACTTCAGCAGCCAGCAGACATGATAAAAACAAACTTGATACATAATTTTAGAATTCATTAGATAATAAGAAAGAAAATGACAAACTAAAATTAAGGAGTTGCACAATGTCTTTCTTCCACATGAACTTCCTACTGCAACCTAATAATTTATCTTAAGTTTTTAGGGTTTACACCCTACACACCACCACTCTTCGACGGCCATCGGGGCACAGATTTGGTGGTACTCCTTCTTGCACTTGAGGCAGCAGAACATCTTGCCGGAAATGCCATTTTGACCACATCCGCATTTGCTCAGTAGTATGCATGGGAGTTCTCTTTTGATATGAGGATATTTGTAGATTGGTGATTCCTCGTCAATCTCACTTTCTGATGTGAAGGACTCCATTCCATTTGAACTGGAAGATGAGATGTCGTTCTCCTGAGAGTGAAATGGAAGGTGTAATGGAGTTGGGAGAGTTAGAAGTCATTTTAGTTTTAGAGAAACTTTTATTCTTTCAAAGAATGAAGATGGCATTATAGGATGGAAATGACTTCGTATAAGGTGGGAGCTTATATGAATAGAGATTCCAAAATAAAAACCTACCACCTACTGTGCATTTAAACCAGAATAGAGAACTGTGCACTATACAAAAAAAAATAGAGACTTTGCATATACATGTGGGAAGATGGTACAGTTAAATCAGAATAGAGAAAGGGGCACCAATAGCAGATTTTTTTTCATAAATCATAAATAGAAAAAAATTTAACAAAATAGTTTTAGTTTTAACAAAAATAATAATTAATGAGATGGAAACCCGTGTGACCATTCATAAAAAATTAACAAATTAATATGATTGTTTAATTTTTTGTGTGGTGAAATGTTGTATCGGTCCCATAATTTTTCAAATTTTTATTCGAGTTTTTTGACTGTATCGAGATAGAGACTCGGCCCGATCTTTTACTTATAATTTTTTCTTCATGTCGAATTGAGTAATCGACCCAATATATTTTCAAACAGAGAGTTCTTTTTTCGATGAATTTGACACAGGTCCAATGATTTAATTTGACTCAAAGGGTTTTTCTCTGTTTTTTTATAAAGATAAATGTTTAATCGGGACAAAGCAAAAAATTAGTGAACCAAAATGGTATTTCGACACCCAACAAAAATGGAACGAAATGAGAGCGAAATGAAATATTTCAATAAAAATGGAGAGGGTCGACTTTACCTTTTAGGTACCAAGAGAAGTTTTGGTTTTGCGCAACTTGTAAAATTTATGGACTGAGATCTTAATTCGGCATAAAACAAAACTAAAATTTATAAAAAAAAATCCCCAATAGCGCGGCATGTAATTGCAAACAAAAAAATGAAAATCTTGGGCCTGACGCCTGTCACATGAATCATCACTCTTAAATTAGTACCATCAAAATGAAAGGTTGTCAAAAAGAAAAGTTTGCAATTACTGTTAGATATGTGTTCTAAAAGTTATCTTATGTTGATTACTTTTAAATGTTATGTTTATGAATTGGACATTACATGCATTTTGTTTTATTAAATTTATGTTTATCTTTAGAAGTGTTCAAGAAGATGCTCTTGGTCTTGAACCATAGAACTTTAAATGATGACAAATATAAATCTCTAAAATATTCACAAACTTGGTTATTAGCATGTAATACTAATATACCATGATAAGTTTGTCATGTTGATTAAAGTACACTGTAGTTCTATAAATATTGATAAAGGTTTATCTTTAATAACATGAGTATATGAAAAGTTTCATATATTGAACAGACCCAACAAATGAAAATATTATATGGGTTATGTTAGTGTCATTAATATTTTCATTGTGTCTCAGAATTCTAGGATATGAGATGTATTTCTTTTTTACATGAGAAGTATCTAATGTAATTAGTATTAAAAGCTACTTATCATAAGTGGTGATAAAAATATTAGTTTCTTATATAGAACTTATGCGGGAGAAAATCATATATCAATAGTATCATTGCCCCTCATTTATAACGAGTGATGATATTTTTATGGGCCCCTTGGTAAA
Organism: Carex rostrata; assembly: GCF_964058835.1. Classification (NCBI taxonomy): domain Eukaryota; kingdom Viridiplantae; phylum Streptophyta; class Magnoliopsida; order Poales; family Cyperaceae; genus Carex; species Carex rostrata. Next base: position 12,543,298 of record NC_135921.1, read on the forward strand.
GTAGAATTATAATGTATGCAATATAATTGAAGTGCAGTTATATATTTATAATTTACTTAAGAGACCAAAAAACGAATATATAATACAAAGATGATACAGTCCAACTTTGTATAATATTCATAATATCATGTGGCAAGAAATAAACACAAGTGATGTTAATTATAGCATTACTTTAAGAGATTGTGTATTGTAAAAATGTACTTTACATCTGTGTCATTTGGGTAACTATAATGTATAGCTAGTACCGCTTATAGTTTATGGTAATATTTTATGCCATTGCCAGCATGACATAGATCCCACAGGGTCACACCGATAAGAAATTGATTAGAAATGCTAGCTCCTAGATTTATTTGACATGTATGACATGACTAATAAATGAGTTTCTCTACTTTAACATGAGATAAATAATTATGAGGATAATTATGAGATGTTTGAATTTAATTAAATAATTAATGAAATTCAAATATCGAGAAAAGATCAAAATGGAAGAAGCTCTGTGAGACAAAAGAAAGCTTTTGTGTGCAGCAAAGAGTTCTGTATTTCTGCCACGATTTTTGTGAACATAACTTAAAATAGACATATCTCATCAACTGTAACCCCGATTTCAGTGTTCTATGACTTTTCGAAAACCTTGCGACAAGATATACAGCTTGATATAAAATGGGTTGTAGGTTATGTCTCATGCGGGTATGCCTAGGTCGCACGCGGTATCACGCAGTGCGCTGTTGGGCCAGAATCGGGTAATTTTGGCCCATATTAATTATGAAAATCGTGGTGAACATGACAGAATGTGAGGAAAGTGTTTACTGTCTAAGTCAGTGGGAGCACCTCTAAACAACATGTAGGCTATAAAAGGAGGTCCCTACTGCCTAGGGTTTCATCTCATTCATCTCTCATCTTTCTAAGAAAGCCGAAACTTTGTCTCTCTCGTTTGATCTCTCTCATGTGTTGAGAAACCACAAACCCTAAACTCAAGATCTTCCATTGGAGAATAGAGATCTAGCAATAGGAAACTTCAATTTCTAATTAATTTCTTGGTGGATATCATGGTTGGCATTTACTTTGAAGTCTCAAGTTGGTGCAAGACATTTTAGGAGGCCGTTTCGACAAACGAAGGTATTCAAGAGATCTAGAAAAGAATACGACTTCTCTCTACTTACCAAATTGATATTTGGTAGAGGTATATTCAAATCTTTTTTTGTAGATAGGTTTATGATGGATGAATGAGTAGATGATCATTCATGTATATGAATTACTTTAATATAATTAGCACAATAAAGTAGATCCGTAGATACTTAAAAAAATGTTAATTTTTTTTTAATTTTACCGCTTTGCCGTATCGTGAAATCCTTCAATTACACCCCCAATTATTTCCTTTTAAAACTCAGCAACAAAGAGCAAGCACTTTGGAGTACTCCCATTATTTAATTTAGAATAGTTTATCTTAACTATGTTAAAGTAGGCGTTCTTTATTTACTTTTTACTTTCGCTGAAATATTATTATTTATGTTTTAATTGACGTTGTAATTCTTAAACTTTAATTCAATTAAAATACCTACAGATTTCTCCTTAAAAAATCAACATAACAATATTTTTTTTATTTGTTATGGTAAAGACATTTTATATTTATTTTTATATACGGCGTACCTATAATCATGCGTGAATTTTTTTTCATTTATTCAAGTATTGAAAATAAGAATAGAAATTTTCAAGACAAGACTATCTTATTCGAAACCTATATATTCATGTTCCTGCATATCTAAGTTGTAAATAACAATAATTATAAATTCATTAGAAATTAGGAAATTAATTTTCACACCGGTCAAGTGATGTTTACACAAAAAAAAAAAAAATGGCTGTCCGGAACCGGTTTTAGTTAGTCCCACAATTACTGAATATAACAATACTGGGTCTGTCTAAATTGCTGCTGGCAACATTTCAGCAGAGGTGCTGCCGGAGCTATATTTAGCCGTGTGATGTCCAAACAACAAATCCAAACCGTTAGATGTTTAATCTATATTATAATCTACTTGGAGACCAAATTTTACATTTTTTGGAATTTTTTTACTATATATTAAGCTGGTTTGAAAACCGCTGATTTCAGTAAATTTCTGCAGCATTGAAATCAGCGGTTTTCAAACCAGCTTAATATATAGTAAAAAAATTCCAAAAAATGTAAAATTTGGTCTCCAAGTAGATTATAATATAGATTAAACATCTAACGGTTTAGATTTGTCGTTTAAACATCAAAAAAATATAAAAAATAGTGGCAGCACCGCCGGCAGAAATGCTGCCGGCAGCAAATTAGCCACAGCCTATATTAGACTAATTATATATAAACCCAAGAGTTAATTGCGGACTAGATTGAAATTTTTCACAAATTTACAGTGGGCCGGAACGTAATTTGTGTAGGAAATAAAATGGAAAAAGATGGAAAATTATGGGCCATCCAACGGGTGTTGGAATTTAATTTTCAATCCCACTAATTAAGCACCAGATTTTTTTTATAAAACTAAACAAAAAAAAAAACAGATTGATTACCCAATTTTTTATATTGTTTGGTATTGAAACACATGCACCATTTTTTTTTAAATAAAAAAGATTGATTACCAAAAGCCAATTTATATATATATATATATATATATATATATATTTTTTTTTTAAATATTGGAAACCAAAAATTATATCCGGTTACCTTATTTGTTTTAATCATTTCATATTAACCCATTTTGTAATGATTTTAACTTTGAGGATTAATCTGCAAAGTTGTTATTTATTTTTAACTTTTGAGGATTAATCATTTCATATTGGTCCGCATAAGAACATTGTGTGTGCACGATACGGATAATATTGCTTCCCCTTGATTTATTTTATCTATTAGTATTCATTATGAATAAATTTCCAAACTATAAGTCATCTCTCTCTTTACGATATAAAAATAGTATATATTAGAATAGATTTAAAATTTTTAATCCTTGGTCATATCCCTCTTTATGAAATAAAAATAAGATTCATTATGAATATATTTCAATCATTCAATTATAATTAAAGTTTCGAAATAATACAGTTTCTATACAAAATCTTACAATTACAAATTTTATACATAAACTATTATCTTTTTAAAAATACTAAAGACATGTACAATGAAGATGTACGATGAATTGCTTGAAAGTTCCTATAAAAGAAAACAAAAGAACATTATTATTGTAAAAGTTTTTTTTTTTTTTTTTACATCTTAAGTAAATCAAACACTTCTTTAAATATGAAGGAACACATAAGTTGTTTGATCAAGATAAATGATGAAATTAAGAGAAGTAAAGTCAAACAAATAAATACAAATTTAATATGACATAACTGAGAAGCTTTAAATTTAACTCTTTTTATGTACATATAATTTACTTAGTTTACCTACAAATTACAAAATGCTTAAATGCAAAGAAATTTTGCTTTGAAGTATCCCATTGATTAAAGGAAAAAATGAAGAATAGATTGTTAAATGACAATATGCTTAATTAATATTACAAATGACTACTTGTCAATGGCTATCTTGATAATGAATGTTTAAGAAATTCAAATAAAATAAAAAATGAATGTAAATTTATCGGTATTGAACAAATGATAATATAATAATCAAATTTCATACAATTTAAGTATTCTTTGATGTATTAAACATTGTTCATTTCAAACTATTAAATTTCAAGTTATTTGAACGGTGGAACATATATCAAAATTTAACTTATTTATAAATATGATATGTGGATAATATAAAGAGAAGGATTCACTTACAACATTTATAAGATGCAATATTTTATAATAATTTGATTTTGCGATTTTAAAAGTCAAAATAGTGGATTCAAAACGTTCAACATGATATCTATATTAAAATGTGCTCGTAGATGAAATTTTACATATTTTTTTGAATTTCTTTATTATTTATTAATTATATTACAAAATTGTTGTTTTAAACAATTTTGGACCACTGAAAAACAACAGTTTTGTAAAATGCTTAATAAATAGTAATAAAAAAAATTAAAATTTTATTTTTAAGCACATTTTAATATAGATATCATGTTAAACGGTTTGAATCGACTGTTTAGACTTTTAAAATCGCAAAATCAAATTGTTGTAAGGTAACTTACAAAAGTTGTAAGTGGATCCCTCCTCTAATATAAATTATGCATGTAATTTTGAAAATTGTTAAGATTATTAAAATAAAAAAACATCTAAGGGATATTTAATTCTATTCTTTTACCGCTCTTTATTTAGTCACCATTATGGCATTATGAGCTCAATGCCGAGTTGCCGACCGAGATTAAGTCAATACCACCAGTCCACGTCAGAAGTGCCAAGTGCACTGCCCCTTAAACGAGTGCGATCCTCTGAGATATCTCATATTTTGCTTGTTCGACGTGTCTGGTGTCTATTTGTGAATAGTGCGGGGGCCAGTATTATTAGAACTTTGAGATCGTGCAGAACGTATTTAACGGTTGGAATTTCCCAGAAAGTCACGCAAAATATGAGATATCTCAGAGGATACGAATTGCCCTTAAACCGCGTCTAGCTAAAGAGGTTCTTCATACCCTAGTTCTCACACTCTAGTTATAATTGGTGTGCCGAGTCGTATAATAGGTTATCCTTTTACTTTTAAGGTCATATAAGTTAACAACACATACCACTACACAAAAGAGTACCATGGTATCTTCGCAAATTCTTTTCTCTCCGATTCTCCCGTTCTTCTCTCGACAACAGAAAAAGGAAACTAAACTACTAAAAAAATCAATCAATTAATAGCCACCTCTCTCTCCTTCTCTCTCTCTCTCTCTCTCTCTCTCTCTCTCCCCGTCTCTTTCCTCCCCTCTTCTTGGTTGCCGATCTCGAATCTCGGTCCTCGTACTACTCCGGCCGCCATTTCCGCCGCATCAGTTCTTCAGGTCTTTCTCTCTCCTTCTCTCGAATTTGCATCTTTTTAATATTATCACCTGATAATAAATTCGCCTCTACGAGATTTGATTTCTCCGATCCAATAAAGCTTCTTTGTTGGGTCCAGCTTCCTCTCACCGTACTCGCTTGTTCTTCTCAGTTTGAATGAATAATTGGATGGTTGCAAGTCACTGCGCATCGGGGCCTACTCTTTGTTCGGGGCCCGCTGCTCAGGGTCTTTGGTACACGATTCACCTCCCGGACCTGCATTGAAACTTGCCTATTTTAAAGTTTGTCGACTAAATTCTTGTTGAACAACTTTTGGCGCAGGTTGAACTTGGGTGGAGCTAAGAGTAACAGATTGGGGGTTTTGAATATTATTGTGGCGTCTTTAAATTACCAAGGTCTTATTTGTTAATGGCAGAGAGGGGTTGTGTGAAGCGCCTTCAAAAGGAATATCACGCCATTTGCAAGGTACTTTTCTGATTCTGATTCCGATTCTGAATTTTGTTTATAAAAACATGGTTAGTTAAATTTGATGGAAATATAATTCATACCGTTGTCTCTGGTAATTATTATAAACAAAGCTAGAGTCAGTGTTGTGGTTACTGGTGATCACATAGTGAAATATTCTAATTGGGGCTTCTGTTAGACCGTAAATTACTAAACACAAACCAAACCATATCCACAGGAGAAACAAAGTGCAGTTCTTAACTGGTAATCTCTGTCCCAATTGTACACATAGGTCTATTGTTTAGCTTGATTGACATATGAAGAAGATAAGTAATTGCAATAATCCAAATTTCTGTGTTTATAGCTTGGCACAATACAATGTTTATTTGTTATCATTTGCATGGGGATATGCATTTTAGTCAGTGAATATCTAAACAAACAATATTTTTTGGGTACTTTATGGGTCTATAGGTTTTCTTACTTGATGTTCTTGTTTATATATAATGGCCTCGTCACGTGCACAGGAACTTCTATAGAAGTTTGGTTTTAGTTTAGCCTGAACCAACAGAAACATTTTCATTCAAGCCATGGCTAAAATTTGCCTAATCCAATGCGGGTGTAGTAATAAGATATCTCAAGATTGGTTTTAATTGCAAATAAAATGAAGAGTAAATTACACAATGGTCCTTAAAGTATCACTGGCTTTCCAGTTTGGTCCTTAATGTTTCAAAAGCGTCATTTTGGCCCTTTTTTCTAATTCTTACCAAATTGGCTCTACCGTTAGCACCCATTAAAAATATAATATCTACATCCATACAGCTTCCATTTAGCATTGCAAAAATAGTGGGGAAGTGACACTAGTAATAAAGGTGTCGTGAATACTAATGTTGTTAACCTAGGGGTGATCCGTATTCGATCTGTATTCGAAAACTTAGATGTGGTATCCGATATCCGAATATTTGCGTGGATAAGGATACTGATATGATTTTACATTTCAATTATCTGTATCTGAATAGTAGATATATACCATATATTTTAATATATATTATGAAAAATTTATGTTATTCACCATTATAATTAGATTAATATTACGAACTTTAATATTTTTTAATATTATTTTAATAAATATCCAATCTGATCCGGACCCGTATCCGTATCTGTCTGATATCCATATCCGGAAAATGAAAAAATGGATATGGTTTTACCACTATCCGCTCCGTTTTCACCCTATATTAACCTCATTATCTTCTTTTTTTTCGTAAAAGGCATTAAGCCCGTTTCATTGATCAGAAACAACCGTTAACTTACAAAAGTTGCCCTCACTACCTACTCATAGCATCAGTGCCCTCCCAAGTAGGATAATAGCTAACCATATCTAAACATTTATCAACTCTCGATTTTACTACTACATATCTGCAAAATATGACTATCATCAGTGCATTATTAACCTCATTATCTGTATCACGTATTAGTTAGATTGATACTAATACTGACGTCCATGTTTTTTATCACCATAATATTCACCATACATCTTATTAAGAATATCATCATGACATGAGGCTAACGTAGATTTTCATCTAATTCTGTATTGGTGATATTAATTTATAGGACCAAATTGGAAATCTTAGGTGTATAATAACTAGGGAACCCTGAGAAAAGTTCTTGTTCAAAATTAATAAAACAAAGATATACTGCAAATTCACCCAACGATAAAAATAACCAAATAGCTATGACCTTGAAAGGGTAAAATTTCCACTGCATTGGACTGATTATATCTACTGACTCTTTTTGGATAAATTTCTGCACAGGAACCACCTCCACAGATTATTGCTCGGCCGTCTCCTAGCGATATACTGGAGTGGCGTGAGTGCCATTTCACTTTTCTCTCATATTTTCTTATGTGTGCTTGTTTCTATAAGTGTAATATCAGGATATTCTGTTTACATTAATCAACCATATATTTTTTTCAAAATTTGGTGTACTGTTTTGGACATCTTTATTTTGTTAAAGTTTGGGCCGGCCCTCTCATGTGACCATAATTTACCCGTAACCACAACTAGACCTGAATTAACAAACAGTAAAAGCAGAGGCGGATCTATGCATGGCTTAGGTGTGGCTAAGCCGCCCTATAAATTAAAAATTTGCAGATTTGTCCTTTATATTTGTAATTTTTATAAGAATTTATACCTTTCAGCCACCCTTGTAAAACTAAATTACACTATATTATGTTATTCAGCCCCTCCAATCTTAATTTTCTAGTTCTGCCCCTGAGTAAAAATACACTACATGAAATTGAGAAGGGTGGCAATTTAAGATGTCTATTGTTTTGTGATATAAACTTTTTTTAATTATTATGATTTTAAATTTTACTAACCTGTTTGTATCCTCATTTGTTTGCCAGATTTTGTACTAGAAGGAAGTGAAGGGACTCCTTTTGCTGGTAATATTTCCGGTTGATCCTGTATTTTTGTGTGTGTTTGCATATAGGGTTTTACGATGACATATGCCAACCCAAGTATTAGTAGTACTGTGCTGTTAGACTGCCATTTTGTTTTTCTACTTTAAAGTTTTGCTAAACCGCATGCATGTGGTTTTTTTTTTTGAACTATTGACTGATTTTCATTTATTCACAAGCTATGGAACTATATACTCATTTATCGTTGAACTGTTTGATTCTGAAGGTGGAATTTACTATGGAAAACTCAAATTCCCGTCTGATTATCCTTTCAAACCTCCGAGCATCAGGTAACTTTAGTGGGCAAGTCCTTTTCATAATGGAAGAAAATTTAATCCCCCATATTTTGTAATAATATTTTTTTTTTCTTTTTCTTTTCCAGTATGGTAACACCAAATGGGAGATTTGCGCCTCACAAGAGGATCTGTTTATCAATGAGTGACTGTAAGCTTACGAATATTTCCTTTTCCATTTTGTCTTTAGATAACTTTCTATTAAAAAATTTCCTAATGTTCTTCTTTTACTAATGTTATGCAGTTCATCCTGAGTCCTGGAATCCTATGTGGTCTGTGTCTAGGTAAGCTGAACTCGAATAGATCTTTATATTTGATCATTCATAAATAACCTGGCATGTTTGTAATATTCTCCTTATTTTTCTTTGATGCAGCATTCTTACCGGGCTTCTCTCCTTCATGGTAAATTAACTTGCTTTTTTTATTAAGTTCAATTGTCAAGCAGATTAAGTTTTTAGAATTTCTGAAGGACTTAGCACACTGAGCTGCATGTGTTGGTATGGCCTCTGACTGGCACGGTACAACATATTACAGTATTATCAGACATGAATTAGTCCATGTGCGTCTTTCCTGTATTTTTTTTATTCTTTGCTGATTGCTGAGTTAAATTTATAATAATAATAATAATAATAATAATAATAATAAGAATAAGAATAATAAAAATCCTATTTAATATGAAAGTTCTATGGCGCGATCGTTCATCAATGCTTTGCTATCTATGAACAAAGATGTTAATTTTTTAGCATGTTTACTAAAAGGCTTTCAAGTGTTTGAATAAACAAGATTTCCTTCAATGTGATCTTTTTTACTATGCATGGATGTAGATGGATGATGGCATGACAACTGGCAGTATTAGGACTACTGATGAAGAGAAACGCAAGTTAGCAAAAGCTTCCCTTGCTTACAATTGTGAGAGGTACCTTATTCTTTATTCAGATAATCACGTTTGGATGGGTGAGGAATAGTGCTAACCCAGATTGGCGAGCTATTCCGAACTCTATTCCGTGTTTGGACACAACTCCCTATGTTCGGAATCTCTTGCGTTAGCGTCTATTCCGCTATTCCAATGAACAGTTGGGTTAGCAGCTATTCCGAATTTGTGGGTTAGCTGCTAACCTTGTTAACCCCATGATTCATCCAAACGCAAGGAATTGTTCAAGAATAGTGCTCTTCGGGTTTTTGTGTAAGAATAGCATAAGAAATATTCCAACCTTAATTGTGTGAGAAGAGTGCTATTGTTATACTATTTGAAATAGTAGAGAGGTTGTTCGGATTCTGTGATTTGGAGTAACACTAATTTAAAGAGTGGTAATCTTCCTATTCCATGGTTTGGTTGGATTAGCAGAATAGTGGCTAACCCAGACAATTCTGGATAGCAAAAAAGTTGCTTGGATTGCACCTAACTCAGAATAGTGTACTATTCCTTGGTTTGTGCTACTGGGGTGCATCCAAACATACACATCTTCTCACAACCAACTATAAAGTCCGTAAGATATATCTCTTTTAAGAGTGAGGCTATGGTACTATGCATAATGCATATTGGTCCATACTATGGATCAATATCTTTGTTTTCAAAGTCCAAACATTGATCTGAACCGTTCAGCATAATCTCCATATGAAAATGTTTTTGAAGTTAAATTTTACATTTTTTAGAATTTTATCACTGTTTTTAGATAGGTAGAAAATCACTACTTTTCAATGGTCTAGAATTTTTAGATCAAGTGATTTTGTATCCATCTTAAAAAATATTAAAAAAATTCTAAAAAATGTAAAATTTCATCTACAGACAGATTTTGGTTTGGAGATCATGTTGAATGGTTCGGATCTCGACTGTTTGGACTTTGAACATAGAGATATTGATTCATAGTACGGACCAATATGCGCTAGCATAGTACCATAGCCTCACTTCTTTAATTTTAAGTAATGAACAGTAACAATACAACATTTTCTGTTTTTTGTTTTCTTTTTTCAGCAATAACTGCCCCAACTTCAGGAAACTCTTCCCAGAATATGTGGAGAAATATAACCAGAAACAGGCCCCTCATATAACCACACAAAAATCAGAGCTGCTGGTGAGGCGTTCAATCGAGACCCACGCAATTCCCGCTCCTGCAATTCCAGCTGGAACTGTGGCCGTTATGCAACAAGAAGCCCGACAACTAGTCAATGACGCAGTTGCTCTAAAAGGCAAAGCCAAAAAGCAAGTGCCCTTCTGGCTAGTATTTCTTCTTGTATCAGTCTTTGGTATGGTCATGGCTTTGCCTCTTCTCCAACTCTGAGGCAAAAGTTAAAAAAATATATTTTAAGTTTTGTACAGTTTGGGTTAGAGAATGGAGTGGCTTGATGCTACTTAAATCTCCATTTTTGTTTTGTTTGGTTGACTGGGTGAACTGTGAAGGCTTTCTGACTTGCAGTTGTGCTGCAGTTTTAACTGGAGTCTATATGTTACTATTAGCTGTCTGTAGATCGTATGAATCTCTTGATCGAAGTTCCATTATTGGAGTCTTGATTGGATGAAACATCGGTAATAGTTATTTGTGTCTACTTGATCCTCTTTTGTTGCAGTGCCCCTGATTTTTTTTACTTGAAACCTGCATCACAAGGGGGGACACGAATTTGACTTTAAAAAAAATACTGTTCAACGAGTGTTTGATTTTTGCTGTGTTACATAGGCGTTTGTTTGGCACATCCTGACAACAATTTCTAATGGATGATAATGAAATCATTGAAATGTCAGATTCGTCTCTAATTTGCTCTTTCTTCTTACTGGTTTTCTCTAGCACAAAAGAACAGATCGCAAAATGGAAAAACTCTAGCTAGTTTTGTTGCTTTATTGGTCAGTACGGATTAGTGAAGGAACAATGTGATGATTTGGTTACGTTTTGGTTGGCATATGATCAAAAGTTATTTTTGCGTCACTTGAATTATTACATCATGTGTTGTCATAACGACTAAAATAATAAAGCATAATTACATTATGCGAATAGTTACATTACTTGACACACGTGATGTGATTGATTATGTTTATTTTTTAAATTTTAAATTAATTTATAAAAATTAACAAAAATACAAAATAAATTACAATAAAGAAATAATTTTGAAAAATTAATCATGCAATATGTGATGTGACGTTACTAATTTAATTTGTACACGCTATGATGTAACATAATATGTCTTTTTAGATCATATAGAGACATGTCATATGCAATCACATTGACACATTATATACGACTATACGAGTCACGTTGCGTGACTGATACACTAGTACGGATAACAGTTTAATTAAGAGAGAAAAAGAAGAGGAGTTGCTTTATCGAATCATTCCGTCTTGCATTGAATCTGAATAGAGTGAAAAATAAGTGTTGTGACGTGATTTGATTAAAATATTAATGGATGGTTACGACACGCGAATGATTACGTTATGGGAGTCGCGTTGTGTCCAAACGTGCCATAATTAAACGTAACTTACGTGATCATTTAATTATAATTTAAGTTAGTTTATTTAAAATTAATTATTTGATAAAGATTAAACAATCTTAATTATACATGACTCGCGTGACTAGATCTTTTACGTGATGTGCTATGCTGTACCAAATTTTCTAAATATAATCACATCACGTAATCAACTCGCGTGCCGCGCCGTTCCGTGACGGAACTGGTTCTGCCGTGCCATTTTTTCCACACTAGCACTGAACACGAGACTGGGAAGAACTTGGGATCTGTAAACTAACTTCCAGTAACTGTCACGCGCTTGGAGTGAACTGGCCGAACAAGTAAAGGCAAACGGAAACCGGCGCCACCCACATCGCTAAAGATAAAGCGTTTAGAGGTTGCACGGGAAAATCGTTTGGTTAATGGCTAGGGACCGCTCTCTGAAAGCAATGAACTGCTCCCCTTTCGAAAAGGAAAAAAAAGTGAACGAACGGATGGCGACTCAAATGGACAGCTAAGCTGGCCATAAACTGGTTCGATTAATTCTACACGCAATTCCCACTACGGGACAAGAATTCCTACTGTTCTTATCAGTTTTCCTATTCGAGGGATATTCGTGGGCCTCCTCTCTCATTTCCCTTTTTTAAAGTTCATTTCTTATTTTCTGAAAAAAAGAATGTTCGATTTCTTTGCTTATCATAGGATTTCAGATCTTCTGTGAGTTTTGCTAAGAACCATGTTGTGTAAGATTTTGAACTAGGGGTCAATCACATAGTTATTGATTTTTATGTTTAGAAAGATGCGGAGTACAATTTGAGAAAAAAATGAAAGGAAAAGTATGGAGTCAGATAAGTGTATTTGTTATACATTATCTACATTAGCTAGATTAATATAGAATTATTTTGAAAAGGGCTGGCTAGCGCATAGTGTCCAGTCCGTTGTACCATTTTTCATGCATATTTTGTATAATTTGCATAAAAAATTTAATATGTTCTCTGAGTGAGGCGAAGAGACACACACACAAATAATCATTAAACATGAGACGGTTTTTCGTAGTATTGCTTCTCTTTGCATCTAGTGGTAAACTTTATCTTAGATCTAATTTACAAATTTATTTTGAATAAAGATTAAATTCTTATAATTTAATATTCTAGAACCTATTTGATCTCTAATCCTGATATGCATCCAAATTTGTACAAGGTTCTCCAATCTCATCTACCTTTTGAAAAAGAATAAAATCATTGGCCGTGTTATGACTGTGTCACATAAGATCCATGAATCAAGTGTGTGATACTGATCCAGGCTATATTTTTTTGCATTACATGAGTCGATCTGCTTGATCATTAGAAGGCGTGCTTAATCGTCCGATTTCGGTCATACCCGTTCGGCCGTCCCTCTGATAGACTTTTCCCCAGACACGCAAGTTGCTTACGTAACAAAATTTTGTCTTTAATGTCAGTGGATCGATAATACATTTCTCCCGTTTATTGAGACTGGAGAGAATAATAGTCAATAGATCCTGCGTGTCAGTGGATAAGCGCTCTCTCCCGTTTGTTAAGACTGGAGAGAATAGTACTTATGAGATCGCGTGATCTCGTACGTTAACTTTTCGTACTGCCACGTCATTAAACATTTTAGATGTATACTGTACAGGTTGTTGGCGTCGTTCGAACTGGAGTTCGGATCACCTAAAGTAACTCAATTTTTGAGTTTAAATCTAGACCGTCAGATTCAAATCGGACCATCAGATTAAAAGGGCCCCATGCGCTCCACCAAGGGCCGGATTGGCCTGGATTCGAATCGGACGGTCCGTATCTAAACTCAGAAATTGGGTTACTTTGGGTGATCAGGACCCGTTCAAATGATAGTCCAGTTTTTAGGAAATGCCATTACTCGTGTCATACTTAATACTTATCTCTTTATCGATCTAAGCAACTAACTATAAAAAGACTAAATATCAAAATTACGCTTCCACACTACAAATGCAATCTCTACTCTACACGTGGCACAAAGCGTCCGTTCGATACTCTCTCCTCCATTAGCAGTTCTCTTCCTCAATATATGTCAACACATTGCATTTTCGAGTTTTCTTCTTCTTCTCGATCAAACTACTGCTGCTAAGGATCTTTTCGTGAGTCGCTCCTCCTTTTCTTCCAAATTTAGTTGATATTTCTTCTTCAATTGTTCCATCTATAGTTTATATACTATTCTGTTTTCTAATTTTATATTGTGAATGTGATTTTTCATCGGGAATGTGGCTCTATCTTTGGTGCAAATTTTGAATAATGCAGTATGTATTTTCTATTAAAAGGACTCTTTTATTGTTGCATGTGTCGCTTAATTGTTCATAACCAAATGACCAAATGATGCAGAGTAGTTGGCAAGGGTCTTTTTTTCTCAATGTGAATTAGAAATTGGTTAGGTGGTATCCTTGAACTTCATTGGTCTCTCTCTCTTTTTACAATGGAGGAACGGTAATAATATAATAATAGTGACCGAAGACTTTGAGTGAATAATTGTTTTGTCTCATTCTTCATGTACATGAACAATATTTAATGTCCTTTTTCGGAATTTCTATCGCTTATATATGAAAATTACATGATTGTTTCATAGTCTATCTCTCTTTTTACATTGGAGGGATGGTAATAATATAATAATAGTGCCCGAAGACTTTGAGTGAATAATTGTTTTGTCTCATTCTTCTCTGATTGCATTGCTCAATTATAAGTACGTCATGTACATGAACAATAATTAATGTCCTTTTTCGGAATTTCTATTGCTTATATATGAAAATTACATGATTGTTTCATCGTCTATTTGTATAATATGCACAATTATGATATCTCTGTTTCTCTTTTAATGCAAGTAGGGAGGTTTTTAATTGGCTTACGCAACTGACATTGATCCACTCTTGATGGGATCCATGAGTAGAGAGGTACTTTTAGTAATAAGCCTGATACTCTTTTCATTACAGATAGCAACTTCAGTACTGTACCAGTAAATTATTGAAATAATACCAGTATAGTCTTCTGGTTTTAGACTTACTGGTACCGTTTACGCTGGTTCATTTATTTTCTTTTGATTTTACCAGAATTGGGACACAAATGAGACTCCATAACATGAAGTCTTCGTTAGAAAGCAGTAAAATATTTTAGTAAATTTGTTTCAAGAATTTGTTGTATATATATCTAATTACAGGAAAATCCCAGTTTGCTGGGAAATGGAATTGTTGGAATTCTGGCGGAGTCCATTAACATATGGGAGAGAAGGACGCCGCTGACTCCTTCACACTGCGGCCGTCTTCTACTAGGTGGGAAGGGTAAAAATGGAATTTCACGTATCATTGTGCAACCGAGCACCAAGAGGATACACCATGATGCACAATATGAGGATGTAGGATGTGAGATCTCAGATGATCTTTCGGAGTGTGGTCTAATTATTGGAATTAAGCAACCGAAGGTTTATGCTATTTCTGTTTGCTAAAATGTTTTAGGAAAAAGCTGTCATTTGCTAGTTAATTTTTCGTCATCTTAAATGGTTCTCACACTTCCATCTTTCCATGATTAAATTTAAGTTTCATCTTTTGTCGAACAAAATGAGATGTAATGAAACAAAAAAAATATTTTTTAGCAAGTTACCCAAATTTTTTATGTTAACTATATATTTATTTTCCGATATTGATGTTGTCTATTTAACCCAGATGGAGATGATACTATCGGATAGAGCATATGCCTTCTTTTCGCATACCCACAAGGCACAGCAAGAAAATATGCCTCTCTTAGATAAGGTAAATGATGAAACATTAACCACAGGGGCAGATCTGCATGTTAATTGGGGTGGTTAAGCCACCCTGATAAATTAAAAATTAGTAGTTTTGTCATTTATATTTATAACTTTTATAAGTCTTTGTACCCCTTTTAGCCAACTTATAAAATAAAATTATGCTACAATAACTTATTCAGTCTTCCCAATCTCAATTTTCTAGTTTCGCCTCTAATTACCCAATCTTTTAGTTTGGATTTATTAATAAATTTGCTAACTAACTAACTAACTAACTAGCTGACTATTACAATCGATTTTAGATACTTGACGAGAGATCTTCCTTGTATGATTATGAGCTAATTGTTGGTGATGTCGGCAAAAGATTACTTGCATTTGGAAAATTTGCCGGCAGAGCTGGTTTGATAGACTTCCTGCATGGTCTAGGCCAGAGTAAGATTATGTAAACCTTGCTGTAATGTTACACCAGTTTGATCCACACAAGTACATCTCGTAGATTGTATTTTTGTAGAATCTTTCATTATTAACCACTGTTTCTTTTTTTCAAATGAAGGATATTTGAATCTAGGATATTCTACACCATTTCTCTCTCTGGGAGCATCACACATGTACCCCTCTCTTGCTGCCGCAAAGTCTGCAGTAATTGCTGTTGGAGAAGAAATCGCAACATTGGGACTTCCATCAGGAATTTCTCCTATTGTCTTTGTTTTCACTGGTGATGGAAATGGTGCGTGTCCACCACAACCTTTTACACGCTTTGGTCCATAAAATTTCACTGGTGTGTTCACATACAAATCACACCAAGCTAACAGTTTGGTCCTTAAAATTTTGAAGTTTCATTTGACAAATAAATTCAATTTGCATGCTTTGGTCCTTGTCTAAATGAAAAAAAATTACAGCACCTCTTTGGCATGGACTGAGTCATGTTTTATTTGCCCTGATATGTCATCCAAATGAACTTTCCACATTAGTATTGACTAAGAAGTTATTGACATTTTGAACAAAAACCAGTGTCAGGGACCAAAATGGGAAATCTAGAAGGTTAAGGTTAAAAGGGGAATATATTAAATTTTAGGTGCAATATTTTTTTTTTATAATTTGCTATACTTCTGATTATTTATAATTTTTGCTTAATGTGCAGTATCTCAAGGAGCACAAGAGATATTCAAGCTTTTGCCACATACATTTGTCAGTTCTGACCAACTTCCAGAGCTTTACATGGTATATTGAGTTTCCTTAAAATCTGTCTTTTTCCGAGATTCATGTCCGGGTGTATGGATGCAAAATTACGTAGTCAATTACTGTATCTCTGAAAATATTTCACAGTTGTATGAACAAAATTACAAAATTACGTGGATTTTCTAAATGTTTCCAGGGAACAGAGAAGAAATTAAAATCAACAAAGAGGGTCTTCCAGGTGTTTGGTTGTGTGGTGACTTCTCAAGATATGGTTTCTCCAAAGGATCCAACAAAATCTTTTAGCAAGGCAATTCAGTCTATACTATTTCCCAATTTTTTTTTTTTTTAATTTATCCTTCTTATTATTTCATTTTGAAATTTTTTTATTAGTTGTAAGCCTATATGGGTATGTTTGTTCTTTTGCATTATTCTTATTTGTGGTAACACATTTGTTTGCACTTGAACAATGTAGGTGGACTACTATACTCATCCAGAGCATTACAATCCTGTTTTCCATGAAAGAATAGCTCCATACGCATCTGTAATTGGTATTAACTACCTCTATTGTTGCTCAATTTCTCAATATTATTAGTAATTATTGGGACACATGCATACTACATAGACATTTGGACATGCATGTTAGTTCTATGCCTGTACATGATTAATCAACTCTGGTAGTACATTTGTACTTCTCTAATGTATAACAATATAAGGTTACATTTGACATTTGCAGTAAATTGTATGTACTGGGAGAAGAGATTTTCTCGTTTGCTGAGCACTAAACAATTACAAGATCTGATAAAAGGAGGATGTCCATTGTTGGGAGTTTGTGATATAACATGTGATATAGGAGGCTCTATAGAATTTGTGAACAAATCCACATCCATAGAGAGCCCTTTCTTCAGGTATAATGTTCACTTGATTAAAATTTTAGTTTGTTGATTTCATTGTAGAAATCATCTCAGCATTGTACATCTAACCATGTGGTTGTTCGTTCCTAATCAGGTACGACCCTTACACTGATTCGTACCATGATGACATGACAAGCAACGGTGTCGTCTGCTTAGCTGTAGATATACTTCCAACGGAGTTCTCTCGGGAGGTGAGAAAATTCTCATCAGTCCTTGTTTTCCATTATTTTTGGTAATCAGTAATAATTGTCCATTATGCTATTATTATAATTTTCTCTAATCACTTTTAAATAATTTTAAATATTTTATTTGAGAATTACTCCCCTTCTCGTTTTATTAAAGATAAATTCTATTGAAACCAATATATAATTGGAATATATAATTTAGGATTTTAGCCTATATGCAAAGATACCAAAATCAGAGCAGGTGCAGGGGTGGGTGGGTGGGATGGTGGGGTCTCCTGTTTTAACTATATATCAACTTTATTTTAAAACTGACTTCAGAAAAACTTTATTCAAAGAGAACCAACCAAGTTCCATAAAAATATTACCTCAACCAAGATAAGTCCATGAAAATATTACCTTGTGCAATAGTTGTTTTTAGTTTTACCACAGGATGGTCCCCTTTGTCCTTTGCTATTGCTTGTCCCAATTGGCTATTACATAGGATACACGACTCTTATTCTATCCCTCTCAACCAAAACATCCTTTTCAAATACAACAGTATATTTTTGTCCGAGTTTTGAACAAATGTTATACAGGCTTCGCAACACTTTGGAGATATATTGTCTCAGTTTGTCACTAGCTTAGCTTCAGCAAAGGAAATTGATGAGCTCCCTTCCCATCTAAGAAAGGCATGTATCGCTCACAAAGGAGCACTCACTCCTTTGTATGACTATATACGCAGGATGCGTAAATCTTTTATGTAAGTATAAAGTATCTCCTTTAATTAATTCTATATACTATTTGTCAGTTCTTTGATTTTGTTCTTTTTGATACTGTACCACTGTGGATAGGTTCATGTGATGGTTCCAGGTGGTCCCAGGTGATTTTCCTAAAAATTGCAAAAAATCTGATGAATTTATTAATCAACATAAGTGCAAAAATATCTGTGTTGGGGGGAAATATATCTGTGTTTAGTATAAAAGAAACTTTAAAAGATAGGAAAAAGATATTATTTTTCATTTTCTACTAACCTAGCAAATAACAATTTCCCTTCCAAGTACCTCTTGGGACTTATTGAACTACCAGCACAACTAGAATTAATGATTGCTACTTGCTAGACAATCAAAACCTATCTCTATTTTAAATTAAATTGAGAAAAAAGAATTTTCGTTCATTCTGTAATATATATTGAAATATAATCCAATTGCTACTCATTAACTTACCCACATTGCAGAGAAACATCAGCAGCTCCTTTGAATGGTCCATCTTGGAAGAAATACACTACTCTGGTCAGATGCCTTCTTCTCTTTTGTAGTGCTGCCTTTGTTTTCTTTTTTCTTTTGTAGTAAGAAATTTTTTGTATGAACATGTATGGATTTACTGGTGCAGGTGTCTTTGAGCGGGCATTTGTTTGATAAATTCCAAATTAACAAGGCCTTGGATATAATTGAAGCGGCTGGTGGATCTTTCCACCTTGTAAAGTGTGATGTGGGCCAAAGCACCGATGACTTTTCCTACTCAGAACTCGAAGTGAGTTTATAAGATGGTGATGTTGAATTTCAGTTTCAACTAGAGGTGACACTATTTGACCCGATCTGAGGAAATTGTGCAGCTCGACTTGGATATGATCTGACCCGATCCGAGCAGATATGACCCGGAACTTGACCCAATTCGATCCCAGACAAGCTGAAACCTGACAATTATCCAGAGCCAAACTGACCCGAACCTGACCCGACCCATACAATTACTATCTCTATAGTGGCAAAACCTGTTAGACTAGAAGAACTTGCCCGATCTGCCCCGACCCGCACCCAAGGCAATCCAAGATCCAACAATGGTTTGTAGTCAATTTGATTCAACCCAATTAGACCCAAACCCGACAAGACCCGATTGTCACCTCTAGTTTCAATTTTTTTTAATTTTACCTGTTCAGTTTAACCTTTATTTTTATTCTTTTTTACTATATTGGAGTCTGAATAAATGAAATGAACAGGGCCGTGTTATGTAATAACAATTATGAAATTATCAGGTTGATTATATGAACCTTGAGATGATTTATTAAAACTTTTGTATTGAACAATTTTTCAGGTAGGAGCTGATGACACCAGTATGATGGATAATATACTCGATTCATTAACCACCCTTGCAAACTCCAGTGAAAAACATGGAATTGTCTCTAAAGAAAGTGACTTATCTCTGAAAATAGGAAAAGTCAATGCAAATGAAACAGATAATTGTGTGCCCGAAAAGAGACCGGCAGTCTTAATTCTCGGTGCCGGAAGGGTTTGCCGCCCAGCAGCTGCGTTTTTGGCATCCATTGAAAAAGATCATAACGGATATAGTTCTGAGGGGGTTCATGTTATTGTTGCATCTCTTTTTCAAGAGGATGCAGATGAGGTGCTAATTTTTTGTATTTAAGTTTACGCCTAATCTTTTAAATAAAAATGTCTCTTTTTCCTGTTGAAAAATCTTTTTGTAGTTAAGTTTACACCTAATCTTTTAAATAAAAATGTCTCTTTTTCCTGTTGAAAAATCTCTCTAAGCACATGTACTGTCCATTTTGGACAGGTATTGGTAAAATTGTACTCTACCAATGATATACTTAATGGTGGTAAAAATCGGCGGGTGAAATATTTGATTTCGTTCTTTATGAGTACTATTTTGTGTGCAGACTGTGGAAGGTATTACCAACGCAACAGCTGTTCAGCTTGATGTCAAAGATTTGGAAAGAGTCTCTTTTTATGTGTCACAGGTAGATATATAATATCTGTTTTTGTTTTCAATCTTGCATTTCAAGTACAGTGCTGTCACTCATAGTATCAGACTTGGTACATGATTTATATGGTGCAAACCTAAAGCCTAGAATATATGAATTTATGTATTAGAAATAAACTGCTTTCTCACTTTTCCATTGTAGGTTGAGGTTGTGGTTAGTTTGTTGCCTGCTAGCTTTCATTCTTCTATTGCCAATGTTTGCATTGAGGTACATTTGTATCCTTTATTTTGTCTTTTACGATCTCATCTATGCACTATTTCTAAGGAAATTATTAGTGGGGTATAACTTTTTGATGTACCGACAGCACAAGAAGCACATGGTGACAGCAAGCTATGTGGATGATTCAATGTCAAAACTAGATAGTGTTGCTAAAGATGCTGGAGTGGCGATTCTTTGTGAAATGGGCCTTGATCCTGGCATTGGTACTGTTTTTTTTTTTTTTGTCATTTTAAATATAAAGAATTAATGAAACAACAACTTATGAAGGAGGAAAACAAATTTTAAATCAAGAACAGGAAAATTCGGTTTGTAATATATCCCGCATCATTTTATAATTGACATCGTGCATGATAATATGATGTAGATCACATGATGGCAATGAAAATGATTGACGAAGCCCATAAAAGAGGAGGAAAGGTCAAAGGTTTCACTTCTTATTGTGGCGGGCTTCCTTCTCCTGCTGCAGCGAACAATCCTCTTGCGTACAAATTCAGGTAACAAGGACTTATTTGAAAATTTGTATTTCTTTTTTTTGTTGTGAAAACACCATGTCAGATTGTTTTTATTATTCAGATGCACTTTTTTTATTTGATTTTAGTTGGAATCCAGCCGGTGCTATCCGAGCAGGGAGAAATTCAGCAATATACAAGCTTCTTGGAGAGACTGTAAATGTCGATGGTCTGTTCTCTTATTTTTAATTTTTCTTGGATCACTATTGAACTTTCCATTCATGTTTTTAATTACAATTTTGGTGCAGGTAAAGAATTGTATGACTCGGCAAAGAGCTTCCGCTTGTCAGACCTCCCAGCTTTTGCTCTAGAGCACCTACCAAATAGAAATTCATTGATTTATGGAGATCTTTACGGTATCTCAAAAGAGGCATCTACTATATACAGAGCTACACTTCGTTATGAAGGTTATGTTAATTTCATCTATTTGTCACAAGACTTTATGATACTTGACGTTCTGCTTAACTTTCTCAATTCCTTTTTTTTTTAATTTTTATTTGATTAATTAGAATAACACAATTTTTTTACTTAATACAAATCCAGTAGTTAAACTTTCACATTAGCATTCAATATTTGATTGATTAGAATTCAATAGAATATTTGTTCATTTGAAGAGAAGGATAAATTAGTTCTTTCATCTTAAAATAAAATATTAATAACAAGCTTAAATAAAAGTTTAAAATTATATTAAAGGCAGGGAAAATGAGAAATGTTACTTTTTCTTTTAGTGGGGAAATAAACAATTTTTCAAGTTTTGATGGGAAAATTGGTTATTTAGAAGTTTTTATTATGAGTATGACAACAATTATCCTAATTTAAAATGGGAAAAATAATAAATTTAACTGTTATGATGGTGAATAGGAAATTTAGAATATTTCAATGAGTATACCAACAATTCTCTCTTATTATAATTATTAACTTTTGGTTTCATTTGTTCAGGCTTCAGTGAGATAATGGCTACTCTCGGCAAAATCGGATTCTTTGAAATGGAGCCCCATCCATTTATCAAGGTGGCACCTCGGCCAACTCTCCGGTCCTTTCTTAATCACCTTCTCGGTTTAAACATGTCATCAAGTGCAAAAGAGGAAGAATTTATTCAAAGATTGGTTCAGCTAGGGCATTGCAAAGACAAAACAACAGCCTCCAAGACAATCAAAGCTATTAAGTAAGAATATAGACCCATTTAAATATCTTATATGCAATACGCAGTCCATTTTTTTAATTGACACTATGGCATGCAGATTTGATGTACTTAATATGTGAATTTTGTAGGTTTTTGGGACTCCATGAGGATATGGTCATTCCGGAGTCATGTTCAAGTGCATTTGAGATTATATGTGCTAGAATGGAAGAGAGATTAACCTACAAAAACGACGAGCAGGTCAAATATATATAATTAAGGAACACAAGTACAAGAAGTTTTTATATTTTCAAACATTATTAAAAGGAATGAATTGCATTTATAACAGGATATGGTTTTGTTGCATCATGAAGTGGAGGTGGAGTTTCCGGACAGTCAGCAAACAGAGAAGCACCGAGCAACACTTTTAGAGTTTGGAAAGATCGAAAATGGAAAATCCACTACTGCAATGGCACTCACTGTAGGGGTTCCAGCTGCAATTGGAGCACTGGTAAGTTGTAGTTAAATTTATATTGTTATACCTGGTAATTGGTAATTGTCGGTAGCCGGTAGTGGATCTGTCTGCCAAGTAAATGCAGCTTAGTGTCTTTTCTTGGTTTCTTTTTGCAGCTATTACTCCATAACAGAGTGCAAAAGAGAGGTGTTGTTCGACCTCTTGACTCAGAAGTCTACATACCAGGTACTTTCATCCCTAAAAAAAATGGAAAATTCTTTATCAGACGTAGAGTGTCTATAACATGTTTTTTTTTCTTATCCGTGGTATGTGTAATTTTGGCAGCTTTGAAGATGTTGGAGACAACTGGTATAAAGCTACTGGAGGAAGTAGAGAGCTCATGAAATTGTAATTAAGAACTTATCTTCTGTATTAACATATGTTAATAAATATAATTAGCAAAATGTTGCAATGCAATAAGACTAGTTAGTGGAATGCAATAAAGCCCATATAATTTTAAGGCTTGTGAAGTATAGTACTGCCATTTTTAGAAGACATTTAAATGCATAGGATTTTATTAGTATCATACCTGTGCATTGCAACGGGGACATATTATAAGAAAAAAAATATATCAACAAAAGTAATAATTATTCAAAAATTAAGATACATGTTAATAGAAAATTTATATGATTATGTATTTTTAATTAACTTTAATCGTGATCTCTCATAATAATTTGATGATATGATGATTCTTTATTTGTAAGTACCAATGATATCAAATAATAGCTCGATTTGATTCTAATATCAAATATCGTACAACAATTGAATATCGACATATAATATGATATCAAAAACATAAATAAAAAGTGTTATCGTGTATATATATAGGATATATACACACACACACACACACACACACACACACACATATTATAAGAGAAATATATATTCACACACATGTTCCAATTTATATTATTCTTTATTTTCAATTTATATTTTTCTTCTTCTTTGTTTCCAATTTAGAATATATATACACACACAGATTGATATATATTGAAAATGTATTCTAAATTGCTCACAACAATATGCATAGAAACAAGGAAAGAAAAATAAGGAAATAAAAAAAAATATTTTTATTGTGATTTGTATAGAAACGAAGAAGTAAAGAAACAAATAAATACAAAAATGGAAGGTGGAGTCGAGAAATATGAAAACAAAAAAAATAAGGAAACAGATAAATATATTGCTAAATTTCAGAGTCTCTTCAATTTTAATTGTAACGCATTGTGTGGCAACACATGTGATGAGTATGTTTTTAACTAAATTTAGACTTTAAAACAAATGCATTTAATCAAAAAAAGACAAATTATGTAATTGGAGGACTGAGATCAAATCCGAAGTTTCATCTTTCAATCGTAGCCGTTGGCGGATCGGACACCTAATGTGCTTAATAATAGAATGGAGATATTCACAACTAGTTCTCATAGCATTTGTAAACTATATATGTCAAATTACTAGCTGACTAAAATCAATTTAACCTTATAGCAATAAAATGTAAATAAACAAAAAGATTTGCCAAGCAGTTTGGTAACTAATATATCAAATATTGAAAAAAGAAAAGAAATAAAGCACGTCTCCAACAAAATATTTCAGAATTAAAAAGGAGCGGTCACTGAAAAAAAGAAAAAAGAAAAAAAAAAGATGATTACAAAATATTATATAACTGAAATGATGAAATATTGTATTACTGAAATGATGATAAACATTTATTAAAACTTATAAATGTAAACAAGATATATACAACTTCACCGTCACATGAATTCCTTGCTCATCTAATATAGCATTACCATGCACTGACATCATTTGCTACTATGAAGGGGCTTAGTAGCAGAATCAAGAGCTGATCTGATATTGAACGGCTCAGATAAATCAGAATGGACAGCTCCAAAAGAAAGACCATTCTGATATTATTTTAAGAGTGTCCCTTGACAACATCCAAGTTTGATTGAACAACTATGGTGACAAAGTTAACACCATCCTCCCAGGTAATGAATCAGATATCAGTAGATACTCCCTTTATATTACCAAGGCTGCAACTCAAACTTACTCCCATTAAGGATGAAATTGAAAATACATAATTTTCAGTACCAAATTGCACTTTGACAAAAATATATGATAAACAAATCAGCATTCAGAGATGACCAAAGAAGTGAGTTTTTGTTCTACTTCTTGCCAATTATGAACCTTAGTCACTAACGGGTGTGATTCTGCAACACCAGTTTTGCACCACGGATACGAGTTGTGATAATCAAATAGCAAAACCTTTATGCCCACCTCAGCACATTCCAGTGCATATCTCGGGTTGTCATCTATTAGAAATTTTGCACCAAGAGACCTATACAATAAAAAAAAAGGTATTTCAAATATACCGTCAAAAACCTCAAAATTACATATTTCCCCCTCTAAAATTCATAATATCATATTCACCCTTTCAAAATTTTAAAAACTTACAAATTAACCCAATTTATTGACTAAGGGTAAATTTACCCAATTTACCCTTGGTCAATATTTGATTTGATATTTAAGTTGCACTTTATGATCCAGCAAATATGCAATTAAAAATCAACGAAGTCTTGGTAGTGCATACAAATATTTTACTTATCTAGGAATAACGGAACGACATTTCTCATGTTTGTAATTCACTCAACTGTTAACTCAAGGGTTAGTCATGCCACATTTTAGTCCGATTCCAATATCATATTGGCTTGATTTCAATGACCTATTGGGTTTGACACAGAAGCTAATTTAAGATAGGGGCAAGATTGTCACTATCAGCATAATATGTCCTTATGTTATAAAATGTTTGTGTCAGTTGCATATATTACAAATTTTACATACAATTTGGATGTATCTTATAGTAATACATGCAATTTAAAAACAAAAGAAAAGAGTAAATCACAGCATCCACCATCAATGCCAGTACACACCAGTGCTGACTTAAAGGTGTACCAGTACCTGACTACCTGGTATCATATTCCTTGATAAAAAGCAATTACCTGCAAATCTCAGATTTTGGCTTGGATTGTCCATCCAGGGCAAAATGATTCCCAAAATGGATCTCCTCAAATAAACCGGGATAGTGCTTCTCAAGCCACTCTAATGTATGATCTTTTATAGCATTCTGCCTAGACCTTTTTCCAAATGAAATGAAATAAAATTTAATTAATTATTATGGGAAATCAATAAAAAAATAAAAAATTAGAAACAAAGGAATTAAGAACCTACGTTACAACAGATAAGCTACAAAAGGAAGAGAGGTGCTGGAGTGCACTCAATGCACCAGGTATGGGATGAATACCATCTTGAAAATAGTGTGTTTTAAAGAACTCATGTACTAAAATATCAGCTGCAATATTTAATAAAACAAAAGCATGTTAGAATTTACAATACATAAAACTCAAAATTGCTGAACACAAAAATTGAGTAGCACATGCTTTGAAGCAGTCGTAATATTTCTTAGATTTGGGTACAATGGGCCTGGTATTTAGCAGCCTGGGTCTCAAAATGAACCTAGAAAATAAATTAAAGACAAAAACTATATCAATTCCGAGTAACAACAACAACAACCAAGCCTCTAGTCCCAAACAAGTTGGGGTAGACTAGAAATAAAACCCAATCACAATCATAAAATATCTATGAGTTTCATTTCATGAGAGAATGGCTGTTTTTCGACCATTGGTCTATCGTTGGCTCGCCACACCTATCACGACCCTCCTCCTTTATCCTGTCTTGGGACAGGCTGTGCAGAAACTACACAGGCGGAGTTTCAATTCCAAGTAAAGAAAATAAAAAACTATTTAGTACCTTCTGATCTTGAACATTTCCATATCTGCATCAATTCCAAGTAAACAACATAAATGATCAAGACCAGAAGAATTTGGATCCAAAACACACATTATAGTAATACATACCTTAAAAAATTCATACACATGATATTCTGATACAGAGTGATTCCAGGAGCACCGATCAGCTATAAACTTATTTAGAGCTGATAGAAAACTTCCAAGAACTGTTAAATGACCACAGATGAGATAAATCAGACACGCATTAAAATGAACCTTCACAATTGAGCAAACAACTAAACAAGCATTAAAAAAAATTATGGATTAATAACAAACCTTCATCCACATCAACAGCAACAACCAATTTTTCTTGATTGGGGTTACCAGGAAACCCCAAAGGCTTCCCATTTCCACATTCACCGCTACCATTAACATGACAATTTGGATCAGAATTCTTCACAAGAAACAGTTCGGACCCATTAATCGGTTGCTTGTACCGGGCCACGGCACAGCTTTTTTGAATTTGATCCCTCCTAATACTCAACCCGTATTTTAGATTTAAACCCGATCCAATACCCATGTCAAAAGAAATCCTATTTTGGATCAAGCACCTCTCATTCGCCTCACTCAGATGAGAAAATCCACAAAAAATCGCGGGAGCAAGAGTACCGTTCACAGCCATTAACGGAGAAGAGCCACAGTTTCTCAAAAGGTACCGCGACAATAAAATAACCCTTCTATTTAACATAATAGCAATAATTCAATGCCCGCATTCCAAGAAAAAATAAAAAAGTATACCTAGGTATTACTAAAGATATAAAAAAATGTTAAGTAAATTTATATTAAGAAAAAGATGTAACTTTAAACTTCTGGCTATAATAACTCAGAATAAAAAAAAACATCTTTCCGAGCTATTTCATCCAATAACGAAAAGGTGGGCAATTGCTTTCTTTCATAAAAAAAACCAAATGATCAAATGAGGAGGTTGCGGCAAGGAGAAGAAGAAGGAGAAAGAGATCAGAACCCGATCCAAGTTTTACAAAAGATTCATCTTTTTTTGCTGGTAATAATTTGGCATATTTAGAACTAATAACCGGAGATAATTCATCCGGCGGGATCCAACGCTGCGTCTCGACTCTCGAGGCGATTAGGCGAAAGAGTTTCAATTGCTTTTTGTGAGAAGCGAAACTTCCGGGGGCCTTTTAGGAAAAAGTGCTCTGGTGCCGTCCAATCGGAGAATTCGCATCCTCTGAGATATCTCATATTTTGCATGACTTTTTGGAACATTTCAACCGTTGTAATACGTTCTGCGCGAATCTCAAAGTTCAAATAATACTGGCTGCCGACGTAACCCCGAATAGGCACCGGACACGTCGGTCACGTAAAATATGAGATATCTCAGAGGATACCCACTCCCGTCGAATCAGAATGAGAGAGGAATAAAGGGTGGAGCTTTTGTCCAAAGGGCTTTTAACAAAGCCACATTTAAAGTCAGTCCTAAACCATCCGATTCGTGCTAAATTTGGATGGACGGTTTAGATTTACGAAACCATTGAAATTTATTAAGTTTTAAATATGTTTGGACGAACCTTAACGCAAATCAGATGGTAAGGATCGGTTTTGGATGAGATTTTGTCCGAAGCCCTTGGTATAAAACCCAATTTGGAGTAGAATACTTGCAGCCGAGACAATCATTTCGGAGACTATTTGGATTACTGATAGTTCGCTTTGAGATGCGTGTAGATTAAAACGAGCGATTATGATATCAAGCTACACTGTCAGGCATTGCACTGGATCTGAATTCGTCCAATCGTATTCGTAGGGGACCAATGTCATTTAACATTTTTTTTTTTTCTAAAAATTCTGCATTTATATATTTGAGCATTTATTCCCATGGATAACTTTCAGTGGAAGGTTGTTCCATTGACTGATGACTCCTTTCTGATATCCCCTCCTGATCCTATTTGGCGCAAGATAGCAGTGGACGAAGGTCAAATTCTGTTAGGGGATATAGTCTTTCCACTTGAAGTCTTTGATCCGGTTGAGTTTGATGGAGGTTGGGAACCTGTGTCGTTTTGGGTGAAGATATTCGGGTTGCCTTCCTCGTTTTGAAATGGATCAGAGTTTACAAGATTGATCAATGAGATTGGGGGTACTATTCTTCAGGTTGATCCTTTATCTAGGGACAGGGTTAACATGAAGTATTTGAGACTCAAGATTGGTGTTTCAGAGAGATCTGACATTCCTCCATGTCGTAAAATGTTGTTTGCTGGTCCGGATGGGGTTTCTCGCTTTTACTGGATTCAATTTGTAGTAGAGGGCAATGGCAGAGGTCCTACCGGGGCGAACCAGTTCACAACCGATAATGCTAGAGCTCAACAGCGTCGGTTCAGACCACCCTTTCCTCAGGGGAAAATCCGACCTCACCCGAATCTGCCTCCTCCTTCCCTTGCGCAGCGGCCTCCTCATTCTGACTATACCCTTCCTCCGAGATTCCCATTTCCACCATATCAGTCGCCTCATCAGCCTCAGCCGTCTCAGCCATCACATCCACCTCAACCGGTTCAGTCGCCGCCTCAGCCGGTTCAGCTGTCTCAGCCAGTTCAGCCATCTCAACCGACTTTACTGCCTCTGCCGCCTCCACTGTCGGTGCAGCCAGTTCAACCTAGGCAGCCAGCATCAGCACCAGTGCCTAGGCAGCCAGCACCAGTGCCTAGGCAGCCAGCACCAGCGTCTATGCAGCCAGCACCAGCGTCTATGCAGCTAGAGTCTATGCCATCATCTCAGCCACTATTGCTACACCCACCGCTGCCGAAATCACCTCACCCTTCATCTCACCCATCTCAGCCTAAACCTACACAGCCTCCTTCTTCTCATCCTACATCTCAACCGCAGCCAATTACCTCTGTCACAGCGATTGTTAATAACAATTGTTTCTCTCCTTTATTGACTTAATCTGACCAGGGGGTTGATTTGAGTGATGTTGGGTCGGGTAATGGTTTGGATTATGATCCTTGGTCCTCTTCTTCACAGGCTGATGTGCCCCCTCCTCCTCCCCATCCACCTCAATCCATTGCCTCTAAGGATCCTTGGGAGAATGCTATTCGTTTTGAGAAGGAGAAAAAGCGCAAGGGTAAACATTCGGCCGCTACCATCTCGACGGAAGAAACCAGAAATAGTCTCCGGGTGAAACTCAATCAAATGGTGGGGGCGAAAGAGACTCAAGCTGGAGGGTCTGATTTGGCTAAGCCTTTGATTAAGGCAAAAACAGGTATGCAATTTTTAATTGAACAATTTCCTTATTCTTCCTTATCTGATTTGGATTTGGTTAAATTATACGATGTTAGTGGTTTTAAATTAGGGGACACTTTAGAAGATAGTATTAGGATAGTTCAATCTCTTCGGTCTCTTTCTAAGAACAAACTTGAGTCTGTGATACACACTAATTTAGGTACAGGTCAGATTTCTAGTTCAGACATTAATGACATAGCCCAATGTGATAATGATTTAGGGGGTTCTAATAGTTTCCATGGTTAAATTTTTAAATTGGAATGCGAGGGGCTTAGGAATGTCGGTTAAAAGACGATACTTGAGTGATATGCTTAGAGATAATAAAATTGATATGGTATGTATTCAGGAAACTAAGAAAGATACTTTTCATGATCGGACTTTGAGAGCTTTGAGTACCTCTATAAATATATGGGAATTTAAGCCCTCTGAGGGAGCATCTGGTGGTTTACTTTTTGGGTATAATGATAATTTATTCACTTTGATTGCCTCTTATGTACGACAATTTTCTATTACTTTGCATGTTAAGAATAAACTCGATAATTTTGAGTGGTGTTTTACTACAGTTTATGGTCCTCTAAATTCTGCATCACGAAGAGATTTTTTGTTGGAATTACAAGACATAGATAATTTAGGTATTGATGCTTGGCTTATTATGGGAGACTTTAACATGATTAGAAGAAGGTCTGAAAGGACTGGTTCCACTTTTAATCATATAATTAGTAGTAGATTTAATTCTTTTATTAGACATAATCAATTAATGGAGCTGTCTTTATCAGACAGAAAATTTACTTGGGCCCGATCTTTAAATTCAACATCCCAAGCTTTATTAGATAGAGTATTGTGTTCTACTTCTTGGAATTCTCATTTTAATTCAGCTAGACTTTCTTCTTTACCTAGAACATATTCAGATCATAATCCTATCATTTTAGATACATAAGCTATAATATTTTCTCCTTCAAAAATAATTAGATTTGATAAGACGTGGTTGGACTATGAGGGTTTTTATGAATTGCTCTCTTCTTGGTGGTTAGATAGCCCTTTGACAAATGATCTTGGTTTAAGTTGGAAATTAAAAATGCAAATTTTAAGGAGAAAATTAAGAGGTTGGAGTTCAAATATTAGAGGTGAAAAAAGACGACTTAAGGCTAGTTTACTCCATAAAATAGATAATTATGAACATAAAGTAGATGATTATACCATTTCAGATTTTGATCTTGATGATTGGCGTTTCTGTCAATCTGAGTTACATAAAATTTATCTGAAAGAAGAGCAATATTGGCAACAGCGATCTCGGTTAAAATGGTTTCTTGAAGGAGATCTTAATACTAAATTTTTTCATGTCACTGCTTCTTCTAGAAAAAAGAAAAATACTATTAGTTGTTTAGATATTAATGGTGTTACAATATATGATCAATCTATACTTTTACGACATATTACGGATTATTATAAAAGCCTTATGGGATCCTCTTCCACTAGAATAGTTTCTTTACAAGCGGATTTATGGCCAACTTCTGATAATTTAACTTTGGAACAACGTACCTCTTTAGAAACTCCCTTTACATTAGAAGAGATTAAACATATAGTTTTTGAATGTAATCCCTCTAAAGCATC
Organism: Carex rostrata; assembly: GCF_964058835.1. NCBI lineage: Eukaryota > Viridiplantae > Streptophyta > Magnoliopsida > Poales > Cyperaceae > Carex > Carex rostrata. The sequence goes on from NC_135921.1 coordinate 12,574,707, forward strand.
TGGTCCGGATGGCATGTCTTTTCAATTTTATCAATCTTTTTGGGAAGTCATTAAAGATGATTTACTTAGAATATTCACTGCTTTCTATAATCATGAGTTAGATGTATCTAAATTTAATCTAGCTACTATTTGTTTAATTCCAAAAAAGGATGACGCAATTACAGTACGGAATTATAGGCCTATTAGTTTAATTAATTGTAGTTATAAGATCATTACTAAGTTACTAGCTAATAGATTAGCCTTAGTTTTGGATTCTATTATTGATCCATCTCAGACAGCGTACATTAAAGGAAGGTTCATCCTGGATAATGTAGTTAGTGCACATGAGGTTTTGCATCAAGTTAAGATTAATAAACAACAGGGTGTATTGTTTAAATTAGATTTTGAGAAGGCTTTTGATCATGTTAATTGGGATTTTCTTTTAGAAGTAATGCAGGCTAGGGGCTTTGGACAAAGATTTATTACATGGATTCGATTAACTTTAGAAGGAAGTAGAACGTGTGTTAATTTAAATGGTACTTTAGGTCATTATTTTTCTTGTAAGAGAGGGGTTAGACAAGGTGACCCACTCTCTCCTTTTCTTTTTATTCTAGTTACTGATGTACTTAACAAAATTTTACAAAGAGCTAAGTTAGGAGGTTATGTTGACGGGTTAGGAAACTTTCCTAATGTAGGTAATATTATGAATCTGCATTTTGTAGATGATACTTTACTATTCCTTAGAGCTGATAAGGATGTCCTATTGCATATTAAATGACTTCTTCTTGCCTTTGAGAATGTTTCAGGTCTTAAAATAAATTATGACAAAAGTGAAATGTATCCTCTCAACTTATCTGATTTAGAATGTGAGGATTTGGCTACTATTTTAGGATGCAAAGTAGCTTCTTTACCACTTACCTATTTAGGGGTACCTATTAATAACAAAGCCTTAAATGATATAGATTGACAACTTCTAATAGATAAGATTGAAAAGAGACTTCAAAGTTGGAAAATGGTCTTTACTCTCTTTAGGAGGTAGAGTCACCCTTCTAAATTCTGTGTTATCTGCAATCCCATTATATTGGATGTCTATGTATAGATTACCCACAAAAATTAGGAATAAGATAGATAAAATTAGACGTAAATTTCTTTGGCATGGGGGTAATTCCACAAGGAAAAAATATCACTTGGTATCTTGGAGGGAAGTTTGTAAAAGTAAAGATCAAGGTGGTTTGGGTGTATTAGATTTAAAATTAATGAATCAATCTCTTTTAGCTAAATGGTGGATTAGATTTCTTGATAATTCGGTTCATGGTACATGGAAATCACTACTTTTAAGTAAGTATGGCAGTAGAACCAACCCTTCAGTGTGTTCTCCATTCTGGAGATCGATTTTAAAAGACCATGTGGTCATTAACTTAGGTTTAAATAAGGAGATAGGCAATGGTAAGTCTACGGCTTTTTGGCTAGATAGGTGGTGTACTGAACATGCTCTACAGCATCAATATCCCAATTTATTTTCAATTGTTACCAATAGATTCGTGTCTGTGGCTGAGGCTTTTGTTAATTCTTATTTGCACCTTAGTTTTAGACGACAATTAACTGGAATATATAGGGAGGAATGGTTAGCTTTGCAAAATAGATTCTTTTAATTTACTCTATCTAACCAATTAGAAGATAGGATTATATGGCGATGGTCCACAGATGATAACTTTACTGTTCATTCCTTTTATAAATGGTTAGAATACGGGGGAATGCCTAATTCTGAATATAGCACCATATGGAAATCCCATATTCCATTAAAAATTAAAATATTTTTATGGCTTGTCCGAAAGGACAAGATTTTGACTAAGACTAACTTAGTCAATAAAGGCTGGCAAGGAGATACGAAATGCGTATTCTGTGACCACATGGAGAATACAGAACATCTTTTTGTTCAATGTTCTTACATTAGCTTAATATGGAACTGGATAGCCGATCATAATAACTTTAGTTATAATTGTCACACTTTAGAAGATTTATGGTTGATTGATGCTTCAATTCCTTTCAAGGATAGACTATTAATTGAATTATTACGAGGGACTGTACTATGGATAATTTGGTTAGAATGAAATAGATTATGTTTTAATAATAGTACCCCTTGTTCTATTAGGAGTATAGGTACTAAGATTATTTCTTTAACTCAATTTTGGTGTCAATCTAGAGGTGATGATTCTTTCTTTAAATTAAATCTTATAATGCCTTTTGATGTTAAAGATCTTCCAGATCTCCTTCTGTTGGAAGGGGAAAGAAGTCCAGAACCGACCCAAGCTTTGGACCTTCTGGTGCAGGGTTCTGGGGATGGCAACCTCCCATCTCTAATGTCTGGCGACGAGGAGGATGAAGACTTATTAGATCTATAGTACTTAGTTTTATGCATGTTATGATGTTTTTGTACTTTCTTATGTTCTTGCCTTAGTTGTGGGCATGTTATGTTTGTTTTTTCTGTTTTTAGTTTGTTTCTGCTATTGTTTTGAACAGTTGTACAGACTCGCCGTATTTGATTTTGGTACCAATTTTAGGTACCAGGTCAGATATGCACTGGTTTTTTATTCCAAATGAAATCGGTGGTAAATGCCACTATTTTTCAAAAAAAAAAATATTCTAAAAATTCTCTTGCCTCACTTTCAAATTACGACTTACGACATAAAAAGGGAAAATTATAGTGGAGTAAATATTAAAGAGGAGATCAGTTAATAATAGTTTATTTTGATAGTTCGTTTAAAAAAATAGTGTTTCAATTTGAAATCCAACATTATAGGTATAATATATATTATTTAAATATCATGTCTACAAAATATAATGAGATTTGGTATATGTTTTATGATATAACAGGTGATTTGAAATTTAAATGGTCAACGGCTCTTATTGTATTATCAAATATTGCTTAAATTATATGTCCAATAATATACCTATAATTTTTATTTTTTTATTTTTTTAAATCTGTTGTCAAGATTGTTAAAATAACCATTGTCAAATAATCCCTCATCAATACTAAATTATTTAGAATTAGAAGTACTCTTAGTAATAAAGTAAAATAGTATTCAATAAAAGAATTAAAATGTCCTCATATGCTATATTAATAAGGGGCTAGGCCACTATGACATTGGTGTTATTTGAAATTAAATAACACCAACTTTTAAACCCTTAGATCTGCCTTGAGATTCGTACAAAATAAAGTGCTTGAACAGTAAAAGCGGATATTACGAATCTCAAGGCAGATCTAAGGGTTTAAAAGTTGGTGTTATTTAATTTCAAATAACACCAATGTCATAGTAGCCTAACTCATTAATAAGTTACAAAGTAAAGATTAAAATGTCAAAAGTTTTAAAAAATGATAGATTAACTTTATTATACCTAATTAAAAATATGTTTAAATTTTTATAACAACATCAAGATTTCCCTACCTCAAAAAAACATCAAGATTTCCAAACCTAGAATCATAACTCAATCGCTAAATTATGATTCGAGATTTTGGAAATATATGTTATATTTGGATTTTTGAAATTTTTTTTTATGTTATGGATAAAAATTTCTCACCCAGCCCTCTAGCTTGCATACAATTAATTAATAAATTTCAGCCCAGCTTATCAAAAGCCTTTTAAATATCGGCCTTGAAAATGTAATTATTTTTTTGTTTAAACTTGTTTCCAAAACTTATATTTTTTTTAATAGAGATTGTTATTTATCAGTTATTGCTAGCTGATCTTTAAAAAATAAATAAATAAATCAGTTAAAAGAAGAAGATATAAGATTCAGTACAAATTTAAGACATTAAGATGTTTCAAAAATTGCAATATCAAATATTAACTAACAAATTAAAAAAAATAATTGCTAGTATAGTAAGAATTTGTGTATGTATTAACAATCAGAACTGTGTAAACAATATAAAAAATTATTGTATAATATAGATGGCACTTATTCAACAAAACCAACTAGTTTTGTGGAGTATGGCTAATATAACATCAGTGTCATTTCAGTCTATATAACACCAACTTCAAAATCTATCAAATCGAGTTCAAATGGTGAATCCAACCCGTTCAAACTAATTTACTTTATGAGTGATGCGTTTTCATGCAAACTTTTTATATTTTCGAGTTATTTTAGTATCAAATCAAGCGACAAAAAAATTGAAAAATGAATGTATTAAAATTAACTTAAAAACTCACACATTTGACCGCTTGACTTGATACCAAATAAACTAAAAAACTTATAAATTTTACATGTAAACGCACAACTAATAAAATAGATCGGTTTGAACGGTTTGGATTCATCATTTGAACTCGATTTGATAAGTTTTGAAATTGGTGTTATATAGACTAAAATAACACTAATGTTATATTAGCCATACTCAGTTTTGTGCCCTTCGGCCATTAGCAGTATAATTTTCATTAAGAACAAAAAAATAAAATAAAATCCTTTGTACAAATTAAAAGAACCCAGTTCCACTTTGAAACTGTACTTATATATATAAAAAAAATCTATACATACATGAATGATATATATCAATTCGTTTACCCCACAACAAATCCAAATTCAACTAATTTTACCAATTTACCTTTCAAAACTTGTTGGTGTTTTGGGAGTATGAACAATTCCTTGCTCAATATCACCTCCTCTTGGACTGCCAGAGGGCCCCACAACCTGTTTCCCTCTACTTAGAAGCCTCTTAAGAGACCTAAACCCAGCTGAAACTGGCGATTTCATCTCCTCTGGTGGTACCATGTTTTTCATTGTCCGTGTCGGCACATCGATAACAAGCGTACCAGTATCTCCTCTTTTCCTTGAACAAGAACTGTTGGAACTAGATATGGTTACTGGTACCGTACCTGTAGTAACATCATCCTGGATACCGTAAAACAACATGTTGGTCGGCAGTACCTGGCCTTCAGTCACATAGCCTTCCCGTGAAACGGCATTCAATGAGTGAGCCTGCACCGACTCTAAATTTGGTTCTTGGGTGTGTACCGAGTCGGTGCCAACCGCACTACGGCACAGAGGACAAGTGGTGTGAGAATGAAACCACATGTCTATGCACTTTACATGGAATCCATGATTGCATTTTGGTAGAATTCTCACCTCCTCTCCTTCGGCTACATCCGACAAACAGACCGCACACTCCAGCTGGTTTTTGAACCCCTTTGCATCAAAAATTGTAGCTTTTAAGGATTGAAGCACAGCCAAGTCAAGGCCACGGCTGATCACTGGTAAATTGTCGGTCGCAGGGGCTAAGTGGGGTTGTTGGTAGTTCCGCCGATGGCCGTTACGCATGGCCTTTTTTGCATAAAGATAGACTAGAGCCATCACGACTACTACTAAGAACATAAATATAACAGTACCCAGTAATGCTGAAGTATTGAGGTCTGGAGATGATCCTTGATTATCTGACATTGTCAGAGGGTTTTCAGATTAAGTCTTCGTGTTTAGTTTTGCTTGTGATTTAGAGAGAGGGAGATGGGTTATGAGTGATTTGGTTGGTAGTTGAGGAGAAAATTATACAGGAGAGACCGAGACAGAGTCAGTCTTAGCGAATACAAGTCAAATAGAGGGGGCGATGCATGAGAAAGGGACATGACATGGATCTCCGAATTAAGATCTAGTAATCTGCGTCGTTATATAGGACTTAATGACTTATACGTGACACACTTTGGATTGCGTTAGAGGCCACGTCAGCTGCATAGGCAGTCCAGATCAACAACTTATTGTCCTAGCAATCAGGGAAACTTCAAAAGGAAACTTCTCACAAGAAAACTTCAAAAAATCTCTGCTGCATTCGGAATGCAAACAGGTAAGACAAATGCAGCTGGTACTAATGTTTGTGGTGTGGAAGGAGAGATGTAGAAGGATTTTTTAAGAAATAGAAAAGACGGCTAGGGCATTCAAGGGCGGACTTAGTGTATTTTAGAGAGGAGCAACTGCCCCTTCTTGAATTTTCAAGTTTTATATAAATTTATAGGTTTGGTTCGATTTTGTCTCTCTCTGAAATTTTATTTGCCCATCTAGACTTTTGGTATTCAATTTAATATTAAATTTAGAGTTAAAATTATGATAAATTTCTTGAATTCTAATTGGTAATTAGGATTAAAAGTCGGAGTATTGAAAATTAGAAATTAGAGCATTGTTTTTTATCTAATACCCAATTAGCTAATGGGTTTGAACCCGATTAACTATTCAAATCCGATTTATTATTTTCTTGCATCTCCCTGACAAAAATTTTGGATCCGCTCTGAGCATTGGAAGGGGAAATCATAGCTGAATACACAAGTTGGTTTCAACAGTAAACTAACCTATGCTGGAAGATGACAACTGCATCTTCACTACTTTAATTTCGTTTACTTGGAAACTTGTACATAATTTTATGCTTTCATTTCTTTGCTTTTTAAACAAAAACAATAATGTAAATTGACATCTTTGATGTCTGTTGCAATGGAATCTGAGGGGCTTGACCCCCACATTTCTACTTCAAAAAAAAGAAAACAATTCATTGTCCTATATATCTATAGATTTATTTACTCTTGGCCCAAGTCAGCATTAATTCAATTCGGGTCAGGAACCTTGCTCTCTTGGACATATAAATTAATTGTCTGTATTTTGTATATAACCTTTTCATATAAGTTCCAATTCAGTTCAATTTTTTTTATGGAAAGCTTACAAGCTATGTTACAACTTGTGTATTTTGATCAGTTTGTCATTAACAAGTTAGATGTGAATTTTGTTTAGTCATCTAGGAAGAATAATAGTAGTTAGTGTTATGATGCTTGAATTGTCTTCTAAGTAACTTTAGGATGTTATGAATATGAATATATAACAACTCAAAAACTTAATGTAAGCAAGTAGCTAGATTGTTATTATTATCAAATTGTATCTTTGAGTTAGAATTTATTTCATCTTTTCTTTAGTTGAGTTTTTTTATTCGTTTATGAGTGATGTATTGTTAAACTTGTTAGATCTCTAAGCATCTCTGTCACGCAGGGTGTATTGTTATCAGGCCAAGATCAATACATATAATATGCATATTTAATAATAAATTTAGTTTCTCGAGAACCGATCTTTGTTGGAAAAAAACAATGTTTTTCGCATGGAAAGTCACATGTTTAAAATCTATATAGGATTTTTTTTAAATATTAAATAGTTGAGTGACTTGATTTTCAAGATTTTTACTAAAAAAGATTTAATTTTTCAATTTTTCATCATGTTAGATATACAAAAATCTAAGAATATAATTGTGTGTGTGTGTGTGTATATAGAGTAAGGCTACCATATATTGCAATGCATAAGCATTTTTGTACATTGGACTATAAATTACCGGATTCAAAGTCCAAATAACCGATCCAAACCATCCATCTTGTTCTTCATATTAATATGTGTTTGGAGACCAAATTTTATATTTTTTGGAAATTTTCTACTATTTTTTTAGATTTATTGAAAATCACTGTTTTTTATGGTCCAGATTTGTCTAAAAAACAACGATTTTCAATAAATCTAAAAAAATAATAAAAAAATTTCAAAAAATGTAAAATTTGGTCTCCAAGCACATATTAATATGGAGAACAAGATGAACAGTTTGGATCGGTTATTTGGACTTTGAATCCAGTGATTTATAGTCCAATGCACGAAAATGTTTATGCATTGCAATGTATGGAGCCTTACTCTATATATATATATATATGGTAGCCTAGGCATTTTCGTGCATTGGACTATAAATCACCGGATTCAAAGTCCAAATAACCGATCCAAATCGTTCATCTTGTTCTCCATATTAATGTGTGCTTGGAGACCAAATTTTACATTTTTTGGAATTTTTTTTATTATTTATTAAGTCACTTTGAAAACTGCTAATCCAACGATGCCTTTTGATTTTACTGTTGCCGTTGAATTAGCGATTTTCAAAGTGACTTAATAAATAGTAAAAAAATTCCAAAAAATTTAAAATTTGGTCTCCAAGCACATATTAATATGGAGAACAAGATAAACAGTTTGAATCGGCCATTTGGACTTTGAATCCGGTGATTTATAGTCCAATGCACAAAGATGCCTATGCATTGCAATGTATGGTAGCCTTACTCTCTCTCTCTATATTATTGTAACTTTCTTGTATTTAACTTACATTCTCTAAGAAGTTCTATTTCAATAGTAAGTTTTGTATTTCTTTTAAAATTAATGTACATATACATATATATATATTATTTGTATATAATATTCATAGAGTGAGTCTATGGTACTATGCATATCACGGGTTATTACTGTGCTACGACTCTATATTCGAGTTTTCAAATCCTAACGGTCGATCCGAACCGTTCATCTTGTTCTCCATATTAATATGTGTTTGGAGACCAAATTTTACATTTTTTGAAAAAAATTTACATTTTTTGAAAAAATTTTACTATTTTTTTAGATATTTAGAAAATCACTTGATCTGAAAATTCTGGACCATCCAAAAACAGTGATTTTCAATAAATCTAAAAAAATAGTAAAAAAATTTCAAAAAATGTAAAATTTGGTCTCCAAACACATATTAATATGGAGAACAAGATGAATAGTTCGGATCGACTGTTAGGATTTGAAAACTCGAATATAGAGCCGTAGCACGGTAACAAATTGTAATATGCATAGTACCATAGACTCACTCATATTCATATGCATTCGCATTACTGCTTAAAGTGCTTATGTACTATGCATGTAGCTAACTGCATTTAAAACAGTTGATAAAATAAAAGTTCGTTTTCAGAAATGTATTATTTATATGGAATACTAAGGTGACTATTTTGTAATTATAGTGATATTTTACCGTTGTGAGGTTAGTTTAACCAAATTAAATAGTTGGGAGTAATATTCAATAAAGAACCACATAGTTTAGAAAAAAAAAAAAATACAATTTTTGTTTTAACACAGAATGTTGCATCCCTAGTTCACCTCATAGGCCCATAGTTGTTGTTAAGAATTCCTACACGTTTTTAGAAAAATAATACAATTTCATTGACTATGTCTTAAAGCGTATGAGAATATCTTTCTACATATTATACAAGCTGCACAGACATTAATAAAGTCGTTGTCATTGTCCCAACAAATTGTAATGAAAATTACCACAGTTGGAGAGAGTATAAGAAATTGTGAATGAAATTAAATAATGAAGTTAAATGAATAAAAATGGTTTCATCATATTGTGAATTTTTTGTTGGTTTGTTATTTGATAGAGCTATGTTGGTGATATGGTCAAGCTCTGATGTTTTTGTTTTTATTGATGGGTCAAGCTTTAATATGCTGCTTGTTTTCAGTTGATTGTTATGATTTTGTTAGGAGATTTTTTTGTTAAACAGTTTCGATAATAGAAGGTTTCTTAAGGGTTTTAGACTTTAGAGCTTGATTTAACAGTAGGACAAGTGGGCAGTCTGTACTGTTTGGTACCAGTACTGGTAATAGAATATTTTCTTATATTTCCTTTTGAATTCATTTCTTTTTCTGTTTATAAAAAGTAAAACCAGATTACTCTGGTAAAAAATTCCGAATGAAATAAAAATTGAACTTAATAAAACAAAAAAATGCATCATGTTATCAGTACATCAAGCCCCACATTATCTGTACCAAGGATTAAGAAGTGATCCGAAGTTTTTAGGTTTTGTTTACGCGAAGCTTGGGTTCTTTTCCGGCTGGGCTCGTCAATGTACAAGGAATCAAATGTTGCGTATTACAGTTTGTGAAATTTAGGATGAGATATTCGGTTTTGTAACTTTGTTTCGATTTTCAGTTTTTCTATTATTTCAAAAGTTTTGGTCACATTTTCAGAAACAAGAATAAAAATTTACTGGTACTGTTCTAGCTTTTTGACTGAGTGTTATGCTCAGTTTGTTGGTCCTTTTTATGTCCTTCTATTTGATGGATTCGATAAATATGGTTTAAGTGGTACCAATTGGTACATTGAATTGTGCAGAAAAACTGAAACAGATTAATTGTCTTGATTTGTACCAAGCAAAAGTGCACACACTGTAAATCAAACATTTCAGTAAAAAAAAAAACATTCAATTTGAGGACTGAATAGTCTGAACAGAATTTAAGTAATAAAAATAGCAAAACCAAGGAACTATTGCATTAAATAGCAAGAATTAATTGAACTAATAATTGTACAAGTTCATCTATTTTAGAGTCACGAAGTTACAATATAATCATCAATAAGAAAAAACAAATAACAGATCCTTTGTGCAAAGTGAAAAAAAAAAACAAATTCAACGAACAGATGAATATGTTCTAAATTTCCAATGATTGGTGAGAACCCAATTCAACTTGGAACTGGTAACTATATATGTATATCCAATTTCCTTTTATACCCACCAACAAATCAAAATTTATAATGTTTACTAATTTACCCTTGAAAACTTCTTGGTGTTTTGGGAGTGTGAATAATCCCTTGCTCAATGTCACCTCCTCTTGGACTGGCAGAGGGCCCCACAACCTGTTTCCCTCTGCTTAGGAGCCTCTTAAGAGACCTAAACCGAGCTGAAACCGGCGATTTCATCTCCTCTAGTGGCATTGCACTTGTAGGCAAAATCGATATAGGTGACAGTACCGTGTTTTTCATTGTCCGTCTTGGTACATCGATAACAAGTGTACCAGTATCACCTCTTTTCCTTGAACAAGAACTGTTGGAACTAGATATGGTTACTGGTACCGTACCTGTAGTGACATCATCCTGGATACCGTAAAACAACACGTTGGTCGGCAGTACCTGCCCTTCAGTCACATAGCCATCCCGTGAAACGGCATTCAATGAGTGAGCCTGTACCGACTCTAAATTTGGTTCTTGGGTGTGTACCGAGTTGGTACCAACTGCACTACGGCACAGAGGACAAGTCGTGTGAGAATGAAACCACAGGTCTATGCACTTTACATGGAATCCATGATTGCATTTTGGTAGAATTCTCACCTCCTCTCCTTCGGCTACATCCGACAAACAGACCGCGCACTCCAGCTGGTTTTTGAACTCCTTTACATCAAAGATTGTAACTTTCAAGGATTGAAGCACAGCCAAGTCAAGGCCACGGCTGATCACTCGTAAATTGTCGGTCGCAGGGGCTAAGTGGCCGTTACGCATGGCCTTTTTTGCATAAAGATAGAATAGACCTATCACGACTACTACTAAGAACATAAATATAACTGTACCCAGTAATGCTCCATTGCTGTTTATGAATGCTGAAGTATTGAGGTCTGGAGATGATCCTTGATTATCTGACATTGTCAGAGGGTTTTCAGATTAAGTCTTCGAATTTAGTTTTGCTTGTGATTTAGAGAGAGGGAGATGGGTTATGACTTAAGTGATTTGGTTGGAAGTTGAGGAGAAAATTATATTTATATAGGAGAGGAGAGACCGAGACAGAGTCAGTCTTGGCAAATGGCAATACTTATATAGGAGAGGAGAGACCGAAACAGAGTCAGTCTTGGCAAGTGGCACATAGAAGTCAAAGAGAGGGGGCGATAAGGAAGGGACATGACATCGATATCCGAATTGAGATCCAGTAATCTGCGTCGTTCATTTTAGTCTGGCGCGAATCTTGAAGCAAACCACTATATTCCAAATAGAGTATTCCCTACGATCAGGTACCTTAGGTATATCAGATGCGATCTAGAGAGCTTATTTGAGAGCGGGATTAGAGGCTCTAAATAATGCATGCCCAGGGGCCAGGCCACGTCAGCTGCATAGGCAGTCCAGATCAACAATTCATTGTCCGTTCAGATTTATTTACTCTTGGCCCAAGTCAGCATTAATTCAATTTATTTACTCTTGGACATATAAATTAATTGTTTGTAAATTTTGTATATAACCTTTTCATATAAGTTCCAATTCAGTTGAAATTTTTTTTATGGAAAGCTTACGAGCTATATATATGCTTTCATTTTTCTTTTTCAGTTTGTTATTAACAAGTTAGATGTGAATTTTGTTTAGTCATCTAGGAAGAATAATAGTAGTTAGTGTTATGATGTTTTGAATTGTCTCCTAAGTGACTCTAGGATGTTATTATGTGTATTTACTATTTTAGAAATAGTAAATAAAAGTAGTTAAGAATTGTGATAAATGTTAAGAAGCATCTATACATAGATAGAATATATAACTCAAAAACTTAATGTAAGCAAGTAGCTAGATTGTTATTACTACCAAATTGTATCTTTGAGTTAGAGTAATTATCTCATCTTTTCTTTAGTTGAGTTGAGCTTTTTTAATAGTCTATGAGTGATGTATCGTTAAACTTGTTAGGTCTCCAAGCATCTCTGTCACACAGGGTGCATCGTTATCAGGCCAGGATCAATACATATAATATGCATATTTAATAATAAATTTAGTTTCTCGAGAACCGATTTTGTTGTAAAAAAAATTATGACTTTCACATGGGAGGTCACATGTTCAAAATCTATATAAGATCTTTGTTGATAAAAAAATCAATGTCTTTTGTATGAGAAGTCACATGACAATGAGAGTCATGCTAGGAAAAAAAAAACTTCAAAATATGTGAGTATTTGTTGTGGTAGTCAAGTAAAAAAAATACTTGGGAGTAATATTCAATAAAGAACCACATAGTTTAGGAAAAAAAATACAATTTCTTTTAACACAAAATGTTGCATCCCTAGCTAGTTCACCCCAAAGACCCATAGTTGTTGTTAAGAATTCCTACACGTTTTTGGAAAAATAATACAATTTCATTGACTATGCCTTAAAGCGTATGAGAATATCTTTCTACATATTATACAAGCTGCACAGACATTAATAAAGTCGTTGTCATTGTCCCAACAAATTGTAACGAAAATTACCACAGTTGGAGAGAGTATAAGAAATTGTGAATGAAATTAAATAATGAAGTTGAATTAAAAAAAAAGGTTTCATATTGTGAATTTTTTTCTTGGTTTGTCATTTGGTAGAGCTATTATGGTGCCATGGTCAAGCTCTGATTTGCTGCTTGTTTTCAGTTGTTGTTATGATTTAATATTTTCATAGGGTTGTTCTTGTAAAATTTGGAGTTATGTTAGAGTTATGTTAATATGCTTGATATGTAACACTGTTATGGTTTTGTTAGGAGGTTTTTTGTTAAACAATTTAGATAATAGAAGGTTTCTTAAGAGTTTTAGACTTTAGAGCTTGATTTAATAGTAGGACAAGTGTGCAGTCTGTACCGTTTTGGTACCGGTACTGGTAGTAGGATGTTTTCTTATATTTCCTTTTGAATTCACTTCTTTTTCTGTTTATAAAAAGTAAAACCAGATTACTCTGGTAAAAAATTTCGAATGAAATAAAAATTGAACTTAATAAAACAAAGAAATGCATCGTGTCATCAATACATCAAGCCCCACATTATATGTACAAAGAATTAGGAAGTGATCCGAAGTTTTTAGGTTTTGTTTACACGAAGTTTGGGTTCTTTTCCGGCTAGGCTCGTCAATGTATAAGGAATCAAATGTTGCGTATACAGTTTGTTAAATTTAGGATGAGATGTTCGGTTTTGTAACTTTGTTTCGATTTTCGGTTTTTCTTTTATTTCAAAAGTTTTGGTCACATTTTCAGAAACAAGAATAAAAATTTACTGGTACTGTTCTAGCTTTTCGACTGAGTGTTATGCTCAGTTTGTTGGTCCTTTCTATGCCCTTCTATTTGATGGATTCGATAAATATGGTTTAAATGGTACCAATTGGTACATTGAATTGTGCAGAAAAAATGAAATAAATTAATTGTCTTGATTTGTACCAAGCAAAAGTGCACACACTGTAAATCAAACATTTCAGTAAAACAAAATTCAATTTGAGGACTGAATAGTCTGAACAGAATTTAAGAGATAAAAATATCAAAACCAAGGAACTATTGCATTAAATAGCAAGAATTAATTGAACCAATATTTGTACAAGTTCATCTATTTTAGAGCCACGTAGTTTGTAGTCTCGTAGTTACAATATAATCATCAATAAGAAAAAACAAATAACAGATCCTTTGTGCAAAGTGAAAAAAAAAAAAACCAAACAAAAAAAACAAATCAACGAACAGATGAATATGTTCCAAATTTCCAATGATTGGTGAGAACCCAATTCAACTTGGAACTGGTAACTATATACGTATATTCAATTTCCTTTTATACCCAACAACAAATCATAATTTAATGTTTACCAATTTACCCTTGAAAACTTCTTGGTGTTTTAGGAGTGTGAATAATCCCTTGCTCAATATCACCTCCTCTTGGACTGGCAGAGGGCCCCACAACCTGTTTCCCTCTACTTAGAAGCCTCTTAAGAGACCTAAACTGAGCTGAAACCGGCGATTTCATCTCCTCTGGTGGCATAGCACTTGTAGGCAAAATCGATATAGGTGACGGTACCGTGTTTTTCGTTGTCTGTCTCGGCACATCGATAACAAGCGTACCAGTATCTCCTCTTTTCCTTGAACAAGAACTGTTGGAAGATATGGTTACTTGTACCTTACCTGTAGTGACATCCAGGATACCGTAAAACAACATGTTGGTCGGCAGTACCTGGCCTTCAGTCACATAGCCTTCCTGTGAAACGGCATTCAATGAGTGAGCCTGAACCGACTCTAAATTTGGTTCTTGGGTGTGTACCGAGTCGGTACCAACCGCACTACGGCACAGAGGACAAGTGGTGTGAGAATGAAACCACATGTCTATGCACTTTACATGGAATCCATGATTGCATTTTGGTAGAAATCTGACCTCCTCTCCTTCGGCTACATCCGACAAACAGACCGCGCACTCCAGCTGGTTTTTGAACCCCTTTGCATCAAAAATTGTAACTTTCAAGGATTGAAGCACAGCCAAGTCAAGGCCACGGCTGATCACTGGTAAATTGTCGGTCGCAGGGGCCAAGTGGCCGTTACGCATGGCCTTTTTTGCATAAAGATAGAATAGAGCTATCAAGACTACCACTAAGAACATAAATATAACTGTACCCAGTAATGCTCCATTTACGAATGATGGAGATGATCCTTGATTATCTGACATTGTCAGAGGGTTTTCAGATTAAGTCTTCGAGTTTAGTTTGCTTGTGATTTAGAGAGAGGGAGATGGGTTATGAGTGATTTGGTTGGGAGTTGAGCACAAAATTATATTTATATAGGAGACCGAGACAGAGTCAGTCTTGGCAAATGGCAACTAGTCAAATACAAGTCAAAGAGAGGGGGCGATGAGGAAGGGACATGACATCGATCGATATCCGAATTGAGATCCAGTAATCTGTACATGTCGTTCATTTTAGTCTGGCACGAATCTTGAAGCAAACCACTATATTCCAAATAGAGTATTCCCTATGATTAGGTACACCAGATTCGATCTAGAGGGTTTATTTAAGAGCGGGATTAGAGGCTCTAATAACGCATGCCCAGGGCCCGGGGCGGAGCCAGAATTTAATTTCTTATAGAAAATTTAGTGGGACATTTGAATATTACAACTTTGTTATATAGGACTTCATACGTGACACACTTCGGATCGTGTCAGAGGCCACGTCAGCTGCATAGGCAGTCCAGATCAACAATTCATTGTCCTATCTATAGGGAGTCCGCATCGTCTGCAACTCTGCATTAACTCAAAAGAGCATTTTTGAGTTAATGGATATCAGTCGTCCGATTATAAACGAAGCACATCCGGCCTCCCACTTAAAAAACATAGGGCCTTTAATTTTAGTTCGGATCTAATTTACATGAATCTCAAAGCTAATCAGACGGTTCAGATACATTAACTCAAAATATTCCGTTTTGAGTTAATGCAGAGGATACGAATTCCTATAGAGGATGGTAACTTGGTAAGTCCGTTCAGATTTATTTACTCTAAGCCCAAGTCAGCATTGATTCAATTCGGGTCAGGAACCTTGCTCTCTTTGACATATAAATTAATTGTTTGTATTTTGTATATAACCTTTTCATATAAGTTCCAATTCAGTTCAATTTTTTTTATGGAAAGCCAACTTTTGTATTTTGATCAGTTTGTCATTAACAAGTTAGATGTGAATTTTCTTAATTGTCATCTAGGAAGAATAATATATAGTAGTTAGTGTTATGATGCTTTGAATTGTCTTCTAAGTGACTATAGGATGTTATTATGTGCATTTTACTATTTTAGGAATAGTAAATTACAGTAGTTAAGAATTGTGATAAATGTTAGGAAGCATCTATAGATAGAATATGACTATATAACAACTCAAAAACTTAATGTAAGCAAGTAGCTAGATTGTTATTATTACCAAATTGTATCTTTGAGTTGAGTTTATTTCATCTTTTCTTTAGTTTTTTTATTTGTCTATGAGTGATGTATCGTTAAACTTGTTAGATCTCTAAGCATCTTTGTCACGTAGGACATTGTTATCGGACTAGGGTCAATACATATAATATGCATATTTAATAATAAATTTAGTTTCTCGAGAACCGATCATTGTTGGAAAAAAAATATATCTTTCGTATGAGAGGTCACATGTTCAAAATCTATATAGAATTTTTTTTTAAATATTAAATAGTTGAGTAACTTGATCTTCAAGATTTTTAATAAAAAATATTTAATTTTTCAGTTTTTCATCATGTTAGATATACAAAAATCTAAGAATATAATTGTATATATATTATTTGTGTATAATGTACTGTGCAGTAGCTAACTGCATGTAAAACATTTGATAAAATGAAAGTTCGTTTTCATAAATGTATTATTTATATGGAATACTAAGGTGACTATTTTGTAATTATAGTGATATTTTACCGTTGTGAGGTTAGTTTAACCAAATAAAATACTTGGGAGTCATATTCAATAAAGAACCACATAGTTTAGAAAAAAAAAATACATTTCTTTTAACACATAATGTTGCATCTCTAGCTAGTTCACCCCATAGGCTCATAGTTGTTGTTAAGAATTCCTACACGTTTTTGGAAAAATAATACAATTTCATTGACTATGACTTAAAGCGTATGAGAATATCTTTCTACATATTATACAAGATGCAAAGGCATTAATAAAGTTGTTGTCATTGTCCCAACAAATTATAACGAAATTTACCACAGTTGGAGAGAGTATAAGATATTGTGAATGAAATTAAACAATGAAGTTGAATGAATAAAAATGGTTTCATATTGTGAATTTTTTTTGTTGGTTTGTTATTTGGTATAGCTTGTTGGTGATATGGTCAAGCTCTGATGTTTTATTTTTACTGATGGGTCAAACTTCGATATGCTGCTTGTTTTCAGTTGATTGTTATGATTTAATATTTTCATAGGGTTGTTCTTGTAAGATTTGGAGTTATGTTACATCAAATATGCTTGATATGTAACACTGTTATGGTTTTGTTAATTGTTAGGAGGTTTTTTGTTAAACAGTTTAGATAATTGAAGGTTTCTTACGGGTTTTAGACTTTAGAGCTTGATTTAATAGTAGGACAAGTGGGCAGTCTGTACCGTTTGGTACCAGTACTGGTAATAGAATGTTTTCTTATATTTCCTTTCGAATTCATTTCTTTTTCTGTTTATAAAAAGTAAAACCAGATTACTCTGGTAAAAAATTCCGAATGAAATAAAAATTGAACTTAATAAAACAAAGAAATGCATCATGTCATTAGTACATCATGCCCCACATTATCTGTACCAAGAATTAAGAAGTGATCCGAAGTTTTAGGTTTTGTTTACGCGAAGCTTTGGTTCTTTTCCGGCTGGGCTCGTCAATGTACAAGGAATCAAATGTTGCGTATTACAGTTTGTGAAATTTAGGATGAGATATTCGGTTTTGTAATGTTGTTTCGATTTTCGGTTTTTCTTTTATTTCAAAAGTTTTGGTCACATTTTTGGAAACACGAATAAAAATTTACTGGTACTTTCTAGCTTTTCGACTGAGTGTTATGCTCAGTTTGTTGGTCCTTTCTATAACCTTCTATTTGATGGATTCGATAAACATGGTTTAAGTGGTACCAATTGGTACATTGAATTGTGCAGAAAAACTGAAACAGATTAATTGTCTTGATTTGTACCAAGCAAAAGTGCACACACTGTAAATCAAACATTTCAGTAAAAAAAACATTCAATTTGAGGACTGAATAGTCTGAACAGAATCTAAGAGATAAAAATAGCAAAACCAAGGAACTATTGCATTAAATAGCAAGAATCAATTGAACCAATATTTGTACAAGTTCATCTATTTTAGAGCCACGTAGTTACAATGTAATTAATCATCAATAAGAAAAAACAAATAACGGATCCTTTGTGCAAAGTGAAAAAAAAAAAAAAAAATTCAACGAACACATGAATATGTTCCAAATTTCCAATGATTGGTGAGAACCCAATTCAACATGGAACTGGTAACTATATATGTATATCCAATTTACTTTTATACCCAACAACAAATCAAAATTTAATGTTTACTAATTTACCCTTGAAAACTTCTTGGTGTTTTGGGAGTATGAACAATCCCTTGCTCAATATCACCTCCTCTTGGACTGGCAGAGGGCCCCACAACCTGTTTCCCTCTACTTAGAAGCCTCTTAAGAGACCTAAACCGAGCTGACACCGGCGATTTCATCTCATCTAATGGCAGTGTGCTTGGAGGCAAAGGGGTCATAGGTGATGGTACCATATTTTCCATTGCTCGTCTCGGTATGTCAATGACGAGTACGTCAGGAACACTTCTTTTCCTCGAACCGGTACCATTGGAACTAGATGTCGATTCTTGTACCGCACCAGTAGATACGTCATCCTGGGTACCCCAAAATAACACATTGGTTGGTAAAACCCGGGGTTCAGTCACATAGTCTTCCCGGGAAACAGCATCCAATGATTGACCCTGTACCGACTGTTCTTGGGTGTGTACCGACTCGGTACCAACCGCACTACGGCACAGAGGACAAGTCGAGTGAGAATGAAACCACATGTCTATACAGTTGACATGGAACCCATGATTGCATTTTGGTAGAATTCTCACCTCCTCTCCGTCGGATATATCGGACAAACAAACCGAGCACTCCAGCCCCTCTTTAAACTCTTTCGCATCGAAAACCGTGACCGGTAAGGATTGAAGCACGGCTGTGTCGAGACCTCGGCGTACGACTGGTAAATTGTCGCTCACAAAAGTGAAATGGGGTTGTGAGGAATTCAGCAAATGTGAGCCCATGAACCTCTTTGCATATAAATAGAGAAGAAATACGAAGATTACTACTAGAAACAGAAATATTAGCGAAGCCAGTAATACACCATTACTGATTGTCACGGCTGATGATGTATTGAGGCCTGCAGGACCTGTTTGCGAGTCTGACATGGCCAAGGATTTCAAGATTGAACCTTTGGTTCTAGTTTTGCTTCAGAATTTTAGATATGTGCTTTTTGATTTTCTCGAGAGAGAGAGAGAGAGAGAGAGAGAGAGAGAGAGAGAAGAATTAGTATTTAGTAAACTAACTGGTTTGGGATAGAACTAATATAGGAGGAGACCGAGAGAGGTCTGCGTACGGTTTGTGTGTGTAAAAAAGAAAAAAATTATAGAAATATGAGGGAGAGGTGTGCGCTGACTTGACAAAGGGGCTTCTACGGGGAAGAAGAAAGACTACAAGGAAAGCGACAATTACGACTGGGAAATAAATCTGCTACGATCCTAATGGGGATTGTAGGGTCCTACGATTCTAAATCCAACTTTTCATTTGTTTTGAGATTCGTGTATAAAAACAACTTCTATAGAGATTCGTACAACTCAAAAAAATGAAAGGTTGGATTTAGAATCGCAGGACCCTACAGTCCCTTGGGATCGTAGCAGATTTATTTCCATAATGACTAATGAGTGGTGCTTCACGAATGATGACTAGGAAGGTAAAGGACCTTGTGGCCTGGTTTGTGTGGCCCTTTGTGTTGCCTTAATTTTAGGTGGTTCTTTTTTAATTCAGATCTGACCGTGTAGAATGAGATCTGAGTCGTCCGTTATAATCTGACATAAAATTTAAGATTAATCCCTATATTCTAAATAGGTTTTGAATTGATTTTGGTTCGGCTAGGAGTAGTTTGTCCTCTACAATACTGCAGAGGATGGTTTATTTTTATTCAGAAAATATTCATATATTATTATTTTAATGAGATAATTTAGACATCTACTTTTTTATGTATTTGTATGTTGTTAGTGAGAAACTTTATTGAAACTGTTCAAATAAAAACAATTAAAATTATATATTTCGATAAAGTGCATATTAATTTGTCTACTGGTCTTTCACCAAAAAATCATTCAAACTAAATTGTTAACTTCCAATAATTCAACAGTAGTCACCAATTCTACGTCTTTAAAATTATATACAATATTTTATATACAAAAATTGTAAATGGTATTTATAAACAAACTATAATTTGTTATGCTTCTCTTATTCTCATAAATTAATATATTTTGTAAACATAAGATGTCATGAAGCAATTTACAAATGAAAGAGATGCACACAACGGTCACAAAAGATCCATTGTACTTGGTTTGGGGTACCAAGACCAGGTCATAGGTTCGGTGATTTATGAATTAAACCAACCCCCCTTAATTTGAAACTTTGAACGGGTCGTTCGTGCCTTCCCCGTTGCTTCATAATAATTTATGAATTAAATTCTCTTCCAAAAACTTGTTCGTCGCGCTTTCAATTTTGACACGGCTCAGAAAATTCCTCATGCCTTGAATGTGACATATAATTTTAAAAATCAACCACCATTGCCCGGTACTGAGTACTGACACAGTATACACTGTAAAGAGCATAGACAAAAATATAACAAACATAAAATTCAAAATAAACTTTAAATTCCAAATGAATTTATCTACAAATATCATGGGAATAATTTACATATTATTTGTAAAAAAAATTAAAAAATCATAAATGATTCATCTCAACCTTAAAAAATATTCAGAAATTATTAATAAAATCTACAAAAGTTATTTAGTTCATCTATTTATTTGGAGAGATAATAAAATGAATATTTTGAGAATTATTTTCAAACTTTCTTTACCCCGTGAACAAGTGGAATACCATAATAGGGAATCTTTTAGAATTATTGGATCTAGACCGTTCTTTTTAACTTGGCACGAATCACAAAGCCCAATAATATTGCCTTCAGGGGCGGATCTAAAGGCAATCAAAATGTGGCTAAGTCACCCCTATGATTTTAAAATATTAATTATATATACTAAGATTTAATTAAATTTTATTTTTTTGAAACATTTTATATAGCTCAGCCTTCCTCATAAATGATTACATGTTTACTTTAGTCTAGTGGTAAGAGTTTATTTCGTGTTGGAAAGAGTTTGGATTCAATTCCTACTAGTCACAATTTTTGTATTTTACTTTTAGCTTTCCTATCAAGATTTTTTAGTTCCGCCCCTGATTGCTCCGCACTAACTCAAATGTCAAAGCAGTTAAGAGTTAATTTCAAACCGTAAAGTAAAGTGAAGGAAATCTTTTACAATATTGAAGAAGATACGTGTCCGAACAAGTGAACATATTGTAGTTTATTGGTTTATGACCTAACAATCCTGAATTAGTGATACGTATGGCCCACACAATTGAGATAATGCGATCCAACTATGTCACAATTAAAATTGCTTCATTGCCTCAAATGCTTAATATATTACATAAAAAATTTGATAGGTTTCGTCATAGATAAGTAGCAAGTGTTATTGCCCCTAATTTATATGTTTTTAAACTTGGATCTACAATTGCAGTCGCTAATTGTGGAATATGTAAAACTAAAGATACATTCCATGCTTTGCGGCGAGGCAATACAGGACCTAATTTGCAGGATCCTTTGTTCTTTGATGGTCGGCCATTAAAAGATAATACAAAGTAATTTAGGGTGGTTTGAATGGAGCAAGAATAACACTAATCAGAGAATAACATTATTCTTTTGAGCTATTCGATGTTTGAATGGAGCAAAAATAGTAATAATTCACTATTCTTTGTTTGTCTTATATGGTTTAGCTCACTATTCTACTAATTCAACCAAAAATTAGATTAGCTACTATTTTTAAACTTAAGATTAACTCTATTCTTGCTATATTCTTTGTTTCATCCAAACAGGTATAGTATCCTCTGCGAAGTCGTTCCGTGCGGAGCTTTTAATCTGGTCCGTTCGTTTCGGATCGGACGGAACAAATCAGATCTTGCCCGAATTGAAAAAAAAAATCTCAAAATTTGCGGAGCTTTTAATCTGGTCCGTCAGATTCGAAACGAACAGACCAAATTAAAAGCTCCGCACAAAACGACTCCGCGATGATACTATTCCCATCCAAACATACCCTTAATAAACATAAAAATGGATCTTAAAAGAAAACAAGTTCCTTTCACTATAATGCTTTTTTTCCGTGTCCTTGTAATCTATTCAATGCACAGACAAAAGAAAAATGTAAATAAATTATAGCGTTGATGGACAAACTGTTCTTTATGAAAACAAAAGCTTCCTCGAAAAATGTAAATAAATTATGAGGAGGATTCAAATGCCTCCATGTTTTTGTGCCTCCATCATGCCTCCATCTCTCTCCATTATTTTCAAAGTTCAAACAGTCGATCCGAACTGCTCAACCTAACCTCCATACTAAAATATGTTTGGAGACCAAATTTTATATTTTTAGGAATTTTTTTACTATTTTTTTAGATAGGTACAAAATCAGTAAATCTGAACCATCTAAAAACAGTATTTTTCTACCTATTCAAAAAAATAGTAAAAAAATTCCTAAAAATATAAAATTTGGTCTCCAAAAATATTTTAGTATGGAGTTTAGGTTGAACGGTTCGGATCGACTGTTTGAACTTTGAAAATGATGGAGAGAGATGGAGGCATGATGGAGGCACAAAAACATGGAGGCATTTGAACCCTCCTCATAAATTATAGCGTTGATGGGCAAACTATTCTTTATGACAACAAAAGCTTCCTCAACCATCCGAAAGGAATCAGACGGATGACACGAAATCACAACCTTTTTAAAAAAATGCGGTAATTACCAACACGGCAACACACATGCTAACAAAAGTTCATAAAAGAAAATTGTTGACTAAAGACACTATATTTGAACTAATTTATTACACACTTCAAACTATTTTTATAATATACCTATACTATTTAATATTTTCTTAAGAACTGAGGATATACTTGGATAGTTGGATGCACTCAGAATAGAAGTTATTCGGAATAGCAACGTGCACACAAATTAACAATGTTTCTACTATTCGGAATAATTAGAATAACTGTTATTCTTTATTCCTTGTAAATGTTGAAATAACTATTATTGGAAAGTATGAAGAGAGAGAATGTTTCATTCTTTGATTTAAACCAACAAAGTTCCAAAATGACAAAGTTGATGCAACTTATGCTATCTTTACGTTGTACAATTCGTTTGAGATCCAACTTGCTTATTTTTCTTCTTAATTAGAATCTTGTTAACACTATTTTTTTTCAGTTACAACTATTTACTATTCTAAATGTACAATCAAAACAAACTTTTTGCTAATCTAAACAACATCATTTTTGCACTAATCTAAAAATTACTATTTTTTTTCTCTATTCTTGTCTACTAATTTCAAATTTAATTCTAGCTCTCATTCAAATATATCAATCTACTATCACTCTTAGCTAGAAGAGAAATTGCTTAATTTGCTTGATGCCATCTTGCATCTCAATCAGCTTGTTTATAATCGTCTTAAGAAGGTTAAGAAAACATGTAGAGTTGAGATATTTCTTGTCATCTCTAAATGTTTCTACCATATTCTTCATTACAAAATTATTTGTTTGATTGTTTATAGAAAAATCTTGAATATACTTCATGCAAATAATTTTTGGGTTTGAACTTGCTTGAAATTTGTCATGAATAGAATTGCATCGTGGGTCTTCAACATAAATAAAGAATACATATATTGACAACACAATTTCAGCTTTACACAATACATAAACATTAATCAAAATGAAAAGACACATGACTCTTGCACAGGGCGTGAAGTCAAAACCACTCTGTCTATCTACCCAAATAAACTTTTTTATATTATCATGGTGTTCAACCATTTTTCTTTATGCAATTAATGTGACCCATATCCTGATTTGTTTTCCAAACTGTATTACTGAATAAGACGAGGAGGAAAAGAAAATAATACATGCCATGAGATTAAAATGTTGCATGGATAAGAACTGATATTTGATATTGTGATAAATACAATACAGTGTAAATAGAAAAATTATTGATAAATATTAAATAGTTAGATGATTTGATCTCTAATTCTTACTTTAAAAAACAATTGCATGGATTTTGAAATTTATCATACAACTGATAGCAACTTTAGAAGGAGCCGTGAGAAGTTTGCATTCTCACCTCCTTTAATTTTAAACTACAATTCCTAGTGGATATTTCAACAAATGCAAGTCAAAATGCTCATTAGAATTCAGAAGCATAACCTACACGGATAGGAGTTCGTATGATCGTATCCTCTCAGGTATTGCAGACGATCACCTTTACTTTACAGTTTGGAATTCGGATCACCATAGAAAGCAATATTATTGGGCTTTGAGATTCGTGCCAAGTTAAAAAGATCGGTCCGGATCTAGTAATTGTAAAAGATTCCCTTGTCAGATATTGGAGAGGATGTGAATTCCACGGATAGCAACCTAAGCAAAGGATCTACTAATAATATCAAATTTGAAGGATCTAAATCTTGAAAAAGTTTGAAAAACGTGGACAACTCTTTAGAATAGTTTATATTTTCACAATTGACAAATCCGACCAACAAGGTGAATAAAGCCAGTTGAATTTAGTAAATGGGGAAAAAAGAAGAGTCAATAAATTGACTATCTGAGACTATTCGGCATGATTTAATTGTGATCTATATTCTATACAGATTGGAAGCTTTTGCAATCATCTTATATGTATGTGTTTGATATATATCTTATCTTGTCAGACACTACATCGACAAATACGATGAATACATACATACATACATACAATAGTATTTTAACTACTTTTTTCCCCTAAGCATGTATATATATAGCATGTGTTGAAAAATTTCGGTCAAACCGAAATTTTTAAAAATACCTTCAATCCAAAAAAATAAATTAAAAGACCACTGTTGAAAATTATTTTTTGGTCTAGTGAAAAGGACACATAATTTTTATATAGGAAGTTATGGGTTCGAAATCTATAAATTGAAAAAATTCTTTGTAATATAAATAGTGATTTGAAAGAAGCTGGTAGGCTAGACCTCCACATTTTATTTAAAAAAAAAAAAACCACTATTTTTTGAAAAAGTTCATATTTTCAAGCTGCAATAACAAATGGAGTTGCGGCCGAGTAAATATGAAAATTTTCAGATTTACTGATCTTTTGATTTATATTTTTTATGGTATGGATATATTTAAAAATTCTAGGTTGAAATATCATTAATGGGTCAATCACGCTATCAGTCGGAGGCTCGCAGAATTCTTTTCCACGATTCTAGAATGCATATTGGTTATGATGGGCCTAGAGTTCTCAATTTTAAAACCTAGAAAACGTAATTGTTTAGTCAAATTTTTAACTGCAAATAATTTTTTTTTCTAAAAAGAAATCACTTATGATATCGGGTCAGAATAGGTACGAAATTATTGTTTCTCTTTTTGAAGATTAGTTGGCATTTTCCCACTAATAATTGTATTAATAAATAAAGTTTATGTACAAATTGTCCTAGATTAAGCAGTGTTGTAAAAAAACGTCCGTTTAGGCCGATTAATCGTTTGATTAGTCGTTGGCGGTGATCAAACCGTCACATATTTTTTCAAAAAATCGGTTGATTATTTCCGATTATGTCATATTATTCCCGATTATTAATGAATAATCGCTTGACAGTACTCTATCCGTCCGACGAACGCATACTATTATTTACAACACTGAGATTGAGTAGAACATTACCGTTGCTCTATGTACATTTCACTAAATTGAAAACAGTGATGCTAACAGTGCAGTGTATTGGCTGGAAACAATAATGAAAACAGTGTTGCTCTATAGCCGTGTTAGTTACTAAGCGTTGCTCCACTTTCCTTTTTTCAAAAAAGAGCCTTCTATTTCTTTCTCTTCAAAGCGTTCATACACTCGCAGCCTAATAATATTCCAACGCATTCGCTGCTCCGGTTGAAGTCTCACTTGTCTCATTATCCAGAATTCTCTAATATTTTCTCCTCGAAAGAGAGGTTAAAGTTGTCCAAAATCGTATTACCTCACCGTTCGATCATAATTCGAACCAGTTAAACTTAAGTCCAACATAAACATAGACCTATTTAGAGTGAAACACAAATTTAGTCTATACTTTTACTATGAGATATTTTTTTCTTATTTTTCTAAATTAAAAAAAAAATTACATATTATTTATTAGTATAATGAAACAAAATTACAAACTCGTTGATAATTACAAGAAACAATAAATAAAATGGAAGTAATCGATTATTCGAACCTCCTTAGAGGACGAAAAGTCATGAATTTTTTTTATAAACCATAATTACAAAAAAAAAAAAAAATTATGAAACCAACAAGATTATATTTTTTTTACAAATGCCATTTCGGTTTCGAACTTTTTTTTTTTTGACCGAAATGACAATTCGGTTTCAGATATTTTTACAACCTTTCAACATATTTTTTTTCTCCAAATTTGTGAAAACGGTTGGAATCAAAATGACAATTCAATCCAAAAAAAAAAAACCGAAATGACACTTATGATTTTTATAAAAAAGTAAATAATCAAGTTGGTTTCATAATTTTTTTTTTCTGATTATAGTTAATAAAAAAAAATTCAAAAGTCATGGTGCATGGGAGACCCGTAATCACAGGAGCCGTGATTGACAAAAAAGACAATAATAAAATAAAAATTAGTACCACCAGTACAGGAGCCGAATAAGACTGTTCTTGCCTAAGGGCTTCCAATCAAAATAAAAAATAAAATAAGACTGTTCTTGCTGACTCGCTGACGTGCGGAGCAAGAACCTCTAGATTCCATAAACCTATGTTACTCTGATACGTATCCGATACGCCAGCGGCTGACGTGGCGTATTCTTACTCAGTTGATATGGTCGCCGATACTCCATTGACACGTCTAGATACGGTTGGATACGGATTTTTTTTTTTAAATAGAATTACGTTAAAATAATTCAACCGAATAAGCCCTTCGCTAGGTGATTTTCGGAAACTAGCCTCCACCGATCCACGGGATCGGTGGAGCAAAAAAAAACCCTTCTACACCGGTCCTAGGAACCGGTGTAGCTCAATTTTCCTCTCAGCGCAATCAGCGTAATCAGCAGCCACAGAAGATCCGATTGAAGCCTACACCGATCCTACGGATCGGTGGAGCTTTGTTTTGTAAATGGTGCGCGCAAGCTCGCCCCCTTTCTCCTTTTCCCCACCCGTGCGAGCCCTTCTTCTCCAAACGGTGAGTTCATCTTCTTCTTTTTTTTTCTTTTTTTTTTTTTTAATTCTTTCAATATACTCAATCATTTTTCCATCCAATTGTTTCAAAATTTTCAGATCGTCGAAGAGAATTAGAAACTCTTCAGATCTACGATTTTGATAAGGTAAAAATTCCTCTTTTTTAATTTATTTATTTTAGCCGAATTAAAATAAATAACTAATTTAATTTAGTTTGTTTAGTATTTTTAGATTGTTTTTGTGAAATGTAGTGTGAAATTAGTATTTGGTGTAATTTAGTGTTAATTTGGAGTATATTTAGTAATTTAGTGGTAATGTAGTATTAATTTAGAGTTTATTTGATTTTAATTTAGTGTAATTTAGTGCTAATGTAGTGTTAATTTATAGTTCATTTGATGTTAATTTATTGTAATTTTAGTATTTATGTAGAATAAATTTGTGTAATTAAGTGTTCATGTAGTATAATGTAAATTTTTAGTAGTATGTGATGTGAATTTTACTACTACACAAGTAATAAATCCTAATTTACCCTCAATTCGGTTGCAAGTGTACAACCTTGTCAAGTAGTATTTAGGGATCGTCTCCACAGGGACAATTCGGAATATTAAACCTAACCTAACTAATTTAATTTAGTAAAAGGAAATAAAGGAATTTGTTTGTTTTCTATGATGGTTTGGTTTGTTGCTGATCAAATTGAATTAACTAAATTCTAGGTCTAAATGTGGTTTTAAACAAGAATGAGAAATTAGGGTCTCTTCGGGTTCCTATCCACTAATGTCACGATTAATTGATTTATTAAGGTTGTTCTTATAAATATGAAGGCACAGTCTAATGTTATCGGTATAAAGTGATATTTCTATGTTAATACCGTCTTTAAATTAGTATAAATGTCACCTCTCGGTACTTGGTTACACTAACCCAAAGTTATTAAGTCTTTAACTGTCCCAATTGGTATAGAAAGTTATTCGTCACCTCTCGGTACTTGGTACAATTTTCTAACCTATCGGGTTAAGCCCGTATAAGATGAGCGTCTCCTCTCGGTACTTAGCCTATCAAATACTCTTTTCTTTATGGTCAGGACTAAATATTCAATTTCTCAATTGTAAATACCGAATCCTAGGGTTTCATGCAATTTCGCTTAAGTCATCGCAAACAAGTAATATAAAGAAAAGATCATACCAAGGAACAAGTAAATATAATATAAAATCAACTAATCCATGACATAAGTTTCAAGTTCTAACCCTAATCAACCCTAGAAATAGCCTTAGCCAATCATGGCTGCAGCACACAAGAGAAATAACAAGTAAAAGAGTTCTAAAAGAAAAGAAATCAATGTAACCGCTCGAAGAATTCGCTATCTTCTTCTCCCTTCTTTTGTCTCTCCTTTTTCTCCTTATTCTCCTGTGCTTTTCTCTCTTTCTAATGTCTAAAATTCGTTCCTCCAACAGTTATCCCCCATCCAGAATTAAAAACAACTGATTATAGCAAAAATCGCTTCTGGAACTGTTTATTGCGGGCCGCAATAACTTCCATTGCGGGCCGCAATAATAATACAAATTTTTCTGTTCTGCAAATCGGCTCTGACTAGTTGGTTGCGGCCCGCAATAAAATAATTGCGGCCCGCAATAAAAGTGAAAATTCGCCAGATTTGTGCTTTCTTGCTCCAGATAGCTCGTCTTCCTTCGTTAAGCTCCAAGCACTTGATTGCCTACAAAATAAACGCCAACTAGGGCAGTAACTTGAACTTTTAAACATTTATAACCTAATTAAATTCTAATTTCAACAAAACTCGGTTTAATTTACACAACAAACCCTATGTTTCAACATATATCATTGTGGCTTATCAAATTCCCCCAAGCCTAGTCTTTGCTTGTCCCAAGCAAGTCTAAACCCTCACAGGGATTCCCGGGTTTTGTTTATGTATTTAAAACCAAGTTATCTAAACTATCCTAAAGACTTAAAAATAAAATTGGTCAGTCAAAGCAATTTAGGGTTCAAACAATTCAATTCAAAGCATGAGTATGTCAAACAATTATGCGGGTTTCTTTCAATGATCTTCTTCACCTCACAAACACACGTTTCGATTTTAATTAAGCAAGTTTATATCTATATGACACTTCAGAATTAGTTAATCCTAAATTTTTCTCCCCCATTGTACATGTGACAACCAATTCCAGAAAATCCTTTTAAAAATTTAATTTTTGTTAGGGGTGTAGACTGTGCCTGATGCTTTGACTTCTTTTTTTTTTTTTTTTTTTTTTTTTTTTTACTTGTGCATCCGTCTGTTTTTGGCTCACTCATTTTTCCACTCATTTTTATTTTATTATTATATATATGTTTTATTTTTTTTTATTTATTTATTTTTTTTATATATTTTTTTTTATTTTTAATATGCGGATGTATCTGTCCTAAGGACTTCAATCCAACATAGCTCACTTTTTTCAGCCTACACCTTTGTTCAATTAAGTCCAATTAGAAAAGAATTTCTGAATCTCGCGCAAAGTTTCCTACGGGCACCAAGCCTTTCGGTAACTCTTGGCATTGCGCGTCTGAGACTTGATTTTCAACATGTAGAGAGGTTCTAATTTAAGATCACAGGTACTAAAGTGTCATAAAACATAAATTCACTAATTATTATGTCAACTTGCGCCATGTGGTTATACCATTGAAATCCCCACTTAGATTGTGACATTTTCTCAAAACATTCAAATTTAATTATTTTAACCCCTAAATAGCACAAAACCTACCATTAACTTAAACCTAAGGTAAACCTAAGATACAATTCCTACAATTTTACCCCCCCAAGCCTAAACATTGGCACCGACTCGGTGCAATAAACAAGCTAATGAAAGGTAAAAAGAGGAGATAAAGAAACTCACAATGAAATCAGACTGGTGGAGGTGGTGGAGGTGGCTGCGCAGTCCCCTGAGAAGAAGATGTACCAGTCGCTGATGGTGCTGGACGTGTAGGTCTGCGGCGCCGCGGTATCGGGTCAGCGGAAACAAAGCCAGAGTCAGACATATGCCCGTAGATGCGGTCCGTCCTATAGTAGGTGGCATGTTGCTGCTCAGCTATCTCATCCACCGTCCCTGCAAGGTTCGTGTACTGGACATGCATACGCCCCATCTGATCGGTGAGCCGAGTCATGTCAGAGTGAGAAGTGCTGAACTGACCCGTCATGTAGGTCTGATGCTGAGTGAACTGCCCTCCTATGTGAGTACGGAGATCAGCAATCTGGCGATCAACAGAGTTGAACCGCTCATCCACATAGTCACGCAGCTTATTGATGTTGGTGTTCATGGTCTGCATCAACTCGTACATTTGCTGCGTGGTTACTTGGTCAGCACCGGAAGCCCAAAATGGAGGAGGCTGAGGCTGCTCAGGTCCAGGGATCCCAAATGGATCAACAGCGGCTTGTGCGGCAGGTGGTTGAACCATATCGAGGGGCAGAATCCAAGTGGAGGGATCTGTCCTATCAACCGGTATCCGGAGAGGCATGGGAATCTGCCGACCGCTAGAGAGGAAGAAG
This sequence comes from Carex rostrata, assembly GCF_964058835.1. Lineage (NCBI taxonomy): Eukaryota > Viridiplantae > Streptophyta > Magnoliopsida > Poales > Cyperaceae > Carex > Carex rostrata. Next base: position 12,605,634 of record NC_135921.1, read on the forward strand.
AAAGAGTTGCCGACGCGAGTGAAGATGCCAGCCGTCTGAAGATATGCCATATCTATGAACTCGGTCTGCTTTTGGAGTTGATGGGCAAGGACTTTGAAAACTGGCCCTTCTGCAGGAATGACCCCATGGTAGATGGCAAGACGGGTCACAAAGCCCCCGCAGGAGATCATACCGCCCGGAGTGGCATTTGTCCTCACGTTCAGGAGATTGTCGATGAAGAAGCTGCCAACGTGGGGTAATTTCTCGGGATTGGTCAGGGCATGGATCATGGCATAGATGAAATACGACTCGCACTCGCCCAAGGTGCCCACTGTCTCACCGCGTGCAAAGATGGTGAAGGAGAGAGCACGCTGGATGTAGCGAAACACCGGGTGGCTGATCTGACTCGCCTTGTATGTCCGCCTCGGACCACCAATCAGCTGGCAGGAGAATTCGTAGAAGCTGGAGTCCGGCTCCCAATCTGGCACCGTCACGGCATCAGCCCGGAGAGGAAACCCCAGGAGGTTGCTGAGTTCCTCAATCGTAATCTGGTACTCTGCACCATCCAAATAATACTGCAATAGAGAGTCATCTTCCATGTGCAGAGTAGACAGGAATTCATAGGTCAGGGTGCGGTACGCAGGAAATGGTTTGGTACAGTAGTCCCAGATACCAAGGGAAGACATGAGGAGATGAACCTCATCTAGAATGCCCAACTGCTGAAGGGTAGGTATGTGAACATACTTGGGCTGGACAACTTTTTTGGTCTTAAGAATTTGAAAGTTTTCTCGTGCTTTTGGATGCACAAATCTAAGACCATAATCAGTGTCGTTGTTTTCAGGCCACTGATCTTGAGGTAGAGTGGTCCAGTCAGGTTGGTCAGACATTTCAATATCATTAGACCCACTGTTGTTACCGGCCCCTCTTCGATATTGTTTGGACCGTTTTGAGGGGATGAAATCATCCTCTGCTACCGCCTTACCCTTGCCCCTTGGTTTTGGTGGCATGATTGGTGTTCAATTGGTTCAATTCAATTACAATTCACAATCAATTCAATTACCAATTTGGTTCAATTCAAGCAATTGAAATTAAATAGAGTTAGAGATACAACCAAATGTGTGCAATCAAACCAATGTGAAGTGTAGATGCAACCGAGAAATCCAAACGCCGAGTCGACCCGCCAAATTCTGGAAAAATCAGCCTTGTAATGCCTTCTGTGAGCTTTATTGCGGGCCGCAATAAGTCTCTTTGCGGGCCGCAATAAGGTATATTGAATGCTGGAGGCCTCTGTCTTCTTCGTTGCGGGCCGCAATAAACGGAATTGCGGGCCGCAATGGGTCTGCGTGAAACGGCGTTTTGCTGGCTGCTGTCTTGCGGGCCGCAATGGGTAGGTGTTGCGGGCCGCAATACTCGCAGTGGAGAGGCGGAAAGAAGTGGCGGCTGTTGATCGGTGGCGGCGGGTTGGATTTTGTAGTGAGAGAGAGATAGGGTTAGAGAGAGAGAGAGAAAAAGAGAGATGTAGAGATGAGATGGAAAGAGATGGAGAGGGAGAGAGATCGGGAGAGAGAAAGAGATTGAGAGAGAGAGAGTAGAGATGGGGAGAGTAAAGAGAAAAAGGTAGAGAGAGAGAGAGCAAAGAGAAGAGAATGGGAGAGAGAAAGAAGTGGGGGAAGGGGTCAGAGAGAGAGATAGAGATTTGCGGAAAGGCCCCCCTTTTATCACAAATTCGCGTCTGTTCGGCCTCCATTGCGGGCCGCAATAACTGTCATTGCGGGCCGCAATGGACTTTTTTTTTTTTTTTTTTTTTTTTTTTTTTTTTTGACTCTATGACTGCTTGATTGCGGCCCGCAATAACTGGAATTGCGGACCGCAATTAACTCAAAATTAAGACTTAATCTTCGGAAGTCTCTGACTGCTTGGTTGCGGCCCGCAATAAAATTATTGCGGCCCGCAAAGGAGCCTGAAATCTTCTGAAAAACCTAAATTAACCTATCTAAATGCAAATAAAATTTAAAAATACGAAATTTAAAATTGCAAAAAGGTAAAGTGCTTGGGTTGCCTCCCAAGAAGCGCTCTTTTAGGGTCTCGAGCTCGACCATTCTCCTCTTTTAGTTCATTTGTGCATCGGTAAGGGAGATGTTAATCTTCCCTTCAACCGGTTCTCCATGATTGTACACCTTGAGCCGCTGGCCATTTACTTTAAATGCGCCAGTTCGTTCGCTCCAGATTTCTACCGCCCCATGTTCAAACACGCGTTTCACCTGAAATGGGCCACTCCATTTGGACTTGAGTTTGCCTGCAAAGAGTTTAAAACGTGAATTGAACAATAAAACATAATCACCGATTTTAAACTCCCTTCGTATGATGTGCTTGTCATGCCATTGTTTTGTCTTCTCCTTGTAGATTTTGGCATTCTCATACGCGTTGAGACGGATCTCCTCAAGTTCATGCAAGTCGAGGATGCGTTTTTGACCGGCTTGGTGCATGTCGAAATTGAGGGACTTGATAGCCCAGAATGCCCTATGCTCCAATTCGACTGGCAAATGGCATGGCTTACCATAGACAAGCTTAAAAGGGGTCATGCCAATTGGTGTCTTGTAGGCCGTGCGGTATGCCCAAAGTGCATCATCTAACCTCAGACTCCAGTCTTTTAGGGACAATCCTACAGCAGTTTGTAGGATGTGCTTTATCTCTCGGTTTGACACTTCAACTTGGCCACTTGTTTGCGGGTGGTACGGAGTTGCCACCTTGTGTTTAACTCCATACTTTACCATTAAACTTTCAAAGGAGCGATTTATGAAGTGTGAGCCTCCATCACTAATCACCACCCGTGGAACACCAAATCTTGGGAAGATTATCTTTTGGAAGAGGCGTTTGACGGTCTTTGAATCGGCCCCTGGGCTTGGTATTGCTTCTACCCATTTGGAGACATAATCCACTGCTACAAGGATGTATTTGTTGTTGCATGAACTCGGAAATGGCCCCATGAAATCAATCCCCCACACATCGAACAATTCGACCTCGAGGATGCTTTGTTGAGGCATCTCATGTCGCTTGGTGATGCCTCCCAACCTTTGGCATTTGTCACAAGAGACAACAAATTGCCTTGTATCCTTAAAAAGAGTTGGCCAAAAGAAACCTGCTTGCAGGACCTTGGCGGCGGTCTTATTGGTTGAGGCATGTCCTCCATATGGTGATGAATGACAGTGGTGAAGAATTGATTGAACCTCATCCTGCGGAATGCAACGCCTATGAATCCCATCAACACCAAGCTTGAAGAGATATGGGTCATCCCAAAAGTAGTGCTTGGTATCCGCAAAGAATTTCTTCCGTTGTTGGTAGGTGAGATAGGGTGGTAGAACTCCGCATGCAAGATAATTTGCAATATCCGCGAACCATGGGTATTCGATTTTACCCACTTGGTAGAGCTGCTCATCGGCAAAAGAGTCATCAATGGGTAAGTCTTCATTTGGTTCAGGTTTGATGCGCGAAAGGTGGTCAGCTACAAGGTTCTCGGTACCCTTCTTGTCTCTAATCTCCAGGTCGAACTCTTGGAGTAAGAGAATCCAACGAATGAGACGAGGTTTGGCATCCTTTTTCGTGAGGAGATAGCGAACCGCGGCATGATCCGTGTAGACTATCACCTTGGAACCAACTAGGTAAGGTCTAAACTTGTTGATGGCGAAGACCACCGCGAGTAGCTCCTTTTCGGTAGTGGTGTAGTTGACTTGAGCTTCATCTAGAACTTTGCTTGCATAGTAGATGGCGCACGGCTTTTTGTCAATTCGTTGCCCTAGCACCGCTCCAATGGCGTAATCACTTGCATCGCACATGATCTCGAAAGATTCGCTCCAATTTGGTGGTTGCAGGATGGGAGCGGAGATCAATGCTTCCTTCAACTTATTAAAAGCATCTAGACACTCTTGGGTAAAATCAAATGGAGCATCTTTTAACAAAAGATTGGTCAAGGGCTTGGCTATTTTAGAAAAGTCCTTGATAAACCTTCTATAAAACCCAGCGTGTCCTAAAATACTTCTAACCCCTTTAACATTTGTTGGTGGAGGTAATTTTTCAATTACCTCAATCTTTGCACGGTCAACCTCTAAACCCTTAGCAGAAATCACATGACCTAAAACAACACCCTCTTGTACCATAAAATGACATTTCTCCCAATTCAAAACAAGGTTTACCTCTTCACATCTTTGTAGGACTTTAGATAGGTTTAACAAACATTTATCAAAAGTGGTACCATAAACCGAGAAGTCATCCATGAAAACTTCCATAGACTTCTCAATTAGGTCAGAAAATATACCCATCATAGCCCTTTGAAATGTTGCAGGTGCATTGCGCAAACCAAAGGGCATCCTACGGTATGCAAAGGTACCGTATGGACAAGTGAAAGTGGTCTTTTCTTGGTCATCAGGGTGAATTGGTATTTGAAAGAATCCACTATAACCATCAAGATAACAAAAGAAAGAGTGCTTAGCTAACCGTTCAAGCAATTGATCAATGAAAGGAAGAGGGAAATGATCCTTGCGCGTGCCGGTGTTGAGCTTTCGATAATCGATGCACATGCGCCATCCCGTCACGAGTCTTGTTGCAATCGGTTCGCCATTCTCCCCTTCTATCACGGTTGTCCCTCCCTTCTTTGGCACCACATGGATTGGGCTCACCCATTTGCTGTCGGAAATTGAATAGATGATGCCAGCATCAAGAAGTTTCTGAATCTCCTTTCGCACCACCTCGCTAAGGTTCGGGTTCAATCTTCGCTGTCCTTCAATGGTTGGCTTGTGTCCTTCCTCCATTAGAATGCGGTGCATGCAGATGGAAGGGTTGATTCCTTTGAGGTCATCAATGGTGTATCCAATGGCTTTTCGGTGCATCCTCAAGATTTGTAGAAGTTGTGAGGTTTGGTCTTGGTTTAGGGATGCGTTGACAATAACGGGATAGGTTTGGTTTGGACCGAGGTATTCGTATCGAAGGGTTGAAGGTAATGGCTTAAGTTCAACCTTGGGTGCGTCCTTCGAGGGTTCGGCAAAGTTGGGGAGAGTTTCGGTAGTTGAAACCTGAAGAATTGGGCTCAGAATAGGCTTTTTGTCAATCTGGGAAGGGTTATTGCGGGCCGCAATAAGGTTATTGCGGGCCGCAATAACTTCTGGAATTTGCAAAGTCTCTGTCTGGATTGGTTGCGGGCCGCAATAAATTTTATTGCGGGCCGCAATAAGGTCCACAGCATTCGTTTGGTCAGATTTTTCGCACTCCTGATCCATCCAACATTCAAAGGAACCCTTCTCCAAGCTGTTTATGAGTTCCTCATCTATCAACCTGTCAAGAATCTCAACACTACAAACACTTTGATCATTAGATGGATATTTCATTGATCGTTTGATGTCAAATGTTAATTTTTCTTCACCAATGTTCATTGTAATAATTCCATCATGAACATAAATCACAGCTTTTGCCGTATTGAGAAATGGTCTACCCAACAAAAGTGGCGTATGGATATCCTCATCCATGTCTACCACAACAAAGTCGATTGGTACAAAGAATTTACCAATTTGAATTGGCAAGTCCTCTACCACCCCTAGGGGTAACTTGACCGATTGGTCGGCCAATTGGAGAGAAATTCTAGTTGGCTTAAGTTCCCCTACACCCAACCTATCATAAACCGACTTTGGCATAAGACTTACACTAGCCCCTAGATCACATAGTGCTCGTTTGAATTGGACATTTCCTATCGAACATGGTATGGAAAATTTACCCGGATCATCCAACTTTTTGGGCAATTCATTCATTACCATGGCACTACCATTTGAATCTAGGGACACCATTTGGACTTCTTCAAGTTTACGCCTATTTGAAAGGATATCCTTGAAAAATTTGGTGTAAACCGGCATTTGGGTCATTACCTCAGTCAATGGTAGGTTTACATGCAATTGTTTCAACAATTCAAGGAATTTAGCAAACTGCCTATCAGTTCTCTCATTCTTAAGCCTACCAGGAAAAGGTGCAAATTTATGAGGGGGTATGTAGAGAGGTACCTGTGCACTTACCTTTGGTGGCTCATCTTGAGATGGATTCGCTTGAAAAGCAGGGTCGCTTGGTGCAATTGGTGTATCTTCCTTTGAGGCGGAGTCCTCGTGTGTGGAGATGTGCTCATCATTGGTCCTTGTCTCTTCACTTTGTGGCTGCTCATAGGCATGCTTTGGCATGGGTGGATCCTCATATTGCGTACCGCTGCGAAGCATGTGTCCAACCGCCTTGACATCCCTGGGATTGTTCTCAGGTTTTGGTGGAAGGGAACCCGGTTGGCGGGAAGATTGCGTAGCTTGTTGTGCAACTTGGTTTTCAAGCATTTTGTTTTGGGTTGCCAACATGTCTACCTTTTTGGTCAATTCATCGAATTTTTGATTTTGACTTGCCATGAAAGTCTCCATCATTAATTCGAGATTGGACTTTGGTGGTGCATTAGAACTATACCCTTGGTTACCATAACCTTGATTTGGTCTATTAAAGTTTGAATTACCTTGGGTATTTTGGTCATTTTGTCTCCACGAAAAGTTTGGGTGATTCCTCCAACCGGGGTTGTAAGTATTGGAGTAAGGATTGTTATTTGGTTTGAAATTGCCTTGGTTTATGGCATTCACTTCCTCATGACTAACCTCATTACCTATACCACAATTTAGTGCTAAATGATCGGTCCCACCACAAATTGAACAAGGAAGAGAAGAAGGATAATTTACCGATTTTACGCTCATTTGATCAATCTTGCGATTTAAAGCGGCAATTTCTGCGGCCATGCTTGAATTCGAGTTCACCTCTTTCATTCCCCGTTGCAGGATGACCGGGGTCTCTCTAGGGTTGTGCCATTGGCTTTGGTTGAGAGCCATGTCATCAACCAACTTGTATCCGTCAACAGCCCCTTTGTTCATGAGACTACCTCCAGCGGCTGCGTCTAGCATACCCTTGTCTTGTGGCAGAAGACTGTTGTAGAAGATTTGCAGCAGGTTCCATCCTTCAATGCCATGGTGAGGGCAGCACCTCTGCAGCTCTTGGAACCTCTCCCATGCTTCGCTCATGGTTTCATCCCCTCTTTGTCGGAAATTGTGGATTTGATGGCGCAAGGAGTTAGTTTTGGATGGTGGAAAGAACTTGTTGAGGAAAGCATTCGCCACCTTGGGCCAAGTGTTCATGTTCTCGGGCCGTTGTCCCCTTATCCAACCCTTAGCCTTGTCTGCAAGAGAAAAAGTGAAAGCCATCACTTTAAGATCATCAGGAGAAACAGTTTGTACCTTAATTGTACTGCAGATTTCTTCGAAATTGGCTAAGTGTTGTGTGGCATCTTCGTGAGGCAGGCCATGGAAGAGATTACGCTGCACCATGCTAACCCATGCAGGAGGAATTTGGTATTCCTCAGCATTGATAGTAGGTGCAGTGTACCCAAGATGGATTTCCTCAGCCCTAGGCGCGGTGAAGTCTCTCAAAGGGCGGTTGGCATCGGCTGCTTCAAGATTCTCTCTCTCTTGGTTAGCTGCCCTCAACCGTTGAAGTTCATTTGCCATCCGATCCCTTTCTCTTTGGAGGTTTTGAAACCTAGCATCATCATTGCCGGACGACATGTCTAACCGGCGTGGATTCAAGGGAAAGAAAGGTCCCCTTGTCGGGTGCTTGTTTCTTCTCTGGTAAAAGAGATGAGTCGATCCTCTCCTTGAAAACCACTCTACCAAATCTGTGGCGTCCGGAGTAGGAGGTTCCTCTGCCAGATTTCAACCTAAATCAAAAGAGAAAAGAAATAAAAGAAAATTAAAAATAATTACTAACTAAATTACTTAGGTTTGATCTAAAATTCACCGTTGTCCCCGGCAACGGCGCCAAAAACTTGATATGAATTTTACTACTACACAAGTAATAAATCCTAATTTACCCTCAATTCGGTTGCAAGTGTACAACCTTGTCAAGTAGTATTTAGGGATCGTCTCCACAGGGACAATTCGGAATATTAAACCTAACCTAACTAATTTAATTTAGTAAAAGGAAATAAAGGAATTTGTTTGTTTTCTATGATGGTTTGGTTTGTTGCTGATCAAATTGAATTAACTAAATTCTAGGTCTAAATGTGGTTTTAAACAAGAATGAGAAATTAGGGTCTCTTCGGGTTCCTATCCACTAATGTCACGATTAATTGATTTATTAAGGTTGTTCTTATAAATATGAAGGCACAGTCTAATGTTATCGGTATAAAGTGATATTTCTATGTTAATACCGTCTTTAAATTAGTATAAATGTCACCTCTCGGTACTTGGTTACACTAACCCAAAGTTATTAAGTCTTTAACTGTCCCAATTGGTATAGAAAGTTATTCGTCACCTCTCGGTACTTGGTACAATTTTCTAACCTATCGGGTTAAGCCCGTATAAGATGAGCGTCTCCTCTCGGTACTTAGCCTATCAAATACTCTTTTCTTTATGGTCAGGACTAAATATTCAATTTCTCAATTGTAAATACCGAATCCTAGGGTTTCATGCAATTTCGCTTAAGTCATCGCAAACAAGTAATATAAAGAAAAGATCATACCAAGGAACAAGTAAATATAATATAAAATCAACTAATCCATGACATAAGTTTCAAGTTCTAACCCTAATCAACCCTAGAAATAGCCTTAGCCAATCATGGCTGCAGCACACAAGAGAAATAACAAGTAAAAGAGTTCTAAAAGAAAAGAAATCAATGTAACCGCTCGAAGAATTCGCTATCTTCTTCTCCCTTCTTTTGTCTCTCCTTTTTCTCCTTATTCTCCTGTGCTTTTCTCTCTTTCTAATGTCTAAAATTCGTTCCTCCAACAGTTATCCCCCATCCAGAATTAAAAACAACTGATTATAGCAAAAATCGCTTCTGGAACTGTTTATTGCGGGCCGCAATAACTTCCATTGCGGGCCGCAATAATAATACAAATTTTTCTGTTCTGCAAATCGGCTCTGACTAGTTGGTTGCGGCCCGCAATAAAATAATTGCGGCCCGCAATAAAAGTGAAAATTCGCCAGATTTGTGCTTTCTTGCTCCAGATAGCTCGTCTTCCTTCGTTAAGCTCCAAGCACTTGATTGCCTACAAAATAAACGCCAACTAGGGCAGTAACTTGAACTTTTAAACATTTATAACCTAATTAAATTCTAATTTCAACAAAACTCGGTTTAATTTACACAACAAACCCTATGTTTCAACATATATCATTGTGGCTTATCAGTATGTATTATAATTTGTATAAAATTAGATAAATGTGTGATGACTCTCATGATGTTTAAAATTAGATAAAATTATAAATGTGTAAAATTAGTAATATTCATGAAGTTTAAAATTAGATAAAATTATAAATGTGTAAATTTAGTATATTCATGAAGTTTATTATTAAAATCAAAATTAGATGATATGTTGTTTACATAAATTTTGATTATTGTAGCCATATGCTTGAAAAAATGTTTGTTTATATAATTATGTGTGATGACTCTCATTAGTTGCAAAAATATTGTTTATCAAATTTTCTAACAGAGTCAATGGATAATGTGAATTATCAGGAGCTGTTGAAGTTAGCACCACAGAACCACAGAGCATGGAAAGTTCGTGATATGGTAATTTTGATTATATCTATTAATTATTTGTTGCAAATAAATATTATATGAAGTATTTGAAGGGTTTATAATGTTTTATTTCTTTTTGGTAGCCTTCTTTTTCATTGAACCAGATAAATTCACATCAGACTAGTGTTCCTTACAATAGTCGGATGGATGATGCTCTGAAGAGATTAGGGTTGTATCAAATTGCTCGCCTTAATGATTGCAAGATTGATCCGCATTTGATTAGTGCCCTGTTTGAGAGGTGGAGGCCGGAGACCAATACATTTCATCTACCTGTCGGTGAGATGACAGTGACGCTGGAAGATGTTGCATGTCTATGGGGCTTACCGATTAAGGGTAATTAACTAATTAAAGTTGTTTATCGGTTAATTTAAATCCCTATTTTTTTAAGGTGAATTGTTGATTGTATAATTCTTTTAATTTGCAGGTGATCCGATTACTGGCACCAGCGATACTGATTGGAACCCATACTTAGAGTATGATCTAGGGGCTGATCCGGCTCTTTTTTACGATAACCTCATTGAGACAATGCCAAAACATGTGTGGATAAACGGGTTGGTGGAAATTGTCCATGCACCCGTTGGTACTACAATTGCATACAATTTCCATTGGCATTTTGAAGATTTACACTTAACTCTATACTTGGTTTTGCTGCTGTTTAGCACGTCTAACTCTGTGTTTTTGTTCAGGTGAAATTTAGCAAGTTCTGATTTTAGTTTGGCTTTGGATTCAAACATTTGACCTTCAGCAAATTTTTCATCTAACCTGGGGGGGTTCGCAAAAAATGCACGATCCGCGTATGGCATTGGCAAATCATCGTGGAATGAGGAACATGGATGCTTAGGTCCTCGATTGAGAAATGGGATCGAGTTGTGCCAATCCTTCAATATTTCTCGGTCGTTCATTTCAGCCTCCGCTTCGTCCATATCTGCGTTCCATGCTTCATCCGAATCATCATCATCAAAAGAACTTCTATCAGATTCTGTGTCTTGATCTGATTGCTCACAAAGGTCGTCACCGGCCTGAACCGGATGTGTGTAGGTGGGTACAGGTACACTGCCCGAATTAGGATCAAAGCCGGTCTGAACCGACGGTGTGTTACTACCTCCGGGCAAACTATCTGGACACGGAACATAACTGGTTTGGTTTCTAGCCTGGTGCGCCTCAGCTACCAATTCTATTACCTTAAATCCAGCCACTTGAGCTGCAGTTTGTTTAATGACATCCCAAGTTTCCTCATTTTCTATCCGAAATAGTGAGAAATGGTACGATCCGGGCGGTGCTGTGTTCATACGTACCCTGATTGTCAATTTGACTCGACTTGGAAGCAATTCAAGTCCAACGTATATTTGCCGTCTTATAATGGCAAAACTGGTAGAATCAGATACAGTAAAGGTAAATGCAGCCCCTATGTCATAACCAACACCTGTTGAAGTGCTTTGAAGGTTACCACCATAATACACATTGATCAATAGCAGTGACATTTTGCTGAACAAAAATCAAACACTAAATTAATAAATATATGAGTAAAAAAAAATACTAAATAAAAAAATACTACATAATATATGAGTACAAAAAAACAATAAATATAAACATATGAGTAAAAAATAAACTAAATATAAATATATGAGTAAAATAACTGAAAATATACACATATGAGTAAAAAAAACTAAAATATAAACATATGACTACAAAATAAACACTAAATCAAACTCTAAATATTTTTCAATTTTATAACACTAAATATAAGCATATGAGTAAAAAAAAACTCACAACAATAATCAGAAGACGATGCTGAGTACAATGGTGGTGGCGATCTGTTCATATGACCACTTTTCTATTGAATTTGAAAAAAACGAAATAATGAAAAAAAAAAAGAACAATGGCGTCTGGGAAGTGAAGAAGAAAGAAGAGAGAAGAAGAAAGGTGCTGTATAGAAATGTAAATCCTACACCGATGCACAGAAACGGTGCAGAAAGAGCTCCACCGGTCCTAGGGACCGGTGTAGAGTTTAATTTTGTGGCCTTCCGTGTGGTAGCTGTGGCATGTGCAAAAGCTGCTCCACCGGTCCCTAGGACCGGTGTAGAACTTATTTTTTTTGCTCCACCGATCCCTAGGATCGGTGGAGGCTAGTTTGCTAGCTTCAGCCCGCGCCAGGCTTGTTTGAACGAAACAATTATTACGAATTCTATTTAAAAAAAAAATCTTGGATACGTGTGGATACGGAGAGGATACGCCTCAAGGCGCTTCTGATTTGTCCTGTGAACCACGTGTGGACCGAATTGCTCCCTCCATTCGCGTGTGGACCGAACTGTTGTGTGCACCGTGTGTGGACCAGTGAAATTAGCAAAATTTCTTGCCTCCCAGCGGGATTCAAACCCTTCATCTGAGGATACCAAACCTGCGCCTTTACCACTGCAATAGAAGAGCTTTGTTGTTATTCAGTATTAGCTTTTATATATATAACTTATATTGAATACTTATTTAGGATTTTTGATATTTATTTTATATAATATAAGTGCTGAATTAATGATATAATTAAAATAATATATAATAGGCGTATCGTATCTGAGATTTTTTAAATTTGTCGTATCGCCGTATCCGTATCGTATCCGATACGATACCCGTATCCGTATCCATGCAACATAGCCATAAACAGACCTCTCTGTATCAATGTGGAGTTCAGAGTAGGTCCAATGGGTGTAGATACCATCAGATTGCATTAAGATTCGTGCGCTCCGTATTAAAATCCGTGCGAGTCTGTATCAATTTCCGTGCGCACCTATCTTAATACTAATCATACGATATTAGAGCTAATTGAACCTAAAAATAGGTCCAATGCCCATCCTACTCCTATCTCATCAATGTGGGCGAGTCACTGCTAATTATATTTACAATACCGTGCATTTTGTATTAACTTATTTCTTAAATTCTGCACAGTAAGAGTATTAGAGATATATGTAAATAATGTATATGTTGTTGTTACTATAAGTCCACTTGGGTTTCTGTAAAAAACTTTTTTATTAATCAAAATGTAGGATGGCAAGTTGTCACCTCAAAAAAAACAATGCAATGTATCGGCTGGAAAAAGTGATGCTAATAGTACAGTGATGAAAACAGTGTTGCTCTATAGACGTGTTAGTTATTAAGCATTGCTCCACTTTCCTTTTTTCAAAAAAGAGTCTTTTATTTCTTTCTCTTCAAAGCGTTCATATATACACTCGCAGCCTAAATAATATTCCAATGCATTCACGTACTGCTCCAGTTGAAGTCTCACTTGTCTCATTATCCAGAATTCTCTAATATTTTTTCCCTGAAAAAGAGGTTAAAGTTGTCCAGAATCATATTACCTCACCGTTCGATCATAATTCAAACCAGTTAAACTTAAGTCTAACATAAACATAGACCTATTTAGAGTGAAACTCAAACTATCATCCTGAGTGAAACACAAATTTAGTCTATACTTTTACTATGAGATCTTTTTTTTACTTATTTTTCTAATTTTTTTTTTTAAAATTACATATTATTTATTATTATAATGAAACAAAATTACAAACTCGTTGATAATTACAAGAAACAATAAATAAAATGGAAGTAATCGATTATTAGAACCTCCTCAGAGGACGAAAAGTCATGAATTTTTTTTTATAAACCATAATTACAAAAAAAGATTTTTATGAAACCAACATGATTATCTTTTTTTTACAAATACCATGAGAATTTAAATGTCATTTCGGTTTCGAACTTTTTTTTTGACCGAAATGACAATTCGGTTCCAGATATTTTTACAATCTTTCAACATATTTTTTTCCTCCAAATTTGCGAAAATGGTTGGAATCAAAATGACGATTCAATCAAAAAAAAAAAAAAACCGAAATGACACTTATGATTTTTATAAAAAAGTAAATAATCAAGTTGGTTTCATAATTTTTTTTTCTAATTATAGTTAATAAAAAAAATTCAAAAGTCATGGTGCATGGGAGACCCGTAATCACAGGAACCGTGATTGACAAAAAAGACAATAATAAAATAAAAATTAGTACCACCAGTACAGGAGCCGAATAAGACTGTTCTTGCCTAAGGGCTTTCAATCAAAAAAAAAAAAAATTAATAAGACTGTAGGCCCTTACTTATTATTCTTACTCCGATACGTATCCGATACGCCAGCTGGCGTATCCTTACTCAGTCGATACGGTCGCCGATACTCCGTTGACACGTCTAGATACGGAGAGGATACGCCCCTCAAGGCGCTTCTGATTTGTCCTGTGAACCACGTGTGGACCGAACTGCTCCCTCCATTCGAGTGTGGACCGAACTGCTGTGTGCACCGCGTATGGACCAGCGAAATTAGCAAAATTTCTTGCCTCCCAGCGGGAATCGAACCCTTAATCTGAGGATACCAAACCTGCGCCTTTACCATTGCAATAGATGAGCTTTGTTGTTATTCAGTATTAGCTTTTATATATATAACTTATATTGAATACTTATTTAGGATTTTTTATATTTATTTTATATAATACAAGTGCTGAATTAATGATATAATTAAAATAATATATAATAAGCGTATTGTATCTGAGATTTTTTAAATTTGTCGTATCGCCGTATCCGTATCCATGAAACATAGCCATAAACAGACCTCTCTGTATCAATGTGGAGTTCAGAGTAGGTCCGATGTCCATTGGACCTACTTTGGTTCGATGGGTGTAGATACCATCAGATTGCATTAAGATTCGTGCGCTCCGTATTAAAATCCGTACGAGTATGTATCAATTTCCGTGTGCACCTATCTTAATACTAATCGTACGATATTAAAGCTAATTGAACCTAAAAATAGGTCCAATGCCCATCCTACCCCTATCTCATCAATGTGGGCGGGTCATTCTAGAACCGACCAATTGTGGATAAATATATTGACAGAGCTGGTTTGACTTCATGCAGCGCCCCAGTCAAAACCAAACTAAGACGTCTACAGAATACAGATGCTTTCTATTTCAAACTCTTGAAATTGTGATTAAGAGATGTATTGTTAGTAATTTTGTTGAAAGCTATATAATATTTTGATTCGGTGGGAACGCCTTTACTTTTGAATATTTTGATTTTTTTATTTTCATTCACTGTTAAATTTTCAAATTCAGCAATTAATGTTGAATATTCTCAGTCACCTGTTTGTTTCTAAGATTCCCTCGGAGCCAATAAAAGAGGCGAATTATAAAAATATGGAAATTTCTTTAAAAGATGGCCGCCAATATATCCCAATTAATGTTTTGACTTTTAAGAGCTCCAATCTTCAGGTTCTGCAATTTTATTTTATTTTAGAAACGATAATATTTTGTATGTGCACGAATGTCTCGTCAAGTTTAAATTATAAAAATGGTGATGATTTTATTATTATAATTATCACTATTATTGAGCTGAATCGGTTCATGATAAATTCGGATGAACTAAACAAGAAAACCTATAAATTGAATAATAATGCATTTAAACCTACATATATATTAATTGATTCGGTGGGAACGCCTCTGAATCAGATTTAGGATTTTCGTCAAGAAGAGGCAGACAAAAAATTATCGAATCAGGTTTAAACCTCATTAACTAATTGAATACTCAATAAAAAAAAAAACAATACTTTGACTTTTATTTTTCAATGCTCTAACTAGTAATTTCTGATACTTTAACTTATAATTCTAAATATCAATCATAATTCAATAAATTTATTTTGATTTTAACACTAAATTTAATTCGAATTACAAATCAAATATCCAGAAGAGGACGAAATTTTTTTTCAGAGAAATGACAAAGTCAATTGGTACCAATAAATCACCACTAAAACTCAAAATCCAGAGGAAAGCGGCTAGCCCCTGGTTGCATGTGGATCCGCTCCTGCTTTGCTTTCAATTATTTTGATTTTATATTTTCATTTCACTATTCAATTTTCGAATTCAGCACTGGGCAAATCAGAATAAAGCATATAAACTTAACAACACAAATGATACCAATATCATGCATAAAAATCTAGTTACAAATATCTTCTGATTGTGCGATCAAATTTACTTGCAAACTTTAACAGAAATGATACCAATATCTGCAAGTTCTTAAAAGTAAAATTTATACAAATTTCATACAATATACATGTGAATTCTTTTAATATAAAAATACAAGTACGAACAAAGTTTATGATTATAAAAAAAGGTTAAAATTTAAATGCTACATCGAATTCACAATCTTGTTTAAAGACCGAATGAATTGTCAAATTAAAACAATCCCCCACTTCCAAGCAGAAATAAGGAAAGGGCGACGAAGTAGGAAAATAAAAATTTAATCCGTTTGGATCGGGATTTTGAACCCGACGTGAATCGAACACGCAACCTTCTGATCTGGAGTCAGACGCGCTACCATTGCGCCACGGATCCTCTTGTGATAAATTAAGTAAAGTAATTTATACATAGTAAAATAATGAGAAGGCCAACACAAGTAAAAATTTAGGTCTTTCTATATTTTACTTGAAAGACTTTTTTTAGTGAACTACATATGATCCATCTAAGACTCTAATTTATCTAAATTAAGTCATATTCCAAATTAAAGAATTAAACAATCTAATTAAAACATATGCTCCGTCTAATGCTGCAATGAATTTAGCACAGCAAAGGATTTAGGTCTCAGTCTAATTACTGCTGAATTAAAAATAGAATCTTTCTTCAGGCAATCCAAATTTACCATCATGACAACATCTAAGAACTAAGCAAATTAAACCCCATATCTACAAAAGATTTCTTCACCGAAAGGAAATTAAAGGAAGGGGGGAAAAAGCATGACTGATCAAAATTCTGTCAAAATCAAAACAGAAGGTGCATCAGAATGCAAATTTTGTTGTTTGAAAAAACCTTCATCAGAATTCACAGTGATCAAACCATGTGACCATCAAATCTGCACAGTTTGCATCACCCGTTATTGCTCCGACAAAATTGACACGTTTGATGCGCGTAACCCGCTTTGGCTTTGCCCATACGATGATGGGTGGTTCAAGCCGATCATAGATGAGGATGCATGGAAGAAGAACATGAAGCGCCTTTCTTTCTGGGAGAATATCATGTTCAAGCTCACCGTGCCGAAACAAGATAGAGAAGTCGAAGTCATGGCCCGCGCAAAACGGTGGCGCCGCTGCCCCCGATGCCGCTTCTATGTTCAGAAAATCGATGGATGTTCGCAGATACATTGCAGGTAAATATTTTAACATATATATATTATTTTTGTCAATGGAACATCTTCCGTGCCATTGAGAGCAACACGACTAAATTTGATTTGGGAAAACAAATTTGAAGAAAAAAACATATATCGGTTTAGTTTCAATTTATTGATATCCCCAAATCTAATAATGAATGAGGATTATTGAGGAACCCACATTCAATTATGGACAAATCTCAAATGCCAATATCAGATATATGATAAAAAAGCAAAAGAAAAAACAGAGACCAACCTAGAACCGTTTTGTTAAATAAATCTGTCTAATTGTGATGTGATTGCAGATGCGGGAAACAGTTTTGTTACGATTGTGGAAGAAGCTTTTGGTTGTGTTTCTGCAATTCTCCAATCATAAATGGATGTTTTCAAATGCTCGGTCTTTCTCGTAGAAGGAGAAGTTACATTGGACCAATATGGGAACGAGGCTGATCGATGTTCATTTTCTCTAAGAAACAATTTAATTCGTTTCCATCAAATTCAGCAATTTATAATTACTTGTAGCATATTCTATGGATCAAACCTTTATTAAGATTTTGTTGGGTATCGTTAAAAAGATAGATAGCTGAGATAAATAAATTAAGATTTTGTTGGGTATCGTTAAAAATTAATTAAGAGTAATTATTAAAAGTTTTGCTTTTTTCCCCCCAAGAATTTGAGCTTTTGAATATTGGTTTTATTTTTTTTCTTTCAAAGGAATTGCTGCACAGCAAACAAAAACATTTTTTTTTTCTTTTCCTTACCAATTTGTTGTTAATGTGAGAATTTGTGCAATTATGTATATGATAATTTGCAGAAGACCACAATAATTATTGTCTTTAATTAAATGATTAATTTTCTTACATTTTGGTGAAAAATACCAAACTCAAACAAGTGTATCTGCATTATGCACATATTTGTGCATTTGAATTAGCAATTTGGAATTGCAAAATGATTATTCGTTTATTCCTAGGTGTTAAAAAGTTAATATATCCAAGGGATAGTTAATTATTGGTGTCCTTAGATGAAAATCTGGTTTTTTAAATTTAAATTCAATTTTTATGCGTATGTATCCACAGATTTTAATATTAATTGGACAAGAAACGCTTGTGTAAGTAAGTCATTTATAATCCCATGAGCATTAAACAGTCTATTACATTTGAATTTTGAGCTCTTATTAGTAAGCAATTAAGGAATAGCATTATATATTGTGCTATTATTTTATCCACAAGTCAGTTATAATATATCCAGAAAGCAATTGTTTCCTCCTTATTCCAGTCTTTGTGAGAATTATCCATGCACCACCACACCTGAAATAGTCAAGGAAAATATGGGATCAGATTTAATTAAGATAATTACACAAGTCCAATGGCCCATATGGGTTTTGATTATGACCCGTTTATATATGAGCTGAATGAATTTAAATAAAAAAAATATTGGAAAATATTTGTACAATTAAGTTTTTTAGAATACCATATACTTAATAATTACATAAAGTAAATAATTTTGGAAATTTATTATAGATAATAAGGCACCATAATGTAGTGAACATTTCCCTTGCCAGTTAATTATATGTACTATAACCGCATTTAATGTGTTAATATATATTCTAAATGATCTATTCCATTGTATATATTTGATTTTTTTTTTTAGAAAAAAAGATTAGTTAATTAATTAAAATGGTGGAAAGACCGTACTTCCACATTTGGTTCCAGGTTTGAGCGGGCGGTCGCACTGTTTAGCAACATAGATGAGCTTATCGGCGCTGATTATCTTCGCCACCACAGGCGTGATGAACGTACACACGCATGGTATATCTGCTTTCTGAACAGTGGAGCAGCAGCTAGCATCTGGTGGAACTTCTGGACCAGATGCACTGACATACTGAAGGCACTTCTCTCTCAGTAAATTAACATCATTGTTACAATCAGCTGCATTAGTTGCTACCAGTATGGTTGCAACCAGCAAAACCAAGAGAAAGATTGATGTGTTATTTCTGGCCATCTTAACAAGTGAGTTTGAGTTGAGGTGAGGGAAATGATTGATCAATGGGTAGTATTTATAGGGTAAGGGAATGAACCTCTGTACTGGCATGGAGTCATCATTCTTTCATGCTCTTGTACTTGCGTGAGGAGAAGCTATCTGTAACTAAATAATATGGCGCGAGAAGTGTGATTTTCAATTTGGCGCGCTTAATCTGTGCAAAGGAAACTAACCAGAATGGAAAGAGGTTAACATACTATTAAGTATTAATGCATCTAAAGGGATGAACTTTCGACTCATCAAAATTCGTGCTAAGATCGCTGACGGTCGATCTCCACAATTATAACAAGCCCCACCACCGTCCACTCAAATCCAACGATTACAGCTCATCCTTTAAATTTGACTTGGTCAATATAGCGAAAGAGAGCAATTGCACGCTGAGTCGTGCACTGGGCCGTTGTTGGGCCAGGAAACAAATAACGAAAAATCTGTATTACTGACCAGTGGGTCCTGCAGAGTAGAAGAAGGGAACGAAGAGGTGAGTCTGTCTGGCGGACCCACATTAGCCGTGTTAAACGGATTGGAAAATTAACAACCTCAACAAACGGTGGGTCCAAGAGCAGTACTCCCAACTAATGGAGAAGAAGACTTTGAACAAAAAAATAGCACGAGGTGACTGGAGACGATTAAATGGAGAAGAATTACAGTTTAAATAACTGATTCTGTGTATACTGACAAATGAGTTTTGAGTTTAGGGGATCTGGACCTCTTTTATTTTGCCGCCCGGTATGATTCTTACCGGACTCTATTTTTTTGTTAAGGTTAGAATCCGATACTTATCTATATATTGAATCGGTCCGTAACACGCACGAATTCAAGTAGGCATGTGTGATCCAAAACGACTTTCTTATTATTTTTAAATCTGTACCTAAATTAAATTATAAGTGATGTCGTTTTGATGTAACACAAAAATAGAATTTCTCTTGTGTTCTTTATGGTGTAGCTTAGATAGGCATTATATAAGATTGATTTAATTATTATAAAAATTAATTTGTGCATCCCATTAATATTTGTTAATAAACAAGTGATGTTTATGGGTGCACACGAAATATTTGAATAACGCTCTGATTAAGCACGCTATTTTCTACTAAAATGTTTTAGGTCATGTTTGGTTGTGGAGTAAAGGGTGGATTAAACTCCTTACTCTACACTTAATCCACTAAATAAGGAGTAAATGGAAGTAAGATTTAAAAGCAATAAAAATACAGCCATGATCAAAAGCAATAAAAATACAGCATCATAATTGGCTCCCTTAATTCCACTACCGTAATACAATGAACAAAAGTTGCTTATCTGTTATTAATGAGATACATTGCCGTCATCACCAATTTAAATTTTGGTCAAGCTTTATCACATCAAAACTGTCACACCCCAAACCAAGAATTCTGGATTAAGATGTGATCAACCTCGCCTCGTGCTTAATTAATCATTAAGCACGCAAGGCTAACCATAAATAATAAATCAAACAGCAGCGGAAGCAAAAATAATATAAATATCAAGCATCAGTCACATAGCAAATAAATAAACATACACATACATAACATATAATTCGATCCATCTCGGATCCAAATAACACCATCTATAGAAGGGGATACATGATCTATCGAGCTCGTATATATAACACAGGAAATACGAGACTCGTAAACCTGATCAAAAGTCTAACTCTAGCTAATCAAACGGTGGGGCCATCGGGGACAACTCTTGACAACTCCTGCTGCGGATCGCCAGATGCTGTACCTAAAACCCACGAAACAACTTGTGGGTGAGCGACGAATCGCCCAGTATGTGACCCAGAATTATCCCCTCAGGGATCCTCTACGGTCAAAGCACTTTTATTTATAAAATGAATGCAATTAAAAATATGCACATGTGTGAACTTATATTAATAGCTAATAGAATTTGCAATACTTTTGAATGATGCCATGATGCGATTATTCTATTATGCCAACATGCGAAATAAACCCAAAATAAAATCAAGGTGTAATATCGGATATAAATCAAGTCGGAATCCAGTACTCCTTGCACTGTGTGCCCAAATACAATAATAATAATATGGATAAAGAAATCACCCCGTGCCGTGCCAATAGGATCAAAAAGATCCAAACAATATAATCCAAGGACTGTGATCAGAGTGCAATGATACACGTTGCCTAGTGACATCGAGCATTGCTCCACAAGATAATAGCACACTAGCCGATGGTTATATCAAATCCAATGTGTCATCTCGCCTAACGATTCGTCACCCAAACATATCCAATAGGAGAAATCATACAATGCAGGTCGTAAAAAGTTAATCTCCTTCCTCATGAGCAGAAGAGAACTCTACCGTCTGGCCAGTCCAATAGGTACACCACGCATGATTCCACAAGGCTCGAGACCGGCTGAGACCGGCTGAGTCCGGCTATGAGTCCGGCTATGAGTCCGGTCATTGGGTCCGGCTTGAGCCCGGCACAACCGTAGGCTCCCGTTGACCCCCGTTGACTCCCGTAGACTCCCGTAGCTCCCGTAGGCTCCCGTAGCTCGACCTTGGAATCCTGTTCTAGGCAAAGTAGCTCCTAATGTAGGGAGGGAACAAATCCCGAATCGTATCGTGCCACAGAACTCGCATGCGTATGCACGTAATAATAATATAGTCTTTTACGAGAAGAAGACAGCTAATAGCCTAATATTCTAATAAGATACATATATAATATTATTTAATTACTCTACTCTTAAAATACAGTAAATTCGAGTTTTTCAGGGTTCATGCAATTCTACCTACAGTGCAGAAAGGATAAACATGCTCTACAGTTTTAAGGCAACTACTTAAAAATAAAGTGCGGATGTCAGGTCAGATGGATCGACTGGTAAGAGTACGCCCACGAAAAGAATAATTCAGATATCCCACACCTGTAGGGCTGGAGTCTCTGTCGCTAATAATCAACGTGCTCCGCGTATGCTCCGAACTGCGGGTCAGTCGGATCGATCCACGGATCAGACTCGTACGGAGTCGACTGATCTGAAATCACGAAATTACACTAATTAAAATCTACGCTAAATTATTCTAACCCTCGCCCCAGTTAATATGTAAATTAAATTATCAATTATTTCGATTTTATAAAGGTTATCGATTCAGTCAGCCCGACTGAACCAGTTAGTCGGATATTAATTATTTACTTTGATTTAAATTATCCAAATTTTAATTCTAAATAATTTATAGTTTTAATAATTTAATTTGAAGATAAGTTGCTTATAAAAAAAAAATTCTAAAGTCGAAATATTCGTAAAATTATTATTCGTGAGTTACATAAATCTTTTACATGTTCTTACCTAATTAGTATATCCTAATTACTTAGCTATTTGCTTTATTCTAACTTAACTATAATTATTCTAACCAATTGAATTGCATTTTCGAAGAATTAATTTATTATTAAAAATTCCTAATATTACTATTCTTATAAAAGTGCATAACTTATGTAATTATTACTAAACTAATAAGTATTATAATATGTCTTTAGTTATAGTAAAATTTAGATACGTAAACTTGTTTTACGAAAATTTTAGAAAAGAAATGTTTACCTACTTTACGTGTTTTGCTAATTATTTCTAAGTCGAGCAGTTCGTTATTTTATAACTAATCTAATTCTACGTATAATTAGTCGTTTCGAATCTAAGTCAGACATAATATTTTTCTGTTACTAATTAATCGTCATTTATTAATTAGCAATGAGTTTTCGTACAAGTTTGAAAATGTTTAAAAGGAATGTTTTAATTTTAAAAACCTCTTATGAAACTTTTATTTTTATTTTAATGTGTTGGGTGTTTTAGTTGGGTTTGTTTCGGGATCATACAGGTGTCCAATCGGGTTATTATAGTATCTGCTCAAATTATGTTATGAGTCATCATCGAGGCATCAGACCCTGGACGGTATAATCATTTCCCGAGCTAGTTCAAGTTTACGTAAGCATTCGATTTTAATTCGATTCCTCATAAAACTTAAACTTAAAAAGCCACGTTTTAAATCCGACAATTACGCTTTTTGGAAAAATTCCAAATACCATAATTATTAATAAAGCCAAGCCCACATTCTTTTATTTAATTTCTGCATAGGCCCATAAAGAAAGCCCAAGCTTTCCTCAATTTATTAATAACTTGATTTCGGCCCAGCAGAAACCATAGGCCCATAAGGCCCCCTTTTATTATTTGTTTTACAAGGGCCCAATTCCAATTTCATACATATTTTCAAAACAATCCCTTCTTAAATTTCAATTATCACAAGGACCTACATTATGCGTAAACAACCCCCACAATTCAGAACATCACGAAAGGGGTCCCTGTCAGATCAATATTGGTTACCAGTAATTACACTAGGTCTGTACCGACTGGTACCAGTACCAGAACTCAAGCAAAATAGCACAACCAGGCTGCACGGAACAGAGGTCAAACAGCACCAGATAGGGAAAACAACAAGCAACCAGCATCACAGCAGATAGGAAAAAAAACAGAACTGGTACGATTCAGTACCAGTTACCAATCAATACAACAATGCAGGGGGGGTAAGTGCATCATACAACAATTCACAAGGGTAGTAGCAAAGCACAAGCCAAGCAACATAACACACTGACAAGGCAGCAGCAAGGCGTAAATTAACACAGCCCCCAGGTCAAAACTTTGCCGAGAAAATCAACAACTCGAGCAAAGGGCCAAAAATTCGATCACATAAACGAGTGTTTTAGAGTTTACCCGATTGAGCTAGCACGAGATGGATTGGGAAAAGAACAGCCGGCTCCAAGCGAATACCAGAACAGCACCGGGCCAACACCAGCACGGCACCAAGCAAGCGCCAGTCAGAACAGTCACAACAATCACCAAGCAAAGGAAATCAGAGCACACCGAGACAATGGAATCAGCGAGCACCAAGACAGTCACTACTTAGCACCGAAATTTTCACACTAGAACAACCAATTCAGAGGGAAAACAGAAATTTATAGAGGGAGATGCAAGTTTTTCTCAACACATGAGACAAGGCACAGGGGCATCACTATCAATGGCAAAAAAAACAAAGGGAAAAACCAGAGAGAGAGCTGAGAGGGGAATTTATAGCAACTCACACCATTTCGTACACGAGGGGACGGGTCAGTCTTGCAGGGACAACCATCTGACAGCCGTGCTGCCGAGGTCATCGCCCACGAGGGTGAAACGATGGGAGCAGGTGGAGAATGAAGAAAATCGCGACCACTCGAACCAAAGGCGGGATTTTTCCCTCCTCTTTTTCGTCTCCATGAAACGAAATGGAAAGAGAGAGAGCAACGGGAGGGGGCCCGTAAGTCAGCGGAAGAGGAGATGGGTGGGCCTAGGGTTTTAGTGAAACAAAGAGGAAGAGGCAGGGGCGCCTCTGTCTTGCGCGAAAGGGAGAAGAAGGGGAACGGGAGGGGAGAAAAGAGAGAAAGAGAAAGGTCTGTGGGGGTGGGGTCCGTTGTCGGTGGAAGAAAGAAGAAAAGGAGAGAAACGGAGGCAGGAGTGATATGTGCATGGATCCGAAATTTTTATTCAATTTGATTAAATCTTAGTTTCAATTGGATTCAAAAACAAGGCATGGGATTAAGTCAAGATTCGTGCTAGATTTAATCCAAAGGTCCAAACGAATTCAGAATTTCAATATGAATTTATTTAATTCAACATCAAGGGTTTAGATAACTTCAAATGCAGTGCTATGAAGAGATCCAAGGGTTACAACAATCTAACAATAAAATGGGGTTTCTAATGAATATGATTGGATATAATAATTGGATTCTAATGAAAATTGGTTTGGGAAAATTTGTTATAATACTCATTTATGCATATAAAAATCTAATTTGGCTATATAATTTATTATGAACGAGATTTGTAGCTTTTAAAGTTTTGTTTGCGTGAAAACTCATATCCTTGTACATTTAATTAAATCCTGATTGATTTATCTATTTACACAATCTTGTTGTTTATTTTCAAAGTTTCATAAATTATATATATGTATATATCTCAAGGTTTCTAGTTTATATTTTAATTTGATAAATAAAATAGAATAAAATAAATTATTTGAGTAAAACTTTTAGATTAGTATAATTAATCATGTTTTAAATTTATGGGATATAACAAAAACTACAAGTTGGTGTCTAATAATACTATTTTTAGTTGCAATCACATTAACCAGTATAAAAACAGTAAACATCTAACAATGGGGTTGCTGGAGGTGGAGATCTGACAATGGTGTCACTGGAGGTGGAGCCGACAGGAGAGGAGAGGAGAGTTGTTGGTGTTGGCGTCGACAGGAGAGAAGAGGAGAGGAGAGTCGCTAGTGTTGGCGCCGACAGGACATAAGAGTTGCTAGATGATTGCGTAGGGTTGGCTGGGGTGTAAGAGAGAAAGAAGGGACGGGGTGGGAGGAGGCTGTGAAATGGAGGCTCTATTTTGAATTCCAGAGACATATTTTGAAATCCCATCTATCAGATCTGCATGAATTTTAAAGCAGATCCAACCGCTCACAATGCAATGCATAGACCCCTCCATGCATTGCAATGTATGATAGCTTATCCCCTCGATATATTATATTTATGTATAAGATGTAAATTTGTTGATCTTTTCTGATATCTCATTGCAATATTGAGAAAAAATATATAGAGTTATGAGTACCATTTACTATATATATATATATTTAGCAAACTTTATATTAGAATAGATCAATAGAGGTAGCCTTATTTGCTAAATTTTTACTCTTTTTATGTTCAACGAATGATAGTTGGTAACATTGATATAATATATGAGATATTTGAAAAAGATCAAATGCATGATGAATAAGTGGCATATGCATGATCGATCATGCAAACTCATGTTGCCTCCCTTCACGTTCTTATTCTCTTTCATTTATGCATGAAAATCTTTTTGATTGTTTAAAACACATTATGTGTGTATGTTTGTCATGTTTTTAATCACTCAAGACCACATTTCACATCCTGAATTCAACGGAAGTTGTACATTATATATTTATATATCTTGAAGTAACATCAAATTTCTTGAACTTCAAGTTCATTTGTACTTATTCCGAAATGTATATTTTTGTGCAAACAAATATGCTGGATTTCTCTTGAAAAACCTATCATGCGTCTTTAATAAATAAAAAAAAATACCTTATGATGTATTGATGTATTTGATGTTAATAAATTGAAGCCATATTTTCGATCCTAAATTCACTAGAAATGACTAATAATTTAAGAATATGATCAAATATTTGGACGCACTCCATCTATGTTCATTTTGAAACTTACATCAACTTTGCTGAATATATTTACATAAAGTTGCATGCCAATGTATTTTCAACAAACTTTGGTTCATTTGAGTACAATCACCAAAACTGTCAAAATTTTCTATATTTTTATCATTAAAATGCACAAAGTTCATTTGTGCAAAATTAAAAAGATACATCAAATATTACGCTAATTAATAACTCAATTACAATATATTTACAAATCTATTAAAATATATTTACAAATTAAGTGTTTGTGTGTGACATACCGTGCTCTTAATTAATTTGAACCACATTTCACATCCTCAAATTGCCAAGAGTCGAATAATCTCGTTGCAACAGCAAAAGATTAATTAATTAGAAGTCTGCTAGCTTGTACTGATTCTAAAAGATACATCAACATTTTTACGTATGTATATATGCTCATATTTTTTTTTAACCAATTTGAACCAGCATTGAAAATCCTAAATGCAAAATAGAAATTTCATGCTAAAGGAATTGTTGATGTGGTAGAAAAGATGGAGGTAGAGGCTGAGTTTTAGGAGAAGATGGGGTGTGTTGTGCTCACTAAAATGATTTAGTGAGCATAATTCTAATATTTATCAGATTGATTTTAAACATAATGAATCTAAACTGTTGAAATCCTAAACCCTATACATAATTTTTTTTTTAAATTTCAAATTCATTTAGTACAAAGTTAAGCGGTAAAATAATATTGAAATATGAATGTATTAAAATAATTTGTATAACTTCATTTTTTTTTGCATGTACAAAGTCATATTTTTTTACCGCTTGACTTTATACTAAATAAATTCAATTTTTTAAAAATTTTGCATGTAAACACATCACTCGTGAAATATATCGGTTTCAACGGTTTATATTTGTTTCATTTGAAGTCAATATGATAGAATTTGAATTTATGCTCACCAAACTCTTTGGTGAGCATAACACATCCTATCTTTGCTTGAACTTTAGATACAAGAGTTTGCCACTCGTGCATTGTGGTTTCTATTGAAACCTCACTAAAGTGTCATACATTAGAAAAACTATGAGGATAATTTCATAGAAGACTTTTTATCTTTTTCAAGAGAAAAAGATTTCAATGTTCACAAGGATTTCCAATCAAGATTTCAAATTTATGATATTTTACACAGATGGTGTTGCATTTTGTCACTAGATTAAAAGTTGATTCTTGACTTTTAAAATTTTAATTTTTCATAAGTTAATTCTAGCGGTCATGTAAATTGACTTGGTCATATCACATTACGTAACGTTACTTAAATTTTTCGACACTAATTTGTAATTATAATTTATTTTGTAGTAGTTCTTTTTTTCTAATATTTTGTTATTATTTTTTTGAACCAAGTTAAAACTTAAAAATAATAATTAATTATGTGCGATCACGGTGACACGGCGCGACCACATGTGACGTGACTATTCACGTGATGTAAAACTTCTGCCATTTTAGTCAGATCACACATGCCGCTAGGTAAAACTAAATTTTAGTCACGTTCCATAATGTGACACGACTAAATCATATCACGTCACATCACATCACTTTTTTCTTCATTGATGAGATATGAAAGTTACAAAACATTTGAGACCTTGTAAATTTATTCCAACATACTTTCGTCCGTAATATTTTTTTCATCCGTTTAATTCAGAAAAAAAGAAGAAGAATATAACCACGTCAGAATCAGCTGTCCCAAGTTCATAGCGAGCTCAACACAAACGGGCTTTATTCAAAATTGATCCCTAATAAGCCCATTTAACAATACTAGGCCTCAAATTGTTGCTCTCAAAATTTATTCATTTTTAATTTTTTAGTGAAAACAGAAAGTTTTTCGAGGCTGATGTAGAGAGAATTTATAACCAGGCCTGGGTTTATTTTATGGCCCGGAATTGGAGAAGTACGGGATGAGTCCTTTCCTCTGAAGTAACTCAAATTATGAGTTTAGGTACGTACCGTCCGATTAGGATCCGGACCAATCCTGTCCGAGGTGAAATGCACAGGTAACTTTAATATTCGTGTCACAACAGATCTGACGGTATAAATGTAAACTCAAAATACAAGTTACTTTAGGTGATATTAATACAGCAGATGAGATGACTGTCTGATAGGTCCCACAGGTACCCGGACCGACTCCTTGCCTAGACCTAGAAATTGATTAGAGCTGATGCTTTTCTTGAGGAGAAAGAAGGGTTCGCTCGAGCTTTTTGCTTACTAGAAAGAGAGAGGAATCCCTGCCAAGTTTGAGAGAGAGAATTCAATGGCGCACGATCCAGAAGATGAGATCCTCAACGAGAAGAACCCGCGGCCTCTCGATGAAGACGATATTGCTCTCCTTAAAACCTATGTGCGTTTAAAATCCCTAGCTAATTCGTCTAGTTCTCTCTTTTATTTTTTCAGATGTTGTGGTTGTCTTGGTTGAAGACTTGGATCTGTGTTATTATTTGGACCGGCGATTGTTCTGTAAAGCATTTTGATTTTCTGCTTAGTATTTTTCTGTGGGTGATGTTTTGAAAATCTAGTTTTTCGCAATTGAAGAATTTTGCATTTTGTACTACCTTTCTAAATCCAAGTTTACCTAGGGCTTAAAATAACTAAGTCCTGTACCAGTTTTAAACTTAAATTGACTATAGGGAAGGACATTATAAGTTCTGATTTAGTTTGTTCTTCTGGCTTTTTTTATTCTAAACAAAAGCACAGTATTTCTTCTGATTGGCCTTGTGAAATTTTTCTTTTTCAACGTTTCACTTATATATACTCAAAATCTTTTGTGGTATTTATCCTTTTTTCTCAGATCCTAAATTTAGATCTTGTGAATGCTCTGATTATTATTTAATGCTCTTTCTACAGGGTCTAGGACCATACTCTACAAGCATAAAACAGACAGAAAAGGAAATTAAGGAGAAGGCCAAGAAAATTAACGACCTATGTGGTGAGTTGCTTATTTTTTCCATTTTTGCAAGGTTTGAAAATGTGTTAGCAGTCTTTTTTAGTGGCGAGGGAGTCATTTTGTGTTTAGGAATGATAAATGGTCAATACATCACAATACTGGCATATGTTTTAAAGCATTTTCTTTCATGGTATAAGCACCACACATTTCCGAACATGATACTAAATTGTTGTACCATTGGAATTCCATAATGCATGAATGACGATTCGAAAGAAAGAGACCATTAAGGTGTTGTTGTTCTATTTTTTTTAATTGTTCTAATGCGAAAAGGAAGATAGAAAAGATAACATAACTAGTTTATATGTAGGAATGGCTTGATGCTATAATCTGGGTCTTAAATAATTAGTATAGGATAGTTCACACTGAAGATATCAAACTTGTCTGTTTCTCTATATCAACAAAAACCTCTGTAATGTGGATTTATATATATTTTTTGGTATGACACAAAACTGATAAAGCATGATATAACATTGATAAAGCGTGATATTTAAAAGCTTGATATGTTATGAATTTCAGGTGTGATTAAGATACTGTACATTTTCTCTGTGGTTAGTTTGCAAATTTTCTGTTTACAAGTGTCATTTTTATCACATCTGGGTAGAATATGATCTTAGCTTGCACAGAATCGTGAAGAGTAGGTAGTACTCAAGTTCAATGGTTGCTCTTCCATTGTGATACAGAAAATTTGTTTTGTTGAACTTTGTAATCGTAGCTTCAGTTAAACTCATCTTAAAATAGTCAAATTTTTAATCAATATGTTGATTTGGATTTCTTACTGGAAAACAGGAATCAAAGAGTCTGATACAGGTTTAGCTGCCCCAAGCCAATGGGATTTAGTTTCTGACAAACAAATGATGCAAGAAGAGCAACCTCTTCAGGTAAACTTTTAATTTTTTTTGCACCTTCATAAAGGAAAGTCTATATATTCTGTATATTTTAGACTAATGTTTTTATTGTTGGTGCAGGTTGCAAGATGTACCAAAATAATTAATCCGAATACAGAAGATGCAAAGTATGTTATTAATGTTAAGCAAATTGCAAAGGTATTTGCTCTGTGACTTTTATTAATGGATTTCTTTTTAGTGCGAAATTTATTTTGGTTTTTTACTCTTATATTTTACCCTATTTTGTTGCAGTTTGTTGTTGGCTTAGGCGACAAAGTCTCTCCTACTGATATTGAAGAAGGCATGCGTGTTGGGTAAAATATAGTTCATAAATTTCATTATCTGTTAATTATTTCTACCATCTATCACATAGGATTGTTTGTGTACCAGTACCAGTGCAGCTGAAGCAGCACTAAGGATGTCATACCCATGCTAGTGTTCTTTAGCATTTAGATTTTAGAGCATTATTCAAATTAAATTTGCTAGAGACCAACCAATACAGGCTTTTTGCTGGTTGTATACCAGGAGTCCGTACGTTATTGAGAATAAAGGCTGTATTACCGGCTTTTCTAGTTCTCTATTGAATTCACTTTTTGTAGCTTACCCATAAACCTTTTTAGGTGACTTCAAAATGGTAATGGATTTTCTTTATTTATTTCAGTGTTGACAGAAACAAGTACCAAATCCAGATACCATTGCCACCAAAGATTGATCCAAGTGTAACAATGATGACTGTGGAGGAGAAACCTGATGTTACTTATAATGATGTTGGTGGATGCAAGGACCAAATTGAAAAGATGCGCGAGGTAATCATTTTATAGATTAAGTCCTACTTTCCATCAATACATATATGATTATCCAAGGATTGCAATGTTGACTGGTACTGCAAAGATTGGCTAATACATACAAAGCCTTGCTGATAATATTGTTCCAGATGTAACTGAGCAAGTGGCTTAACCACGAGTAGCCAGAGGGGGGCACTTGTCCCTCTGGAAAAAATATTTTTGAAAGTATACTGCTAAAACTATAGTTCAAATGACAAAAATTGTAAACGTATGATTGATTTGAAAAGTAATTATGAAGTTATGCTTCATAGTACAAAATATTTTGCCAAATATTTCTCTAAATCTTTACTTCTGTTCATAACTATTTATACAAGTACACTTAATTTATAAATATTATACAAATTATGCCCCCATCCTATTTTTTTTTCCCCACCCTGTTCCACGCCCTGCCTTCTGCCCCTGAACCGAGCTGTGTATTTGATCCCCGGTTTTAATGAAAATATGCCTAAGTTAACATTTATTTGGCAATTAAGCCTTTATCAATTATCCAAATGTAAGCTGATCACTAGAATGTCGAGGAATTAGATTTAAAGATGTAAGAGCAGTGTGTGCCATGTCTTGCTTGCTGTTAAAACTAATTGCTTACAAATATTTTTTTTTTCCATCCATCAGGTTGTAGAGCTGCCTATGCTTCATCCAGAGAAGTTTGTGAAGCTCGGTATTGACCCCCCGAAAGGTGTACTATGCTATGGTCCACCAGGTACTGGCAAAACCCTTTTGGCAAGAGCTGTGGCCAACAGAACTGATGCGTGCTTCATCCGTGTCATTGGCAGTGAGCTTGTTCAGAAATATGTCGGAGAGGGCGCCCGTATGGTTCGCGAACTCTTCCAGGTCGATTTTCTTTATTTGACGTGATCTCTTGTTATATTGAATTCACCTGCTTGGGGAAAGGGAAATAAATTAAGAGAACTACATGGAAAATATTTTGCGGCCAAAAAATACAATATTAGTACTTCTCTCAGAGTAAATCCATACCTATGTGAAATTAGTTTTGGTTTTCATTGTTCAAGGATTTATAGAAATGTCCAAGTGCTTGTGTGAAATATTGCTGTGTCTAATTGTACATAAAATCTGCAGATGGCTAGGTCCAAGAAGGCTTGCATAGTGTTCTTTGATGAGGTGGATGCGATAGGTGGGGCCCGTTTTGATGATGGTGTTGGTGGAGATAATGAGGTACAGAGGACTATGCTTGAGATTGTCAATCAGCTTGATGGGTTTGATGCTCGTGGTAACATCAAGGTTCTCATGGCCACAAATAGGTACCTGGATCCTTAATGAATCTATTTATAAACCACTTGACATTTTAATTAAAACAAAATTTGAATTAAATTTTTGCATTCCCTTAGTCGTGTTTAATCTAATGTTCATTTGTTGTTTGTTGGATGTGTAATGACTATCATTGTAGTTCATGAACTTACAAAGTTGTTATTTTGTAGGCCTGACACATTGGATCCAGCATTGCTGCGTCCTGGTAGGTTGGATCGAAAGGTGGAATTTGGATTGCCTGATCTGGAAGGTCGCACCCAGATCTTTAAGATTCATACCCGTACCATGAACTGCGAGAGGGACATCCGTTTTGAGCTTCTTGCTCGTCTCTGCCCCAATTCAACAGGTATTTTTTTTTGTTTTTGTACCTATTCTATCAAGCTTTTTTGTTTTGTTTTTTTGAAGAACATCAGCTACTAGCTTATCAGTGTAATTGATCTTTGCATTTGTGATAAATTACAGGAGCGGACATTAGGAGTGTCTGTACCGAAGCAGGTATGTATGCAATTCGGGCCCGAAGGAAGACAGTAACAGAGAAGGATTTCCTTGATGCAGTGAACAAGGTCATTAAGGGTTACCAGAAATTCAGTGCCACACCTAAATACATGGTGTACAACTAGATTTTGTGTTTAGCTTAATCTCCTTCTCTGGTGGACTTATCCTCATCTTTATACATACCTGGCATTTACTGTTGTACTGAATTTATACGTTTAATCAATGCAGGGAAATTTTTATTTGTTCTTAGTTGGTACCATTTCTAGGGGATAACTTTCTATGTGATTTAGTGTAATTCACCATTTGTTTTCAGTTTGGAGGTGGTGTTTTTATATGTTTTTAACCTAGTGAAGTTTGTGCAAGATCCAGAAGCTTGAAGTTCAAAATTGGATATCTTTTTGTTCTTTTTGGAACGATTATTCACTGATTCTAACAAAAGTTCCTCCGTTCTGTAGAACCGGTTATATTTTACAATCAGGTTATTATGACGTAGAAAGGTAGAACGTTTTACAGGTGTTTTGATCGAGCATTAGTATCATTCCAACTTGATACAGGATCCATTTTGGAATCCTATTTTGTACGAGCAAGTAATCTGCTACTAAAATTATACAAGAAAAACATCTTTGTGCGGGGCCCTTTGTCAGTACTATAATTGGTATCCCTAGGGTATAATGACTAGATTTGGACCGTTCTTTTAACTCAGCATGAATTTCAAAACAGACTCCCTATATCGTTCGTAGGTATCGGATTGAGCTTGGTTCGGTTGGGATTAATTCATACCGTCTTTTAGATATTGTATCCTTTCAAATACCTGAGGGAGAGATTCATATACTCACAAAGGTCGTCGGACTATGGAAAGCTATGTTGTATGGATACGTGTACTGGGTACAGTATTGTATCGGATATGATACAGATACAACGATACAATAATATTTAAAACGATATGGCGATACGAGTATGGGTATCGGTACAGTATTCGATACGTATCGAATACAGATACGGGACCATATATGAAGTATGAGGGTAATATAGATGGAAAGCAATAAAATAAGGTGATAAGCTGGTGGATAAAATAAAAAACTAAAATTAGAGGTCTCAAGTGTAAATTTGTCCAGGGTCACTAAGACACTAAACTTTTGTATTTGACATGTTGATCATATAATTTTAATCTGTATCTTACAATAAGATTAGGTGAAATCACTAGAGATGAATTCGTTAAATGCAATGTTGTACAGTGGGACTTTCAAATTTCCTATTTTGATCCACCAAAAAAGTAGATGCATCGAATTAAATAAAACACTATTAATTATTATTAAGTTAATTGATGATTAGTTGTTACCGTCTATAAGTCTATTGCCTTTCTTAATTGTTAGTTACAGTAAAATAGTAAATAGACCTTCGAACTGTTTCATTTTATTTTATTTCTTGACAGAGAACGAAATGTTTCTTTTACCACGGCGCTTCGAATCTGATCCGTATGATTGGGATAAGATTTCAAAAGAGTATTTTTTTTTTTTAATTCGTTCAGCGCACAGATTTGTAAATTGTGGATACAATCATTCTAACTGCAATTAAATTAATTAAATGTGCATAAGACCCATATTTTTTTTTCTCAAAAAAAATATGTTAAACCGTAGCGTTTGGAGCAGTATTGGTGATTGTGTTACTTGAGCGATGATTTGAATTGATTAAAAACTTTATTGTGCATATGCAACGTATTGTATTGCAAATGTATTCTAGTAATACATATTCACAAACCAATGTGATGTTATATTAAATTAGCACTCAGTTATTCTGACTCCTCCCTAAAGCTTCCCCAAAAGATGAAGAGTTGGCTACCTTAATTTTTTTCTTTTTTCTTTTTAATTTCTGGTTTGCGCTTCCAATACTTAGTATACAAACAGCAAAGTCTAGATATTTTCCCAAATCTATTATATCCTCTTTAAAAGATTGGTAAGCAGCAAGGTTCGGAAGAATGTACACGTCGACAGTACTGTTCTCTCTACCTTTAGATTTCATCATGATTGGTGTGCCTTCTGATCAGATGGCTTCAATTTCATTTTCACATTAATCAGTTTATTTTCTCAACTTTCTTGGATATTTCTGTTATTCTTTCTGTTGTTCTTGCAACCTTTGCTAAGAATATAAATCTTAGCAAGCTATTATTCTGAATAATACAAGACTTTTTATTATTATTCGTATTAATATTCATTTCAAAATATTCTCATACATTAATTCAAATAACATAATTTTTGTAGAGGAGGATTCAAGTGCCTTCATTTTTTGTGCCTTCATTTTTAAAACGTTAATAACTTAAAATTTAAATTATAAACTTCAAAATAAAATCGTTAAATGTGATCTATGCTATTTTATCTATGTGCTCAAAACAAATTATCACATTTTGGTTTTCTTTTTATGTGAATCAATTAGTTGAAAAATTAACGTCTAAAAATTATCCACATTAGTACGTTTTTACAAACTCTTGATTACAACCAAAACAAAGTTGAAATGTCATAATTTTTTACAAGTGTATAGATAAAATGATATAGATCATATTCAACGGTTTTATTTTGACTTTTAAGTTTTTTAAGTTTTTAAAAATATAGGCATGATAGAGGCACCAAAAATGTATTATTTTTTGACGATCCAATCGTAATCTAACACTTTATATGAAGAGTAAAGGAAGGGAGAAAAATCTCACAGTAATTTTTTTATTTGGTGAGGTCAATAAAAATTACTTCTTAAACTTTTTTGTAACTTTGTAAAACTTATATTTTATTAATCTAAAAATTAAAGTATAATGAAGATAAATAAAATGAACAAAATAAATATAAATGTATCAACAAAGGATAATGTCATTTATCGATAAATAAAATGAACAAAATTAAAGCAAATGACATTAAAATAAATAGGAAGGAAACTCATGCATTAAAATGACGAGGAGGGTTCCAATGCCTCATTTTTTTTCATACCTCATCATACCTCATATTTTATATTTTCGTATTCGAAGTCCAAATTGTCGATCCGAACCGTTCAACAAAATATTTATACTAAAATATGCATGGAGATGAAATTTTATATTTTTTGAAATTTTTTTGCTATTTTTTAAGATAGGTACAAAATCACTGTTTTTGAACCGTTCAAAAAACAGTGATTTTCTACCTATCTTAAAAAATAGTAAAAAAAATTTCAAAAATTATAAAATTTTATCCCTAACCATATTTTAGTATGGATATTATGTTGAACGGTTCGGATCGACAATTTAGACTTTGAATAAGAAGAAAATAAAGATATAAAATATGAGGTATGATGAGGTATAAAAAAATGAGGCATTGGAACCCTCTTAGGCCCTGTTCGGCGCACTACTGTGCTCGTGGGAAAAAAAAAATTCACTCAGACTGAATTCTTTTTTTCCCACGAGCACAGTAAAAATCAGTTCAAAACCCACACCCATTCCCCAACCCATGAGAACACCGAACAGGGCCTTAATGACATCTCACATAGTTTTTGGGGTTCCGCAAATGATGTCCAACAATTAAATAGAGGCTAAGATAAACACTCAAATGGGTAAATTGCCATTGCCCCAACAATTAAATTAACTCAGCCAACCGTACGGTTATTTTATATAATTTAGAGCTCAATACCTGATGCGTTTGGTTTGATTTTAAGTTAAAATTTAGACTGAAAAAATGAACTCAGTAGAATTATGTGCAACCTTTCCAATATGCAGCGCTTTAATTAACTCTATTATTATAAACAATTGTATATAAACTTGTCTGTACTACTAATTCTAGAAGATACTTTAAATTTGTGTAAAAAGTCCTTTCGAAATACATTTACAATAAATTCATGTGTTTAGTCGTGCTTTTAAACAATTTAATCCATAATTCGAATTACAAATTCACGAAAACCGCAATACAATTTTCAAAGATGCATCAACTTCTCTAAAATGAATTCCTGCTAATACATTGCATATGCATAATAGAGTTATTAATCAATTTCAAATCCTCATTTTAAATAATACAATGACCAAAAATGTTCCAAATATTATCAAGTGCGTACATACAAGTCTATTATGTACTAATTCTAAAAGATATATTGACAGTTATGCAAACGCTCATAATGTTGTTGCCAGGGGCGGATCCACTGTAGCACAGGGGGGGTCATCTGCCCCCCCTGGATTTTCAAAAATAGTGCTAAAAATATGTTTTTCAGATCTCTGTCCCTCCCTGGAATTCAAATTGCCCCCCCTGTAGCCCATTCTGGAATTCTAATAGACGGAACGAAGCCCATATAAACTCTGAGCGAAACAAATTAGCGGAGCCCAAATAGGTGCTGATCCCAAATAGCGAAAATTAGTTGAACCAAAATGTTTTTATTTTAATTTTATTTTTTTTAATTCAAAGGCAGAGGTTGCCAATTTGAATCAAAATGTTGATTTCAAATTCCCTATAAATGTTGAATTTTTGATTTTTCTTTTTTCAAGTAATTTAGGATTTTTATTATATTAATTGGTATTTTTTTTATGATGAATTGTACCCGATAAGCTATTTGCATCCGATTATTTTCCCGCCCTGACAAAAATCATGCATTCGCCCCTGATTGTTGCAGCTTGTATGTGTGCATGTGTTAGTGATTTTTATCAATTCCGACTACATTTTAATAAACAATCCCTAAAAGTCATAGATAACTATCACTGCGTAAGAATAAATATATCTCTAATGTGATTAGCTAGCTGCAAAATAAATTTATTTAAGAAAATTTAGAGAGATTTCAATTTTTTTGCATATATTTAATGCTGAAATAAATTTACAAGACATTGCATGCATTGTCTGTTAGTGATCTTAATCAATTTAAAAACATCTCAAGTCATACTCTTATCTAACCTATCCCACAGTAGCAGCCGCATTATCAGTTACACCACCATCTCACCTCAACAACAACATAAAAGTTCGTTAGCCTTCGGTAGCGTAGTACTGAGGTGCCAATTCGGACAACCACAAAGGATCAATCCTAGTCAGATTTCTGACATAGGTGTGATTTGTCCGTACCAACTCATTAAATATAATGCAATCCGTCTTTGTTCGGAACAAAACTGATGAAGGATGAATTTGAACATTTTGACCACTTGCCATAGCCCTGCTTGACAATAAAAACAGAGACAATTAGAATAAACCCTTGCCAAATCTGTATGGAAAACAAAAACAAAAACAAAAAAATCAAAACATGAGACAATTGAACCTGCACTTGTACTTGATACAATATATAGAAACTATAAGAAATGCATATGGAAGTTTTGGACCTGTACGATCCATCGGGTTGCCTAAGAGCCGCATTTAGGAAAAAGGAGGCAGTGAGACATCTCTTAAATTGAAGCATGTCATCTCTACAGGATGAAATACTTAGGCCCATCTGCACTGCGTGACCCTGTATTTGGCTGCCAAAACCAGTTTGGAAAAAATAATATAAAAGGAATCAACTCATTACATAAATAAACAGTTCCCAAATAGTAAAATAAAAAAAATCAGGCCAACACAAAAATGGCTCTAATATTTTTTATGAAATTAGTAACTAACGAAATGAGAGATAACCTATGGATGTCTCGTGCATGTCTAAGTGATCGATAATTTATGAAATTCTCCTTGCACCATTTATTTAAGGTTTTCTCCAATGTTTTCTCCTTCATGCTTGCATTCTTACCCTTTTCTAAACAATCTGCTGCAGCTCGGTACACATTAACCAACGTTATGTGATCCCCTTCCGAGCTTGAAAAGATTTTCCTTGCAGCTCTTGCCTAATTATAAAATTAAATAACATACCAAAAGATAATAAGTGCAAATGGCTTAGTACCTAAAAGGTGATATTGGGATGACATTTAATGAATTTCACAAAAAAAAAAAAAAATTATGGGTCATGATTTACACCCGTAAAGGTGATTTCATTCTCCCTAAAATGGGGACGCCTTGTGGATGTAGGACTTAGATCCTTCTCAAAAGAAACAAAAATAATCTCCAACAATAGACCAAGCCTACTAGAAGTTCCTAATGCACACCTCTTCTAACTTCTCACGGGGGAAGTAGAAAATAGATTCAACTGAAAGCATGGAGACAACAATCAACATCTCTTCCAAGCATTTAAATTCACTAGCCAAAATCAGTGCCTTAGAGTACATCGGATCCAATGGCAACCTGGCCATTTTAACTCCTACTGGATTGGACAGCTTGTAGTCATCTGTCAAAGCACCTAGCAAAAGCAGTTGCTCCAGAGATTTGACTATTGCCATCCTGTGGAAAGATATCATGCACATATATATTAGAATTGTCTCTGGAATACTTTTATTAAGCAAGGGTGACAGAACATTTATTACCTAGAGAGTGCATGACAGTAAGATTTACCTTGAAGGTTTTTCCATGAAATCAAACCCAATGATGTCATCAATACCAAGAGCCTTAAGCTGAAGGACAACATTTGAAAGGTTGCAACGTTTTATTTCAGGCACAGTGGAATCAGTCAATTTCCTAAACTCGCTCTCTGTGTAAAGCCTTAAGCATTTTCCTGACCCTTCTCTCCCTGCTCGACCACTACATATTAAGAGAAAAGTTCTTGTCACTATAAATTTTCAAGAATAACCCAAAAAGCCATTAAAAAGAAAAATAATAAACAAAGGATAAAGGAACGACCAAATTACCTTCTTTGAAGGGCCTGAGCTTTGGAGGTGGGAATTATATTTAATGATTCCATACCCGTCACAGCATTATATGACCGAGCTTTAACTAAACCAGGGTCAATAACATACTTAATGCCTGGTATTGTTATAGATGTCTCAGCAATATTTGTAGCCAAGATAACCTACCATGAAAAGAGCATACATCAATTGAAAAAAGATGATGGTAATGTAGTAAGGCCACAGATGATCACTTTCAAAATGAAGAGATTTTAAATGAAAACAAATTTAATCACACTCACTTTTCGAAAGCCAGAAGGCGCTGGCTTGAAAGCATTCATTTGTTGTTCTGACGGAAGAGAAGAATAAATAGGAATGGTTGTAATTTTATTATTTTCTTGTGGCAGCTTTTGAATATGCTCTTGTATAAGCCTCTCCACTGATTCAATCTCCTCTTGGCCAGTTAGGAAAGCAAGGATATCACCTGGTCCCTCCTCTAAATGAATCTTAAAATGTAATAAGAAATCAACAGAATATTAAGAAATTGAAAGTTGACCAATGATTAGACAAAAAGGAATTACGAACTACCAGAATAAAATAATATTATAATACAACCGACTATCGTACAAGTGCTAACTTCGCAAGAGATCAAGGTTTAGCTCAACTTTCCATTTTCGTTTTCTTGATTTTTAATTCAATTTGTGCATTGGAAAAGAGTTCAAGGTTCTTACTAGTAAAAATTATACATATACAACAGAAAGTAAACCAGCACATTAATCTCACAAGTACAGCGTTAAGAAAAAAGTTCAATATGATAGGTTGTTGCTAATACAAAGAAATTGTTGTGCTAATTGCATATTTTAAAATACTAATTGCAATTCGACAAAAGAAAAAACAAATGTTTCCGTTATACATATGGTTTACATTTTCCAAGTTATTAGTGCATACTAGACCCCTTGTACATATAAATCTAGTTAAAATATTGACTACAAGGAATATAGGCCAAACCTGAAATATGGTAATTAGAGTAGCTTCCAGATAATCAGACTCAGGCTGATATGTATACAGTATTTCTACAGGATGCTGCCTCCCTTCAACATGTACAGCCTTGGCACCACCAAAATACTCCGAAAAACACCCAGCATCCAAGCTGGCTGACATAATTATTAATTTCAAAGGGGCTAATTTGGAAGTCTGGCATGATTTCGAAATAAGCCCCTGAGATAATTGATCTTGGTTGGAGTTCTTTTGCTCATTTGTTTTTCCAAGGTTTTTATTCATTCCAGAAGCAGTTGATCTGGAGTATTGTACTTTTTTCAACAAGCCTAATAGCACATCAGTGTGCACTGTTCTCTCATGCGCTTCATCTACTATAATGACATTGTATTTAGACAGATGTGGGTCTAAAAGAGCCTCTCTGAAAATAGAAATCATTAAAACATAAGTTAGATAAACAAATCAAATTTAATGCTAAAGCATTATTTCCTTTTGCTTTTGAAGCCATTCGAGTTCCAAGTGAGAATCTTGGCGTAGGTGAAGCAGAAACACCAACAACCAACAAAATAAAAATAAAACCTTAATTTACTTGGCACAGAACCTGAGCAGCACCAGGACTTGTACAACTGAATACAGGTTGCATGGTAATCTTTTAGTTTCGAAAACATGTAACCCCAAATAAATATAAATTACCGTAGGAGCAAACCATCAGTCATATATTTGATCCTGGTAGCAGGAGATGTCATGTCATCGAATCGAATCGAGTACCCAACCTTCTGACCTAAATCAACATTACACTCTTCAGCCACACGCTTGGCAACAGTAATAGCAGCAACCCGACGAGGCTGAGTTACCCCTATTATTTTGTTGTCCTGACAAAAGCCGGCATTGTGAAGGTATTGGGGTAGTTCTGCATTAAAATGTTCAAGATAAATATAGAAATATCAACAACAACACCAAGACCAATTATCTGAGGGGCTTATTTCGAAAAGAATACATTCTGTGTATTACTTCACCTAACATTAGTTGCTGTTCTAAACTTTTGACATGACAAAAGGCATATCCAGAATAACAGAACAAGGTAGCAATTATATAACACAATGTCATGTCAGAATGACAAATAAATTGTAATGGTACAAGCAAGAATTTTACACAGAAAACTTACGTGTTGTTTTTCCACTTCCAGTTTCTCCAACAACAATTAAAGTGTTATTCTTTTTCACTTCCTCCACAAGCCTCTCCTTAGCTGAAACCCACACAGACCAAATTAAAAATAGCTAAATGGATACAATATGAAATTAAGACCCAATATGTTTTAATGATTGCAAGCATAACAAAAAAAAAAAAAAAGAGATTAATTTAGTCATTTGCCATCACTTCTTTTTCTTTCACAAGTTAATTCATTAATCCATCCTCTTAAAAAAATTATGCAATTTAGAACAATATAACATTGCAGAAAAGAGAACCTGATGCAATAGGCAATAAGTTCCGTTGCTGTAGAATCAACTTTCTCCTAATAAATTCACATAATAAAAACATAAAATCAAACCCATGACAATCTCTACCAAAACCAATCAAAACTGAAATTAAACTAGATGGAAAATACCTAGCTATAAAATGTCCTTGATCAGATTGGCCACGCTTCCTCTTAGAATTAGTCGGTGCTGGCATCTTTATTTACTTCTAATCTCCTTGAAAGCAGCTCCTTATTCCCTTGTGAACTAACTTTGACTTCCTAGGGTGTATTGTTGTCACCGATTAAGTAGAAAAAAAAAAAACAGAAAAGGTTACGGTACAGTAGCAGAGAGACGGCGGCGCCGGTGGGGAGAGAGAGAGCGCGACGGTGCAATGGTAGTAGAGAGAGTAAAGGCTAAAGGGTTTGCCGAAAGAATCCGTATCAGCCAATGCTAAATCTGCACCGTTCTTTTTACTTGGTACGAATCTCCAAGCAGACTCCCTACAGTTTCCGTATGCAACGGATCGAATTCGGCCCAAATGAGATTAATATGGGCCGTCGGTTATTTTAGATTGTACCTACCGGCGGGGACACGGACTTGGCGAAAAAGGGAAAACAGGCCCAAGTGAGATTAATCGTGCATGCTTCCATTTCCAAACAGGCCCTTATATAATTTTTTGAATTTATTGTGGAATTCCTTTCTATATTAACATAGGCCCATTTCATTCGATAAATATACAGAAAGAAAAATAAGATAAACAGTAACACTCTCAATAGTAAACACAGGCCCATTCCATTCTATCTTCCCCTTCGCTGTGATATTCCAATATTTATTTCATTGGATATTGAAATGGGCAATATAGGAATATAATCACGAGTGAGTCTATGGTACTATGCATATTACGATTTGGCACCGTGCTACGGCTCTATATTCGAGTTTTCAAATCCTAACGGTCGATCCGAGCCGTTCATCTTGTTCTCCATATTAATATGTGTTTGGAGACCAAATTTTACATTTTTTGAAAATTTTTTACTATTTTTTTTAAATTTATTGAAAATCACTGTTTTTGGATGGTCCAGAATTTTCAGATCAAGTGATTTTCTAAATATCTAAAAAAATAGTAAAAAATTTTAAAAAAATGTAAAATTTGGTCTCCGAACACATATTAATATGGAGAACAAGATGAACGGTTCGGATCGACCGTTAGGATTTGAAAACTCGAATATAGAGCCGTAGCACAGTGCCAAATTGTAATATGCATAGTACCATAGACTCACTCTATAATCACTTATCTTCTTAACAATATAGGGATATAATTTTTAAATATTCATTCCAATAATTCAAAACTTCAGAGAAATTATTGTGTATGTCTCTCATCTCAATATATATTTGACATGCTATATTAAGGAGGAATAATTTAGTATTTAGTATATGGTATAGAGTATTTTATCAGATGTCATTTATAGAGTTTTCTTTTTAGAAATTTATGTTATTATAAATATATTTCATTTGTACTCTATTTAATAATAAAGTCAAAAATACAATTAAGTTTTCTCATAAAATTTTCTCTTCTATTCTTCGCATCTCTTTGAAACCTTAACAAATTGCTATTAACAATTCCAATATGGAGATATAATCACTTGTCTCCTTAACAATGTATCAATTTATCAATTAAACCTGTAGCGTACGTAGCGCGAGTTCTACTCTAATTAGGATATTTTAATACTACGGTCATGTGCGATTAAAAATTGTCCTAAAAATGAACTTCAATTTTGACCCAAACAACAGCCGATCTCGAAAATATATATATATATATATATATATATTATTTTATAAAAGTCATAGCTTACCCGGTTGTAAATTAATTTCTATAGCTTTTGCTTGCTCCTTAAATCAGCCAAGAAATTAAAGCTCTCACTAGTCAAACCCCATATATGCATCTTTACTTGCTCCACACTTGCTCTACAAATCAAGCAAAACCCTAGTTGCTTATTTCGTCAAAAACAATAAAGAAAGAAGAAGGAAAATATATACTACTCCTTAAGTTCTA
Organism: Carex rostrata; assembly: GCF_964058835.1. Classification (NCBI taxonomy): domain Eukaryota; kingdom Viridiplantae; phylum Streptophyta; class Magnoliopsida; order Poales; family Cyperaceae; genus Carex; species Carex rostrata. Next base: position 12,649,376 of record NC_135921.1, read on the forward strand.
ACTACCATTTATTTCTCCTCAAAATAGTTCAACCAAGAAAGACAATCAATATATACAAAACAAAACAAGGTCATGAAGCCTACCTCCTCTCCTAAGCCATCCACATCCAGAGTCTCACTAATTATCATCCTCCCTCTCATCCTCTTCATTTTTGTAACCCTAATTGTGTACCCGAATGAATCAAAATCACAAGCGACGACATCTGATTGTACCACATTAGTCGACCCACATGTTAATTTCATCGAACAAGTCAGAGTCAAACCTGATTTCCGGTTATTTATTGGCGTGTTGACAGTGCCGGGAAATTATGAGCGGCGCAATCTAATTCGACTAGCATATGCGATCCAACCGAACCACACCGCGCATGTAGATATCAAGTTTGTGTTTTGTAACGTGACCAAGGAGGAAGATATTGTTCTTGTTGCGTTGGAGATTATAAGATATGAAGATATAATCATTCTTCATTGTGCTGAGAATATGGATGGAGGGAAAACATACACCTACTTCTCCAGTCTTCCCAAGATATTTGAGGGTGAGTTCAATTCCATAATTTTATCCTTTTGAATCCAGAAAAACAAGAAGAAATTAGTGAATTTAATTTACTGTCAACTTAATACTTTAAAACAAAATTCACAAGGGTGGGGAAATCCTCTGTAATATAAACATGATTTTGAAGAAAACTAATAGACTAGATCTTTTCATTTCTCCAAAAAAAATTAAAACGAAAGGTCTTAGCTAGTACCTTAATAATTTTGAGTGACCTGTAATTGGTATCAGTCAAGAAAATTAGTCATGCCGTTATCAGTTTTGTCACGTGATGTCACGTGTTTCGATCACGTAATGTGACTCACGTGTTGTGTGCGTGACCATTCGTGTGATGTGATTATCATCCACTATCTTAGTCATGTCACGTCACATAAATTGATCCAATAACGTATATCTCATGACCAATTTTTTCAACACTATTTCTTAATTATAATTTATATATTTTGTAATAGTTTATTTTTTTTGTTATATTTTGTTATTATTTTCTTTGAACTAACTTTAATTTTGAAAACAATATTAGACGTGAACGTCACATGTAATCACGGTGTGATATGATTATTCACATGACGTGGTTGTCCTCTACCATTTAAGTCACACCACGTAAAAATAAATGTTAATAACTACATATTAGTCATGTCACGTCACATTTTTCCTTCAACTAAGTGATAACATATTAATTTTTGTGTTCAAATTGTGTTGAAATGTTAAGAGCAAGCGTTCATAAACTGAAACAGAACAATCACTCTGTAACACTAAATGAACCACATTTTTTTTTCATGAAATTCAGGTGAGCAGCCGTATGACTATGTGATGAAAACAGACGATGATACATACCTCCGCCTAAACAACCTCGTCGATACACTAAATAGACTACCAAGGGAAAGCCTCTACTTCGGGTTGATGAGCCCGTGCTTCGGCCTAAAATTCGACCACTACATGTCTGGCATGGGTTACGTGGTCTCGTGGGACCTGGTCGAGTGGATTGCGACATCAGATGTGGCTCGGACCCACCTCAAAGGACCAGAAGACCTCATCACTGGCAGGTGGTTCAGGGAAGGCGGAAAGACGGTGCACATGTATGATGCTACACCGGCAATGTACGACTATTTTGAGCCACGGCACGTCTTGTGTTTCCGGCATGACTTTATACCAGACACGGTGGCTGTGCACAAATTGAAAGATAATCTTCGGTGGGCAAGAACACTTAAGTATTTCAATGTCACCGATCGTTTGAAACCCTCAAGATTATACCATTTGCCATAGAAAAGGGAAATATATAATTAAATGGAATTTCTTGCTTTTTGATAGGTCAACTTTGTTATATTTTCTTTGGTTTTTAGAGACTTGCATGTGAAGCTTGAGAGAGAATCAAAGGTTCATTTGTTAGACCAAATTATTAAATCTCATTTTTTTTTAGGTGTCTTGATGTATAAGCATTCTACTCACATGCATGGTGTGGATCTTTTCTTTTTTTTTTCTTTTCAAAACTAATTATTCTTCATAATATTTATAAGATGTTTGTTATTTATTATTGGACTAAAATTTCTTCAAAATTTCTTTCACGATTTATTGGACTAGAGCGTTTTGAAAAAGGTATTGTTATGTGTCTAAAATTTGATAATTTCAAGATTTATTAATAACAATTGTCTTATTTTAAACATTTAACTCTTTTTATATAAATATTTTTTCGAAATAAATAAACAATATCTCTAATTTAAAGAAATCCCGATCCCTTAACAATTATATTTCAAGAATTCTACATCATCCATAGTTGATAAAACACACCAATATTTCTTAATAATTTAATTAAGAAAAAGCCCTGCATTGATAAAAAGTAAATACAAGGTCCTTTCATGTATGAATTATATTACACTAGCCCTTAAGACTTATACAAATGACTAGATGAAGGTATTAAGATTGAATTCAAATCTGCTCCTTTTCTCAAGAAGAGGAGCACTCTCCTATTCTTCAATCCGAACAATTTAAAATCGATCACACGGTTTTAATTGCTTTTTTATATCAATATTATTATTAAAACAAATCAAATGTAATTGAAACCGTGTAATCGGTTTTGAACGGTTTGGATTGAAGAATAGAAGAATGCTCATTTTCTTCAGAAAAGGAGCATATTTGAATCCATTAAGATTAGTGTACGTAGTAGCAAACTTATCCAGGGGCCGCAGTAGGAGGGGAGAATTTTTCAATTTTATACTTTAAATTTTTATATTTTTACAAAAAATTATACTATTAACCTTCTTCGTAAAATAAAATTACATAACACTTATTTATTCAGTCTCTCTATCTCAATTTTCTAGTTCGGCCTCTGAACTAATCAAATAAAGTGATATATCCTTCCTCATTTCTTTATTACCAACATTTACCGGTGACTACATTGATCTATCATTATTTAAAACTTGTATAAAATGAATTATTGACCATGATTCATGATTTAAATTGGGTGTAGTTATAGGCAGTAACACCATTTTATTTCACTTTTTAATTATCAAGAATGCACAACTTAAAATATATATATATATATATATTCTTATCCCATCAGGCCATCACCGCGCCGAATTTTTTTTTTAGTTACCACCTAAAATTTTACCTTACCAGAAATTTCTGATTTTTTTTTTTTTTTTTTTTTTCCATTTCTATATTCCATGCAGGCCCAAGTCTGAACTAAATTTTTTTTAAACGAAATTATTATTAGTTTTTAAAATTTTTGATTTATTTTAACTTTTGTGTTACGTTATCATGTTTTTACATCGCCTGTTTAAAATATTTTTATTGTTAGGAAATATGGACTGAGACAGCTAGTCATCGTAGTCGTCAAATATCTAAGCTGGAATGTATTGTGTACTACTAGAAATTAAATATCATACTGTACAATTTGCAAACATTATTTTTAGGAACAAATTTAGTCCAATTTGTTATAATTTTCAAACAATTCAGGTCTAATATTTGAAAGTTTTTTTCTGTCCTTCTATATTATGGTCCGTTAATTAATTAATTATTTTTCATAAAAAAAAAAAATTGGGTTCCACGCACCCTTCACCTTGTTTGGATGGAGAGTAGAGAAAGGAAGGGAAGGTGAATAATAGAAGGGAATAGAATGGAATAGAGATGAAGAATAACATATTTAAATTTGTTGTGTTTGGATAATTAATGAGAGAAGATAAATTTAATTTTTTTTTTTGTTTTATTTTTTGTTTGGTTGATTAAAATTTAGAAAGTTAATGAGAAATTTGATAGTTGTTGTAGAACTAACAAAAAAATTGTATGAAAGTTTATAGGTAAGATATAAGGTTGAGCATTCGTGTTATTTTTTCTCAAAATATTTGCAATAAAATTTATTTCCATCTGTTACACTTCAAATTGGGAAAGAAACTTATTCTATTGACTACAATGATACAAGGTTAAACCTTTCACCTCTTGTACCCTTCACTTTCAATATAATTTTATCAATTAAACACAATTTGACGGAAAGTTTTTTTTTTCTTTCTATTCCCTCCCTTCCAAATTAGAGTGCGGAATCCATATCCTCTGCATTAACTCATAATTTGAATTAATGCATCATGACAATCCAATTAGAATCCGAAATTTTAGTTAATGCATCACGATAATTCAATTAGAATCCGAGCCAATCCAACTCAAAGTGAAATGCACGAGACTCTTTTAATATTTATACCAACACACCTCGGACAACATGGATTCATTTTGCATTAACTTAAATTTGAGTTAATGCATACAATACAAATTCTAGAGTGCATGAAGCTCCATTTTTCAAAAATAAGAAAATAAAAAATTCCATGCAGATCAAGATGTGTGAAAAAAGGTTTTGCGCACTCTAAGACTGTGCTCTAGAGATAGAGAGGAAAAGGTACGCGAAAGAAGAGAAATGGACGAAACATTGTGCGGAGTTGAGAGCTCATCAGGCCACATTTGATCGAACGAGATCATCGGCTCTGGAAGAGAGGAATTAGAGAGGCGCAAAAGAAGAAAAACACTATCCAAAAAAAAAAAAAGCGAAGATAAGCTCTGTGTTCAATTTTTGACAAAGTTATTCATTCCCAAATCAAAATATATACATATTACTATTTAGAGAGGAGCTATTGCCAGCATCACCTTACTCTCTTTTCCTTCCCGTTCCTCTACACAGGGAGTTCTGAAGCACGGCCTAGGACCATAATGACATAATAATTATTCGAGTTTAGTTCAGCGAGGTCAAAAATTTGTGATTTGAAAATAATTCAAATATAATTCGAGAATGATTCGGAAATATCCGGACTAGAGACCTCAGTCCTACAAGAGAGTAAAAAAGAAACAAAAAAATGTTATGAGAAAAATTTGCGAATAATTCGTAAAATTCACGAATTATTCAGATTTAATTCAGTCAAAGTTCGGTCAACCGAATAATTCAGCTTTCGGTTCACCATCATTAATAAAATGAATTATGTATAGGACATCATCCGCATGGAATTTAGAAATTAAAAAAAAAGTCGGAAATATTTAAAAAGAACAAAGAAATCAGAAAGTCGTTTTTTTTTAAAGCTTTAAGTCTTTAACCTACATCCTGCCTCTGTGCCGGTTCTGCTATCCTAACTAAACACTTATACCAGTTAGATGCCTCCTCTCTCGCTTGTTGAATTATGTCCTGCACCCTCCTTTTTTCCTGAGTGAAAACTCGTCTATTTCTTTCACGCCAAATCAACCGATATGTAGCCGCCTATAGTCCATCCCATATGTGATATGTGTCTTGTGTCTTGCCCTTGACTGCAATCCTTTCCTGGTCGGCTGGTCGCATACCAGTACTGAATCAGGTCCAAGTTTGGGTTAAATTGGCGGCCCCCACTCCCCTCCATACTCAAGCTACACGTGTACAGTAGGTGCTCCGTGGTTTCCTCTGTATTCTGATTACATCAGAAAGTCGTTTTGGCAAGGTTAACATTTTAAAATATCAAGGTGGTAAGCTGGTAACTAAAAAATATTTCGAATCACCACCCCCCTCCAACGATCTCAATCCGCCGCGCCTTCTCTCGGTCTCTCCTCTCGCCGCCGCCTCTCTCCTCTACTACCCCCGATTCACTCTCCACCGCCGCACTTCACCTCTCCTTCTGCCTCTCCGCCTCCTCATCTCACGCAGCCGCCGATTACCATCTCGCCTCCCCTCTGCCACCATCCGCGCGTCGCCTCCCTCTACATGACCTCGCTCTAAAAGCCTAACCCACCGCCTCTTGGTCATCCTCACCACATCAATCCCGCCTCTCACCACCTGCACACCCCCTCCTTAATTCATCACCTCTGCCACTGTTGCTCAACGGCCGAAACCACCCACTCACCACGACCAAGTCTCAACCATCGATTGGCTAACCCAAATCGGTGGACCCATCCTAAATCAACCGAAACTTTCGATCTACTTCTCGTCATGGATCTAAATTAAGGTACGCATTCAATTTTAAGTTTTTTTTTTCCCGATCCGACATGGTTGTAATGTCATCCACTATAGCATCCTCTCCAGTATATTTTTTCTTCTATTTTCTCAAATCAGTTTTTCGTTGTATAGGAGCAGCAGTCCTTACGCAGTTCCTCCGTTTGTGTTTCAGGTTGTTGATATCTCTTGTGGAAGGGGTTTCAATTTGGAGCATGATGTCGAGGTTTGTTTCTCTCTAGTTATGTATCTTCTTACTGTTGTTACTTTTGTGAATATTAGGATAGAAACATATCAAGTTTGACCCCTAATTGAGGTACAGTGATCAATAGGACCTTTCATCTTTTGCAAATTTCTGATTTTGATTGGAAGATACCGAGCTTTGTGCTGACCAAGGAAAGAATTAGCTTTCAGATGTTATGTCCTTTTTATAATTTTGTCAAAGCTTTATTCCAGAGCTTAAGTTAAAACTTTTCATTTTGTTTTAGGCCCTAGTTAACCCATGAGGAAACCAATATAATATAACAAAATGAGTAAAAGTAGTGCACTTCACCTTAAGTAAAACAGTATGGTGTAGCCCATTTAATCTTATATGTATTAACAAAATAGGCTCTTAAGTCTTAATTAATGACTAATTACTGAAGTTCAATGCTTATCCAACTCCTTTAGGTTGCTTTTTGCAAGTAAAAAAGATGAGCTGGGAAAGACCAGAGAGCTCGGTCAATCTTTCCTTGCAAATGCAAAGCCTCACCCAACCGAGCTACACAATCATGCTGCATCATTCACAACTCGTACCATCGTACACTCGTCCAGAGGTTTCTCGCAATACAAAACCTTTCTTTTATCCAATAGCTTCTCCAAGGGAAATCCTTACACAAGTCAACATGGCATGAAAACCTTCTCTTCCTTCTCTTACACTGGTTTAATGGCGAACCAGGCCCAAACTGCATGGAAACGACTGTCCAGTTTGAAACATTCTAGGCTAGTGTCCTCTGCAATTGTGAGTCGGATCGCATGTGCCTTAACCCTAGCTGCGCAACGGCACCATGTGGTACCATACCTTTTTGCATTTGCAGCTGGTGGTGCAGCACTAACAACACGTGCCCATGCTGATGGTGATTATTCATTTCCCCCGAGTAATTCCATTTACATGCATGCACAAGAGAGCCGTGTGTACCTCACCAACTTTGTTTTCTCAGTAGGTGAGTTTATAATATTACTCATAAGGTCAGTGTACCTTGCATTGCTATTTACACCTAGCATAGTCATGGCTCCTTTTGCGGAGAGGTTTGACGGCCAGTTCAGGCAGACGTGGTTGCATGTGGTCCGCCGAACCCTGGAGAAAGCGGGCCCCGCATTTATAAAATGGGGCCAGTGGGCTGCAACTAGGCCTGATTTGTTCCCTGCTGACTTGTGCTCTGAACTCTCCAAGCTTCACACCAAAGCACCAGCACACAGCTTTGCATACACCAAGAGAACTGTTGAGAAGTCATTTGGGCGTAAGATCTCGGACATCTTTGATGATTTCGAGGAGGAGCCAGTCGCATCTGGCAGTGTGGCCCAGGTACACCGAGCCTGTCTTAAGAATGCCAAGCACCTTACAGTCGCTGTTAAGGTGAGGCACCCAGGTGTGGGCGAAGCAATTAGACGGGATTTCAACATAATAAATGCTGTTGCAAAAATTTCAAATTGCATTCCCACGCTCAGATGGTTGAGACTTGACGAGAGCGTGCAACAATTTGCGGTTTTTATGATGGCTCAGGTAGATTTGGCAAGAGAGGCTGCACATCTCAGCCGGTTTATTTATAACTTCAGGCGCTGGAAGGATGTGTCATTTCCCAGACCCCTCTACCCACTTGTGCACCCGGCTGTGCTTGTCGAGACTTATGAGGATGGTGAGAGCGTCTCGCGTTATGTTGATGAGCTGGAGGGTCATGATCAGCTGAAGAGTGCCCTTGCGCACATTGGAACCCATGCCCTTCTGAAAATGCTTCTGGTAATTCACTTGAAACTTTTAACTATATAAGAGCTAGAATTAAACCTTTTTTCTTTTCGTTGCTCGCTGAATATGGACGTGTTTTCTATTTCACTTGAATTTTTTTTTTTTTCATTTAGTTGAGGATTTTAGAGGCCTGACAAATCATTTTAAAGAGTTATAAAAAATAGCAATCAGAAGAGAGGAAGTAGTGAGTATATATATATATATTTTAATTTAGTTGAGGATTTTGGAGGCCTGACAAATCTTTTTAAAGAGTTTAAACAAATAGCAATCAGAAGAGAGGAAGTAGTGAGTATTTGATAACCAACTAGACTTGGTTCAACGTGCTAGTTCTTTCTCTGATTTTGTCGCCCTTCTCTTTTTCTCCCTTAGGTGGACAACTTTGTGCATGCTGACATGCACCCAGGAAACATCTTGGTGCGTGTGGTGCATCCTAAGAGCACAAAGAAGTCAAAGCCGCATGTTGTATTCCTTGACGTGGGCATGACTGCTGAGCTGTCCAGCTCCGACCGTGTCAACCTCATTGAGTTCTTCAAGGCGGTGGCACTTCGAGATGGTCATACCGCTGCGCTGTCCGCACTCAGGCTCTCAAAGAACCAGAACTGCCCCAACCCCCAGGCCTTCATCAAGGTATTTTTTTTTAGCTTAGGTTCCAGGATTTGTTAATGTTATTGTTATTTACTGACAAAACCTTTGTGTTCACCCAGGCTGTTACAGTTTTTCAGTTTTCTGTAGAACTAATTCAAATCAGGCCATTCGGTATATGAGTTTGATCGGTCCTGTTTCCAGCATTCTTTGAGAATTTTATGCGTAAATTCTTCTGCTTTTTCCGATTTTCGAATAATTTTGTTTTTCATTTGTATTGGTAGAAGTGCATCTGCATTCTCTATTTGAAATATTTTGTGTCTGGGAAGAATATATTTATAATTCTTTTTTATGGCCAATTTAATATTGAAAGGTTCTTGTGCAGGTAGACATTTTTGTTTTGGACCTTTTCTTCTATATTTTTTTTTTTTCTAATATCATGTTGTTGTTTTTTTCATATTGAGTTTGTTAAAAAAGATGTTATTATATTAATACTAATATAGGTGTTGTATTAACATCTTATTTGCATACTTCCCACTTTTGACTAGATTTTATGCGACAAATTTTCATTTTTATAGTTCTTTTTCCATGAGTGGAATACAAGCTTATTTGTACAGGACAAAAGCAAACAAAATGTGATGAAAGGGAAAAAAGAAAAGAAAAATGAAAATATTGCATAATGGTTGGCACTACCAGCTCATTATGTCAAATGACTGGTGTTGACTGTGCCTACAGTGCTACAACTACAAGCTCTACGCTACATGCGACAACAAGTATATTCTGCTCTCACGTTGACTCCTGTTGAGATTCTCACATTGCATGGTTTCTTTTATTTATCACCATTATTCTTTTGCTAATTGAAGCCCTTGCATGAAAACAGGAGGTAGAGAAGTCGTTCACTTTTTGGGGAACCCCAGAGGGAGATGTAGTGCATCCGGCAGAGTGCATGCATCAGTTGCTCGATCAGGTGAGGCGCCACAAGGTTAACATCGACGGCAATGTGTGCACTGTTATGGTCACCACTTTAGTTCTTGAGGAAAGTTTACTCTATTTAACTTCTTGAATGCATTCCTTTGTGGTTTTACCTCTTTGGTTCTCAAGTGCTGGTAGTTGATGCACCTTTTTGTATTCTCAAGGTAAGTTCTGTTAGTTGAGGCCACTTAATCTCATCAATGGAATTTTTTTCTGACGTCTTTCAGTAAACAGCACCTAGGATATGGATACATAAGACCTGACATTTGTGACATTCAAAGCGTTTTTGTTGTTTGTGGTCTATCAACAACAGAACTATTGGTCAAGTGAATTAATTATAAAATGACTAAATTGCTTTTTTCTCGATTTTTGGTATTAACTAATTAAAGTGCCACATGGTCTGACCTGGCATCTAAATCTGCTAAAGTTGAGTTAGGGCTTTAGAAGAGAAATGCTTGGTAGAGATAGGGGTGAAGTTGTCAATGCATAATGTTGGATATTCTTAGTAATTTAGATAAAAAAATGTCTTATAATTTCAGAAAGAAAAAAGAATTTGCTCCATATTTTTTTGGATTTCTTTTCTCCTTTTAGTCGGTTATTATTCTTTTATAACTATAGTAAATCACTGTCATGTTTACCATAAGAAATTTGTAATGTAATATTCTGAGTTGGTTCTATTAAAAAACCCAGCTGACAAAAACCCAATTTCTGAGCCAAGGAAGCTGTAATTAGCAATAGAGAAGCATATGAAAACCAAATAAACCAACAAACAAAGAAAAAAGGAAATATAAGATCATTGAACTGGTTATCGGACTGGGACCTAGTTTCGTACTAAACTGATGTGGTACGTATTGTGAACTTTTTATAGGGGTGGCAAAGAAAGCTGGATCCAGATTACAATATAATGCAAACACTCCGGACCTTGTTGCTTAAAGCTGATTGGGCCAAAGATCTTCGGTATACAATTGAAGGCCTTGCATGATTTCACCTGATCTTAATAACAATTTTGATACTTCAATCTAGTTAGTGTTATGAATGTTAATAGGTGCTATGTCAATGGAGAAAGGAGAATTTGTTTGTTCTTTTTTTCTTTTCTTTTTTCTTTTTTTTTTGCTTATTGTAACTCTTTTTGTTTAACTTGCTACAAATTTTCAGTCTAAGATCAAAGGCAGTTAAATACCACAAAGTGAAAAATAAGAAACAAATTTTTCTCTCTTTTCCTTTTTATTTTATTTTATTTTCTGGCGCTTGTAGCACCTTGCACGCAGTAAATTAACTTGTTTCATAGCATTAACAGTTGGTGTCGATGTAGAATCGTTGATACTACACAATTATTGGTACATTTTATGATATGAAACTTTTGATGTAATAAAGAAAGATGAAAAATCATGCCCCAATTTTTGGTGATTTTGAGCAATGATTATGTTATATCATGTCTAGGAGGAATTTAATTGTTCTATGAAACTGATATTTATCTATATATTTTTTTCTCGTGCTTGTAAAATGAATGCCTTTCTGAAAAAAAAAACAAAAACAAATCGTAGCTACTTGTTGACTTGTGCAACAAATCGGAGCTGTGGAGAAGGAATTTCAGACTCTGGTACCATAACTAGTACGATACTGGTAAAATCTTTTGACAACTAAATTGTCTTAATTCTCAAAAAAGACAAGTTGTCTACTTCATCGTATATCTTTATATCAAGTTCAAACCTGTCTGTACACACTGGATTGATTTACTTCCATTGTGCTAATTACGAAGGAATGGTTAACAACAGTTTGAAGCAAAATTCTTTATTTGACAGCCCAGTATCTTAATTTAACTGGCATGTCGCAAGTGCTCTTGGCATTATCTTCTCACTTAAGTTGTTACCCTTATTGCTGATAATGGCTCACTAGAATGTCAATTGTGCTAGAGCAGGATTCAAATGTGTCACACCCCCGGACAACCCGCCGCGCATTTATGCGCTAGGCGTTAAGCACATCACATACATCATCAATAAAAAAACATTCAACAAGCCACTTTATTTAAAAGTAAATGGAATTCACAATCAAACAGAAAAGGGACAATATGTCAGACATGGCTAGTCAAACAGTCACTGCCATGTCCACACAATATATTGTTCATACAAATATAAAATAAACAGATAGTGGCTATCTTAACAACTTCCGCTAATTTCCTCACCCGCGGCCTTCCTCCATGCTTTCTTCTTCGTTTCCTGGAACCCACATAACAGGTGGTACGGTGAGAGATCGAACTAACTCTCAGTGCGGGATTTAGTTCCAGCCCGGTGCTTTTACAAATCAATGCATTTAATTCCCCAAATAACATAAGAAGAAGGTTTTTGAATTTTTCCCCATGTCCCTATCAATTCGGATATGCAAATCACTTTAAAATAACCAGTTTTTATTCCCGCCCCTTTCTAACTCATTTCAAAAGGTTTTAAAATTCCACACTCTGGGAATCATGCCCGTACATGGAAACCCGGCGAATCGCCACGCAAGGACGACCCGATTATCACACTCTAGATGGGCCATTTCGGGGACCCATCCGGCGAACCGCCGCGAATTTAGCGGCCCGTTCTGTTCTGTTCTGTTCTATTCAAACACTGGGCTGCCACACATGGGCAGCCCGCTTTTCAAAAACACATGCAGAGCCGCCTCACACGGACGGCCCCAATTTAAAACAATTCATTCAAATTCCCCTTCCCAAATTCACAATTCAATTCCTGTCAAATTCAATTTCATGCATCAATAGTTCCTATCATGCAATTCTACACAATTTCAAACGAATGTTCGACATTCACAACATGCAGTTTATCCACCAGATTAAAGAAAGAATTACTTACCTCAATCCCTGCATTTTTGTATTATTTGTAAAAAGACCAGGAACCCGCACCTGCTATTGTGGTGTAGTTCGCTACCACTTCTTCGTCACTCTTTACTTCAGAACTCAGACCTAGACCATATAACACGGTTCTCAAATTAACATCTATACATTTTATTTGTCATTTAATTTGTCCGTTACTAGACCGACAGTTATGGAGTACATATGGTCCGAATATATCACTAGATATAATTAAGCAGTATAATGTTACCCTAAGATTATACATATACTAAAATTGATTTTGATCCGAACGTCTGTACATATATGAATATAATGGAATTTATTTCAAATGATATATTAATGTATATCTAATGGAATTGTTTGACCAGAAGGTCTGTACATATTTAAAAGTTGATTAAGATCATACATATAATGGAAATTATATTCTCATGATAAAAAGTATATATTATTTATAAGTTTTAGACTATAGTTCTTTGTAAATAAATAAAATAATTCTAGTGTTATCAGTGACAATTTTCATCAAATAGAATAGTAGATGTAAATCAAAAATAGTTATTTGTAATAAAAATAGTTTTAAGGTTATTAATGAATTAATCCCTAAGGTTATCGGTGAATAAATTTTCAATATTTTTCGGTGAAAATTATCCGTTTAATAAAATAATATAATATATATTATTCAAATAAAGTCTAACCTTTGAAATAATTATTCTTGCCGAACATATAAATTTCTACTAATTTTGCAAATGATACATGTATAAACCTCACAGTGTTCATAAAATTGTATAATCCATGTATATTACGACACTAGATAAGTTATTTTGAAAATAATTTGTGTAATTCATAATTATCTTCAAAACAGGTGCTAAAAGTATATACAAATACGTGTAAGACATGTTAATGAAAATGCTATAAATATAATACAAATATAATGCAGAAATTATATAATGAATAAACATAATCTCTTAAAATAAAAAAAATAGAACAATTCATCTTCATGGAATAATTCAAATTTCTTGAGATTGAATCCGAGGGTTATTTTATGAATATAAATTTATAATATAATAGTACCAAATAACTATTTGATAACCAAATAATCTTTTTATTCAAGAAATAGTTTAACTAATTGGATAAGCATATAATTTTCAGAAATCGGATCATAAGTCAATATAAACAATAAGTAATTTAATATAATATTAATATAAAATTGGAATACCTTAATTTCAGAATTTGATTTTGCAGGAAAGAGATGCGGCTTGAGTCTCCTATGGGTGCTACGAAGGAAAGAGCAATTAAATAGGGTCTCCATTCTAATCGTTGTGAATTGTTCTGAAGAAGCGGAGAGAGAGAGAGAGTAAACAGATTGGAATTAATTATGGCAGCAGTTGCGTTGCTATCTGTAATGAGAAGACGCCTTCTCAAAGTGGTTATTTGTAAGTTATTGTTTTAATTTCAGTAATTATTATAATTATATGTATTTTGGACTTATCAAAACAATATGTAAAATCGGATCTTGTATTTTGATAACTTAAATATATCATTATTTTAGTTTAGTATTTAAAATACGTGGTATTACATCCTTCCCCTCTTGAAAAATAATTTTGTCCTCAAAATTTAAATATTAAATTATATTTACTTTTATACCCTAAAAATAGAATTAATCGATAATTGTTAAATTCAAACATTAAAATGTAATTACTTTTATATCTTAAAAATATAATTAATTGAAGAAGTGTTACATTCTCCCCTCCTTTAAAAAGAATTTTGTCCTCAAAATTCACTATTACATCGTAATTACTTCTACTGATTGTTACTGACTGATACATTTTCCCCCCTTCAAAAAGAAATTTTGACCTCAAAATTCAAACATAAAATTATAACTACTTTTGTTTCGCTTTCGCTGCGCAACTCTGATTAAATTATCAAATTATTCTAAAAAAAAATATTAATAAAATAATAAATAAATTATAAGAGATGTTGACAAGAAGATTTATGGAACCAATAATTATATGAGGATTTTACTAAAGTCAAATAATATGAGATTAGATATATATTAATATAATTGATAATTAATCACTTCCATGAAATTGACAAATTTAACAAATGTTCCACTAGTGGTGAAGAATTTTCAAGACTAAATAATTTAACAAAGAACCCAAGTTAGAAGAATTGTCGCACCCCAGATTTTTACCATCCGGAGCGTAATTATATAAGTATCTTCACCCTTTTCCTTGGCCCGTCAACTTGTTAGTGAGATATTCATAACTTCAAATCGGATTACAATAACAACTCAGAATCAGTGCGACGTAGTTGGAATTCGAATCGACCATAAAATAAGGTTCTTCTCGAAGGGTGTGCAAGAAAAAGAAGAGATGTAACTTGTTTGGGTTCGACAGAAAATTGATATGGAGAGATTGAAATTAGGGTGAGGCGGCAACCAATAAACAAATGGAAACAGTTTCAAATAAAAGTATAGATGGTTATAATTTATAGAAGGGGCGGAATTGTATCAGGAGTTACCCCTTTTTTTTTCTTTTAAAATTATAAATGAATATAAATTGAAATAAATCTGATTGCAATTAATTCTTGGCGGTTACTATATAAAAAAAAAATTGCTATTTATTTGTGGCAGTTATCAAATTAAAACATATATATAATATGTATATTATTTATCATATTAAATTACTAATAAGACACAAAAAAAAAATATATAAATATATATGTTCATTTATCATACTTGATATATGAGACATCAATTTTTATAAATTAACTGTTATATTAGTCAACAATCAAAATCTTTTTACATAGACGTATAAAATATATTCAATATTACATATAAAAAAATTATATTCCAAAATAATATTAACTCAAATTTTTTTTTTTTTTTTTTTTTTTCTGGATGTTACAAAAATAATTGTTGATGATAACTTATACATCTCAACCAAATTCATTTGAATTGATATGAAAGGATAACTTAATAGATTTCGAATCATATTACACTAGTTTGAATCAAGGATAACTTAGTAGATCTTGAATCATATTCATACTAATTCGAATCGGATGAAGATATAATGAAATTATATACAATGTATCGAATAAGGAAGATATGGTTGTCTTTTGATCGAATAAGGAAAATATGGTTGTCTTTTGATTCAGTTAACATCATCACCGATAAGTTTTCAGGACATCTGGGAGTTACGAGGGACACTTCCAAATCAAGCTTTTTCAAAATATAACTTTTGTATAGTAATAGTTTCTACGACGACATATCGTAAGAGTAATTAAGATCATATTATCTAAATTCTAAAGACAAGATCTTAACGTGTTCTCTCTTAGTGGTTATTTATTGATATTGTATGTGCTGGCTCTGATACCAACTTAGTTGTCACACCCCCGGACAACCCGCCGCGCATTTATGCGCTAGGCGTTAAGCACATCACATACATCATCAATAAAAAAACATTCAACAAGCCACTTTATTTAAAAGTAAATGGAATTCACAATCAAACAGAAAAGGGACAATATGTCAGACATGGCTAGTCAAACAGTCACTGCCATGTCCACACAATATATTGTTCATACAAATATAAAATAAACAGATAGTGGCTATCTTAACAACTTCCGCTAATTTCCTCACCCGCGGCCTTCCTCCATGCTTTCTTCTTCGTTTCCTGGAACCCACATAACAGGTGGTACGGTGAGAGATCGAACTAACTCTCAGTGCGGGATTTAGTTCCAGCCCGGTGCTTTTACAAATCAATGCATTTAATTCCCCAAATAACATAAGAAGAAGGTTTTTGAATTTTTCCCCATGTCCCTATCAATTCGGATATGCAAATCACTTTAAAATAACCAGTTTTTATTCCCGCCCCTTTCTAACTCATTTCAAAAGGTTTTAAAATTCCACACTCTGGGAATCATGCCCGTACATGGAAACCCGGCGAATCGCCACGCAAGGACGACCCGATTATCACACTCTAGATGGGCCATTTCGGGGACCCATCCGGCGAACCGCCGCGAATTTAGCGGCCCGTTCTGTTCTGTTCTGTTCTATTCAAACACTGGGCTGCCACACATGGGCAGCCCGCTTTTCAAAAACACATGCAGAGCCGCCTCACACGGACGGCCCCAATTTAAAACAATTCATTCAAATTCCCCTTCCCAAATTCACAATTCAATTCCTGTCAAATTCAATTTCATGCATCAATAGTTCCTATCATGCAATTCTACACAATTTCAAACGAATGTTCGACATTCACAACATGCAGTTTATCCACCAGATTAAAGAAAGAATTACTTACCTCAATCCCTGCATTTTTGTATTATTTGTAAAAAGACCAGGAACCCGCACCTGCTATTGTGGTGTAGTTCGCTACCACTTCTTCGTCACTCTTTACTTCAGAACTCAGACCTAGACCATATAACACGGTTCTCAAATTAACATCTATACATTTTATTTGTCATTTAATTTGTCCGTTACTAGACCGACAGTTATGGAGTACATATGGTCCGAATATATCACTAGATATAATTAAGCAGTATAATGTTACCCTAAGATTATACATATACTAAAATTGATTTTGATCCGAACGTCTGTACATATATGAATATAATGGAATTTATTTCAAATGATATATTAATGTATATCTAATGGAATTGTTTGACCAGAAGGTCTGTACATATTTAAAAGTTGATTAAGATCATACATATAATGGAAATTATATTCTCATGATAAAAAGTATATATTATTTATAAGTTTTAGACTATAGTTCTTTGTAAATAAATAAAATAATTCTAGTGTTATCAGTGACAATTTTCATCAAATAGAATAGTAGATGTAAATCAAAAATAGTTATTTGTAATAAAAATAGTTTTAAGGTTATTAATGAATTAATCCCTAAGGTTATCGGTGAATAAATTTTCAATATTTTTCGGTGAAAATTATCCGTTTAATAAAATAATATAATATATATTATTCAAATAAAGTCTAACCTTTGAAATAATTATTCTTGCCGAACATATAAATTTCTACTAATTTTGCAAATGATACATGTATAAACCTCACAGTGTTCATAAAATTGTATAATCCATGTATATTACGACACTAGATAAGTTATTTTGAAAATAATTTGTGTAATTCATAATTATCTTCAAAACAGGTGCTAAAAGTATATACAAATACGTGTAAGACATGTTAATGAAAATGCTATAAATATAATACAAATATAATGCAGAAATTATATAATGAATAAACATAATCTCTTAAAATAAAAAAAATAGAACAATTCATCTTCATGGAATAATTCAAATTTCTTGAGATTGAATCCGAGGGTTATTTTATGAATATAAATTTATAATATAATAGTACCAAATAACTATTTGATAACCAAATAATCTTTTTATTCAAGAAATAGTTTAACTAATTGGATAAGCATATAATTTTCAGAAATCGGATCATAAGTCAATATAAACAATAAGTAATTTAATATAATATTAATATAAAATTGGAATACCTTAATTTCAGAATTTGATTTTGCAGGAAAGAGATGCGGCTTGAGTCTCCTATGGGTGCTACGAAGGAAAGAGCAATTAAATAGGGTCTCCATTCTAATCGTTGTGAATTGTTCTGAAGAAGCGGAGAGAGAGAGAGAGTAAACAGATTGGAATTAATTATGGCAGCAGTTGCGTTGCTATCTGTAATGAGAAGACGCCTTCTCAAAGTGGTTATTTGTAAGTTATTGTTTTAATTTCAGTAATTATTATAATTATATGTATTTTGGACTTATCAAAACAATATGTAAAATCGGATCTTGTATTTTGATAACTTAAATATATCATTATTTTAGTTTAGTATTTAAAATACGTGGTATTACATCCTTCCCCTCTTGAAAAATAATTTTGTCCTCAAAATTTAAATATTAAATTATATTTACTTTTATACCCTAAAAATAGAATTAATCGATAATTGTTAAATTCAAACATTAAAATGTAATTACTTTTATATCTTAAAAATATAATTAATTGAAGAAGTGTTACAAAATGCCTCTATTTTTTAAAACATTAATAAATCAAATTTAAATTACAAACATCAAAATAAAACCGTTAGATGTAATCTATGTTATTTACATTAGTGCGTTTCTACAAGCTCTTGATAACAATCAAAACAAAATTGATATTTCACAATTTTTTACACATACATAGATAAAATAATGTAGATCATATTCAATGGTTTTATTTTGACTTTTAAGTTTTAAATTTGATTAAAGTTCTTATAAAAATAGATGTACAATGGATGCACAATACATGGAGGCATTTGAACCCGCGTCATTGTGCTATCTATTTAATTGTGATAGATATTGATGTCGATGTCATCCACAAAAGACATTTCAACCCTTGTTGCGCATACTGGCTGAAGAGGAACTTAAGACAGAAAACAAGCAATGCAGGAGCTTGAGAACAAGCTCAAATTCAAAGAAGAAACGGTATCCAAAAAGAAAAAAAAAATTTTAATCTGGTCCGTCAGGATTGCAACAAATCCGCTAAATTTGTAATTAAGCAACATTCAACGAATGGCGTCCCATTTGGAGAGGCGGCCGAACAACAGAGAAAATTAATGGTGCAAGCCATAGCCCGTAGATCGCACGATAAATGAAAACGGGCTTTTTAGATGTTAATTAATTAACAAAAATTATTGTGGGACATGCCTATTATAGGATCTGTAGCAGAACAACCGAAGATAATTTCATCGTCAAAGACTTGTCAACGCGGTTATATATTGAACTAGTCAACTATGCATCTCTACTCGTCTTGTTAAATTCTTTATTAATCACAGAACAAACTAAAGAATATGTCAAAGATGCAAAAATCTATGGACGAAACAGATTTGACCTATTGCACCTCCAGCAAGACTAACACATAACAAAAAACAAAAACAAAAAAAAAAAACAAATTAAATCAAGTATATATTTAGGCATTAATTACCCATATATATCATAAAATCTAGATGACGGCAGCTGATCGGTCACATTGAACATTCCGAGCGTCACGGCCCACGTATAATCGTTCTTCAGCAGGTGCACGGCGATCGTTTCCGGCGGGAAATCCTTGGGCTCCACGCCATGAAAGTCGTACATCTTTTCTCGCATGTCATACCGGTTCTTTCCCTTTTCACCTATGTTAAGCCACATCCCCACAAAGATATCCTCAACACCTTCTGAATTATTCCGTGCGAATTCTGATGTCGAGATCCACACGACCAGGTCCCACGAGAGCGCATACCCCATTCCGACAAGGTAAGGCGGATTCTCAGGGTCCTTTATCATTGGTGCAAAGCCTTTGCCCCAATACACATCCTCTCTCGGCTTATCTCTTAATGATGCAACCAAATTATCGAATCGGAAATACATATCATCGTCGGCCTTAATGACATAGTCATACGGCCTTTGTTTTCCAGGAAACATGTGAGGTAAGCTCGAGAAGTACGTATATGTCTTTCCCTTATTCATGTTCTCGGTGCAGTTGAGGATGATAATGTCTTGATATGTCAGAATTTCCATGGCGATAAACATCTTTTGTTCGTCTGTGGTGAGGTTGCAGAACACAAAGCGCACATCTATCTGTGCATTTTGGATTGTTGGTTTTTGCAATGCATAGGCCATTCGTATAATCTGGCGCCGCTCGTACTTTTCTGGCAGAGTTATGATGCCGATTAGGAGTTTGAGTTCGGGGTCGGGAGCCGAGTCGGGAGGCGAAGAAAGAGATGGTGGTTGGCAGCTGGAGAGAAATTTTAGTTGGAAATTACTATTAGGGATTGCAAAGAGGAATATTATACATAGTAGTGCAAGTGGAAGAACAACCAACAAAATTAGATTTCGAGAAATATTTTTGTCAAACATGGTTATCTTCTACTTTTTTTTTGATTGTATGGTAGAGAAAAGAGGATCTTAATTTCAAGAGATGGGAAAGCTTTCTATCCTTTCTTTTCATTAATTTGCATGAAAAAAGAGACAAGGAGACTTGACTGTTGGTCTCGAAGTGAACAGGTCTAGTTTTATTTCTTGCTTTCTAAGTTGTTTGCACCATGTTTAGACAAAAAAGGTGCTGTGCATGAAAGGGAGAAGTGGTCATGTACTTCGCCTTAACTCGCCACGATTGAACATTTCGTGTCAAACGGTTTAATATTTAAAATATTTGTTACGTCGGCCCGTATCGAAAGGAACAACTCAGGAAGGTATTTTCTGGCAAGTGTCAATTATTGCTGATTGTACTGTTGGCTAAATTATATATATATATATATAGAGTGAGTCTATGGTACTATGCATATCACGGGTTGTTACCGTGCGACGACTCTATATTCGGGTTTTCAAATTTTAACGGTCGATCCGAACCGTTCATCTTGTTCTCCATATTAATATGTGTTTGGAGACCAAATTTTACATTTTTTGAAATTTTTTTACTATTTTTTTAGATTTATTGAAAATAACTGTTTTTGGATGGTCCAGAATTTTCAGATCAAGTGATTTTCTAAATATCTAAAAAAATAGTAAAAAAATTTCAAAAAATGTAAAATTTGGTCTCCAAACACATATTAATATGGAGAACAAGATGAACGGTTCGGATCGACCGTTAAAATTTGAAAACCCGAATATAAAGTCGTAGCACGGTAACATCCCGTGATATGCATAGTACCATAGACTCACTCATATATATATATATATATATATATATATATATATATTTATATATTTAGGATGGATCTTAGTATCTGACAAGAAATGATATGTTATTTCGTTTTCAACTTCAGAGAGAATATTATAATCCACCGACGAAATTTAAATACCTTTAATATAAGAAAAGGAATTATATTAATCCTTTTTAAAAAAAAATTATCAAGTAGTGTGTCTCCTTCATTAATTCTTTTAAAAAATCAAGTATATTTCTCTATGATCCAAATTTAATTCTATTTTTGAGAATAAGAGGACTCTTCTCTTCCCTCTCTTTCTTTCTATCTCTCTCTTTAAAAGCAGCAAAGAATAGAGTCCGCTATCCTAAAAAAGTGACATTCACTAGAGTTATTGAAGAGTAGCGGTCTAAGTCTTCTATGTAAATACTTGGTTGATTTATATAAACGTCTAAAGAAAAAGATGATGCTCTTTTTTTCAAAAAAAAAGTAGCAGATTTTGATCCATTCTCTATAAGTTAGCATAACTTATAATGAGAATTATAGACGGATCCAGTAAAAGAAAATGTAAGGCAATTGACTCTATTTTTTTTTAATTGTATTTATACACAGTTTTCTAGATATTTTGAGTAAAATGTTAGAATATTGTAAATTTATATTTTACAATTTACTCTCTCTTTTTTCAAAAAATGTATATTTATATATAATTTTCTAGATAGTTTGAGTAAAATGTTAGAATATTGTAAAATTTATCTTCGTTCTCACATGAAAATTTTATTTATATAATTAATTTTCAATGTGTGTCTAAACCCATAACTTAAAAGTCGGACTCTATTTCATCTTTTTCTTATCAGAACTGCACTTAAGACCATCTACTTATTACAATATTATGAATAATTTAATTTTTAACTAAATTTTTTGCTTTAGTCCAGTTTAGTATGTTATTTGCATTTTTTTTATTCATTTCACACATGTCATGGTCATGCCCATTAAAATGTCAACACATAACAGCCATAGAAGACCAGAGAAGAGATGGACTGTGACAGGAGTAGAACTAGGGTGCTCTTAAGCTCACTAAAGTTTTGGTGAGCTTAACTCTAAAACTCATCAAATCGATTTCAGATAACGAATCTGAACTGCTGAAACCCGTCTACCTTACGTGTGATGCATAACAGCCATAGTAGACCATAGAAGAGCTGAACTGTGACAGATATAGACCCAAAAGGACTTTAGCATTAATTAGGTAGAAGGTACTACTTCAATTTGTCCATTTCAAGATTACGTGAGCAGCATTTGGATCGGCTCAATATGCTCAATATTAAATATTAAAATAAATAAAAAATCCATACTAAAATTAACAAAGAAGGGTCCACTTGCACTTTTTTTATGACATTAACTTACATTCTATATTTTCAAAGTTTTTAAAATCCGAACAGTCGATTCAAACCGTTCAATATAATATATATATTAAAATGTGCTTGCAGATCAAATTTTATATTTTTTTTAATTTTTTTTTACTATTTATTAAGTATTTTACAAAATTATTGTTTTCAAACCATTAAATTTTTGTACCCATCTTAATAAATAGTAAAAGAATTTATAAAAAAATGTAAAATTTGATCAGCAAGCACATTTTAATATATCCATCATGTTGAACAGTTTGGATCGACTGTTTGAACTTTGAAAATATAGAGTGTAATCCGGTGTCATCAAAATAGAGTGTAAGTGGATCCTTCTCAACTAATAAATTCTATTGTAAAATAGTAATGTAATGTAATAATATAAATATATCTTCTATCTCACGTCTTAAAATAAATAAGTAAAAAATTAAGACCAACAAGATAAATACTAAAGTTCATAAATTGAATTTAAAAATAATAATACAATCTAAAGTTCTATATGTAGCCTAAAGTCGATAAACTAAATACTAAGATTGATAAACTAAATAATAGAATAGCAATCCAACCTAAGTTATTACTGAATAAAATAAGCTGAATATAAATACTAAGACAATAAACTGAATGATTAAGCATATAACTCAAAGTTTGTCACAATCAGGGGTGGCTAAGCCACCCCAATAAATTAAAATTTACAGTTTGTTCTTTATATTTTGTAAGTACTTATATCTTTTATTCCTTAAAATATCTATTTAGTAACACATTTTTAATATTTATTTAGTAACACATTTTTAATATTGTTCTACATTAATTAATCAAACTATTTAGTAGCACTAATGGTAGCTCCAAAGGTGAATTAACACACTACTGTACTTTTTTGCCTCCTGATAGATATTAGAAAATGGGAATTAAAATATGGATAGTTCTAAGTAATATTTAAATAATCCATAATATAATTACAATATAATTATCTGATATTTAGAAAAGTATTATTTAAATATAAATATAATTATAAATGTGTTAATTATAAGTAAAATAGGATGTATATCAAATTTAAATCAATTTAGAAGCTGTATATTGTTCCATAAATAATTTAAATTTTTTAATGGTTGAGTTAATGGTGTTTTGATGGATGTCAAGTTATATAATTACATGAAATTCTTCACATACTACTTTTTGAAAAATAAAAAATTAATGAAATTGATTTAAACTTGATACAAGCCTTCTCTAAATAATAGAGAATATATCTACATTTTTTAATTTTTATATTAAACCAAAAAATTGAACATATCAAATAAATATATCGTTAAAATTAGATATATATGCAAAAATTACCTTTAAAATAATGAGAGATAAATAATTGCAGTTTCCTATCCATTCCCAATTGTCAACATAGCAAATTAATTCCTCTTTCAATTCCTTTTACAATAAATGATGATAAATAAAACTTCAAAATAAAAAAATGGAAAAATTTAAAATAAATTAAACAGAAAATTAATTTTGAAAAGGGGAAAATAAATAAAGTCAACAACAAATTAATTTAAGTGAATTCCTGAACCCCCCACATTAAAGCCTCAATTAAGAGAGGCATTATGTTTGAACTGACTAACTTCTACTAATTGCTATATAATTTTGTCATTTTTTAAAAATTAAGAGCCCCCAATATATTCACCTACTTAATCCCCACGAAAAAAATGTCTACATCACTTATTTGTTATCAAATAAATGCAAAGCATGTGCGATGTTTATTCCCCTCTGATTGCTTCCGTGATGAACTTCTATTTCATTTTAATAGCTTTATAACGTGTACACAACAGATATATGATATACCTTAATAATATTGACAGAGTTGTTTGACTTTATGCAGCACATGAATAATACAGACAAATGAAAAAGAATATCACTAATGCACTGTATGAAGACAAATTAGCTCTGTCAATAACTTTGCTGCGGTTAAAATGTCAGAATGTTTCTACAGTGAAACATTTCATATCTGTGGGCGTAGCGACAACTATAGTGACAGTACTATAGACAATTAGACAGAGTAATAATGATTTTTTAATAATATTGTTTGTATAATATCTGTATAATTATTTTTCAGCACCTTCTTAAAATTTTTAAATTTGAAAAAATTAAATGAATTATAACATGCTATTTATTTGATATTATAAATATATTTTTGTTTGTTTGTAAAATTACAAGTATATTAATATATTATTTAAATTATAAAAATAACAAACTACTCTCATATTATATTGGTAATATAACTAATTTACGAACTTAATAGTCTTGAATTATTTTTGTTTCAGAAATTTCTTATTATGAGCGTAATAAACGACACCCTCTATTAGTGGTGTAGCTAGGATGTTTATCAGGAGTAGTCAAAAAAATAAATGGATTCACTGTATATTAAAATTGTCAAATAGCAAAGCACAATGGTCTGAATTGAATGTTAAGACCCAAATAATTTCTAGATGTTCTTGGTTCTATGTGAACCAATAATTATTTCTATTTTTATACTTAATGGACAAATACACCAACTCTATTTAGAAAGAAATATCAAATTATTTTTCTTCTCCAAAAGAGCTTTCTTTCATTTTCTTTCCAAATCAACAAAATGCTTCTTTGTTAAATTCAAAATTGAAAAAAAAAGGCCCAATCAAACAATAACTAGAAGAGAATTACGAATGGACCGAAATAAAAGCAGACAATAATCTAATTATATACATATTTATAAATACTCTGGTGATCTGGTCCATGCTGAGCTGCTGACCCTCTTAAATTGCAAAAGTATTGCAAAAATAAATAAAAAAAAGTAATGTAGGTGGAGCGTCTCTGATATTCTACTAAAATAATCATGTGTGTTGATCGGGCTAGATGGCAGTGTTGGTGATTTGAGCACGCAAGTTCAGCGACTAGAAGCTCCTATGCACCTCAAAGATATTTTTGCAACTAACTCATGACTAAGCCTGATTCGCGTCAACCATCTTAAAAGGTCGTGGTGATAATGTGTCAAGCAAAAATTCCGGTGCCAGTGTGCGATCAAGTCAGGAAAATAGTGGAAAGAGTCGGAGGATAGATTTGACTAGTCAAAATGAATCCGCATCACCCCCAGATACTTTCAAGTATAATCTCAACCGTTCTTTTCATGTGGCACGAATCTCAAAGCAGACCCCCTAAATATTTGATCCAGCTGAGCTTAATCTGGACCGTCCATTTTTATAAATTTTACCGCAGGTAGCTGGTGGGGGAGACGGACTCAGTCAAAACGGGCAAACAATGACACAACTCTGTTCTGGCCTTCTGGCTTGTACAGTAACAGCTAGATCTCATACAATACACTTCTGTACTGTATAATTTTACAGCCCATCGATTGCAATCCAACGATACTAAACAGAATAACCAAATTTCACAGTTCGTCAGAAATTGGACATTATCCCACCCCAGTTAATTTCTCAAAAATTAGTTGTGAGTTTATCTGTGCAGCAACTTGTGTTGCAGAATGAGGAGAAAAGAATATCTGAGCGCTTTTATACGGAAGCTATACTATGGAAAACACAGAAGATCTAACGTGAATTTCGAGCTGGAAATCTCCACGTGAGATCCACTTTGTGGTGCAACGTGGAGGTGGGGCCAGAACTTTATGGAGCCAAAACCACGACACGTGTCAATTCGAGCCAGTAGAAACTCGTATTTTCAACCGCTACACAGTAGACTATGAAGTAATACATACACAAAATCTCCGACGAAGGTCGATAGAACCCGGAAAAGGTAAAAAATGGAGAGCAATCACAGTACGTCACGCGTTGATTCGTATAAGAATTTTTTTGTTTTGTTTTGCGTAAGATTCGTGTAAAATGATTTTTTTTTTTCGCATGATTCAAAGTCGGTACGCGGATTCGTGTAAAATGTGCTCACCAAAAACTCTATATATATATATAAAGAGAGATGGGCTATGGTGAGTTGCGAAGTAAAGCGATTATTTTATTTCACACTCATATTTTGCAATTTTAAAGTTTAAAACGTCGATTCAAACTGCTCAACATGATTTCTATATTGAAATTTACTTGGAGGCCAAATTTTATATTTGTTTTGGAATTTTTTTATTATTTATTAAGGTACTTTGAAAATCGCCGATCTGGTAGTTCAGAAATTTTTACTGTTCACCCGGATTTTCAGATTTTCAAAGTGACTTAATAAATAGTAAAAAAATTCCAAAAAATATAAAATTTAGTTTCCAAGCATATTTTATTATGAAGAACATGTTGGAAGGTTCGAATCGGCTATTTAAACTTTGAAAATGAAGATATTGTGTGAAGTAAAATAGTCGCTTTATTTCGCAACTCACCGTAGCTCATCTCTCTCTCTATATATATATATCTATATATATATATCTATCTATATATATATATATATATTCGAGTTTTTCTTCTATCAAAATGTCGGCATTAAATTATTTGATTAAACTTGGGCTGGGATGATCTTTGATTCAAGTGATGTACAATACCCCCAGCTGTCTAATCTTTGATAATGGCATGGATTAATTTTGGGGACTGATATTAACACTAATATTTTTTTCTATTAACACAACATCTCTAAATATCTTAATTGTGTGGACAAATTTGCCCTCCTTAAATTTCACTCTAAAAATGACCATCTTTTACTTCATTTCCATAATTATTAGATCTTATATTCTCTAAATCTTCATTTTTTTCAAATATGAGAAAAAATAATCTTGTAGGAGATCGTCTGACTAAAAATAAAAGGTTTCTACTTCTGCATTTTTTTAATAAATTTAATAATTAAAATCTAGTACAATTTGGACAACAAGATACATTTATTTATATATTAAATGGAGAAAAATATGACTTTTCTAAATTATTTTTGTTACTTTCAGTTATATTATTTATAAACAATATATGTATTAAATTTTTGAAGTCACTTAATTTACGATAAAACATACATCATATTTCATATATGGATAAAATAGTTTATGCTTATAATATAACCATTGTTAAGTGGATCCATCTTCTTAAATAAAAAAAATATAATATATTTATGTTTTGTAATTATTTATTAATTGAACAGATGAAAAAAATATCTTAGTGAAAATTCACAAAATCAAGTGTTGAATGAGTAGAATGAAAAAAATCTATGTCTTTATTCAACGTTCAAAAATTGAATGAGTTATTTGTTGTAGTCATTAAATTTTATGTCGGAAAAATGTAATGACTATTCGTAACTCTTAATCAGGTCATTTTGTGATTTTACATTATAATACAAGTTTTTTTTTTCTTATTAACGTAATCAACTTTTAAGATGCATTAGAAAATAAATAAGAATACATAAACCCTTAGTGGGGTTTGAGTTAAAAAATTGTTTCTGCTTCAATTTTGATAAATTACTAATTATATGGTGGAACATTTATCGGTCGTAAAAGGTTTTAAATATGATTCATGTCCGTTACACCTAAGACATATAAGATCATCGGTCATGTATGGTAAATTAGCAATCTTTAATTTTCTAAAAGAAGAATGACACATATATATATAAAGCAATGATGATCCATACTAATAAAGAAAAAGATTAGTGAAGGGTAAAACTGTCCACACAATTAAAATATCTAAGAATGTTGTGTTAGTATAAAAAGCAGTAGTGCTAATATCGTCACCCATCAATTTTGTCAAACATAAACTAATGTTAAATAAGGAAAATGAAAACATAAATTTGGATCAATTTGGTCAAACATAAATTAATGTTAATTAAATAAGGAAAATGAAAACATTCAAATATGTTAAAGAGTCAAAAATATATAATAGGAGGAAACATAAGTTCTACAATATGACATAATTATATAATTATTTTAAACACATATTTGAAAAAATATATTAAAAATTTATTTGAGCGAAGTATACAAGTAAATTTTCTGACCTCGTCGCTCTACCACTATCTACTTTTGTTTTCACTCCAAAAGCAAGACTTTTAACTTAATTTTTCAATTCAATCCATGTCACATAAAACGAATTTGACCGAATTCACAACTAATTGATTTATAAATTAAAAAAAAATCCCTTGCTGGTGGAAACAACTCCAATTATTGTCGATTGTCGTTTCTAGTGTCAAGGGAGGTGCCAGTACCACTGTACCAGCATAAATAGCAAAAATTCTCGAGAATTTTTTTTTAATAAAAAAAAAAATTAACATTGGAAATTAAAATTAAGAGGTCTCTGTATTGTGCTATTTGAAAATTCTTCAGATTTTTCTCAAAAAAGACTATATATGAGGTTTCCTTATATACTTCAGACTCGACAAATTATACGATTGCATTGCGTTGTCCAACGACTCTATATATATATATATATATATATATATGAAATCGGTGATAATACCACTATTTTTTTAAATATATATATATATATATAATGGAGAAAAGGTAATGTCCCCCGGGCTACAGTCCCCAAAAAATTCCTGTGTATAAAAGTCTTTCATTTTTAGCTTAGTTCTGATGCATTTTTAACTGCCACAACTGTCATAATTTTAACTGTTATAATTTTAAGTACACTATGTATGTTTACAGAATTATATGTGTATGCTTATAGGATACTATGTGTATGTTTACAGGATAATATGTGTATGTTTACAGGATATTTCAACTGCTATAATTTTAAGTACACTATGTATGTTTACAGAATTATATGTGTATGTTTATAGGATAATATGTGTATGTTTACAGGATAATATGTGTATGTTTACAGGATATTATGTGTAGGTGGTCCCAACAGCTGTCACGCGTTTTCGACAGCTGTCACGTGTTTTTAACCGCTTTCACGCGTTTTTAACAGCTTTCACGTGTTTTTATGTTTACAGGATTTGTTGAATTAGTTTACATGATTTAGTATTGATGTTTACAGGATTTAGTATTGATGTTTACAGAATTAGTTGAAAATCTCCGGGGATTTTTGGGAGACTGGAGTTGGGGACTGTTAGCTGCTTCCTATATAATGAGGACGGATCAAGTTACAACAATTTTTGAGTTACAACAAGTTACAACAAGTATTTTCTACATTTTCAAAGTCCAAATCGTCGATCCAAACCGTTAGATGTGATCTCTACAATAAAATGTGCTTGGAGACCAAAATTTTACATTTTTTGGAATTTTTTTTACTATTTATTAAGATGAGTATAAAAACTAATCAAAATCAGATCATTGAATTTTGTACCCATCTTAATAAATAGTAAAAAAATTTCAAAAAATGTAAAATTTGGTCTCTAAGCACATTTTATTGTAGAGATCACATCTAACGATTTAGATCGACGATTTGGACTTTAAAAACATATATAATATTTGTTGTAACTTGTTGTAACTCAAAAATGATTGTAATCCTCGTATATAATATCTATGCCATTGACAATTCCCCTCGTATATAATATCTATGCCATTGAAAATTCCCGGGGGAAGCGGTCATGACCAGTACACATTAATAATAGAAGCCAGAGAAAGAATCCTATTTCTTTAACATTTAACAAATTAACATTGTACACAACAAAAGAACATTTGTACACTGGTAAAAACAAAACAGCCGTGTGAGCCACAATTTGGCTTACCAAACTAATAAACTAATGAAAAAATTATAAAATTTATAATCTGTCACTACAACAAAGTAGACACTTTTTGCAAGGGAAAAAACGTTTTTACGACAGTCGTCCGTCGCAAAAAGTACCGTCACAAAAAGAAAAAGCTGAACAATGAGAGTAGTCCGTCGCAAAAAGTCATTTTTTTATCCTCGCGAAAAGTGTCTCATTCTTGTTGTGTGTGTTCATCAATATTGGTCAAATATGGTATAACGGTGATGGCTCCAGCCCCCCTGTCACGTTGAAGTTCTTCAGTGTGACCATCCATGTGAAATCGTTCTTCAGCACATGAACCGCGATTGTGTCGTTCGGGAAATCCTTCGCCTCGATGCCGTGAAAATCGTACATTTTTCCTCTCATGTTGAATCTTTTCTTCCCTTTCCCCCCGACACCGAGCCACACCGCCAAGTTGATGTCCTCGAGACCGTGTGTATGATCTCGCGCAAATTCTGACTCGGCAATATACTGTACCAGATCCCAGGACAGCGCGTACCCCATACCGACAAAGTATGGCGGATTGTCCTGGTCTAAAGGAGGGTATCCTTTACCCCAATATGTATCCTCTCTAGGTTTATCTCTTAATGCCTCGTATAATTTGTCGAGTCTGAAGTACGCATCATCGTCGGCTTTCATGACAAAGTCGTATGGCCGTTCTTCGTCTGGAAACATCTTTGGTACGCTCGAGAAGTACGTGTATGTCTTTCCTTCATCCATGTTCTCGGTGCAATTCATGATGATTATGTCGTTATAAGTGAGAATCTCCATGGCGATGAATACTTTTTGTTCGTCCGTCTTGAGTTTACAAAACACAAAACGAACATCTATTTGCACGTTAGGGATGGTCGGTTTCTGTAATGCATAGGCCATGCGAATGATATGACGCCTTTCGGTTTTCTCGGGGACGGTTAGGATGCTGAATAATAGTTTGAATTCAGGTTTCGAGTCAGGAGGTGGCGGCGGTGGCTGAGCTGGCAGTTGGCAGCTGGAGAAAAAGCTGAGCTCTAAGTAGCCATTAGAATTTGGGATGAAGAAAATGGCACTTAGTATGACAAGAGGAAGAAGGATTAGTATTATTGGTTTGTAAGAAATGGATTTCTCAGACATGGTGTTGATTGCGTAATGTCTTTCTCTAGAAAGAGAGAAAGATTTTTGTGTTAACTTTTTGTTTGGAAAAGAAGAGAGAGGAGGGAGAGGTTATATGTATTAAATGGAAGGAAGGAATTAAGAAGGTTGCCATAGGTTGGTGGAGACAGGGGTATTTACTATTTAGTTCTTTTCTTTCAACTCCTTTATTTGACTGGAAGTACAGAATACAGATAAGAGATAGTTCTTGTACTTTTTTGGTTGTTCAGGAATGGGATTTCTTATTTGCAAAACAAGAGAAATGTGGCAGATGAGATTTTAAAAATATTATTCTTTTACAATTGAAACATTTTTTTTTTTAATTTACTGTCCTTGGAAGTTCAATTAATTTGATTTTTCATAACGTGCAAATTTTTCATAATGAAAGCAAGAATATGTTAAAGCGTGTGCAAGTAATTGAAAGAATGTCTTAAACCAAAATGTTAAGGTAAAGAATATTCTAAACCAAAATGTTAAGGGGTTATTGTAAAATTCTCCTATTTAAATATACGGAGTAGAAATATTCTGTGAACGGTGCTGTTGCCATTCGTGTGACGAATCATTTTTAACCAAATTTAAACAGTTTT
Source organism: Carex rostrata (assembly GCF_964058835.1). Lineage (NCBI taxonomy): Eukaryota > Viridiplantae > Streptophyta > Magnoliopsida > Poales > Cyperaceae > Carex > Carex rostrata. The sequence goes on from NC_135921.1 coordinate 12,681,166, forward strand.
ATCTTTGTAATTCACCAACAACCACTAGCACTTGTTGTCCTTATTTTTATCTTTATGAAAGCATTTTACATGTTTATTTATTCATTCATCAATTTCTGTATGATTCCGGTGCACAGCTGGAGGATATTCTCCATAGCCCTGCTCATCAGAATTTAGAATGTGTTAGGTTCGCCATTATTTAATTGAATTGGAATTGATTTTATTTATTTATTTTATAAATAGATTGCTACAATTAAAGGGGAAAGGTTTTAACAGAGTAGTTTTGGCTTCATGCAGCGCACTATTCATATAAAATGCCGTTTTGACTATATAGTTTGTACGCTGCATGAAGTCAAAACTGCTCTGTTAAAATATTTACCCCAATTATTGGATCTGCATGTTAATTTACATCAGGCACAATACTTGGCATCGCCATTAATTGAATTAATTAGTTTGATTATTTATTTTACGTAACAGATTGCATGGATTACTGAATCTGTGTGCCAATTTACATCAGAATCACAATGTGTACTTGGGTTCGACATTTTAAATTGAATTTAATTAAATTTAGACTTTAGTTATTTATTTATTTATTTTTCAGAACAGATAAATATTGAATCTGCGTGTCAATTTACATCACACTCCCAATTTGTCCTTGTTTTCGCCATTATTCAATTTAATTTATTGAATGTAGACTTTATCTGATTATTTAATTTTCTGAACAGGGAATGCTTGAATTATTCTGCGTGTCAATTTACATCAAACCCAATGGAAAGAAAAACAAAACAAAAACAAAAATGTCATTGGCATGCGTCGGTGGGACCGCGTCGAGTGCGTATCTTCTGAGATATCTCAACTTTTGCGTGACCGACGTGTCCGGTGCCTATTCGGGGGTGATGTAGGGCGTCAGTACTATGTGTGATTTGAGATTCGTGGAGAACGTAGTTAAACGGTTGAGATTTTTTATAAAGTCACGCAAAGTTTGAGATATCTCAGAGGATATGAATTCGACCGCGTCAATCTATATTGAAGAAGTCCAGATTTTCTGTGGCACCAACTTGTGAACTACTTTGTGTTTTTGGAATTCTATACCTTCAAAAACATAAAGTAGTTCACCAGTTGGTGTCACAGAAAATCTGGACTCTTCAATATACGCTGACTTGTCTTGCATTCTAGAAAACTTTAGTGCTAGACTAAAAATACACTAAACTACAAGTACTTATTTTATGGAGAAAATTGAACTATGTAAAAACTTTTATAAAAAAAGTTTCAATTAAATTTCGATATATATAATTAAAAATTTGAAAATTATGAGGAAGATTAAATGTATCACAATTGATCCGAGCTTATGCCCAAAGATTTAATCCATTTGATTGCCCAAGGAAAGGAATGAGCTTCTTTTAATGTGAAATTTTACAAATTAATGTGCAAGAATTTGCGTTCATGATAATGCACAAAAATAATTATTAAAAATATACTGGAATGATTGTTTGCGCGCATAGTGACAAACGAATAGTTCGGATTCGGTTCGATATGGTCAAAAGTTCGTGATTCAGGTATAATTCAGTTATAATTCGAGAATCAGTACAACAAGGAAGTAAAAGAAAACCCAAAAAAAAAATTCGCGTTTTTCTCGCGAATAATTCATGACTCGTGTTTTATTCGCGAATAAAACGTATTATACGTTTTTCTGCGTTTTATTCAGAGTTCTGTTCGAAAATGTCAAAAAATAAAAAGCGTGAATTGTTCGCGTATATTGTTACTATGTTCGTGCATACATTAAATATAATTATCAAATTTTTATTATTTATTTTTATTTATCAGTACAAATTATCTTATTGATTTTCATATTAATTGCAAAATAAATTAATTATTTGTCGTATGCAATAAAACAGATATTAGATATGATATATATCAAGTTATAGCATACATGTATAATTTTAAATGCTATTAATGAATAATAAAATTCACGACATGCGTAATGGAAATAGATACTTTGATTTTGAAATTCAATTAAGGTTTGGTTGACGATTACTCCATTAATAAAAGGATTAATCAATTTTGTACCATCGAAAATTTCTTTATTTTTTTTATTTATCATTACACTCTTTATTATATCTAATATACTCCTTAATTATGTTTTATCATTTTTATTTATCTATAGAAATAATTATTTTCATTTAAGAATCTACTTTTTCTCATTTTATCCTTGTTCTTTCTCTTGATCTCTTTTATTAGATCACAGAGTGTACTTATAGTGCCAAACATTTACAGGCTCCCAACTATTTTTAATTTTGGAACAAAATATAGAGTTGAACTACAAGGTGTTCTTAAGTTCACCAAGCATCTTGATGAATTCAAATCTAAAATCCATCGAATCGGCTTCAAATGACAAATCTGAATCATTGAAACCCTCCTACTTTACGAGTGATAGATCTACATGTAAAAAAAAAAAAAAAAATTTGCACAGAGTCAAGTGCTAGAAAAAGTTTCAAAAAATGAATGCATTAAAATTAATTTATTAACCTTCTAATTTTGACCGCTTAATTTTGTACTAAATTAATTTGAATGTTTAAAATTTTCACATGTAGACATATCACTCGTAAGATAGACAGATTTTAACGGTTCGGATTCGTCATTTGAAACCGATTCGATGAGTTTTAGACTTGAATTCACCAAGAAACTTGGTGAACTTAAGAACACCCTAGTTCTACTCCAAAATATAAATGTCAAGCATCCAAAAAATAGAAATATGTCATTCCTTTAAAAGTTCTTATATCCATAATTTACATTACAAAAAACATATACAAATATTAAAGTAGAGTTACAACAACAAACAAAATATTAAAAAAGTATTGAAAGTAGATATGTTTACTATAATTTTATATAACAATAATAAATGAATTTTCTTTTATGTCGATGTGTTGAGAGGACGTTAAGAAGTCTGAAAACATTGTAAGCATATATTTCAATTTTCGTGCTCAGCTTTTAGGTGTTGAACTTGATTAGACCTTGACCGAAACTTTGTACATGAAACGCATTGGATCTAAAAGAACCTATGCAACGAGCATGAAAAATGATAGTACTTGTCGCCACAAGAGAAGTACTGTCTCTGAACTAGAAAATCACTCTGAAATTAATAAAAATAATAAGAATAAGAAATTTAAATACAATTACTCTAAAATGAGACAAAAAAAAAGAAAAATAATCATATATTACATCTAGAAAAATAAAAAAATAAAAAATAACCATACATTCCATCTCTAAATGTTACATGGGCCGATTTTTTTATTTATATCCAAAAAATAAATTAAATTTAAAAAAATAACCGAACCGACTTTGGAATTTGAAATCTACCCAAACCGGTTAACGGTTAACCGGACCAAATTTCCGGTTAACGGTTAACCGGACCCTTTAAAAGAGTCCGGTTAACCGTTAACCGGAAATTTGGTTTGGGTCCGGTTAATGGTTAACCGGATTCGTTGGTTCGGTTAACCGTTAACCGAACCCGATTTTTTTTTTTTTTTTTTACTTTTTTTACTTTTTTTTAAAACATAAAATTTAAATTTTTTTTATTTTTCTATTGAAAATATACATGAAAATTCGTATTTAGATTTATCAAATTTACAAAAAAAAAATTTGTAAATCAAATATGAAATTTAAAATTATAGAAAAATACACATACACATACACATATACATATACATATACATATACATTTGATAAATCTAAATACGATTTTATTTAAAATACGTATTTAGATTTTTTTATTTACATGGGCATACGATTTTGATTTTCTCCAACATTTTATTATGCACGCTATAATTTATATATTTTAGTAAAGTCTTTAAGAAAAAGAATGTTTATGAAGCAAAGTAGCATTTGTTTAAAAAAAATGCATAACATATATAAATGTTACAAATTGCAATTAGCATGATTCAACAATACTTTTTACATGACATGAAAGATTATGTATTTAGCATTTTATGCATGAGTATTTTATGTGTGAACCAACAATATTTTTTATATGAGCATTTTATGTATGAGCCAACTGAATGTACAACTTTTGGATTAACATTATTTTAAAATACAAAAAATATATGGTGCCCCCCTACATTCATTTACAAAAGAAATCTCTTTCAATGTTTTACGAGTGGGTCTGAGGTGTAGTGATAACGGGTGAAATAAGAAGGTAATATTTATATTTGTTATTTTGGACACTGTATCAATATTTTTTTTAAATATTTTTTTCATTAAAGTTGAAAAAAAAAGTCAACCATTCATGTTAAAAAAAAAATGAAAGTTTGACCAAAATTATTTTCTCTACTGATTGGTTGATAGATGTGACGGTGGGGGCGGAAATGGCGGAATGAACATGGAAATTGTAATTTATTGGCTTTTAAAATTCATAGTCCATGACACCGAAAGATTTCTAACAACCCATAAAATGTTGGATGTGCGATTTATATTATTCGAATTGATTGATTGATATCAAAAACTTAAATTAATTTAGTTTATCTTTTTCAAGAACTTGCATGTATTACATGTCATATATGTTATATATATCTAAGAAATAATATTATGTGAGGTTTTAAAAAAACAAAAATTTATGACCGGTTTTTAATTTTTAATTTGAAAAATAAATAACTTCGGATTTGATTCGAATAATTTTTAAATTTTTAAATTTTAATTTCGAATAATTTAATCCTACATTTTTAATTTTATATCGATGACATCTTTGAATAATAAATCTTGTATGTGAACATAATGAGAAAAAGGATATTGAATTTGCTCGTTTAGGAATACCTCATAACTTTGGAATGATTTGATGAACATTTGAAATTTATCAATGCGGTTGCAATTTAAAAATCGTTTGCAACGCTTAATTTTTTTTTTTTTTTTACTGGTGCATTTCAATGGCTTTGGAATATCAAAATGTTTGAATTAGCTCCGGAATAGCAAATGTAGATCATTATTCCGGGTTTTAATGAAAAAAATATTCATTTTGAGTTATTAGTTTAGTTTAGATTAGCTCGCTATTTCATTGATTTGTTAAATTAGCAATTATTCTAAATCTTAAAATTAGCTACTTAGTCCATTGATTCATTCAAAGTTTCCAACACGCCTAAATTATGCACAAATTTTGAAGTACAAAAATAATTAATCTTTTATTAAGTGAGAAATAAACAATTTTTACTAACAATATTTAACAATCCTAAAAAAATTACCTCACTACTTTGGAATGATTTGAACATTTGAAATTTATCAATGCGGTTACAATTTAAGCATATGGATGAAACAATTTGAGAAAATGGGAAGGTAAACTAGTACAAAACCTTTTCAACACTTAAGAAAAAAAAAAATTTAAGTAAAAGTTGTAGGTCAGGCTACCTAATTATTTAATATCCACAAGAAATTTCTCAATCCGAATTTTGAACCTGCGATATTTCACACACGGAAGGCGCTGTCTTTGCCACTAAACTAAATGATGATTCTGAAGAATTTAAATTATAAGTCATAGGAAATTGTTAGAATTATTTGATATGATAAAGTAAAAAAAAAAAAACTATATTTAATTTTAATTTTTGGGATTTTGTTTTGATTTACTATAAATTTGACCTAATAATCTCTTTGGTTTCTTAGTGTTTATGTTTCTCGCCAAAAGAATTAAAAATAAAACGAAGCTATATATGGTCTACACGCTTGAATTTTAGTCAAAAAAAAGTATTGAAGAAACTTGACAAAAATGGAGTCCACTAGACCAAACTAATTAGGCATAGTTTGTTTTTATCTTATGGAAATTGAAATATTTAAGCAAAGTAGAATACGGCAATCAAATAAATTCAAAACGTGGCGTATTAACTCTATTGTATCGTTGCAAGAGAGCAATTGCTCCTTGAACTAGTAATCTCTAGCTGTGGCGCAGTCAGAATTTAAGTTAGAATTAGATTAAAAAAAAAAAAGTTTTGTGTTATCGGATTACTATGTCAGTGAACAAAATTAATTTATATACTTGAATTATTTTAATTAATCTGATTAAATTCTAAATCAGATTTAAGCAGAAATAAAAAAACATTAACACTTAACAATTTTAGTTAATTATCAGTTACAATTTGTAATTTAATTCATTCGATTGGATTGCAGTAATAAATTGTCAAAAGACAGGGGTAGGGATTCTAATTTTCAGGAGTAGACAGATCAACATATTTATACTATTTCATACCTGATTTTAAAATTTTATGGACAAACAATTGCCTACCCCTGTTACATGGTGGGTCCGCCACTGTTTGCTAGTGATTTAAAAAAAAAATAATCTTTCTGCTTATTACAAAGAAATTTTTATGTAGAGAAATGAAAATATAAAACTAATTAGAGTATTTTTATGGACTTTCATTTTTAATTGATAAATATATATTGTTTTTTTTATTTTCGCTCATAGCGATGCAAAGTGTTTTAAACTTAAAAGATTTCTGTTTACAAAAAAATGCTTTTAAATATTACGCTGACCTGAATTCATATTGAAGAATTTTGAAAATAAATGAAAGCATGATTTTTAAAACTCGACAATATAGCTTAAATCACTCTTTGAATTTCAAACATTTTCCGTTGAAATTTTTCGAATAATTTAATCTAATTTTTTTTTACTGTAGTTTTAAAAAAGAGCAAGGGAGAATTTGATTTAGACATAATTGACTCGCCATGCATATTCATGTAGGACTTAACTAAAAAATAATAATTGCTATGCAATTTTGTCTTGCTTTTTAAAATTAATTTTTGATCTAGTAATAAAAAATAATATTTTTATAAACAAAAGAAACACTCATCTTGCTACTTTGAACTAAAGGGGCTAAGGCAGGATAATCAGTAGATTGGGATAAAAAATTTAGATGAGACATAACTTTAATTATTTTAAATTTTAGATGCGACATAACTTTAATTAATTTTAGACATCCATTTTTTGTGCTTCCATCGTGCCTTTATTTTTAAATACGTTAATAAACCAAAATTTAAATTATAAACGTCAAAATAAAACCGTTAGATGTGATCTATGTTATTTCCTCTATGTGCTAAAAAAAAATATCACATTTCAATTTTCTTTTCATGTGAATCAATTATTTGAAAAATCAACATCTAGAAATTATCCACATTAGTACGTTTTTATAAACTCTTGATGACAACTAAAATAAAGTTGAAATGTCACAATTTTTTACACGTACATAGATAAAATAATGTAAATCATATCCAACGGTTTTAATTTGACTTTTAAATTTAAAATTATTAAAGTTCTTAAAAATAGAGACATGATTGAGACACAAAAATGGAGACATTTGAACCTCCTTTTTTAAATATTAAGTATTATTTATAATTTTTTCTGAAAAAAAAATAGAAGTAGAAGAAAAAAAAATTCAGCGGTAGGAATTTTATACTTTTTAAATTTAAGTATATTTTTATAATTTAAAAAAAAATGATACTAAAATATGTTCCTGAAATTTTAACAAGTCAGGGATCAATCCTGGCCCAGCCTCCGCCTCTGTTTAATTAAAGTTGAGGTCCCCTGGCAGCCTGGTCCCAGATGTATATTAATTGCAATAATGCAACATGGGTGGCGGCTTTTCTTTTCAATTTTCAGCAGCAGCCAGCAGAATTCGTATCCTCTGCATTAACTCAAAAAAGAATCTTTTTTAGTTAATACATCTGAATCGTCCGATTTGTTTTAAAATTTGTGCGGACTAAATTCATACTAATATTAAAGACTTTCTGAATTATAGATTGTGACCGAATTAGCTATATTTCACAATTTTATGTTTTTTTTATTAGATAGTTCATATTTATTTAATTTGATGCATATATTATGATATCAAGATATTCTAAAATCAAAGTAAACTGCAATATTTTTTTCCTAGATGAGGAACTAGTTTAGTGGTGTAACAATAGATATGAAAATATTAGACTTTAATAATAATCAAAATTAAGTACTAAATTTTGTTTTATAAAATATAGTTTACAAAAATATTATTGTTCTTGTGAATACTAAAAGATGTCAGATAGCTAGACGCTGGAAATTTTTTATTTGTAGAAATTAAAATAAAAGGAAGAGAGAGAAAAAGAAATAGTATATCATATTTTGTATTAGTAGAAAGATCGGTAGAATTTCTATCGATCCTAAAAATAAAAAAGTTTAGATAGGTAGGAATTCTCCCGATCTAAAACAATTTGTATTTTTTTTTTCCTTTAAAGTTTTTTTAGAGAAATATAAAAAGAATTTACAAAAATAGATAGAGTATCTTAAAATCTATATAAGAGAAACATTTCATCTATTTTTAGAAAAACTTTTTACATTTTACTAAAGATCTAATATAACAATTCTCTCTATCTATGCATCAGATTAAAAAAAACAAAAACTAATTAAGTTTGAATTGGTATAATTTCTACCGTTTCAACCTTTTTTATTTTTAAAATCGGTAAAAATTCTATCAATCTTTCTACCAAATGACGTCCTCTTTTTGTTTCTGTCTCTTCCTTTTTCTTAATATCTACGGATTAAAAAATTCCGTAGACGCAAATGAGTAATTCAAAAAAAAAAAAAAAAGGTGTTCTACTTTATTAGGGCATAATTGCTTTGTACTAAATTTGTTATTTGTCCTATGCTAAGTTTGTCTTGTTCCTCCAAAGTACAACTAAGCTCAATAGTTTACGATTTGGAGCACATAAACTGTCGGCTGTACCTAGAAATAGAATGGTCCCAAGGACCCAAACCCATAGAATCAATTATTACCATCGGATTTTCAATTAAGGTTATGATGAAGACATAACGTGACCTGACATGACATGATGTGGTTAAAATGATTAAAGACAGTCACGTCACGTGATTAAACATAACATGATTGATCGCACTTATTTAATTATTTCAAAATTTTAAGTTTATAGAAAATACATATGAAAATAATGCTTAAAAATTAGAACATTACAAAATAATTAAATTAAAAAAATAATATTAAAAAATTGATTATGTGTTTCGTGACGCGACATGATATAATCAGATTTAGCAAATATGGTGGCGTGCGAGCACTTCCTTGCCAACGTGAAATAAAAAGGTTTGGTGTGGCAGCCCATGTGCGTTAGTCTGGCCCAATAACAGTTCTCAATGTGCTTAGCCCAACTGGCAACCGAGCATCCCAGCCCAATAAGATCCGGCCCGTTCCATCTAATCACAGAATATATAGTGTGCTCTCATGTCATATCAAATATTCATGTTATTATTGTATGAAATATCTACGTTTGTTTGTCAACCTATCGTATTGAATATTAATTTTTATGTGCATGTTTTCGAGTTGTCTCACTAGGTGCTGCTCACTAATTATTGTTTACTATCTTTTTCTAGCCTTGTAAGCAGAGAAAAATCAGAAAATTAACCCAAAACTATAATTTGAGAACTTTGCTAGGACACCAAATTTCTCAATAAATCACCGCTCAAAAGGGTTAAATATAACACAATAAATTTCTAGAAGCATCCAATGGGCATGAAACCGAACATCGGACCAACTTCGGTCTATGTACGTCCGGTCGGAGCTGTTAAGTTTGTGTTAAGATTCGTGCGCACTGATTGAACGAATCTCAAAACTATCTGCACTAATCTTGATGTGAATCAAATGAATCCAACCGAGCATCGGGCCGCCTCCGATCCCAATGCAAACTACTTAACAACTCTGATTTCAATTTCGAGTTTAAGAACCATATTTTCAACAGTATTGCACTATATTACCAGGGAAATAAATCTGCTGTTATTCTGATCCCAATCGTTTAAACTTTTCCTTGCACGAATCTCAACAAAGTAAGTTTTTCATGCGCGAATCTCAAAAGATCAACGGTTGGGATGGGGATAACACATTTCTGTTATTCCCAAGGAATAGCAGCAGATTTATTTCTTAATTATTACAACAGAAAAGGATATCTAACTGAATTGCATGCCAAATCATCCATGAAATTATTATATACTATCATCTTATATAGAGAACAATTAATGAAATATATAAAAGAATATACACACAAAAGTCTAACAAAACCTTCCGTCATGATTCATTTCTTGATTACAGACGGAGTGATGAGGAGACAATTCAAGAATATATGAAAAAAAAGGTAACAATGAATTGATTCTATAAAATCTGCAAAACCAATATATATATAATCACAAGTATAACCTAATTAGTGTATCTCAGATCAAAAATGGTAAAGGATCGATGGCTTAATCGCTCCGGTGACATTGAAATGCTTGAGTGTGACCGCCCACATGAAGTCGTTCTTAAGCATGTGCACGGCGATTGTGTCCGGCAAGAAATCCTTTGCTTCGGTACCGTTGAAGTTATAAATCCTCGGTCCCACGTTATATCGATTGATGCCCTTCCCCGCTTTATTTAGCCACATCCCGGTGTAGATATCCTCCGGTCCAACTGGTTCATTTCTCGGGATATCTGATGTAGCGATCCATTCGACGAGGTCCCACGACAATATATACCCTGGTCCGGTCATAAATGGCGGATTTTCTTGGTCTAGCATCGGCATCCCGCTACCCCAATACATATCCTCCTTAGGTTTACCCCTTAAAGACTCGAGGAAATTATTGAAGCGGAGGTACGTGTCGTCATCGGTCTTCATCACGTAATCGTACCGCTTATCTTCTCCCTCAAACATCTGAGGGAGGCTAGAGAAGTACGTATACGTCTTTCCGTCATTCATGTTCTCCTTGCAATTTAGGATTATTATATCATTGTAAGCGAGGATCTCCATTCCGATGAATTCCCTTTGTTCATCAGAGGTGAGATTGCAAAACACAAAACGCATGTCGACTTGGGCACGGGGGAACGGCCGTTGCAAGTCATAAGCCATGCGTAGGAGGTTGCGCCTCTTGTAGTTGTTAGGGACTGTGAGGATACCGATTAAGAGCCTGAAGTCGGGTAGATCTGCGTCGGAGACCTCGTTAGGATGACAGTTGGAGAAGAATAAGAATTGGAAATTATTCGGGGAGGAAATGAGAAAATATGTGCACATTATAGCAAGAGGTATGATAAGGAGGAGAAACGCCTTGTTCTCGCAACCTCCTTTCATTATTGACAATTCGGTTCTTGTTCTTTGATTGATTGTTTGTAGGGAATGTGTCAAGTGTTTAACGGACGTGCCGCGTACGATCGAAAGTATTGGTTTAGAATATTGGATAAATTCGTTGGTTTGAAAAATATAATATATATATATTGGGTTTGGTGGAATGCTCCTATAACGAGAGCTGTACTTGCGTGAGTTCACGACAAAGAGAGAAGAATTTGATGCTTTTTTTTTTTTTTTATAAGCACTGGTTGGATTTTCGGAAGGCATGCAAAGAAAAAAAAAATCGGTATCCTCCTAGGTGGAATACCATGTCAGATTTCAAATTTGGATGAGGGTTATTTTTTTATGTACGAATCTCAACAAAAGTCAACCATTGAGATCGGTATAACAGCAGATTTATTTCCGGAATTTCTTTATAATTAGTGGATCCGAACCGTTCTTTTAACTTTGCACGAATTTTAAAGCACAAATAATATAGGCACTGCACCATTCCGAATAGAGACTGTTTTTGTGTTAAATCTAAAACCGTAAAGTAATGAACTTCACTGTCCAATATCTAAAAGGATACTTGTTTTAAAGAAAAGGGAAAATTTCTGGTGTACCCATCAAAATTTTCAAAATAGCTAATTTCCCCATCAAAACATCTTAATATCCAATTTACCCATAGAAATTTAACATCATTTTTTCTATCCCCTTTTACTCATTAAATCTAGTATTTAGTTATTTTAAATATTAAATTGACAAATATACCCCCTTCCTCTTAATTAGAGTCACTTAAAAGTTGAGAGCACCATTAATCTTAATAAAATCAGAGATCACCGTTGTTCTTATTGAATAACCACCGACCTGATTTGATCATGGTCCTTAAACGATAAGGATTAGAAGAAGAATTGAATTAGTTTCCGCCTCTACACGCACGTCTGTTTCTCCTTCCTGTATTGTACCCTCCCTATACTTCATGGATCAGGTCAACAGAGACAATGTCTCAAAGGAAATGGACTTTGAGAACTTACCGAGTCTTTAAAGGTTACATAAAGCAACCTGAGATTTTTCCATTCACTGCCAATTTCAAAAAGAATAAAAACAAAATATATAAAAATGAAGCATATTCTATCATGAAAAATTATATAACACTTTGGGAATCAAATTGCATGTGCTTCTCAGTGTTTTAAATAACTTTGTTACTGGAACAGCTAGCATTAATTATAGAAGATTGACTAATATCGTATACCAGTCAAGATGTCTTTGATACAGATAGAGAGACGGAAATAAAAGAACAACAACAACACCGGGTTAAGGGATCAGGATTGTACTAGTCAAGAGCTTCTTTTGTTGGAAAAGAAGCTATTGTCTCTCATCCTGAAGAGGTGGAGACAAATTTAAATTTTCTTCTAATCTCTTTCGTTTAAGGTATGATTTTTAGCGGTCAATCAATAAGAATAATGGTGATCTCAACTCTTTAGGGACATCTCCTTCATTTAAGAAGAAGGGGGTATATTTGTCACTTTAATATTTAAAATAACTAAATACTAGATTTAATGAGTAAAAATGGATAGAAGAAAGGATGTTAAATTTTTATGGGTAAATTGGATATTTAGATGTTTTGATGGGGAAATTGGCTATTTTGAAAGTTTTGATGGATACACTAGAAATTTTCCCTAAAGAAAATGGGTGGTCTAACGAGAATCAGACCTACATATATTTAATTTATTCGATATTGAATTTTAACCGTTGGATCTGTTTCAAAATTTTGTATGCTAATTTGTATGTATTTGAAAGTTATTCGCATAAATTTCGAATACGGATTAAATGACTTTGATTTATCATCCGAACGAATTTGATTATACATGCAAAGTAGGAGTTTAGTATGATTCTTGAGAGAATCAGAACGGTCCAATGAGCATGTTCAATCAGAACTGTCCGATCAATATTATGATTTGTGTAACTAATTTTAAAATTCATACAGAACAAGTACGCATGAATCTTGATATTAATCGGTTCAAATCGAATTTGATTTGATACAGTAATACCTCCATTAGACCGCTTTGGTAAAAAAAAAAAAAAAAAAAAAAAAAAAAAACTTCGGTTTTAGAAAAAAAATGCAGCTTCCTGCATTTAAAAATTAAAACTGTTAAGGAGAACATTGCCTAAGGCGAAAATAAGAAATAGCAAATTCTTTTTTTTTTTAACTTTAATTATACCATTTGTGTTGGTAAGAGTAAAATAAATCTAATTTTATTTGGTTGAAATTTGTTTTCTTCTAATTACTTATTAAATTGAATTAATGTATATTCTTTATTCTTTATGAAGTATCCGATAATGAAAAGTTGGAATAGAGAGAACACTAGTTATAAGGTTGAAAGAATATGGTTATAAATTTTTTTATTTCAAATTATTTTTGTCTCATGATCATTACATTATATGTTATTATCTTTTACCATGTTCTAACAAATCAAATATCTTCAATGAGCTCATTTATCAACTATTGAAATAACAATATAACACAATATATAACGTGCTCTCATGTTGTATGAAATATTTATGTTTGTTTTCCGACTTCTGTTAGGTGTCATGCTATCATATTTGAATATTAATGTTTATGTTTATGTTTATGTTTATGTCCATGTTATGTAGTTACGTGGTGCTTATTTAAATATTGTTTAATTAGGCGGTGCTTATGATGAAATTTTGTTTACTATATTTTCTAGCCTTGTAAGCAGAGAATCAGAAAACCAACTTTAAAAACTATAATAACATGAGAACTTTGCAAGGACACAATTAGTTGAACTTTGTAAATAATTCAGGGGCCTTTTAATATTAGTGTGGATTTAATCCGGACAGATCTTAAAGCGGATCAGATGGTCCATAATTCCATAATTCCATATGCATTAATTCAAAAATTATTTTTTGAGTTAATGCAGAGGATACGAATTCGTGAAATTGTGCCTGCAGCATTTTCAATGGATAAGTCCATTGTAAAATATACGGGCCTAATGGCCCAAATACTTCACAAAAGTGCTAAGGCCCATATTTGCTGGGCCATAAAAGTAGACCCTAATTGCTTAATCAAGGTTCTGTCATGCAATAAGAATAATGATCCAATCTTGAATTTCGACTTCTGGAATTACGAGTCGATCTTCTCTCGGCGCTATCTGAAGGCAGTCTTGAACTCTTGATAACTGTGCATCTTTATAATCTTTGCACTATGTTTATGTATCACAGAATATATCGATTTAAGATTCTATTATATAGGCGCAGATTCGGATGCCCCACATCTTGCCAGAACAGTCTTTAAGTGTTGTCCTATTGACGAAAATATTTACACTTACAATTGGAGCTAGGGCTGTTCATTGGGTCTGATTTAGTCGGTTTTGAACCGAACCAAATTAGTTTGGATCTGGTTTGGTTTTTTCGGTTTAATGATTCGGTTCAGTTTGTTTTTTATATCCGAATTATAACTTCGGTTCGGTTCGGTTCGGTTTGAAATTTGGTCTAAACCGTTCCAATTTATTTCTTAATAATCCGGTTTATTTCTTAATCAATTGCTTTAAATACTTCGTTTATTTCTTAATATCCCACTTTATTTCTTAATACCTCGGTTTATTTCTTAATATACTTCGGTTTATTACTAATCAATTGCTTTAAATAAAACAATTAATATATTTTGGTTTAACCAAACAAACGAAAATAAAATTTTAGTTCGGCTCGATTCAGTTGCAATAATAAATTGGTTCGGTTCAGTTCGGTTTTATTTTTGAAACCGAATTATAATTTTGGTTTGCTTAGTTCGATTTGGTTGAAACCAAACCGAACCGATGAACACCTCAAATTGGGAATTCACATCCCCTCGTGTTACCTGACTGAGTACAATTGAATCGAACGTCTGAAATTGGAATTTTTAACTTGGCACGAATCTCAAAGCACAAATAATATTGTCCCCTAACGCCATCCCGAGCACCCACCGGCTGAAATTAAATCTGGAACGTCCATTTCAATTGCGTTGAGTCAGGTACCTGGAAGGATACGGATCCTCAAATTGGAGCAGTCTTAACTCTTAATAAGTGTTGGCCAATCGGCACGTGCCTCCGCTCATACCAATCGGCACGTGTCAGTACCCCAATCGGCAGTCTGATGACTGATCGGCCCAGCAAATAAAAGTCAACTAAAGTAGAAAAAAAACACGATCGAAACTCTTTTATAAATAAGTGCGGTTTTACCGAATCAGAATGGAAAATGCAAAATTGCAAACTCCCCTAACTCTGCCCTTATATCTCGCTCGCTCACATGTTCTCCCTGGTAATTGATCTTACACGCAAAGGTGCTTGCATGCTCCAACCTAAGCTTAATTTCTTCTCCATCAAAGTGTCAAATCACAAATTAGCACTCCCCACTTCATAATTCTTAGCACAACTGTACCTGTAATGGGCCTTCTAACATCAAATGTTCTACCTCTCCAAAAAAAACCTCTGAAAAACCAACCAAAGCTCTCTAAATCCACCAAAATTCTAATCTTTTTCCCTCTTTTAATCCTTGGTTTTATTTGTCTATTTATATACCCAAATGAGTTCTACCTGCAGTCGCTCATCAAGTCATGTACCAGCTCAACATACACTAGTGTAGAAAAATTCACCGATCCAGTCACCCGAAAGCCCGATTTCAGACTGTTGATTGGGGTTTTGACACGTGCCGATTTGTATGAGAGGAGGCACCTACTAAGGATGGTCTACTCGTTGCAAATGGGAAATCTGACAGCACATGTAGATGTGAAATATGTGTTCTGTAGGTTGTACAAGGACGATCAACGCATCCTCGTGCCGCTCGAGATACTCAAGCATGATGATATTATCATAATGGATTGCGAGGAGAATTTGAACGATGGAAAGACGTATAGCTTCTTCTCCAACATTGCACAAATGTATAATGGTATGTGTTATATATCCTCATCTGTTAATTAATCATGTTTCAAGGAAAAAAACAATTTATATTGTAGTTATATATGCGATAAAAATAATCCGATTAAAAGTTTTTATCAATATTTATTTTTCAAGGACGTTACTGTCGATATATTAGTTTTCTAAAGTTATATTTGCATGATAAATAAGATGAGCTAGTATAATGATTTTATTAACAAAAAAGTAAAAATTAAATTATATTCTTACTGTTTTGTAAACTAGGTACAAATGGAGATGAGAAACCCTATGACTATGTAATGAAGGCGGATGATGACATATTCGTCCGACTGCAAAAGTTGATCGACTCGTTAAATCCCATGCCTAGGGAGGACATGTACTACGGGTTTGTGATACCCTGCGACAGTATGGACCCGTTTCGTGATTACATGTCTGGCATGGGTTACATACTGTCGTGGGATTTGGTCGAGTGGATTGCCTCTTCAGATATTGCCAAAAATAACACACGAGGAACGGAGGATATGATGACGGGGCAGTGGTTTCATGACGGGAACAAGGCAAAGAACAGGTTCAATACAAAACCGGCAATGTACGACTTCCCTATACCGATACCAATCGATTCATGCTCGCATAAGTTCATACCAGACACCATAGCTGTGCATCGATTAAAGGATAATCCTAAATGGGCAACGACACTCAAGTACTTCAATTTTACAGATGGGCTCAAGCCTTCTAAGTTTTACCGCATAGATTGAATATTTTATTGGTTTGTGTTCATTTTTTCGTTCAACTTTTCTTTATTTTGCTATTTTTAAAAACAATTTGTTAGGTTTTCTAGATTTGAGAAGAGAGAGAGCAAGAGATAGAGACAACTCAAAGTGATTTATATTATACTTACTTCTCTCTCATGACTAGAGTCATTACATAAGCTACATATTAAAGATACAAAGTCCAACAGGCTCAGATAGCAATTTGGGTCAAAACATACAATCTCCACCTTGAACCAAATTACATCTAAAACAAACTAAAACATAAATAAAGCAAACATAACATAAACAAAGATAAACATAAAAATACACTAGCGACATACTAGAAACAAAATTAGCTTAAACTAGCAATAAACAAACCGATACCAAACTTGAACAAAGCCTAAACTTTCCAATTGGAAGATGCTTTGTGAGCATATCGGCCGGATTCGACTCGGTACCAATTTTCTTCATGGCAACCTTGCCTTCCGAGATCACATTTCAAACAAAATGGTACCGAATGTCAATGTGCTTCGTCTTCTCATGATACATGCGATCATGGGTCAAATGTATCGCGCTTTGGTTATCACAAAACACCGTAATAGGACCCTCAAAATAAAACATCTCACCAACAAACGCCTTGAGCCAAATAGCCTCCTTAATAGCCTCGGTAATTGCCATGTATTCGGCCTCAGTACTTGAGAGTGCAACGGTTGCTTGAAGACTTTCAACTAATTGCACAATCTCCAAAGATAAAAACATAACCCATCAAAGAACACCTCTTGTCTAAATCACCTGCAAAATCCGCATCCACAAAACCCGTTAGTACCTTGCCATTACCAAACTCCAAACGAGTATCAATAGTATCTCTCAAATAGCGGAAGATCCACTTCATCGCTTTCCAATGCCCTTTCTCGGAACGAGAGATATCTACTTACCACACTAACGGCTTGAGCAATGTTGGGTCGAGTACATACCATCAAGTATATGAGACTCCCAACCACACTCGAATATGGAACCTTTTACATATGGTTCTTGGAGAAGAATCTTGATGCATTTCAAAACCCAATTAAAGAAATTCTGGAACTGCAAGATTCATTCAAAGGAATCATATCTTAGAAAACTGATAACAAAGGGGTAAAAAAGTATGAGTGAGGCTATGGTACTGTGCATAGCGCACATGGGTCATTACTATGTATTCATATCTCCATTTTCGGAGTCCAAACAGTTGATCCGAATCGCTCAATACTATCTTCCGACTCCGCATCTTCTGCGTTTGACTCAAAAAATAATAGTTAATTGCATCTCGGCCATCTGATCAGGATCGGAGCCAATCCGGCCCACACCTATAACGCACATGACCCTTTAACATTAGTGCAGATCTCAATCAGACGGTCCACATCTATTAACGCACATTCCATTAATGCAGAGGATACGAATTACAACCTTTCTGTGTGCAGGAGGAAATTTATTTTATTTTCTTTTGACATAATACATATTAAATTTGGATGTGGGTACGCGTATAATAAATGCAGTTAATTGGTTTGTAAATTAATAGACGCTCACTACCAATGTTTCATCTAGGGGTGGCAACGAACCGAACCGAACCGAACTTACCTTAGGTTTGGGTTTGGTTTGAATTAATTTCGAATCAAACCAGTTTCGAACCGAATCCATTTCGAATCGAACCCGAATCGAATCATGAACTAAATTATTTTTTAGCAGTCCTAGTTATACCGGTAGTTTATACATTAATTTTTTCTCACGGAACAATTCACATGGCTTCCTTTTACCGGTATGAACTATGAAATAAGTGTTTTTAAGTTGAAAAATTGTTTATGAAAAAATACATCAGAGACGGCTTTCCTGGTATAAACTATGAGAGACGACCGAAGAGAGAGGAGAGACAGTCATCTAGGCCGGAGAGAGGAGTGACAGCCGGAGAGACAGCCAGTCGCCGAGAGCGTCGGCTAGATTTTAGAGCTAGAGGAAAAGTGAGTTAGGGAGAGGTGAAGAGAGAACTAAGTTATTGAGATTTGAGAGCGATGGAGTGTCAGCTAAGTTAAATTATGACTCTCTATCTTGGATTTTAATTTCATCAGGTAAATGGACGGCCGATGTTATTATGAGATTCGAACCATAAAAATGATCGAACCCATTTCGATCGAACCAGGCTAGGTTTGGGTTTGGTTTGAATTAATTCCGAACCGAACCTAGTTTGGTTCGTTTCAATTCAAACACATTTCGAATCGAATTAAACTCGAATCGAATCACGAACCTCGAATTTTTTTACCAGCCCTAGTTTCATCTGTTTCTTATTTGTTTTGTTTTTGTATTTTTTTTTTCAAAAACATTATTACCAGTTAAGACTTCGACAAATCAAAATTTACCATCGCATAAACAATGGATAATAAATGAAAGAACATTCCATTTCAAGTAGGAGAAAAAAAATGCAACGTTCACACAAGGTAAACCTAAATACTTACCTTAAACTAGCAATTCCGACTATACCCATACATTTTTTTTTTTTTGATGAAACTGGTAGTGGCTACCCATACATTAGTAAACACAGCTGTTACTTCGTTTTTCACGGAATTTCTCAACCTTGTGGATGCACAAAAATGGGTTTCACTTGACACCATGAAGAATTCAAAGGCACTGTTTTAAATGAATTATACTGAGGCTCATTCCATTTCTGATATCTCATCCTCATCTTCATCGAGTATATAAACAAGTGCATGCCTATTAGACGAAAAAACACAAGCCAGGCCTCTTGATGCTCCAAAAGCAAATAAATTCAAGGTCAGCTTTAGTCACACATCTTTGCTCAAGCAGGAAGGATTTACAATTAGGAACATTAAAAAAAAGCAAACATTTGTTTTAAAAGCCTGAAATTCAACATTAAACAGAAATTGTAACAATTATCTTTACCACTAACAGCCAATGGGGCGGTTACATGGTGAGGTATATCACGGAATTTTCCAATATCGAGGTCCAAGCTCATCACAGAATCCTGCTCAATTTAAAAATGTCTTTCAATTTGCAAATAAAAGAATAATAGAAAAAGTGTATTTGCTTTCTTTCTTTTTTATCATGGAGGGCTTTTTCTGTCCAAGATCAAAACACAAAAACCAGACAGTGTAACGAGTTAAATTCCCTCCTTATTTTTCTTTCTTCTTTTTTCTCCCTTTCTTGGTGGTTGTGTGTACGTCTATGTGTGTATTATGGTGGTGCTTTAAGGGGGTTTGAGGGAATTTTCAAAGCGTACCTCTAACTGATGCAAGAAGAAGATGTTATCTGACATACACAGTGGCACAGAAATAAAGGGAAGATCACTTGCTTGTATCATCACCATCAAGGATCTCTCGGAAGTATCCGAATTAGATTCTGATTCATTAAGCAACAATACAATCTGGTTCTCCTGTTTTGGAAAAAGGTACAGAAAAAGGGAAATCAAACCTATGATTCAACCAAATTGCACAAATAATAGCATATCCAACGGCTCCTACATTTTTAGATCAAGTGATTTTTTACATATCTAAAAAAATTCTAAAAAATGTAAATTTTTTAAGCTAAAAAAAAAGATGTCAATTATCATACAGAGCTCATGTTGAATGGTTCAGTTCAACCGTTTGAACTTTAAAAACAAAGATATTGATCCATAGTACAGACCAATCTGTGCTATACATAGTACCATAGCCTCAGTCAAATAGAAGTACAATTACCTTATAAAGGGATAAATCAACACATTCAAACTGATCTGGTAAATGCACCAGAACAGCATCTAAACACAATTCTTCCCTATCCATAGAAGGATTCAAGCCAGTCATGAAGCCTCTTATAATACCAATACAGTTCTTTAAGCCCAAAGATCCATCAAGTACTTTAAAGCACATATAATCTGTCAAACTACGAGAAGCTTTATCAAGTTTACATGATCCGTCAATCTCCTCCTGCATTTTAAGGCAAATTAGTAATTTCACAAGAACTATGATCAGCTTAGTGAAGAATTTACTGTACCAAAAAGAAAATTGAAGTCTTATAGAACCTTGTAGTAATTTATGGACATTGGAATGAGTGGCGATGTAGATGACACAGGGGTTGGAACAGGAAAGAGCGGTGCTATTCCTTTACAAGCACTGTTTCAGAAACCGTGCTGAATGGCATTAAAAAAGCCTCCTTCAAGCTGGAAATAATTAATGGAGAAAACAATATACAATTTACATTAGATTTCTTATGTTCATATTCACAAAAATCTCAGGATATCTAGAGCTAGGATCAGAGTTTACAAAATCTCAGATTTCTTATGTTTGGTAGAACATAACGAAGAAAATTTTTTAAAAAAGAAAGAAAGAAGAAACACATTAAAAATATAGTTGCATATTAGTGAGAGAATTAACGGGTACCATTGCTCCAGTTTATTGCATTCACTAGCTAAAGTTCTTTCCAAGAAGGTTCTATCCTTGTATCCTCCAAACGCTATCAGCTGTTCAATTCTCTTCACAGTTCCCCTATAAAGATTATACTCAATGAAACAAAAATATTAAATTAAGCAAGCAGTAGAAACACAAAAAGAAAACACTTACCTATCAACTTCTACACTGCACTTTGCATCCAATAACTGCTCAACAGGGTCACTCTGAAAAAGAAACTTCAGAAATACAACCACAAGCTCACTAGAGAGAGAGAGAGAGAGAGAGAGTCTGTCAGCAGTGCAATGGAATTTAAAATCAAGGTAATGATGTTCTTTTTGCATATAAGAAAAGGTGCACCAACAAACTAACCTATTAGCCTGCTGAACTTGATCTATTGGTTCTTGGAGAAGAATCTTGGTGCATTTCAAAACCCAATTAAAGAAATTCTGGAACTGCAAGATTCGTTCAAAGGAATCATATCTTTGAAAATTGATTGCAAAGGGGTAAAAAGGTATGAGTGAGGTTATGTAAAAAGATAGCGCACATAGGTCCGTACTATGTATTTATATCTCCATTTTCAAAGTCCAAACAGTTGATCTGAACTGCTCAGTACAATCTTCAAATGAAAAGTACTTGGATGCCAAATTTTACATTTTTTTAGATAGCTAGAAAATTGCTTGATCTAAAGATTTGGACCATCAAAAAAGTCGTGATTTTCTACCTATCTAAAAAAATAGTAACAAAGTTCTAAAAAAAAAAAAATTGGCCTCTGAGTGCATTTTCATATAGAGATCATCTTGAGCTATATGGATTGACTAATTTGAACTTTAAAAATGAAAATATGGATCTATAGTACAGACCAATATGCACTATGCATAGTGCTGTAGCCTCACTCAAAAAAGTATAGGACAGCAGGAAAATATTGACAACATGAAAGAAGTACCAGGAACAGGACTATTGTTAGAACCCTAGAAAACCGTTCTGCTTGGACTAGAAGCATTCCGGCACTTTCTGTGACATTATCCATAAGCTTCTCAACCAAACCGACACTTTTATACCGAGCTCGCCACCGTGAAAGGCCTCTTAGTTCTCCTACTCTGAATCCAATTATTTCTAGTGCAGGCTGCCAGAAAAATGATATAAAATGTATCAATCCTTATTTCTGTTTTTCTTTTATGGACTTGCCTGTAAAAAAAGGAAAAGGCATGCCTGAAGGTGTTCGTTTAGAACACTCCGAAGTTCTTTACCAGCATTATCAACAGTCTTCGATAGGCGCTTCATCCCCTATTATGTACCAACCAAAAGAACAAGTTGAAATCTATGTTTACATAAAATTTATTTCTTATCTTTCTTTTTGTTTGGTTACTTGCAAAAGCATTGTGACCTAAAAGAGGCTCAAAAATGTTAATTCCGCGCCAAAAAGGCTTCAAAATCCCAACATCAAGGTTAAGTAATGAATCAAACAAAACAGAAAAAAGTAGAAGGTTATGCTACCGCTTCCCCAAGAGAATTCAATAGAAACTGTTGCAGTGCAGGGCTTGTACGGACCCCGAGATGTAGACTTAAAAATTTGTCCTGCGGGTTACTGGGTTAGAATAAGACCCTGCATAAGTATAAAAATCAAATGCTGAGACAGTACCTAAAATTATCCATCCAAAATGGTTTGATTAATTAGGCACATTACCATGGTCAGTGATCAATGAAGCGAGAACTCCGAACTTGGAATTGAACAAGTTCATAGCATCAGCCCACTGTTTTGACATGACTGAAATAGATGCACGCACAACTTCAACCAAATCCTCTATATTTGATGCTTGCTGAGCCGCCTGATGCAGCTCGTTTTTTCTACATTAAGAACCAATCATCATATACTTAAACAGAGGAGAATAAGAAGGATATAGATCTGGAATAGAGTAATATTTTTCAGATTTTGAGAGGAATATAGGGCAATAAGAAGGATGCAGAACTAGAGGAATAATTGGAATTCTGTTAGACAAAAGCATTCGAGATGCTGGTTGTTTTTGTTCAGTAGGACTAAATTTGTGCCGTTCGTATTTAACAAGCCAAACCGGTAAGCACACAGATTCTGTATAGGTACTGAATTACTGATATTAGCATGGTACATGGCGAATCAAACTCTAGTAAGGAAAAATAGATTTATGATTGTTTTTTTTTTTTTTTGTCAGATAGCTAGGTTTTAGGTGCTTTTACTTTGCAACAAAACAATGGATACCAAAGATTAAAACAAGAACTAGAGGTCAAAACAGAGAGAATCAAACCTCCAACATCCCACATAGGGGTCAGCACTGTATGCAGTGGTGTCCTAGGAGTCCTTGCACCAGGCAAGGACCTTGCTTCCCTGATGAACAAGTAAAATTCCAATTCATGTCAGTGGTAAGCTCAATGTTTAGTATAGGTTTAGACAACAACAAGAAGCAGAGTACTAATTATACTTACGAAAGAGCTGGAGCTGGAGTACCACTTTCAGCAATAATCTGGTCTCTAGAAACTGTTACAGTCAGCATCGATAAATATAAGTGGAACATCCTAAACAAAACATGGACTGAAAAAGGACAGTAAGAGAGAGGAGAGCAGTACAGTTGATGGTCTTCATCAATGACTCGAGCTCAACACGTACAATGACTCCCTTGAAACCAACAACCCGGCCATGGTAACCCTTGTAGGGACCAGATTTTACCTTCACATGCTTCCCCACCAAGATCTTCCCGTGCCCTTGGCCACGACCTCAAAGGCACGTGTTTGTCGAATTGAAGCTGAAAAGAGATCAGTCCAGAACCATCCGCCTCATCTCCGACGCTCTCCATCTCCACCTCTACTACCTGTTCCTCCATTTTCGCGCGGTAGAGAGTATCTAGAGGGCAGTGAGGTTTTGTCTGTGCGAGGGGGAGAGAGAGATGAAACAAAAGTCGAATCTAAAACCCATTATTCGCCGCTAGAAGTGGTTTGGGTTTCGTGGCGGGAAGCGAGATTCGCGATCTCATGCATGTGGCAAAAGTGTTGGCTTTACGCCAGTATGTGATTTATTTCTAAGCATTGGAAATCGTGTTTCATTAAGGTGGAGAGAAGAGGAGAGGCTCAATTAGTCGCTAGCTTATGAATCTAGTAAATAAGTGAGGAGTCAACAGACGATCGATGCCTTTATTCATAATCTAAAGATTAGGGGTGTCAACGGGTTCTCACTGGTAATTGGTCTTACACGCAAAGGTACTTACATGCTCCAACCAAAGCTTAATTTCTTCTCCATCAAAGTGTCAAATCCTTCAAAACTATGCAACACTCAATTAAAGCTCCATGCTTTACAAAATCACAAATTAACATTCCTCTTCAAATGCTCAAACAACACTTCATAATTCCTGCCACAACTGTCCTGTAATGGAATTCGTATCCTCTGCATTAACTCAAAATAGAATCTTTTGAGTTAATTCATCTGGACCGTCCGATACACTTTAAGATCTGTGCGGACTAGATCCACACTGAAATTAAAGCGTCCTGAATTATAAACTGTGGTCGGATTGGCTCTGTTTAAAATCAGAGGGTCGAGATGCGATAACTCAAAAGATGCTCTTTTGAGTTAATGCAGACGATGCGGACTCCCTGTAATGGGCCTTCTGAAATCAAATGCTCTAAAAATGCATCATTCCCTTTCGCCAAAGCCCTCATAAAAGTGCTACAGGCCCATATTCGCTGGGCCATTAAAGTAGAACCTAATTGCTTAATCAAGGTTCTGTCATGCAATGACAATAATGAAATGATCCAATCTTGAATTTCGACTTTACGAATTGCGAGTCGATCTTCTTCTCTCAACGCTGTCTGAAGGCAGTCTTGATAACTGCAACTTAATAATCTTTGCAGTATGTTTATGTATTTTGGAATATATCGATTTAAGATTCTATTATATAGGCGCAGATTCGGATGCCCCACATCTTGCCAGAACAGTCTTGAGTGTTGTCCTATGGATGAAAGTATTTACACTTACAATTGGAGCTAGGGGTGTTCATTGGGTCTGATTTAGTTGGTTTTGAACCGAACCGAATTAGTTTGGATCAAATGGTTTGATTTTTTCGATTTAATGATTCGGTTCGGTTTGTTTTTTATATTCGAATTATAACTTCTGTTCGGTTCGGTTTGGAATTTGGTTCAGACCACCTCAATTTATTTCTTAATAATATGGTTTATTTCTTAATCAATTGCTTTAAATACTTCGGTTTATTTCTTAATACCTCAGTTTATTTCTTAATATACTTCAATTTATTGTAAATCAATTACTTTAAATAAAATAATTAATATATTTCGGTTTTAACCGAACAAACCGAATTACAATTTTAGTTCAGTTTCGATTCAGTTGCAATGCTAAATCAGTTCGGTTCTATTTTTGAAACCGAATTATAATTTTGGTTTGCTTAGTTCGGTTTGATTGAAACCG
Organism: Carex rostrata; assembly: GCF_964058835.1. Taxonomy (NCBI): domain Eukaryota; kingdom Viridiplantae; phylum Streptophyta; class Magnoliopsida; order Poales; family Cyperaceae; genus Carex; species Carex rostrata. Next base: position 12,706,760 of record NC_135921.1, read on the forward strand.
AACCAAACCAATGAACACCCCAAATTGGGAATTCACATCCCCTCGGGTTACCTGACTGAGTACAATCGAATCGATCGGTCTGAAATTGAAATTTTTAACTTGGCACGAATTTCAAAGCACAAATAATACTGCGCCATTTCTAGCACCCACAGGTTGAAATTAAATCTGAACCGTCCATTTCAATTGTGTTGAGTCAGGTACCTGGGAGGATTCGGATCCTCAAATTGGAGCAGTCTTAAGGCCTGTTCGTTTGTCACGGGATTACACGGGATGGGATTTGACGGGGATGGGAATCCACTTTTGAAAATGTGGGAACCCACGCACAGGATTGATTATGAAAATGTGGTAAAATGAGTGTTCGGTTGTACCGTGAGATTATTTGTGGGAATTCTATTTTTCTTTCTAAAATGCTTGATATATATTATACAATTATACTTATTATGAATAATAATATTATAACTAAATAAAGTAGATTAAATAACAACATAATGACATTTATTAGTAATTATATCATAAAAAAGTGTTGGCCAATCGGCACGTGCCTCCTCTCATACCAATCAGCACGTGTCAAAACCCCAATCGGCAGTCTCATACCGATCGGCACCGTTGTAACTTGTACGTCAGCTAAAGTCCTCTCCAAAAAAAAAAAAGTCAACTGAAGTAGAAAAAAAAAAAAAAAAAAAGCGGGAGCGTTCCGATGCCCATCGGATAAGTCTTTGTCCGATGGGCATCTAGACCGTTGAGAAATGCGCCGAGATTCGTACCATCATATCCTCAGTTTCAGTAACGGAGCGCCTCCGTTAATTATCGTAACTGAGCCCCCAGCTAATATTCACCAATTCACCTTCTTTTCGTCGCGATCAGCGCCGCTTCAATTGCTCTCTCCCTCCCGCTCTCAATCGCCCTCTCCATTAACTACATAACAACTTGTACGATATTCTATCTTTTGAGAAAGTATCGAATTTGTGCCTCCTCTGTTTTAGTTAAGCTTGAGAAAAGAAAACTCCAAATGAGTCCCCTATGTAATTTTACTTTGGTTTTTCTTCTAAAACTGACAAAAAGTCAAAAATTGAATTCATGCATCTAATTTTTTTTTATAATTAATTCAATAGCTTATGCGCTTTATTATTTTTAACTTAAATCAAGATCTGCTGGAGTTATATTAGCAATTTTAATTTTAATTTTAATTTGCAGTTTGATTACATTAGCAATTTCAAGATCATTGCAGGAGTTGATATTTATTACATTTGCAGTTTTGGTGTGTCATATTAGCAATTTTAGTTTGGATGTTTTGATGCTTAATTGAACAAGTGTTCCATATTTGTCCCTGTGGAATTCTGGAATTATGACAAACATATGGACTATTTGAATTTCTACAAAGGATATATGTACTGAATTTCTGCACTTAAGCATAAAATAATAAAGCTACAGAAGCAAAACAAAAAAGTACAAACCAAGATTTATCGGACATAAATTATTTCAGAAAGTCAAGCATGTCATAAAAGTAATCAGCAACTAATAGTTTCGGGATCAAATGGCAAGTTAAGCATGCCAGCAACTAAAAAGGGTGCAGTCCAATAGTTTTTTTTTTTTGTTTTTTTTTTCAAGGTCATCCGGCTGTTAGCTCGTGATTATTGAATTAATAAAGAATAAAGTTTTACAGCGTACCCTTAGGAAATTTACAACTTAAAACAGTGTTGAGATAACAGCTCAGTATTTTTTCTGATAATGTCCCAGATAACTGTGCAACACCACCTGGCGCAGTTCACTAACATGATGCCGGCCACTGTTGAATTTCCACCAATGTATAATCCACCAGTAGTTGCATTGGCTGCACTGTATTGAAGAAAAGTCGCCCAATGCAGCTACCCGATGTCCTGTGCCTCTAACAGGTTTGCCCGCAGGTATCCTGATGTCGGTGCTTGCCAGTAACCTTGTCTAGAACTCAGTTGCCAGGTTACAGTGCCACATTAAGTAGTCTCTTGTCTCTTGTCGGGCAGTGTTGCACAGGACACATGTATCACTCACATTGCAGCCCCTCGGCAAAAGCACCTGTCATGTTAGAAGTCTATCTTGCAGCAACAACCAAATATAAGTTCTAACCTTTGGGGGTGCCTTAATTGTTCACAGGACCCTCTAAAAAACACATTTTACCCATCTGTGATGCATCACCCTATAATCTGAAGCGCTGGTGAAATTAAAAGGAATTCGTTAATCAGGAAATAAACTACACAGATTGTTTGATTGAAATTAAAAGGGATTCGTTAAAATAAATGCATACCATCATATGATCAGACTTTTTAATAAGATATAGAGTAAATAATACTGATAAATGAGATACTGGTAAATACTTGATCCGTTTGCCTGAAATTGCTCCTTGCTTCCAAAATTGTACAAATGTACAGTTGCATTATAGTCCAATCAATGCCTCATTGATTGGTAATTGGTTGACAAAAGCATCCCTAATTATCAAGAAATTGTTGCAGAGCCCTAATTGGCTTTCACAATAAAAGAATAAAAGTTTAACCAATAGAAATACTTTTCAGATGTAGTCATTGGGTTTTTAAATTGTGTTAAGCAGAAAAAAAATGACAATACTGCCCCCCTCTGAAAAATATTTGTAAATTAAGCCTTTTTTTGTATTATTATCCATCTACTTTATTCCAAAGATGAAATAACCATCAACGTTTGAAATAAAGAATAATATATGGCCTTTTCAATTGTAAATAATGACGAGTGTTGCCTTTTTCTCGGTATGTTAGCGTTGCAATGGTTGTCAAAGCATAAGACTGGTACACTATGATGAGTATTCCTGTAGGTTGAAATTTCTGCAATATAATCTAATTTTTGACAAATGTTAACACAGACAACAATATGAAATTGTAAATCGATGTAAATAGATATTACCTGTGTCAAGACATTGTAGATTGATGTAATCCCATAATATAAGCTATAATAATGTAGAGAATTTCTCAATCTTCCTTTTAAAGTTTTATTGAATGTATAAGACGTACAGTTGACTTCCATTTTACAAAATTATCAGTTCATGATGTAGAAAGTGATAAAGAACAACTTTTCATTTTCTTTATTTTTCACTAGAAAATAACACATACTGGAAATAAAGCCTAGTAGTAATCTTCAATGGTTAGCATACTGTTCCAAGCTAAAAGGGATCCATTTCCAAGAAACAGGCATATAATGTAAAAAAATTCTCTGATATAAACAAATGGAAAAAAAAAAATCAGACAACTTCAGAAAAGAAAATATAAAAGTTAAACAATTTGTACCTCTTTCGTATCTCCTTTAAGGTTTTAACTGTTTTGAGGCGACCCATGACATCCACAACGTCAATAAGCTTGTTTAAAGTTGAGAAGAGTGAAGCGCATAAGCTATTGAATTAATATATGCATGAGTTCAATTTTTGTCAGTTTTAGAAGAACAAATAAAGTAAAATTTTATGGGGGACCCATTTGAAATTTTCTTTTCTCAAGCTTAACGAAAACAGAGGAGGAACAAATTCGATACTTTCTCAAAAGATGAGTATTATAGAAGTTGTTAGGTAGTTAATGGAGAGGGTCATTGAGAGCAATTGCAGCAGCGCTGATCGCGACGAAAGGAAGGTGAGGAGGCGAAAATTCGCTGAGGGGCACAGTTATGATAATAACGGAAACGCTCCGTTAGTGAAACTAAGGGTCTCATGACACATGACACGAATCTTGACGCACTTCTGAACGGGTTAGATGCACATCGGACAAGACTGGGTCCGATGGGCATCGGAACGCCCCCCGCTTCCAAACTCTTTTGGGATGGGAATTTGTCCGAATGGCTTTGGACAGAAATCTTCTCCAAAGTGTTTCGGAACCACATGATTAGATCTTATTAAAATTGATTAAATTAATGCTAACGGATTTGTTTTGACGTTAACCTCTCTCTCCGTTAAAAAAAAAAAGGAAACAACTGGTCTTCTGTCTCAATTCTGATCTGTTATTAAATCGCCAAATACAGAGTGTATCAATGGAGGAAGCCTTACCAATTTCATTTTCTTTGTCTGATTATTGTCGCCAAGAACACAAATAAGTTCTCATACTCTATAAAATCTTGTGCTATCAACCCTACCTTCTTCAAATCTCTTAGTTATAGATTTGTTAACAACTGTTAATTCTTAGTTATAGATTTTGGTATCTGGTGACTAAGGTCTTTAATATAGATTCTGATTCATGGTGAATTTTTTCTTTGATGAAAGACCGTAGGCACTTATATTATCTTCAAGAAATTACAAGCAATTCATATGTTCCTGTAGATGTTACTTATTTAATACATGGATTTCAAATGATTCACTAGAGTAACATTTAGTATTTAATTTTAGCAGTCAAACCTAGTGCTGGTACGTAGCTTGCAGTGCTTGATCCATCAGTGGACTGGCATGATATTCTGGCATAGTTTGCCAGCACTTTGTGGATCATTGCACGCCACCCTCGTAATACTGTGGATCGAGGTATAATCTTTCATGTAGTGGTACTGTCAAGCGCATGCGGCCACTGTCTCAGATGCTAGCCAAGACGGTATATACTCCAAATTCTGGATCGTGCAGGGCCTGCCATGTAATTTTGGTACATGGTGAATTAGATATCAAGTAGTGTGTATCTCTCCATATCTCATAAGCACACATGCAGTTCACCCCTTAATTATAAATATTTCCATTTCTTAGTAGCATGCCAAATCATATATTTAGTTTATAAAGAACAGGGGCAGTGGGGCACATGGGATGGATGAGGGTTGGGTGATTTTCTTTATTTTGTGGAGTTTTCGATTTGAATTCAATTGTGGAGAGAAATAATAGTTACCTTCTTTGTCTGACACAGAGAGAAGACAGATTGTTTCCTCTTTTTTTAACGGAGAGAGGTTAACGTCCTAACAAATCCGTTAGCATTAATTTAATCAATTTTAGAAGATCTAATCATGCGGTCGTGAAACGCTTTGGAGAGGATTTCTGTCCAAAGCCATTCGGACAGGTTCCTGTCCCAACTCTTTTAAGTGCGGTTTTACCGTCAGAATGGGAAATGCAAAATTGCTAACTCCCCTAACCCTGCCTTATATCTCGCTCGCTCACATGTTCGTAATTGGTCTTACACGCAAAGGTGCTTGCATGCTTCAACCTAAGCTTAATTTCTTCTCCATCAAAGTGCCAAATCCTTCAAAACTATGCAACACTCAATTAAAGCTTCATGCTTTACAAAATCACAAATTAGCATTCCTCTTCAAATGCTCAAACAAGACTTCATAATTCCTACCACAACTGTACCTGTAATGGGCCTTCTAACATCAAATGTTCTACCTCTCCAAAAAAAACCTCTGAAAAAACAACCAAAGCTCTCTAAATCCACCAAAATTCTAATCTTTTTCCCTCTTTTAATCCTTGGTTTTATTTATCTATTTCTATACCCAAAGGAGTTCTACCTGCAGTCGCTCGTCAAGTCATGTACCGGCTTCACATACACCAGTGTAGAAAAATTCACCGATCCAGTCACCCGGAAACCCGATTTCAGACTACTGATTGGGGTTTTGACACGTGCCGATTGGTATGAGAGGAGGCACCTACTAAGGATGGTCTACTCGCTGCAAATGGGAAATCTGACAGCGCATGTAGATGTGAAATATGTGTTCTGTAGGTTGTATAAGGACGATCAACGCATCCTCGTGCCACTCGAGATACTCAAGCATGATGATATTATCATAATGGATTGTGAGGAGAATTTGAACGATGGAAAGACATACAGCTTCTTCTCTAGCATTGCACAAATGTATAATGGTATGTGTTACATATCCTCCTCTATTAATTAATCATGTTTCAAGAAAAAACAATTTATATTGTAGTTATATATGCGATAAAAATAATCTGATTGAACATTTTTATCAGTATTTATTTTTCAAGGATTATATTTGCATGATAAATAAGATCAACTAGTATAATGATTTTATTTACAAAAAAGTAAAAACTTAAATTATATTCTTACTGTTTTGTAAACTAGGTACAAATGGAGATGAGAAACCCTATGACTATGTAATGAAGGCGGATGATGACATATTCATCCGACTGCAAAAGTTGATCGACTCGTTAAATCCCATGCCTAGGGAAGACATGTACTATGGGTCCGTGATACCCTGCAACAGTATGGACCCGTTTCGTGAGTACATGTCTGGCATGGGTTACGTACTGTCGTGGGATTTGGTCGAGTGGATTGCCTCTTCAAACATTGCCAGAAATAACACACGAGGAGCGGAGGATAAGATGACAGAGCAGTGGTTTCATAACGGGAACAAGGCAAAGAACAGGTTCAATACAAAACCGGCAATGTACGACTTCCCTATACCGAAACCAATCGATTCGTGCTCGCATAAGTTCATACCAGACACCATAGCTGTGCATCGATTAAAGGATAATCCTAAATGGGCAACGACACTCGAGTACTTCAATTTTACAGATGGACTCAAGCCTTCTAAGTTTTACCGCATAGATTGAATATTTCATTGGTGTATTTTCATTTTTTCGTTCAGCTTTTCTTTATTTTGCTATTTTGAAAAGCAATTGTAGAACAGACAACACAAGAAACTGGCAAGAATGCATTGTTTTGAACTTTTCATGAATTATTACCGCTTATATTATGGATTCTATCTATTATACGAAATTAGCACAAAGAAACAATTCATTGTTAAATGTTAAGTATATAAAAACAGTTTCCCTTTTCTTTTAAAGAAAAAAAATCCGATAGCCCGATGATCCAATTGTTATTGCTTAAGAGGCGGTTCCCGTTAGCTTTGCCTCAAATTTAAGCAGTGCCTCAGGCATGACGTCATGCATTATCTAAAAAATGACAAAGCCTACTATGTAGCATTCCGCCATCCCCATCGTCTGCATTAACTCGAAGGAAAATATTTTGAGTAAATGTATTTGGACCGTCTGATTGTAAATAGAGCTCATCCGGCTCCGGCCTATAATATAGGGGGTTTTTAATACAGTGCGGATTTAATCTGCACGAATCTTAAAACAGTTTTGACGGTCCATAAACATTAAATCAAAAGTTTCCTTTTTGAGTTAATGCAGGGGATACGAATTCTTCCGCCATGGCGCCATTGGCATGAGCTTAATTTGGGCATTGACCTTTTTGTATCAACAGCGTGGAAAGGTAGATTACTTTCGAACATGACATGATATCAAATCTCACAAATTACCTAGTTTGGGACATATTATCGCATATAAAAAAGGAGCATGTTAACTTTTCTTGTAAAAAGGAGGAAGATGTTTAGGGGTAGATCTAAAATTTTTGTTAGGGGAGCAAAAAAATATCGAATTGAATTTAAATTCATTAACTAATTAGGTTCTTGATAAAAAATAATGCTTTAATTTATACTTTCAAATAATTTACTTATAATTTTTAATTGACCTATAATTCTAATTACAAATCAAAATTCAAAAAAATTATTTTAATGTTAATCCTAAATTTTAACCAAATTACAAATTAAACATTCAGAGAAGGTAAAAAAAAATTCAGGTGGGCAATGACAATCAAAACGTCCCGATATCCATAAAACTCAAAATTCAGAATGAGACAGCTGCCCGTCAAGGTCATGTAGGTCCGCCTCCGAAGGTGCTACAATTTCTATTCCAAATAGTGCCATATATGCTGGAAATCAATTTCCATATCTCATGCATGTGGCAAAAGTGTTGGTTTTACGCCAGTATGTGATTTATTTCTAAGCATTGGAAATTGTGTTTCATTAAGTCTGTTCGGCAGATGAAGGGGAAATGAAATAAGATTGTAAAATTTTTGAACTGATTTTTACTGTTCATGTGGAAAAATAAAAAGCTATTCAGCAAAAAAAAAAAAATTCTCACATAAACAGTAAAAATTTTATTGTAGCCAAACAGTGCGTAACCGTGTATTAAGTTTTTTCTGTACCAATATTGATGGCTTCGGTTTTATCGAAATTTTATTGAATTTTTTATTATTATTACTCCCAACTTTGTAGTCTATAGCCAACTGCATATAAGATTATACTAAAATAAGCAATGTGCTTATAAGATTATAATTAAATAAGCAGATCATCGATAAAAGTTTTTGAATATCATAAGTAACAAACATTTTATTATAAGTTATATTGTTTAGAAGATACTTCAATGCCTGCATTAATTATACGTCTTTGTTTTAAAACTTTAATAATGTAAATTTGAAAATTTAAATGTTAAATTAAACGGTTAGTATGGTACCTTTTTTATTTTTTTAATGTACACATGTACAATATTACGATAGTTTAACTTTATTTTATTGGTATCAATTATCAAGAGCTTACAACATACACCGAAGGGATAATTTTTGACGTTGATTTTTTTTTTAACTCGATTCATATAAAATAAAGAGTGAGGCTATAGTACTATGCATAGCACGTGCATGTACTACAAATTAATATTTTTATTTTCAAAATCTCATTGGTCCATGACTCTATGTAAACCGTCCATCATCACCTCTGAACGAATATATACTTGTAGACAAAAATATCAACACATGAAAAAACAATGTGAAAGATAAGAACAGTAAGCGTCGTTACGTGTTAGAGCATCTCCAATAGAGCAATTAAAGTTAATTGCTAAACAGCCACGTCGTTACCTTTAGCAATTAAAGAGATTCATAATTGCTAAACACTCCATCCCAACAATTAATAATAGATTGCAATTAATGCCACATCAGTGAAAAATTAAAAAAAAACGCCCCCTTTCTCTTCTTCTTCATAAATTCAATTTATCATTTTCCTGTTCTCTCCGTTGCTCTCCTCTGTCTCATCTTCTCTTGCTATTATCTTGCTCTTGCGCTCTCCTCTTTCCTCTTCTCTCGCTATTCTCCTCTTCTCCTCTAGTATCATTTTAAATCTCAATTTTAAGATGCGATATGAGACTGGATCCAGTTTATCCATTTTAGGTTTAGTAATAATGCATGCTCTTCTTTTAAAGGCAAGGCATGAATAGAATAATAGTGGATAAATAAAATCCTTTAACAAACAACTCCATCTATGATGCAAACAAATATAAATAGGTGGCATTGGCAACCCGCTAAGTTACAAAAGATTGATTTGCCATCTATGACCATGGTCAAATGCCTCCTTGCACTTCTCATCAAAGTCAAACTCCACGACTTTATGCAGAGATCTGCATAGGGAAGAAGAAATATTGGAGAGAAGGTGTTCAAACAAGGCTCAAACGGGATTTCAACCCTCACCATTGTTGCTCGGAGAAACTCTCATCGGAGAAAAAAAAAACCCAAACAATTGAGATCTTAAAATGCACCGAATGAAAAGGCAAAATCAACCAAGACTTCGAGAAATGACCGGAAACGAATAGATTTTGAGAAAAATGAAAGAAAATGTTTTTTTCTTTTATTCTTGTGTTGGGTACGGAAGTTTGGAGAAGAGAGACATTGAAAAGAAAAAGATTGTTTTTTGACAGCCAATCATTTTGTTTTATTTTGCCACTGTGTCCATAAGAAGCCTTTGCTTTATAAGCAAATTTGCTTATTTAGAAAGCGCCGTACATTCTAGCAATTGACACGTCGGAATAAGCAATCCGAAAACAATCCCTGTTGGAGATGCTCTTATGTAGTGTCGTGGTCGGCTCAATTCGTATATTGTAAGGTGTTGTGTTATTTTTTTCACGAGGGGTTGTCATGTCATGCGATGTATCGAAATTTTTATTAATATACAAAAAAAAAGAATTTTAAAAATTATTAAGGTTTTTGCGTTATTTCAAAATCTATTTAAACCGTAATTTTTGTTGCAGTTTTGAAATTCTAAACCGCAACAATTTGTTGCGGTTTTGTTTTATTTTATTTTCTAAAACTCACTTTCCGTAAAAATTGTTTGCAGTTTTGTCTTTTTTTTAAGCATACAAATTTATAATTTATTTATTTTTCATATTGAAATGTTAACATTATTTAATATATTTCTTTGAAAATAGATGAAATATTATATAATTTGATTTATTAAAAATGGATACAACTTTTTAAAAATTGAATATACTAGAAGGTTCACAATATTCTCTGTATTTATCTAGAAGTGACTTTTGAACCGGAATCAACGGCCATTTTTATTAATATCCCTAAAAAAAATCAAAATTTTAAAAATGCCCCTGGTCCCAAATTTTTTTTAAAAATGTCCTGACCGCCTGGGCCTAGGGCGGTCCAAAATACCCTGTGAGGCGCCACGGGCTGTGGCGGCCCATACCACAAGTGAGGCGCCACAGGGACTGGCGCCCCATATCCCTTGTGAAGCGCCCCAGGGACGGGCGCCCCACTGCCCAGGTTTTTAACCCGTGAGCTCCCTTCTTCCCCCTCCTCTCTGCCTTCATTCCACGCGAAAAAACCCGAAAAAAAGAGGAAAAGAGAAGAAGGAAGCCCTGCCGGCCGACCCCTCGCTGCCTCGCACCACGCTCGTCACTGCCTCGCGCCTCGATTCGCTTCTCTCTCGATCGAACAAGTGAGTTCTCTTTTTTTGATTCGATTAGGATTTAGGGTTTGGGTTAATGTGATTAAATGGTGTAATGTGATTCGGTTTGGTTCGATTCGATGTTTATGATTAACCGTGAGTAATTAGTTGAATTGATTGAATTGGTCGAATTGGTTCGATTGGATGCTTGAATTGTGGCAATGACATGAATTGGTTCGGTTGGTCGAATTGGTTCATTTGGTCGAATTGGTTCGATTGGATGCTCAAATTGGTTCTATTGGATGCTTGAATTGGTCGAATTGGTTCGATTAGATGCTTGAATTAGATGGTTGAATTGCTTGATTGCTTGAATTGGTTGAATTGGTTCAATTGCTTGAATTTAGGATTATGATTTATGGTAAAATTGCTTGAATGTCATATAGTTTATAGTTGTGAATTGTGAATTTTTTTAAAATTTAGGGTTTATGTTTGTAAATTGTGAATTACTTAAAAATTTAGGGTTTACGGTTCAATTTAGGGTTAGAATTTATGGTTCAAATGGTTGAACTGTTTAAGAATTTAGTTGTTGGGTTTATGATTTAAAAATATGCATATTTATTTTTTGAAAATTATTTTTGTGATAGTTCATAAAAAACATGTATATATGAATATAAAAGATTTGAAGTAAAACTAATTATTTTGAAGTATATCAATATTTGTTTAAAAATGATATATATATTTTTTTATTGTAAGTAAATTGCATGTATATCTCATTTTTTTTTAATTTTAAAATTTAGGTCTGCAAATATTTTAAAATTAATTTTGTTTTTTGTAAAGCTGAAGGGAGATATGGTGGATATGTTCTTCTGTTATAAATGTGGCAAAGCTGTTCATCCCAATTGCACGGACCCGCATGCAGATCCGCTGAATGACGCTCGTCTCACTACATGGGAGTGTCCTGCGTGCGTCCGTCGGGCTGAGGAAAAAAAGCGAGCAAGCTCCTCATCTCGTAAGGCTTAGACCCCAATTGTATGTTGTTGTAGTATTTGAACTGGTTGTTGCTGTATGAATTTTATGTTACCTTATTCTATGGACTCGACGGTACTGTATTATTTAGTAATGTATTTGGATTTTATGAATTTTAAATTCCTGGTATTTAGGTTGAACATGGGCTGCATTATTTTCAGAGAAGTCAATTGCATGAAAATCCTTTAATCGACGGTCCAGATTAGTCAAATTACCCATTAAGATGTGCGGTCCAGATTAATCCGTTTTTTTTCACAAAATTCTTCAAATCAAAATACTAAGTAAAAAAAAAAAAAAACACCATGGGGCGCCCTGGGGGCTGGCGCCTCACTTGCCTTATGGAGCACCCTAGGGCCTGGCGTTTCACTGGGTATTTTGGGCCGCCCTAGGCCCAGGCGGTCAGGGCATTTTTAAAAAAAAATTATGAGCAGGGTTATTTTTAAAATTTTGATTTGTTTTAGGGATATTAATAAAAATGGCCGCGGAATCAATAACTCATAATGCAAGCTTTTTTTTTTTTTTTCCAATAACACATAAAGAAATATATTAATTTTTCTTACGGCCGTGAAAAATCCGTCATAAAAAATGTTGATCCGAGTTATTTGTCGCAGTCTTTCTATTAAATTAAATTATAAAATATTCTATCTATTTTCAAATAAATATATTAAATATTTATAATATTTCAATATGGGAAAATAAAAAATTGTAAATTTTTCTGTTTAATAAAAGAAAGACAAAAGCGAAAATAATTTTTGCCGAAAGAGAATTTTGAAAAAAAAAAAGCAAAACCGCAAATTTTTTTTGTGAAAAGTAGGTCCAAAACGGCAAAAATTTGTGATTTGAAATTCAAAAACCGCAAAAAAAAAATTAAAGTTTAGGTAGATTTTGAAATAACGCAAAAATCTGAATAATTTTTGAAATTCTTTATTTTGTTATACTAATAAAAATTTCTGTGCGATGTACGTGTCACACTTTTCGTCATATGTCCAACAAAAATAAGATATTTATATATATTTAAAATGGCTTGTTTATATGTTAAAAATAAAGTAATAAAACTTTGGGATTAATGTTATTTGATTTTTTTTTTTAAATATTACACTTACTTTTTTTATCATTAGAAAAGTGTAGGATCCAACCAATTTCATTAAAATCGAGAAAGAACGAACTATCAACCAACCAGTACTTCATTGTGAATGCAATATACGATATTAATAGTTTATATAAAGATAAAGCAATATAAATATGTCTACAAACTAACTAAAATTATATATTATACCAAGGGCATGTTTATTTTCCAGATAATTGCATGAAATGGAATTTGATTTACTTTTAAAAAGCTAAAAATATGGGGATGGAAATGAAAATGTCCAATATTAATTATGGAAATTTGTTGAAGTAAGTGTTCGGCTGTATGTGAAATTAGTTGTGAAAAAAATATATTTTTCTCTCCAAAATGCATGACATCATTCAATTATACAAATAAATAACACTATTATTATAATTAAATATAGTAGACTAACATAATAATGTTTATTCAAATATACTAATAAAAAGGACTAGGTGAGGCATATATAGGGCTGGCAAAAAAATTCGAGGTTCGTGATTCGATTCGGGTTTGATTCAGGTTTGATTCGAGTTTAATTCGATTCGAAATGGGTTCGAATTGAAACGAACCAAACCAGGTTCGGTTCGGAATTAATTCAAGCCAAACCCAAACCTAGCCTGGTTCGATCGAAATGGGTTCGATCATTTTTATGGTTCGAATCTCATAATAACATCGGCCGTCTATTTACCTGATGAAATTAAAATCCAAGATAGAGAGTCATAATTTAACTTAGCCGACACTCCCTCGCTCTGAAATCTCAATAACCAAGTTCTCTCTCCACCTCTCCCTAACTCACTCTCCCTCTAGCTCTAAAATCTAGCTGACGCTCTCGGCGACTGGCTGTCTCTCCGACTGTCACTCCTCTCTCCGGCCTAGATGACTGTCTCTCCTCTTTCTTCGGTCGTCTCTCATAGTTCATACCAGGAAAGCCGTCTCTGATGTATTTTTTCATGAACAATTTTTCAACTTAAAAACACTCATTTCATAGTTCATACCGGTAAAAGGAAGCCATGTGAATTGTCCCGCGAGAAAAAATTAATGTATAAACCCGGTATAACTAGGACTGCTAAAAAATAATTTAGTTCGTGATTCGATTCGGGTTCGATTCGAAAAATGTGTAGTTCGAAATGAGTTCGGTTCGAAATGGGTTCGGTTCGAAACGAATCAAACCAGGTTCGGTTCGAAATTAATTCAAACCAAACTCAAACCTAAGATAAGTTCGGTTCGTTGCCACCCCTAGGCATATATCATCTAGAAAAAAAATGTATGTAGCTGTCTGGGTACGCTGAGTCAGCATCCTCCGCATTAACTCAAAATAGCATCTTTTGATTAAATAGGTATCAGCTGTTCGATTATAAACGGAGTCCATCCGGCCTCCCGTGTAAAACATTGTGGTCTTTAATTTTAGTGCAGATCTATTTTGCACAAATCTCAAAGATTGTCATACGGTTCAGATACCTCAAAACATTCCTTTCCGAGTTAATGCAGAGGATACGAATTCGTGTACGCTATGATGAATTTGTATCCTCTGAGATATCTCAAACTTTGCGTGACTTTATGGAAAATCCCAACCGTTTAAATACGTTCTGCACGAATCTCAAAGCAAACAAATACTGACCCCCTACATCACCTCCGAATAGGCACCGGACACGTAGGTCACGCAAAAGTTGAGATATCTCAGAGGATACGCTCTCCGCTATGATATGGTATTGTGTAGAATTCGCATCCTCTGAGATATCTTATATTTTGCGTGACATTCTGGAAAATCTCGACCGTTGAAGCACGTTCTGCGCGAATCTCAAGCTCAAATAATAATGGCCCCTACGTCACCCCCGAATAGACACCGGACACGTCGGTCACGCAAAATATGAGATATCTCAAAGTTACGCACTTGTGTGGTCTATGTTGTATCTTTTGGAAATAGATCTGCTGTGATCCGTTGGAATTGCAGGACCCTGTTATTCTAAATCTACCGTTTCATTTGTTTTGAGATTTGCGTATATAAATAACTTGTATTAAGATTCGTGTGTTCCATAAATAAAACGTTAGATTTTAAATAACAGGGTCTTGCAATTCCAACGTATCACAGCAGATTTATTTCCGTATCTTTTTATGTTGCACAAGAATCAAAATCACAATATTTACCAATTTTAAATTGGTAATGGTACTCCATGCAAACTTCAAATCCCTTATTTACTCTATGTCTTTTCTTCTTCCTTTATTTATGTTTCCAATAAGGAAAGAGAGATCTTTTGAGATATTATTCATTTTTTTAACACAAAAAGTACAATTATTACATGCTACACTCTACTTACTAGCTATTAATGCTATCGTGTAAAAACATCAGGATTGTACGCCAAAATAGTTCAACTTCTTAATAATTTACCAGCAAATTTATTTCTCTTTTTTTTAAAGAAAAATTATTTATAAATATAATTAATTGAATTAATAATAATAAATCGGATTAATTTTTTTCACTTCTGGGGATTCAATTAGTTTAATTCGTTCAAAAACCAAATAAACTAATTTTGATATAGCAAATAATTTTTAAGAGAAATAAATTGTTAAAGCACCAGATGGGTGTCTTAATTTTTGTTTTTCAATTATAAAAAGCCATTCAATCAAATTTTTTTGACATACATTGTACTCATTATTTTGTTTGAATAATTTTATTTTATTAAGAATCGATTTTATATGTGCTTTTAGAAATGATTCAAATAGTGAGTGTTAAAGTATGAAATTGAGGGTCCGACAATGAATCTGGATACTTTAGAAAAAGATGTATGGCTCTCAAAAGTTGTATATTAATTGCAACAAAGAAATATACATTTTCCAATACTCGAAATGTGCAATGTAAGGTATTTATCTGACCCTTTTGTTGAAAAAACTTGCTAATAGAATAAAAATGAAATTATTGTTATTATAACGAATGTAAACTAGCTAATACTCGAAATGAAATCGTTTATTTAAAACGAATTTAGTTTAGTAATTGCTTGTTGAAAATACGCATGGGACCCACACTTGTCTTGATAAACTCTTAAAATATTCTTAAATAATAATAATAAATAATAACAATATTAAATATATATATAAAAAAGACTGTCTTTCTGGTTCCAATGCAACAAGCTTTTCTTGGCTCCGATGCAAAATAGGCAATAATATCGTCTGTATAGTAGGTACTAGCCATAAATGCTGTGAACAAAGCCTTTTGAATTTGCAAGCATTCTTCCTATATAAGATTCACAAGCAATTTAATTTCTTGTTCCTCTTCCTTTCTTTTTTTTCCTCAGCAACTCTCCTTCACCGCGATTTACAAGCTGCTCTTTTTTTTTTTTTTTTTTGTTGATAGTATGAAATTTTGATACTTCCAATTCGTACAAGTTGAATATCGTCCCTAATTTCCATTGTTTTTGTTGATGATTAATTCTATTATTTTTTAAAAAGCATATTCATCTACATCTTTTATCTTTATAATCTTTATAATAATCATTTCCTACTACATTTATTTTCCTACATTTGGAATGCTCTTGCTAAAATCTACTTTTTTTGACATTTGAGTCTACATACTCCCCACTTTTTTTTTAAAAAAGGTATATATATTCTCCAATTCCTAATTTTGAAAATTATTGAGCTTTTAATTTCTAATATTTTTTTTAGACGCATATTATTTTTCACTTTTTAATAAATTCATGATTTAATTTTCTAACTTATATTTTATTTTATTTCTTTAAATATATAAATCCATTTAAAGCCATTTGAGGCATTTGAGTCCCGTACCGGATTATAGAGAGCCCATGTAAGGCCTTTCCGCCCTAAGGTCTTTTAAACCCCTTCTCGAAGCCCGCCTTTCCGCCCTTGTTTTGTTCAAGGCCTTTATAAGGTCTCCCATCTCGAAGCCCATTTGAGGCCTTTTAGCAGCCACCCATCTCGAAGCCCATTTGTTTTCGTATCCTCTGCATTAACTTAAAAAAAGGAATCTTTTGTGTTAATGCATCTGGTCCGTCGGATCAGCTGTAAGCTTCAAGCGATTTAAATCCGCACTAATATTGAAGACTCCTATGTTTTAGGCCGGGGTCGGATGGGCTCCGTTTTACAATCGGACGGCCAGGATGGATTACCTCGGCGTTTCCTCTGAGATATCCCAATTTTTGCGTGACCGACGTGTCCGGTGCCTATTCGGGCGTGATGTAGCGTCAGTGTTATGTTTGCTTTGTGATTTGTGCAGAACTTGTTTCAACGGTTGGGCTTTTCTATAAAATCAAGCAAAGTTTGAGATACCTCAAGAGGATACGAATTCCCTTTAAACGGCCTCCCTTCTAAAAACAAAATTTGAATTGTCCCGGCCTATATAAATTCCCCGCCTCCCTACTTTCAATCAAACATTTCATTATTTTTCAGAAATCAGAAAAAAAAGATGCGAGGCTTTTTCATGCATCGTTGTTTGAGCGGGAAGCTTAGGGTGCGCCCCACTGGAGGGAAGTGGGCTCGCGGGAAGGGAATGCTCGCTCCCAGGCCGAGGGCCAGGGCTGAAGTAAGTTCATTGTGTTCTTCCATTCTTAGGTTGTAGTTTTGCTAGATTAGATTGATTTGTATGGATCTGTTAGCCAGGGGCTGAGGTCAGAACATTGTGATTTAGATCGGATTCTTTTGCTTGATTAGATTTTTTGTATCGATTTGTTAGTCGGATCTGAGTTCAGATCGTGATTTAGTTACGAATTTAGCTAGATTATACGTTTTTTTATTGATTTGTTAGCCGGGGCTGAGGTCAGTTCATCTCCAGGGCCGATCCAGAAGATTTTTTGGATTGATTTGTATTGATTACAGTTTTTTTGTATTGATTTCTCTGATTTTTTACTGAATTGTTTTATTACTTGTTATGATAATCAGGTGGCTCCAGAAGAGGAGAACGAGCTAGATAGGGGTCGGCCATTCAAGTGTGGTGGAACGAACACTCGCCACCCTCGTTGGAGGAGGAGGTTTTTCCAGAAAAGGTGCTTACCTTGTGCTTCAAGGTTTCGTTCAAGGGCTCTCAAGGTAGAGCATCTAGCAAATGAACATGATGATGAGAACATCTGCTCTGCGTGCTACCAGCCCTTTCAGAGGCCATCTGATGTCAGTGCTGAGCACTTTGTTTTTGTACCGTTGGTTATTGCCCTTAGGAATTAGGGGGGCTGGTGATTTTAAACGCAGTTTTGAGTTTTTCAATAGAATAAATCAATGTAGCATACAGTCAACATAGGTGGTATACAGTCAACATAGGTGGTATACAGTCAACATAGGTGGTATACAGTGAATTTAGGTGGTTTAGCTGGGTAAACACTGGTTATTCTATTTGGTAATGGCTGCTACAGTCCAGTTGGTACTTACTGAGTGTTGGTCTAATAGTTTCAAAATTGTCAATAGTGCTTGTAAGTGTGGATTCTTGATACTAAAACAGTTGCAATTCTTGTATGTGTGGATTTGTTCTCGTTTACTGATTGCTTTGTATTAATTGGGACTGTTTGTTTGCCATGTACGAATGGTTTCAAAACTGGCTGATTATGCTGTCTTTTGATCCATGCCTTTTATCCGAATGTCCTTGTTTCCATGAGATAGACTGCTTGAATCTAATGTAGGCTATAATTTTGTTATAACATACCTCTGTTGATCTAATGTTCAATTTATATTTTGAAAAAAAAGGTGGAATATAATGCTTCCTTGGATAGGATCTATTAACAACCTTGTTGCAACAAAGTTCTGAACTGTTGGATTGGTATGTGTTTGAACGGCTGAGATTGAATTACAGATTATTTGGGAAAGTGAAAAACGTGACCTCTTGCTAGGTCCCACTTTCCACGGAAGCGTATCTTCTGCATAGCCAATCGTTGCGGAGCTGTGTGGAGCTTTTAATTTGGTCTGTTTGTTTTGGATCGGACGGGCCAAATTAAAAGTTCGGCACAGCTCCACAACGATTGGCTCCGCAGATGATACGCTTCCCACTATCCACTGCTGCTTCAGCCCAAAAACCTAATACTTAATTGGCACCTCCATCTCAATTTTACTCTTTCCACTAGTTCTTGATCTCACCTCTATCTTAGCTATTAGAGATAAAAGTTTCATAATTAGCAAAAAGAAATAACAAGTCGTTGATTTTCTTTGATTATAAATATTTAAATAAACCAAAGTAGTTCATCACCAATTCAAATTCATGACGAGAATTTAGCCTTGTTAAATTAACAAAAAACATCCACAACCCTAGAGTGGGTACAAATCCCCTCGAAGCCCCCAAATCCAAACTAAAATCTATTGATTATAAACAACAACATATTGAACTGATATGTGTAATTTTAATTCATCTTTGTCTTCAAAACACATGCAAATTCTCTTCAGTTTTCTCTCTCATCGTATAGATCAATTTGACATGGAACCATTGCAGTGGAAGGAATTGAAGAGCTCAAGTGTGATTGGGCATCTCCTAGTTTGAGCGTCTGATGTTATTTGCAAATCCAAACCAAAAGCACAAAAAGGAGAAGGGATAATTGGAAAAGAGAGAGATAGAGGGGCAGAGAGAAGACTTCTTTTTAACTGACTGGATGGATAGTCGTAATTAAAATTTGATCCCAATCACGTGTTGGACATTAAACAACTCGATCTTGGTCATTAATAGACATACCTATCTAACAGTCAAGAACTTTTTTGTCATGTTTGTGAAAGAAGCTGTTGTCAATATAACCTATTGCTTTTGGATATACCTTTTGTAGCGGTTCTTTGTTTTTCTTTTTTTCTTTTTTTCTTTTATGTGTCCTTTTTTGGGGGGTCACTGAACTATTTGTGTTTTTGGTCAAATTCAGTTACTCAGCTGAAGACACAGGGCCAGTTTCATGCATTGCCTGGACTCCTGATAATTGTGCATTTGCTGTTGGATGGCGATACATAGGCATGGCTGTGTGGTCAGTATCAGGCTGCCGTCTCATGTGCACAGCGCGTCAGACTGGATTAGCCACAGCCTCATCCCCTATGGTCAAACCTAACACAGATTTCAAACCGGAGCCTCTCATAGGTAGGACCGCACACCTGCAGTGGGATGAACACGGGTATCGATTGTTTGCTGTTGAGGAAGGTTCATCTGATCGGACTATTGAGTTCTCGTTCAGCAAGTGCTGTCTCAATAGAGACATATCTGTGACCACCTTTGCACGGCAGTTTCTTTATGGCGACGATCGTGTTTTGTTGGTACAGAGTGATGGGACAGATGAGCTCAAAATTCTCCAATTGAATGTTACAGTTAAGTTCAGAAAAAAAAAATAACATTCAGTTTCTATTAGCTAACACAATCATTTACTTTAAATTTATATACATGTAATTTATTCATAGATTGTATATATAAGATTGTTCATTGTTGGTCTACAATTGATATGTCTTTGTATAGCAGGTGACATACATCTCACAGAATTGGCCCATTTTGCATGTTGTGGCCAGTGATGACGGTACATACCTTGCAGTTGCCGGGCACCATGGGCTTGTATTGTATGACTTGCGGAACAAGAAGTGGCGGTTTTTTGGCGATGTTACACAAGAACAAAAAATTCAGTGCAAAGGATTACTCTGGCTTGGGAGCAAAATATTGTTGTATGCAACATTGAATCTTCTAACACGTCAATATTTTACTCCCAACATTTTTCTTTTGTTTTACCAATTACTGCAAGAAAGAATAGTGTTATTGACCTCATGCTCAAAAAATGCAGTAATCAAATAATCATGACATTACATTTATGCATATGATGTTGTGTGTTTCCAATGTTTCATAGATATATATTAAAATGTTAAACTCTGATAATTCTATTCAATTACTAATCGGAAAACTGATAACCAATGTGATTTTGCAATTTGTTTGGGCTTTCTTCAGTGATTGCACAGGTGCAGTGATTATTGGTACCGTACAAAAAATTAAAAATAATATTAGGGTAGAATTAATGATTTCTGTACCTTAAACAGATGACAGTGGTTGGTTTAGTGAGTAACAGATTTATACCTGTAGCGTGGCGGGCCTTGTGGTGCACAGCTGCACATGATCTTTTGTCCTTGTTTACTTGTTAACTTTTTGTTTGTTCTTGCAGGTATGAGTTGCTATTGTATCCAAGGTATCACCTTGACCAAAGTTCCCTTCTATGTCGAAAAACATTACTCGGGAAACCAATTGTGATGGACGTCTTCCAAAACTATATCCTTGTTACTTACAACCCTTTTGATGTTCATATTTTCCATGTGAAGATCTCTGGTGAACTTGTACCAGCTGGTTCTCCAGTTATACAGGTTTGATCAGATTTGCTCTTATTATTCTCAATTGTTGTGAATTTTTCTTGCAACAAGAATCACATCATTGACTTTGTATTAGAAGTTTGAAAATAACAAACTCACAAGTTCACCTCGTTAAATAATAGCAAGGGAGGGTTTGTGATTTAATTTGGTATGGTCGATTGCACAAAATTGCAAATACTGTGTAACTTGGACTTACTGGGAGCAATTAATTCATTAAATTTTTATCGTTTCAGTGGATCTTTCAAAGAGCTCAGCCCACACATTACATCAGTAGTGAAGAACATTCTAGAGAATCATGCTAGCTACCTCATGTCTGGAAAAGAACTTTCTAAGCTTGTAGCTTTTGTGAAAGGAACCCAATTCGATCTTGTGGTACCTTTTCTTTGTATCACTTTCTTTTCTTTTTTCCACCTCACAGAGCTTGTGCTACATTTTTTTTTTGTGTACTGGTGCCAGGCTTTTCCAAGTACCTTCTAGATTCTGTAAAAAATGTTAACCAAAGATTTTTTTTATGCACTGTAAAGACACATTTGATACATGTACAATGAAAGGTGTTAAAAAATTAGAACAGAAAAGGAAAATAGTTTATCCAAAACATGAGATTGATGGTTTTATTAAAAAAAAGGATAATTATAATTTCCCCCACCTATCCATCCCCCATTTCATCCCCCAACTAACTTTCTATTTTAACTATAACTACTATTTCTAACAACCTTTATTTCTTTCCTCTTTCTCCCTTTCTCTTCCACCTCCATTTTTCCTCTTTCACCTCCATTTTCTTCTCCCACCTCCTTCTCCCACCTCCACCTCTGCCTCCCTCTCCCACTTGCCTCTCTCACCTCCGCCTCCCACCTCCCTCTCTCACCTTCGCCTCCCACACCTCACCTCACCTCACCTCCACCTCCTCCTCCGCCTCCGTTTTTTCATCGATAAGCTCCCCTCCCTCTCCCACCTCGAAATGGTAAATACAATAAGCTCCCTCCCTCTTACACTTTCGCCTCAGTTTTTTCCCTCTATGCCTGCTGCTCCCGCTCCAGCGAACGTTCTGCCGGAGATCATCCGTCACTCCATCCCAATCAAGCACGCCTCTGCCAGGAATGAATACTTCAACGTGTATGAATGAATACTTCAATGTGTATGAATGAATACTTCAATGTATGGGAATGAATACTAGAGCACGTCTCTACCGGGTCAAATCCGTCACTGTCGATCGTATCAAAATAATTTTGTATATGTATATGCAATTAATCAATTTCATGTTTATGTTTCCCTTCCTCATGAAGTAGCGAGTTTTGCAAAGAACAAAGCTTTATTAATGGTGAATTAGGCCATAAAAATAAATTTTGAAAAAAAAAAGATATATGAATGAATACTTGATGTCTTAGATATGAATACTTCAATGTGTATAAATGAATACTTAATATCTTAGGTATGAATACTTGCGTGACAAGATATTAATACTTGTGCAACGGACAACTCGAAAGTATGTCATCATGGATCTCATTTGCAAGATAAAAATGTGTAGAAAACGTTTGTGGTTTTAAATTTGCAATTTTTTTCACAGATCGTCAGAAATATTGGTTAGATTGAACGGAGAAAAAAAACCCACCTCTAAAAACATGTAAAAGATGGATGAGTGATGTTCCAGTTTTTATATTTGCACTTGCACGACGAAGATTAATACTTTCTCGATAAGGATGAATACTTGTACAACGGACAACTCAAAAGTATATCATAATGGATCTCATTTTAAAGATAAAATTATGTCAAAAACATTCGTGGTTTTAGATTTGCAAAATTCCTCACCGATTGTCAGAAATATTGATTAGATTGAATGAAGAAAAAAAATCCCACCTCAAAAAACGTGTCCAGTTTTTTTTTTTAAAATACTTGATATATTATAGATGAGAATACTTAATGTGTTATAGATGAATACTTGATGCATTATAGATGAATACTTGCTCGTGCCAGTTGTAAAATCTTTCAAATATTATGTGATTCCCAAATAGTAAGTGGTCCCCCTAGGTAGTTAATAGTTATTGAAGTAGTTAATGACTGGGGGATGAAATTGGGGATTGTTACGGGGGATAGCTAGGTTCTCCCTAAAAAAAATGCAATTACCTCTGTAGGAGTACCTTTAGAGAGAAAAACTGGGGTCTGCTCGGCTAAAAATAAAAACTAAAAATAGAAATAATCCGCCCAAGTGATGAGGGATAAACAATGATTATTTGATGATAAGAGCGAAGTTGAGATATTGTTTTTATTTATCTGAAGCATTATCTGGTATCCTAATATATATTGGCATTTGGCAAGCATGAATTAATAATATTGTACGAGCCGAATAGGGATGATAATTGGATAGGGTTGTCCGTCGACAAACCGGACTGAACAATTGCTGAGCAAATTTCGGACGAGTTAGGGTCTGATCGGAACCCATCGTTT
Source organism: Carex rostrata (assembly GCF_964058835.1). NCBI lineage: Eukaryota > Viridiplantae > Streptophyta > Magnoliopsida > Poales > Cyperaceae > Carex > Carex rostrata. The sequence continues at coordinate 12,730,101 of NC_135921.1, forward strand.
CCTTTAAAAGTAGAAATGGAATTGACATTTTTTTCAAATCTGGCGATCAGAACGCACCTAGCGTGGAAAGTTCACTTCATTCAGCGCGATTTGGATAGAAAATTTGGCTCCAACAAAATCTCGTGAAAATTAGTCGGATTCGGCGAGATTTCATTTGGAGCAAGTTTGGCGGGAGGTTGAGTTACTAAATTACCCTTCCACTGCTTAACACCGACCTCTCCTCTTCTCCTCTTCTGATGACCTGCCCTCCTCTCCCAATCAACCCAACGTCCTAAGCAACTCCAATCAGTTTAGAAGCAAAGGAAGAAGAAGAGGAAAGGAGCATTACTAAGCCTCTTCCTATCTGCCCCATCACCCAACTCCAATCATTTAATTCTTCCTTGTTTGATTGTAGTTCAATACAAGAGTTGGTTTCGGGTGGTTAAAATCTGTCGATTAGGTTCTAAAGCAAAATCAAGAACTCAATTGGATAAGTACCCTGATTCACCAGAAAATTTTCCAATTTAAAATTAGTACGGGTAGAGATATTTTTGCTTTTATATCAATACAAACTGGGTATGGTTGCAATTCTTGTTTTACTACGTGGATAGTATGAATGTAACATAGCTGTAGTGCTAACTTTGTACTTTCTCTTAAAAGCTACACTATTCAATGCACATCTTCTATTGAATTTCCATTTCTCTTAGTACCAGATTCATATTGTACCAAAAATCAGACTTGTATAGCGTTTAATTGAACTCTTGAGTTATCTGGTACAGTATATCATATCTGTACCATATTCATACTGGTACTGCCCTTAACTATTGGTACAACTTCTCTGAAAAAAACAGAATGGTATAGAAACAATGACAAATTTGATGGGGGGGTTTCTGTAAAATTAGAAGTAGTTTGCTCCAGCCATGTTGTCAGCTTCAATGGGTTTCTCTGGTACTGCCGTAAAAAGCATACATAGAGCTGGTATTAGATTTGTTAATTTTGGTTGTTATTTTTTTTGTAACCATTGTAGACTTTTGACCTGTCAAATCGAAAATTGAGTAATCCGTACATCAAGTGAAGCAATATGTATTTACTGGTACCGGAGATGCAATTAGAAGTTGGGATAGGAATGGTTAGCGAATGTATTTACTGGTACTGAGTGAAGAAATTAGTTCTTAAGTGTCACTTTGTTTTTTTTTAATCTTTTTTAATTATATAGCTTAAGGGTACAAAAGTCATTTTTATTCAAATGAAATCATTTCTCTTTTATCATGTGTACATTACAATCAATAAATAGAAAAAAATTCAATTCTTTTCTATTTTTATTCCGATCAACAAAATTCAATTAGAAATCATCTCTATTGAACTCTATTGAATTGAAATCAATTGAACTCTAACACCCTCATGGTTCCGATCATACCCTTATAATATGAACGGGTTCAATGTTCAGTTCAAGTTCAATATAAATTTTATCAGTGGATCAAATCTGAACAAAGTTTGGTTAGATTTATTTAGCAGCCCGTTTGAAAAGCCTGTTTGGACAGGTTTTGAGCAGCCCGTTTCGTTTGAGTAGTTTTTGAACAGATCGATTTCACAGTCACTCATATCCTCGTGATGTCGCCTTTAACCTAGTCCGATCTCTCTCTCTTTCTCCCTTCGCCTCTCCGCCGTCGCCTCCCTCCTCCTCCTCCTCCGTCGCCTCTCTGCTCAGCCTCCCTCCTCCTCCTCCGCTGGCCCGTTGCCTATCTCCTCTCTCCGGGTAAAAGTAACATCTCTAGACATAGCATATATATTTTGAATTAGAAATCCGAATTATATTTGTATTTGTATTCGTATCCGAAAAATATTCGATTCGTATCCGTTTAATATCCGATCTGTATCCGTATTCGATTAATATCCGATCTGTATCCGGAAAAAAAATATACGGATACGGTTCTAGCACTATCTGATCTGTTTGCACCTCTACAAGTTATTGAAATAGACATGTATATTCGGTCACAGATTTCTTTCAATTTATAACTGGTTTATTAATTGCAACATGATTTAATTAGAAACAATGGATTAAAAAAGTATTTAAGAAAGGTAAAAATAGCTGAAAATTTGTGCTTTGAAAATAGTTGCCCCTTTTGATTCATTTTCGTTCTTAATTAGAAAATGAGCAATATAAAGATTCTTAAATCAGAATGAAATTTCAATGAAATAAAAAGGTAAGGTAATATTGACACTGAAATGGACATATATTCAGCCACTGATTTCTTTCAACTTATAAGCGATTATTAACTATCCTAATTATAACATAATTTAATATGAAAGGCAAAAAATAGTTGAATTTGTGCTTTGAAAATATGTAGCAGCCCCTAATTAGGTAACCTTGCTGTCGTCTCCTATAAGTACCAATACGGTCGCCTCTTTGATTCGCACTAATTAATTAGCAATTACTTGAGGATTTTATTTTATCTCATCAATCTCCTGCCCCGATTTTTGTCTTTCTGTTATCTTCAACCAACAAAAAGGTCTGTTTTATTTTTATTTTGTTTTTATTTTATTTTTTCTGGATATATCCACTGCCAGCATGCAGGAACACATAACTTTCTGATGTTTTTTTCAAGTATATCTTTGTGTGCTATGATATTCATAATCTTACAAACAAAAAAACAAAAAAACGGTTGGCTTTTCACAATAATTAACACCCTGTTCGATGATGATAAAGAAATTAAATTCATAGAGTTTGTATATATGTTGTCATGATACTTAATTGCTTATTTTTTCCATTGTAAGAATTAATTATAAACCAACTTACTATACAGGAAGTACAGGGCGTACAACACACACACTAGTTAGCCATGACTTGTTGGTCGGACATGGCGTATGACGCGCTGGAACGCATAACCAGCTTCCTGCCTCTCAAAGATTATCACCGATTCAGCGCTGTGTGCAAAAATTGGAGATTAGTAGCAAAGCAGAAGCGACACTCTCCAGCTCCTCAACTGCCGTGGTTGGTGCTCGGAGATGAACCTGGCACCGGTAAACGTATGTTTTACAACTTGTCAGAAGATAAGCACTATGCCATGGACATTCCAGAGTTGTACGGTCGTTACATCTGTGGATCTTCACACGGATGGCTTGTTGCCATCGATATCAAACTCACGGGCATCCTGATAAACCCTTTCACTCGTGAGTTTTATGAGCTACCACTCTTCCCTCATTACAACATTGGTTTATCTTCCACAAGTATATTTGAGAATGCTCTCATGGATTATAGGGATGTGGCTGGACAATGTATTGAAGATATTCAGGTTAGTATTGTACAGAAGGCCATCTTATCTCATGATCCAAAGGAGAGACCTGATTTCATGCTCATGATCTTGGTTGGAATCAGTGTACCTGCTTTCTGGAAGCCCGGCGATTCATCATGGACAGTAATAAGAGTTACAGTACCAGGGATAAAGGATGTTATATATTTTGATGGACATTTCTATTTTCTAACCAATAAAAACGCACTTTTATTCCTGGATTTTCAACCTGATCCTAAAGTGCATGATATTAGATCTCCTCGTATAAGGCTAAGGCGTCGCACAGCACAGAGTTACCTAGTGAACTACTTTGGAAATTTACTACTTGTTGAGAGGTGGGATCAGTTCTGTGTTAAAAAAAGGCATTACAAGACATGCTATTTTAACATCCTTCGACTCGATTTTGAGAAGGAAAAAGTTTACAGGAGTAAAACTATTGGTGAGGCTGCAATATTCTTGGGGACAAATGATTCAATTGTTATAAATCCAAATGAATTAGTTCCAGGCTGCAAATACAAATGCAAAACCAAGAGCATCTATTTTACAGATGTAACTAGAGCATTATGTATTCAAAAATTCGACATGGGTATCTTCAACACGAGTGAGAAAACATTTAGCACCTTTTATCCCCCCGAAATTCACCACACTCGTGTAGGTGCACCCATTTGGTTTACCCCAAATCCATGGTAGCTAGCTGCTCCATGCTTCCCTTAATTGGTTAAGAGTAGTCTTACTTAATTACAAGTTAATTTAATTTAAATTTGTCAGGCTCCATTTTGTTAGTTTCAGCTTCTAAAAATATTTAAGTCTGGTTCTTAATTTCTTTCTGTATTACTATATAATACTTGAATTATTACGAGTGTAATTTTTATATTTGCTCTTGCTCTTGCTCTTGCTCTTGCTCTTGGAGTAGAAAATGTGAAAATGAAGGTGCTCAATCAGATAAATGACTAAAAGATTCCAAAAGCACATCAAATAATTCTGAGAAAAAAAATTAGGAGTTTGAAAACAAATAAACAACTAAAAGATCCAAAAGCACATCAAATAATTTCTCTTTCACACAAACCTCTGCTCATTTCCTGCACATATATAGGATACAACTAACTGGAAAGAGGCTACTTATAGGTGGCAAGCAATATCCCAATCTTTTTCTTGCCAGTATATCTCTCACCATGAGTTGCTATTGTATCCAAGGTATCACCTTGACCAAAGTTCCCTTCTATGTTGTAAAACATTACTCGGGAAACCAATTGTGATGGACGTCTTCCAAAACTATATCCTTGTTACTTACAACCCTTTTGATGTTCATATTTTCCATGTGAAGATCTCTGGTGGACTTGTACCAGCTGGTTCTCCAGTTATACAGGTTTGATCACATTTGCTCTTATAATTCTCAATTGTTGTGAATTTTTCTTGCAACAACGAATCACATCATTGACTTTGTATTAGAAGTTTGAAAATAGCAAGGGAGAGTACCCTTTGGCACAGACCTGATCTATATGTCATGAGTGCTTGGTATGGTAAAACCTGGTTAAATAGCTGTCTCGTATTTTCATTCTAATTCTGTGGCATTTTTTCTGACATGAATTTTGTTTCTCTGTGTACATCTCTTTCCATTATAAATCTCATGTATAATTTTGTCGTTGTAGGTTTGGTATCCGTCTCATGGCAGAGACCATTTTAAGCAGGAGGATGTCTTTCAGGTAAAACTATATCCTAAAATCCACTTAATGTCGGTTGTGTTAATCGATGAAATTTATTTTTCAATGGTGGAGATAGAATTAAACAGCTGTGCATCTCATTTGAACTTCTATAGTTGGACCTGGAGCTTGAGTTCGATCGTGAGAAATACCCACTTGGCCTTCTCCCAAATGTTGGAGTGGTAGTTGGCGTGACACAGCAAATGTCATTTTTGACTTCTGAATTCCCGTGCTTTGAACCCACTCCACAGGCCCAAACCATTTTGCATTGCCTATTGTGACATCTCCTTCAGGTACGATTTTCATCTTTTTCTAAACTATATATATTAAGTGTAGGAATCTGCAGTTTGGTTTCTAATTTGCACAGATTGAAAATTGGGTTTATGATTTAGTATAAGTACAGTCTGAAATTGATGCAATACCAAAATTTCAGATAGAAATCTCTAAGTCAAACTTGATCAAATAAAGAAGAGAGAACTGTTGTAGGGTTTACAGTTATATGGTACCTAATTCCTTCCAGGAAAGCTTACTGAGAAAACTTTTGTCGTCTTTTGATGATACTGCATCTACTACTTCCATTTAAAGTATGGAAATGAACCTGTTTCATGTGTTTATATAGAAAATCATAAAAAGGCATTGGGTAATATTTTAAATACCCACATCACAGACAGAAAAAGGCATCTTAAGAGTTCACTGAGGCTGTAAATGCAATCCCTCTTGTCAAAAGTTTAGTCAAACTCTCTGTTGTTCCATCTGAAAATGCAATCCTTGTTTAGTTGGAAGTTATAACCTTGTGTATTTCTCTTTGCATAGAGGGAGAAAGGTGAAGAAGCATTGCGGCTGGCACACCTGTCAGCAGAGAAGCAACACTTTTCGCACTGCTTCGAGTGGCTTCTATTTAAGGTTTTTGATGCAGAGATATCAAGGTGCTTACCTATTTTAGAATTGGTGCATTTTCCCATATTTCTTTTGCTTGGAGTGGCTTCTATGGCAGGCTACACTTGATGAATCCTTGTATGAACTTGCTGGAGAGCTGGTATGATACTCATATAATGTTAATTAATTTGCTATATTTTGCACCCCGATAACACACTTGATGAGTCAACTAATTTTTGGAAACGATACAACTCGGTATGGTTCTTACTGAGATCTGGAAGAGAGTTTGAAAGTGGCACGTCAGATTCGGACAGGCTCTCTCCAAGGTTTTTGAGCTACTTTCTTTTCCGATCCCCTTCCAGGAGGCAGTCTTCTGATTTGAAGAGGTTATTTTTGTTAAGAAAAAATCACTATTGACTGAAAATTCTGTCAAACTTTGTAATTGCTGATGTGGCATTTAGTCAAGTGAGAGAATAGACATACCTTTGTTGGTATTTGCTGATGTGGGCCACGATGGTCATATTGATACTTAAAGAATAAAATTGCTACCCCTATTTTTGACTGAACACTGGTCCCATTATTCTCAACCATCTTTTCTTGCTAATTTGGTATGGTCGATTGCACAAAATTGCAAATACTGTGTAACTTGGACTTATTGGGAGCAATTAATTCATTAAATTTTTATCGTTTTAGTGGATCTTTCAAAGAGCTCAGCCCACACATTGCATCAGTGAAGAACATTCTAGAGAATCATGCTAGCTACCTTGTCTGGAAAAGAACTTTCTAAGCTTGTAGCTTTTGTGAAAGGAACCCAATTTGATATTGTGGTACCTTTTCTTTGTATCACTTTCTTTTCTTTTTTCCACCTCACAGAGCTTGTGCTACATTTTTTTTTTGTGTACTGGTGCCAGGCTTTTCCAGGTACCTTCTAGATTCTGTAAAAAAATGTTAACCAAAGAGGTTTTTTATGCACTGTAAAGACCCATTTGATACATGTACAATGAAAGGTGTTAAAAAATTAGAACAGAAAAGGAAAATAGTTTATTCAAAACATGAGATTGATGGTTTTATTAAAAAAAATGCAATTACCTCTGTAGGAGTACCTTCAGAGAGAAAAACTGGGGTCTGCTCGGCTGGATAATTTTGCATCAGCCCTGGAATTGATTGGCCAAAAGGTTTTTGCATTTTGACTTCTCTCCTCTTTTTATTCTTGTAAATGGAAAATGTAGTGCAGCAAACTTATTCCTTGTCTTTGGTTGCTTTTGAAGATGCATTACTCTTCAAACGTTCAAAGTCCAAACAATCAATCGGAAGCGTACAACGTGATCTTCATATGAAAATGTACTTGTAGATCAAATTTACAGTTTTCACAATATTTTTACTATTTTTTTCGATACTTAGATCTAAAAATTGGGTCCGGCTAATTTGCTGCCAGCAGCATATTAGCCGGAGGTGCTGCCGCCCCTTTTTTTTATTTTGTGATGTCCAAACAACAAATTCAAACCGTTAGATGTTTAATCTATATTATAATCTACTTGGAGACCAAATTTTATATTTTTTGGAATTTTTTTTTACTATTTATTAAGTTAGTTTGAAAACCGCTGTTTTCAGTAAATTTCTACAGCATTGAAATCAGCGGTTTTCAAACCAGCTTAATAAATAGTAAACAAATTCCAAAAAATGTAAAATTTGGTCTCCAAATAAATTATAATATAGATTAAACATCTAACGGTTTGGATTTGTTGTTTGAACATCACAAAATAAAAAAAGGGGCGGCAACACCTCCAGCTAAAATGCTACCGGCAACAAATTAGCCGGACCCCTAAAAATTCTAGACCATTCAAAAGTAGTGATTTTCTTCATATCTAAAGAAAATAGTAAATAAATTCTAAAAAAATGTAAATTTGTTTGCATGTACATTTTCATATGGTGATCCATAGTACGGACCAATCTGTTCTATGCATAGTACCACATCCTCGCTCTTGCCAGAATGTTTCATGTAAGTATCATATACTAATCTTTTTTCTTTTTTTTCTCACGACAGCTTCATATGGATACACTGCAAAGCCTGCTGGATGCTGAATTCTTACTAGCTCATATGTGCTCTGTCAAGTTCAAGGAGTGGATCGTTGTACTCGCAACCCTACTTCGTCGTGCTCTCACCTTTTGTTTTCCAGGTTTTGGTTGATCTTTTTCGGCATGATTTGCAATTGTGGAAAGGCTATAGCATGACTCTCCAGGTCCCCAAATTTACAATATATACTTTATTTGTGCTATTATATCACCTTAACATCAATTTTGTTCATTACATATATATGATGCATTATTGGCTAATGCTTTTACAAATTTGAACAGTCACACGAAGAATTCAGAAAGTACTCGGATCTACTAAATGCGCTGGAAGAGCAGCTGTCATCTGTTAGAGATAACCAAGTTCAAAATGGGTCATTGTAAAGTTGACTTGATATTGGTATTGATTGTCAGATTCTGGTCTTGTAGCATTGTATTAAAAAAGAAAAGGTTAAAATAAAAATGTATATAGCATTAAATTTTTTTTTCCTGTCTTCATTTCTTTTTCTTCTTTCAATGTTTATTAATGTGAGTTTCATAAAAAAAAAATGTTTATTGTGGTGAGGTGATGAGGAGGTTGTAGCGGCAAATGTCTTTTTTTTTTTTGGTATGTTTGATATACCTTTGGTACAACACCGAGCTTATAATAGAATCTGAGAGTACCCGCGCGGTTTTGTCTTTATGTATTAGTTTTAAACATACGTGAATTATGTATAGCACAAGTGCTATCTACTAGTGACTATTTGATGTGCTTTTGGATCTTTTAGTCATTTATTTGTTTTCAAACTCCTAGTTTGTTTTCATTGGAGACTTGTTCATGTCCGTAAGAGGCTGTTTTTTTAATTTTTATTTTATTTTTGCATTTAGTTCCAAGTCTAAAAAAAAAAAAAAATAGAAATAATCCGCCCGAGTGATGAGAGATAAACAATGATTATTTAATTGATGATAAGAGCGAAGTTGAGATATTGTTTTTATTTATCTGAAGCATTATCTGGTATCCTCCTCCGCTGGCCCGTTGCCTATCTCCTCTCTCCGGGTAAAAGTAGCACCTCTAGACATAACACATATTTTGAATTAGGAATTCAAATTATATTCGTATTTGTATTTGTATCCGAAAAATATTCAATTTGTATCCGTATCCGTTTAATATCCGATCTGTATCCGTATTCGATTAATATCCGATCTATATCCGGAAAAAATTTAACGGATATAGCACTATCGGATCTGTTTGCACCTCTACAAGGTATTGAAATAGACATGTATATTCGGTCACAGATTTCTTTCCATTTATAACTGGTCTATTAATTGCAACATGATTTAATTAGAAACAATGGATTAAAAAAGTATTTAAGAAAGGTAAAAATAACTGAAAATTTGTGCTTTGAAAATAGTGGCCCCCTTTTGATTCATTTTCGTTCTTAATTAGAAAATGAGCAATATAAAGATTCTTAAATCAGAATGAAATTTCAATGAAATAAAAGGTAAGGTAATATTGATATTGAAATAGACATATATTCGGCCACTGATTTCTTTCAACTTATAGGGAATTATTAACTATCCTAATTATAACATAATTTAATATAAAAGTCAAAAAATAGTTGAATTTGTGCTTTGAAAATATGTAGCAGCCTTTTATAATTAGGTAACCTTGCTTTCGCCTCCTATAAATACCAATAATTAACACCCTGTTCACAATAATTAACACCCTGTTCGATGATGATAAAGAAATTAAATTCATAGAGTTTGTATATATGTTGTCATGATACTTAATTGCTTATTTTTCCATTGTAAGAATTAATTATAAACCAACTTACTGTACAGGAAGTACAGGGCGTACAACACACACACTAGTTAGCCATGACTTGTTGGTCGGACATGGCGTATGACGCGCTGGAACGCATAACCAGCTTCCTGCCTCTCAAAGATTATCACCAATTCAGCGCTGTGTGCAAAAATTGGAGATTAGTAGCAAAGCAGAAGCGACACACTCCAGCTCCTCAACTGCCGTGGTTGGTGCTAGGAGATGAACCTGGCACTGGTAAACGTATATTTTACAACTTGTCAGAAGATAAGCACTATGCCATGGACATTCCAGAGTTGTACGGTCGTTACATCTGTGGATCTTCACACGGCTGGCTTGTTGCCATCAATAACAAACTCACGGGCATCCTGATAAACCCTTTCACTCGTGAGTTTTATGAGTTACCACTCTTCCCTCATTACAACATTGGTTTACCTTCCACAAGTATATTTGAGAATGCTCTCATGGATTGGCCAAGTATATTTGGTTTACCTTCCACAAGTATATTTTGCGTCAGCCCTGGAATTGATTGGCCAAAAGGTTTTTGCATTTTGACTTCTCTCCTCTTTTTATTCTTGTAAATGGAAAATGTAGTGCAGCAAACTTATTCCTTGTCTTTGGTTGCTTTTGAAGATGCATTACTCTTCAAAAGTTCAATGTCCAAACAATCAATTGGAAGCGTACAACGTGATCTTCATATGAAAATGTACTTCTAGATCAAATTTAAACTTTTTACAATATTTTTACTATTCTTTTCGATACGTAGATCTAAAAATTCTAGACCATTCAAAAGTAGTGATTTTCTACATATCTAAGGAAAATAGTAAATAAGTTCTAAAAAAATGTAAATTTGTTTGCATGTACATTTTCATAAGGTGATCCATAGTACGGACCAATCTGTTCTATGCATAGTACCATGCCTCGCTCTTGCCAGAATGTTTCATGTAAGTATCATATACTAATCTTTCCTTCTAATTTTTTTTTTCACGACAGCTTCATATGGATACACTGCAAAGCCGGCTGGATGCTGAATTCTTACTGGCTCATATGTGCTCTGTCAAGTTCATGGAGTGGATCGTTGTACTTGCAACCCTACTTCGTCGTGCTGAGGTAATCTCACCTTTTCTTTTCCTTTTTATTATTTGTATATTTTTGGGGTGGTCGTGTGGAGGGGCAGGGATATGGATCTGGGTCTGTTCAGCTGGTATAGCAGATTATTTAAAAATTACTTATTTATGTCCAGGTTTTAGTTGATGTTTTTCGGCACGATTAGTGATTGTGGAAAGCCTATAGCATGACTCTCCAGGTCCCCAAATTTAGAATACTTTATTTGTGCTATTATATCACCTTAACTTTAATTTTGTTCATTACATATATATGATGGATTATTGGCTAATGCTTTTACAAATTTGAACAGTCACACGAAGAATTCAGAAAGTACTCGGATCTACTAAATGCGCTGGAAGAGCAGCTGTCATCTGTTAGAGATAACCAAGTTCAAAATGGGTCATTGTAAAGTTGACTTGATATTGGTATTGATTGTCAGATTCTGGTCTTGTAGCATTGTATTAAAAAAGAAAAGGTTAAACTAAAAATGTATATAGCATTAAATTTTTTTTTCCTGTCTTCATTTCTTTTTCTTCTTTCAATGTTTATTAATGTGAGTTTCATAAAAAAAAATGTTTATTGTGGTGAGGTGATGTAGCGGCAAATGTCTTTTTTTTTTTTTTGGTATGCTTGATATACCTTTAGTACAACACCGAGCTTATAATAGAATCTGAGACTACCCGGTTTTGTCTTTATGTACTAGTTTTAATCACATGTGAATTATTTATAGCATAAGTGCTATCTACTAGTGACTATTTGATGTCCTTTGGATCTTTTAGTCATTTATTTGTTTTCAAACTCCTAGTTTGTTTGCATTGGTGACTTGCTGATGTCCGTAAGAGGCTGTTTTTAAAATTTTTATTTTATTTTTGTATTTAGTTCCAAGTCTAAAAAAAATAAAAATAAAAATAGAAATAGAAACAATCCGCACAAGTGATGAGAGATAAACAATGATTATTTGATGATACGAGCGAAGTTGAGATATTGTTTTTATTTATCTGAAGCATTATTTGGTATCCTAATATATATTGGCATTTGGCAAGCATGAATTAATAATATTGTACGAGCCGAATAGGGATGATAATTGGATAGGGTTGTCCGTCAACAAACCGGACTGAACAATTGCTGAACAAATTTCGGACGAGTTATATTACGAACGGGTTCAATGTTCAGTTCTAGTTCAATATAAATTTTATCAGTGGATTAAATCTGAACAGGATCTGAACAAAGTTTGGTTAGATTTATTTAGCGGCCCATTTGAAAAGCCTGTTTGGATAGGTTTTGAGCAGCCCGTTTCGTTTGAGTAGGTTTTGAACAGATCGATTTCACAGTCACTCAGATCCTCGCGATGTCGCCTTTAATTTAATCTGATCCCTCTCTCTTTCTCCCTTCGCCTCTCCGCCGTTGCCTCTTTGCTCAGCCTCCCTCCTCTGCTAGCCCGTTGCCTATCTCCTCTCTCCGGGTAAAAGTAACACCTCCAGACATATATGTATTTTGAATTAGGAATCCGAATTATATTTGTATTTGTATTCGTATTTATCTGTATTCGTATCCGAAAAAAATATACGGATGCACACTATCCGATCTGTTTGCACCTCTACAAGGTATTGAAATAGGAATCGGTGTAGGTCCGATGAACATCGGACCTAGTTTGGTTCCGATGGGCATATCTACCATAGGATTTCAATCGCGAAAATTGACGGTCTTTCTAACCGAAATTTATTTATTTCAGTTGGACTTGATAAACCAAAGAAACCCATTTGCCCTTTACGCCAGTTTTATTTTGCTCTTTCTCCCATCATGCCGCCCGTCGCTTCTCTCTCTCATGCGCGCAACTGTTGTAGCGTACCTCAACTCAATTAAGAACACAAATTGCAAATTGAAACGATAAGAAGAATGAATTTGATTAAACTGGTAAAAGAATTACAATGGAACAGTAAAGAAGAAAAACCAAGAAATTGTAAATAACGAATTACAAATCACATAAATTAATTCCACTGTCTAATTCTATATATATAGGCCATCAGATTCCCTTTTAGAATTAAACTGATCCGTTGCTTATATCTCTCAATCGAACAACGTGATGACACCTAAGCTCCACCGTGGACTAATTTGCTGAGTTGCCTAATGTTAATCGAGCGTCATCTTTGTCCATTATCGCACCTCCAGTCTCCAGTTGAAACACCTCCTGTTCTAGCGCCCTAGGACCCACCGTGCAGTCTCTATGTGTATTAATGGTCCCTTCAACGGTCCCCTTCCCGCTCTGTCTCTTGGGACCCTCTTGCAGCGCCTCATTTATTTTAAATACTCTGCCCGTTTTACCCTTTGTTCTGCCTTCCTTACCCGAGGTCATCTCTTCTCTTATGAACGCATTGACTGAGTCAAAATTGAGCTGATTTTCCCCCAATTCTGTCATAGTTCGTGACAATCTCCCCTCCTTCAAAGCATTCTCGACCTCGAGAATAAAATTTGGAAACCTTTGTGCAATTGAACTATAGCTCTCCCAAGTGGCATCTTCAATGTCTTGATTAGACCACTGAATGAGGATTTGGGCTTCCGCCGCATTGCGCACTTTAACCATTCGTCTCGCCAGAATAGCAACTGGAGTTGAAGGTGCAGTTCCATTGGGCCCAATGACTGGTAGGTCGGGAGATACTGCTTGAGTAGTTCCTATTCTCTTTTTGAGCTGAGAAACATGAAACACGGGGTGTATTGCAGAACCGGCTGGTAAATTGAGACGATATGCACAAGTCCCAATCTTTTTAATAACCTCAAATGGACCACAGAACTTAGGGCTCAGTTTCTGATTCTGCAATACTGACACCGTAACCTGATGATAAGGCTGGAGTTTCAAGTAAACCCAATCGCCAACTACGAACTGCCTTTCACTGCGATTTGCATATGCCTGTTGCTTCATGTGATTCTGTGCGACAGCTAGATTGGCTTTTAATTGCTGAAGAGTGGTATGTCTATCCTTCAGAATTGTATCAATGGCAGCCACCTGACTTCGAGGAGCATTACCTAGGCCCAATTGAGGTGGTGTATAACCAAATAAGGCTTCAAAAGGTGACATCTTGAGTGCACTGTGGTATGACGTGTTATACCACCATGCTGCCATTGTCAGGTAATTTGACCAACTTTTCTGTTTATCAAAAGTCATGCTCCTTAGATAGTTCTCCAAACATTGATTGACCCTTTCTGTTTGACCGTCCGATTGAGGGTGGTAAGCTGTGCTTAAATTGAGTTGGACACCCATTTTTTTCATCAATTCCTTTCAAAAATGACTGGTGAAAATAGGGTCTCTATCGGAAATGATATTCTCTGGCATGCCATGGTGTTTGTAAACGTTATCAAAATATGCTTGAGCTACGTCAGAAGCTTTATAAGGGTGTGCTAGTGCCATAAAATGTGCATATTTTGTTAGCCGATCTACCACAACCATAATAACTTCCTTCCAACACCAAATGACTAACCCAACACTTGTCCAAGCACCATCTGGTATTGATAAAGGTTGCAAAAGGCCTGGGGTATGAATGTGCTCGGGTTTGGTCATTTGGCAGACATCGCATGTTTTGATGTATTGGTGTACATCCTTCTTCAAGCCTGGCCAGTAAAAGAGTTTCTTAATTCTCTGGTAGGTGGATGTGATTCCTGAATGTCCTCCTAAACTGGAAGAATGCATTTCTCTAAGTATAGTTTCTCTCCAGTTGCCAGAGCTGCCAACACAAATTCTGCCTTTATATCTGTATAATTGCTGATGTTGTGTAAAAGGGTGAACAGTGCCTTCTTCTTGTTGTTGTTTCATCTTTTCTTCTATGCTTGTAATCCAGGTGTCACCTATGTAGCTTTCTTGCATCTCTATCACCCATTGAGGAATTATTTCACTCAAAAAACTAAGATCTGCACCAGAAACAAAATTTTCCATTTCCTTTCTAGAAAGGGCATCAGCAATGACATTCTCATTTCCCTTTTTGTACTCAATGGTGTAATCCAATCCTAAAAGCTTACTCAACCCTTTGTGTTGGCTTGCTGTGTTGATTCTTTGCTCCAATAAATATTTCAAACTTATATGGTCTGTTTTAATTACAAATCTAGCCCCCATCAAATAATGCCTCCACTTAGTAATGGCAGTAAGCAAAGCTAAGAACTCTTTTTCATAGGTATATAACAATTGATTCTTGGGTCCTAACTGTTTACTCAAGAAAGCAATTGGTCTTTTATTTTGGAGCAACACATCACCAATACCAGTGTTGCTGGCATCAGTCTCAACAACAAACGGTTGACCAAAATCAGGAAGGGCCAATATAGGGGCTTGAGTCATGGCAGCTTTGAGTGTCTCAAAAGCTTGCTGAGCTTCATTATTCCATTTAAAGGCATCCTTTTTTAACAAGACAGTCAATGGTTTAGCAATTATTCCATAACCTTGTATAAATTTCCTATAATATCCTGTTAAGCCAAGGAAGCCTCTTAATGATTTTACATTCTTAGGAATTTGCCATTCAATCATAGCCTCTATCTTTTTAGGGTCAGTAGCTACACCATCTTTTGAAATAATGTGACCAAGGTATTCAATTTGGTCCACAGCAATATCACACTTGCTTCTTTTTAAAAACAACTGATTCTGCCTAAGTTAGTCAAATGCAAGTCTAACATGGTTTACATGGGTCTCTAAATCATCAAAAAACACTAGAATGAATTTTCTCAAATAAGGCTTGAATATAGAGTTCATCAACGCTTGGAATGTAGCAGGTGCATTTGTAAGACCAAAGGGCATCACTCTAAATTCATAAAGCCCTTCATGTGTGTGAAAAGCTGTCTTGTAAATATCTCCTTCATTCATTCTAATTTGGTGATATCCTGATCTCAAGTCCAATTTGGTAAATATTGAGGCATGTTTCAATTCATCAAGCAAATCATCAATTATAGGTATTGGATACTTATTTTTGATGGTATTTTCATTTAATTTCCTATAATCAACACACATTCTCCAAGAATTGTCCTTTTTCTTAACTAAAAGAATAGGAGAAGAGTAAGGGCTACAAGATGGCTGAATAAAGGAATTCTTGAGTAACTCTTCAATAATTTTGTCAATTTCCAATTTCTGATAGTGAGAAAATCTGTAAGGCCTCAAATTTATTGGTTTAGAATCAGGTTTTAGTGGAATTCTATGGTCAATGTCTCTTTTTGGAGGTAATGCATGAGGTTCACTAAATAATTCAGAGAATTCTTCCAAAACTGGTACTAAGGAAGGATGTACCTGTTGGTCTACCTTTTCTCCCAAATTGAAAATCTGAGCCATAAGCATCTGACCTTCTTCATGCTTCTCCTTGAGTATTCCTTGACCATGTTCAGTGATGGTGAGAAGTTTCAGCTTAGCTTGTACATCTTCATCTTCTAATTTTATGAACTTGCCATCTCTCTTTAATTTCATAGTGCCCTTGTTCCAGTCAACTAATGTGAGCCCTAATCTAGTCAGCCAATTCATTCCTAACAGAAGGTCATGTCCTTGGACATCTAAAACTCTCAGGTCAATATTGAACTCATTGTTTTGCAAGGAAAATTTGAGGTTCTTACATACCTCACTAGTTTGCATTTTATTACCATTTGCAACTCTAACAGTCAAAGGATTGGATTTGGTTATTTCCAAGTTCAAGTTGTGCACTAAATTAGGGTGAATGAAAGAGTGAGTGCTGCCACTATCCATTAGTGCACATATGGGAATTGTACCAATCTTTCCTTTAAAGGTCATAGAAGAATTATATTCACCATTGCATAAGTTAACTACAGCTTGTTCACCTTCTTCATATTCAATAAAATCAGCAAATTCACTTGTATCCTGCTGATCAGTTTGTTCTGTTGGGTTTAGGTCACATTTTTCTTTATCATCTACTTCTATGTTGTGTAAGGCCTTGACCTGACATCTATGTCCTTGGTACCATTTTTCATCGCATTTGAAACACAAACCTAGTGACCTTTTCTGATCCAAACTCAGACTGGTGGTTGGTTTAGGCACAAGTTTAGGTATCTCTAGTCCGGGGTTTGGTCTTTGAATCATTTGCCCTTTATCCTTCCATTTAGTGTCAGTGCTAGAGTGTTGGAATTGATTTCTAGGTTGGTACTGGTTTGGTCGTATGACATTACTAACCTTTTTAATAGTACTATCAATGGATAATTCTATTTGCCTAGCAAATCTAATTGCATCATTAACAGTGCTGGGATGAAATAGTTCTATGGTATGCCTAATCTCATCTTTTAACCCACTAATGAAACCTTCAACATAGAAATCTTCACTGGTAATCTTTCTTTTGTAAGTTAGCCTAGCCCTTGCTTGTAAAAATCTTGCAATGTAATCCTCCAATGCTCCAGACTGATGCACCTTCTTGAACTCATCTACCGCATTTCCAGTGTTGTGTGCAAAGTAATTCATCACTTCTTCAACAAGAATTTGCCATGGTGGTTGAGGGTTGGATATCTTGAAACTTCTGTACCAGTCATCAGCTGGGCCTGTAAAATGCATGACTGCCATTCCGGACTTGTACTCTTCAGGAACCTGGTACATGTCAAAATAGAAATTGCAACAATCAACCCAAGAATTAGGTTTAATTCCTGCAAAAGTGGGAAAATCAACTCGAGGAAGGTAGAATCTGGTTGGGCTTTGGTCTGTTTGTCTCCTCTCCTGTCGAAATTCTCCTCTTCCAGGTGGATCTTGCTCCAAGATGTCATCTTGAACTAAAAGGCGCTCTCTTTGCAGATGTGTTGTTACTTCTGGTTGAACCACAGGGATAGTGCCCATATGACTGCTTCCTCGTGCCTCAGATGCAGGTATAGGCACTCGATTTGCTTGAATTGCTGACATCAAGTCTCTGAACTGATGGGAGAAAGCTTGAGTCATCTCGTCCAACTTCCTATCAAAGGACAGTTCCAATTTGGCAATGGCATGAGAATTGTTGCTAGCCGATTGAGTGCAAGCATTAAGTTGTTGTCGTTGTGCCTCCAGCTGCTGCTCAATATGAGTCAACCGATCATGCTGCACCGTCTCAGATTGGAACCTGGATTGTTCTGCCTGTGCGAATTTCGTTGCTAATGTTGCTAAATCCATGTTTGAATCCTCACCGCTTGTAGTACTACGAGTTGAGATCGGCATATTCAGTTGTCCCGTCCTCTAATCCTTCCCAGATGCAATCTTGAAGGCTCTGATACCACGTGTAGCGTACCTCAACTCAATTAAGAACACAAATTGCAAATTGAAACGATAAGAAGAATGAATTTGATTAAACTGGTAAAAGAATTACAATGGAACAGTAAAGAAGAAAAACCAAGAAATTGTAAATAACAAATTACAAATCACATAAATTAATTCCACTGTCTAATTCTATATATATAGGCCATCAGATTCCCTTTTAGAATTAATCTGATCCGTTGCTTATATCTCTCAATCGAACAACGTGATGACACCTAAGCTCCACCGTGGACTAATTTGCTGAGTTGCCTAATGTTAATCGAGCGTCATCTTTGTCCATTATCGCACCTCCAGTCTCCAGTTGAAACACCTGTTCTAGCGCCCTAGGACCCACCGTGCAGTCTCTATGTGTATTAATGGTCCCTTCAACGGTCCCCTTCCCGCTCTGTCTCTTGGGACCCTCTTGCAGCGCCTCATTTATTTTAAATACTCTGCCCGTTTTACCCTTTGTTCTGCCTTCCTTACCCGAGGTCATCTCTTCTCTTATGAACGCATTGACTGAGTCAAAATTGAGCTGATTTTCCCCCAATTCTGTCACAGTTCGTGACAACTGTGCTCCGCCGACTCTCTCCTGCGTGCTGGCTCAACTCTGCCGGCTCTCTCTTGCTCGTCTACAACTCCGTGCCGCTTCTCTCTCTCTCGCACCGCGCGACTCAGGATCATGTTATCGCTTGCAAAGATACATGTATCGCGACCTAGAAATCGACCTATTTTTTATGCTCATCTCTCATTTTTCTCTTCAATTTTCTGATATTTCTTATGAGAACTACAAGTCTGGTTGGCTGGTACGAATATTATTTTCAATTTGTGTTTTCTGTATATAGACAATCGGAAAAGGAGCCAAGGTACAACAAAGTAAATCCTAGCTGATAAAAAAAGGCCAGATAAAATCAGTGATAGTTCAAAGAACCTTACAGCTAATGATGCAAATCTTATGATTTAAATTAACTCATTACTGAATCAATTCAGAATAGTATCAATGACGAGATTATGTTCAATTAGGGTCTGATCGGAACATCAATTCCTCAATTAAAACACAAAATAGAATTGACGCCATTTCGAATTCTCTGATCGGAGCACAATTAGCGATGGGAAATATAGAGACTGCTGGGTGCAACAAAATGGTAAGGTAAAAACAAAAGATTGAACATCAAAATTTTGGTTCTCACCCTGGATAAATAGATTATCGAGTTTGACAGTTTGCATTATCATTGCTATTTATGTCCATTGATTATTGTATTTTTAAAATTAAGTTTCTAGTTAAGTAAATCAACAATTGATATTTTTGTCTCTTCACTTTACACTTTACCAGTATTGTGGTTCTATTGATGTCAGTAGCGAAGTAGCAAGATACTGGTCACTAGCTACTGGTTCGAAATCCAAGTTACTGGTTGAAGAGTCTTATTTCTTCTTTCACATTTATAATGCACCAGTATTAATCTTTTTGGGTAATATTTTATATTCAATCAGTGCAATTCGTGTAAATTATATATTCAATCAATACAAAACTTTCTTTTATTCACTGTTATTTCAAACAACCTTTTTGTTTAATTTTAGTGCTAAATTAGTTGACTAATATTTAATAATTTTATCTGACAGTTGAGATGGAGATATGCAGCTGAAACTCAGAGATGGAGCATTGCTTAAAGAATTGAGAATATTGTGTTAAAGAGGGCATATGAAAATGTTTGGAATAAGTGTTAAAGGTGTTCATGGAAAGAGCACTTAGAGAATATTTGAGTGTAACTAAATACTTGTGCTAGTTATTAGGGAATATTTGTGTAAATGTTTAAGAATAAATGTTTGGAATAAGTGTTAAAGGTGTTCATGGAAAAATTATAATGCTTGTGAGCTTTCAACCACAAGTCCAATTGCAACTAAACGATTGTTTGATCAAATTTGACATTATTTTTTTGTTATTTCTAATTTTCAACTGTTCTAATGCTTGTACTTTAGGAAGTATAATGTTGTTTAGTATACTGCTTGGTGGTTCCAATAATATATATAGGATTTTTGAGAAAATATAAGGGTTATGTCCATATTTCATTAATGATTGCGGTACATAAATTGTATCCACAAGCTACCAAAATAAAAATAAAATATGCTCAAGACAGTTGAGCTTAAAATTTGAAAACTTGGAAAAAGTAGAATTTGGAAAAGAAAAAAAAAAGATGGGAAAACAGCCCCAAAAGATGAAAAACAAAATAACGTTCCTTCATTGCTCAATTTGGCGACTTCTGCCTTATCAGTAACTCCACGTGACTTCCAATTTTTACCAGTAATAACTCATACCAGTATGGTATAGTTATTTTCCACCTTTGTAAATTTTTTTTTTTTTTACCAGTGATGATTCCTTTCTCTGACACATGCTTGCGTCCACCTCATATTGTATCAGATGGTACCAGTAACATGCCGGTACCGCCCAGTACAGTAGCCCAGTGGTGTGAAATTGAACATTTCATTTTGGAATCATGGCACACAAAAAAAAAATGCACATTTGAGATAGTACGACATAATCATACAAATAAATCAAAACCAAAACAACACACTAGTACATGAGAAATTAACCCTTAAAATTAACAAAATATTATCAAAAACAGATTTATCAGTTGATCCACTAAAAATCATGAAGTGCCTTATTTCATTTTAGAATCATGGTACACGAACAAATACTCGAGTAACAATTCAACAAAAAGTAAAATTGCAAACTCAGATTAATATAAATTGCAAGAGTTGCATAATTGTTGTTATCACACACAAAACATTATGCTACCGGTCACCAAAATCTACACTGATTTGTACTCATTCTAGCATAACAGTTTCTCTAGATTTGTTACCAAAATGTACACATATTTGTCACCAAAATTTACATCTGTTCTAAAATCTGAAATAGAACTTACATGTGTTCTAAATCTGAAAGGCTTTGAATTTGAGATCTTTTTGCTTTGTGCACCTTGGCCCAGGTTCACTACTGACAGATTCTTCTGAATTTTCAGAGAAAGAAAAATCAGACAAAAGCCAAAAAAGAAAGATAAAGAAGAATAAAATCTATCACAAATGAACTTATTATACCACCATAAACATAAGCTACTGCTATGTCCGTTGGTATGCACATGAAAAAGACTGCAAGCCAAGCTATTTTTTGACAAAACAGAGTTGGGGAACATTTAATTTCTGTAACAGACAAACAATCACCATATATATTGGATATATTGAAAATATTAAACATTATCATACTTTAAAATTTTGTATTTCTGAAATATCTGATCCAGATTTTCTGCATTTATGGTATTTTTTTGTGCATGCACAATTCCAATTTTTTTTTCTTTTTCATTGAATATCTCTTATATAGCGCCAAATTAGCATGTACAAACTTGTGCATAAAGAAAATGAATAATGAACAAATGAGTTTAATTTACCAGTGGACCAAAAATTTCACGCAAAGCCTCAGCCAAGCGAGAGGGGGAGTCACCCAATGCCTAACCCATGTAACAAATTCAAAGAAGCTGCTAACATAATCACTTGGCAGATTTTTCTGAGAAAAATAAATGAACTTGATTTACTTTGAATAATTGTGATTTTCTTACATAAGCTGAGCCAGTGAAAGCTTTCATCTGATTTTCTTACATAAGCTATGCATATCATTGTGCCATACTATTATACCCAAACACATAAAGTGTTATCTTTTCTTTTCTTTTTTTTTCCCGACAATCATCTACTGATATGCTAATAGGCCTATAATATACTATACAATGTTAACTTTATTACTCAAATTAATATTTTCTTATCCACTGACATGCTATTTGATTGTCCTCATATATTTGTTCTAATATCTTATACATCTGCTTGAGCACCTTCATTTTTCACATTTTCTACTCCAAGAGCAAGAGCAAGAGCAAATATAAAAATTACACTCATAATAATTCAAGTATTATATAGTAATACAGAATGAAATTAAGAACCAGACTTAAATATTTTTTGAAGCTGAAACTAACAAAATGGAGTCTGACAAATTTAAATTAAATTAACTTGTAATTGAGTGAGACTACTCTTAACCAATTAAGGGAAGCGTGGAGCAGCTAGCTACCATGGATTTGGGGTAAACCAAATGGGTGCACCTACACGACTGTGGTGTATTTCGGGGGGATAAAAGGTGCTAAATGTTTTCTCACTCGTGTTGAAGATACCCATGTCGATTCTACTCGTGTTGAAGGTACCCATGTCAATTTTTTCAACACATAATCCTTGAGTTACATCTGTAAAATAGATGCTCTTGGTTTTGCATTTGTATTTGCAGCCTGGAACTAATTCATTTGGATTAATAACTATTGAATCATTTGTCCCCAAGAATATTGCAGCCTCACCAATAGTTTTACTCCTGTAAACTTTTTCCTTCTCAAAATCGAGTCGAAGGATGTTAAAATAGCATGTCTTGTAATGCCTTTTTTTAAAAAACCGATTCCACCTCTCAACAAGTAGTAAATTTCCAAAGTAGTTCACTAGGTAACTCTGTAGTGTGGAACGCCTTACCCTTATACGAGGAGATCTAATATCATGCAATTTAGGATCAGGTTGAAAATCCAGGAATAAAAGTGTGTTTTTGGTTACAAAATAGAAATGTTGACCAAAATATATAACATCCTTTATCCCTGGTGCTCTAACCTCCCTTATTACCGTCCATGTTGAATCGCCGGGCTTCCAGAAAGCAGGTATATTGATTGAACCAACCAAGATCATGAGCATGAAATCAGGTCTCTCCTTTGGATCATGAGACAAGATGGCCTTCCGTACAATACCAACCTGAATATCTTCAATACCATGTTCAGCCACATCCCTATAATCCATGAGAGCATTCTCAAACACACTTCTGGAATTTAAACCAACGTTGAAATGAGGGAAGAGTGGTAGCTCATAAAACTCACGAGTGAAAGGGTTTATCAGGATGCCCGTGATTTTGTTATCGATGGCAACAAGCCATCCGTGTGAAGATCCACAGATGTATCGACCGTACAACTCTGGAATGTCCATGGCATAGTGCTTATCTTCTGACAAGTTGTAAAATTTACGTTTACCGGTGCCAGGTTCATCTCCGAGCACCAACCACGGTAGTTGAGGAGCTGGAGAGTGTCGCTTCTGCTTTGCTACTAATCTCCAATTTTTGCACACAGCGCTGAATCGGTGATGATCTGTGAGAGGCAGGAAGCTGGTTATGCGTTCCAGCGCGTCATACGCCATGTCCGACCAACAAGTCATGGCTCCCTGTACAGTTGGTTTATAATTAATTCTTACAATGGAAAAATAAGCAATTAAGTATCATGACAACATATATAGTAACTCTATGAATTTAATTTCTTAATCATCATTGAACAGGGTGTTAATTATTGTGAAAAGCCAACGGAATATTTTTTCTTTTGTAAGATTTGAACAATATGTGATATTGAATATTATAGCACACAAAGATATACTTGAAAAAAATATCAGAAAGAAAGTTATGTGTTCCTGCATGCTGGTAGTGGATATATCCAGAAAAAATAAAATAAAAACAAAATAAAAATAAAACAGACCTTTTTTTTTTGGTTGAAGATAATACAAGGACAAAAATTGGTGCAGGAGATTGATGAGACTAAATAAAATTCTCAAGTAATTGCTAGTTAATTAGTGCGAATCAAAGAGGCGACCGAATTGGTATTTATAAAAGGGGCTGCTACATATTTTCAAAGCACAAATTCAACTATTTTTTGCCTTTTATATTAAATTATGTTATAATTAGGATAGTTAATAATCGCTTATAAGTTGAAAGAAATAAGTGCGAATCTATTTCAATATATTACCTTACCTTTTCATTTCATTGAAATTTCATTCTGATTTAAGAATCTTTATATTGCTCATTTTCTAATTAAGAACGAAAATGAATCAAAAGGGGCCACTATTTTCAAAGCACAAATTTTCAGCTATTTTTACCTTTCTTAAATACTTTTTTATCCTTTGTTTCTAATTAAATCATGTTGCAATTAATAAACTGGTTATAAATTGAAAGAAATATGTGACCGAATATACATGTCTATGGTGCAAACAGATTGGATACGGATCAAAGAGTGCTAAAACCGTATCCATATATTTTTTCCGGATACAGATCGAATATTAATCGGATACGGATACGAATCGAATATTTTTCGGATACAATTACAAATACAAATATAATTCGGATTCCTAATTCAAAATATATATGTTATGTCATTACAAAATATATAGCTATAATTAAAATTCACCGACCATATTTAATTAACTAAAATTCACTCATATAACTATAATTTTAATTGAAATATACCAACACAAAAAATATGCTATCTAAAAGTATAATGCCTTTGAAATTGTATCATTGTCAAATAGCACTTAACTATCATATGTATTTATTAGATTGAACATTATAAAATTTCAGAAATATGCTTAATATTTAGTCTAAAACCTCACTAATTAACAAGATCACAAGACCGCAAATAAAAAAATCTAACAAAAATAGTAGAAATTTTAGTGAATCAAAAGCTAGAATCCAACGACAACAGTCCAAAATTCAGTGGGACAAGGGTAATAATATTCCAACAATAATAATCAAAATCAAATTACCATAGGTCTGTACCTTAGGTCTTTAGTAAGAGAAACTTGACGAACTTGAGAGAAGTACTGTTGAGAGAGGAAGTCGCCAAATTCAGTTAATCGAAGCAACAATTTAAGAATAATTCGTGGAAGTTTTAAGTGACGCTCCGCCACAATGAGAAAAGAAGTCTGACAGTTGCGGAGAAGTAGAATTTATGTCAGATTTTGGAGAGAATTTTATCGGGTTATTACGTATCGGGATCCGTTTCTGAAAATTAAAATCATATCGTGTAGATAAATTATATATTAAAGTTCCAAAATGTGCCTCATGTCAAGTAGAATGGTTTCTGGTACGAATTTCATTTTATTTGAATCAAAATTGCATTTAATTGATTTTCAGAAATTATTTTCAGCTTTTTCTCAAACTGTGCAGAGTATCATTTGTAAATTCAACATCTTTATCTAGGTTTATTGGATGATGTTGAAACCAATTGGAAAAGTTGCTCTACTAATAGTTCTATGAGCCACAGAAAATGTTAATTCTAACTCAAAACTGGCACATGAACACGGGTTCAGCTTATTCGTAAAATTTCAGGTAACATTTAATAGATTTTTACTTTTTTATGCATTGCCAAAAAAAAAATGTAAAAAATGAGGGTAATTTTGTACTTGGGTATCCTCCACCTACAGTACAATTGTCAAGTCCAAATTCATAATAGATTGTAACTGATGTTTTCATAAGAAAAAATGGACAGAATTGCCCCTTAGCTGAGCCAGTGAAAGCTTTCTTCTGATTTTCTTGCATAAGCAATGCATATCATTGTGCCATACAACTATACCCAAACACGTAAGTGTTAACTTTTCTTTCTTTCTTTTTTTCCAACAATCATCTACTGATATGCTAATAGGCCTATAATATACTATACAATGTTAACTTTATTACTTACATTAATATTTTCTTATCCACTGATATGCTCACATGCTATTGCCTATTTGATTGTCCTCGTATATTTGTTCTAATATCTTATACATCTGCTCGAGCACCTTCATTTTTCACATTTTCTACTCCAAGAGCAAGAGCAAGAGCAAAGATAGAAATTACACTCATAATAATTCAAGTATTATACAGTAATACAGAAAGAAATTAAGAACCGGACTTAAATATTTTTTGAAGCTGAAACTAACAAAATGGAGCCTGACAAATTTAAATTAATTAACTTGTAATTGTAATTAAGTAAGACTACTCTTAACCAATTAAGGGAAGCGTGGAGCAGCTAGCTACCATGGATTTGGGGTAAACCAAATGGGTGCACCTACACGACTGTGGTGTATTTCGGGGGGATAAAAGGTGCTAAATGTTTTCTCACTCGTGTTGAAGATACCCATGTCAAATTTTCCAACAAATAATGCTTTAGCTACATCTGTAAAATAGATGCTCTTGGTTTTGCATTTGTATTTGCAGCCTGGAACTAATTCATTTGGATTAATAACTATTGAATCATTTATCCCCACGAATATTGCAGCCTCGCCAATAGTTTTACTCCTGTAAACTTTTTTCTTCTCCAAATCAAGTCGAAGGATGTTAAAATAGCGTGTCTTGGAATGCCATTTTCTAAGAGTCTTGGAATGCCCTTTTTCAAGACATACCCAATCCACCACCCTCTCAACAAGTAGTAAATTTCCAAAGTAGTCCACTAGGTACCTCACTGATGTGGGATCTCTTAGCCTTATATGAAGAGATGTAATATCATGCACTTTAGGATCAGGTTGAAAATCCAGGAATAAAAGTGCGTTATGTTTGGTTACAAAATAAAAATGTCCATAAAAATATATGACATCCTTTATCCTTGGTGCACTTATTACCGTCCAAGATGAATCGCCGGGCTTCCAAAAAGCAGGTACACGCTTCCAACCAACCAAGATCATGAGCGTGAAATCAGGTCTCTCCTTTGGATCATGAGATAAGATGGCCTTCTGTACAATAATAACCTGCAACTTTTCAAAATCCCCATAATCAACGGGAACATTCTGATGGGCCGGTAAACCAAGGTTGTCTTGAGGGAAGAGTGGTAGCTCATAAAATAAACACGAGTGAAAGGGTTTATCAGGATGCCCGTGAGTTTGATATCGATGGCAATAAGCCATCCGTGTGAAGATCCACAGATGTAACGACCGTACAACTCTGGAATGTCCATGGCATAGTGCTTATCTTCTGACAAGTTGTAAAATTTACGTTTACCGGTGCCAGGTTCATCTCCCAGCACCAACCACGGCAGCTGAGGAGCTGGAGAGTGTCGCTTCTGCTTTGCTACTAATCTCCAATTTTTGCACACAGCGCTGAATCGGTGATGATCTGTGAGAGGCAGGAAGCTGGTTATGCGTTCCAGCGCGTCATACGCCATGTCCGACCAACAAGTCATGGCTCCCTGTACAGTAAGTTGGTTTATAATTAATTCTTACAATGGAAAAATAAGCAATTAAGAATCATGACAACATATATACTAACTCTATGAATTTAATTTCTTAATCATCATTGAACAGGGTGTTAATTATTGTGAAAAGCCAACGGAATATTTTTTTTTTGTAAGATTTGAACAATATGTGATATTGAATATTATAGCACACAAAGATATACTTGGAAAAAAATATCACAAAGTTATGTGTTCCTGCATGCTGGCAGAAAGTTGTGTTCCTGCAGTGGATATATCCAGAAAAAATAAAATAAAATTAAAACAGACCTTTTTTCTGGTTGAAGATAACACAAGGACAAAAATTGGTGCAAGAGATTGATGAGATAAAATAAAATCCTCAAGTAATTGCTCATTAATTAGTGCAAATCAAAGAGGCGACCGGATTAGTATTTATAGGAGGCGACAGCAAGGTTACCTAATTATAAAAGGGGCTGCTGCATATTTTCAAAGCACAAATTCAACTATTTTTTGCCTTTCATATTAAATTATGTTATAATTAGGATAGTTAATAATTGCTTATAAGTTGAAAGAAATCAGTGGCCGGATATATGCAAATTTCAATATCGATATTACCTTACCTTTTTATTTCATTCAAATTTCATTCTGATTTAAGAATCTTTATATTGGTCATTTTCTAATTAAGAACGAAAATGAATCAAAAGGGGCCCCACTATTTTCAACGCACAAATTTTCAGCTATTTTTACCTTTCTTAAATACTTTTTTTCCCTTTGTTTCTAATTAAATCATGTGGCAATTAATAAACCAGTTATAAATTGAAAGAAATCTGTAACCGAATATACATGTCTATTTCAATACCTTGTAAAGGTACAAACGGATCGGATAGTGCTAAAACCGTATCCGTATATTTTTTCCGCATATAGATCGGATATTAATCGGATACGGATAAGGATCGAATATTAAACGGATACAGATACGGATACGAATCGAATATTTTTTGGATACAAATACATATACAAATATAATTCGGATTCCTAATTAAAAATATATTTGTTATGTCATTACAAAATATATAGCTATAATTAAAATTCACCTTTGTCAAATAGCACTTAAGTATCATATGCATTTATTAGACTGAACATTATAAAGTTTTAGAAATATGCTTAATATTTAGTCTGAAACCCCATTCCTAAAACAAGATCACAAGACCGCAAATCAAAAAATCCAACAAAAATAGTAGAAATTTAGTGAATCAAAAGCTAGAATCCAACAAAAGCAGTCCAAAATTCAGTGGGACAAGAGTAATAATATTCCAACAATAATAATCAAAATCAAACAACCATAGGTCTGTACCTTATAAGGTCTTAGTAAGAGAAACTTGAGGAACTTGAGAGAAGAAGTACCGTTGAGAGAGGAAGTCGCCAAATTCAGTTAATCGGAGCAGCAATTCAAGAATAATTCGTGGAAGTTTTAAGTGTCGCTCCGCCACAATGAGAGAAGAAGTCCAACAGTTGCTGAGAAGTAGAATACAGAAGTCGAAAGGTCAGATTTCGAAGAGAATTTTACCGGGTTAGTATCGGGTAGGTAATACGGGTCTGATCGGAATGGCCCTTTCTCGCTCAAGCAAGAATCTGAATTGGAATTCATTCTTAATAATCTGATCATAACGACTGAAAGAGGAGAGAAACGAGAATAGAAATGATTCGACGGGATTTCAGGAGCCCCATATCATGCGAAGAAATCACGGGAAAAATTACGGTATTTGGCGAGAATTTGTTCTGCCAGTGTGAAAAGTCCTTTTTACCCTTATCTTCTTTGAGTTGACACAGGAGAGCAATGGAGAGGGAGAGGAATAAAGCTCTGGACTGGGTGTCGGGGCTGGGGAGTAGTGGAGACGGAGAAGGAGAAATTGATGACTTATGGCCTTATGGGGCGGACTGGGAAGCAGGGAAGAAGGAGAGAGGAAGAGAGAGTGCGAATCGACATGTGAAATTTTCAATAACATGCATTGTAATTTTGATGAAAACTATGACCTTTTTTCTTTACCTTCAAATCAATTTTTTTTTTAATTTAATCATTTCAATCATTAAAATTCAATTCTAAATCAATTCTTTTAAACTCTGTTCTATTTAAATGAATTGAACTTTGCTTACATATCTGCTTCTTCTCTGCAAATTTTATCGAGTTAATTAGTATCGTGTAGGTAATATTGAAAGGTCAGATTTTGGAGAGAATCCGTATAAGGTATCCGTATCTGTATCCGTATCTGTTTCTGAAAATTAAAACCGTATCGTGTAGTAATATATGTATCCGTAAAGAGTATTCGTATTAAAAAAAAATCAAATACAAATCCGGACGGATATTATCCGATCCGTTTGCACCCCTATTACCTTGCGTTTACCTTTTTTTTTTCGTTCCAATTTTTTTTTCAGATTTTAGAATATATTCTTCTTTTTTTAAACAAGAATGAAAATAAATTAAAATATAGAGAAAATTATTTTATTTAATTTAAAAAAATTGACAAAATTGTTGAGGGACTTAGATTGAGTATTAAGGCAGGACTAACAAAAATTGATCAAATTGAATCTACGATACCTTAAAAAGACCATTCTAAAATGTCAAACTTTAAGTCATTCATATGATTGATTAATTAACTTTTAAACATTTTTTTTCTTTTACTATGTAATATCTAAAATGAGTTTGTAAAATTATAAACTAATTCATTTGATTGATGAATTAATCCTTAAAAATGAGTTTATTGTTCATACAAACATATGAAGACGATATTACATAATGAAATGTTGCGTTGAATGCAAATTCATGTATCTTTTCTATTTAAAAAAAGAACGCAAATTCATCTTATATGTAAAATTATATTATTACATTGACGTTGGTTTTGAAAATTTATTTTATTTGAGGATGCATTATCAATTTTGAAATAAAATTATTTTCTAATATTTTATATAACCATTCTAAATATGGTTCACAATTTCACATAACTATATCTATTATTTATTTATTTGATGCTAAGTATTTATGTGGAGATCAACTTAATATGTGATTCTTCCTGCACATAATCATGAACATGCCCATAAAATAAATAAAGAAGGATTAAAAAAATCTTAGTGATGAAGTGCATATCATACAAAAAAAATAAGCTACCATATAAAATATATTTCCGAGTGACAAAGCATTTTATATTTTCAAACATGTAAAAAAGATCATGCAATCAAATAGGGCTGATGATATTAAAAGTACTAAATCTTTTATTAACATAACATTATCAATTTTGCAGACGGACGTTGAAATAAGAATAAATAAAAAAATATCAATTTTACTATATAGACAATTTTACTCTTAGTTTCCTTTAAAAATTGATTCTCTATCATATATTACCACAATATTTTTTTTTCTTTAAAGTTATGTTTTATAAAGTATATTATTTTCTTTAGAATATATTTCTCTTTCATATATATTATATGATTATTTTCTTTAAAAAATATATTTACATAATAAGTATCCATTATTTTTTTTTATTGAATCTTTAAGATTTTTCGAGAGAATTAAAACAGTGAACTTTATAATGTTCAGTCTAATAAATGCATATGATACTTAAGTGCTATTTGACAAAGGTGAATTTTAATTATACCTATATATTTTGTAATGACATAACATATATATTTTTAATTAGGAATCCGAATTATATTTGTATATGCATTTGTATCCGAAAAATATTCGATTCGTATCCGTATCTGTATCCGTTTAATATTCGATCCTTATCCGTATCCGATTAATATCCGATCTATATGCGGAAAAAATATACGGATATGGTTTTAGCACTATCCGATCCGTTTGTACCTTTACAAGGTATTGAAATAGACATGTATATTCGGTTTCAATTTATAACTGGTTTATTAATTGCCACATGGTTTAATTAGAAACAAAGGGAAAAAAAGTATTTAAGAAAGGTAAAAATAGCTGAAAATTTGTGCGTTGAAAATAGTGGGGCCCCTTTTGATTCATTTTCGTTCTTAATTAGAAAATGACCAATATAAAGATTCTTAAATCAGAATGAAATTTGAATGAAATAAAAAGGTAAGGTAATATCGATATTGAAATTTGCATATATCCGGCCACTGATTTCTTTCAACTTATAAGCAATTATTAACTATCCTAATTATAACATAATTTAATATGAAAGGCAAAAAATAGTTGAATTTGTGCTTTGAAAATATGCAGCAGCCCCTTTTATAATTAGGTAACCTTGCTGTCGCCTCCTATAAATACTAATCCGGTCGCCTCTTTGATTTGCACTAATTAATGAGCAATTACTTGAGGATTTTATTTTATCTCATCAATCTCTTGCACCAATTTTTGTCCTTGTGTTATCTTCAACCAGAAAAAAGGTCTGTTTTAATTTTATTTTATTTTTTCTGGATATATCCACTGCCAGCATGCAGGAACACAACTTTCTGCCAGCATGCAGGAACACATAACTTTGTGATATTTTTTTCCAAGTATATCTTTGTGTGCTATAATATTCAATATCACATATTGTTCAAATCTTACAAAAAAAAAATATTCCGTTGGCTTTTCACAATAATTAACACCCTGTTCAATGATGATTAAGAAATTAAATTCATAGAGTTAGTATATATGTTGTCATGATTCTTAATTGCTTATTTTTCCATTGTAAGAATTAATTATAAACCAACTTACAGTACAGGGAGCCATGACTTGTTGGTCGGACATGGCGTATGACGCGCTGGAACGCATAACCAGCTTCCTGCCTCTCACAGATCATCACCGATTCAGCGCTGTGTGCAAAAATTGGAGATTAGTAGCAAAGCAGAAGCGACACTCTCCAGCTCCTCAGCTGCCGTGGTTGGTGCTGGGAGATGAACCTGGCACCGGTAAACGTAAATTTTACAACTTGTCAGAAGATAAGCACTATGCCATGGACATTCCAGAGTTGTACGGTCGTTACATATGTGGATCTTCACACGGATGGCTTATTGCCATCGATATCAAACTCACGGGCATCCTGATAAACCCTTTCACTCGTGAGTTTTATGAGCTACCACTCTTCCCTCAAGACAACCTTGGTTTACCGGCCCATCAGAATGTTCCCGTTGATTATGGGGATTTTGAAAAGTTGCAGGTTATTATTGTACAGAAGGCCATCTTATCTCATGATCCAAAGGAGAGACCTGATTTCACGCTCATGATCTTGGTTGGTTGGAAGCGTGTACCTGCTTTTTGGAAGCCCGGCGATTCATCTTGGACGGTAATAAGTGCACCAAGGATAAAGGATGTCATATATTTTTATGGACATTTTTATTTTGTAACCAAACATAACGCACTTTTATTCCTGGATTTTCAACCTGATCCTAAAGTGCATGATATTACATCTCTTCATATAAGGCTAAGAGATCCCACATCAGTGAGGTACCTAGTGGACTACTTTGGAAATTTACTACTTGTTGAGAGGGTGGTGGATTGGGTATGTCTTGAAAAAGGGCATTCCAAGACTCTTAGAAAATGGCATTCCAAGACACGCTATTTTAACATCCTTCGACTTGATTTGGAGAAGAAAAAAGTTTACAGGAGTAAAACTATTGGCGAGGCTGCAATATTCGTGGGGATAAATGATTCAATAGTTATTAATCCAAATGAATTAGTTCCAGGCTGCAAATACAAATGCAAAACCAAGAGCATCTATTTTACAGATGTAGCTAAAGCATTATTTGTTGGAAAATTTGACATGGGTATCTTCAACACGAGTGAGAAAACATTTAGCACCTTTTACCCCCCTGAAATACACCACAGCCGTGTAGGTGCACCCATTTGGTTTACCCCAAATCCATGGTAGCTAGCTGCTCCACGCTTCCCTTAATTGGTTAAGAGTAGTCTTACTTAATTACAATTACAAGTTAATTTAATTTAAATTTGTTATGCTCCATTTTGTTAGTTTCAGCTTCAAAAAAAATTTAAGTCTGGTTCTTAATTTCTTTATGTATTACTATATAATACTTGAATTATTATGAGTGTAATTTCTATCTTTGCTCTTGCTCTTGCTCTTGGAGTATAAAATGTGAAAATGAAGGTGCTCAAGCAAATGTATAAGATATTAGAACAAATATATGAGGACAATCAAATTGCATGTGAGCATATCAGTGGATAAGAAAATATTAATGTAAGTAATAAGAGGAGGGTTCAAATGCCTCCATTTTTAAAAACTTAAATAACTCAAAGTTTAAAACTTAAACGTTCAAATAAAACCGTTAGATGTGATCTATGTTATTTTCTCTATGTGCCAATAAAAAAATATCACATTTTGATTTTGCTTTTATGTGAATCAATAATTTAAAAAATCAACGTCTAGAAATTATCCACATTAGTATACATTTTTACAAGCTCATGATGACAATCAAAATAAAATTGAAATGCTATAATTTTTTACACGGCAAAGCCGGCTGGATGCTGAATTCTTACTAGCTCATATGTGCTCTGTCAAGTTCAAGGAGTGGATCCTTGTACTCGCAACTCTACTTCGTCGTGCTGAGGTAATCTCACCTTTTGTTTTCCTTCGTATTATTTGTATAATTAGGGGGTGGTCGTGCGGAGGGGCAGGTATATGGAGATGGGGTCTGTTCAGCTGGTATAGTAAATTATTTAAAAATTTCTGATTTATGTCCAGGTTTTGGTTGATCTTTTTCAGCATGATTTGCGATTGTGGAAAGCCTATAGCATGACTCTCTAGTAGTGTATTAATGGTCGGGCGGGTACGGGTACCCCGGGTATACCCGGGTACGGGTACGTCTCGGGTACGGATATGACGGGTACTAGGGTATACGGGTACGGGTATACCCGGGTATTTTTTTCAAAAATTATACCCTACCCGTCCTATACCTGTACCCGTGTACCCTTGACGGGTAGGGCGAGTACGGGTATTTTTTTTTTTTTTGCTTTTTTTTATGGTTTTTTTGTTGGTTTTTTTTTTTTGCTTTTTTTTTTTTCTGATTTTTTTGTTGGTTTTTTTGTTGGTTTTTTTTTTCTGATTTTTTTGTTTCTGTTTTTTTGTTGGTTTTTTTTTTTACAGTGTCGTATAAATTTTATTACGTATGTATAATTCGACTTTTAAAATATGAATAATTTAATATCAAATAGTGTGTGTATATATACATAAAATTATCAAGTCACATCTTTATAATTCCTAAATAATTAAAATTTGTAACTTATATATATAAATTATTCTTGCCAAAATTTGTATGTTTAGTCGGCTAAGTACAAATGTATTTATTTATTTTTTTACACGAGTCATTTTATTTTATTTTTAAATTCTCATTCTAATTATATAGTTTCATAATTTATTTATATTTCAAAATTTTTAAAACAATAGAAGTTACCCTCCTCCTTTATTCCGGGTTTGGGACCAGCTATGTAAAATAACATAGGCGGAGTTCTAACTTTTTTTTTGTTAGTAATTCTTCTTTAAAATGAATCATTTAAAAACTAATTGAAATATTTAGAAATTTATAATTTAAAAAATAACGATAAAGACTAAAAGAGGTTAGAAATTTATACCGACACTAGCTATCTAGAAGTTCTCATTCCTATACCATTCTTCGCTCTCTTCCGCACCGTCTGAATCCGAATTAGCCTGGTGCCGCGCCTCGGTACCGCTTTCTTCAGTGTCGACTTCGGATGATGATGCTTCAGGCACATGTTGCCTGCGCTCTTCAGCTTGAATCCAATCTTTCAAGCACACAAGTCTTTCAAAAACATGTGGACCCAACTTATTGCATTTATCGGAGAGGATCATGTTCTCCGAACTGAAACAACTTTTGGAAGGGACGGTTGACACGGGCACGGCAAATACATCGCGGGCCATCATCGCCAATGTTGGAAAGACCCTTTGATGCCTCCTTCACCACGCCATGACGTCAAGTCCATGTTCATTTTCGTTCATCATCGATACATAGGCCACTAGCTCGCTTGTTGTTTGTGGTTCGATCTCCGACTGAAATAAAAAAACAGAAATTAAAAAACAGAAATAAAAAAAAAACAGAAATTAAATCTAACCTATTCAAAATAAATCTAACATTTTTAAAAATAAATCTAACCTATTCAAAATAAATCTAACATTTACAAAAATAAATCTAAAAAACAGAAAATAAATCTAACATATTTAAAAGTAAATCTAACATTTTCAAGAAAAAATCTAAAAAACAGAAATTAAAAAACAGAAATAAAAAAAAACAAAATTTTAAAAACTGAAAATAAATCTAACCTATTCAAAATAAATCTAACATTTAAAAAAAAATCTAACCTATTCAAAACAAATCTAATTACTTCACATATTTTCAAAAATAAATATAACCTATTTTTTAAACCTATGAAAAATAAATCCGAATTTCAAAAATAAAATCTAACATCAAAACAAATTTAATTACTTTACATCTAACAAATCTAGCATAAACTAAATAAATCTAACATATTCAATAAATCTAACAAATCTAATTACTTAACAAATTTAACAAATCTAACATAAAATAAATCTAACAAATATAAATATCTAATTACTTAACATCCAATAAATCTACATAAACTAAATTTACTCTACAAAAATAAATTAATCTAACATGAAATAAATATAACCTTTAAATCTCGCGGAAAAATCTTGCGGAAGGTCCCGAACTTCGTAATTTTGATACCTTCGTAATTCCGTTTGCGTATTTGTAGAAGGAATTAAATGTACAACTATATATTTTTTTAACAATAAATTTAAAATTTGAGAATAATAGAAATTTAGATTAAAAGAATGAGAGAATGAGAATTGAGATGGAGATGTGAAAATGAAGGGAGGAAGAGGGGTATTTAAAGAAATTTTGATTGGAGGAATAAAATTTAAATTTTTAATTTTTAAATTTTTAAAGAATAACAGGAAAAAAAAAAAAATCCCATCCGGTCGGGTCCGGATGGGATGGCACTGGGTGGGAATGAAATTTTTTTGAATTTTGAATTAAAGTGAACAGTAGACGGGTATCGGGTAGGGGTGGTCGGGTAGTCGGGTACGGGTATAGTCGGGTACAGGTATGGTCGGGTAGGGTATGGTCAAGTATTTGTCCAAAAAAACTGATCTGGTCCGTTTTTTGCCCGTACCCGCGTACCCGACCCATACCCGGGCTCGGGCACGGGTACCCCGAGCGGCGGGCACGAGCGGGTAGGGTAGGGTATACCCTTAACGGGTATAATTAATACTCTACTCTCTGGGTCCCCAAATTTAGAATACTCTATTTGTGCTATTATATCACCTTAACATCAATTTTGTTCATTACATGCATATATATGATGCATTATTGGCTAATGCTTTTACAAATTTGAACAGTCACGCGAAGAATTCAGAAAGTACTTGGATCTACTAAATGCGCTGGAAGAGCAGCTGTCATCTGCATGTTACAGATAACCAAGTTCAAAATGGGTCATTGCAAAGTTGACTTGATATTGGTATTGATTGTCAAATTCTGGTCTTGTAGTATTGTATTAAAAAAAAAAGGTTAAAAAAAATGTATATAGCATTAATTTTATTTTTCCTGTCTTCATTTCTTTTTCTTCTTTCAATGTTTATTAATGTGAGTTTCATAAAAAAAAATGTTTATTGTGGTGAGGTGATGAGGAGGTTGTAGCGGCAAATGTCTTTTTTTTTTTATATGTTTGATATACCTTAGTACAACACCGAGCTTATAATAGAATATGAGAGTACCCGGCTTTATCTTTATGCATTAGTTTTAATCATACGTGAATTATGTATAGTACAAGTGCTATCTACCAGTGATTATTTGATGTGGTTTTGAATCTTTTAGTCATTTATTTGTTTTCATTGGAGACTTGTTCATGTCCGTAAGAGGCTGTTTTTTTAATTTTAATTTTATTTTTGTATTTAGTTCCAAGTCTAAAAAAAACAAAAAAAATAGAAATAATCGGCCCAAGTGATGAGAGATAAACAATGATTATTTGATGATAAGAGCGAAGTTGAGATATTGTTTTTATTTATCTGAAGCATTATCTGGTATCCTCCTCCGCTGGCCCGTTGCCTATCTCCTCTCTCCGGGTAAAAGTAGCACCTCTAGACATAACATATATATTTTGAATTAGGAATCCGAATTATATTTGTATTTGTATTCATATCCGAAAAATATTCGATTC
This sequence comes from Carex rostrata, assembly GCF_964058835.1. Lineage (NCBI taxonomy): Eukaryota > Viridiplantae > Streptophyta > Magnoliopsida > Poales > Cyperaceae > Carex > Carex rostrata. Next base: position 12,767,397 of record NC_135921.1, read on the forward strand.
GTATCTGTATCCGTTTAATATCCGATCTGTATTTGTATTCGATTAATATCTGATCCGTATCCAGAAAAAATATACGGATACGGTTCTAGCACTATCCGATCTATTTGCACCTCTACAAGGTATTGAAATAGACATGTATATTCGGTCACATATTTCTTTCAATTTATAACTGGTTTATTAATTGCAACATGATTTAATTAGAAACAATGGATTAAAAAAGTATTTAAGAAAGGTAAAAATAGCTGAAAATTTGTGCTTTGAAAATAGTGGCCCTTTTGATTCATTTTTGTTCTTAATTAATTAGAAAATGAGCAATATAAAGATTCTTAAATCAGAATGAAATTTCAATGAAATAAAAGGTAAGGTAATATTGATATTGAAATAGACATATATTCGGCCAGTGATTTCTTTCAACTTATAAGGAATTATTAACTATCCTAATTATAACATAATTTAATATAAAAGGGAAAAAATAGTTGAATTTGTGCTTTGAAAATATGTAGCAGCCTTTTATAATTAGGTAACCTTGCTTTCGCCTCCTATAAATACCAATCCGGTCGCCTCATTGATTCGCACTAATTAATTAGCAATTACTTGAGGATTTTATTTAATCTCATCAATCTCCTGCACCAATTTTTGTCCTTGTGTTATCTTCAACCAAAAAAAAGGTCTGTTTTATTTTTTTTATTTTTTATTTTCTGGATATATCTACTGCCAACATGCTGGAGCACATAACTTTCTGATATTTTTTTCAAGTATATCTTTGTGTGCTATAATATTCAATATCACATATTGTTCAAATCTTTCAAAAAAATATATATATATATTCCGTTGGCTTTTCACAATAATTAACACCCTGTTCAATGATGATTAAGAAATTAAATTCATAGAGTTAGTATATATGTTGTCATGATACTTAATTGCTTATTTTTCCATTGTAAGAATTAATTATAAACCAACTCACAGTACAGGGAGTACAGGGCGTACAACACGCACACTAGCTAGCTAGCCATGACTTGTTGGTCGGACATGGCGTATGACGCGCTGGAACGCATAACCAGCTTCCTGCCTCTCACAGATCATCACCGATTCAGCGCTGTGTGCAAAAATTGGAGATTAGTAGCAAAGCAAAAGCGACACTCTCCAGCTCCTCAGCTGCCGTGGTTGGTGCTGGGAGATGAACCTGGCACCGGTAAACGTAAATTTTACAACTTGTCAGAAGATAAGCACTATGCCATGGACATTCCAGAGTTGTACGGTCGTTACATCTGTGGATCTTCACACGGATGGCTTGTTGCCATCGATATCAAACTCACGGGCATCTTGATAAACCCTTTCACTCATGAGTTTTATGAGCTACCACTCTTCCCTCATTTCAACATTGGTTTAAATGACAGAAGTGTATTTGAGAATGCTCTCATGGATTATAGGGATGTGGCTGAACATGGTATTGAAGGTATTCAGGTTGGTATTGTACGGAAGGCCATCTTATCTCATGATCCGAAGGAGAGACCTGATTTCATGCTCATGATCTTAGCTGGTTCAATCGGTATACCTGCTTTCTGGAAGCCCGGCGATTCATCATGGACGGTAATAAGGGTTAGAGTACCAGGGATAAAGGATGTTATATATTTTGATCAACATTTCTATTTTGTAACCGATCGTAACGCACTTTTTTTCCTAGATTTTGAACCTGATCCTAAAGTGCATGATATTAGATCTCCTTGTATAAGGCTAAGGCGTCACACAGCACAGAGTTACCTAGTGAACTACTTTGGAAATTTACTACTTGTTGAGAGGTGGGATCGGTTCTGTGTTAAAAAAAGGCATTACAAGACATGCTATTTTAACATCCTTCGACTTGATTTTGAGAAGGAAAAAGTTTACAGGAGTAAAACTATTGGTGAGGCTGCAATATTCTTGGGGACAAATGATTCAATAGTTATAAATCCAAATGAATTAGTTCCAGGCTGCAAATACAAATGCAAAACCAAGAGCATCTATTTTACAGATATAACTAGAGCATTATGTGCTGAAAAATTCGATATGGGTATCTTCAACATGAGTGAGAAAACAATTAGCACCTTTTGCCCCCCCGAAATATACCACAGTCGTGTAGGTGCACCCATTTGGTTTACCCCAAATCCATGGTAGCTAGCTGCTCCAAGCTTCCCGAAATATACCACAGTCGTCTTACTTGTAATTAAGTTAGTTTAATTTAATTTTGTCAGGCTCCATTTTGTTAATTTCAGCTTCAAAAAATATTTAAGTCTGGTTCTCAATTTCTCTTTGTATTACTATATAATACTTGAATTATTATCAGTGTAATTTTTATATCTGCTCTTGCTCTTGCTCTTGGAGTAGAAAATGTGAAAAATGAAGGTGCTCAAGCAGATGTATAAGATATTAGAACAAATATATGAGGACAATCAAATAGGCAATAGCATGTGAGCATATCAGTGGATAAGAAAATATTAATGTAAGTAATAAAGTTAACATTGTATAGTATATTATAGGCCTATTAGCATATCAGTAGATGATTGTTGGAAAAAAAGAAAGAAAGAAAAGTTAACATTTACGTGTTTGGGTATAGTTGTATGGCACAATGATATGCATTGCTTATGCAAGAAAATCAGAAGAAAGCTTTCACTGGCTTAGCTAAGGGGCATTTCTGTCCATTTTTTCTTATGAAAACATCAGTTACAATCTATTATGAATTTGGACTTGGCAATTGTACTGTAGGTGGAGGATACCCAAGTACAAAATTACCCTCATTTTTAAAAAAAAAAATTTTGGCAATGCATAAAAAAGTAAAAATCTATTAAATGTTACCTAAAATTTTACGAATAAGCTGAACCCGTGTTCATCTGCCAGTTTTGAGTTAGAATTAACATTTTCTGTGGCTCATAGAACTATTAGTAGAGCAACTTTTCCAATTGGTTTCAGCATCATCCAATAAACCTACATAAAGATGTTGAATTTACAAATGACACTCTGCACAGTTTGCGAAAAAGCTGAAAATAATTTCTGAAAATCAATTAAATGCAATTTTGATTCAAATAAAATGAAATTCGTACCAGAAACCATTCTACTTGACATGAGGCACATTTTGGAACTTTAATATATAATTTATAACTATAAAATGCCTCACAATTATTCAAAGTAAATCAAGTTCATTTATTTTTTTCAGAAAAATCTGCCAAGTGATTATGTTAGCTCCTTAAGTAGGCTTAAGTAGGCATATAGTGTGATTATTTTAACTCCTTTATTAAACAATAACTATATGTCTGATTTGACTTTGAATTTGAAACTCAAGTGTTTAGAACAGATACCCATGTATGTACCTGCCAATTTATAGCTCATTCCATAAAATTCACATGGAAATATACAATTTACAAAACAGCTACTTGAAAATAGATGAGAATTTGATAAAATGATAATTAATACACATAAAAATATATTAAAATAAAAATAAAAATTTATCCTAACTATAAAACAATCTTGTAGACATAAAAATAAGCATAGTTGTGGGCCATGTGTTTGAAATTACAGGAAAGACTACATTTGTGAAGAGCCATCTCACTAGGGAATTTGAGAAGAAATATGAATGTGAGTATTTGAATTTCAATGTTCTTTTCGTTTCTTTCATTTCTTTGTTGTTTCAAGTACATATTCAAATTTTGATCCTGGATTATAATTCTTACAGCTACGCTTGGATTTTCACACAAATTGTGAGAAGATTCGGTTCTATTACTGGGATACTGCTGGCAATCATCATGTTTGAAGCCTCCAAGTAATCAGCTGAGTTCCAAGGAAATATAGAACATTAGCAACTTCAAGCCATGTCAGAGCCAAAAGGCAGCAACATTTCAGACCAAAGGAGTTGCTCTCTGTACCAAATTCTAGATCTTCGATAGTGTGTATAGAGAGAAAATATATTTGGGACATTGTTGTTGGAAAATTTAAACTGTTGTTTGTTTTGTTAATGTAATATTATAATTTTATGACATAATTATCCTTTTTGTAACTTGCATGCTTGTTGATATGCTTGTTGTCTTGAAGATTGTTTGGTAACAATAATGTTTTAACTCTTATGTTTTATATGCTTGCTATTTTGAGTGTCTTATATGCTTGCTGATAGAGTGTTTTACAATAAAGTTTTTCGTTGCAAATTCTGTTGAACAACAATTTTTATCATAAACTAGGGTAGTCTTGACAATTTTTTTATCATAACTGGTACGACCCAGTACTGAACAATATAGTTTCTGTTTATATCATTTTCTTAATCTGTTTATTTACAACACTTAATTAGAAAGTAAATCAAATAGAATAAAGCAAAGTAAATCAGATCTGGAACTTAGAAAACCAAATACATTCTTTTCGAACTCACAATTGACAAAGCAAAGTAAATCAAATAGACATTCATACATAAGCTATGGTAAGGCACATTAAAACATATAACACCAACCCAAACAAATTGGCACAATACCTGACATACATACAACACTCCAACAATTTCATATTTTCACAAAATTGGAAAAAAAGAGTTAATTTTCTGTAGTGTATCAAGCACCTTTGTTCTGTAGCAGTTAAGGCCAGAAGTGGTGTATTCGGTTACTTCTTTTTTTTTTTTAGGAAATTGGCATAAATTGACATTTTATTGAGTATTCGGTTACTTCTGCTTCAAGATTCCAAGGTCCTAAATTGACATATAAGACATAAAACAAGAATTCAGAGAAAAAAAATTAGGAGTTTGTAAACAAATAAATGACTAACAGATCCAAAAGCACATCAAATAATTTCTCTTTCACACAAACCTCTGCTCATTTCCTGCACATATATAGGATACAACTAGCTGGAAAGAGGCTACTTATAGGTGGCAAGCAATATCCCAATCTTTTTCTTGCCAGTATATCTCTCACCATGAGTTGCTATTGTATCCAAGGTATCACCTTGACCAAAGTTCCCTTCTATGTTGTAAAACATTACTCGGGAAACCAATTGTGATGGACGTCTTCCAAAACTATATCCTTGTTATTTACAACCCTTTTGATGTTCATATTTTCCATGTGAAGATTTCTGGTGGACTTGTACCAGCTGGTTCTCCAGTTATACAGGTTTGATCACATTTGACCTTATAATTCTCAATTGTTGTGAATTTTTCTTGCAACAACGAATCACATCATTGACTTTGTATTAGAAGTTTGAAAATAGCAAGGGAGGGTACCCTTTGGCACAGACCTGATCTATATGTCATGAGTGCTTGGTATGGTAAAACCTGGTTAAATAGCTGTCTCGTATTTTTATTATAATTCTGGGGCATTTTTTCTGACATGAATTTTGTTTCTCTGTGTACATCTCTTTCCATTATAAATCTCATGTATAATTTTGTCGTTGTAGGTTTGGTACCCGTCTCATGGCAGAGACCTTTTTAAGCACGCGAGGATGTCTTGCAGGTAAAACTATATCCTAAAATCCACTTAATGTCTGTTGTGTTAATCGATGAAATTTATTTTTCAATGGTGGAGATAGAATTAAACAGCTGTACATCTCATTTGAACTTCTATAGTTGGACCCGGAGCTTGAGTTATAACATCTCATTTGAACTCTCTGTTGTTCCATCTGAAAATGCAATCTTTGTTTAGTTGGAAGTTATAACCTTGTGTATTTCTCTTTGCATAGAGGGAGAAAGGTGAAGAAGCATTGCGGCTGGCACACCTGTCAGCAGAGAAGCAACACTTTTCGCACTGCTTTGAGTGGCTTCTATTTAAGGTTTTTGATGCAGAGATATCAAGGTGCTTACCTGTCACACACGGCGGAATTGGGGATAATTAAGCCCAATTTTGACTTGGTCAACCAGCTCAGCGAAGAGGAAAGGGGCAGAACGGGCAGAAGATTTAAAAATTCTGTATCGCTGCAAGTGGGACCACAAGGAATTAATCGGACGTCGACCGTTGAAGAGAACAATAGAGATGTTAGTCAATGGAATGAGGGACCTACGTTGTCAGTACTGGAGACGAGTAAAATGGACAAGGGACGAACGAAATCAGTTAATAACTCGTTAGAACAGCTCAGCTGCTCCTCTTCCACGCAAGCGCCAGATGGCAAATGATTATGCAATTAAGAGATCGGATCGATGGATTAGATTGATTCCAACTTGTATAGTTTCGCCTATAAATAGAGAATAGATCTGTATACTAGGATTATGCATCAAGATAATAGTTTTTTCCAATTTTACACTTAACCATTTTTACTGTTCTTTGTATTCCGTTTTACCAATTCAATAAAATTAGTTCTTCTTTCTTGTTCAATTCGATTTCTTTCGATTCTTTTAAGTTTATGGTCGTTACATTACCTATTTTAGAATTGGTGCATTTTCTCATATTTCTTTTGCATGGAGTGGCTTCTATGGCAGGCTACACTTGATGAATCCTTGTATGAACTTGCTGGAGAGCTGGTATGATACTGTTGAAGAATAGAATAAACTAGAAGGGTTAAATTGTAAAAATAATTAGAAGGGTAGAATTGTAATTTAGAATAATTAGAATTGTAACGTTGGAATACCAACGGTAAAATATAAGAGGAGGCTATAAATACCTCCTGCATATACTGTAGAAAATATAACAAAAGAAAAAACAGATCAATATCAATAAAAATATTCATAACTCTCTGTTTTATACTTCCGCTAAATTCATCATGGTATCAGAGCAATTCTGATAAATCGATAAAATACCCAAATAACCCGATAAAGCTCTAACCTTTCGATATCTACCAGCAAACCTGGTAATCATAAATTCCAACAAAAATCTGCTCTCATCAGATATCCATAACCCGATAACCCAATAAATAACAACCAATCCTTACTGGTAGTTGTTCTTATCGGGACCAAGAAAATAATCCATCAAAATTCCAAGATCCGTGTTATCAGATCTATACCAAAAAAGGGGCAGACAACAAAATTGCTACATAAAAAACAAAACAAAAAAAACCTGCAAAAAACCTGTAAAAGCAAAAGCCATCTCATAACTTTCTGTACCAACACGTACCAGAAAAATCCCCAAAATCCACAACCAAGTACCAGGAAAATACCATAAAACCCCAAAATCAGTACCAGCACAAACCAGAAATCAAAATACAAAGAATAAACCCAAAAAAAAAAAAAATATATAAACTAGAAAAAAACCCTAACCTGAAGTCAGAGATGAAGAGAGCTTCCAGCACTGTTTGGTGCACCAATTGCAAAATAGAGGGCCACACCTATAACAGATGCTGGTTCCTTCATCCTCATCTCCGACCAACATGGTGGAAGGAGAACGATGGAGGTGATCGGCCGAGTAACCCTAAGGGGGAGAAGAAGGGATTTGTAGCTGCCACAGGAGCGGCGCAATTTCTCGGATCGAACAAAAAGATGAGTCGCGAACTGAGCGATCAGAAAGAAACAACGGTCCAAACTAATGAGTTCGATTCCTCTATTGGATACACATCCTCTGTGCAGACCCGACCCGTCAGCATGACCCGATCTATGATATCCCAAATTCTCTTCTTATTGAGCACGCTTCTCAACAGGGCAGAGCCCAATTCAGGTTCTTCTAATAACAACAATTTAATTAAAGCCCAAAAGAGTGGAAGCCCAAGTCAAAATACTTATATAATACCCAATAAAAGAGTGAATGAAAACTCAAACAGATTTGAAACCGTAAACTGTGGAGTAAAATCAGAAAAATATACATATTTAGGAAATTTAAATCAAGAATATTCCAAAAATAATTTAGATTGGATTTTAGATTCCGGTGCAACCGACCATATGACCGGAAATAAAGATTTATTACATAATTATAAAATAGAAAAAGGTCAAGAATTTGTCTATGTTGCAAATGGTGAAAGAATGAAAATTTGTGGTTATGGCTCAATTATTGTTTTTTCAAAAGAAATTAAAAATGTCATGCATGTAAAAAATTGCACCGCCAATTTATTATCAATAGGTAAACTTTCAAAAGAATTAAATTGTGAAATTATTTTTTCACCTCTAAATGTATTTTTTCAAGATATAGTGTCAAAGAGGATGATTGGTGAAGGTGTTTTCAAGAATGGATTATATTTTTTGTATAGCCGAAAATACAATTTCAATACCCAAGTGCAAGACATGGGACACTTATGGCATAAAAGAATTGGGCATCCTTCCGATAGAACTTTAAAATATATTTTTGATTTTTCTAATATAGATTGTAGTAATTGTGAAGTATGCAAATTAGCTAAGCATACAAGACTTCCTTTTGCAAGCTCAAATTCTAAGAGTAATCATATATTTGAACTTGTTCATTCCGATGTTTGGGGACCCGCTCCCGTAAACTCTTATAATGATTTCAAATATTTTGTTACATTTATAGACGATTTTTCACGACTAACCTACTTATATTTATTAAAAAATAAAAGTGAGGTTTTTTCTCATTTTCAAGATTTTTCAAATTTAGTTGAAAATCAATACAATACTAGAATTAAAATTCTTAGAACCGATAATGGAACGGAATTTGTAAATCAAAATTTTTCAAATTTTTTGAAACAAAAGGGAATCATACATCAAACAACTTGTGTTTATACTCCACAACAAAATGGGATTTCCGAAAGAAAAAATCGTCATTTACTCGAAATGACAAGAGCACTTATGTTTCAAACCAATGTTCCAAAAATCTATTGGTCGGATGCCGTTCTCACTGCAACTTATTTGATAAATAGGTTGCCAAGTGTCGTTTTAAAAAATAAAAGTCCATTAGAAATTATTTACCAAAGAAAAATATTTTTTAATCACCTAAGAATTTTCGGTTGTACATGTTATGTACACCAAAATAAAAGAGATAAACTAGATCATACTTCTATAAAAGCTATTTTTTTAGGATATTCATCTCAAAAAAAGGGTTACAAATGTTATGATCCTATAAATAAAAAATTATATATTTCTAGAGATGTAACTTTTTTTGAAAATGAGCCTTATTTTAAAAATAAAGATGAGATTGATAATCAACTTATCACAAATGACTTTGTCATTCCGATGTCTACTAATCAAATTATTGAGCAAAGAATTGTAGGAAATGACGAAGAAGAAGTAGAAGAAGAAGAGAGAGAAGGAGAAGCAGAAAATAATAATATTCCTCAAAGTGGAGCCGAGGAGGAAGAAAATGAAAATATTGAAGAAGACGAAAATATTGAAGAACAACCTAGAAGGAGGTCAACTCGTCATAGACAACCATCAACAAGGTTACGAGATTTCGTAACCTATAAGGTTCAATATCCTATTGAAAATTTTATTTCATATAAAAATATTTCACAAAACCATCGTACATTTCTTAGTTCAATTTCTAAAATAGAAGAACCAAGAAATTTTGAGGAAGCCATTAACCAACCGGTGTGGTATAAGGCTATGGAAGAAGAGCTTCAAGCCTTAGAAAAAAATGACACATGGACTATTGTACCATTACCAAAAAATAAAAAACCCGTTGGATGCAAATGGGTTTACAAAATAAAATATCAAAGCGATGGATCCATAGAACGGTATAAGGCCCGGCTAGTTGCCAAAGGGTATACCCAAACATATGGTATTGATTACCAAGAGACCTTTGCTCCGGTAGCAAAGATGAATACCATAAGAATTTTGCTTTCAATAGCGGTAAATAATGGGTGGAACTTATGTCAAATGGATGTTAAAAATGCATTTCTTCAAGGAACACTTGAAGAAGAGGTTTATATGACTTTACCACCAGGTCATATAAAAGAAAACAATACTAACCTTGCTTGTAGGTTAAATAAGTCAATTTATGGACTTAAACAATCGCCAAGGGCATGGTATGGAAAACTCTCTCAATATTTATTTTTTCTCGGTTTTAAAGTAAGCCAATCCGATGCCTCACTATTTTCAAAACATGAGAATAATGATACCACAATTGTCCTTGTTTATGTTGATGACATAATTATAACCGGAAACAATTGTGAAAAAATTGACAATGTTAAAAAACACTTAAAAGAAAAATTTGAAATAAAAGATCTTGGTAGACTTAAATATTTTTTAGGAATTGAAATAGCTCATTCTATTAAGGGTTTATTTATCTCACAAAGAAAATATACCATTGACCTTCTAAAAGAAACGGGAAAATTAGGATCCAAACCGGCCTCAACACCAATGGATAGCAATTGTAAATTGAATTCCGAAGAAGGGGAGTCGTTGGAAGATATCAACCAATTCCAACGACTTGTAGGTAAGTTAATTTATCTAACGGTAACTAGGCCGGATATATCATTTGCCGTAAGTCAAATTAGCAAATTTATGCACGCACCAAGGAAACCTCATTTGGATGCAATAGATAGAATTTTGAGATACTTGAAAAAATCACCTGGAAAGGGTATATGGATGAAAAATAATAAATCTAATGAAGTGTGTGGCTATTCCGATGCAGACTGGGCCGGGAGCTTTGATAGAAAATCAACAACCGGCTATTGCACGTTTGTAGGTGGAAACTTAGTCACATGGAAAAGCAAGAAGCAAAATGTCGTGGCACGATCGAGTGCGGAAGCGGGATATCGTGCCATGGCATCCACCGCAAGTGAACTCACGTGGATTAAACAATTGCTTGGAGAGTTGAACTTCAAAATTGATAAACCAATGAAGATGTTTTGCGATAATAATGCGGCAAGGCACATTGCTTCAAATGCCGTGTTTCATGAAAGAACAAAGCATATCGAAATTGATTGTCATTTCATACGAGAAAAGGTACAAGCAAAAGAGATTGAAACTCCTTATGTGAGAAGTCAAGATCAACTAGCCGATATCTTCACTAAGGGTCTCATTCCGAAAGCATTTGAAGAAATAACAAGCAAGCTAGGATTAATCGACATTTATAATCCTAGCTTGAGGGGGAGTGTTGAAGAATAGAATAAACTAGAAGGGTTAAATTGTAAAAATAATTCGAAGGGTAGAATTGTAATTTAGAATAATTAGAATTGTAACGTTGGAATACCAACGGTAAAATATAAGAGGAGGCTATAAATACCTCCTGCATATACTGTAGAAAATATAACAAAAGAAAAAACAGATCAATATCAATAAAAATATTCATAACTCTCTGTTTTATACTTCCGCTAAATTCATCAGATACTCATATAATGTTAATTAATTTGCGATATTTTGCACCCCGATAACACACTTGATGAGTCAACTAATTTTTGGAAACGATACAACTCAGGTACGGTTCTTACTGAGATCTGGAAGAGAGTTTGAAAGTGCCACGTCAGATTCGGACAGGCTCTCTCCAAGGTTTTTGAGCTACTTTCTTTTCCGATCCCCTTCCAGGAGGCAGTCTTCTGATTTGAAGAGGTTATTTTTGTTAAGAAAAAATCACTACTGACTGAAAATTCTGTCAAACTTCGTAATTGCTGATGTGGCCTTTAGTCAAGTGAGAGAATAGACATACCTTTGTTGGTATTTGCTGATGTGGGCCATGATGGTCATATTGATACTTAAAGAATAAAATTGCTACCCCTGTTTTTGACTGAACACTGGTCCCATTATTCTCAACCATCTTTTCTTGCTAATTTGGTATGGTCGATTGCACAAAATTGCAAATACTGTGTAACTTGGACTTATTGGGAGCAATTAATTCATTAAATTTTTATCGTTTCAGTGGATCTTTCAAAGAGCTCAGCCCACACATTGCATCAGTGAAGAACATTCTAGAGAATCATGCTAGCTACCTCATGTCTGGAAAAGAACTTTCTAAGCTTGTAGCTTTTGTGAAAGGAACCCAATTCGATATTGTGGTACCTTTTCTTTGTATCACTTTCTTTTCTTTTTTCCACCTCACAGAGCTTGTGCTACATTTTTTTTTTGTGTACTGGTGCCAGTCTTTTCCAGGTACCTTCTAGATTCTGAAAAAAATGTTAACCAAAGAGGTTTTTTATGCACTGTAAAGACCCATTTGATACATGTACAATGAAAGGTGTTAAAAAATTAGAACAGAAAAGGAAAATAGTTTATTCAAAACATGAGATTGATGGTTTTATTTAAAAAAAAATGCAATTACCTCTGTAGGAGTACCTTCAGAGAGAAAAACTGGGGTCTGCTCAGCTGGATAATTTTGCGTCAGCCCTGGAATTGATTGGCCAAAAGGTTTTTGCATTTTGACTTCTCTCCTCTTTTTATTCTTGTAAATGGAAAATGTAGTGCAGCAAACTTATTCCTTGTCTTTGGTTGCTTTTGAAGATGCATTACTCTTCAAAAGTTCAAAGTCCAAACAATCAATTGGAAGCGTACATCGTGATCTTCATATGAAAATGTACTTGTAGATCAAATTTACAGTTTTTACAATATTTTTACTATTTTTTTCGATACGTAGATCAAATGTAGTGCAGCAAACTTAACATCAATTTTGTTCATTGCATATATGTGATGCATTATTGGCTAATGCTTTTACAAATTTGAACAGTCACGCGAAGAATTCAGAAAGTACTTGGATCTACTAAATGCGTTGGAAG